>NC_064616.1:35141500-36425000 GCF_023898315.1 Schistocerca nitens
TTGTAGGAAAAGTCAATTGTGCAATCTTTAAAAAAATCTCCAGAAAATACCTGCACATACATAGTCTTAGGGACATCTCACCCCCTCCCTTCTCCTCCTTTCCTCCCCCCTCTCTCCTTCCCTCCCCCCCCCCCCCCCCCCCCCCCTCTCTCCGTCGTTTCAGGCAAGGTGTCATCGCATTCGCAAGGTTACGGCGATCCAGATGGTCATGGCCAATTTCCTACCTCTCCTCTATACTATCCGACCACGTGCTCGTTCTATAATGATGTACGCCACGAATGTGAAAACCGAAGGCTGCAGAGAACAAAATGAACGTGTATATCATCTCATGCTGTAGAAGATGGTTTGAAACGCATTGTAATGAATCATAATGGTTGGAAAAAGTTGATCAGGCACCAGTCGTTCCGTCCACATTAAGTTAATCACCTGATTGATCGCATAAAACAATTTTGTTCAGTACTATCGTGTTATGTTATTGACTGTCAGTACCTAAGGTGTTTGATAATTCGGTTAGTACTTTAATTGATTTAATAATGTGACACGGCAACCCGGTACACTTGTCAGATTATGAATCCTCAGGTCCACTAATTATTTTCTGTCACTTACAGCTTCTTTCACCTGAAGGTGAATTTGGTTATCAACTGCTTTACATCGGTACTAACGCTTACCGAAATCTTAGATGAAACACGTAAAAATATATCATTTTCATCAGCAGGTAACCTGACGCGTCACTACATCCAAAAATCGCCCGCCGGAGTGGCCGTGCGGTTCTAGGCGCTACAGTCTGGAACCGCGCGACCGCTACGGTCGCAGGTTCGAATCCTGCCTCGGGCATGGATGTGTGTGATGTCCTTAGGTAAGTTAGGTTTAAGTAGTTCTGAGTTCTAGGGGACTGATGACCTCAGATGTTAAGTCCCATAGTGCTCAGAGCCATTTGAACTATCCAAACATCCCCTTCCTCCCGTCCCACTCCATTTCGCATTCGATCCTGTGTCTTACTCATCATCTCTTCTTCCTTATCAGCCTTAGATAATCGTGTCCCAACCTGACCTCGCCTCAGTGTGTAACTCCACTCCCTCTCCTCCTCCGAAAGGAGTTACTCTCAAATACCTCTTGAGATTATTTCATGGTCATATTATAGCAATCATCTTTTCATCTCTATCCTGAACATGATCGCTCATACACACCACCACCACCATCACCATCACAGCAGTATCAGCATGGCCATCCTTGTGTATTTTTCTGTTTTCATCTGCGCGTGTTTTTAAAAATCATAGTTACCCAACACGTTTGCTTGATTTAATAATGGTCTTCCAAATCTTGGCTAAAGTGCGGGTTTTTTCACCCTGCCAACTTGTCACGTCGTGGGGAGTTGAGGAAAAAAACATGTTAAAGAAAAATAATGCACCACGTAGAGGGTATGCCACGATTCTTCCCCTTACCAAGGCGTTATTCATATGATATGATGGAAAGGCGGTTTTCGCCTGTGACGGTAAATGGTGCAGTTGGAACATTTACATCAGTCAAAGAGTTTAATCGATGAATGAGTGAAAAGATCTCGCACAAAAGTGGTCGGATATCACATAAATTAAATATATTTACAGTTCACACACGCACACACGCACTTAGGGGAGATGCACAGAGGGGGAGAGAGAGAGAGAGAGAGAGAGAGAGAGAGAGAGAGAGAGAGAGAGAGACAGACACCACTAGTGATCCTAGTAGATGTCGATTTTTATTCTGGAATCTGCGCTCGTTTTCCTCTTGTTTTATTTCTTGAGAGTGTTTGAACTTGGCCGGCCGCGGTGGTCTCGTGGTTCTAGGCGCGCAATCCGGAACCGCGCGACTGCTACGGTCGCAGGTTCGAATCCTGCCTCGGGCATGGATGTGTGTGATGTCCTTAGGTTGGTTAGGTTTAAGTAGTTCTAAGTTCTAGGGGACTGATGACCACATATGATTTCTAAAACCTATCGTAATATAATTTGAACATTCGAATAAATAAAGCAGCCGAATGGAAAATGTTTGACATGATAAATCAGTTGGCAACTGATAACTCTAGTTCTTATTTCGTCATCAATAGAATCAACAAAACTATTACTTTCTCAGCCCAAAATTAATTTATAGTTCTGAAGGGAAAATGAAATACACTTCATGTTATGGGTTACCTGATTAACAAATTCACACACTCTCTTAGAGTATTATCTGATGCCCCGCTCATCCCTACACTCAATTCCATATTCAAAACATATGAGTAGGTTGGTTATGAAATTATATATCTGTATGAACCACAATACTTCGTAGAACCCATCTGGTACATACCAAAAATTTTAAAAAAAATGCGCTTCTGTGCATATAGGATAATAAGTCCACAACCAGCGTAAGAAACTTTCCGGATGAATGACTAACTCACTATAAAAATGCAACACAGACTAAGTTTTCATATTCTCTTCTGCCTGTGCAGATTGTTACGCAAATATAATGGTTTTGAAAGCTACAACAAATGAGCTCCAAATCAGTATGTTAGTGTTTCCATCGGGGTTTCGTATGCTGAATTCTTAAATTGTGCTGGCGGAAGAAGACTGAGAGAGCCGAAGTGAAGAAAATGGACATAACAATACCTTTAGTCACGGCCGAAAGATAGTGCAAGTTATTGCAAGACTAAGTTGTAGCATGCGGGGCCCCACCCAGATGCCAAGCTGCAGAAGAGCAACCTGTGATGTACTGTCAACATTTTCTGTGACGTACTGTCAACATTTGCTGTCGATGATTCGTACAAGCTCAACCAGTCAATGGTTTTAAGTACGATGATATTTAACGACACGTACTCGCACATACATGGGAAATATTTCGTACACTGTTTGCGGTATAAATGGCGTATACACTGATGAAACAAAGCATTGTGACCACTGACTACGGCGGGACTGAGTGCTGTCTGGTGGCGCGGTAAGAACAGTACTTTTATACGTGGAGCAGGCGTATGTGGCAACGTCACAGAACGACGTGTCTGTCGGCTCCAGATAGTCCAGGAGCTGGTTCATCAGTTAGCAGGCATACCCTACTTACGAAAACGCTTCTGTAATAAAAGCGCAAACATAATTGACACTCGGCGCGGGGCTGATGGGAGAGACTGTAAATGGGAAATGCCTTTACGGTTGCTCCCATCAACCACTGCGCAGAGTGTCAACTTTGTTTTCGCGTATAGTTCGATATCCTGAGTCTTCTTTGCTAAAACAGAAGAAAGAACCAACAGCGCCCCGAGCGAGGTGGCGCAGTGGTTAGCACACTGGACTCGCATTCGGGAGGACGACGGTTCATTGACCCGCTTGCGACCATCCTGATTTAGGTTTTCCAAGATTTCCCTAAATGGCTTCAGGCAAATGCCGGGGTGGTTTCTTTGAAAGGGCACGGCCGAATTCCTTCCCCATACTTCCCTAATCAGATGGGACCGATGACCTCGCTGTTTGGCCCCTTCATCCAAATCATTCATCCACCCACCAACAGCGCACCAGTACTCGCTGACCAGACGTGCTGGGCAATTAGGCCCATTTTATTTCACACTTTTCCTGCAGGGGGTACACGGCCCCACCACCGCTGGCCGATTCATGTTATCCGGCAGCTGTTGTGCACGACGCGTCAGTATACTTCCCTTCATTTAATTCCTTACCGGTCTCTTAACACAGTCCCAGCGAAATGGAAAGCGAACAAATACTAGGGTGGTGGGGTTAAGTTTATCGTAGTTTGGAAAGATTCTAACTCTGTGCGTTCCTATATCAAGAGCACCGTATCATCCTGAGAAATTCTTCCAGTATTTACGAATGTGTTTTTCAACAATCGGCGAACAACATGGGCGACTGAAGGTTGCCCCAAGATCCCACATGTTTTCGTGGGGCAGGAGGCTTATGGACTGCACAGACACCTTCTTCGACCATATGGAGCAAATATGTCGAGAGTTGCCAAGATAATGTTCAGTTACTGTCTTTCCAGAGCTCGAAGGAATACTGAGCAGCAAACGGAGAATTCTTCCAAAATCTTCGAACTTGGTGCCTGATTTTTCTGTAGATATTGTAAAATCCTGTGTCATTTTGTAGACAGGCTGAGTGGCCGCGCGGTTTAAGGCGCCATGTCACGGATTGCGAGGCCCCTCCCGCCGGAGGTTCGAGTCCTCCCTCGGGCATGGGTGTGCGTGTTGTTCTTAGCAAAAGTTGGTTTAAGTAGTGTGTAAGTCTAGGGACCTATGACCTCAGCAGTTTGGTCCCTTAGGAATTCACACACATCTGAACATTTGTCATTTTGTGCAACTGCACAGAGGCAGCTATGAAAGTGAAAATACATTATCGACAGCTGTATTTTAACGAATGCAGTTAATCAAGTAATGTGAGGACCATAAAGATGGATTGCTTTCTGACTTAAACTTGGTCTGCAAACTGGTAGTTCTGTACAACTTTATTTTTGAAAGACGAATTGCTTCATTCAGTGTAAACTTATCTTTGAGAAAGGTACAATAAAACATATTTAGGTGTTTGAATAACTTACCGTACTTTATTTGCTTGATCGTTCATGTTTTGAAGTGATCCGCCCAATTCCTTAAATACACTGAAGCTCCAAAGAAACTGGTATAGGCATGCGTATTGAAATATAAAGATACGTAAACAGGCAGAATACGGTGCTGCGGTCGGCGACGCCTATATAAGACGACAATTATCTAGCGTAGTTGCTAAATCGGTTGCTGCTGCTACAATGACATGTTATCAAGAGTTAAATGAGTTTGAACGTGGTATTATAGTTGGTGCACAAGCGATAGGAATAACATCTCCGAGGTAACGATGAAGTGGGAATTTTGCCGTACGACCATTTCACGAGTGTACCGTGAATATCAAGAATCCGGTTAAACATGCCAGCTGGAAAAAGATTCTGCAAGAACGGGACCAACGACTTCTGAAGAGAATCGGTCAACGAGACAGAAGTGCAACCCTCCCGCAAATTACTTCAGATTTCATTGTTGGGCAATCAACAAGTGTCAGCATGCGAACCATTCAACGAAACATCATGGATATCGGCTTCCGGAACCGAAGATCCACTCGTGTACCCTTGATAACTGCACGACACAAACCTTTACGTCACTCCTGGGCCAGCACCGATATTGGACTACAGATGACTGGAAACATGTTGCTTGGTCGGACGAGTTTCAAACTGTATCGAGCGCATGGACGTGTACCGGTATGGAGATAACCTCATGAATCTACGCACCCTGCATATCAGCAGGAGACTGTTCAAGCTGGTGGAGGCTCTGTAATGGTGTTGGGCGTGTACATTTGGTGTGATATGGGACCCATGCCACGTCTAGATACGACTCTGACAGGTGACAAGAACGTAAGTATCCTGTCTGATAACCTGCATCCATTCAAGTCCATTATGCATTTCGACGGACTTTGGCAAATCCAGCAGGACAATGCGACACCTCACACGTCCAGAGTTGCTAGAGATTGGCTCCAGGAACACTCTTCTGAGTTTAAACACTTCTGCCAACCACCAAACTTCCCAGACATGAACATTACTGAGCATATCTGGGATGCCTTGCAACGTGCTGTTCAGAAAAGATGTCCGCCCCCTCGTACTCTTACGGATTTATGGACAGCACTGCAGGATTCATGGTGTCAGCTCCCTCCAGCACTACTTCAGACATTAGTCGTGTCCATGCCACATCGTGTCGCGGCACTTCTGTGTTCTCGTGGGCCCCCACACGATATTAGGCAAGTGTACCAGTTTCTTTGGCTCTTCAATGTACATCGATGCACCAATTTTTTGTGTGAATCGAGCCCTTGTAATTTTGTAAATTTTTGTCCCAAAAAACTAGCCACCCTTCCGCTAAGGAAATTAATCGATCAGGGTATGTTTCCCAAGCCACGTGTAGGCATACGAGTAGAGGCTACAAAAACAAACAGAAAGGCAAATAACAGTAGAACGACTGAAGTGATTTACGCGATCTTTTTGCCTGTGAGATTGCTGTCCCATGCCGAGTCCGAAAGACCTGAAGGGGTCAGTGTTTGCTAACGCTACCCGCCCTAACTGCTGTGGGAGTCACCGGGATCGCGGCTGCATTGTACTGTGTGGCCAGCGATGGCCCATGCCGCTCAAATATGAAGCGGCCATACCACGGCCGTGTACGCGATGCCTCATAGACGGCTTCCGAACAATGGCCTTACAGTGCCAGTTTACAACAGAAAGGACAAAAAGAAAGCAAACAGTCCTAAAATAACGTTGAATGGACGACGACCTCAAGACTGGAGGGATAACCGAAATGCTTACTCTCCATATTACTCTGGGATACAGAAACACGTTGATCATCTTTTGGCTTGCTGGATGGGGAATCATTCTTTTGATGACAGGAGCCACAAATGAGAAAACCCATTGACATAAGCGACTGACAGAGCAGTCGGTTATCGCCTGGCGCCTGGGAAAGAACATCTCGGAAACAGCGAATATGCACGGCTGTTCGCGAGCTACAGTCGCGAGCAGGTATGGAATGTGGTTGAAGGGTGACGAAACAAGTAGGCGACAAAGTGTTGGAAGTCCACGCTTCATGGAATTTGAAGGTCGGAGGCCTGTCCGCCCTACAAAGCAGGACAGGCTACTGTCTGTGGTAGATTTGATGACAGAGTACAATGCCGGTGCAGGTACAGCTGTTTCGGAACGCGTCGTTCTGCGCACATTGTTGAAGATAGGGTTCCGCTACAGGCGACCTCTACGTGTTTCCACGCCGATCCGACGACATCGTCAGTTACAACTCCAGTGGACATGAGACAAATGGACCAATGGAAACTTGTCGGCTCGTAGGATGAATCACGTTTGGCGCGCCGCCATTCAAGCGAACGGGTGCTGGAAATATGCATCGCGTCACGGACGCAGACCGATGGTATCAGTATTATAGCATGACAATGTTCACATGGGCTTCCTCGGGAACTGTGATAGTAAACGAAGGCACCGCGGCAGCCGCGGACTAAGGGAAAGCTACTGCGTATCACCAAAGGAGTTGGTCAAAAATATGGAGACATCGCGAGAAATGGAAGCTTGAAGATAAATGCAGATGCTAGCAAAAACTGCAAGTTTTGATCTTTGTATTCGACCTCGAATGGCAACTGTGCTGTGTCCTCAGTACGTTGCAAGTGTCAGTCGTGGCCAGAACATTGTTGGTACTTCCGTAACCAAGGGAGCCGAGGGTGGCGATTCTTCTGGAAAATCTGGAATTCTCCGGCAATCACATTTCACTTGGAAAATCAGAGAAATCTCAGGGAATTCTTTGTTTCTAACCAAGCGCTGGCATTTAATTTTGTCGAGTTTTATAAATCACAAATTTTAAAATACTTAGTATTTGGAAGGGTGTTGATTATATGAATATTATTCCACATAAATTATCGATGTTTAAAAACTGCGGTGTTCTCAACCTAGAATAAAGAGAAAAGTCGTTATTGTGAGATATCACACTCCCCCCCCCCCCCCCCCCCATCGTTAATTATCAGGAATTTCTTATGATGCCATCTTACTCTCCATACCTGGAATTATCAAGGACTTGCTTTTCTTCAGGTTCGAGTCGCAACCCTGATTTATACCGCATACAGGAAAATGAATGAATGTCGCACTCGTGAACCACGTCAGCACGAAAACAACACGAAGGGAGCTACATAAGCTGGGAATTGCAGGGCGAGCTGGAATTCCAAAACCACCCAGCAGTGAAGCAAATCCAGTGGCGAAGCCACAAAACCTGGACTATGGAGAAATGGAAGAAAGTCATTTCGTCGGATTCGTCTCGTTCCACACAGTTCCCAACTCCTCGCCGAATTTACGTCCCAAGAGTGAAACAAGGGGGGGGGGGGGGGGGGGGGGGGGGGTGAAAAAAAATGGCTCTGAGCACTATGGGACTTAACTTCTGAGGTCATCAGTCCCCTAGAACTTAGAGCTACTTAAACCTAACTAACCTAAGGACATCACACACATCCATGCCCGAGGCAGGATTCGAACTTGCGCGGTTCCAGGCTGAAGCGCCTAGAACCGCTCGGACACCTCGGCCGGCGGCGGGGGGGGGGGGGGGGGTTGCACCATGGACCACAATTACTATTGAAGGTAGCATTATTGTCAAGGATTATGTGACCATTTTGCTGATCAGGTGTGTCCCATGGTATAATATTTATTTCCCAATGGTGAATGGTGAAGCTGTGTTCCAACACGACAGAGCCCCGCATCGTCCAGTGCTGGTTTTGTGAGTACGAGGATGAACTGTCGCGTCCCCCTTGGTCACAACTGACACAAGATCTCAATATTATTGAGCCTTCTGTGGTCTGCTTTGTAGAGAAGGTGCATCACCGGCACCTGAACTAGCCACTATTTTGCAGTAAAATGATATAAGATGCCTTTAAAACTATCCAGGACCCGTACTTATCCATTCCGAGACGACTGGAAGCTGTTTTGAATGCCAACGGTATTTCTACACCGTATTAGGCACGGTAATATGTTGTATTTTTGGTTTTTCCACTTTTTTGTCCTGTACATTCCTTCGTACTGGCTTTCTTTCACGACGGCGATTCCATCTTCCAGCAGTATATCTGTCCGTCACAAGAGCAGCCAAAATCGCACTACAATGATTCGAAGAACATGATATTGAACTCAAGTTGACGTTTCGGCCCCCCAGATTTTCCTGAGAGATCAGAAATGAGCTCTGTGACCTCACTTTAAACTTGCCAGTGGGTCGTATGACGAGTAACTCCATATGCATCAAAACATACCGTTTCCAGATGGTGAGACGCGGGGTAGCATTACGTAAGAACGGGTGCCATTGTGACGCGGAAGATAGCTAGCAGAACTAGCCAGAATTAGCACTGACTGTGCGTAACAACTTCTGCGCCGGATGCTACCACGCGTCGCTGCAATACCAACGTACACGAGCACTCATTTTTCAATGGCCGTGCAGTTTCTAGGGGCATGCCAAACGCTTTTGCGCAAAATTTACTTACAGCGAGTCTTACACTCCCAACGCGCATAACACTCGCGTCTGAAAGTGGGTTCTTCCGCGTCATCTCCACTTTGTACGAGTATATGCGATTTCTACCACAAATGAACACCAAATGTCTGATTACAGGTAATATGACGAAATAGGAGTGCAGCGTCACAACTGGCATAGAAATGTCTTATTTAATTCAACAAACTTATTGGCTCTGAGCACTATGGGACTTAACATCTATGGTCATCAGTCCCCTAGAACTTAGAACTACTTAAACCTAACTAACCTAAGGACATCACACAACACCCAGTCATCACGAGGCAGAGAAAATCCCTGACCCCGCCGGGAATCGAACCCGGAAACCCGGGTGTGGGAAGCGAGAACGCTACCACACGACCACGAGCTGCGGACAACAAACTTTTGACAGCTGCGAATATAGACAGTCCTCAGCTGTGTGATGGAATGGCGGCAATGAAAACTTGGGCCGGACCGGGATTCCAACCCGGATTACCCGGTTATCGCGAGAGGCCGCCTTACCGTTTGGCCATCCCAGCAGGGCTCACTGTCAGACCCAAACTTCCGTATGTCGTCAACTGTGTGTCTACAACGTTTGCTCGTACATCCATAATGTATATTCCTGTACAGGGGAGACATTTCACTTGGACGTCGCTTGCCCGGTGTCGGCGGATAAATATTATATTGCAATGCCTGCGTTGTCCCGAATTACGCTGCAAGGTTCATTCGAACATGCTTGTCCGAAGGAACACTGCAGCGTAATTCGGAATAACACAGGCCCTGCGATATCGTATTTCTTATGTAATGTCTTTCCAGTCTTTCAAATGGCGTCGTGTTTGTGCACGCTGGTAAGCATTTAACGTTTTTTAGTAAAGAATCCTTTCAACATTTTAACAGTTATATGGCCCGTCTGTTGTTGCTTACAAGTTCGTGACCATCGGACTAGAAAAAGTCTAATTTCGATGCACAGTTGTTGCCAAGATATCCAGTGATTAACGTTGCCTTACTAAGCCGCATTTTGTCAATGTGAAAAACTAGAGGCGTAACGTCTTTAGAAGTTCACTTCAAATATTTGGTTCTCCAAATAATTGGTAGTGCGAGATGGTTCTCATATTTGAGGAAGACGACGGCATTCCGTATTGAAGAGAATAATAGCTGGATAAGCTCCGTGGCGTTCGAATCGACCTCGGAGTTGTTGAGTGCGTTATTTGTTAGTCGAAACTCTGTTCTTCTTACAGAACTATCAGGTTTACGTATGTGTATCCATCCACGATAAAAGATGGAAAGGCACACTGTGACGCTGACGTTACAGAACCCATTTTTTCATCTCCTGGAATGGAAAACTTTAAGCCAAGTAGTAATAGGCACTTTCAGTTTTATAACGTGTGTTTGAGATACTGGTCGATGTGGAACGCCGTTGCAAGGAAGTCGGTTGGCAGCATAGGAACACACGGTCACATTGCGAAACCGGATGACGCATCGTCACAGGACACGCTGGGTTTCCCCATCTGTCCTTGGCGTGTCTGATGTCCTAACAGGCCAGTGCCCCCCCCCCCCCCCTCCTACCCTCTCCATCGTGTCATCCCTTCACACACTCACTCTACAGTTTACAAGGACACCAGACCTTTTCGGGAATGTCATTAAAGAGTTACGGAATAGCGACGAAGATGCTATCACAGGAACGATGGTCTCCAAAGGCGAAAAGATCATTACGAAAACTAGGAGCGTATTTGTGTTTAATGGAATTAGTAATTATTAACAAATGGCCTAAAAGACAAACTGAGAACATTTAGTTCAAATCCGACAAACGGAAAAGAGCTGTGGTTGAAGCTAAAAGACGTTTTGAGCCACGCTCCAGATAAATACGTTCTAAGGAAAGTAAAAAAGACGAAAACACATACCATGGTATAATGGTACCATTCGAAGAATGTTGTGAAAACGGTGTGTGCTATACTCTTACTGCAAAAAAAGAATGCAGGGAAAGTAATAGAGAAAACTTAATAAAAATTCGTGTATTCGTTAGCAGCACCGCGCGTGTAGACTACAATAAATTCCACAGTTAGGGTCCTGGCGAAAGAACTGTCAGGAAATCTTAGGGAGCGCAGTATTTTCTCGTTTTACATAAATAATTTATATACTAGCAATGTCAGAACTGTCAAATTGTTCGTTGCCGTTGCTGTTGTCTACAAGACCGTATCATTGTTGTCGATCGCAAGCTGCATGACTTGGAAAATATCTCCACTCGGTGTATTGATTGGTAGTTACCTTTACACGATAATAACTGCATTGTAATGCTCATAATAAAGAGAAATACATGACGTTATTCGATTAGAAGATTAGTGGCAAACTTGTGAATCCTTTCACATCGTTAAATATTTAGCAGTAATACTAAAAAGCAGTATGAAATAGGACGAACAAGTAAAATGAATAGTAGGGAAGGCGAATGGAAATCTCAGATTTATTGGAAGAATTGAGGGGAACCGCAGTGCAGGCGTAGAGGTACTGCGTACAGTTGTGGAGTACTGCTTCAGCGGTCAGAGGCACCATAGCAGACATACCGACTTCAGAGACGCTCTGCCGCGATCGTAGCAGAACAGTGCAGCTCAGATGAGGATGTTCTGGCTACTTAAATGTAAATACTTTTTTTTCGCACAGACAGATAAGCGATTACACTGACACCCATACTACTGTGGCTTGCGGCGAACGTATGTAGACATATGCGTAGACGTAAGTGCAAATTTTCCTTCCATTATTCTTCGAGCATAGCAGTACCAAGGAAGCCGTCGGGAGTCATGCAATTAAATACAGCAAGGAACATCCTCTGGGTCTTAGCCTTAACCTGTGATATGTACACACGCCAACAACCAAGTAATTTGTCAAGGATTTCTCTAAAATGCGGATAGAAGGCTTTTTGTACGTCCAGAAAAATGTGACCATTGATAATTCTGTAACGGGACGTCGTTGATGCGATTTTAATTAGCGCATCTGCTATAAAAACATCTACTCTTTTTGGGTTATACCGGATAGGGCAAGCTAACTGTACGTCGAAAACAGGGTGCACAAGACTGTGAAGACAACCTAAAGGGACTAGGGAACGAAACCTTGTTGAAAGTAAGAGGACGCTCACAATATCAACAAGAAAAGTAAAAATGCCTTACAAATGTATTTTTCGTATCATAGTGTTTAACCATTTTATTATCGAACGTGGTGATCAAGAAACGTGCAAATCTAGCGACTCGAGTACATGATATCGTGCTGTAGATTAGCTTTTTTTGTGCTGCCAAAAACACAAATGGGTTTTCTATTCCTCTTCTGACGGACAGAGCTGTGTCTGTGAATAATTTGGCGGTTCATAACTCATCACGTAAAAATTACTGGTACTAACTACATTCGGACTACGGGAATATTTTCCAGATCTCAGTAAGGCCATTGCCATGATTGTCGTTCCTCCAAATAACTTTTTTTTTTTTTTTTTTTTTTTTTGAGAAAACAGTTCACGACGTCCACTCAAAGATGATTACTCTTGTTTTCAGTGACGTGATCTACATTTGCTAATGGACGCGACAGATTATTGTTCAGCTGCTGTGGACAGCTAATCCCAGATCACGTAAGAAAAGTGATCTGGGTAGCTAATGCTACCCACTCTCTGAAACTAAAGTACCGTAGTTTAACAAGAGTCGTTCACAATTATTCGTAATTCACGCAAACCGTACACAGCCTGGAAACCAACAGCAACTGCAGCAGTAGTGGAAAGTAGTGACTGAGATGCTAACGCATTAGGCGTAAAGCCATCACGATAAATTTGCCCACTGCTGTGTGAAGGAAGAGTATTCAACTTAGTGCTGGTTGCATTGGTCCTATGCTGATTTGGGGCTGCGAGGGACAACGTAATTCACAACACAGAAAGACAGACACCTCCACTGCTCCACCTAAAGAACTAAACTCCTCCCGAACAGGCCGTGAAGGCCCAACGGTACTGACCGGCCGCCGTGTCATCCTCGGCCCATAGGCGGATATGGAGGGGCATGTGGTCACCACACCGCTCTCCCGGCCGTATGCCAGTTTCCGAGACGGTAGCCGCTACTTCTCAATCAAGTAGCTCCTCAGTTTGCCTCACAAGGGCTGAGTGCATCCCGCTTGCCACAGCTCTCCTCGGCAGTACTGATGGTCACCCATCCACGTGCTAGCCCAGCCCGACAGCGCTTAACTTCGGTGATCTGACGGGAACCGGTGTTACCACTGCGGCAAGGTCGTTGGCCCATTGCTCCACCAATAGATGATAATGTAAACCGCATGAGATATTATATTTAGTATACAAATTGACGAATGCAGATGCCGAGACTCAGAAATGTCTGCCTGCGTGCTGGCCTGTTTGGCACACCAGGTGTAATACCCTGATGCCACTTATACTATAATTCAGTTTTTCGATTATAACGCCGCTTTCAGTATATTAAACTATGTATGTTGTTTGCGCCCGTTTGATATTACAAAAAGAAAAAGACTTGCATAATGTTCATGGAACGTCCCAATTCCTACTCAATTATTTGATAAAAGGGATACCATAAATGACAAAAGCCCCACAACATTCTCAATCCACTGTAATGCGGTAGCAACAGGTTTGTATTCCACGAAGTATAGTCTCGATTAGCAAACTAAGAGCTTCCAGTGTTCTCATAAAACTGCCAGAACTACTACTTGATGCATGCTTAGATAGCCTGCTCGTCAAACAAATTCTGTAATACGAATTGTTTATGAAAACGGAGCATTATAATAAGGTATATACGCAGCTAAGCAGCTTCTCGGTGGGATCTGGTCAATTACAGCAGAAAGGGGTAATTTCTGGGCTAACATGTCGAAATAACACACAAAAAGAAGTATTGCCAATGTTTGGCCACGGAATGATACATATCACAGAGTAATTCATACATTCAAAATTACATCACAAGACAACAGAAGACCATAATGTCGCAGTACACTTAAACATGCTAGATTTTTTCGTTGAAAACGAAAAAAAAAAAAGATTTTCGTTACTTATTACTAAAACTTTCAAGAGCTCAGAAAGGACGTCAGTGTTGTTACTGTTGATGTAGTCTTCGACCTGATGACTAGACTCGTAAATACTTTCATTATAAGACTCTTCAGCTGTCAAAACGAACATCTACATCTGATTATTTCATTTTTGTACTATCGTTAAGAATGTCACATGAACTATTCTGACCGTGAACATCAAGGATATTATTTGAAATAATTTCAAGTGAGACAACGCTCTTATTTGACATTTGGTCTCTCAGCATTTCCAGATGTCCAATATATCCAGTTGATAAATTCAATCGGCAAGAGTAGCGGAGAATCCACAAGGCTCCGTGGTGGTCCTAATCGAGGAAAGCTCCAGTGACACTTGTCTCTTTCTGCTTTAAAGTTAAGAGCTAGTCTTAATGGGCATCAAATCATAGGGGCAGTACATTTCTTCGCTATTATAGAAGAACGCTCCTATGTTCTAGTTAACGTGTCCATGTTATTTATACACTAGTCAACATACTACACATGTACATAAATCTGATAATACATTTATCGCGTTTTTTCATACAAGCAGGAAAATAGCTGTGATGTAAAATGGAGTGTCAGGCACATGGAGTTGTTGCTGTGATATATCTGTACGCTGGCTCAAGCTTTCGACGTCCATCGTCAGGTGTATCCTGTAGACTGCATGCTACTCTATTTGTCGAATTTACGTTACTAAGTAACGGCAGTTTCATATGCTACCAGAGACTATGTCGACGTCTATGATGAAAGAACATTGGTAGCGGTATTGATTTCGTTAGGTGGTGGGTGACTCAGCTAAGTTCTCAGCTGTCTTCCAGCAACAAGTTTCCGTTTCAATACACCGCTGAGAGTATATAGTCGGTGTCTCAGTTAAAGTTGTTACACGTTCTTATCTCAACGGCGTCTGATGAAATAAGCTGAGTCAGCCACTGTCTAACAAAAGCAGCATCGCTACCCGTGTTCTTCCGTCACAGACATCGACCCAATCTCTGGTAGAACCTGCCACAGACATCGACCTAATTTCTGGTAGAACCTGAAGTTCCGGGATTTCGTGACGTGTCCATGTAAAGTAGCGATCGGTTTATTGGTAGCTCCTAATAATGACACTGGAGGAAATCGTCGAATGCTTGAGACTGCATGCAAATATGACGCGGCACAAATTGTGTGCAGTAATTATTCAAGAATATCACCGCGAAAAACTACGTTGCCACACTTAAAAAGCTGTTCCAATCCTAATAGCGTCCATGTTAGAGAGAGAGAGAGAGAGAGAGAGAGAGAGAGAGAGAGAGAGAGAGAGAGTGTTACTGCCTCTTAGGTGAATGAATGAGTCTAGTAGAGGCCGCTGGAGATTTGCACCTACGAAAAGTATCCACGAAGGATTAAATAGGGTCGTGGTACGCCTACCAGAGTTCCTCACAGACGAACGATACACGAATCTGCTGGCACATCATGGAAGTCTCTTTGTTCTTCTACAGTACCCCATTGGTAACGTTTTTAGTCAGTATGATAATCCTCCGGCCCGTTGCTAAAACCGCTGACAGAGGAGACCTGACGTCCATCTGGTGCAGCACATCTACGTTGCTGTCGAGCGAGACGCATGCGCTGTGACCATTCGGATCTACACTGGTGTCCAAAATTAAAGAAACAAACGGAAATTTTGCAAGACTGTTTTTTTTGCCACAAATCAGTATAAACAGCTGATAGTATAGACGAAAGAATGCAAAGAATTCAGACCGTAAACAATTGCAAGATGCATGACGGTAGACAAAAATGTTCTTCGTTTTTTCCAACTTAACGGATTTGCACACTCATGCCGACAACTGGTTAATGTTTTCAGTTTGGGTGCGACCTCCTCTGGTAGCAATACAGGCCTGACAAAGATGGGGCATGTTGTGAACGATGTCATCAGTATCGCCCATTCTTCCTGCAGAGCTGCTCGCAGTCTTGGAGAGTGATTGGTGGATGCTGACGTGGTGCAAGCCATGTTCCTAGTGCATACCAGACATGTTGCATGGGATTCAAATCGGGAGAGAGAGAGCAGGCAACGCCATGCGTGCAATATCTTCCGTTTCCATGAAAACGTCAACCACCCGTGCTCTATAAGGTCGAGCATTATCGTCCACCAATACTAAGTTTGGGCCCACAGCACATCGCAACAGCCGCAAATGAAGTCCCAAAATCTCGTCACGATACCCGACAGCAGTTAAACCTTGCCGATTTACCCGTACAGTTTCATGAACTGGGGCTAGAGTGGTAAATAGAATCTCTATCCACGCCATTAGGGATCCTCCTAGATATCAGTCTTTTTCCACAATGTCTGGCTGCCGAAGTCGTGTTCGGCGTTCCCTCCAGATGCGAATCGATCGAGAATCACTCTCCAGACTAAATCGGGACTTACGTGTGAAAACGACATTGGCCCACTGTTCGACTGCCCAGGTGGCATTTGACGACTCCACTCTAGACGTTCCCTTCTGTGAAGACGCGACAGAGATGGACATAGAGCAGGTCTCTGACGATAAAGGCCATTGTGCCGAAGCCTTCTGCACACCGTTTGCCTCGATACAACACGTTCAGTGGATGCTGCGAGCTCACGTGCCAATTGTCGTGGAGTACTAAGGCGGTACTGTCGTGCCCCTACAGTCAAATAACGGTCCTCTCTTCTGATATCACACGTGGTCGGCTCTGCCCTGGTCTTCGGGATAGTTTCGGTCTCTATCAACTGTTGCCACATTCGGGAAACAGAACGATTCACATTAAGCCATCGGTCCACATCAGTTTGCGGCTTTCCTGCTTCCGTTCTTCCTATTGCCCTCCACCACAGAGTGTCTGGTAGGCATCTTCTCTGTGCCATACTGCACCGTCTGTGATTGTGTACACAGCGATTGTGGATGTGGGACTATCCGGCAAATACTACCCCGTTTGTCGGGTGCCCTGACGCCATCGGTGGCACGGTTGTCCGTTGACTGGCATGCCATCTTTCGTGCAAAACAAGATCGTACGGACGTCTAGTTGACAGTTTGTATGATTATATTGTGAAATAGACACAGGACGGGGAAATAACGGTTTGTTCCTTTATTTTGTACGCCAGTGTATATATCGCCCAGCGCTTCCACTGTCGTTTAGTCAGTGCCACGGCGAGTCGTTCCCGTCATCGAGGAGGAAGGGTGGTTCTGCATGCTACTAGTAGACTTGGGTAAGTAAATGCACATTACACTAGAAGATGAAATTTTTGACCTGCTAGGAAACACACTGAGGCAACTGTGTTCTATGCTGTAATATTCCTAGTAGTCCGTAGGTTCAGTCAATAGGTCGTTCAGATAAAGTTTCTGCTTGCATTCCGAAAGGGAGCTAACTCATCGCAGCGGTTTTCCTGTTTACAAGCTATTACAACAGATGTCTCAGGACTAACGGTCTACTATTTCTCGTAATCGGTAGAGCTCAGCATTTTTCGAGAATAAGGCTTTTTAAGCAAACCAATAAGGAATAACTGAATGATGAAGCTTGAACTGTCTGAAGTTTTTTAGTGAGCGAGTAAACATGTCTGTTTCACAATTCAAAATGAAAAGTGGGTACAGAACTAGTAGGTTAACTAGAACTGTCAAAAACAAAACTTTTTTGTCTGAGAGGTTGTTTGGTACTTTCGGCTGATGTGATTACACCAAAATCATCTTCCTTGCACGGATGGGTTGAACACCACTTCAGTTTTGTGGACTCTGTTCAACCCTATTTATTTTGTACCACCTTTCGATTCGAAATTCTGAAGTTGAACGCATATCCTACAGTTATCAGGAAACTTCATGTTGTTTACCACACAATTCGTTCTTAATTGGAAAAAAATAAATTTTACCGGAAACGGGTCCACCATGCTGGTTTTGATGAAAAGTGCTGGTACTTCAAGTTTGGAACAACCTGTATAATCATCGTAGTTTATGTGATCGTAATTTCGCCTCAACACGGCGTTTAGGTGGTGGAACACACGAAAGGCTCTTCTCTGAAATTAATGTTTAAACATGAACAGTGGATAAACATTTGCTCACCTGTCCACCTTGAGCAGTTCTTTCAGAAGATGTAGCTGTCGGCATCTGATCCCCTGTTGCAGGCACGGGTCCTGTCTCGATGTTGATTCTCTCTTCCATTGGCACAGCATCTGGATCGAAGCTCTGAAGCAGACACGTGCGTGTCACAGTTACGGAAGATAATGCTCAAAATAAAGCAGTCGTTATAATGAAATCCTCCAACAAGCAATACTAGTGGCCGTCATCCTACAACTAAGATCCAAATAATTCTCACCAAGAAGATATTTACACCTATCGCTTCGACACTGCTAAACTTCTAACAGTTTGCTATGCAAAAGTGTCTGTATCTGACAAATATCAGCCTAACTTCACTCATAACCACCCCTCAAGAGAACGTAATATCCTACGTTTTAATTCAAAACAACTAGAAACTAACAGTGCCCCTGACTAGTAAATAAATAGCCAGTTAGAAATATCTCCACAGAACCAGACAGCTTATGTAATCAAATGCTTCCACACCTTGGCAGCAATAGTAAAATAGTTTCCCTAAAATTTTTAGTATGACATGTCAAGATGATGATTTCCAGCCCAGTGGTTGTGTGTGTGTGTGTGTGTGTGTGTGTGTGTGTGTGTGTGTGTGTGTGTGTCTGCCTGTCTGTGTGTGGGGGAGAGAGAGAGAGAGAGAGAGAGAGAGAGAGAGAGAGAGAGTGAGTGTGTGTGAGAGAGAGAGAGAGAGAGAGAGAGAGAGAGAGAGTGTGTGTGTGTGTGTGTGTGTGTGTAGTGGAGTACCACCAGTTCGAAAAAAAGTTGCACTGCTGTTAGATTCCCCTTCCCCTCTCCTTTATGACGCCATGCAACATTTCCAGACTCCCCTCCCCCCTCTGTCACACCTTTCCTCTCCCCCCCCCCCCCAGAATTCTCCTGACTCTTCCTTTCCCCCTCTGCTGTCCGTGTGTGCTTAGGCGTTTTATTTAAACACTAGCTTAGAGCGTTTGCGTAGTAATTACAACAAAAATAATTTTATAAACATACATTAGGCGTACTGAAAAATTGATGTATTAAAGAGCCATTTCTTTTTCTATGCAATTCTAACAAAAATGATTTGTCGTGGCAACTCTTATATTTCTTTGATTTAGTTCACGAATTGCGACACCGACTAAACTTTTCACACTAATTAAGGCTGTAGAAACGTGGCCTTTCTGAATGTAATTCTAGCTTCGAAATTGTCGTAATAGTGACGTATTTTAAAAAACCTTTCCTTCCGTCTTTCACCCCTTAGGTGTGGAATTTCGAAAAATACCTTTGTAAATGATATCTACACTATAAGATAAACCCCCTCTCCAAAATTCAAGTTTCTGTCCTTAGTGGTTTGGGCTGGGTGATGATGGTCGACTGCGGTTTATTGGGAGAATATTAGGAAAGAGTGGTTCATCTGTAAAGGAGAATGCATATATGACGCTGTTGTGACCTATTCGTGAGTACTGCTCGAGTGTTGGCTTCCATACCAGGTCAGACTGAAGGAAGACATTGAAGCAGTTCTGAGTCATGCTGCTAGATTTGTTAATCGTAGGTTCGAACAACGTGCCAGTGTTACAGAGATGCTTCGGGAATGAATTCAAATGGAGATCCCTGGAGTGAAGGCAATGCTCTTTTCGAGAAACACTGTTGAGAAAATTTAGAGAACCAGCGTTTGAAGCTGACTGCCGAACGATTCTACTGCCACCAACCTACACTGCACATAAGGACCATGAAGATAAGGTACGAGAAATTAGGGCTCATATAGAGGTAGGTAGATAGTCGTTTTTCCCACATTCTATTTGCGAGTGGAACAGGAACTGAAATGACTAGCAGTGGTACGGGGTACCCTCTGCCACGCATTGTACGATGGCTTGCAGGGTGTCTATGTAGATGTTGCAAATTACTGTTTTTGTCATGCAGGCTATTAGTAGCAGACCAGCTTCGGACTGTGTGTTGCAGGGAATACATTCCAGAACTGTTCGAACAGATCTGCAAGATATGTATCTATGTAAAGCCTTGCATATTCCCTGAAGTTGGAGATATTAATTTCCAGCCAAACAAACATCATATGCTCATATTCTGCATCTGTGATGGCACCACATGTAAATTTCCTGAGAAAGAAGATATATCAGGTATTGCAGTTTCGAAGAGCCTGTCTGCCAAATACAGATATTTGCACAGGAAAATTCCTTTCTTAGTAATGAGCTGGAACATAGCATCATCGGGATGTGCAGCGTGTAGAGATGCATATCATACTGATGTAGCTTGAGCAAGTTTGTGAAGCAGTGGCTGCATAAAGCGTAACGAATCCAGAAAGTGCACCATTATATGCTTGGTAGAACACTAACAACCAAGCACTCGACAGTGAAGTGAGTATTGTTCATTCTCAAAATGTGGAAAAACATGATTACAAGGATATGTGTTCAAGTTGCATTCATTGTGAGCCGTGCTGCAACACTTAACGGTTATATAAGAGTGATTCATACAAAGTTTTTCTTAGTATTTGCTAATAGCAGTTCACAAAAATGACACTTGACAGATTTATCATACTTAGATTGAATTTCTGCGTTGCAGTTAGAGGAACAATGGTGCCATAGATCTCATCAACATGCTCTGCAGGTGTTAGAAGCTAAGAGTCTGGCAGTTGTGCTGGAGTGTCCCCATTATAAGATTTAAAATAATTATTGTTTGAGTAATATGTACATACAACCTTATATGCTGCAGTAAGTGGTATGTGCCTTTCTGTGAGGGTTGTATGTGAGGCAGTTGGATCATCTTCACAGCCCTCCACATGAATGAGAACACATTCAAAGTTTGCATTCACTAAAAATGCTACTCGCTCCTTGTGCAAGAAGAACGCATCATGTTTTAATCAGGCTCCTCCTTATTCTTTTCTGCTTCAGGGCACATTTAGCTGCTGACAATGATAACTGAATGTATGATTCTGACCCTCTTGGGTTTTTGTTAGTGGACAATGAGTGGTATTCATAACTTGCCAAAAATTTATTCCAGCATCAAATTTAAGTTTGACATGCATTGTTTTGTCAATAAATGCAGCAATATGTTGTCTCATGCCACTGCCTATTTATGAATGTACATACCTACCTTTATCCGCTAAAATTATTTTCGTATTTCTTACTGAGTGATCCTTTTAATTGTACTGTCGGGGAATTGTTTTTCCTATGTGCTTTAGTCGTAGTCTTGGACGTTTTGTCTTTATCGACCATCATTCAGTTGTCATGTTTTATCTGTATCAAAACCCATAATGTGTTCCATTCCGGCAATTCGACATATATTTCTCGATTAGTTGAACATCATGTCAGTCCCTTCATAAGTGTGTTTCAGATTCATATTATCTTGTTTGAAAGGGATAGGGTTTGTATTATCCTTTAATCAGTTGTTTTGGAATCCTTCAGTATGCTTGTCTCAAGTAAGAAACACACTGTTACAAGATATCCACAATTTATTAGGTCATGGAGGGACACCATACAGAACAAGTACAGAGAAATGATGCATGTAGACTCTTTGACATGTATAGATTGCTGAAAGGACCCGGTGCATGGCAATATAAAGAATATTTGTCTGTCAGGGGCTGCTGGCTCCCGGCTGCAAGCAACTGAGGTGCCGGTGGCAGTGGAGGGAACACAGCCCCACAATTTCCTCCCCCTCCAGGGAAGGCAATTGGATGTCCTAGCAACACAGTGGCTGAACTTTGGTGGTATTGAAGTCATCATTAGGTGCTGTAAGCTGGGGAGCCATGGTGTCCAGTGGGAGGGTAGGAGGTGCTGGGAGGAAGTGGTAGGTGCCATGTCAACGCAGGAGGTATCTGTGTCAATGTGGGAGGCATTCCCATCAGTGCAGGTTGTACCTGGGTAAGTGTGGAGGCGCCTGCATAAGGTAAGAAAGAGGTGCCGGAGGTGCCTGTGTAGGTCCAGGAAGCGCCTGCAGCAGGGAGGTGATGACTGTTTCAGTGCTAGAGGCAGTCGTGTGGGTGCTGGATGTACCTGCGGCAGGGTGAGAGGCGTCCGCATCTTTCTCATATTATCCTAGGCTAGAGGGGCTAAATGGAAGAGCTGCATGGTACTTCGTTGTTGTTGCCAATGAAGTTGTCCATTGCTGCGATGTTTCCTGGTTGGGTCTGGAACAGCTTTCTCTTCACCTGGCGGGCTTGCTGCCATACACCAATGTGTGCACAAAGAGCTTCAGTGCTGTCACCCCCCCCCCCCCCTCCCTCGCCACTTCGATCGGAGAAAGCAGAAAACAGCATTCGAGGATGGATCCACAGAATGAAAGGTGCACTGACAAACGTCTCTGTCGGGTATAGAAGGAGAAGGATTGGATCCCTCAGCAGGGGGCTGGTAGATTATATCATGAGAAAACAATCGATGCAAGTAGGAATAATATTAGCGTGAGTGATGAATGACTGAAGCTTGTTCTGGAAAGGGGGCTAATCGGTACAACAAGCGAGGGGAAAGACATGGTCTGAAAAGGGGCACACCAGACTAAGAGAATAAGGCCAGGTCCTGAAAATATGGGAAAATACTGTGAAGAGTGGAAGGCAGGGTCCTGAAAAGGAAGCCAACCAACATAAAAATAAGAAGTGGGAGACCTTTCGTGTAAAGGAGGCTAACAAACAGATCAACTAAGAGAGGAAGGCCAGATCCTGAAAAGGAGGCCAATGAACGTAACGAGAAAAGGGAGGCCATTCCTGAAAAGAAGAGCAACTAACAGAACAATGAAAAGAGGCCGTTCCTGAAATTGTGGTTAACTAATAGAACAATGTAAAGGAGGGAGGCCATTCCTGAAAAGTAGGCCATAACAAAAAGGAGTTACTGGTGTCTGCGTGCATTATCAGAAAGATGACGAAGTATTGGTAGAGATGTAGGCATAAGTTGCCAAACCCACAATGCGACGAAGCAGAGGTGGAGCCGTGTGGCACAGTCTCGGTGGAACACTGCGATGGTGCACTGAAAAACGCATGAGCTTGTACTGGTTAACAGAGCCACGAAGTGGTCGAAGGTGGCCATATAACTACCTTTGCTGTAGAAGCATGCAAAAGGTCCATAGTCGAGCACACGAAAATTTGACTCGTTGTCACTTGTGTTGTGACTTTGAACACAATGAAAGATAGTATTACAAGGAATGCACAGTTTATTAGGTCACGTACTGACATTATAACAGCTATTAGGTCATGGAGTGACACCATACAGAACAAGTACAGACAAATGACGAGTGTAGACTTGCCGATTTGTACAGACAACCGGCTGGAGCCGGTGCATGGCAATATAAAGAGCATTTGCTCGCCAGGGGTTGCTGGCTCTTGGCTGCAAGCGACTGAGACACTAGACAACAATATGCGACCTCTGGAGGGGACCTGCAGCTGTGGAACAGTGCACTACTCGAAACTGCATGATGCATGCCATGCTAATAGCAGCAAAGGTGTAGTATTGTACAAGTTACTACAAATATCTACCCCCATGTTCCTGGTTTTCTGCAGCAACATTGTCATATATACACAGTATTTGGCTTTACCCATTTTGGTGATGGTACAGCATCGCCCTCACGGGTTGTTTTATGTTACCAGCATCAATGTGTGATGGTATCTCTTGAAATAGCTGGTACTTTGGCTCAAACGAAGTTCTTGAAAATCCATGTTCATTTCCAAAGCAAATTCATCAGGATTTGTAAGCAGTGACATGATAACATTTGTCTTGCCACAGCATGGTGGGATACAATAATTGATCAACTGATTGTAAATTGGAGGGCATAACTGGATCATTTTTCTGTAGTATTGCAGGACCAGTCAGTCACTATGAAATTACTTTGAAGACTGTGCTGCATCTATTCAGACACGATATTGACTATGTAACTACATTAGCTGGCTATGGATTTTATAGGGAGAAAAAAAAACATGATTTACACATTGTTATTGGATACTTGAATTGTGGCCAAGTGGTTCTAGGCGCTTCAGTCTGGAACCGCGCGACCGCTACGGTCGCAGGTTCGAATCCTGCCTGGGACATGGATGTGTGTGATGATGTCCTTAGGTTAGTTAGGTTTACGTAGTTCTACGTTCTAGGGGAATGATGACCTCAGATGTTAAGTCCCATAGTACTCAGAGCCATTTGAACCATTTTTGATACTTGAATTAATTCTCACTGTTTGGTGAACAGAAAACAAAAACATGTTTATTTTAATAGAATGGTACAACATAATTTATTAAAAGTGGTGTCTTTCGGTAGCTGCAACCATTTTCCATATTTTGGGAGCCCTAAGGATTTCACAGTTACAAAAAAAACCAGGTTCTTTTGAAGTGATCCACTCATGGATCGAGTTTTTGAGATCATTAAAAGGTGTGAAGTACAGTTCAGGAAAGGCCCTCCTGCATGAAACGAAACATATGGTAAACAGAAGAGGTGATGTCTGATGAGTATGGCAGGTGGGTATGCTATACATCCCATCGAAGTCCCTTCAAGGTTTCCTTCACTTGGTTTGCAGCATGTGGTTTGGCATTGTCATGAAGCAGAATGACCTTGTCATGTGTGTTAGCATATTGTGGATGTTTGTCTTTAGGTGCATGACTGAGACTGAGTAATTGTGCATTGTAGCTCTCAGCATCCGATGTTCAAAGTGGATGCTGCAGCCCACAGTACAACACTCTTACCAGGACCCATTTTGTCACTCACCTCAAAAGCATTACATTTGAATCATTGAAACCAATCTTTGCACTTTGTTTCTAACAGAGCATGTTTTGCAGATGCTTCCACTAACAAACGTCGATTTTCCATAGCATATTGGTTGAGATGAAAGCTGAAGAGTAACGCTTTTTGCAAATGCTGTTTGATAGGTACAAAAACCAAACATATTCAATGCACTAAACAGTTAAGTTCTTTTCACTCCACACAGAAGTCGCATACAGATCTGAAAGCGTAATGCTTTTACTCTTAAACAGCTCTCGTTTCCCTTTCTGCTATTCTGTGCTACTACAACTACTGCCTTGTCTTTGTCAATAGCGAAAGTAATTCGAGCTCCGCCGGCCGCGGTGGCCGTGCGGTTCTAGCGCTGCAGTCCGGAACCGCGGGGCTGCTACGGTCGCAGGTTCGAATCCTGCCTCGGGCATGGATGTGTGTGATGGCCTTAGGTTAGTTAGGTTTAAGTAGTTCTAAGTTCTAGGGGACTGATGACCTAAGATGTTAAGTCTCATAGTGCTCAGAGCCATTTGAACCAATTCGAGCTCCCAATACTTACTGCACGTAGATATATCATAAACTTTTCCATATAGCTGGATATATGAACATGCTCAATTAGGAATGTAGTTCTGTGCCTATATCTGGCACTGTGGGGTCATACATGTTAGTATGTGTTGATGAATAGCATACATCAAATTACTGGCTATGTCCTCTTCTGCCAGTTGTACCTTCTGATGTGCAAACTCTGGCAAATTCTTCCATAGCGAATCATGTCCACAGCTCGTGGTCTGGTGGCTACCATTGCTGCCTCTGGATCATGGGGTCCCGGGTTCAATTCACAGGTGGGTTGGGGATTTTCTCTGCCCGGGGACAGGGTGTTTGTGTAGCCATCATCATCATCATCATCATCATCATCATCATCATCATCATCATCATCATCATACGTGATGATGGATAAATTGGACTGAGTAAAGAAATTGGAAGGTGTGAAAAATTGGGGCTTTGTATGGGCGCTGATGACTGCACAGTTCAGCGCCCAAGAAAACCAAACATCATAGCGAATCATAAAAGTTATTTACTTCTGGCAGCCAACTGATGCATTCATCAATAGCATGTTGGACTGCATAGCTCACATACAGCCCACTATTATGTACCCGAGTGCTCCATTTCATCAAGATGCCTCAGGGTCACATCACATACACACCGAACTCATTATTACACATGCAACATTGACAACTGTAAAACGTATGGCCACCCTCCAATGTGCTGTTCTGCTTTACAGCTCAGGTATCTGTTTGGGGGAAAAATCAGATGTGTTCTGGGCGTGATTCTTCTTTTCAGTTCAGCTTCACTCATGAAACAGTTGTAGATCATCCAAAATTGTCTCGGAGATGGCAGGACCTGGCTGCGGGGTGCCTGTCGTCCCCCACTCAGCAGGAACAGTTGCTGCTAACACCACTTCTGCAGTGCCCACAGCTCGTGGATTCTGCGAACCCTACTCTTGGCCCATACGTGCACTGTACAGCTACTGCCTGCGCCTGCAGGTGCATATGTCACAACCTGCAGTGGAGAGGTGGTAGTGGGAAGTGCTGAACAAGTCAAAACTAACAGAGAGCTTGTTCAAACCAGACTTTAGAGTGGTGGTGGTGGTGGTGGTGGTGGTGGTGGTGGTGGTGGTGGTGGTGGTGAAATGGTGAAAAAGTCATAATGTACAGGGAGCATGTTCAAACCAGGCAATTCGCATCCACAACTGGCTTTTCTGCTCACTCAGAACACGTGCACAGATATTTCTTGTAATGTATGCATTGGGGGTGGATGCTGCTCTAACGTTCATGTGGAAATTTTTTACAGATTAATTGTAATATAAAAGGGTGCACAGATATAGCACTCCAAAATAGTTTAAGTAGAACACCTGAACACACACAGACAGGGGAGAGAGTAGATGGGAGTGGGCAGTTGTGAGGAGAGGGGGTTTAACTAGGGTGTGGCCAAGGGTGTGACCTTCAGTATGTAGAAGAGGTGGTGATCTTGAAGGGAGAGGGGATATCTGGCAATGCTGCTTGACATTACAGGGGGGAGAGGGAGGCTAATCTGACAACAATGCAGTCTGTTGTTGAATGCCACTGTTAAATAAAATACATATATTGAACTGCAGTGTTTGCATATAGACATCCTTGTATACCCCCACATTTTATGCCAGTGGTCTTTTATTTATGAAAGGCATATAATCAACGAGGCTGCATTATATAGAATGTTCCTGTATAGAGACTTTTGTTTAGTGTTGAGTGTTCCCATGAGAGAACAGTATCTTCAGATCAAGAGGGGCTGATATATTTTGTAATATAATGTATCAAAGGCTGTAGCAAAAAGTCCCAGAGGAAATCCCAATAATTAACAGGCTACTTTCAAGATATGGTATGGTAAGAAAAGAGATCCTGTCTTACCGTCACGACTTCAGGAATTGAGAAGTCACCGAAATAGACCGGGATTACGTCTTCTCCGAAGTTAAGAGAGGCACATTTAATCGTCACCAAAGGCACCGCCTCAAGTTGTGAAAAAAAGTGTGCCATTTGAGCATCACTTGCTGTCACTGCCCCTCTTGTAGGTGTTGGCTGCACAGGCTGAAGCAGGTAGACAGAAAAGTGAAGAAGCAAATAACGCTCTAAATACGTTGTTTGTGGTATTTTTGTCTGACACTTAAACGAGATGTGTATAGTCCGTCCAACAGAGATGTTCATCTGATTAGTGAAGCTCAGGTCACACTGGTTAGATATCAGGCACAGTGTACAATTTGTGAAGGTAAGTTAAACGAGAGCTTTTAATTGCTAAAGAAAAATAAGTTGAAGTGTCCTACTATTATTCTGTTGGTTAGGATTCCTGTTACAAATTGTGTAAAGGAAGTCTTACAGATGGTAGAGAAAAAGGTCCAAACACCACTGAGCCAGCAGTTGCATTTAAGGCAATCAAAGCAGCCTGTTACCATAGGGGCTCATGGTTCTTTCGTGAGTTCGTGCGTGGCACACACGGGGTCCGAGCTATTGCAGCTCATTCTTCATTCCCTAACTGCTTTTCTTCCTCCCTGCCCACTCCCTCTCTATCCCCACTCCTTCCCCGTTGCTACCTCCTTCCCCTCTCTTGGTGTTCTGCTTTATGTCGACCTGGCTATTCCTCTGGTTTCCTGTATTGGTTGAAATTTTGTTCCTTTTGCTGGTCCTTTCACTCTTTTGGCATTTCGGTCCCTACTTGAGGTTTGATCTCCACTTCAAAATTTCCTGTTTTTAGTGTGAGCCATATGGGGAAGAACTTCCTCCATAGCATCTACAGTGTGGATTCCTCTCCCCCTCTCCCTTCCTCACTGTAGCCCCTTCTACCCTGCTAGGTCACCAGTATCTGTAGCTAGTCTGTGTGGTAGGGCTGTTATGTACCCATAGGGCTGAGCCCCCTGACAACACAGGGATCACACTACTGATATCTGAGCTGTTCCCTCCCCATGTATGCAAGGAGTAGTTGCTTGCCTTCTTGGAGCATCGGAACTCCCGGCAATGGCGACCGTGCCCGACAGCCTTTGCTGTGGCTGGGTGGCGCCCCAGAGTCCCTGGTTGGAGTGGGTGGTATCAGGGTGGATGCTTCGCACATGAAGCGTATCAAGCTGCAATAATCTGGCCGTTCTCATATGGCCGTCTCTTTGAATGGTAAAGGATCCTTAAATGCTGTCTCGTATGACCTGGCAGCATTCCATTCCCTGGCTACCCCATGGTAGGAGAGCTAGGCTCGCTGTCTTGGGCTGAAACCTTTCCCCTGTTACCTCATCTGTACTATGACGGATGGGGACACATTTACTGCCACAAAGCCATTGTTTTTCCTGGAAAATATCGAGGACAAGTCTGGTGAAGTGGAGCCTATTAGTAAGATGCGGTCGGGCTCCCTGTTGATCAAAGCTTCTTCTGCCACGCAATCCGCAGCTCTTCGTGCCTGTGATCGTCTTAGCAACGTCCCAGTGTCTATCACTCCTCAGAAATCTCTGAATAAGGTCCAGGGAATCATTTTTCATAGGGACCTCACCCTTCAAACTGATGAACTCCAGGCTAACCTGGAGCGGCGTGGTGTTCATTTTGTTCGACGTGTGCAGAAGGGTCGCAAAGACAACCGCCCCGATACTGGCGCCTTCATCCTGGCTTTCGAGAGGGATACCCTCCCAGAGAAGGTCAAGGTTATGTGCTACAGATATGACGTGAAGCTGTACATCCTTCCACCTATGCGGTGCTTTCGGTGTTTGCGTTTTGGGCATATGTCTTCCCGCTGTATGACAGACCCTTTGTGTGGTGACTGTGGCCACCCCGTCCATGGGGGAACCCCTTGTGTTCTGCCTCCTGTGTATTTTAATTGTGCTGACAGCCAGTCCTCTTGCTCACCGGATTGCCCGGCTTAGAAGATACAGGAATATAAGTCCCTGGATCGCCTGTCTTACAATGAGGTTCGCCAAAAGTATGAGAGACTCCATGTGCTGACACTATCTTCAACTTTTGCCTCTGTTACTTCCTTTCCTCCTTCTCCTCCTCTACTCCCTCATCCTCTCCCAGGCGTCTCTGAGGCCAGAAGACTGTTAACACCACTCGGCCACGAGGTGCACTATCTGTGGGCCGCAAGGTCGCCCGCTCTCTTTTGGTTCCTGATCTTGCAGATGCCTGTACTCCCCTTTTGTCCTGTCCTCCTCCACCTCAGAAAGAGAAAGAGATGAAGAAACATAAATCCCAAGAGAAGGCGTCTCCGGTGCCTGCGGAGTTGCCAACTCCCCTCTCGCAACCTGAGTCTGACATCTTATTTACGGATGTCACCCCCATCCTTGTCGGTGAGAACTACTGACCAAGTGACCTGACCTCCTCCTCGGGTCCTTCATGCCTACCTTGGACTCACGCCACACGATCATCCAGTGGAACTGCACCGGCTACTGCTGTCACCTACTGGCAATGCAACGTCTTGTCTCCCCTTATTCTGTGTTCTGTCTTGTTCTCCAAGAAACACATTTGCGTGACTACCACTCTCCACTTTACATACTTATCAGGCATTCTGTTGGAACCATGCTGACCCTGGGATAGCATCTGGTGGGGTCTGCACTTTAGTTCACTTCGATGTCCTTAGTGATTGGATCCCCCTACGTACCACCTTAGAAGTGATAGCGGTTAGGGTGCAAACGACTCTGGCAATCACCATTTGCAATGTCTACCTCCCTTCAGCTAGGCCACTTGCTTACGTTGCACAATCTATCTTACTTCAGCAACTCCCGCCCTTGTTTCTCCTCCTTGGTTATTTCAATGCCCACCATCCACTGTGGGGGAGTGCTATATCAACGGCTCGGGTATCATAATCGACCAACTTATCATGGACTTCGATTTGTGTCTCCTCAACAATGGTTCCCCTACCCACTTCAGTGCTGCTCATGCCACCTTCTGTGCTATCGATCTCGCGATCTCCTCCCCCGCCCTCGTGGCTTCCCTACATTGCTCATCCCATGATGACCTTTGTGACAGTGACCATTTCCCAGTGACACTATCATTCCCTTGCTGCCACCAGGCAGACAGGTCCTCACGTTGGGCATTCCGCAGGGTCAATTGGCCTTTATAGTGTCTGCTGTCCACTTTGACACCTCCCTCTCGAATTCCATTGATGTAGTTGTGCAAGGCATCTCTGCCACTCTTCTTCATGCTGCTGGCACTTCTGTCCCCCTAGCCACAGGGCCACCTCGTCATCGACCTGTACTGTGGTGGACCAAAGACGTTGCAGTCGCTGCAGTGATTTAAGCGACATCCCTCCCAGACCAACCTCCTCACTTTTACGCATCTTCGTGCTAAGGCTCGTTACATTATTAAGCGGAGTAAAAAGGAATGCTGGGAACGCTATGTTTCCTCCCTGGGGACATATACCTCATTATCACAGGTTTGGTCGAAGGCCTGTAGCGTTCTAGGCCACCAGAACATCCAAGGAGCTCTGTGCACTGATCCATTGGTCCTTGCAGAACACCTTGCGACACACTTTGTGATGGCATCATCATCCGCTTCCTATCCTCCTCCCTTTCTCAAGCAGAAACGCAGAGTTGAACAGACCCCCCTCCATTTAATCCTGCTCTACATTGAGCCCTACAATGCTCCTTTCACTGAATGGGAATTGGTGCAGGCTCTTAGCTCTTCACGAGAGACAGCCACAGGGCCAGACAACATTCACAATCAGATGATTCAACACTTAGACTTTCCCCAGAGGCAACAGCTCCTCACGGTCTTCAATCACATTTGGCTCAAGGGTGCTTTTCCATCACAAAGACAGTATAGTTATCCCCGTCCTTAAGCCCAGGAAAATCCCAACGTCTCTCGACAGCTACCGCTCCATTACCCTTACAAATGTGTTTTGTAAACTGCTTGAAAGCATGGTCAACTCCAGATTATGTTGGGTACTCGAATCTCGGTGCCTTTTGTCACCATATCAGTGTGGCTTCCGGGCAGGGCGATCTTCGACTAACCATTTACTCCGATTGGAATCAGCCATCTGACAGGCTTTTACTCACCACCGGCACCTTGTCGCAGTGTTCTTTGACCTACATAAGGTGTATGACATGGCTTGGCGCCATCACATTTTAGTTACCCTCCATGACTGGGACTTCCGTGGTCCCCTTCCGATTTTTATCCGCGAGTTTTTATCGTACCGGCCCTTCCGGGTTCGAGTTGGCACTTCACTCAGCACCCCTCAGATTCAAGAGAATGGTATCCCACAGGGTTCTGTGTTAAGTGTCACGATCTTCCTTACTGCCATAAATGGGCTTGTGACATCTGTTGGGCCTCTGGTTACCCCGGCGTGGGCCACTGCCCATGGCTTCCAGTTTTCCTCCACCAAAACGCGGGTTATGCATTTTTGTCATCGACCCACAGTACACCCTGATCCAGAGCTTTATTTAGGCAACCAGCTCCTTGATGTTGCAACACAGTCCCGCTTCTTGAGCCTTATTTTTGATAACAAGCTGACATGACTGTCCCACATTCGACACCTAAAGACTACATGCTTGTGGAAGCTTAATGCTCTCCGCCTCCTGGCCTACACATCTTGGAGTGCAGACCGTTCTACTCTTCTCCGTCTTTACTGTGCTCTGGTTTTGTCCAGACTCGATTATGATAGTCAGGTTTATGGCTCAGCCGCTCGTTCCACTTTGAAACTCCTTGACCCTGCCCATCATTGTGGGGTAAATCTGGCTATTGGTGCCTTTCGCACTAGTCCTGTTGATAGTTTCCTCACAGAAGCAGGGATTCCCCCTCTACACATCCGACGGAGCCAAATCCTTGTTTCTTATGCAGTCGCCAATCACTAATTCCCTGACCATCCCTGTGCTCTTCGCCAATGAGGGATGTCTTCCTCCTAACATCCACCCACAGGTGGGATTGCCAGCTGGTATGCGCCTCGCTATCCTCTGCTGGGATCTCCATCTGCACTCACTGGACTGTGCCCCATGTCTTTCCTCTCTAACCCTCCCCCCCCCCCCCCCCCCCCCGGGATGGTGCCTAGACCACGGATTAGGACCGCTCTCTTCCAGGGTCCCAAGGCTGTGGCTCCTATGGTTTACCAGCGTCATGTATGTGCCATCCTTTCAGAGTTCCAGGGTGCCACCATCCTTTACACTGATGGTTCTAGGACTACTGATAAGGTGGGATATGCTTTGACATCTCGTACCAGCTTCGAGCACCATTTGTTGCCAGGATCATGGAGTGTATTTACAGCAGAGCTTCTAGCCCTTTACAGGGCCCTCCTTTTTGTTTCTCAGACTTCCCTCCATAGTGTTTTAATTTGTTCAGACCCCATGAGCAGCCTTCAGGCTATTGATCGATGCTACTCTCGTCACCCCTTGGTCTCTGCCATCCATGACCTTGCCCTTTAGCATGCCGCCTGTACAGTTGTCTTCCTCTGGGTCCCAAGTCATGTGGCAATCCCAGGGAATGAACTGGCTGACTGTTTGGCTAGATAAACGGATACTTACCCCCTTTTCCTTTCACGATTCCAGCTGCAGATATGCAGATCTATGTCAAATCTCTCTTTGCCCAACAGTGGAGTGCCATCTGGAACGCTACTGCTCATAGTAATGAACTCCGCACAATCAGGGAGTCTACTGCAGTTTAGGGCACTTCTTTCCGCCCCTCTCAGAAGGAGTCCACTGTTTTATGTCGTTTACGCATTGGCCATACCCAGCTCACCCATTGTTTCCTCCTACGTAACAACCTACCCCCGCAATGTGGTTGTGGCGCCAGACTGACGATATTTCACATATTGGTGGCATGTCCCCTTCTTTCGACCCTTCGTGCTAAGTATAGTGTTCCTGCTTCCTTAAATTTAATATCCACGGATGGTAGACCTGGTCCTTGGTTTCCTCCGTGAAAGTGGTTTTTATTTCCAGATATAAGGTTCTCCTTTCGTCTTGGAGCAGGGGTTGGTTGGTTGTGATTGGGACTCCTTTTGCAGTCTTCACAGTCTGTGACCCCATGAACGCCCCCCCCCCCCCACTTTTTCCAGTTTTTAGATTTGGTCTCACCTTTTATGCTTACACTGTGTGTGTTTAATGTTCATTCTTTTATAATTTGACTCCTCTGACTGAATCTGTTCACTTTTAGCAGAATCTCTTTCTTATGTGACCCCCTTTGGAATCGTGGGACTGGTGACCTCGCCGTTTGGTCCCATACTCTATTAATCAATCTATCAAAGCAGCCTCTGTTTTGGATTTTGAATAATGAAGTTAGTAGAAGTTACTAAAATAACGTGGTACGAGGCATTTTTGTCACAGCAATGATTTTTGGTTTGAGATAAAATATAGCAAATTATGGGGGTTTAGTGCATATTTGATTGTGACTCCAGAAAAATACAGAATAGACTCAGTGGGGATGAAGCAAATGAAGATGCGACATGGAATAATATGAGTGAAAACCGTTGAAAAATACTTAACTTTCTGCAAAGTAATGAATATATTGTGACAGATGAAATTTTGCCCCACACCAGTATTTGTACCTGGATTTCTTGCTTATTGTGAGCAGTCACCTTAACTATCAAATATCTGAGTACGACTTGAGACTGGATTCAAACTTTAAATGTCCCAAGTCTTCTTTTATTTTTTCCGCTCACTACTTAAGGGCCGTTCAGTGTTATTTATTTACATACAGGGTGTCCCATTTAACTTGACCACCCTAAATAACTGTTCGTCCAGATGCAAATTACAAAATGTTTGAAGCAAATGTTCTTTAGCCGCCGGGGGGGGGGGGGGGGACATCAATCAGCATGATTGTCTTCATTGTAGCTTTGTTTTTTACAAAGATATGAACAGCGGTATGACTTTTTTAAATGGCACCCTGTATTTTTAATTCGGTACTTCATTTCCTCTCCTAAAGACCTATTCGAAAATGTCTCACAGTGTACCATTCACTGAAACACAACTTTATTAATTACAGAACACAACACTGACGTTGACGCTCCCAGCGCTTAGTGCACGTGCTGACGTTGACAGAGGACAAATGTAAACAGAAGTAGAATGCGCACACGTCATTCTGTCAACGATCGTCAATTGAAGATTTGTGTGAGTAGAATGTACACCAATGAAGAGAAGGTAGAAATGCTACAAATCTATGGGGAATGTATGTAAGTTAGCAGAACAGAAATTGCAATACTGTTTTCTTATCTACGGGTACATTTATTACAGTAGTTTAGTCCTTTTAAATACTGTTGCGTAGAGTAGGCATACCTCCTATAAACTGCATCGACATAACATTTCTTTTATTGTTGTTGCTGAAGATAGGGGAAATGTTACGCAGGCAGCGAAACTGTACAGAGAGCGATATCCTGACAAGAACCCACCTTCCCGACGGATGTTTTCTCGTCTTGTTGCGACGCTTCAGGAAACGGGAAGTTTCAATCCATGATAACGCAATCGTCGTAGCACTCGCACAGACGAAGCTGCAGAAGTTACTGTTCTCGCTTCCGTTCCCCCCTGCGGGTTCAGGGGTAAGAATAGGCCCGCGATATTCCTGCCTGTCGTAAGACGCGACTGAAAGGAGTCTCAAACGTTTCGGCCCTTATGTGATGGTCCCCTCTTGGGTTTGACCACCATATTTCAAAAGTATTCCAAAGAGCGAGCCAACTGGGGAAGGGCGCCTTACTTGGTGCATTGTTTCCATCGTGCGTTGAGACCTTTAGCCAGCTTATTTTGTCATTGCATTCCAATCTACATCTACATGATTACTCTGCAATTCACATTTAAGTGCTTGGCAGAGGGTTCATCGAACCACAATCATACTATCTCCCTACCATTCCACTCCCGAACAGCTCGCGGGAAAAACGAACACCTAAACCTTTCTGTTCGAGCTCTGATTTCTATTATTTTATTTTGATGATCATTACTACCTATGTAGGTTGGGCTCAACAAAATATTTTCGCATTCGGAAGAGAAAGTTGGTGACTGAAATTTCGTAAATAGATCTCGCCGCGACGAAAAACGTCTTTGCTTTAATGATTTCCATCCCAACTCGCGTATCATATCTGCCACACTCTCTCCCCTATTACGTGATAATACAAAACGAGCTGCCCTTTTTTTTTGCACTCTTTCGATGTCCTCCGTCAATCCCACCTGGTAAGGATCCCACACCGCGCAGCAATATTCTAACAGAGGACGAAGGAGTGTAGTGTAAGCTGTCTCTTTAGTGGACTTGTTGCATCTTCTAAGTGTCCTGCCAATGAAACGCAGCCTTTGGCTCACCTTCCCTACAGTATTATCTATGTGGTTTTTCCAACTGAAGTTGTTCGTAATTTTAACACCCAGGTACTTAGTTGAATTGACAGCCTTGAGAATTGTACTATTTATCGAGTGATCGAATTCCAACGGATTTCTTTTGGAACTCATGTGGATCACCTCACACTTTTCGTTACTTAGCGTCAACTGCCACCTGCCACACTATCTTTTCTAAATCACTTTGCAACTGATACTGGTCTTCGGATGACCTTACTAGACAGTAAATTACAGCATCATCTGCGAACAACCTAAGAGAACTGACAGATTGTCACCCAGGTCATTTATATAGAACAGGAACAGCAGAGGTCCCAGGACGCTTCCCTGGGGAACACCTGATATCACTTCAGTTTGACTCGATGATTTGCCGTCTATTACTACGAACTGCGACCTTCCTGACAGGAAATCGCGAATGCAGTCGCACAACTGAGACGATACCCCATAGGCCCGCAGCTTGATTAGAAGTCGCTTGTGAGGAACTGTGTCAAAAGCTTTCCGGAAATCTAGAAATACGGAATCAACTTGAGATCCGCTGTCGATAGCGGCCATTACTTGGGGCGAATAAACAGCTAGCTGCGTTGCACAAGAACGATGTTTTCTGAAACCACGCTGATTACGTATCAATAGATCGTTCCCTTCGAGGTGATTAATAATGTTTGAATACAGTATATGCTCCAAAACCCAACTGCGAACCGACGTCAATGATATAGGTCTGTAGTTCGATGGATTACTCCTACTACCCCTCTTAAACACTGGTGTGACCTGCGCAGTTTCCCAATCTGTAGGTACAGATCTTTCGGTGAGCGAGCGGTTGTATATGATTGCTAAGTAGGGAGCTATTGTAACAGCGTAATCTGAAAGGAACCTAATCGGTATACAATCTGGGCCTGAAGACTTGCCCGTATCAAGCGATTTGAGTTGCTTCGCAACCCCTAAGGTATCTACTTCTAAGAAACTCATGCTAGCAGCAGTTCGTGTTTCAAATTCTGGAAAATTCCATTCGTCTTCCCTGGTGAAGGAATTTCGGAAAACTGCGTTCAATAACTCCGCTTTAGCGGCACAGTCGTCGGTAACAGTACCATCGGCACTGCGCAGCGAAGGTATTGACTGCGTCTTTCCGCTTGTGTACTTTACATACGACCAGAATTTCTTCGGATTTTCTACCAAATTTCGAGACAATGTTTCGTTGTGGAATCTATTAAAGGCATCTCGCATTGAAGTCCGTGCCAAATTTCGCGCTTCTGTAAATTTTAGCCAATCTTCGGGATTTCGCGTTCTTCTGAACTTCGCATGCTTTTTCCGTTGCCTCTGCAACAGCGTTCGGACCTGTTTTGTGTACCATGGGGGATCAGTTCCATCTCTTACCAATTTATGAGGTATGAATCTCTCAATTGCTGTTGCAGTCCTGCTCACTCGCCATCTCTTGGGCGAGGATACATTCCTGGGTGGGATTTCCGCCACGCCCTCTGCAGTGTCGCTTTCTGCGCTGACGACTACCATGGACCACTTGCCACCTAATATCCAGAATGGTAGCCAGTCCATTGTGGTGGGGCCACCATGTACCCTGTTAGTTGTTGTAGCCCCCTGACAACACAGGGATGGCTCTACTGATGCCTGTGCCATTAACTCCCCACGTATGCCAAGGAGTAGATGCCTATCTCCCTGGGGCATCGGGACTTCCGGCAATGGCCATCCTGCCAGGTGGCCCTTGCTGTGGCTGGGTGGCGCTCGTGGGGAGGGCCCTTGGTCGAAGTAGGTAGCATCAGGGTGGATGACACGCAATGAAGTGTGGCACATCTTCTCTTGCTGATGGCCAACCACCAGCAGCCGGCCGGTGTGGCCGACGGTTCTAGACGCTTGTCTGGAACTGCGCGACCGCTACCGTTGCACATTCGAATCCTGCCTCGGGTATGGATGTGTGTGATGTCCTTAGGGTAGTTAGTTTTAAGTAGTTCTAAGTCTAGGGGACTGATGACCTCAGATGTTAAGTCCTATAGTGCTCAGAGGCATTTTTGAGCCAACCACCAGCAGTCTCTAAGCGTTCGAGGGCTCACTTTAATGCAAACATGTATGACCCCAAATCGTTCCCCTCCCTGGCCACACCATGGGAGGAACAAAAGGCTATGAATGACAGCGAGACGTATTCGCCCCAGTATCTAGCCAGTACAATAGCTGATGGGGAATACTTTATGTCCATGAAGCCTCACTCCTTTGTAGAGCATTTAGAGGACAAGTTCGGTAACTTGGAGGGCTTGTCAAAAATGCGGTGTGGGTCAGTCCGGATAAAAACAGCACCCTCTGCCCAGTCACAGGCATTACTCGCTTGTAAGGAGCTGGGGGATGTTTCTGTTAGTATCACGCCCCATAAAAGCTTAAATATGGTACAGGGCATTATCTTCCACAGGGAACTTGTTTTACAGTCCGATGACGAGCTGCGCACCAACTTAGAGCAACGAGGCGTCCATTTCGTCCAGCGCGTCCACCGGGGTCTGAGGGATAATCAGTTTGCCACCGGTGCCTTTATCTTGGCCTTCGAGGGTGACACATTACCCGAGAAGGTGAAGGTGATGGTCTACCGCTGTGATGTCAAGCCATATATCCCTCCCCCGATGTGGTGCTTCAAGTGTTGGAAGTTCGGCCATATGTCTTCCTGCTGTGCTTCCAGCCTCATATGTCACTATTGTGGTCGTCCATCCCATCCCGATACTCCATGTGCCCCGCCTCCCATATATGTCAACTGCGGAGAGCACCATTCTCCTTGCTCGCCAGACTGTAAGATTCTACAGAAGGAACGGAAAATAATGGAATACAAGACCCTGGACTGACTGACCTACACTGAGGCGGAAATTATAACGGCTTCATCCCGTGCGCATGACGCCATCTTCTGCCGCCACTGTCACTCCTGTTACAGCTCCATCCGTTGCGCCACATACAGTGAGCTCTCAGAGCTGAAGGAGCACACGTGCCCCCTTGATGGTGGGGGGCACTTACCTCCCTGTTGCTCCCACACCACCTACCTCAGGAGCAGCACCCCCCCCCCCCCCCAATCATCGGGGACACTAATCCCCACTTCTAAGCTCGAGAAGCGTAAGTCTTCTTCGGCTTCTTTCGCTAGGAAGGGATCCGTTGGGTCACTCCCTTCCCACCTTTCTACAAGTGGCAAACCAGACACCCCCCCAGGGGCTGAAGAAGCCCCAGGTAGCTGGTCGTAGGGCTTCATGGTCCTGTTTAGTCCTGGAGACTGAATCAAAGAAGCCCTCCCAGCAAGGGCAACCAAAGGAACAGTGTGAGAAATCGAAATCGAAGACCCCTAAGACCAAAAGGAAATTGTAGTGGCACCCACTCCACCACTCCCTAGAAGCTCTGCATCTGTGGATGCAGTGGAGATTCTGGCTCTCTGGTCCCTCAGACATGATGGATGTTGCTCCTGTCGGTACTCAGTCGGTGGCAGCAGGTGACCCAGCGATGTAATCTGCCTCCTCAGTCCCTTCATGCCTTTCTCGGCCATGGACAATATCATCCTCCAGTGGAACTGCAGCGGTTTTTTCCACCATCTTGCTGAGCTCTGACAACTTCTCAGCCTTCACCCTTTCATCTGCATTGCTGTTCAGGAAACTTGGTTTCCGGTGGTGCAAACCCCCGCCCTCCATGGCTATCGGGGTTGTTATAAGAACCGGGCAGCTAATGGAGGGTACCTGGCGGCGTCTGTATCTACGTCCTTCACTCTCTTTACAGAGAGTCTGTCGCTCTACAAACACCTTTAGAGGCTGTCGCTGTTCAGGTGTGGACGCCTCAGGCTGTTACTGTCGGCAGTCTCTATCTTCCGCCGAATGGTGGTGTCCTGCAGCATGTCATGGCTGCGCTGATAGCCCAATTGCCGCCACCTTTTCTGTTACTGGGCGACTTCAACGCCGATAAGCCTCTGTGGGGTGGGGCAGTGGCAACAGGCCGAGGCACCATCATTGAACAAGTATTGGCACTCTCGACCTTTTTCTTTTAAATACTGGTGCCTTCACACATTTCAGTGCGGCACATGGCACGTACTCAGCCATCGACCTTTCGATCTGCAGCCCTAGCCTATTACCATCTGTCCAGTGGAGTATGCATGACGACTTGTGTGGTAGTGACCACTTTCCAATCTTTCTGTCACTGCCACAGTGTCACTCTTCTGGCCGCCCCTGCAGATGGGCTATGAATATGGCTGACTGGGACTTGTTCACCTCCATTGCCACTATTGAGCTTCTTTCCAATGACGCCATTGATGTGGTGGTTCACTCGGTCACCACCGGCATCGTTACTGCCGCAGAATCTGCCATTCCCTGTGTTTCTGGGTCCACTCGGCAGAGGACAGTGCCTTGGTGGTCGCCCGAGATCGCTGAGGCGATTAGAGATCACAGGCGGACACTCCAGTGTCACAAGTGTCATCCCTCATTGCCTTTAAATGGCTCTGTGCGCGAGGCTGCCATGTCATTCGCCAAGGCAAGCATGAGTGCTGGGAAAGGTATGTCTCCACCATTGGCCTCCGTACCTCTCCACAGCAGGTTTGGGCCAAGATTAGGCGACTCTATTGCTATCAGACCCCCGTCAGCGTACCTGCACTTTCACTGAATGGAGTAGTCTGTACTGATTTCGACACAATTTCAAACTGCTTAGCGGAGCATTTTGCTCAGAGTTCCGCTTCTGCGAATTGTCCACTGGCCTTCCGCTCCCTGAAAGAGCGGTTGGAAAGTCAGGGCCTTTCATTTCACATGCGCCACCCTGAATCATACAGTGCTCCGTTCAGTGAGTGGTAATTCCAAAGTGCCCTAGCCCCTTGCCCTGTTACGGCTCCCGGGCCAGATCGCATCCACTGTCAGATGGGCAAACACCTCTCGGTGGACTGCCAGCGACGCCTCCTAGACGTTTTCAACCGTGTCTTGGTTGAGGGTGAGTTCCCGTTGCAATGGCGGGGAAGCATCGTAATCCCCGTGTTGAAACCTGAGAAGAACCCACTGGAAGTGGACAGCTTCCGCCCCATTAGCCTCACCAACGTTCTTTGCAAGATGCTCGAACGCATGGTGAGCCGGAGGTTGAGTTGGCTACTTGAGTCTCGGGGCCTACCTGGTTCCGTCTCAGTGTGGGTTCCGTAAGGGCCGCTCTGCCGCCGATAATCTGGTGTGCCTGGAGTCTGCCATCCGTACGGCCTTTGCCCGCCATCAGTATCTGGTCGCCGTCTTTTTTGACATGCCGAAGGTATACGATGAGTCACACCAGCTGGGGTGCCTCTCGGTCTACCCTTCTACGGCTGTATCAGGTGTTAATTCAGTCCCATCTATATTATGGGAGGCTGGCTTATGGTTCGGCATCACCTTCCGCATTACAGTTGCTTGACCCTATCCTTCACAGCGGGATCTGACTCGCCACTGGAGCTTTCCGGACAAGCCCTGTCAACAGCATACTTGTGGAGGCAGGTGTCCCTCCATTGCAGTCCTAGCGCCAATGATTACTGGCCACTTATGCTACACATGTTTGTAGCTTGCCCAGGCATCCCAATTATCATCTCCTGTTCAAAAATGGCTCTGAGCACTATGGGACTCAACTGCTGAGGTCATTAGTCCCCTAGAACTTAGAACTAGTTAAACCTAACTAACCTAAGGACATCACAAACATCCATGCCCGAGGCAGGATTCGAACCTGCGACCGTAGCGGTCTTGCGGTTCCAGACTGCAGCGCCTGTAACCGCACGGCCACTTCGGCCGGCATATCATCTCCTGTTCCCTCAGTCGGTCGTCCATCTTCCGGAACGGCGGCCCTGGTCAGGATGTACGGTCGCGGTTCGTGTCAGAGCTCTTCTCTCTGGGCTTGAGGTTTCCCCCCTTCCACCTCTTTTCCGGGCCCCTCTGCGTGTACCCATGTGGTGTGTGCCCCGCCCATGCCTTCAGCTCGATTTGGCACAGGGCACCGAAGGACTTAGTCCCTCCTGAGGCCCTCTGCCGCCGCTTTCATTCAATCCTTGCCGCGTTTCAAGGCTCTGATGTCTATACTGACGGTTCGATGGTTGCTGATCGGTTATGCTCTTACTCTAGGGGATCACTATGAACAATACTTCTTGTTGGCTGGCTGCAGTGTTTTCACTGCCGAGCTGGTCGCCATCTCTCGTGCCCTAGAGTATATCCGCACCTGTGCAGGTGAGTCCTTCGTTATCTGTAGTGACTCCCTGAGCGGTTTACGAGCCGTCGACCAGTGTTTCCCTCACTCTCATCTGGTGATGGCTATCCAGGAGTTCCTCCATACTCTTGCCCTTTGCGGCCGCTCTGTGGTCATTGTGTGGACCCCGGGTCATGTCGGCACCCGGGAAATTAACGTGTTGACACACTGGCCAAAGAGGCTGTCGGTGCACCAAATTTGGAGATTGGCCTTTCGGAGAATGACCTCAGGTCAGTTTTGCGGCAGAAAGTGCTTCGCAGCTGGATGAAGAGTGGCGCACACTTTCTTCATCCAACAAACTTTGGGGCATCAAGGAGGCCACCAGTGCGTGGCGCTCCTCCTTGCGAGTCTCTCGCAAGGACTCCGTTGTCCTCTGCTGGCTGCGCATTGGCCACACCTGGATAAGACACAGCTATTTATTGCGCTGCGAGGACCCACCTTTACGTCGCTGCGGGTCAGCTTTGGCGGTGGTCCACATCTTGTTGGACTGCCCGCTTTTAACTGCGCTCACGCAGACGTTTGCGATGCCTGATACGCTTCCTGCACTTTTATCAGATGACGTTGCGATGGCAGATTTAGTTTTGAGTTTTATTCCTTGCAAGGGGGGGGGGGGGAGTTTATCGCTTGATCTAAGTGTTTCTCCTTTTTTTGTGTTGAATCTGGCCTTTAGCCTACGATTTTAGACTAGGGTTTTTAGTGCATTTCTTAGTGGTTGGATTTTCCATTTTTGTTTCTGTGGTCGGCCAACCACTGTCACACTCGGTGTGATTTTAATTCCTTTTGTCTGGTCTCTGTCTGCGTCTTTCTTGGCCTGTGTCGTCTCTTGTCATCTCCATTGTTTGTTCTTATTCTTTGTGGGTGTTTCAGGTTCGTGGAAAAAGGGACCGATGGCTCTAGTAGTCTGGTCCCTTCAATCCCACAAACCAACCAACCAACTTTGCTTCCGTTGCTATGAATCCACATGTGAGCACTCGACAGCTTGATCACGAGATTGGCATTCCTAAAACCAGTGTACATTTTATTCTTCCGCGTCACCGGTTCCATCCTTACCATGTACACCTACATCAAGAATTGCATGGGAATGATTTCCAGAATCGTGTACAGTTCTGCCAGTGGGCACAGCGGAAAATCCTCGCCAACCCGAACTACTTCTCCAATGTTCTGTTTATCGATGAATGTTCATTCTCAAAGAAAGGACAGGTAAATACAAGGAATACGCGTTATTGGTCCAGCGACAACCCACGATGACTTAGACAGGTGGAACATCAGTGTCAATGGAGAGTTAACATCTGGTGTGGGATGCTTGGCACTACAATTGTTGGCCCTTATTTCATCAATGGTTGTCTAAACTGCATAGCGTATGCCAACTTCCTCAGACGAATTCTTCCTCCTCTTCTGGATGAAGTGCCACTAACAACCAGAATGCTTATGTGGCATCAACACGATGGATGTCCAGCACATAATGCCTAGCGTGCACGTCGTGTTTTGAACCGAAGGTATCCTGCCACATGGATTGGTCGAGGAGGAACAGTTACTTTCCCTGCTAGGTCTCCTGATTTAAATCCTCTGGTCTTTTTTCTTTGGGGATGCATTAAAGACGTTGTCTATCGCGATATTCCAACTACTTCAGAGGATATGCAGGAACGTATAGTGCTTGCTTGTAATTCTCGTCAGCAGGCAACACTGGAAGCAGTAAATAATTTTTTCATTTAACGAGTGCACCAGTGAATCGGTGTCCAGGGTCACCACTTAGAGCACGTTTGAATGTTCTACTCCTGGGCAATGGTACAGGAGAGTCAGTCAATTTTGTGTTATGTCTTTACTTGGTTTTCATTTGTTTTCTGACAACTCCAGCAACTGGACGAGTTTGTGACCCCGGGCTCAAAGTCAATGTTGTGTTGTGTAATTAATAACGTTGTGTTTCAAAGAATGGTACACTGTGATAAATTTTTGAATAGGTCTTTAGGAGAGGAAATGAATTAACGAATAAAAAATACAGGGTGCCATTTAAAAAAGTCATACCGCTGTTCCTATGTTTGCAAAAAACAAAGCCACAACGTAGGCAATCATGCTGATTGATGTCCCCCTGACGGCTAAAGAAAATTTGCTTGAAACATTTTGTTATTTGCATCTGGACAAACACTTATTTAGGGTGGTCAAGATAAAGGGGACAACCTGTACAGTATTGCAAATCTTTTCCTTTTTTGGTGCTTTAAAATTTTTTACGTCTTTTTATGTTTATTTTTCATTGATTTACATGATAACTCGTTCTGTGTCAAGCAATTTTAGCGCATTAAATTCCTTGTTACCTGAAGGCAACAAAATAAAGAAGTAAATAATAAACACAAAAATGCATTAATGCGTTACCATTGAGGAGTCTGCTGTCTCGGCGCCATAGCTGGCATCTGCTGTTGAGGGCTCGCCAGATGAAAGTGAAGGGGCACCAAGTACAGGTGAGAGCACACCAGTTGCTGCTAAGGACATGCCAGTTTCAGCTGAGTGCGTGTCCTGTGCAGCTGAGGGCACACCAGGTTCATCTGAGGATGTGCTAAGTGTAATTAAGAGCTCTTCTATTGCAGCTGAAAGTGCCGTAGGTGCATCTGAAGCTGCGCCAGGTGCATCTGGGGCTACGGGGGGTGCACCACTTTCAATTGATGGCATGTCAAGTGCAGCTGATGGCGCATAAGTTGCAAATGAGGGCACATCAGATGCAGCTGATGGCATATCATGTGCAGCTGAAGGCGCACCAGCTTGATCTGCCCAATTTTGTTCTGCAGCTTGTTCCGCACCCTGCAGCAATCATAAATAACACTACACTGATTTCCTCTTGAAGAATTGGCAGGTAACATTAAAAATATTTTATGCTGATTTCTCAGCTGCCCTAAGATGCATAGTGTTGTGGCAAGACAGATAGTATAACATATTTTCTTGATTTGATAGTTCCCTATAAATCTGATGTCGCAATCAAATTACCATTACAGAGAGAGGTGAAGTAGTCATAATACATTGAACTGGTTGTGCATGGTAGTTACCCCAGTTTGCACTTGTTGTAGTCATGGCGGTAGGGAAGTGATGTGGATTTGTGTGATTTAGCCACTCAGCAATTTTGGGCACGTAACAGTTACACTGCGTAATTCATGGGAAAATACGATCTAAATTTCTGATAAGCTATAAGTCTGAAGTACAATGTTATATTTCGTTAGTCGCTTATCTACCTTATGAGCTACTATTTGGGAACAGCATACAACAAAACAATTCAGTATTATGAGGTGGTTAAGATTATGTATTAGGCATGGAAGATGTCGCCACCGTGTTTGATGAAAAAGCCATTATTACGCCAATCGGTACGTCCCGCTAATATGAATCGACTCATAATAAGGTCCCCTCGCAGGAATGAGTTATTGTGTAATAATTTGGATGAAGTGGTGTCGAATTTTATCCAGTGTGTCCCATGAGAGCCTAGAGATAACAAAGTTGGCACTGGAGCGTACTTAATACTGGATAAAGTGAAGTATATGTTCTGATGGTATAATTTAAAACCATCCACCATGAGGGAGACTGCGGACTACAACTACTTTAGGATGCCCCTTTACTGCACCAGTTGTATGGAGGATCACTCCCTCGCATCACCAACTTGCCACATGGAAAAAAGGGAATGTAAGATCCAAGATTTCAAGATCTTTGATCGTTTAACATACTACAAAGCCAGAAACAAGTACAGTCGCTGTATCCCTGTCCAGATGAGAGCAAGATACTCCCAAAACGTAACTGACCCATCATCTACCATCAGGAATATTTCCTGTCCCACATTAGTTCATTCCTCTTACATCTACATCTGACCTGGGAAACTTGGCCCTGTCTACTCATATAACAAATACCTCTACCCAGCTACATCTCCCTAGCAGAGGGTTGCCCCCTCCAGGTCCCACTACCCAAATCAACACAACCTCTCTTTCCAGTAACAGCCACCAGCAACAAGACGCCCCACACCATTGTAGTCGGGGCACTCCCCTTGCAGTCATCCATATCCTCTTGGAGTGCCCCTCCTTCCCTGCTACATGGCGAGCTTTGCAGCCAGCTGAGTCACTCCCAGAAATCGTAGCTGATAATGTCCAGGTGGCGAATCAGGTTTTAAATTTTATCTGTCACTATGGATGTGTACTTTTATCTGAAAGGTTCATTGTTAGGGTTGAATGGATGCTGGACGGGAGGATGGTAAACTCAGTTTTAATATTATCTCATGACAAACTACGGTGGGCCTGGAATCATTCTCAGCTGACGCCTACCCTACCCTATCCAATTCTCATTTACCCCATGACTCTTTTAATAATTTATTCTTCACACTTCTTATCGCTACCCTATGCCAGCTTTCTTTAGCCATCTTTCTTTGTGTCTTAAAATTGAAAGGCGTTCGCCCACGTCTCTGACAGATCCAGTATGGAGACATCATTAACCATAATATAGTAGTTTGGTACCTCACAACCCCATCATCCATCCATCAAGTGGCGTCATAGCACGACAGAGAAACGCAAGCAAAGAGAGTGAAGTTTTCCTTTCCTTCTTCGGTGAGCCTTAAGCTCATCAGCATAATGCTAAATGAAAGTTTGTCTTTTGGTACAAGGTGACAGTAGCATGAACCATCCCGGCTACTCCGAATTAGGGATATTTCAAAGAGCAACCGCTGTATTAGGGAAGCTGTGCTACATGAAGTGTGCCCTCCCGTAAATCTACTCCTAAAGCTTTCATAGATATAGGACGCGATTGGTTGACTAGTGCAATGGATATTAAAGTCGTCTTGCAGATGCGACATGAAGAATTCATTCCATGGCTTTCCCATGCTACTGAAACCTCTAACAGCCAAAATTTCAAAGATTTTGGTCAATAGACGACTTGTTCAAGAATCCCATTCAACAACCAGTATAGATCAACTTTGCACCTGGACAGAAGCTGTATGGAATGCTATCCTTCAGAGACGCAATATTGCTCATCAGTTCCATAGATATGATGACGTTTTCGAAATCACGGAACGAATTATACGTAAGAGATCTTACAATCTTATTCGAGAGATAACAGTACAATTGTCCATTGTAGTAAGACAAATGATGCAACCTCTCTCAGTATTGGCGGTACAAGCAGTCTTCATTTGAGCTAAGATGTATTATACGTGCAATACAGCTCACTATTTATACGTAAGTTAGTACTTCCTTCTGACCTTCAGTGCTGCTGCAGGTGCGTCAGCGCCTGAAAATGTCACTGGCGTCTGCAAATAACGTTCACCAGCAGGACGTTTCGACTGTTTTCTCACTGAGGCCTTTTCCAGTACAGTGGCACTTGTTTCTGGTGGTCCGACATTTTTCGATGTTGTTTTCCCTCCAGACAGAGCCGTCTTGCGCTAAAATAAAACAATTACATTAGTTAAAAATATATTACCAGAAGTGTGGTTTAGAAACCTTTTGACTGTCGAAGTGAGCATTTCCATACCTTTTTCGTTGCCTTCTTTACAGGTGGACTGTCAGTTGTTTGTTGTGGTTCGACAGCTTTCTTTCCCGCCTTGCCACCAGTCTTTCCCGTCTTCCCCTAAAAGAAAATCACTACACTATTAAAGTAAGTCTCTCAAAATGCGATATTAGAAACATTTGTTTTGGGAGGTGAGCTTTTTAATACCTTCTTTTTGGAGCTTTTCCCAGGTACAGAGGTAGAGGTTTTCTGCGTCTCAAAAAGTTGTTCCACTTTCCCTGAGGCTTCTGACTGCTCTTTACCCTAAAATAAATCGAAAATATTCATTAAAATAAGCTATTCACGAAATACAGGGTTTGCAGCATTTGAATTTGGATGTGTCTAATTCTGAGGAAGCGCAGAAATTGGAATTAATGTTGTGGAATGTCTGTGATGTTACAAAGACCCAACAATCTGCCCCACCTTTCCCTAAAAGATCATGTCTGCTTCGATTAAAGTAAACATTTGACTTAGATGATGAGCGTTTCAGTACCTCTTCCGGTAAGGTGTGGCCAGGTGCAGCGCCAACTGTTTTTGGCTGCACAGCTTCTTGCCCCTCCATTTTAGAGCCTTTTGACTTTACTTTATCCTGAAAGAAAACCAGAACATTCATTAAAATAAGTTGTTCACAGTATAGTGGTAGCAACGTTTGAATTTGGAGGTGTCTAATTCTGAGGGAGCGCGAATTTGGAATTAATTTTATGGGATTTGAGTGATTTCACAGTGACCCACCAGAGTGCCTCATCTTTCCCTAAAAGAAAGCTACTACATTGTGAACATAAATTGCTCAAAGTATGGCATTAGAAACATTTGAGCATTTTATTAATACCTTTTTCTTTGATCTCTTCTGAGGTGGAGGGGCAACTGTTTTTGGTGTCTCAACATCTTGCTCCTCGGTGTTTGAGTCTTTTGACTGCACCTCATCCTGAAATAAAATAACACTGATTACAATAACTTGTTCAAAGTTTGGTGCTTTGTGAATTGGCATTTCGACGTGTGTGAAGAAGTCTGTGATAGAGTGATAACTGTAGACCTCTATACTACATCCATAATCGATTTTCATAGATACGGAACAACGTGTAACCTTCGAGATAACTGAGTAACTAAATGTACGATCTCCTGTTGGCTGTAAAAATAACGACGTTTGGAAGGGGTGAAATTTCCGGCACTGAAATTACAGAATAAATACTACTCGGAGATTTCCAGGACATTACCTACTATGCCAGTGCCTCAACTTCTATGGATGCGTTGCAGGCAGGAAAAGGTCAAGCTTCAGACTGTAAGATTGTGTTTCGAGCAACCCAGTGCTTCGCGGGCGAGTTTAAGTTACAAGCAGCTTACGGGTTTCGAAAACTAATAGTGCGCAGTCATCTTCGACCGAGACTGACGATACTGCTACAAATACCAGTCCACGGCAGGGGAAAAGTTTTACACTGCCCATTCCTGTTCCCAAATTTGTTCAGTGCGGTAGACATTCAGCGAGATATTACTGCAGCATCGCAAGACCACAGCACAATTAATGCATCCGCTCGTGTAATATCAGCATTCCACGCTGCTAGAGATAAACCCTCAGAAAACGTCAACTGAAAAGAAAAGACAGGACCTTAAAGCCACGAGGTCGGAGAGCGCTCTCAGTGTCAGATAGTCAAAGCAATTTTGTAGATGCCGATGTATACAGGATGAACCAGAACGCGACAGACAAACTTTCAGGAGTTGTTCAGGGATACACTCTGAGTATTTTGGTGTAAGCGGCTCAGTCTCCGGCGGCTCGTTACGGAGTAATAATGTCATTACGATTTATTCGGATTGTTACCGCAATCACTCTCTGTTTCTGTGAAGAAGCCTATAATATTCATTATCTAAAACGTACGCCCCACAACACAGAATAAAGCAACTACTGCGATGCGGGAACAGCTCAACGTAACGTCGCTGTGCCCTTCCGTTGCATTCAGTGAATCCACACACGAGGTACATACCGGCCAACCCAAACCTATCCACAGTACTGCTTTGTATCACCTAGCACTGGCTGAAAAACAAACACGGAACAGAAGTGAATGCGAGCTCGAGGGTACTGTGACCCACAGCGCATATTGTCCACATTTCAGTGCAGTACAGATACAAAGGTAACTGGGGCAACAACCAAACAAAATGCAATAACTCTGTCACGAGCCACTGGAGACCGTGCGTCCCTTACACCAAAATACTCAGAAGGTAACCCCGAACAACCTCTGAAACTTTGTCGGTGGTCTTCTGGTTCACCTTGTATACAGATGAACCGAAGAGCCTCCCTGCCGCTACCTTAACTGTTGACGCATTTCACCGAGGTGAAAGAACCTGCCAAAGAAAATTCTCAATGATAAATTGCTCCCATCCTTCAGAGGTTTGTGAACAGACTGAAAACTCGCGTAAAGGAGATAAAATTCGTAGCACATAAGCGTATAGTATCACTCCAGCACTATCGTCCTCACCACTCACGTAGTTTTTGTGGTTATCCACTTGCTGCCTAATATCTCCGTACGATTGGTGGATCTGTCAGCATTTGCGTCAGTTCTTCTCAAACAATCTGACGGTGTTTGGTGGAGGGCACTTGTGTACCTGGCAAGTTGGAGTCGCCTCCCATTACAACACCGTGACCAGGAAACTTACAGATGAAATTCTGCAAGTTCTCTCTGAAGCGCTCTACCACTACAGCCTCTCATGCGAGTGGTGTATAAAAGCACCCTATTACCATTTTTTATCCGTCTGTGATGCTTAACTTCAACAATAATTCACACTCGCAATCCGTGATAACCTCGCTACGTAGTACCCAATTCTTTATTGCAATAAATATGCGGCCGGACGCTGGTGGCCGAGCGGTTCTAGGCGCTTCAGTCTGGAACCGCGCGACCGCTACGGTCGCAGGTTCGAATCCTGCCTCGGGCATGGATGTGTGTGATGTTCTTAGGTTGGTTAGGTTTAAGTAGTTCTAAGTTCTAGGGGACTGATGACATGAGATGTTAAGTCCCACGGTGCTCAGAGCCATTTGAACCATTTTGATCAATAAATACGCCATCGCCATTGGCGGCTAACATATCCTTGCAGTAAATATTCCAATCCGAATATTTCAACCAACTTTCTATTCATAATACTATCTGGGCATTATAACCTTAAACCTTCAACAAGCGACACCAATTGTAGGATCTTACTGTGGATGCTCCTGCAGTTTACTGATATCACATTAACCTTTACTATTTCAGATATGCGAGGACGAGCATTCTCTGAGAACAATGTGACTGTTCTCTCTTCGATTTCCGCAGGCAATTCATCTCTGATCCCAAGAGAGGTTGGGGAGTCTTCTAACCTAAAAAAGCCCTATGTGCACACAACACGTACTCTGCTACCCTGCGTGTAGTGCAAGCGTGATTTATTACGAGGAACGCTACATCTCTCCACCCGATAGCGAAGATTGAGAAATTCGCTTCCGATACTGTCGTTGAATCGTCTGAGCCTTTGGTTCAGACCCTCCACTCTACTCTAAACAAGAGGAGCGCGGTAGACCCTGAGTCCGATGCTACAAATAGTTAGCTTAGCCTGCACCCCGCGCACGCCGAATCAGCCATCCGCCTGTGGGAACTGAGGATGGCCTCACAACCCACGCGGCAGGCATAATTCCTGCCGACATGTGCCACAATTTGCAGCCGGTTGCCCCCAGTGCGCTCGATAGCCGCCGGCAGAGCCTCCTCAGAGTCCCCGACGAGACCTTCCGGCTAACATACCGACTGCACACTTGGCACTCTTTCCCGACTTGCCCGCTCTTTCCCTGGAGGGCTCCATTTATCGCCTAACGTTGGAGCTCACAATGATTAGCACACCCTCTCTCTGCACTTGTCCGGCCACTGGCCCAATAGGAGAAGCGTCCCGTGCTGGGGAGAAGCGTCCCGTGATTGCTCAAAAATAGTACCTATTGTTAAGACGAAAGGAGGCATCCATGCGTTCAGTTCCCACTGTCGCCTTCCGCCAAGTGAAATGGGAACCCACCACTGTCCGTCACTAACTCTCGAGTAAAGACAGACCGGTCAGATGTTGCGTAACGGAAATGGCAGAGACAACCGGTTCACCAGCAAATTCCAACGGCACCAAAGATTTCGCAGGTCTCGTCTCTGACTTCCCGATGTCACACGCAGCTTTGAGCAGCAGCCAGAAGCCTGTTGACAGCGGCCAACGCAGCTTCCACGTGTTTACGGACGGTGGCCAATTCTCCTTTTGTCCGCTAACGACAAGAACAGTCCCTATCCGTATGGCACTGTGTAAAAAACGGTATGAAATTAGAAAAATACGAACAAAGCACCCTGGACTAACTGAGAAAGAACAAGCTGATTCCCGCAAAAGGGAATATTATTCCACTGTGACGCTGCTGAATTTGGCTCTGAGCACTATGGGACTAAACTTCTGAGGTCATCAGTCCCCAAGAACTTAGAACTACTTAAACCTAGCTAACCAAAAGACACCAAAAACATCCAGGACCGAGGCAGGATTCGAACCGGCGACTGTAGCGGTCGCGCGGTTTCAGACTGTAGCGCCTAGAACCGCTCGGCCACCCCGGCCGGCAGTTCTTCCTCCAAGAAAATTTTAATGTGCCGATCAAACTCTCTTGGGGTTCACAAACACCAGCCCCAGGGGCCGAGAATTTTTCTCTTTTCAGAGAACATATACATCATGCATACAGAACTCGGCAACAAGGTCTTTCTCATCCAGACCATAACATTTATTTGCCTGCCCCTGCATACACTGCTCAGTGGCGAGATGATACAAATGCCCATTCTAGCGACTAGTTAGGTAAGTACCGCTCTGCTTTCGGAAATAGCACCTTCTGAAGGGAAACATACTAAATGGGTGCTCAGCAAATTAAACTGGACGCTTTACAGTCAGATAGCTGTATTTGAGTACCGAGACAGCACCCAAGACTGGATGGACCACATCATAAGAGTTATCCACTACGCTGCTGAAGTTTCCATTCCACAGATCTCAAGACAGCAAAAGAGGCAGCCTGTCCCCTGTCGGAATAACTAACGCCGTTCCGCAATCACGGACAGGTTGGCGACGCTGCGAAGGTTCACGTCCAAACCATCAGGACAGAACCTAGCAGCCTTTCGGATAGCGAGAGTACAGGTTAGGTGTATAATTAAAGTAGAAAGAGGTTTGGTTCGGCTTTCTAATTTCGGTTGAGATCCTAAGAATATGGGAGTCAATTAGGACTCCATGAAGAAAAAGTACACATGCAATAACTGTCGTATAGCGAACACTTATCACATCGCAAAACCTAATTACATAGACAATGGCAAAATACTATTATAACGTAATTGTAGTGCACGTCAAGAACCAACATTCAAGCAACTTCGGGAAGGTACGGAAAGGCGAAGATTCGGTACGACATCACAGAAACATATAACCGCCGCCCATTCTCGACGTTCGAACTAGAATTTGTCTTGTGTATAGCTAAGGAAACAGCTCCTGACCCTAACAGTATTTATTAGAGTATGCTGCTGAAACTAAATCCTCAAAATAAATTCTCCTGGAACAAGGTTTGGTGCTGGTACTAAGTTCCTATGTGACCAAACTGCTGAGGTCATCGGTCCCTAGGCTTATGCACCACTTCATTTACCTTACGCTAAGGACAACATGCGCACCCATGCCCGAGCGGGGACTCGAACCTCCGACGGGGGGAGCCGCGCGAACCGTGGCGAGACGCCACAGACCGCGCGGCTACACCGATCTACCCTGTTTTCTGCACAGTGTTTATTATTACAGTCTATCTGTCCAAACACGTAGATGGTAAAAACATAATCTTTGTATTTGATTTAATTCTGACGATTCAGTGACCCAAGTCTTACGTCTTAGCAACTGAAACAGGGTGATAAAAAACTCAGTATAAATTTGAAAACTTAATAAACCACGAAATAATATAGATAGAGAGGTAAAAATTGACACACATGCTTGGAATGACATGGGATTTTATTAGAACCAAAAACAAAACAAAGTATTGCTAGGCGCGTGAAAGATCTCTTGCGGGCGTCGTTTGGTGATGATCGTGTGCTCAACCGCCACTTTAGTCATGCTTGGCCTACCAGACCTCAGTCCGTGCTATTATTGGCTTTGGGGTTACCTGAAGTCGCAAGTGTATCGTGATCGACCGACATCTCTAGGGATGCTGAAAGACAACATCCGACGCCAATGCCTCACCATAACTCCGGACATGCTTTACAGTGCTGTTCACAACATTATTCCTCGACTACAGCTATTGTTGAGGAATGATGGTGGACATATTTAGCATTTCCTGTAAAGAACATTATCTTTGCTTTGTCTTACTTTGTTATGCTAATTATTGCTATTCTGATCAGATGACGCGCCATCTGTCGGACATTTTTTAACGTTTGTATTTTTTTGGTTCTAATAAAACCCTATGTCATTCCAAGCATGTGTGTCAATTTCTACCTCTCTATCTACATTATTCCGTGATTTATTCAGTTTTCAAATTTATACTGACTTTTTGATCACCCGGTATTTAGCTATGTACTCAGAACTCTATGTAAAACATATGTAAGTAAACAGTGTAGTTGTAACAGACCAGCAAAGTTTGAGCAGCTGACTTACTTCAGGGGAAAATTTACAGCCTCAGCTACGTAATAACAATGAGAGCAACTGTAGGAACGTTATTTCCTTGGTTAGAACTATTGCCAAGCCACGCGTGCTAATATTGTGCCATGAACGCTCACACTTCTCAATGTGGAAGCCCAGATGGATGTTTCTGCGTGGGAGCCGGGTTAAAATTTCATACTGCAGACTTCGGACGAACACATGTCGTGATAAATTTCACACAGGAACGTCCAGGAGAGTACAACGTACCATCGTAGCAGCAAATAGCCTGTACTAGTCGAGGAGGCAGCATCCCCAGATATTTATAGTAACTCGTGTAATCATCCGTGCAAAAACCTGTAGCACATCCAATACAGATCACTGCTTATACGTCAATTAGTATACCTTTCTCACCTTCGTTGCTGAAGTAGATGCAGCAATAGCAGCAGTCCACATAATCTCAGCTGAACGTTTCAATCCTCTTGTCTTTGACCTCTTTTTATGTGGTTTAGAAGCTTTTCCACGTCCCCCAACGTTCTTCTTAGCTTTCTTGGATTTTGTTTCTCCCAGTTGTTCCTGAAAGAAAACAACTATGTTGATTAAATAACTCTTCGAAAGGTTGGTGACCACAATATTGACTTTGAAAGTCTCTAAAGAAGTCTCTACATCCGTATTCAGGTAATGTGTATCTACGTCAGTGTGTCACATTCATCGAGAGAACTATGCAAATAAATGTAAGAAGGGAAACGGGTGTCCTGGTAATGCCAAATATGTCAAGATGTAAGCACAACCCGCCCGGATAGCTGTGCACGCTACCTTCCGGGATTCGGTGAGGCGCACCGGCTCCGAATCGAACCCGATCGGCGGATTAACGACGGGGGCTGGTGTGCCAACCAGCATGGATGTGGTTTTTAGACGGTTTTCCTCATCCTACTCGTTGAATACCGGCGGGTACCCACGTCCCGTCTCAGTTGCACGTTTCGCAAACATTTCGAAAAACGCTCTCACACTTTCACGTGGGAGGTACACGTATTCTGTACCGGCGCGGGAGGGGGGGCGGGAGGGGGGTTCGTGGAAGGGTGGCGACAGGAAGACCTCCGGTCACCCTCTACAAGTTACACTGACAAATTCAGAATGACATACTGACCCCGTGAAGACACGGGATAAGGCCAGGAGCAAGAAGAAAAGAAGAAGGCAAACAGAAAAGCACGCGTGCAGTATTTCTGAAGTATCTTGGGATTTGTGTAAAAGCGACATCTGGAGTGAGATGGATTTCTGGTAAGAAATTTACAGCATAAGCTTGGCACTGACATCTTCAGATGGTTAGAGTGCCCAGCTTCTGCCGGCAGTTCCGTCGTAATGAGTTGCCGGAGATCAGGTAAATGTAGCGCTTCATTGGACGTGTTACAGGTAGTGATGGGCTAGCTTTCGGGTTGTTACAGTTCGTTCCAAGAATGGCTCAGCGTTCGAGCTGCCTATAGGCAAAGAAAACGTATGAGGTCCGATATAGTCGTGACCCTACTCGGTAAACACTGATGGATATTTCACGTTTAAAAGATATAACGAGGAGTTGGTACAGACAGAGCTAATGTTTTATTAGTTGTCCTGGCCATACATCTCAGCAGAATAAAGTTAACCCCTATAGGGCCCCAATTTTCTAAGAAACTCCTGGTACATATGACTTACCACAGACTGTGTAACGAATCTTTTAGAAAGCCGGTAGAGAGGGGAATAATTCGATCTAGAGCTCTATTTGGAAACTAATTTTATGTGCATTAATTGGGATGAGAGCGTGGTACGCACTGACGGCCGGTATCACAACCAGGTTTTTCAGAAGACGTTTAGACACTAAAAACCTTATGACATCTGAGATATTCCATTTGTCGTTAAGTTTAGGAAATGAGGTGGATTTGTGTAGTGAGGCAATGGGAGAAACTTCTACCCGAAATAAATATCTCTGTACAGTTTTATGGGAGCTTCAACTTTGAACAGTAGCTTGTGGGTTTCCGCTGACGTTATGGGAATTTCGTTCGTCATTGGTTCCCAAGAAAACTTGATAATCTAGTGGTTATAGCGGGCGGTAACTCTGCTTATTGCCGCTCCCCCCCCCCCCCCCCCACCACCCTATTGGGGCTCGCCACTTTTTGGCGGGTTCGTGCTTGGCTACCACGGGGCCCCAGCCTTTGCAGCGTTTTTTCCCTTCCGTACTGCATGTCTATCCTCTTGCTATTCTTTTTCCCCTCCCTTGGGGAACATGTCTACGATGTTATTGGGAATGTTCTGCATTGTCTGGCGCTGATGTAAGAACGGTCGCACCTTTGTTTTTCGCTCCCTTTTCCTTTGTTCGTTTCCCTTTTCCTCTCGTTCCTCCACTTCGGCATTTAAGGTTCCTCTTTTTCTTCTTCCTTACTGTGCGCTCCTGAAAGCTGGCTCACGCGTATGAGGCGTAGCAGGTGATTGGGTAACGCGTAATACCCAGCCCAGGATGGACAGGTAGTGTTCGCACATACCCCCTGGTACAGGGCAGGCCCAGGGGTGGGTCATTGCCTGAGCTGCAACCTTCCCAAATTACCGATTGGTGTCTCTGTCAGATTTTCGGGAGATGTGAGCAATCACCTAAGGCAGGTGTGCCCCCTTGTGAAGGGAGCCCCCAGTTGGAAGGAGCGCACCATCGGAGACGCTGGCTATCATGGTGATTTTCTCGCAATGAGTCAATCATCTTACCAATCAATGTCTAGAAAACGTAAACTTAATGAGGCTTATGAATCAAAGACCCTTCCCGCTGCACCACGGTTCCTCGTGGTCTCACGTAATGAAGATGGTCAGACCTTTGCCACGGTAAATCCGTTTATTATTCAGAAAGGTGTTGATGCAGTTGCTGGCCCTGTGAAATCCTGCTCTCGTTTACAGAATGGCACTTTGCTTTTGGAGACTGCTTCTGATTCTCAAGCACAACAACTGCTTGCTGCCTCGCTTCTCCATGGCTACCCTGTTCGTGTCGAGGCCCATAGGACTTCGAATTCTTCCTGAGGTGTAATTTACACCAGGCTGCTCGATGGTCTTACCTCTCTGATCAGGGAGTCATTGCCGTCCATCGGAAAATGAAAAAGGTAGGTTCCTCCTTAGTGCCCACCCGCACTCTTTGCCTCACCTTTGATAGAGTGGTGCTGCCGCAAGATCAAAGCAGGCTATGAAATTATCACAGTCCAGCCGTACATTCCAAACCCGATGTGCTGCTACCAGTGTCATAGTTCCAACCACACTAGAATGTCTTGTCGACATCGAGCAAAATGTGTAACCTGTAGCCGGGATTCACACGAGGGCGATTGTCTGCCTCCTCCTCCGCCTCCTCGCTGTATCAACTGCAATGGCTCTAAGGTTGTGAAACTGCCCAATATCAAGGTAGCATTGCCATCCCCCCGTCCCGCTGTGCAAAAAACCGTCAAACTCTCGCCTCAAGAGGCGAAGCCACCAGCTACATAACCAGTAGGCAGGAAAGGACAGGAGGAGTACTCCCGTGAAGACTTCCCCCTTTCCCCCCCCCCCCTCCCCACAGCCAAACAACACCCTAGTCGTCCTCTAACCAGAAAGGCTCGAAGAAGCCTACCATAGGCAAACTGTCTTCTCCTTCGCCAACTCGAATATCCTGTCCGACGGTGTCGCCACGAGGTTCCTTAGCCCGGCCGGTCTCTGTCTCGCCGGTGCGCACCACCAACCGTTTTTCAGTGTTGGACTCCGATGGTTCTGTGGACCCCATGGAGCAGGATCCTCTTGCTTCTGTGCCCTGTAGTAGTGACTCTACACCGGCTGTCACTCGGCGGCCGCCGAGTTGACACCCCTACATCTCTTCCTCCCCATGACTGTCCTATAATTGTACGTTCGCGGCGTGCGGTCCCACAAAGAGGATTTGCAGCTGCTTTTAGCATCGCAGTATCCCCTTGTACTCTGCCTTCAGGAAACGAAATTGCTCCCTCACGACCGCCTTGACCTTTCACATTACTTACCGATTTGTTTTGACTTTTCCGCTGAGGTCGGCATTACATCTCATGCGGGCGTCATACTGCTCATATGGGATGACATTCATTGTCAACCCATCCCCCTGACTACCCATCTTAAAGCTGTTGCAGTTCGCCTTTTCCTTCCCCACCTGACTTTTTCCCTCTGTACCATTTATGTACTTCTGTCATTCGATGTCACCAGGGCAGATTTCCTTCAGCTTCTTGGGCAGCTACTTAGTGACTTCAATGCGTGTCATCCCCTTTGGGGTTCTCCCAGGACCTGTCAGAGCGGTGCCGTCTTGGTTGACATTCTTCACCAACTTAACCTCTTCTGCCTTAACACTGGAGCACCCATTTTCCTTTCCGACTCCTCGCACACCTATTCCCATTTGGACCTATCCTTTTGCACTGCCCAGCTTGTCCATCATCTTGAGTGGTCCGTTCTTTCTGACACCTACTCGGGCGACCATTTCCCGTGTGCTCTCCATTTGTTGACTCCTACCCATCCGCGTGCACGCCTAAATGGCAGTTTACTAAGGCCGACTGGCAACTTGACTCCTCCCTGGCGACCTTCGCGAACAAGATTTCCCCAGTTGTCCTGACCCGGTAGACTATCTCACCAACGTTGTCCTTACTGCTGCAGAACGTTCTATTCCTCGCACTTCCTCTTTACCACGTCGTGTCTCAGTCCCGTGGTGGTCTGAGGCACGCTGCGATGCAATTCGCGCACGGAGACGTGCTCTCCGCATTTTTAACTGTCATCCTACGATGGCAAACTGCATTCATTATAAACAGATGCGTGCAAAGTGTCAATGTGTTCTTCGGAATAGCAAACGAGCTAGATGGATTTCACTCACTAGTTCTTTTAACAGTTCCACCCCTTCCTCTGTGGTGTGGGCCAACCTCCGATGGCTCTCTGGGACCAAGATCCATTCCCGCATTTCCGGCCTCACAGTAGCAGACGATGTTCCTATTGCTACCTCCAACGCCTTGGGCTACCATTTTCCGGAAGTTTCGAGCTCCTCCCGGTATCATCCTGCCTTCCTCCATCGGAAACGAGCGGAGGCGGCTCGGGCGATACCCTTATCTTCCCGAATCGTCAGTGCTGCAATGCCGCCCTTACTATGAGGGAGCTCGATCATGCTCTCAGTTCATCCCGATCCTCCGCCCCAGGGCCGGACGCCACCCACATTCAGATGTTGCAGCACCTTTCTCTTGCGGGCAAACACTTTCTGCTTAACACGTACAACCGCATCTAGGCAGAGAGCACATTTCTCGGACACTGGCGTTATGCCACCATCATAACCATACCTAAGCCCGGTCAGGATAAAAACCTTCCTTCTAGCCACCGCCCCATCTCTCTTACCAGTTGCGTTTGTTACGTGATGGAACGTATGATTCATGCACGGCTGGTGTGGTGGCTCGAGTCTTGCAATTTACTGGTGAATGCACAGTGTGGATTTCGAACACGGACTTCTGCAGTTGACCATCTCGTTACTTTGTCCAACCATGTCACGAATGGTTTTCTGCGGAAATCGCAGACTATGGCCGTGTTTTTCGATTTGGCGAAGGCCAACGACACCTACTGGAGAACTGGTATCCTCCGTGTGGGCTCTGCCTTGTCGGACACCTCTATCCAGGAAAACGGTGTGCAACACGGATGCGTCCTGAGTGTCGTCCTCCTTGCTATCGCCATTAACACTAACAAGTCCTGTCCCCCACCGGGCATCTCCGGCTCCCTTTTTGTTGACGATCTTGCCATCTATTGCAGTTCTCCACGGACCTGCCTCACTGACCGGCGTCTTCAGCGATGTCTTGATCGTCTTTACTCGTGGAGCATCAACAATGGCTTTCGCTTTTCCACTGACAAAACCGTTTGTATGAATTTCTGGCGAGGCAAGTGGTTTCTCCCACCATCTTTACATCTTGGGCCTGTTGCCCTTCCGTTCGTTGAAACTACGACATTCCTGGGGCTCATGCTCGATAGGAAACTCTCTCGGTCCTTCCATGTATGTTACCTGGCAGCCCACTGTACGCAGTTCCTCAATGTCCTACGTGTCCTCAACGGTACCTCCTGGGGTGCCGATCGAACCACCCTCCTCCGTTTGTACCGGTCCCTTGTCCGTTCGAAACTCGGCTATGGGTGCTTTGTTTATGCGTCTGCACGTCCATCCCTCTTAAGCCGTCTCAACACTATCCACCGTCGGTCTATCGCTTTCAAATTCACGACCTTCGCATGGAACTTCGCGATAGTACCTTTGTACTATACACTGATGGCTCTCGGACTGACTGTGGGGTCGGGTGTGCCTTCGTCATTGGCACCCGTGTCTTTCGATATCGGCTTCCAGCACACTCCTCAGTATTTACAGCCGAGCTCTTCGCCTTGTATCAGGCCACGGAGTACATCCGGCGACATAGCCTTTTCAATTGTGTCCTCTGCTCAGACTCACTCAGTGCCCTTCAAAGTCTACGAGGTGCGACAATAAAGTAATGAGACTGATGTGGAAAAAAAGTTGCTTACCGTTTAAGTCAAGTTTAGTGTTTCTTCCATGCTACGACGCGTCGTCGCTGTTATCCGTGCCGAAGTTGGACATACTGGCTATTAGGTAGGTGGTCATAACAGATCCCTGTATATGATAGCATGCTATTGATACAGACACATGAGTCAACGGACGAAGGAACTGAAGGTGTTTCATAGCTCTGCTGTAAATTTATGCCATCGATGTACGTCTGTTTAAAACTATCCTCCTTGAGAACGGAATAGGGAACAAAACGCCAATTTCAGAAGATATTTCCAGATGTCAGTCTTCGTTTCAGGATCAACGTGGCCAGTTAACAACTAATCGATTGTTTCATCCGCTTATTGTATTTATGGAAGATCAAGCTATTTATATGTAGTGTTTATCATCTGTATCATAGATAAGCTGTTGATTTCGCAACCACTCAACGCGCTACGCATTTCAGTCCGTACGACTCGTCAAGTCATAACAATACGGCAGCTGATTGTAGGAAGAAAAACTATTCGCTCCCTGATAATACAGAGCCCCCCCCCCCCCCCCCCCAAATATCTGCGCTACAAGCCTTCTTCATCCGAGCAGGTATGAGCTATACATATCAAATAGATGAGTAAGTGTGCGGAAGTTAATGCTTATTTCTCACCATCAGTACTGTTTCTGATGTTTCAGCACCCAGCAAAGCCACTGGTTCCTGCAAATCGCTTTCAGCAGCAGAGCGCTTGATACGTTTTTTCACTGAGGTCTTTTCCAGTGTCTCCGTTTTGCCCTGAAATTGAACAAGTACATTAATTAAAATATATTATCCAAAGAATGATTTTAGAAACATATGACTATCGAGGTGAGGTTTTTCATACCTTTAGCATTACAATATTTTCAAGTGGACTGATAATTGTTGGCTCTGGTTCGACGGCTTTCTTTCCTGCCTTGCCACCAGTCTTTCTCTTCTTTCCCTAAAAGAAAACAACTACACGATTAAAATTGGTCTTTCAAAATGTGGTATTAGATACTTTTGTTTTTGGGCCAGCAATACAAAATATGTCCTTTAATGACGTGATTATTTGTGAATAATAGCCAGCTACACTGCTATGTAAATTGTTTATATTTTATCTCATTCACAATTAGCCCATTTCGGCGAACTTCCATCGTCAGGTGATCTGTAATTACATTGATAAGCGATGGTCTTAATATAATGGTTTTGTAACTATGATCTAAAAATTTATAATATATCATTAAGTGTTTTACCTTATACGTAACATTGTTGCTGTCATATTCTGTCTGTTTTGGAATTATTACTTTCTCCCAGGTATACAGTGGAGATGTATACCGGATGTTACTTGTTTTCCATATATGCTACTCTTCTGACAGCTTGGAGGACAGTGGGTTAGCAATGTTACATATTTACATAGTTACCATTATAAATAAGTGGTGTGTGAAATTCAGTTGTTTATTATTATTTTTTCATATATGTTTGTTTCTAATTATGTTTTGGCCTAAAGTTAGTTTCAGTTTTGACATCTTTATTTTACGTTGTTAATTTTTCGTAATAGTTCTTGCTGTCTATGATTTATGTTGGTATTCTGTCTCTGTTTTATACCACTGATGTTATCGCTGTTACTATGGATATGTGTTGTTTAGAATCACTAATATTATTTTACCCGTTTTCCCGATTTATAATGTGAATAAAGGTTTCTATATACTTTTGGTGCTTTAGGTCGGTTTGTTCGTTCAGTAAATTTGTTGGGTTGCAATACGCTTGTGAATATATCTTTATTTCCCTTTTGCGTAATATGGAGGATTTCTAGTGCTTGGTTTATGGGTATTACATAGTGTTTCTCTGCTTTTAAATGCTGAAAAAATGTGGATGTGTTGTTTTCACTTTCTCTGGTGTGCTCTTTATATCTGATTTTGAAGTTTCTACCAGTTTGCCCTATGTAGAATTTGTGACATGTGTTGCATGAGATTTTGTAAATGCCGGGATTGTTGTGTGTGGGAATTTTCGAGCTGCCTTTGTGAATTTTGTGTTTGAGGCTGTATGTGTTTTGAAATGCAAATGCGATGTCGGTTTTGTTGAATAATTTGTTGATTTTGTTCGAGATGTTTCGTTGTGTGTATGTTTAGTGTTATTTCTTTATGTGAATTGTGCCTTTCAGGTTGTGTTCCATTGTGGTATTAGAGACATTTGACTCGGGAATGCGCGTTTCAATACCTTCTTCCTGGAGCTTTTCCCAGGTGGCGTGGCAATTGTTTCTGGCGTGTCAACATCTTGCTCCACTGTCTCTGAGCCTTTTGACGGCACTTCAGACTGGAATGAAACAACAAAATTCGTTAAAGTAAGATGTTCATATATAGTGTTTATAAAGTGTAAATCCCGAGGGAGCGCACAAATTTGAATTAATTGTTGTGGAACGTCAGTAACTGTCACGTAGACATAAGTCTGCCCCCATTTTCCAGAAGAAAACCGCTACTACCCCGTGACTGAAGTAAGTCGCTCGGAGTAGGGCATTAGAACTAGCTGACTTACGATATGAGATTTTTCATACCTGTTTTGTTGAGGTCTGGCCAGGTGTAGTACTCTCTGTTTCAGGGTGCTCAGCAGCTTCCTCCGATATCTTAGAGCCTTCTGCTTGCCACCGACCCTGAAACAAAACGACAACATTGATTAAAATAACTCGTTAAAAGTAAAGTGTTTGCAGCATTTGAATTTGAAGGTCCCTCTGCGGGTCCGAGGGTTAGAATAGGCCCGAGGTATTCCTGCCTGTCGTAAGAGGCGACTAAAAGGAGTCTCAAACGTTTCGGTCTTTATGTGATGGTCCCCTGTAGAGGGGCTCTAGGCACTATGGGACCTAACATCGGAAGTCATCAGTCCCCTAGACTTAGAGCTACTTAAACCTAAGGACATCACACACATCCATGCCCGAGGCAGGATTCGAACCTGCGACCATAGCAGCCGCGTGGTTCCGGACTGAAGCGCCTAGAACCGCTCGGCTACCGGGGCCGGTCGTCCCCTGTAGAGTTTGACCTCTATTTTTCAAACGTTTCCAGAAGAGCGAGTCAATTGGGGAAGGACGCCATACATAGTGCATAGCGTCCATCATGCGCTGAGACCTCTCTCATCCTTCGTCGACGTGGATCCGCACTTCCGCTCATTCTCCAGCTGTTGGATGAGGTCAGCCTCCTGGATGCGTTTTCCTCCATCCTCTGTGCAGAATCGCTTTCTGCGCTGTCGACGATAACGGACTTCGTAGCTCGTTTGCGCCTGATATCCAGCACGGTAGCCAGTACGTTGTGGTAGGGCCACCATGTACCCTGTTGGTTGTAGCCCCCTGACCACACAGGGATCGCTCTGCTGATGCCTGCGCTGTTAACTCCCCATGTAGGCCAAAAAGTAGATGCCCGTCACCCTGGGGCATCGGGACTCCCGGCAATGGCCATCCAGCTAGGTAGCCTTTGCTGCTGCTGGGTGGCGCCCGTGGGGAGGACCCCTGGTCGGAGTGGGTGGCATCAGGGTAGATGACACGCCATGAAGTGTAGTACGTCATCTCTTGCTGGTGGTCAAACACCAGCAGTCTCTAAGCGGTCAAAGTCTAACTTCAATGCTAAGTACCTCGTATGTAGAAGAGTTGATGGGGAATCTTTCTTGTCAATGAAACCTCAATTTTTTGTGGAGTATTTAGAGGAGAAGTTGGGGAGGTGGAAGGCTTAGCCAAAATGCAGTCAGGGTCAGTCTTGATCAAAACAGCATCCTCTACCCGGTCACAGGCACTACTCACCTATGACAAGCTCGGGGATGTTTCTGTTTCCATCATGCCCCATAAAAGCTTAAATATGGTCCAGGTTATCATATTTCACAGGGACCTTCTTTTACAGTCTGACGAACTGCGCGCCAATTTAGAGCGGTGAGGTGTCCATTTCGTCTGGCGCGTCTACCGGGGTCCGAGGGATAATTAGGTTGCCACCGGTGCCTTCATCTTGGCCTTTGAGGGATATCCCTCCCCCGATGCTGTGCTTTAAGTGCTGGGAGTTCGGTCATATGTCTTCCCACTGTACTTCCAGCCTCACCTGTCGGGATTGTGGACGTCCTTCACTTCCCGATACTCCCTTTGCCCCGGCTCCCATCTGTGTCAGCTGCGGAGAGCACCATTCACTTTGCTCGCCAAACTGCAGGATTCTCCAGAAAGAAAGAAAGAAAAATAACAGAATACAAGACCCTGGACTGACTGGCCTAAACTGAGGCTAAGAGAATATATGAGAGGCTACATCCTGTGCATATGACGTCAACCTACGCCGCCACTATGACAACGGTTCTACCATCTTCCATTCTACCGTGTACAGTTGGCTCTCAGAGCCATAAGCCTCCACCTGCCCCCTTGATGGTGTGGGTCACTGCCCTCGCTGTTGCTTCTGCATAACCTACTTCAGGAGCAACACCCTCCCCCCCCCCCCCCCCAACCATCGGGGATGTCAGTCCCCACTTCTCAGCCAGAGAAGCGTAAGTCTTCTTCGGCTTCACTCGCCAGGAAGGGATCCTGTGGGTCATTCCCTTGCCAGGTTCCTATAAGTGGTCAAGCTGAAACCCGCCAGTGGCTGAAGCAACCACAGGTACTGGTTGTAGGACTTCAGTCCCTGAGACTGAATCAATAAATCCCTCCCTGCTGGACAAACGTAAGCAGCAGTGAGAGAAACCTAAAAAGACCCCCAAGAACTAAGGCACTTGGCTTGGCTTGGCTCTGAGCACTATGGGACTAAACATCTTAGGTCATCAGTCCCCTAGAACTTAGAACTGCTTAAACCTAACTAACCTAAGGACATCACACACATCCATGCCCGAGGCAGGATTCGAACCTGCGACCGTAGCAGTCCCGCGGTTCCGGACTGCAGCGCCTAGAACCGCACGGCCACCGCGGCCGGCAACTAAGGCACTGCAGTGGCTTCAGTGGGCCTTCAGACACAATGGATGTCGATCGCGCAGGTATTCATCTGGTGGTAGCAGGTGACCCTGAGGCGTAGACTGCCTCATTCAGTGTTTCATGCCTTCCCAGTCTCACGATCACGTAATCCTCCAGTGGAATTGCGGTGGTTTTTCCCCACCATGTGGCTAATCTACGGCAACTGTTAAGCATTACACCTGCTTTCTGCATTGACTTCAAGGAAACCTGGTTCCCGGCAATGCCGACCCCTGCCCTCTGCGGCTATAAGGGATATTACAGGAACCGTAGCGACTACAACAGTGTGGCAGGTGGAGTTTGCATCTATGTCCTAAACTCAGTATGTAGTGAACCTGTGCACCTTCAAATTCCTCTCGAAGCTGTGGCTGTCAGGATAAGGGTGACACAGGAAATAACTCTGTGCAATGTATATCTTCCTCCAAAGGGTGCAGTACCCCTGAACGTATTGACTACACTGATTGATCAACTCCCTAAATCTTTCCTACTTTTGGAAGATCTTAACGTACATCACCCCTTGTGGGGTGGCACCATGCTTACTGACCGAGGTAGGAAGGTCGAAAATTTACTGTCACTCCTCGACCTGTGCCTCTTAAATACAGGTGCACCCCCCCCCCCCCCAACCCCCCCACACACTTCAGTGTGGCACATATTCGGCCATTGATCTCTCGGCTTGCAGTCCTGGCCTTCTCCCATCTATCCAATGGAGAGCACATGTGGTAGTAACCACTTCCCCATTTTCCTGCCACACCCCCGGCGTCATGCCCATGGACGCCTACACAGATGGGCTTTAAACAAGGCAAGAATGGGGAGACTTCACCTCTGCTATCACCGCTGAATCTTCCCCACATGGGTGCCATCGATGTTGTCGTTGAGTAGGTCACTAGAACGATCGTTTCTGCAGCGGAAAACGCGATCCCTCATTCTTTAGGGTGCCCTCAGCGAAAGACAGTCCCTTGGTGGTCGCCGGAAGTCGCTGAGGCAAAGGCAACTAAAGAGCGTCGGCGAGCTCTACAGCGACATAAACGCCACCCTTCCGTAGAGCACCTAATAGCGTTTAAGTGGCTCCGTACCCGCGTTCGCCAGCTCATGAAACGACGGAAACAAACGTGTTGGGAGGGGTACATGTCGACCATTGGGTGCCATACGTCACCTTCCCAAATCTGGACGAAGATCAGACGTCTTTCTGGGTACCAGACCCCAACAGCTGTCCCTGGCATTAACATCAATGGCAATTGCCAAGCACTTTGCTGCATTGGAGAACTACCCCCCCCCCCCCCCCCCCCCGCGTCTTTCGCACCCTCAAATGGTGGATGGAATGGAAAGTCCTCTCGTTCACTACACGCTACAGTGAACCCTATAACGCCCCATTTACTGTGGGAGCTCCTCAGCGCCCTTGCACATTGCCCCGATGCAGCTTCTGGGCTGGATCGGATCGACAGTCAGATGATTAAACATCTCTTGGCTGGCTACAGATGACTTCTCCTCATCACCTTCAACCAGATCTGGTGCGATGGCGTCTTACCATCGCTATGGCGGGAGAGCATCATCATTCTGGTGCTCAAACCTGGTCAAAACCCGCTTCATATGGATAGCTATCGGCCCATCAGCCTCACCAACTTTATTTGTAAGCTACTGAAACGTATGGTGTGTTGGTGGTTGTGTTGGGTCCTAGAGTCACGTGGCCTACTGGTTCCATGTCAGAGCGGCTTCTGCCAGGGTCGCTCTACCACTGATAATCTTGTGTCCCTCGAGTCTGCCATCTGAACAGCTTTTCTCAGAAACCAACATCTGGTTGCTGTCTTTTTCTGACTTACGTAAAGCATATGACACAACCTAAGGACATCATACCCTTGCCACATTGGATGAGTGGGGTCTCTGGGGCCCACTCCCGATTTTTGTCCAAAACTTCCTGTCGCTCCGTACTTTCCAAGTCAGTGCCTCTTATAGTTCCCCCTGTATTCAGGAGAATGGCGTTCCGCAGGGCTCTGTATTGAGTGTCTCTCTATTTTTAGGGGCTATTAACGGTCTAGCAGCAGCTGTAGAGCCGTCAGTCTCACCCTCTCTGTATGCGGATGACTTCTGCATTTCGAATTGCTCCTCCAGTACTGGTGTTGCAGAGTGTCGCCTACAGGAAGCCATTCACAAGGCACAGTCATGGACTCTAGCCCACGGCTTCCAGTTTTCAGCCGCGAAGTCGTGTGTCATGCATTTCTGTCAGTGTCGCACCGTTCATCCAGAGCCAGAACTTTACCTTCATGACGATCCACTCACTGTAGTGGAGACATATCGACACTCAGGACTGGTTTTCGATGCCCAACTGACTTGGCTACCTCACCTTCGTCAGCTTAAGTGGAAGTGCTGGCAGCACCTCAATGACCTCCGCTGCCTGAGCAACACTAACTGGGTTGCAGATCGCTCTACACTGCTGCGGCTTACAGAGCGCTTGTTCAATCTCCCCTTGACTATGGGAGTCTGGTTTACGGTTCGGCGGCGCCCTCAGCGTTGCGTTTACTCGACCCAGTGCACCACTGTGACGTTCGCCTAGCAACGGAAGCTTTTAGAACGAGTCCTGTGATCAGTGTCCTGGTGGAGGTCGGAGTCCCTCCATTGAAGGTTAGGCATGCACAACTGCTCGCCAGTTACGTTGCACACGTCTTTAGTTCTCCTGCACATCCGAATTACCGTCTTATTTTCCCAACCACAGCAGTTCATCTCCAGCATCAGCAGCCCAGGTCAGGGCTTACAATTGCGGTTGATGTCGAGTCCATTCTATCTGAACTGGAGTCCTTCCCGTTACCACCTCTCCTCGAGGTCCATTCACGTACACCTCCATGGTGTACACCTAGGCCGCAAATTCTTCTGGACCTTTCGCATGGCCCTAAGGACTCTCTTAATCCTGCAGCTCTCCGTTTACACCGACGGCTCGATGGCTGATGGTCAGGTAAGCTTTGGGTATGTTCATGAAGGACATATTGAACAGCACTCCTTGCCAGATGGCTACAGTGTTTTCACTGCAGAGCTGACGGCCATATCTCGTGCTCTTGAGCACAGCCGCTCATGCTCAGGCGAGTCATTTCTCCTGTGTACTGACTCCTTGAGCAGCCTACAAGCTATCGACCAGTGCTACCCTCGCCATTCTTTGGTAGCGTCCATCCAGGAGTCCATCTATGCCCTGGAACGGTCCCATCATTCAGTGGTGTTTGTGTGAACCCAAGACACGTTGGAATTCCAGGCAATGAACTTGCCGACAGGCTGGCCAAGCAGGCTACGCGGAAACCGCTTCAGGAGATGGGCATCTCCGAAACTGACCTGCGTTCTGGGAGAAGGAATGGCATAACAGTACGCACAACAAACTGTGTGTCATTAAGGAGACTACGAATGTGTGGAAGTCTTCCATGCGGTCCTCTCGCAGGGAATCAGTTGTCGTCCGCCGGCTCCGCATTGGCCATACGTGGCTGATTCATGGTTACCCCCTCACATCTCGGCGTCGCTGTGGCTCACAAATGACGGTCGTCCACCTCTTGCTGACCTGCCCACTTTCATCCGCTCTGTGGCGGACTTTTAACTTTCTCAGCACCCTACCTTCAGTGTTGGGCGACGATGCCTCAACAGCAGCTTTAGTTTTACGTTTTATTCATGGGGGTGGGTTTTATTTTTGATCTAAGTTTTGGCGCATAGCCTTTGTCCCTCTGTGTCCTCCACCGTAGTGGGTGGAGGTTTTAATGTGTTTTAATGTGTTGCAGAGTGGCTGGCTTCTCCTTTTTATGCTCATGGTCAGCCAACCATGGTAATCTGCTCTCTTGTTTTGATCTCTTCTACATGTTTCTTGCATCTCTCCGCGGTTTTCCTGTACGATTTTGTCAATTTTAGTGTTTGTTGCCCTTCTGTCATTCTTGTGGTTTCTTCCTTTCTTTCAGCTATGTTTTGTGTGTCTCGATTATTTTACTCTCACCCTTGTGGAATTATTTTAATCGGAACGAGCGACCGATGACCTAGCAGTTTGGTCCCCCCCGCCTCCCCCCCGCAACTCTTATCAATTTGTACTAGTGGGAACCGGTCTTCTGCAAGAAGTAAATGCTAATGTGAATAGCAGAATAGATTTTTGTTACTTACAGTAAACACATCTACATAGCTACGATGTGGTGTAGGCGAGAAAAAAGGTATTCGACCGTTTTTTTCCAAATTTTATTCTACGTCTAAAAAAAAAAAAAAACCGGTGAGGTGCGGTAGAAGTCGTGCACTGAGGGTTCCATACAAACTCCATTATGTACACAGGTAGTTCATTTATAAGTTCTGATGAAAGAGTTTTCGAGTATCGAAATACGCGCCGTAAAAGGCTGTATCTTTTGACTGCGCTGACTTAGCTCAAGTTTCTTACACTGCTAAGGGACCTTAGTATTTGGCATAGATTTCAAGTCTACCTCCACCCGTTCCTGAGAAAAAGGGGCGTTAACAGACGGACAACAAGTTGATTCTATAAGGGTATCGTTTTTACCGACTGACGTACGGAACGGCACGTTTTATAGAGGTTTTTATGGAGAAATAATGAATGGGAAGAAGAGCCGAAAGTGCTCGTTGAACGAGAGAGGTAGCTGTCGACTTGGCGGCGAGCTTTGTCTGGAGGCGGACAATGGCATGTGAAGGGCATCCCACATCCGGCAGCCGGTTTCCTTCGACCGTGTGGCCTCCGGGACGTGGGCCACTGCTAACGGTGAGCCCGCTACACTCTGTGCCGTTCTCCACTTTAGCAGAGTTCACACACCTATTCCATTTTGATATTTTCTTATCGAGGTCTGTCCATTGGAGGGGGAGTGTTCGTTGCAATTGACAAAAATATTGTCTCTATTGAGGTCGAAATTGAGTGTGACAGTGAAGTCGTCTGGTCACGTATAACAGGTGTAGGTGAAACAGAGTTAATTGTCGGATGCTTTTACCGGCTACCCGATTCCGCTGTGGCAGTTCTAGAGTCATTCAAAGACAGTCTACAGTCAGTAGCGCGTAAATACCAGATCGTGCCATACTACTTGGAGGCGACTTTGACCTACCGAGTATAAACTGGGATGTCACAGTCGTGCGAAATACTTCTGAATACGTTTTGTTGTCTCGAGCAGCTAGCTCAGAAGCCTACACGCAATGGAAATATCTTAGAACTTGTAGGTACAAGTAGGCCGGACCTTACCGACAATCTCAGTTCAGAAACGGGTATTAGCCTTTCACGATGTCATTATAGCAACGATGGCTACGAAAGTTAATAAATCAGTCAAGAAGGCTAGGAGATAGTTTCTGCTAGAGAGAGAGCAGATAAGCAATTATTAACATCTTACTTAGTGAATTGCATCACTTAGTACCAGTAAGACTGATGTAGAGGAATTTTTGGAAAACTTTAAGCAGATTGTAAATCGAGGTCTGGAGAATTATGCGCCCAGTAAGTGGATAAAGGATGGAAAAGACCCACCGTGGTGTAATTACGAAATTCGAAAGATGGTGAGGAAGCAGAGACTATTGCACTTTCGGTTCAAAAGAGAATCCACAAATGACGACAGGCAAAGGTTAGTCGAAATTCGTGCGTGTGTGAAAAGATCTATGCCCGAAGCATACAACTACCACTGACATACCTTAGCAAAAGTTAACCCGAGAAAATTCTGCTCCTATCTAAAGTCGCTAAGCGGTTCTAAGGCTACCATTCAGTCCCATGTTGACCTGTCTGGTGTGGCAGTTGAAGATAGTAGCAAAATGTAAACCGAAGTGTTAAATTTCGTGTACAAGAAATCCTTTACGCAGGAGAATCGGACAAACACACCGTCTTTTGGCCATCGGACAGACTCCCATATGGACAACATAGTACTATGACCCCTGGCGTAGAGTAACAACTGAAAGATTTGAAAGCAAATAAGTCACCTGGAGATACTGACAGGTTTCAGATAGATTATATAATGGTAAGACAGAGATTCAGGAACCAGGTTTTAAATTGTAAGACTTTTCCAGGGGCAGATGTGGACTGTGACCACAATCTATTGGTTATGAACTGTAGATTAAAACTGAAGAAACTGCAAAAAGGTGGGAATTTGAGGAGATGGGACCTGGATAAACTGAAAGAACCAGACGTTGTAGAGAGCTTGAGGAAGAGCATTAGGGAACGTTTGACAAGAATGGGGGAAATAAATACAGTAGAAGAAGAATGGGTAGCTTTGCGAGACGAAATAGTGAAGGTACAGAGGATCAAGCAGGTAAAAAGACGAGGGATAATAGAAATCCTTGGGTAAGAGAGGAGATATTGAATTTAAGTGATGAACGGAGAAAATATAAAAATGCAGTAAATGAAGCAGACAAAAAGGAATACAAACGTCTCAAAAATGAGATCGATAGGAAGTGCAAAATGGCTAAGCAGGGGTGGCTAGAGGACAAATGTAAGGATGTAGAGGCTTATCTCACTAGGGGTAAGACAGATACTGCCTACAGGAAAATTAAAGAGACCTTTGGAGAAAAAAGAACCACTTGCATGAATATCAAGAGATCAGATGGAAACCCAGTTCTAAGCAAAGAAGGGAAAGCAGAAAGGTGGAAGGAGTATATAGAGAGTCTATACAGGGGCGATGTTCTTAAGGACAATATTATAGAAATGGAAGAGAATGTAGATGAAGATCAAATGGGAGATATGATACTGCGTGAAGAGACTGACAAAGCACTGAAAAACTAAGTCGAAACAAGGCCCCGGGAGTGGACAACATTCCATTAGAACTACTGACAGCCTTGGGAGAGCCAGTCCTGACAAAACTCTACCATCTGGTGAGAAAGATGTATGAGACAGGCGAAATACCATCAGACTTCAAGAAGAATATAATAATTCCAATCCCAAAGAAAGCAGGTGTTGACAGATGTGAAAATTATCGAACTATCAGTTTAATAAGCCACTGCTGCAAAATACTAACACGAATTCTTTACAGACGAATGGAAAACTGGTAGAAGCCGACCTCGGGGAAGATCAGTTTGGATTCCATAGAAATGTTGGAACACGTGAGGCAATACTGACATTACGACTTATCTTGGAAGAAAGATTAAGGAAAGGCAAACCTACGTTTCTAGCATTTGTAGACTTAGAGAAAGCTTTTGACAATGTTGACTGGAATACTCTCTTTCAAATTCTGAAGGTGGCAGGGGTAAAATACAGGGAGCGAAATGCTATTTACAATTTGTACAGAAAACAGATGGCAGTTACAAGAGTCGAGGGGCATGAAAGGGAAGCAGTGGTTGGGAATGGAGTGAGACAGGGCTGTAGCCTATCCCCGATGTTATTCAATCTGTATATTGAGCAAGCAATAAAGGAAACAAAAGAAAAATTCTGAGTAGGAATTAAAATCCATGGACAAGTAATCAAAACTTTGAGGTTCGCCGATGACATTGTAATTCTGTCAGAGACAGCAAAGGACCTGGAAGAGCAGCTGAACGGAATGGACATAGTCTTGAAAGGAGGATATAAGAATAACATCAACAAAAGCAAAACGAGGATAATGGAATGTAGTCGAATTAAGCCGGGTGATGCTGAGGGAATTGGATTAGGAAATGAGACACTTAAAGTAGTAAAGGAATTTTGCTATTTGGGGAGCAAAATAACTGATGATGGTCGAAGTAGAGAGGATATAAAATGTAGACTGGCAATGGCAAGGAAAGCGTTTCCGAAGAAGAGAAATTTGTTAACATCGAGTAAAGATTTAAGTGTCAGGAAGTCATTTCTGAAAGTATTTGTATGGAGTGTAGCCATGTATGGAAGTGAAACATGGACGATAAATAGTTTGGACAAGAAGAGAATAGAAGCTTTCGAAATGTGGTGCTACAGAAGACTGCTGAAGATTAGATGGGTAGATCACATAACTAATGAGGAGGTATTGAATAGAGTTGGAGAGAAAAGAAAATTGTGGCACAACTTTACTAGAAGAATGGATCGGTTGGTAGGGCATATTCTGAGGCATCAAGAGATCACCAATTTAGTATTGGAGGGCAGCGTGGAGGGTAAAAATCGCCGAGGGAGACCAAGAGATGAATACACTAAACAGATTCACAAGGATGTAGGTTGCAGTAGGTACTGGGAGATGAAGAACCTTGCACGGGATAGAGTAGCATGGAGACCTGCATCAAACCAGTCTCTAGACTGAAGACCACAACAACAAGAAGTCACCTGATCCGTATGAAATCCCAACTCTGTTTTTACAAAGAGTACTCTACGGCACTGGCTGGCCGTTTACTTAGCTTACATTTAACGCGTATCTCTCGCCCATCACAAAGTCCCAAGCGACTGGTAGAAAGCGCAGGTCGCTACTGTATATAAGAAGGGTAAAAGAATGGACCTGCAAAATTACAGACCAATATCCCTAACTTCTTTTTGTTGCAGAATCTTTGAACAAATTCTCGGTTAAAAAAAAAAAAAGCACTCAGTCTTCAGGCCACGAGTGGCTTACCGGGACCATCCGACCTCCGTGTCATCCTCAGTGGAGGATGCGGATAGGAGGGCGTCGTGGCAGCACACCGCTCTCCCGGTCGTTATGTTGGTATTCTTGACCGAAGCCGATACTATTCGGTCGAGTAGCTCCTCAATTACGAGGCTGGGTGCACCCCGAAAAATGGCAACCGCGCATGGCGGCCTGGAGGGTCACCCATCCAAGTGCCGACCACGCACGACAGCGCTTAACTTCGGTGATCACACGGGAACCGGTGTATCCACTGCGGCAAGGCCGTTAATCTTTGAACAAATTCTCAGGTAGAGTATATAAATTTTCTTGAGACTGAGAAGTTATCTCCACGAATCAGCATGCGCTTAGAAAGCATCGCTCGTACGAAACTGTTTGCCCTTTTCTCACATGCTATACTGCAAACTATGGATGAAGGGCAACGGGCAGATTCAATATTCCTAGATTTCTGGAAATCATTTGACACGGTGCCCACTGGAGGCTGTTAACGAAGGTACGAGGATACGGAATAAGTTCACTGGTATGTGAATGGTTCGAATACTTCTAAAATAATAGAACCCAGTATGTTGCCCTCGACGGCGAGTGTTCATCAGAGACAAAAGTATCGACAAGAGTGCCCCAAGGAAGTGTGGTAGGACCGCTGTTGTTCTCTACACACACAAATTATTTGGGGGACGGGATGGGCAGCCTGATGCTGTGGTGTACAGTGAGGTGTCGAAGTTGGGTGACTGTAGGAAGATGCGAGATGATGTACACAAAATTTATAGTTGGTGTGATGAGTGGCAGCTAGCTCTAAATGTAAGTTAATGCGGATGAGTAGGAAAAACAAACCTGTAATGTTCGGATACAGCATTAGTAGTGTACTACTCGACAGTTACGTCGTTTAAATGTCTGGGCGTAACGATGCAAAGCGACGTGGAATGGAACGAGCATGTGAGGACTGCGATAGGAATGGCGAATGGTCGATTTCGGTTTATAGGGAGAATTTAGGTATGTATGTTTCGTCTGTAAAGGAGACCGCATATAGGATGCTGCTCCGACCTATTCTTGAATACTGCCCGAGTGTCTGGGATCCGTAGCAGGTCGAATTGAAAGAAGACATCGAAGTAATTAAGAGGCGGGCTGCTAGATTTGTTGAATGCTATTGAGAAAATTAAGAAAACCGGAATTTGAAGCTGACTGCCGAATGATTCGACTGCCGCCAACACACATGCGTAAGAAGCACGAAGACAAGGTAGGAGAAATTAGGGCTCATACGTAGGTATGTATACAGATAGTCGTTTCTTCTCGCACTATTTGCGAGTGGAACAGGAAAGGAAATAACTAGTAATGGTACAGGGTACCCTCCGCCATGCACCGTACGACAGCTTGTGAAGTATCCATGTGTGTGCAGATGTAATTTTCTGATAATGGTCAGTCCGTGTAAACATGCTGCCTGAATTCCTCTAGACTGTGTGGGTTCAAATTGAAGGGTAGCAAGGAATGATAGAATGAGCCTTACGAAACTAAAAAATACTTTATTATGAAAAGAAACAATAACCTAAATTAGTACATATTCTAGCACGATTCTGGAATTAAAGGTTTTATTCAGCTGATCTCAAGCATACTCAGACGGGCAGATACCGTAGGCCACTCGTTGCCCTCGAGCATTATCGCCTTGAAAGACGAACCTATCGCCGTAATGCTGGATAGTAAGCTTGGAGGATCCTGTCCCTTTAGACAAATCCTGCACTCGTCGGTGAAGAGAACCCGACGCCATTGATATAGTTTCCATTCCAGGTGTTCCCCTGTCCACCTTCGTCGCTCACCACTGTTGTTCGTAACACACAGCATGAGTCCAAATTTATCATATGGAAATAACAAAAAGAGAGTCAGCATTGGTCGTTGAAATAAAAATCTTTATTTCTGTTACAAAACGATTTCAATCACTGCATGACCATCATCAGTGCTGTAGATAAAACAGTAATAAAAGAGTCAGAGTGCACTATAACATACCACATCTACCCAACTGCACAAGTAAGAACGTACAGAAGAGACCGTTTGCATCAACATTCGTAGTATTAAAGCCCTGTGGACTCATAAATAGAAGTAGTAAAATTGGAATATGTGCACATATGAATGAAATGCAGTTGTCAGACAAATACAAATGGGCTAACTGCTTGCAGGGACCTACGCAGCTATGCTCATTGCCAACGCCAGAAGTAACAGTGCCCTCTTTAATGATTATTACTACAAAATCTTTGATTAATGAAAAAGAAGATATAAAGAAATATAGTCTCTAATCCATCCGCACCTCAAGAGCCCTAAAGTCCGTAGGATTACATCGTAAAATCATAAAACTGATAGTGCTCACGCGTTCTGGCATGTGTTTCAAGAATCATGTCCCAAAGTACGTGATGTAACATGAACCAAACTAGAACACAGTATTGCAACCATTATATTAGCGTAAAATTTAAACAAGCACTGTCAGTTTTACGATTTTACGATGTAATTTTACATTTAAGGCTCTTGGTACTTGCATGGATTAGGTACGATACTTCTTTCTATCTTCTTTTTTCATTAATAAAATATTTTCTAATAATGAACATTAAAGAGGGCGCTGTTGTGTCCGGTGTTGGCAATGAGCATGGCTGCGTAGGTCGCTGTAAGCAGATAGCCCAGTTGCATTTGTCTGACAAGTGCAGATATTGTAATTTCACTGCCTGTATTTATGAGTCCACATGGCTTTAGTACTAGCAAAGTTGATCCAAACGATCTCTTCTGTATGTTCTTACTTGTATAGTTCAAATGGTTCTGATCACTATGGGACTTAATTTGTGAGGTCATCAGTCCCCTAGAACTTAGAACTACTTAAACCTAACTAACCTAAGGACATCATACACATCCATGCCCGAGGCAGGATTCGAACCTGCGACCGAAGCGGTAGCGCGGTTCCAGACTATAGCGCCTAGAACCGCTCGGCCACCCCGGCCAGCACTTGTATAGTTGGGCAGATGTATGTTATGGTACACTCTGATTATTTTATTCTTATTTTATATACAGCACTGAAGAGGGTCACACAGTGATTGAAATTGATTTGCAACAGACGTAAAGATTTCAACTTCAGCGACCAACGCTGACTCTCCTAAAACTGGTGTGGTGTTCGTGGTGCACTCTACTCCTGATGCAGTCCATATTCGTAAGTTACATACTGTCTTAATTGACAAAACCCTCGTAGTTGCGTCCAAAAGGGGAGCATGCAGTTTTGTTGCTTTTTTTTCTCGGAATACCTACGATCCACAATTTCTGCTTTCGGCCTTCAGCTGGTGATGTTGACCGCGGATGAGTTCTACGAGGCACATCTTGTCTCTCAGCCTTGTCTCTTACAATAGCCGCTGAACGGTGGAGTGATGTCATTGTGGTGTACGCCAATTCCGCGACCTACTTCCCCTGCTGACATCTCGAGTGACAATGCGCGCACCTTTTAAGTCTGAAATGACCCTTCGAGGCATGTTGGCAGACTGCACAGCGTACACAAGCCGCGTTGTCTCGTTCACGAGTGGAGGAAAAGTGCATTCTACTCAAATGCTCAGGTGCACCTATCATGGTAAAAAAAAAAAAAAATTCTTCAGAGGTGATTAAGAAAGAGGGAGGAAGTGGAAACTTTTCTATAAAATCCACTTTGGTCGATGAGTAGCAATTTACTTCCAACCGTTTGTAATTGCCCATACTTTTAAGTTAATTAAATCGCCGTGACCCTTGCGAGTCGAATCAGGGAGAAACGTACAGGGTGACAATTACTGAACTATATGAAATAAAACCGTCATAACTTCTGAACTGTTTGCCTTAGAACGTTCAAACTGCACGGTTGGCCGCGGGGCACGATGGGAATTAGTATGCGCATGCGCAAGGCTTGGCTTAGCGACGATGCCCACTTTCGTTTGCATGGCTTCGTCAATAAGCAAAATTGGCGCATTTGGGGGACTGAGATTTCCACATTTCACGATCGAGTAGTCTCTTCACCCTCAACAGGGGACTGTGTGGTTTGCAATGTCCAGTCACGGAATAATCGGTGCGATATTCCTCGATGGCACGGTGTCTACCGAACGGTATGTGAAAGTTTTGGAAGATGATTTTATCACCATCGCGTGGACGTAACAGGGACGGTTGCAACGGCATCCTTTTGGCACTCACTGTGCATTGTGGAGTGGGGCTTTGAACAGTGTCACCGCGTCCGAACTGTGCAACGACTGCTTCATATTAGCTGCCATCTTGTGGATTATAATCAAAGAATTAAAGACTTTTGCTGTCAAACTGAAACTTTGGTCACACTGATCCCTTTTCCGGGCGGTGATATCGATAGCACTACTTGTTCAGTACACTGTAGTTACACATATGAAATTCGACCATAAAACTTTACTGAATCTAGGCTAATTAGTATATCAAAAATTAAATTATATGACTGCCTTCATTTAGTTACTACTGATTAAATGATGCGATTGTTTAAGGGAAGCTCTGGATATCTGAGGTGCTACAAGGTCTCAGTTACTTCCTAGTTTTCGAATAAATACTGGAAAGTGAATGTGTCCGATTCACAATGAGATAAAAAGTAGCAGGTAATTTATAGCCTTGAGATTGAATTATTCGATATGCTTGTAGTCAATTCTGTGCTTTAAAAAGATCTTGTGCGAAACTGATTATAATTATACAAATGACGCTCTGTGAGTGAAACTTTTAATGTGAACACACGTTTTCTGTTAACTGGATGAAAAAGTATGTTACTGAGCACAGTGAGTAACGTACTTGCTAAGTGTGGTGTAAGGACCAGGTTTAAACCTCTGTCAAAATGGTTCAAATGGCTCTGAGCACTATGGGACTTAACTTCTGAGGTCATCAGTCCCCTAGAACTTAGAACTACTTAAACCTAACTAACCTAAAGACATCACAAACATCCATGCCCGAGGCAGGATTCGAACCTGCGACCGTGGCGGTCGCGCGGTACCAGACTGAAGCGCCTAGAACCGCTCGGCCACTCCGGCCGGCTTAAACCTCTGTCCAACCATTTTACTGCTTAAATCACATCTGGTGAATGTTATGATCGGGGCCTCCATAGTACGCAAGGTTGCAGCCGCTTTCTCAAGACCTTGTAAAAACTAGTCCTTCGTTTGAATTGATCCAGTTGTCGCCTATATGTTCATCACTAACAGTGGAGATGTGCTTGTAAAGAAAAAAGGGCAGTTACAAAGCAGCCAAAGAGAGAAGGAACGGAAGAAGATGATATTTTTATGCTATGTTAGACTTTTAAGCGGACTGATATAACACACTTTCACATCAGATTACAATCAGTCGTATTGCATGGACCCCGCGGAGTGGGGTTGATAAGAAGAGAGTCAATAAATTATATTTTATTTAAAGGCCACCGCACACGATCAAACTTATTTGCCTAATTCGTTCTTGTCTACCCACGGTTTTGTCAAACAAGCCCATACACGAGCCAACAAGTTTGTCAGTTTAACATTACTTTTCAAGCAGACGCTGTTGTTCATGCTATTTGCCAATAGTGGGAATGGCTACACGTAGAGGTAAAGCATTTCTAGCAACGACTGCCATTGTGTTTAAAGAAAAAATGACGCTGTTTTAGGGAATGGTTGAAAATGAGAGAGAAATATACACATGAAAAGCTGTCAAAGGAAAATGACTGCATCAGCTTAACTGACAAAGTTTTAATAAATTGTCTAGAGTTGGCTCGGTCTCACATCGAAAAACAGACAGAAGTACGCAAAAAATTATTCCCTACTACTTGACCCTCTAATGACGTCGCTGGTCATCGGGGTTTAGTTGGAGCGGGACTCATCGCTGAAGACAATTCTACTCCAGTAAATGAAACTCTGTCTGGAGACGCCACGGACGGCGGTGGGATACCAACGTGACTGTCGCCCGCCATACGGTAGCAGGACCTCTTTGGTTGCCATCCGCGGCACCAGTACGTCCACGATATTCTATGCCCAGTTCTGTTGCCCTTCAGGGTGAGCCACCCTGGGCTTGATTTTAGCAAGTTACTGCCCGCCCGCACACGGCGAGAGTTTCTGCTGCTTTTCTGCTTACGAAACCCTTCCTCGGCCAACAAGGTCGCCGGATCTCTCCCCGACTGAGAACGTTTGAAGCATTATGGGCAGGGCCCTCCTACCAGCTCGGGACTCGGACGCACCACGAGGACATCCAACAACTCTATTAATCAATGCTTGCATGAGGGCGAAATGGATCAACGCGTCACTGACTTGTTCAACTTGCCAAGTTCTCTCTCTTGAGTAAAGAATCAAAATTTTCTGAAATGGTAATCATTTGTTTCTCTGTACGGGTACATCACATTCATCGATTTCCATCCCATTAGGATAATTCCTTCATGGTGCGTCCCCCCCCCCCCCTGCCCTAGAATGTACACGGCTGGGAAAGACGCGAGACGCGACACCTCTACCATTGTGATAATTTCCAGTGCTACTTTGTTTTAATGGTCGATCGTAGTTTCCATAGTTCTGGTCACTAACGATACAGTGAGCTAAATTGTAATAAAACGCTTTTTCACTAAACATATGCGCCGAAATATCAACACAACGTCCAGCACGTTGTCAGATTTTCCGTAAACCAAAACTCCTCCCAAGAGGGAACGGCAAGGTGATGGACGAAAATACTAAAATATTGCTCAAATTCAGGACTTTTTTCCTCCGTTATGAACTGTAGTAGAGACATGGGTTTGCTACAATGAATAAAGCATACGCTGAAGATTTTATTGGTACAGTCGTGGACAAAACGAGCGAGACCCCTCGCCTTTTCGTTATGCTGATCCGCACAGCTTTAAAGTCTGCTACACAGCATAACAGGCAAGGCGACGAAGTGCTACCAACATACTATGCACAGGCGTGAAATTGACAAACTAACCGAACTTTGTCAGACATGTTTTCAATCATGTGTAAGACTATATTAATGCTGATTAGTGTGTTAAACACAACACGTAAATATAAGATATAAATGAATGAAGAAACGCTAATTAGTATGAACTGTACTAATATAAATGAATTTCAGCTTATCGAGGTAAAACAACTGTTCTAGTAAGACAAAGTACCCCACATCGTTACGAATTAGCAAAATATTATGCGCATTCGGCCGCGAAACGGTTTGTGTCAACTTTCAGACCAGTCATAGTGGTTTACCGTTGCTGACCTACCACGAAAGTGTGCAAATTTAGCAATGCGTGAAGATTCGTAACGAAATTCAGTTAAAAATCATTCAGTGCCACACGTAAGTCAATTCAATTATTGACAGAAGCGGAAAAAGGAAGGCAGTAACAAGTATGAAATTCTACAAGAGTTTCATATTGACATCCACGGGGCGCCAGTGCAGAATAAATGTAGCAATAAAACGTATTGGGGGCGCGAGAATTTCTTAAAATTGCTTTACTGATAGTCTACCTGCCTCCATCGAGATTAGAACCGAAAACAAACTAGACCTCCCTTGCAGTAGCAAACACCTTTCACTACGCTAGTAGACAACCCAGGCAAACAGCCCTCTATTATTACCCCAGATATGAATCAGCCAGCAATTTCGCAATGAAAATGGCAAAATGATCTGCAGTTTCTGTTGCATAGAGCTTTCTGGACTCTAAAACATGAATTTTCTACCTTTATGTCACCGCTTATGTGACAATCATTCGGGGTGTTCAACGAAATAACAAAATACTATTATCAGCGAGTAACGGCAACGGGTTCTACACAACGCTGGTGACTACTTTGAAGGAGGTGGATAAATAGTTGCCACTATTTAAGATCCAACCCTCGTATAGTCTTACATATGACTGAAAACAGTCTGACAAAGTTTGTATAGTTCGTCAATTTCACGGCTGTGCATAGTATGTTGGTAGCACTTCGTAGCCTTGCCTGTTATACTGTGTAGCAGACTTTAAAGCTGTGCGGATCAGCATAACGAATAGGCGCGGGGTCTCGCTCGTTTTGTCCACGACTGTACATCGACGGTTGTCACTGTAACTCCAGTTGCGGTTATCTGAAACATGAAATTAACATACAGCCCTGATCCTTACAGATGTAATTTTAGTTCATCGTACGGATTTGAAAAAAATCTAACGAAATTACAGATATTTGAAAATAATGGCCATTTTTGGCCGAAAAAAAACCGAAATATCAACGTAAAAAAAAATTGGCTACGATGAGCTGACGAGAATTCAGTTTGCTTTAAGGGAGACCATAAATCATTAAAATCGCATGAAAATTGCAGTGTGGGCGACGACAACCATGCCTGAAAACATGGTTTCGTGGAAAACGCGTTTAAAGTTTGACAAGCAATTATCATATTAAAAAATGGGATAAAGCTTGAAACTTAGGGGAGATCTTCGATTCCTGGTCTACTGCACGAGTAGACTACTAACTACTACTAACTATCGCTCCGACCAGAGGATGACCGCTTTCTCCTACTTTGACCTGACAAGCCCTCATTTTCGTCCTCAAAGCCCTTTTCGTCGCTTACCGCATCGCCGCTGGCGTCTCTGCCGTCACACAATCGGCGCATTTCATCGGCGATTTTGATTTAAAGGGCATTTGCCACGTGCGTTAATGCAGTATGGCCTACATTGAATAGACATACGTCAAAATTTGAAGCGATGTTGACAATTTCGCTTCGGCTGAACTTTATTATTGGAGCGCATCGCCAAATGAGGCTATTGAAACTTTCGTTCACATTCTGAGTAAAACCGCCCAAACAACGCTTCAGCAAATGAGGTTTACTCAAATCGGTATGAATACGGGTGATACCATCGATAACGACTTGTGTCAATGGCGTTTTGTGTTGTGCACCCTCGGCTTTAAACGCTCACAGAGTCGTTACTTTTTGGAGTTCGAGCATAATATTTTGGGGAATAATTCTTCAATGTGTAGACATTCGAATTCCGTAATTAAAAAATGTCGAGTTTTTTCGACCGTCACCCTGCTGTTCCTCCTCAAACAAGGCCCATGTTTCACAAACACTTGAAACAACACCATACATGGTCAAATATTTAACACACGCAGTAAAGTTTGACAACTTGTTTGATGTTGACAGCTTCTTTAAGTGCAATAGAGCTGATCTATATGGCCTTCGTCGCAGCCTGAATTTGCCAATGCCTTTCTTCTACTTTCTGAATTTCAATTTCTGTGTTCGAATCCTGGTCCGGCACATAGCACTACTTTGTCAGTACATGTTGTTTAGTAAATTTAGAGTTATGTGGCTATGTTCTAGAGGTGGTGATGGTGTCCCCTGGTGAAGTGGCCTGTACGTAAAACCCAAAAAGCTTCAGAAAAATGTGATCCCACCAGTTTAGGGCGTAAGAGACCTGACAATAGCACTGAGAGAAAAATGGGGCTACCAACGTATGGAAATTACGAACGGACTCGTGCAGTAAAACTTCTTGGCAGATTGAATGTCAGACCAAGGCTCGCACTTCTGAAATTTGGAAGGTAGGAGATGAGGTACTGGCGAATGTAAAGCTGCGAGGACGGATCGTGAGTCGTGCTTGGGTAGCTCAATCTGTACAGAACTTCCTCGCGAATAGGCAACGGTTCCGAGTCCGAGTCTCGGTCCATCACACAGTTTTAATATGCCAGGAATTTTCATATCAGCATACACTCCGCTACAGAGTGAAAAATTCATTCGTGGAGCATTTCCCCGAGCAAGGAATAAAATAATTCTTCCGATAGCATGAAGCTACTCTGAGTGTAGTTTTTTTTTTTCTGTTGTTGTATGCTCCTCCATGTTAAGGAATTACAGCCGTTTCATATAAATGAAGACTGTGTATTATCTATATCTACGTGATTACAATGTCCGCCTCCTTAACTGGGTGGTAATGTGCTTGCCTCCCATGCAAGCGGGCCCGGGTTCGATTGCCGGCCGGGTTGGAGGTTTTCTCTGCTCGTGGACTGGGTGTTGTGTTGTCTTCATAATCATTTCATCCTCATTACAGGCGCGCGAGTCGCCCAATGTGGCGTCGAATGAAATAAGACTTGCACTTGGCGGCTGACCTCCCCCGAACAGGAGCCTCCCGGCCGACGATGCCGTACGTTCATTTCCATTTTTTACTCTACGATTCACAGTTAAGTGCCTGGAAGAAGGTTCATCGAAGCACCTTCAAGCTATTTCTCTACCGTTCCAGTCTCGAACAGCGTGCGCGAAAAACAGAAACTCATATTTTTTCCTGCGAACTCCGATTTGCCTAACTTCATGATGATATTCATTTCTCCCTATATAGGAAGGCGCAAAAAAAATATATATATTTTCGAACTCGGAGTGGAAAGCCGATCAAAATTTCGTGAGAAGATCATGCCACGACGAAAATCGCCCTTGTTTTAACGATTGCTATCCCAATTCGCGTATCCCATCCGCAGTACTCCCTCCCCTGTTTTGCACTAACACAAAACGAGCTGCTCTTCTTTGAACTTTCTCAATGTACTCCGTCAATCGTAACTGATGCGGATCCCACACCGCGCACCAGTAATCTAGAAGAGGACGGACAAGCGTAGTGTGGGCAGTCTCTTTACTAGACCAGTTGCATTTCGTAAGTGTTCTGCGAATAAATCGCAGTCTAGGATTGGCTTTACTCACAACGTTATCTGTGTGACCGTTCCAATTTAACTTATTCGTAACTGTAATTCCTAAGTATTTAACTGAATTCACAGCCTTTAGATTTTTGTGATTTATTGTGTAACCTAAATTTAGCGAATTCCTTTTGCGACTAACGAGAATAACTTTTCACTTTTCATTATTTAGAGTGAATTGTCACTTTTCGCGCCATACAGATATCGTGTCTAAATCATTTTGGGATTAGTTTTGATCATCATCATCTTTACAAGACGGTAAATGACTGCATCATCTACAATCAATCTAAGAGGGCTGTTCAGATTGTCATCTAAATCGTTTGTGTAGATCGGAAACAGCAGACAGGCTATAACATTTCCCTGGGGATCGCCAGATATTACTTCTATTTTACTCGATGACTTTCCGTCAGTTACTACGCACTTTGACCTTTCTGACAGGAAATCACGACTCCAGTCACACAACTAAGACGATACTCCATAGGTACGCAATTTGATTGGAAGTCGCTTACCAGGAACGGCGCCAAAAGCCTTTTGTAAGTATAAAAATATGGAATCAACTTGACATCTCCTGGCGATACCACTTGTTACGTTGTGAGAATAGAGAGCTATTTGTGTTTCACAAGAACGATATTTCCCGAATCCGTGTTCGCTAACTATCAAAAAATCGTTTTCTTCGGGGTTAAAAAATCCTACTGCAGATCGACGTTAGTGATATGGGTGACGTTAGTGATATGAGTCCGTAACGTAGCGAATTACTCCTATTTCCCCGGCCGGGGTGGCCGAGCGGTTCTAGGCGCTACAGTCTGGAACCACGCGACCGCTACGGTCGCAGGTTCGAATCCTGCCTCAGGCATGGATGTGTGTGATGTCCTTAGCTTACTTAGGTTTAATTATTTCTAAGTTCTAGGGGACTGATGACCTTAGAAGTTAAGTCCCATAGTGCTCAGAACCATTTGAACCATTACTCTTATTTCCTTTCTTGGGTATTGGTGTGACCTGTGCAACTTTCCAGTCTTTAGGTACGAATGTTTCGACGAGCGAGCGATTGTAAATGATAGCTAAGTATGGAGCTATTTTATCAGCATACTCTGAAAGGAACCTAACGAGTATACGATCTAGACGGTCCCTTCCCCAAATCAATCAATCAATCAACCAACCAACAATCTGGAGCGAGTGATTTACGCTGCTTCGCTGTACTGAGGATATCTACGTCTAAGTTATTCATGTTGGCAGTTGTTCTTGATTGGAATTTCGGAATACTTACTTCGTCTTCTGTGGTGAAGAAATTTCGGGAAACTGTGTTTAGTAACTCCGCTTTAGGGCACTGTCATCAGCAACATAACAATTGTTATCGTTCAGTGAAGGTATTCATTGCGTGATTCCGCTGCTCTACTTCACGTACGACCAGAATCTCTTTGGGATTTCCGTCAGATTTCGAGACAGAGTTTCGTTGTGGAAATTGTTAAAAGCGTCTCTCATTGTTGATAGCTTTAAATTTCGAGCCTCTGTAAAACTTCGCCAATCTTGAGCACTTTCCATTCTTTTAAATTTGGTCACGCGGGTGGCCGCGTTGTTTGAGACGCCATGTCACGGATTGCGCGGTCCCCCCTGTCAGAGGTTCGAGTTAGTTTAAGTAGTGTGTAAGTCTAGGGATTGACGACCTCAGCAGTTTGGTCCTTTAGGAATTCACACACATTTGAACGTTTAAATGTGGTGTCCAAAATTTACTACTTCTTCAGAGCGTTCTGATCTGTTTAACGTCCCATGGGGAATCAGTACCGCCTCTCATTAATTCATTTGCTATATATCTCTCTGTTTCTTTTAATTAACACCACATATGGTCTACGCGTACATAGACTGGAAGCAGTGGAAAAGGAAGGAAGATTCAGTTTAACATCCCGTCAATAGCTAGCTCATTAGAGACGAAGCACAAGCTCGGATTGTGTCAAGGATGGGGAAAAAATCGACCGTGCCCTTTCAAAGGAACCAGTCCAGCATTTGCCAGGAGCGATTTAGGGACCGCACAAAAACCTAAGTCAGGATGGCCGGACGTGGGTTTGAACCGCCGTCCTCCCGAAGTCCATTGTGCTAACCACAGCACCACCTCTCTCGGCGGGAAGGAGTGGAGGCTCTGTCTTCAAAAGGCGTCAAGTTAATTTTTATCTACTTTTTGAAATAGATATTTTTGCGTTTATTTTTGATGGGGTTGTATGTTACGGTATTCAGTCTTGCTACAAGGGCCTTGTGGTCACTAATACCCGTATCCGTCACGATGCTCCCTAATTGCTCAGGATTATTTGTTGCTAAGAAGTCAAGTATGTTTTCGAAGATATTTACATTTCTAGTGGCTCCTGAACTATTTGTTCAAAATAATTTTCTGAGAAAGGGTTCAGCACGATTTCGGTTCAAATGGCTCTGAGCACTATGGGACTTAACTTCTAAGGTCATCAGTCCCCTAGAACTTAGAACTACTTGAACCTAACTAACCTAAGGACTTTACACACATCCATGTCCGAGGCAGGATTCGAACCTGCGACCGTAGCGGTCGCGCGGTTCCAGATTGTAGCGCCTAGAACCGCTCGGCCACCTCGGCCGGCAGACAGTTATCCTGCTAAAGACGCCATCGCCGTTAGGGAAGACATAGAGCATAAGGGGTTACAGGTGGTCCCTAATAATGTTCACGTGGTCCACAGCTGTCACGGTGCCTTCGATTGCTACCGCAGGTCCCACAATAGCCCAGGTAAGCGTCCCCCATAACGTAATACTGCTCACCCCGGCCTGCGTCCGTTTGCCTGGATGGCAGCGTGCCTGGACACGACCATCGACCTGGTTTAACAATAAACGAGACTCATCCAACCAGGCGATACGATCGCATTGATCCGCGGTCTAATCTCGATGATACCGTGTCCACTGTAGGCCGGCCGGTGTGGCCGAGCGTTCTAGGCGCTTCAGTCTGGAACCGCGCGACCGCTACGGTCGCAGGTTCGAATCCTGCCTTGGGCATGGATGTGTGTGATGTCCTTAGGCTAGTTAGGTTTAAGTAGTTCTAAGTTATAGGGGACTGATGATCTCAGATATTGAGTCCCATAGTGCTAAGAGCCATTTGTCCACTGTAATCATAATTGAAGAAATTTTTGGTCGACATGGCAATACGTAGGGGTCCTCTGCTGCGGAACACCACATTCGACACTGTGTGCTGAAGGGGGTGCTCCGAAACACTTGTGCCCGCGCCAGCACTGTACTGTCACAGAGCGCCGCCTATCCTGCTTTAGTAAGCACGCAAGCCTCCGACCCCTATGTTCTGTGATGACGTACGGACGTCCAACTTCTTGTCGCTTACTCGTGGTGTCAGCATTCTTCAACCACTTTCCATAAATGCTCACGACAGTAGCAAGCGAACAGCAGACCTGCTTCGCCGTTTCCGAGATGCTCGCTCCCAAGCACTGGGCCACAACAATCTGGCTTTTGTCAAAGTTGCCGAAGTCGGCGGATTTCCGTATTTGCTCTACTTATCATCGCTAGAATGATTCCCCATTCGTATGTGCTCCGCTCATATATTTCTCTTACCGCGTCACGTGCCCCCAGAGCCACCGAGCAGCACACACACTTACTGTGAGAAGTGGTCATAATGTTTTTGGCTCATCTGTGTATATGAGTGGGGTTCCAATTTGAAATGAGACTCACGTTTTCTTTGAACCGTTCAGAAACTGTATCGTCTGAGTCGGGGTCGGTGAAAAGAACCAATTATGAATTTATTCCGGTTGTGAAGTATAACCTCTAGCCACACTAAATCACTGGAACTATCTAATTCAATTTCATTACAAGGTAAACTACTTTTGACAGCAAGAAACACACCACTACCAGCTCTGTTTAATCTATCCTTTCTGAACACGGTTAGGTCCTTTGCAAAAATTTCGGCTGAGTTTATCTCCGGCTTTAGTCAGCTTTCCACACATACAACTACTTGAGATTCAGTCCTTTGTATCAGCGCTTGAAGCTCTGGTTCTGCCCCATCACAGCTATGATAATTTACAACTACAGTACCGATTGTCGCTACGTCGTCCTGTGTTTGACCTGCAATCTTTTACACTCACGCCCTGTCTGAAGTTTCCTGAGACGCTCTAATGTAAAAAAGAAACACCACTCCAGTCCCTTCCAGACATCCCCCGCTACCCGTGAAGCTGTTTACTGTGTGTAGTGGACCCCTGACCTATTACGCGGAACCCGGAAACTTACAGCCCTAAGGCGCAAGTCGAGGAATCTGCAGCTTACACGGTTGAACGGCAGTCTAAGCCTTTGATTTAGACGCTCCACTCGGCTCTACACCAGAGGACTGGTTTTGTCGACTATGATACAGATGGCGAGTTCTGCCTTCACCGTGCAAGCAAGACTGGCAGTCTTTAACACTTTAGCTAGCTGCCTGAAACCAGAGAGAATCTCTTCTGATTCAAAGGGACACACATCTTCGGTACTGACATGAGCTACTACTTCCAATTAGCTGCTCCCTATGTTCTTCATGGCATCTGGAAGCACTCGTTCGCCGGCCGCGGTGGAAGAGCGGTTCTAGGGCGCTTCAGTCCGGAACAGCGCTGCTGCTATGGTCGCAGGTTCGAATCCTTCCACGGGCATGGATGTGTGTGTTGTCCTTAGGTTAGTTAGGTTTAAGTAGTTCTAAGTCTAGGGGACTGATGAGCTCAGATGTTAAGTCCCATAGTGCTTAGAGCCATTCAAACCATTTGTTCCACATATGGAATGATTTCTCCCAGTATCCACACAGGGTGCAAACTGGATTCCTTCCTCTTCTTGGCATCCATATCCCTAAGGAGCACCATTGCGCGCCTAAAATTGGAGCTCCCAACTACCAGTAATCCCATCCTCTGTGAACGCTAAGATCGTGCGGGCGAGTGACTGCATCTAACCCAGGATCTTTGTCAGCCACAGACAGTGCCCAAAACCTGTTCGTCAGACAAACAGGGGAGGCCCTCTGGTCAGCCCCCGAGAAAGTCTTTCGCTGCCTGCCACACCTCGGAAAGACATCGCACTCGAACACAAGTGATGGGTCAACCTCAGTGCGGGCAGTAGTCGGTGCAGCCACAGTAGTGGACCAATCAGGGGACGCGTGGGACGTACTGGACACGCCGCGGATCCTCATGTCTGACCCCCCACAGCGATGGCCATTGGCAACATCCTCAAGCTGCAACACTGAAGCCAACACCACCTGGAGCTGTGAGTGAACAGTCAGCAGCTCGCATCTGTACCCGGCAATCACAGTCCTGAATATATTAAATACGGCGAAAATATACTCTAAACGGGTAATGAAACGCAGATCTGCGCCTTATAAATGCACAAACACTTACGAAAATTTAGAAGTTAAAGCTAAGGAGCACAGAAGAAATTTAAAATAAGTGGCTTCTTATGGGAAGCTGTGTCAACTCACAAATGATGGTGGTGTACATCAGTGTGCTGCTGCAGTAACGAAAACTACCACTCAACTGATATTTGTAATATCTTTTGATGTAGTTCTCACGTCAACGAAAACTAGAACACTATAAGTCTTTGTTGCTCGTCAACTAACAAGCAGAGTATCTTCCTCTGCAACACTGACGGGACATAACAAAGCGAAGTTTTCAATGCTGCCCGGGGACAGCTGTTTCATGGCTCACTAGCGAGATGCGCACCAATGAAAGAATATTTCTATTTCATATTATAATCATGTGAGAGCAGCATGCAGCGCGTTGTAGCGAGATAAGTGCTTCACTCTCAACTCACAATATGCTTTATTTGCTGAAGTGTTAAATGCTTATGATTTTATGTATTTATGCTATTAAGCATGGACTTAATATCTTGGATCCGATAGTTAATGAAAATAAAAATAATGAGAAGTATTACGAAGAATAGTATCCAATTAAGCATGAGACGCTCGTTAGGTAAATGAAATTACATGAAATAATGAAACAGTCACCCGATGACCATTAGCAATGCACTCTGACTTATCATCAGCATAAGTTTTCGCCGATCCTGTGTCCCCTTACAGACGCACAATGTTTGGCCACACATTTTTCTACATGTGCGGTGGAATGTCATGGGGGTAAAAAAGAAGAAACCGTGACATAGAAAGCACAGTTTAACTCCATTGCAAACAATGGAAAGAATTTGGAGCATTGGAATGAAAATAACGGAAATTTAATTTGTATGTAGATGAAAATTGATACTCCTAAGATCCGTCTTAAATCTCCTTGGTTTTCCATGTGAGAATAGGGTACCAAAGCTTGATCTCACAACTTGACAAATCATGTTTCACATGTACTCAAGTCATTTATCGTTGCGTTAAAGCGACGCAATATGGAGACTGCTACACATTCGCAATGAGGTACCAACGTGGTTGTAGTATTTAATTCTTAGAAACACAGTGACAAGTTCCACACGGTAAAGACTACAGTTTCCACAGTCAGAAATTTTCTCCTGTACCAGATCTCCTGCTAACCAACTATAGCTTGTAAGAATTGGGATACTTCCTTTTTTCGGGCAAGGAATTGACGAGTCAACTATCAGATGTCTTTAAGTAGTTCATTTTCCAAAAAGTTCCAAATCAACGAAAATGAACTTACGTCACTAGTCTGAAGCGGGTGAGATGGTTTTAATAAAAATTTCACTTCATGATAGCAAATATTTATTTGGATGAAAGTGCTTAGCTTCTAATACTACCTGTTTCGATTCACCAAGTTCCTTTACGTTACATTAATCGGTTCAGAATTTCATTACAAATTGGTAGTTTCATTTGCACTTACCGCCATCTCACATGATATCGCATTTTCATGCGTCCCTCCCTCTCTCCCCTCCCCTGCTACATCACACACACTGTTCGGTCTGCCGATATGCAGTAACTGAGATTTTAGAAGGGAAAGCACAATTTTTTTTCTAATTCTTCTTTGCCCTGAGAGGGATAATATTCCTAATCTTTGTTCATAGCCGGCCGGTGTGGCCAAGCGGTTCTAGGCGCTTCATTCTGGAACCGTGCAACCGCTACGGTCGCAGGTTCGAATACTGCGTCGGGCATGGATGTGTGTGATGTCCTTAGGTTAGTTAGGTTTAAGTAGTTCTGAGTTCTAGGGGACTGATGACCTCAGATGTTAAGTCCCATAGAGCGCAGAGCCATTTGAACCATTTGTCCATATACTAGAGAGGAAAGATTTTTTACGAACTCTGAATTTACAGTGTTCTGGAGGAAAACGGCCCCGGGCCAGTCATGACACGAAACTGAGAAACAGCGCAGCTATGGCTTTCTGGCAATGGATCTTCGCATTTTGAAGCGGCGGTGCCTCGTGCACACACAACTTACAGAATAAAATTGCGCCAGCGGCCCTCTCCTGGATCAATATGGACTGCGCTCGCATACGTAATTCTTGCTGCGCTATCGCGTCGTCTTCTCGGGCGATAAAAGTTTCATGTCCTCAGGCTTATCTCTGTTCACGTTTACTACGCTCTGCACGAGCATGAAAGTTCTGGAGTTAATGCAGAAGGCCACACACACGAGCTGCTGTTAAGGAAATAAATATTTCTGTTATTTGTTGTTAATAATCTCACACGTAATGTGCGTTTTAGAAACTCGTGCTATAGTATGGCACAAAATACTAGAGACGAGTGAAGTGCGCTGTCGATCAAAGAGGGGTTCAGGTCTGAATGGGGCGCTCATTGGTTGAGTTATCGCCGTCTTTTCTAAAATATTGAGAGATTGATATGAGTCAGTCCGCAGCTCGTGGTCGTGCGGTAGCGTTCTCGCTTCCCACGCCCGGGTTCCCGGGTTCGATTCCCGGCGGGGTCAGGGATTTTCTCTGCCTCGTGATGACTGAGTGTTGTGTGATGTCCTTAGGTTAGTTAGGTTTAATTAGTTCTAAGTTCTAGGGGACTGATGACCATAGATGTTAAGTCCTATAGTGCTCAGAGCCATTTGAACCATTTGATGTGAGTCATGATCTGAAGTGCACGCATCGACATCATGACAACTATCATAAAATCTCACGTCCTCCGCCTCACACTTACATTAACCCACCCATAAGTACGAGAAGGCAGTCAATTTAAAATGAATGTCTTCGCTTAAAAAAGCTGTTAATGAAAAAGTAACAGAACAGGCTCTTAACCCTAGCAATACCAACGTATTTTCCATAACGCGCATTACCGGCGGGGAGGGGGGGGGGGGCAAGGAGGGAGGGGGGGTTACTTCACGCCCACAGTAAAATAAGTTAAAAAAGAAAGTTCGTTAACCGTTGTCTTCTTATATTAACAACATATTTTTTAATATGTTGACGTGTAAGTAGCGTCCTGAACCTAAAAATATGTTTTACAACACTCTTAACAATACCTACGCATGTTCACTAATTTGTACTACCAAGCTAGGGGGTATTTTATGAGAACAACAAAAAAATTTTTTAAATACAAATTTAGTTAATTGTTGTTGACTTTTACTTGCAACTTACTTTTTAAAGAGATAGCGATGTGTAAGCAAGATCCTGAAACTAAAAGTACTGAAATGACATTCAATGTGGAAAGTGATATCACTATTAAGATATAAATTTTTTAACTGAAAAAAATGTAAAACGCTTACGAAATCTTTCACACGAATTCAAAAACAATAAATATTTTTTTCAAAATTTTAATACATAAAATAACTAAATTACAATATTTTCAAATGGTGGGCATAAAGTCCCCCATCCTGTTTCGTATTGCGAGGGTTAAAACACTAAATACGAGCCGGGCATAGTGGCCGAGCGGTTCTGGCGCTACAGTCTTGGAACCGCGCGACCGCTACGGTCGCAGGTTCGAATCCTGCCTCGGGCATGGATGTGTGTGATGTCCTTAGGTTAGTTAGGTTTAAGTAGTTCTGAGTTCTAGGGAACTGGTGACCACAGCAGTTAAGTCCCATAGTGCTCAGAGCCATTTCAACCATTTTGAACCACTAAATACGTTAATGAAGGATATACATTTCCTGTGTGAATCTGCGGTAATGTGAATATTTTGTAAATAAAACCGTCTAGATCCGTTATTGAATTTCTTTCCTTATTACGCCGTTTCGGCTACTGCCATCAACAGTTATTTGAAGCTAAGATTAAAGAAACATACAGAGAGACAGGCGTTTGTTATACAACGCGCTATAAAAGATACAAACTGGAAAGTAAATAAATACTTCTAAAACGTCCAGTCACCAAAACTTAGACCTTGCGTCATAAGGTTCAACGTCAGTATTAACAAACTACGCCCAAGAGGGCCGTTAACTAGCAGCTCGGTCCAAAAAATATACGAAGATGTTCTGGCCGACAGGTGTGTTAGTGTGGGGAATGTTGCCTTCAAATTTTATTTTGTTTTTTTCCTTCGTGTTCATAAATAGATAGACAGCATTTAAATTAAAAACATTCGAACTCAAATTATAAAACACTATTTAAATCAATATAGTTAGATAATCATAAAACTTAGCTTTTCAGATGACGACCATTAGGCCGTGTGGAGTTCACCTAAACCTGACAAATATTCAATGAATCTGGTGTAGAATGGCACGACTATGGCCCAAGAGCAAGTTTTGCGCTCTAACGCAAATAATATCCATGTCGAGTGGCACCTCGACGCAGTTCGTGTCCGTAACAAAAGGTCGAAGGCGAAAGCGCGACCAACGTAGCAGAGATGTCCGCACGGTTGCAACCCACAATTCTGGCACGCACAGTAGCCGGACCACAACACGGTTAGTCGTAATGACATGACAGAAGTGCTTTCCGCACCTCTCTCTCTCTCTCTCTCTCTCTCTCTCTCTCTCTCTCTCTCACACACACACACACACACACACACACACACACACACAGGGGGAGGCCACGACATTGGGATCAAGGATTTACTTCAAACACTGTGCACCTTTAGTAGCCCATTACAATACTGTATATTGTGCAAGTAGTTAAGTGCATTACTCTGGCAATTCCGAGAAAATCGCAAGAGAAATTTTACGCGTCTATTATACAACTGATGCATTTGTGCGTAGGTGCCTCACGTAATAGAGTTCATGGTGGTCAAATGGTTAGCGTTCGAGCTTCTTACGACAGACGTATCTGAGTAAATTGAGCGATCTTCAAAAAATTCGCAACTAGACTATTCGTTTTTAATACATTTGCAAGGTCTCACCGCTACGCACGTTAACTGCCATATGGGACCTGTCTCTGTGTCTGCAGCTCGAAATGTCGAGGTGCAAAATAGTTCCGGGCACCTTACCACACTGCTCGTATAAGGGATTTCGCAAATCGAGACAGGCATAAATTTTCAGGAAAACACTGTGCGTTTCTTCATTTATTTGTCGATGGTTATTTGTTCTAATAATTAAATTTATTTAAAATTAGTAAGTACTCCAATAACACGAAATTCACGAAAACGTCGTGCAAATACACGCGTTTTTTTAAAAATTATATTACCACTATTAGGTTATATAAATTAAATAATATGACCAATGATAAAAAATATAGATTAAAAATTAAGGATGAGCGGGAGTCGAACCGTCGCTTCATACACGTTCGCCTTACAACTCTCGAATGCTAACCACTGCCGGCCGTGGTGTCCGAGCGGTTCTAGCCGCTTCAGTCCGGAATCACGCGGCTGCTACAGTCGCAGGTTCGAATCCTGCCTCGGGCATGGATGTGTGTGATGTCCTTAGGTTTAAGTAGTTCTAAGTCTAGGGGACTGATGACCTCCGATGTTAAGTCCCATAGTGCCTAGAGCCATTTTTTGCTAACCACTCGATCACCCCAATCCCTAACGTCCGGCACCTACGCACAGATACATCAATTGTATAACAGACGCGTAAAACTTCTCTCGCAGTTTTCTCGGAATTGCCAGAGCAGTGCACCTTACTACTTGCACATTATGTTGTTTTAATGGCCGACTAAAGTTGTATAAAGTTTCTCTCTCTCTCTCTCTCTCTCTCTCTCTCTCTCTCTCTCTCTCTCTCCTGTCATAAACGTGAAGCAACTAGAAGGGAAAGAGGAAACAAAATGAAACTTGACGTGCTGAGAGAATATGTAATGTTATTTCAGTGACTACGATGTCGAGTGAAATTTACAAAGAATTTAGCAGTATGAGCCCACTTAACAGTAAGTCGTAGAATTACCTCTGCGTCGATTCGATTGGGAATGGTGTCACGAAGCCGTCGTATTCCTTCCCGAGGCAAGCTGGCCCACAACTGCTGTAACTGGTCCTCGGTACCCTAGGACGGAGTTGATGTCAAATGGTACAAATGGCTCTGAGCACTATGGGACTCAACTTCTGAGGTCATAAGTCCTCTAGAACTACTTAAACCTAACTACTCTAAGGACATCACACACATCCATGCCCGAGACAGGATTCGAACCTGCGACCGTAGCGGTCGCGCGGTTCCAGAAAGTTGATGTCGAGCTGGTCCCACACGCGCTCCGTTGGAGAGAGACCTTGGACACGGGAGTACCTCAACATCACGCAGACAGTTCGTAGAGACACGGTGCACGACCATTCTCGTGTTAAAAAAAAAAAAAAAAAAAAAAAAAAAAAAAAAAAAAAAAAAAAACGCCACGATGCTGTCGCATCAGAGGTAACACAAAGAGGACGTCGGATGCCCGTGACGTACCGTTGTGCAGTCAGAGTTACCTCAGGCACTACCAGCCGTGACCCCAAGTCGTACCCGAAGACTACGCACACCGTGGCGCCCGCAGCCGCCGCCATACTCGGCGTTGACGCTTATCTGGAGCGCTGTAGAACCGCGATTCAACGTCGAACGTAATGCGACGTCCTCTCGTGTTAGCTCCGTGGCATTTTTTTTAACACGAGAGTCGTGGCATCACTCGTTTAACGGCAGCCTATGCACGGGACGGTAATTCCCTAATGCGGCTGCTGTTAGCCTCCGACCGATAGCGCAGGATTACGTACAATTTTGCCGGGAGACCACTACTTGTTCTATTATGGCAGACGAAATTTTACGATGCGCTCGGTGCAGAATACAGGATCCTGCCGTGTTGGTGACACGCGGAGATGGAATGCGGAGCCCATGACATTTCAGGTAGTGGATCTCGGAACCGGCTGTTTCAGAAGTAGGATGCAACGACGTGTCCCGCTCTGCTGGGCTGTACTACTGGTAAAGGCCACTTCCTACACTAGGAAATCTGTCATTGCACAGGTTCGTTGAAAGTGGGCTGTGGTCCGTGGCGTTCTCCCAGAGTTAAGTACTGCAATCGATCTCGAGTATTGTTCCCTCTTCTAAATGTTGTGAAGATTGAGTTCGTCGAGACCCCCGAAGGGAAACCTTTATTGACGTGCGATGGGCATCGATAATAGTGGACTATACCGACAAATAAGATGTAACTTTTTGGTGTTACATAAAAGTTATAGAGAACGAATCCAAAGCAAGACTATCCACTAAAAATAGCACCGTTTTAGGCGAACGTAACCTGATGTGCGAAAACATTTTGTAAGCGAAAAAAGCGAACAAAAGAAACAGATAGTACAATTGCGTAAAATTACGTAGAAGATGTAGGGTAGCCCTTCACTCGAGGCTTCGATTTATTAGCATCGTTAACGTCAGATTCAAGTGCGAACATTCGCTGCATGGCATTAGGGAAATATACAGGGTGTTACAAAAACTTTCACGAAACATTCCTCACACAGAAAGAAAGACAATATGTGGACATGTGTCTGGAAACGCTTACTTTCCATGTTAGAGCTCATTTTAGTTTCCTCAGTATTTACTGTACTTCCTCGATTCACCGCCAGTTGGCCCAATTGAAGGAAGGTAATGTTGACTTCGGCGCTTGTGTTGACATGCGACAGATTTTCTGTGAACGTTTGGGCAGGCATTGCTGGTGATGTCTTGACTGTGCCCCATGTTCTTCCACCTACGCTCAATGGAGCACGTTATCATGATTTCATACGGGATACTCTACCTGTGCTGCTAGAACATGTGCCTTTACAAGTACGACAGAACATGTGGTTCATGCACGATGGAGCTCCTGCACATTTCAGTCGAAGTGTTCGTACGCTTCTCAACAACAGATTCGGTGACCGATGGATTGGTAGAGGCGGACCAATTCCATGGCCTCCACGCTCTCCTGACCTCAACCCTCTTGACTTTCATTTATGGGGGGCATTTGCCGGCCGCTGGTGGCCGAGCGGTTCTGGCGCTACAGTCTGGAACCGCGCGACCGCTACGGTCGCAGGTTCGAATCCTGCCTCGGGCATGGATGTTTGTGTTGTCCTTAGGTTAGTTAGGTTTAAGTAGTTCTAAGTTCTAGGGGACTTATGACCTCAGCAGTTGAGTCCCATAGTGCTCAGAACCATTTATGGGGGGCATTTAAAAGCTCTTGTCTACGCAACCCCGGTACCAAATGTAGATTATGGCATGCGCATTGGCCAACACTTCCCCAAAATAAATTGCGTGAAGTGAAAGCCCTTCCTTGCGCTTGGACCTCTTCCTCCCGAACGCGTCGTCGGGAGGAGGTAATTTTAGCTAGACTGCGGATAGGGCACTGTCTTTTTAGCCATCCACATCTTTTAAGCGGCGATCCTCCCCCACTCTGTCCCCACTGCTCTCAGCTGTGGACGGTAAGACACCTTTTAATTGAATGCCCCTATTTTAATCCGTTACGCTCCCGTCTACAGCTAGCGCCTGATCTATCGTCGATTTTAGCAGATGACACGCGCTCAGCCGACCGCGTTCTCCAGTTTATTAGTGACAGTGGAATGACGTCGGTCATTTGAAGCTTTTTTTGGGGACAACCAACCCCTTTCTGTAGTGGATTTTTAAGCATTCCTTCTGCTTTTAGTTTCTCCAATTTTATGACTTTGTTCCCATTGCCGCTGGTTTTCAATTTCGGTTTTTTACTGTTTCCTAAGTCACGGGCTGGGCGCTAATGACCATAGAAGTTTTGCGCCCTAAAACAAAAAAAAAAAACAAAAAACAAAAACCAAATGTAGAGACTCTTCGTGCTCGTATTGTGGACGGCTGTGATACAATATGCCATTCTCCAGGGCTGCATCAGCGCATCAGGGATTCCATGCGACGGAGGGTGGATGCATGTATCCTCGCTAACGGAGGACATTTTGAACATTTCCTGTAACAAAGTGTTTGAAGTCACGCTGGGACGTTCTGTTGCTGTGTGTTTCCATTCCATGATTAATGTGATTAGAAGAGAAGTAATAAAATGAGCTCTAACATGGAAAGTAAGCGTTTCCGGACACATGTCCACATAACATATTTTCTTTCTTTGTGTGTGAGGAATGTTTCCTGAACGTTTGGCCGTACATTTTTGTAACACCCTTTATACGCAACAGCTGACTGATTCTGGAGGAATATTCTTTCGAGAAAATAATTTACTGACGAATGATAGCGGCAATTTTTATTTGCAATTGGCGAGAGGGCGCCGAATGAGAAAAAGGTAAAATCGTGTTTATCGAGCTGGGAATCGTTCTTTATGAACGGAATGTTCGAGAGTTCGAGGAATCAGTGTAGACAGTTGTTTACATTTATGCCGATCTGATAAGTTCTTAGGAGGAAAGAAATATAATACCATCTTCTACGCTTTGCTACAGAACAAAAAGCGAAATATATAAAAACTTTTTTAAGGTGTTAAAACCGGCGTGCCTGAATGTCTCTCACGATGGACTTAGGAACTGCTATCACCTAATCAGCTAGAAATCTGTTTTCTGAAACAGCGATTATGGCCAGCAATTATTTTAATCGATGTCTTTGGAAATAAGTAGTGTTGCTGCCTTGTTCCTGCTAAAAGGAAAACGAAGAAATACACCATCACATAAGAATGTTTTCAGCTCGAGGACATCATCTCCTGGAAATGTTGGTTGACTACTCAGGACAGCACCCATGATAGCCAAAAACTACAGGAGTTCTACGACCGTTTTCTGGACCAGTGGCTCGATAACGAGCATATACCGAGAGATATGTATAATAGCAGTGGAAGGCGCTAACGCACAAAAAAGTATCGACGTGTCTGAAGAATCTAACAAAGGATAAATACATTATCTTAAGTCCATCCGAAAGTTTACTTATAAATAAAGATCCTTCGAGAAGACGCAGAGTACCACGGACACCCGTTTTCTCGATTAATGTAAAATTTCAATAGGGAAAGAAGAAGTAAGAAATTAAGGTTGTCGAGACTTCTGCAAAGGCTCTAAGAAGACTCCAAATTGGCGGTAACTTAAAATAATTTCTGACTCGTGTGGCCTACGCACATAAATTATAGTGAAGAAGAAAACTTCACAACCTTGGAAATTATGTATATATTGAAAAGTAGTTTAATACACGTCATACCCATTGTCAGTCTTGTAAATGATGTAAATTAGTTTAATAGGGGGAAGAAATGAGACTACCTCCTTGTGATTTCCCTTGGAAATTACACAAATTCCGCAAAATGTCTCTTGCAGTTTGTTAAATATTAGCTAATGAAAACCTACAAGACCGTCTCAAAGGCCCCGCGTCTTCTAGGGAATCACCGCGTCCTATTAACACCACTAAACACGAGCGGCACTTACACACTGTGCTGGCGGTTCTACCTGTCACAGAGAATTACAGTTCTAATCTTTACATGCCCGTTGGTGGTGTTCACTGCATTATCATGCGACCAGTCTCCTTTTGTGTCAGTCAGTGTACTTTGGGCTACGGATCTGAGCTGCGTCTCTAGAGAGACACATCAATCAACTCAAATTAATTTCATCCTTTAATGTAAGAACTGGAAAATAATTTTAAAAACATTTTCCAATGGAACTGTGCCTATCTGATTGTTAAGATACTGAGTAAGTGAATCGTGGGTGTTTATGACGGAAACGTCCCCGTCAAAGGAAAGGAGTTAGACGTAGAAATGTTTTCATCTGGTACTTTGCGGAGAATTGCTGTATTAACTCCTAGCTTCCGTCGAATCTGCCACTATGCTGGGGAAACATCTCTTACAATTGCAAAAGTAATTTTCGAAAGGCACAGTGGATGCACTGCATGTGGTGATAGCGCAGTCTGGCCGAGGATCAATAGCCTCGCACGAAGGCGGCTGGGCTCGACTTGGTGACGTCAGTGTTTCTGCGCTATTTCCGAGAGGCTTGGCAGACTGTCAACAGTGTGCACACCCGCCTCGGCCTGCGCGCGCTCTCCTCACCCACCTTGCTAGCTCTTCGTTACGTGCTTTACCTTCTTGGAACGAACGACTCTTACGATTGTTGTCTATCACCACCACCACCACCACCACCACCACCTTTAGACCAACAGAACTGTGCAATCTTTTAGATATATAATAGTAAGCGTCCATATGCTTGGACACCACACAAGACCCGCTATACTTCCCCACCGGTATGCAAGTAGCTATAACGGCGATGTAGGGATGCCTAAGTGTTCTTTCGTTACTATTCTTCCTGGCAATTTTCTGTCTGGTTCCAAGTATTTTTCGATTTTGGACTACTGCGCTAAACGTGACGACGCAGGAATGTGCCACTATGTCTACTTCAGCTTGGAGATTTTTTTTTTATAATGAGGTGTTGAAGAACATAATGTCTTTCCCGCGGCTGGCAAACGCCCAGGCCCACTGTACGATGAAATTCATAATTTGCGGCGGAGCGCAGATCTGTTACTGTCCTCAAATAAAATATAATTCATACTGTCACGGATGTTTATTAAGTATGAGCCATTTTTATGACGCAGCAGCGACGGTAATACAGAATATTATGGCGATAAAATCATAATCAACAACAAATGTTTCTTGCTCCATCTTCAGTATGAATTTATGGTAACAAAACTTGTAGAGGCCTTAGACCAAGTTGTGTTGATGTACTTACTCGCAGTGTCTGTTGAGCAAATTTTGTTGAAATTATGATTTCGAAGCTTTGCCCTAACCAGACATTAACAGTGCAAATACATGAAACACGGTGCGTAAAACGATGTGTTCCGCTTTCTCTTTTTAGAGTAATTTATTTCTTTATTATTTACTTGTCCGAAGATATCGAAAGTAACCACATAAATATAGCACAAAGTACTTTTAATTCCTATAGAACCTCTCAATGACCAAAAGGTTGAGTATGAAACGAAGACTACATTGATGTTGAGAAAAGTCACAAAGTCAAAATGACTACAGCATTAGTACATAACAAAGACAGAAGGCCTCATCAAACGATGCAGTGGTATGAATCGCGCACAGTGGCGTACGAGTGACGAGCCTGAGCTCGTGTTCAGCAGAAGCGATTTCAAATTCAGTCTTCCCTTGGAAATTTAGTTTCTCTGGGACTTCTGTAAACCACTGGAGACGAGAAGCGAGATGTTTTCAAGGGATCATGCATACTCCCTTTCGTTTTGAAGTCTAGCGATTTCCCCTTTCATTATGTCGATGTCGACGGGACGTTAAATTCTACCAATCCTTTCTTTCTTCAGTGATATTACTTTACAGAACACAGGAGAGAGGTTCGAAAAGTAAATATCAAACACAGGACTGATATGGATTTGGCAAGAGAACAAAGACGGAACATCAGCAGCAGTGCCTTGCTTGATACACGTTGACGGAAAAAATAGCAGCTTCAAAAAATAATTAATGTAGAGTAATGAAACGTCGGGACTACATCTGTCTAGGTAACACATTTAAATGATTAACACTGCAAGATCACAGGTTAATGTAAGCACGAGATAAACCAACCGGTGTAAACGCCAGAATATTGAATGCGAGCACCCAGACGTACATGCATAGTGTTGTACAGGTCCGGATGTCAGTTTGTGGGATGGAGTTCCACACTTGTCGCACTTGGTCGGCCAATACAACAACGATTAATGCTGTTTGTGGATGACGCTGGAGTTCGTTCGATGATGTCCAATATGTGCTCGACTGGAGGCAAGAAAGGTGATCGAGCAGGGCAAGGCAACATGTCTGCACATTGCAAAAGGATGCTGAGTTATAACAGCAGTATGTGGGTGAGCGTTATCCTGTTGAAAAACGCCTCTGGAATGTTATTCATGAATGGCAGCACAACAGGTCGAATCACGAGATAGACGTACAATTTTGCAGTCAGCGTGTGTGGGATAACTACGAGAAAGCTCCTGCTGTCATACGAAATCGCACCCCAGACCAAAACTCCAGGTGTAGGTCCAGTGTGTCTAGCACATAGACAGGATGGCTGCAGGCGCTCAACTGGCCTCCCGTTATAATCAACACACGGCCATCACTGACACCGAGGCAGAACAAGCTTTCATCAGAAAACACAACAGACCTCACCCTGCCCTCCAAAGGCATCCCGCCTGACACCACTGGTGTCGCAAACGGTTGTGGTTTGGGTTCCGTGGAATGCACACGACAGGGCGTCCGGCTCGGAGCTGTCTGTGAAGTAACCGATTTGTAAGAGTTCGTTGTGTCACTGTGGTGCCAACTGCCGCTAAAATGGCTGTTGCAGATGCAGTACGATGCGCCAGAGCCATACGCTGAACACGATGGTAGTACCATGTGCCCGTATGGAGCCTGGTCTTCTTGCGACTGTACCACCACTGCTAGCCATCACGTACAGCAATCATGTACAGCGGCTGCATTACTGCCAAGTCTTTCTGCAGCATCACAGAAGGGACATCAGCTGCTCATAGCCATATTAAACGACTCAATGAGGTGTTGATAATGGTGTCTTTGTTGGCTTAAAGGCATTCTTGACTAACATCAGTTCACCACGTCCAATCTCAAAGGTAGCTATTGCTCACTACCGTTGCGGCCTGTATTTAAAGCAAATCTCATTTGCAGGTTCTTAGTGGCGCTACTAGCGAAATTTGAATAGACATCATGTTTCTGATGTGAAAACACGCCTACCAACCTTCGTTTGTCGCACAACTCCTCGTCGGTGCTGCGATTTTTTTTCGTCGGTGTATAATACTGTCACTTCCTTCAGTTTAAGTCTCCGTCACATAAAAAATTGTAGTCTCAGACGTTACGAAGACCGTATTGGAATATTCGTACGTTTATGATGAAACTTAGGATACTTATTTCTTTACTTATTTATCTATTGCTTATTTAGCCAGATCAAATTAGGGCCTTCAGGCCGTCACTTACATCTGACCAGGAACAACACATAACAACAAAATATTACATAACAATCACAATAATAATAATGTGCATAATTAATAAAAAACAATAATAGGCTATAACAATAACAATATTGACAATTACGATGAATTGCCGGAGGAAATAAGAATGATAGTGATTAATAATTACATAATGAATTAAATACTAACGATTTTCATTGTTAATAAAAATTAATAATTGGCGATGATGATAATAATAATAATAATAATAATAATAATAATAATAATAAATAATTAATAGGGGCGTTAAGAAGGATGTTGATTAGTTTATCACTTTTGAAGCCTTATTTGGTATTAGAAGAAGTGGAAGAGATAATGAAACAGGAGAAGATTGAAATGAAAGTGACGATGGCTGCTAGGAAAGAAGAAAACTGTGTAAACAAGTGGAGGGAAAAGCGGTGGCGGAGGGAGGGTTGATGAGAATGGTCTGCTGGCAACTTTATGGAAGAGATAGCTATTGTGTTACAAGCTAAGCTATTGTGTTACAAGCTAGGCCATTAAGTTTGAAAGTATTTTAATTGCTCTAATATTTTGAAATGGCTCTGAGCACTATGGGACTTAGCATCTGAGGTCATCAGTCTCCTAGAACTTAGAACTACTTAAACCTAACTAACCTAAGGACACCACACACGCCCATGCCCGAGGCAGGATTCGAACCAGCGACCGTTGTGGTCGCGCGGTTCCAGACTGAAGCGCCTAGAACCACTCGGCCACATTGGCCGGCTCTAATATTTTGAGAAAGATTGTTCTAAAGTTGGGTTCCTGGCACAGAAAATGATTCAAAGAACGTGGCAGTGCCGTGCAGTAATACGGAGATGATTTTACTTGGCTGAGAACGAGTACTTCCGCTGTGTTGTTCTGATGTTAATGTAAGACGATAGAAGAAACGCAGGGTGTGATAATCCCTACGCTATCACCATAATGAAGGGTGGGTGGTATTAGTGACTGTACGGTTTCTTTTTAAGTTCGAGAGGAAATGCTGTTTTATATTTCCGCAGTGAACGAAGTGATGCTGATTCCTCCTTGCAGACTGCAGCTGTGTGTTCAGTACAGTCTCAGCGATGATCCAGAATTATCTCCAGATTCTTTGCAGAAGAACAAAAGGTTATATCTGTGCTGTTTGGGATTAAGGATGGTAGAGTATCTCTGAACTGAGGGGTAATACGTATTTTGTGAGCGACTAAGATTTTCGATTTAGATGCAGAAAGTTTTAAACCTATGTTCTGTGCCTATTCTATAAAGCGAGTGAGTCAGAATTTACGTGCTGGATGGCTGTGCGAAGATTTGTTGGGCTTGCACTTAGAGATAACTGAAAGTCGTCAGCGTATAAATATTTGCAATGGGAGATAATACTCGACATAGCATTGACGTATAGTGAGAAAAGTAATGGGCCCAGTACTGATAATTGCGGGCCCCTTATACTACATTCCTCCATTGTAACCTCTCTGTTCAGATGATTAAACGCTGTTGACGGAATCTAAGGTATGAGCACTTGAAGAAAAGTTTTGACTTTTGATTTTAGTAAGTACAATATGAGAATGAGCAGCGCTGAAAGATTTACTCAAATCAAAAAGCACATGGTAGTTGCCTCTTGTTTGCACATAGCTTGTTTCAGCTCGTCAGTCATTTTTATAAGAGCAGTCCTCGTAATGCGATTTTTCTGGAAACCAGACAGGTATTCATCCAGAAAGTTATTTGACGTTAAGTAATATGTATTCTAAAGCCTTAGATAATGTTGGTAGAATGCAAATGGGGTTTTAGTCAGAAGGTTCTTTGGTATATTCCTTTTTAGGTACAGGTTTTATGATTCCCTGCTTCCAGACTATTGGAAAGACGCTGGACGTCAGTGAATGGTTAAAAATATACGTTATTGTGGGCAGTAATGGAACAATGAGGAAACTAATCATTTATATTGTAATATTGCCGTGTCCTGCGGCTGCCGAACGATGTCCCGCAGTTGATTTCATGACTGTGTTAAAAGACTTACCGGTTGCAGAAAAAAAAAAAAAACCGTTTGTACCAGCCACTGATACTTTAAGGGAATCTGTGGTTTGCGTTCTTGTGTGTTGGTCAGGTTGAGATGTGGTCGTGGTGAGATACTCATTTACATACTCACTAGGAACTGGAGGTTTTGCTCCAGATTTAGATTTGCCTATTACTATACCTCGTAGATTTTCCCACAAGACGGAATGCCTGTGAAAAATCCTCAGTTAAAGAGTGGGCGTACTACAGTTTTGCATAATTTAAGATGTTCTCGAAATGTAGATAAAGGATGATCAGGACGTAAACTCTTTCATCGACTCAGGATTGAAGCTGAAGTTTCTGTTTTCGGCGTTGTCTGCTATAATTATCTTTTCAGAGCATTTGCTCCTTACCGTGCCTCAGACTCCTTATTGCACCGGCGACATCGTATTCTCTTTACTACAAGGTGTGGCATACTTCCTGTGGTTTTCTGGCACAAATTGTGCACTGGCGAAACGTCTCGGAAGAATTACTGGCAATAGTTGTCTCTGCTTGGTAGGAATGTTTTCTACTGCAAAACACTCAAACAAGCACGGAAAAGTGCCCTGTAGTAGATTACTAAAATTCCTTGCCATTTTTGACACACTTTTCATTCTACGCTATTCTCCGAAAGTTAACAAAAATAATTCCAAATTGATACATGTAAAAAATCCAGTTAATGTTGTTCTGGGTGAGTGAGGGCCATGAAGCCCTGGATCCCTCCCTATCGAGTGGTCTGCCCCAGGGTTCACTGGACTTCTGGTTCAATTAGGAAATGTTCAAGGAACAGCAAGCGATATTCTGGAGTGAACTTTACATTATTGGTTAGTGCGCCTATGAGACATTTGATCTGTGACCATCGGCCAAAGTCAAATATGAAGTGCGATTTGGCTGCTCCTATTATTTTTGAGAAGAAAGCAGAAATTTACAACACAAAAGAGCTGACGTAGCCGTAAAAGACACAAGTGCACATTTTGAGTAGCAAACAATTAGCGCATTTGTGTTCCGACGTGCTACAGTAGCTGCACGTTAAATGAAACAGAACTTAAATGGAAATGGCATTTTCTTGCAGCTGCATGGAAATGTGGGATATCTGTGCACGTCAGCCTGGTGGTGCTGCCAAATGATCAGAACGGTCATGTCAAAACTTGCAATAAAATGAGCTAATAAGTAGAGCATGTGTTTTCAAAAATGTATTTCCGTGAAGCAGGCCCACATCCAAACTACTTCCCAAGTTGTCACTGCTAGCAAAGATTAGTTCAAATTCAATAACCCATTGTGCGTAATTTTTAACACCATGACTGGAAATAAAGATGACTGACTTTAGCTATAACTGATTTAAAACGTATGTAGTCTAAGCGGCTACCAGAATTTTATGTTATTTGTTTAATCACCTTCTTCTTTGTTAACAGCGCACTGTAATCGTTTGAAATTTACGTTCAGCTTCGAAATTCTCTTCAGCTGAGGAAATACAGGTTATTACAGAAGAGCCACGGGTAAGGCGCGAATTTCGTTGATGTGGGTGGAGTGAAAGATGACCTAAACGTTCGCAACAGAACGCGTTGTGAGGCCACACTGCCCTGTACAATATTTAGCCCGTGACAGTATTATGACGCAACAAGTGCTGCCAACCGACCGCCTGACACCGCAGTGGATACAGTGCAACACTGTAAGTGAGCGGGCCGGTGCAGGACACGTTCGACAAGTATCTGGCTACTAGCAGTGTGGTGGAGGAAGCTTCTAATGGGACTAAATGCCACGTAAGAAGGGGAGGATGACCACAACAGCGCGGTGCTTAGTTGCTCTTGCCTCCGCAGGGAGGCGTCGCGGTGCCCGGCCCGGCGCTTTCCAAAAGCCAGTTGCGCAGTTGTAGCGCTGCTGACAGCACGTAGCTGTGTGTTATGAAGAGTTTTCCGACCCGTGTTACTCTGGAAAGTCCGTGTGTCTCGCCGTATGGATACTCCGTGCACCTCCGGTTGGGTATTTGCCGTACATTAACAGAATGTGTGGTGTATTCTTTTTTTAAGTGTGACGCTTTGGACCCACGGCTCTAGCGTATTTACAAGCTGCTGTTTTTCGGTAAGTTAATGGTCACGTACATCTCAAACAATATAGTTTTCACAAAAGGCAATCGACAGGCAGTTCGTTAAGTGATCTGCCCATTCAGAAAAATTATCTTCAAAGCCTTTCGCCGCTACAGGTTCACTTCGATGCGCCTTAGAGAGAGACATCTGTCTTTGGAGAACTGGCAGTTACGTAGAGATATTTTAATGAAGTAATACATATAAATATTGACATTATAAATGTGTAATTTGTCATTGAGAGATAGGTGAACAGCACAAAACTATATTTGTCGATGGATTTAAAATTTAATCATGATGCCAGAATAAAATAAAAATGCTGAGTACTCCAGAGATTCAAGATGTCCACATTGTTTTGTTAGCTTTTGCAACTTTGTAAAAAATGTTCTTTCCGTTCCAAACTTGTCCTTAGTATATGGTCCATGCTTGTTTGTTACAGAGGAGGGCGTGTCACAACACACTAGTAAGCAGCGCTCCAGAATTGCTTCTATTTAGAGATCATCCATCCAGTCGCCCATCTACGTTCAGTATTTGTGGTAAGTGTAAATTTCGTATTTTACGTGCCCCATTACGAGGCACTAGCAGAATGTCCTTTTTATGTTCAACTGTTGCACGTGAGTTAAAAACAGGTACCACGTTCTGTATGTATATTTGTGCAGCACATTAAGAAAGGTGATTTGTTGTATAATAGATCTAGATAGTAACTAGCAACGCCATAAAATACAGATGCTTTAATGCTTACTAGGTCGTCTGTGAGTATGCTGTTTATACAAACTGCGCGCCCTTCGGTGATCACATTGATTTGGCCGTGCGTACCAAACAACTGCAGGACGCAGCGGTTGCTAGGAAGCCGCCGATACTGCAGTACCAGATTTTAGCTTCCGTCTTTTTTTAAAAAAAATACTCCGTTGTCGAATATAAGGTAATACAAGGGGACAGTCCAGTCACTTTGTTAGTTGATCACATCAGACATGATAGACATGCAAGAGGCCTCCCAGATAATGTGACTACGTTACTGTGTTGCAATTACAAGAACCTTTAGGTGCCAGCGTATTCCCAATTTGTGAGGAGCCTTAAGTGACAACAGTGTGTTGATTAAAAAAAAAATACTCAGCTGAACCTACCGACACCTTACGGTGACTTAATGATGTGGCATATGACGTAATACGTGCGCAAACAGGAAGGGAACAGAACATAGACGTTATTTGTTTACCATATGTACATTTTGGAATGTGGGTTCTAGAGTGTAGTCCAAAGTCTGTAAGTTGAAAGGTGACAGTTTGGTTTAGAGTTGACTTAACGTGTCGAAGAATTCAATATAATCCGTTTTCGACTATGCATTATCATTTCCTTTTGCTGGTCTGTTAATGTAACTCACATTTATTGTTCATTGGCACGAAATTATTTACACAGAATCTCTGGAAATTCACTACCAGCTCTTTAATGTGCTGTGGAATTGCATTTTGAAAAAAAAAATGCTGTCAAAAGCTTTACGATAAACTCTTTCCGAGAAAGCATGGGATAAAATACACCATGTTGCAAATTGCATGTTGGAAATATCTTGTGTATTGTGTGTGTGTAAACTGAGACGTTTTAACAATGCAGGTGATCCAAGTATGTTTCGCCGGAGCACCATGGACCTGCTTTGCGACATCCTTTAAATGACTGTTGTAGTGTTGAGATCGGTGGGTTTGGTGTGAAGAGACCAGGCACGTTCCGTGAAAAGAATGACTTTGGTTTTTGTGTTGCAGCACCCTTACAGTCTGTTATCACTTCCATTAGTGGTAAAAAATTGACGCGCGTGTGATTGTGTTCAGAAACATGAATTACCGCCACTGCTAGTAAATTAACGCAGATAGTTTGTAGCTTACAGTGTAATGATCTATGTTTACTATTGTTGTAATTGCTTAGAACTTTAACGAGCGACGCAATGCAATGGTTAAGACACTGGGCTTCAGTTTCTAGCCATACAAAGATTATGATTTTCCGTGGTTACCTGAATCGCTTAATGCAAATGCCGTCTAAGGGTCTTGCTGTCAACCGGACGGTAAACTTGTCTTCCTTTTGCATTGAATTCTCTACTGTGCCATCTTTGTGGCGTGAATAGAGATTGATTGGTAGTATGGCGGTTAAAAAAACCAACTCAGTATTTGTGTAGTACCAAGTGCCATAGGAAAACCTGAACTAATATTGTGTTCAAACAAGAAACTTTTTGGTTGCGGGAACGATAGCGACCTACCGTATGTATTTGAGAGTCGGGAGATAAAATTAAAGCAGGCATCTCATCCTGTCGTGTCGACAGATTGTCTACATTGTCGCGAAGGAAGATCGTACAACGTGTACGAGTACTTTTAAAATTCCATGTCGCTTCGCATGGTGAAGCTCTTGGGCAACCCCCCCCCCCCCTTTCTATACACACACACACACACACACACACACACACACACACACACACAGTCTACGAGGTGTGTATCCCTTTGCATTTGCAGGCTATTGAGGGCAGCGTTTATTTTAGTTGCCGTTCTTTGAATAGTTAAAAAATTTTCTAAAATACTAGGGGAATGGTAGGTGACGTCCTGCTATGTTATATAATGTAAATTTTCGTTGGATTCATCGTATGACTTTGGAAGAGCCTCTCTGCCGCAGTCAGAAGCGGACTTCGTGTGGCGGCCACTCATATCTCATGTGGCGTCCCTCTTCGGCCCCCACCCCGTCCTGAGTTATTTCTTCTAGCGAACTATCTTTCCCCTCCAGCCAGCCGCCATCATATGTCTTATAATTAGCCGACAGCCAGGGAAAGCTCTGAAACTCTGGCGGCCACTTCTGTCGGACGAGGAACGGATTCGTGCCCCTGGATCTAAAGTCTCGGCTACTTCGCTAGTCTGACTAAAAGCAATGCGGTTGACTATGTTAAAATGATCCCATTTGTGGTGCAAATCTTCGTCTCGATTCTAGTTTGTCAACCTACAAGATGAACATTGTGAAAGCCAACACAATGAATGTTTCCCTAGCATCGACTCGGTGAATAATTGGAGGAAAAGAGAGCGGCACTCATGAGATAAAGCTGTCCTTATCCCGAGTGTTGAACCCCACCCTGCTTTGCTAGGAATGATCCCACTGGAACGTTACGCCCTTCCTTGCCTTCCTCGTAACTTTGAACTGATTTATCAGATTAGTCATGGGTAACATATAGTTTAACGTGGGTTGGGATCTACAGGACAGCGAAGAATTTTTCACGGTAACAAATCACTGCACAAGGTGGAAGTAGTGATAGGTGGCAGGGAAGGAAAAAAAAAATCCCGGGGCCTGCGGAAAATGGAAACCTCGACATTTAGATTTGTCTTTGAGACTCCCTAAGCCACTGAGATAATTAGTCCTAGCAGGTATGTCCCAATACTAACGCGTTAGGAGAAGAACATATCTCTTGTAATAACCAGAGCCTAAGATCTCTTGGAAAGAGAACTGAGACAATGGGGAGGAAGCTAATTTCCCACATAATGAAGAATGTAATGTGGCAAGTTTCCAAACTATTGGTAATTAATGGCGTGAAGCTTGTAGATTAAACATTCCCATAGGAGACACTAAAGGTTTCGTTTTTCAAAATACCTGGGTATCTTGCAGCGTGGAAGGACAACTTATTATAAAATTAAATAATTTTTTATTTAGTTCGCTATGCTAGGAGGGGGGCTGTTAAATATCATGCGCCGTCAGGGTCAAATCTGGAGGATTAACCAGTTTGAGATACAGGTTTCGCAGGTGACGGAAATGAATTCATAATTACTTCAGAAACTGGAGACGGGTTATCTACAGGTACGCAGCCTAAAAGTATGAAGTATTGTAGGATAGGTCGCAGCACAATAAAAAAGAGCAACCTGTCGAGAACCTGGTACGTGGCAGAAAGTGTGCAGTATGAGATGATCAGCGAGCCCTGTTACATTTCACTTAATGTCATTGCGCGAGTGGTCGCTTCCCTTGCAGTATTTGGTTACGCCCTCTACGCACGATCGGAAGTATTTCGGTGACGCTCTGCGTCTATTGGTGTTGAGCAACAACTTGCTTCCTCAGTCTTGCTCATCTCGGGAGTATGCGTTGATGTTTCTAAGGAACTCATTTGATTCGGTTGTCTTTTTATGGAAGTAAAATTTGCAAACCTATCCCCAGCAGAAATCATCTCAAATGCCCCGTAGGTCCGCACGAAGAAATATCTAATCTGAACTCTTTTTTGGAGTCATTCGACCAAAATGTAATTAGTACAGGCGAACATGGTGTAATGTGATTCCACTTACACAACTGAAGGTTATCGCTTTCGCTTGGCTTTGAATCGGAATTCTAAAACTATCTCAGAGCCTTCCAGATAAGTCCCGAACTGGCGAAATGTGAAGTACCATCAAGCAACAGCCCAGCACGGGAAGTGTCGCAACAGCTTAGTATTCCTATAGCACAAGATACAGATGTTCTCATGCGGTTCGTTACGTCCCTTGTTGATATCAACATCTAAACAATAAGCGTGCAGTATATCCATCAGTGGTAAACAAGCTATTAGCTACCTGTAATCCAACCCTACCAAAATTACCGTGCGAATGTGAGATGATGATCTCGTAATAAATGCAACCCAAATATCGAGAAACAGCATTTGGCTAAAGCCGAGTATGAAATTCCCTCCAAACATGGACACGCTGCAAGTCACTTGGGGATGGGTGGTGGAAGCTATTCCATGTACCACTGCCACTTCATCCTTTACCTGATTGTCACGAATGATCGCCGGGAAGAACGATTATTGGCATTGGTAAGCCACAGTTTGAGCTCGATTCTCGTCATGCCCGCCTTTTTGCGACACACACACACACACACACACACACACACACACACACACACACACACACACACACACAGGCAGACTCTTTTTGGAATGAACGCTCTCGGGACCACAGTGTGCTCTTGTATCGCTTCTGGTTGGAGTTTATCTCCGTGACACTTTTGGCGCTTACTAAATGAATCTTCAACGAAATGCTTCGATCTTCTTATCAGAGCTATCTGGTACGGATCCCAGACTGATGAGTAACATTCAAATACTGATCAGACGAGAGATTTGTAAACTACTTCCTTCGTACGTGGCCTACACTTTCTGAGGATTCTTATAAATTGAATCTGCTTTCCTGCTATTAGTCTCATATGTTAGTTCCATTTTAAATCGCTCCGTACGCAATCTACGAGATATTTAAGGATTGTGGCAACTTTCAGTGGTTCGCTTCCAATCGTTTAATTACGCAGTGGTGGGTCTTTGTTCCTATTTGTAGACAATACGCTACATTTGTTGAGGGTCGTCCATCTACTGATGGCCATGTTGCAGTTTTCTAGCGTTGTCGCTTCTGTATATACATCAGCCCCGACGTTATCCACTAGGATTATATATATAGGTCGCAGCACAATAAAAAAGAGCAAACTGTCGAGAACGTGGTACTTAGCAGAAAGTATGCAGTATGATATCAGCGAGCCTTGTTACATTTCACTTAATGTCATGGCGCGAGCGGTCGCTGCCCTTGCAGTATTTGGTTATATCCTCTACGCACGATCGGAAGTATTTCGGTGACGCACTTCGTATATTGGTTTTGAGACACCCCCACTTGCACGGAGGACTATTCTGGGCCGTGATCGTTGGTGATTCGGAGATAACATAGCGGAATTGTGACACTACCGCTAGAGCACAGTAATAACTCCGTCCCCCCTACTTTCCTGTAACAGGTAACTACAATGTGGCGTCAATAAGCACACCGAAAACATTAATATCGCTTATCAGTTTCAATTTGGAAACTAAAATAAGTGACAGGTCCTTGCCTGCTAGATTTACTCTCCCGAAACGTAAAAATGGAGCGCGGGCTTACCACACGATGTTAAATCTGATAATTTCTCTTCTGATCCGATATCTTCGTCGCCTATTTCGGGATTTCAATGTATCGTGGCGTACCGACCGGTATCGTGGGGGAGTTCCTGCATTGCAGTACATAGATCAGCCTTATTAACCACTGTAGGTACTTAAAAAACACTGGTTTTTCATTCAGGTAGCCTATACTTACCCCCCCCCCCCCAATTTCTTATTGTTCTCTACGAATCCTGGTAGAGAATGGAGTACATTTGAGATAGCTATGTCCTGGAATAGTCTAAGCTGCATTGCAATCGAACGGCATAGTATTGTATAAATAGCAACAATAACTAAATACGATTATGTGCGTTTGTTTCCTGTTTTTCAGCCGAGAACATAATTATAAAAGAACGATAGAAATTGAAATTCCGTAAATTTCTCATGCAGCCAATTAGCTTCCGCTGCTACTATTCTTTGATGGTCTGTGACAGCACAAAGTTGGATAGTGGTTTATTTTCAGTAAAGCATGAAGAGTAACATTCCAGAATGAAATTTCGCTCTGCAGCGCCAAGTGTGTGGTGATTTGAAACTTCCTGGAAAATTAAAAGCGGACCAGGTTTCGAACGTGGGACCGACCTTTGCCTTTCGCAGCAAAGTGCTGTACCGACCGAACTACTCAAGCACTACTCAAGCACTACTCAGAGCTTTACTTCCGCCAGTACCTCATCATCTGCCTTCCAAATTTCACAGGACTCCTGCATACCTTGCGATACTTCTTCGAAGTTTGGAAGTAAAGCTCCTGAATTAGAAGTGGATGCTGTTGAAAGAGTACAGTGAAAAAACAACTTGGAAGTGAAGCCTACATAATATTTGGGTCCCCTCCTAAAAAAAGGCATAACATTCAGAGGGACCTTAGTTCGTTCCAGTTTGTACCTAGACGAAACCCACGATCATAGCCTAAGTTTGGGGGTACCTGCCACATGCACCGCGGAAGTTAGCCTAGAAAAATTATCCTGTTACCGGATCGGACTCTGAAGCGTAGCGTCTGGGAGACCCGAATATAATCTTGGCCAGACCTCACTTGAGAGCAAAAGTTCTCCTTCAGGTCACATACGATACATTGCAATTCTCGGGTTGGTGAGATTAGTCATCGCGTTTGATGAGTCACCACCACCTAGGCTTACGCATTAGCTCTGCTGGAATTGTATGTTGGTAGTGTGCGCCCGTAACAGAGAGGAACAAGGGGTGAAAACCGTGGGTTTTGGCAGGGCTCTCGGACTGTAGTAGCTCCACATACGTGATCCGACACCGTGCACAGGCAGCCGGCTGTGACGCAACTGCACAGGAAACTGCCATTTCCTTCCGCCTTCTCTCCACCACTCCTCTACTCACAAACCGTTATTCATACTTCGGTAATTAGTGATTTAGCGATCCCGTTAACTGGCGAATAACCCGGAGCTTACGACTTAAGTCACCATCTCCCTCCCTCCAATAATCTACAGTGCTATCATAATTATTTTTTTTTTTTTTTTTAATTTACGAGGGGACCACAAGCAAACTATTTATAGGTTATGTAGGCGCTACATTAGTCATCCCTGTTCGTCGGTACATAAAATCTGCTCGGTGTTGGTTTAGCTTTGTCGTTCCTTCGTATTTCCACAGCCTTAGAAGGATTGAAATTTTCTTGGTGGATGTGTTACTCGTATGACTAGTTATCGTTCGTAGTCACCGAGCTCTGCCATTGTGCTGTTACTGTATATCTACTGACAACACAGTACCCAGTACTAACCCCCCCCCCCCCCCCCCTCCCGCCGTCTCATGTACTGGCAGTATCGCCTCTCACGATGTCTAGTGGTCAACTGGGCATTACATAGTGTTGTCCAGATACTTTGATCAGATAGGGTAGGTGGATCCGAGGAAGCGACGTTACCGCGAAACCCCTGCGGCCGGTTGTTTTAAATTCCTTTGTTCCTGATTGTAAAGCATCAACTCAGAGGCTTAGAAAAACAGCTCCGTAAACCAGCGTTTCACACTATCGCAGTAACTTTCACCCGCTCACATCTTATCTCCCCAGAACTGTCCTTACCCTCCCCTACTAGTAGCAGACATTAGACTTTCTCTCGGCCACTCCCTGCAACGTGTTAGTAAGCCTTAATGTAGTATAGCAATGCTAAGATAAAGAGTACTGTAACATTTTTATAAAACAAATTACAAAAGAGGGTAAATTAGCTTAAATACTCGAAATGGCAGAAGGTGAAGCGAAAGTGTTGAAAGACACATAGGTAATAACGAGATTCAGTTGTAAGGGCTTATATTGAAGATAGGTTCAGTGCATGGTTTAAACGTTACCGCTGCTTTAAAAGCATCTAAAGGTGCAGCCCGTCCATTTCACCACTGCACAATTCAACACTTGTTTTTTATTTAATTTTCTTGTCAGTTTTTTATATGTAACCATAACCGATACTGTTAAGCCAGATCTAGGAGTGTATAGTTTCAAAGTACTAACAAAAATGTAAACGTTATGTTGAGTCAATTCAGACTTAAAACGAGAATGAAAAATCGAATGCACGTTTCGTTCTCCAAAGCGCAGGGGGCTTGTCTGCCCGGAACTGGGCTGAGAAAGATGCATTTTTACCATCAATACAAAATTGTGAGGTACCACTATTCAGTTAATTGTAGGAGTAATGGATCTACTGGGATGCTCATTAGATTACAAAACGCCTCTCATACTTGATGTAGCCGACTCTCTAGAGGAGCACGTACTAAATCGCCGTTCGCTTTGCGGACCCTAGGTGCGGACTTGCGTGAACACGAGCTGTTTGCCCGCTCGGAAATGGAACGCCTGGTGGGCTGCTACCCCATGTAGCAAACACCGCACAATCAACGAGACTGCTGCAGCATGGGGCCCTTCCTTCCGCTTCTGCCGGAAGGAATCTACGGTCCTATGTCGTCTCCGCATCGGTCATACAAGGTTGACCCACAGTTTTCTTTTGTGTAACAAGCCACCCCCATATTGTGGTTGTAGAGCCTTGCAGACAGTAGTTCATACCTTGGTTAAATGTCGTGCCCCTCTCTGTTTTCGCCCTCCTGGACTCAATTCATCTCATATTGGCGACGATTCACGGGTGGTTGAACTGCCTCTTAGTTTTCTCCGTGAAAGTGTAACTTACGGGAAATTTGTGGTAAGTTCTATGGAACCAAACACACACACGCCCGCCCATGGGAGGACTCGAACCTCCGACGGGGGTAGCCACACGAACCGTGGCGGCTATCCCGCGCGGCCGGTGAAAGTGGATTTGATTCTCAGTTAAAAGGTACTGGAGCAGGGACAGGGTGGTTGGGGATGGGGCATCTCACACTGTATGCTAGGCCTGGGCGATCTCCGACCAAACTCCCGGACAAGGCTATTCTTTCGTCCCTCTTTTACTCTATTTTACTCGCTTTTTGATTCGAATTGTTTCCTCGCTTCTGCGCCCAGTTTTATGTTCTGGGTGTCGCACTTTGTTGAATAATGGGCGCTCTTGACTAATGAATCAGGGGTGGGAGAGATGTGGATGGAATATTTTCTGTCACATGCAGAGCCTGGTGTCGCCCACCTCTTGACTTCCCTATATCCTTCATTTTATTTTAATACTGACGTTACAAAAGATGTCCATCACGTTTTTACCCTTCTCGCTTTTAACAGACCTTGTTGTTTGGTCCCTTGCCGCCGCCCCCCGCCCCCTCCTCCCTCCGAAACACAACCAACCAACCAACCAACCTAACCGACTGAATGCACATTTCGATTTCTCGCCATCGGGAACTTCGGGGAAGACCACCTTAGTCAAACATTTATACTCATGTTGACATACAAACCTCATCTACAGTGAAGAGTTAGAGAAACTCGTACACCTCCCTAATATCGTTTAGGGCCCGTGAGAGTGGCCAGAAGTGTCGCAACACGATGTGAAGTGGCATGGACTCGACTGTCTGAAGTAGTGCTAGAGGGAATTGACACCATGGATCCTGCAGAGCTGTCCATAAGTCTCTAAGAGTAAGAGGGGTCGAGATCTCTTCTGAACAGAACGTTGCAAGGCATCCCAGATATGCTCAATAATGTTCGTGTCTGGGGAGTTAGGTGGCTAGCGGAAGTGTTTAAACTCAGGAGAGTGTTCCTGGGGCCACTCCGTAGCAATTCTGGACGTGTGGGGTGTCGCATTGTCTGCTGGATTTGCCCAAGTCCATCGGAATGCACAATGGACGTGAATGGATGCAGGTGATCAGACAGGATGCTTAAGCACGTGTCACCTGTCAGGCTCGTATCTCCCCCCAGGGGATCCACAACTCTTTTGTGGATACGTGCTTAGCGAGCACGGGACCCCGAGCTGATGTGGCCTTCCTTCCTTTCCGGGCTGCATACCTTCCCTTTCCGCATCCTTCCCCATCCCCCATCTTCGCCCCCCCCCCCTCACCTCTGGCTCTTTCCTTCCTTTTCTCCCCCTCTGGGGGAATGGTTTGTGCCTACGTCCGGAGACGGACGCTTGTAAATGTACCACAATCTTCGCCTTCCTTACTTGTAAGTCTTCGTCCTTCCTTTGTCCCTCTCTTTTCCTTACCTCTTCTCTCTACCCTTTTCTCCGCTGCGGCGTTTGAGACCTCTTCTTTCCTTTCCCTTTCCATTTCCCTTTCTCTTTCTTCCTCCCTGTGCGTGTCTGAAGGCCGACCCACGCACTTCCATGCGTAGCCGGTGACGGGGTAACGCGTAATTCCCCGCCCCGGGTAGACAGGTAGGACACGTACGTACCCCCTGGTAACGGCCAGGCCCAGGGAGGGGTGATTACCCGAGCTGATACCTTCCGAAAGTGCCGATTGGTCCCTCCGTCCGTTTGTCGGGAGGTGTGACCTGAGGTGTGAACAATCACCTAAGGCGGGAGTGCCCTCAGAGAGGGCCCCCACAAGGGAGGAGCGCGCCATCGGAGACGCCGGTAATCATGGGGGATTCTTCCGCAATGGTTTCCTCATCTTCCACTATGTCTGCTCACAAACGTAAGTTCACTGAGTCTCAACCACAGTCAGTTCTTCCATCGTTGCCACAGTTCCTTGTTGTTTCTCGGTCTGACGAAGGTCACGACTTCTCCACAGTCAACCCTTTCATAATTCAGAAAGGTGTCGACGCAATTGCAGGTCCTGTAAAGTCTTGTTCCAGATTACGGAATGGCACCCTGTTGTTAGAAACACACAGTGCCCTCCAGGCACAAAAATTGCTGCGTACCTCACTACTACACACTTTCCCTGTCCGGGTGGAACCGCACCGTACCTTAAATTCCTCGCGTGGAGTTGTCTATACACGCTCCCTCGATGGACTGTCTGACGAAGAAATACAGCACTACCTGTCAGACCAGGGCGTAACGGCTGTTCATAGGGTTATGAAAAGGGTTGACACGAAGATCATTCCAACCCGCACTGTCTTTTTGACATTTGACAAAGTGCAACTCCCATCGAAAATCAAAGCAGGCTATGAGATAATTTCCGTTCGTCCTTACGTCCCAAACCCTACGCGTTGCTATCGGTGCCAGCGATTCAATCACACCAGCCAGTCCTGTTCTAATCCGGCCAAATGTGTTACGTGTGGCAAGGATGCCCATGAGGGTGCTTGTCCACCTCCATCCCCTCGCTGCATCAACTGTATGGGTGACCACGCTGCTTCCTCTAGAGATTGCCCAGTTTTTAAGGACGAAAAGCTCATCCAGGAAATAAGAGTGAAGGAAAAGGTGTCGACCTTTGCTGCTCGGAAGTTGTTCGCCAGTCGACAGCCCACCGTGCCTCAGACAGGCAAATACAGCACTGTCCTTGCTTCTCCTCGGCCAACAAAGGAGGCGGCCACGCAGACTTGCGACCTCACCTTTAGTGCCACGGTCGTCCGATCGGCCAGCGCAAAGATCGCCCGTTCAACTTCACCACTTTCGCCTGCCCACTCTTTGGCTCACCCTTCGTCGGGTTCTGCTAAATCTCGAGCCCAAAAGTCAGACACCAAGTCTTCGAAGAAAGAGCATACTCGTGAAGAGTTTTTACGTACGGCAACTTCACCACCATCGGTTCCTCCTTCCTCTAAACCTCATACTTCCAAGAAGGCTACAAAGAAACCCAGTTCCTCTCCTTCTCCGCCAAGGCGTGTCCCATCCACAGCGCCACCTGGCGGAAATCGCCCGCGGCCGTCTTCTGTGTCGCCGAGGCGCACTGCTGGTGGCCGGTCAACCGGCCGATCGCTGGTGGCAGGAGCTGCTCCTGACCAACCTATGGATCAGGATCTTCTGCCTTCGGCTGAATGCCATTCCATGCTGTCGGTCGCAAGCTCTGAGCAGTCGTTGAGTTGACAGCACCCTTGGTCACATTCCTCCATTTTCTGTTCACCCTATGTCCATTATCCACTGGAATATCCGCGGCATTCGAGCCAATCGGGATGAATTGTCGATCCTCTTACGATCCTACTCGCCGGTCATCTTCTGTCTTCAGGAAACAAAGCTGCGTCCTAATGACCGCTTTGTTCTCCCTCATTTTCAGTCCGTCCGATATGACCTCCCCTCTGTGGAAGGCACTCCAGCCCATGGAGGACTCATGATTCTTCTCCATGATACTCTCCATTATCATCCAATCCCCTTAGACAGTTCCTTCCAAGCTGTCGCCGTCCGTCTTTCCCTTTCTGGATACACGTTCTCTCTTTGTACTGTATACATTCCATCATCCACACCGATGGCACGAGCTGATCTCCTTCATCTTCTTGGTCAGCTTCCACCCCCCTATTTGCTGGTTGGGGACTTCAATGCCCACCACCCGCTTTGGGGATCTCCACATCCTTGTCCACGTGGCTCCCTATTGCTAGACGTCTTCCACCAAGCGGATCTAGTTTGCCTCAACACTGGGGTCCCCACGTTTTTGTCTGCCTCCACGACAAATTTATCTCATTTGGACCTTGCGATCGGTACTGTTCCGCTTGCTCGGCGCTTCGAATGGTTCGCCCTTGATGACACACACTCGAGTGACCACTTTCCATGTGTCCTTAGGCTGCAGCCTCAACTGCCATATATGCGCCCGCGACGCTGGAAGTTTGCCCAAGCCGATTGGACACTTTTTTCGTCTCTAGCGACATTCGATGACCGTCGCTTTCCCAGCGTCGACGATGAGGTCACACATTTTACCGACGTTATTCTTACAGCTGCGGAACGTTCAATACCACGCACCTCCGAATTGCCCCGGCGCCCCCCAGTTCCTTGGTGGACCGAGGCATGCCGTGACGCAATCCGTGAGCGGCGACGTGCTCTTCGCATTTTCCGTCACCATCCTACTTTGGCAAACTGTATCCGCTATAAGCAACTCCGTGCGCGATGCCGTCGCGTCATCCGCGATAGCAAGAAGGCAAGCTGGCAATTCTTTATTAGCTCCTTTAACACCTTCACTCCCTCCTCGGAAGTTTGGAGTCGGCTTCGACGGTTCTCAGGCGCGCCTAGTTTCTCCCCGGTCTCTGGGCTCACTGTCGCGCATGATACATTAGTGGACCCCGTCGCAATTTCTAACTCATTGGGTCAGCACTTTGCTGATATTTCGAGCTCTTCACATTACCCGCCAGCGTTTCTCCCGAAGAAACGTGCAGCGGAAGTGCGACCTCTTGCTTTCTCCTCTCAAAATCGCGAAAGCTACAATACTGTTTTCTCCATGCGGGAACTCCAACATGCCCTCTCTTCTTCTCGCTCCTCCGCCCCTGGATCGGATGGTATCCATGTCCAAATGTTGCTGCATTTATCAACCCATAGTCTGCGTTACCTCCTTCGCCTTTATAATCGAATTTGGACCGACAGTACCTTTCCCAGACGATGGCGGGAAGCTATCGTCGTTCCCATTCCGAAACCTGGAAAGGACAAACATCTCCCCTCTAGCTATCGCCCCATTTCTCTCACGAGTAGTGTCTGTAAGGTTTTGGAGCGTATGGTGAATTACCGTTTAGCGTGGTGGCTGGAATCCCGCAGTCTTTTAACACCTGCCCAATGCGGATTCCGAAAGCATCGCTCTGCAGTTGACCATCTTGTTGCTCTCTCCACTTATATCATGAACAATTTTCTCCGGCAACGCCAAACGGTAGCAATATTTTTTGATCTGGAGAGAGCATACGATACCTGTTGGAGGACAGGCATCCTCCGCACACTGTTCTCTTGGGGCTTTCGAGGCCGGCTGCCCCTTTTTCTTCGCGAATTTATGGCAGAGCGAACATTTAGGGTGCGGGTGAACACTACTCTCTCCCGTACTTTCTCTCAAGAAAACGGGGTACCCCAGGGCTCCGTGCTGAGTGTTGTACTGTTTGCCATCGCTATAAATCCAATTATGGATTGTCTCCTTCCTGACGTCTCGGGCTCCCTCTTTGTGGACGATTTTGCGATCTACTACAGCTCTCAACGGACCAGCCTTCTTGAACGCCGTCTTCAAGGATGTCTCGATCGCCTCCACTCTTGGAGCCTCGAAACCGGCTTCCGTTTTTCTCCCAGTAAGACCGTTTGTATTAATTTTTGGCGACGTAAGGAGTTTCTTCCGCCCTCCTTACATCTAGGTCCTGTCAACCTTCCGTTTTCAGACGTCACTAAATTCTTGGGTCTTATGTTTGACAGAAAACTGTGCTGGTCCTCCCACGTTTCCTATCTTTCGGCTCGCTGTCTGCGAACGCTCAACACCCTCCGTGTCCTGAATGGTACCTCCTGGGGAGCGGACCGAGTGGTCCTTCTCCGCCTCTATCGCGCCTTAGTGCGCTCGAAATTGGACTATGGAAGCATAGTCTACTCCTCTGCTCGGCCGTCTATTCTTCGGCGTCTCGACTCTATCCACCACCGTGGATTACGTTTAGCGTCTGGAGCTTTTTACACTAGCCCTGTGGAAAGCCTTTATGCTGAGACTGCTGAACCTCCGCTGTCCAATCGGCGAGCGGTCCTTCTGAGCCGTTATGCTAGCCATCTGTCTTCCATGCCTGCTAATCCAGCCCATGACCCTTTTTTCGACGCCTCCTTTGATGTAGGGTATGCAGGCCGCTCCTCCTCCCTACTACCCCCGGGAGTCCGCTTCCGTCAACTGCTCCATTCTCTTTCCTTCCGCTTTCCTAAACCCTTCTTGACAACTTGGGGTACAGCACCGCCTTGGCTCCGTCCCCGGATGTGTCTGCTCCGTGATCTTTGTCAATTTCCCAAGGAAGGTACACCTTCACTTGTTTATCGTCGGGCATTTGCTGCTCTATGTGCACAAATGACGGACGCCACATTTATTTACACCGACGGCTCGAAAACATCGTTGGGTGTAGGGAGTGCCTATATTGTTGGCGACGCCCCAAATCACTTTCGGCTTCCCGACCAGTGTTCGGTTTATACTGCGGAGCTTTTCGCTGTTCTCCAGGCTGTCCACTACATCCGCCGCCATCAGTGTATACAGTACGTAATCTGCTCGGATTCTCTCAGCTCTCTCCTCAGTCTCCAAGCTCTTTACCCTGTGCACCCTCTGGTCCACCGGATTCAGGACTGTCTGCGCTTGCTCCATCTGGGGGGCGTCTCGGTGGCGTTCCTCTGGCTCCCGGGACACGCTGGTATCTGTGGGAATGAGGCGGCCGATATAGCGGCCAAGGCTGCAGTCTCTCTTCCTCGGCCAGCTATTCAGTCGCTTCCCTTCACCGATCTACAGAGCGGTTTATGTCGCAAAGTTGCTCACTTATGGCTTGAACATTGGTCAACACTTCCCCGAAATAAATTGCGGGAAGTGAAAGCCCTTCCTTGCGCTTGGACCTCTTCCTCCCGAACGCGTCGTCGGGAGGAGGTGATTTTAGCTAGACTCCGGATAGGGCACTGTCTTTTTAGCCATCGACATCTTTTAAGCGGCGATCCTCCCCCACTCTGTCCCCACTGCTCTCAGCTGTGGACGGTAAGACACCTTTTAATTGAGTGCCCCTATTTTAATCCGTTACGCTCCCGTCTCCAGCTATCGCCTGATCTATCGTCGATTTTAGCAGATGACACGCGCTCAGCCGACCGCATTCTCCAGTTTATTAGTGACAGCGAAATGACGTCAGTCATTTGAAGTTTTATCGGGGACCATCAACCCCTCTCTGTAGTGGACTTTTAAGCCTTGTTTCTGCTTTTAGTGTCTCCAATTATTTGAGTTTCGTTCCCTATTTTGCTGTTTTCCATTTTCAGTTTTTATTATTTCCTCAGTCACGGACCGGGCGCTAATGACCATAGCAGTTTTGCGCCCTAAAACCACAAAAAAAAAAAAAAGGCTCGTATCTAGACGTATCAGGGGTCCCATATCACTCCAACTGCACATACCCCACACCATTACAGAGCCTCCACCAGCTTGCACAGTGCCCTGCTGACATGCAGGGTACATGGATTCGTGAGGTTGTCGTCATACACGTACTCGTCCATGCGCTCGATACAATTTGAAACGGGACTCGTCCGACCGGGCAACTTGTTTCCAATCCGGGCCCAGGCGAGGCGTAAAGCTTTGTGTCGTGCAGTTGTCAAAAGCACACGAGTGGGCCTTCGGCTCCGAACGCCTATATTGATGATGTTTCGTTGAGTTGTTCGCACGCTGACACTTGTTGATGGCCAAGCTTTAAAATCTTCAGCAATTTTCGGAAGTGTTGCACTTCTGTCACGTTGAACGACTCTCTACAGTCGTCGCTGGTCCCGTTCTTGCAGGATCTTTTTCCGGCTGCAGTGATGTCGGAGATATGTTTTACAGGATTCCTGATATTCACGGTACAATCGTGAAATGGCCGTACGCGAAAATAAATCATCGCTACCTCGGAGATGCTGTGTCCCATCGCTGGTATGCCGCCTGTAACACCACTTTCAAACTCACTCAAATCTTGATAACCTGCCATTGTAGCAGCAGTAACCGATCTAACAACTGCGCCAGACACTTGTCTTATATAGGCTTTGCTGACCGCAGCGCCGTATTCTGCCTATTTACATATATCTGTATTTGGATACGCGTGCCTGTACCAGTTTCTTCGGCGCTTCAGTGTATAATAGTCGGAGATTTAATCTACTTCAGCTTAATGCCCAGCCAACGAAGACTAAAAGTCGAATAGGGGAAGAAATTCGTGTAGTTCGCAAATTTCTGTGAAGTGGTGGGAGGGGGTGTAATGAACCACATACTGAAAATCCGGACGCATGGGTTGTGAACATGTGGACAAGGAGCATTAAAGATCTCTTTTCTATATTTTTCGTGAATAACTACGAAACCGCTGCTTTTAAAGAAAATGTTTCGCAGTACAAAATTAAACTACATTAAATTACCTACAAAAGGTCACGTTCACTTTTTCTGACAGCTTCCGCATTGGAGGGGGATAATTAAATCGGAAATAATTAAAAATAATGTTTAATGGTATATAATTAGTGTTAAATAAAGTGAGATAAGGACAAATATTAAATGTTTGTATTACATGTAAGTGCAGTAGATGCGTATTAAGGGATAGATTGTGTTCTGGGGGTGTAACAGGGTGTAGGGTATTTGTGGGTAGACCTGTGAGGAATGATATATCGCTGGATTGTCATGCACTCGCCTGAGGGATGACATATCGCTGGATTGTGTTCCACTTTCTTCCTTCATAAGACTGTAAACTGATGGAGCGGGTCCCTCCCTCCCGCCAAGATATGAATTATCTTTCCCCACCATGAAACTAGAGCAGCGTTACTGATGGAAAAAAACTTCGTTTACTGTAATAATACTATTGTTGTATAAAATGTCTCTAAAATTGTCGTCCTTCGTATAATTAGTTTCCTCAGATTTAATCTGTACTCGGTCCCAATTAGCTCGAATTGTCTATGTGTTAATGTACTTATTTGCAATTGTTAAGTGAACTTTTATGTAAAATGCGTTATTATAAACATTGGCTAAAAAATCTTTAAATTGTGTGATGATACTTTGACTTGTGTTGTTTGTGGGAAAGGGATTGTATTGGTAAATGTAGTAACTTGCAGCTGTCTATTGTCGACAGCGAATCGAGAAGACGTGTAACCGTGTTACAGTAGCGTCGTGGTGATGTAGTGAGTGACCAGAAAGTTACTGCACTTCTCTTATCATTAATTATGTTACCGCTAAACTGCATAAAGCTTTCATTCAGGAATTTCTGGCATTTGTAGTTAGCTGCACTGAGTGAGCCACGTAACCACATATCCATAGAATATCTTGCAAGGTTGGTATGAATATGTCTGACGCAATGGGACTGATCACGTTCAGGTCTAGAATAGTAATCTGCTGTAATGCTCTGCTTGACTTAACGTTGAAATATCTGAAATTCTACATCATCTAGATGTCCTACTTCTGTTGCAGACGGAACCAATGTAAGCCTCTGGGCCTCATCAAATGTTGAGAGAGCTGAGGCTCTGTTGATACACTTCATACTCGTGCTGTGGCGTGTATTCCCGCCATTGACACTGGAGACGGTAAAATGGACATTGTCCATGTTCCATTTGTAGCAAGATCCTCAGTTTGGTAACAGTTGACTGCTCAGATTTTTTTTTACTTAATAACGCAGTTAAGAACAGCAAATGAGTAATCAATAAACGGAAAATAACTACACTATATAAACACCGGAGCAGTGAAGTTAGTTTGTCCACTGCCACAAGAGAACTGAACAGGAAATTGTGTATAAGTACAGACTATAAACTGAAAAGCGAGCAGCGCTTTTGGAGGAGGAAGTTACCTTCCCCGGAAGAACGCTACACTGTCATGTAGGATGGTTAAGAAAGTTTCCCCTCTAGCAGTGCAGAACAATGTGAAGAGATTTATGTAGTACCTATCCACATGCGTTTCTGGCGTTAGTGTGCATGGAATACAGCTAATTATATTACTATGCCGATAATAACCACCACCTTGGGCTGCTACTGCATCGCCAGTAAAAGTGTTGAATAACTTTGTGAAACACCATATAGTAGTGCGGAAGAGAGTGTGGTAATCGCGTGCTCGCTCTGCAGTTGGCAGGCGTATGCAGGAGGAAACTGCATGCCCCACAATCCAGTGACCTACCTTCTCACGTTTCAACACTCCACCCTGTTACATCCCGGGAACACAATTTATCCTGTCATACGAGAGGTACACACATTTTATCTGTTCTTAACCCACTTCATTTAATAAACATTAATTTTATACCATTAAAACGTTTTTAAAAATTGATTTTTCCATCCCATGTAGTGAGGAAACTTTTAGTTCTAGAGCAAAGTGAATGTCACTTTTTTTTTAGAAAACTGAATAGTTAACTTGTCGCTGGGAAATGTTTACTCGAGAAGCAGTAATTTCTCCAGTTATTCGGGAAAACATTTAAAAGTGAGTTTAAACCCCTCCACGCTTACACCCCACCAGTTAGGACTTTTAGTATGTTGTTGTCGGCACTTCGCTCTTACTACTGTATAAATATTTTCCGCTATGCGAATATTTTCTCCTAGTTTTCTTTAGTCGAGTGGACTGTTATAATTACGGATGTGCGCACGGAGGCTTGCATACGAAAATTTACATAAGAAAATTACATAGAGCTGTAAGAGCTTGCCGTCCCTTGTGGCAGCTGTGTGGGCTTCCCACGCGGCCTGGTCGTTAAGCTAATGGGCTGGTGGCCAGCTGCGCCGCAGCCGGCACACGTGGCGCTTTCAGCTCCCTGCACACCAGCCGGCGCGTTGCAACGTGCCAAACATTCGTGTTACAACCGTCATTGGATTATTCGCACCGTTGGCCAATGACGTTTGTTGGTCCGCAAATAAATCAAAACTGTAGAAATTTGTAAAGAAAGAGGGCAGAATCAGTACTCTGTTATTACAAGTTGTTTATACTGGCTGATCTGATTAAAGGTTAGTATCCATCCCCCTCCCCCTCTAAAATCGTGGTTGCGGTGACAGAAGATCTGTAGCGTACATAGTGTTCGTTCAGATTGAAAGGTGAAAATTTGGTTTGTGAAGCCAACGGATGTAAAAACGCAGTATAGATCTGCTGTACCAGATTCATTTCAGGCGTTTATTTTAAACCGTCAGCAAACAAATGGAGACAATGAAGTATCTCTTGAAAATATTTATATCAAACCTGCACCTGTTGATTACCGAGCACCTACTAGAAATAAGTTGAAGTGTGACTACACGAATGTCTCAGGTATATCGTCAGTCGATAGATAGCTCAGGGAAACTAGTATTAAAGCCTAGATTGACCAATAAATACGGTTAATGATATACTCGTGTACGAAGAGCCAAACAAAAAGTTCTTGTTTCGGATTCATTTAATTCACCCACGATTTTTAACAGCGTACCCAGGGCGGATTAAGGCTCAAGCGACACAAGCCGTCGCTTGGATCGGCAAGGTGAGAGGGGTGCTAGAAACGTCACAACTACACGGTTTGTGTACAGGACGTATCACTGTTACTAGTAGTCGCTTGTGGCGGCGAACTGAATGGGCGCCAAGGGCGAGATTCGTATACAGTGCGCATCACAATTAGGAGCCAAGCCTGACACTGGGGAAAGTGTAAGAGGGGGAAGGGCGCCAAGTCACTCTTGTGTGGGGAAAATGTTCAACCGGCCTCGACCGTACCCAGAATCTATCGTGGCAGTCTCGTTTGGCTACTTGTGGCTTACCCCAGAAATCCAAACATTGCGCTGTTTTTGGATACTGACGTCTCGACGTACCTCGTTCAAACTGTGTGTACAACAAAACCGTATGTAAAACAAAATCAACATGTATTCGATCACAAGAAATTGCATATCGAGCATAAGATAGATATCTTTCGATGACTGTGTGAATCCAGACGTGCTGTCGATCAGCTGTGGTACACACTGAGCTGGCAAGTCATGGGGTAGCATATGAACAGGGTGTAAAAGGGAGTGCATTGGCGGAGTTGTGGTTTCTACCCCAGTGCTTCATCTGGAAAAGTTGCCGACGTGATTATGGCCGCACCGCGGGAATTAATATACTTTTATTGCGGAATGGTACTTGAAGCGAGACGCAAAGGACATTGCATTTCGGTTAGCGAATTAAATATTCCGAGATCCACTGTGTCAAGAAGTATGCCTAGAGTATCAAATTTCAGGCATTACCTCTTACCGCGGACAACGCAGTGGCCGATGGCCTTCACTTAACGACCGAGAGCAGCGGCGTTTGCGTAGAGTTGTCAGTCCTAATATACAAGCAACATTGTGTGAAATAACCGCAGAAATCAACGTGGGACGTACGACGACCGTATCGGTTAGGACGGAGCGCGAAATCTGGCATTAATGGTCGATGGCAGTAGAAGACCGTTGCTAACATCACAACATCGCCTCTCCTGTTATCGTGACAATATAGGTAGGGCTGTAGACTACTATAAAACCGTCGTCTGGCCAGATGATAAGAGCTGATGGTAGGGTTCAAGTGTTTCGCAGACCCTAAACGAAGCCATGGGCCCCAAGTTGTCAACAAGGCAATCTGTAAGCTGGTGGTGGCTCCATAATGGTGTGGCCTTTGTTTACATGGAATGGACTGGGTCTTCTGGTCCAACTGTTGGACTTCGTGTTCCGAAACAACGATGGAATTTTTATGGATGACAATGCGCCATGTCACCGGGCCACGTTTTTTCGCGACTGGTTTGATGAACATTCTGCACAACTCGAGTGAATGGTTTGGCCACCCAGATCGCCCGACGTGAATCCTATCGAACGTTTATCTCACATAATCGAGAGGTCAGTTCGTGCACAAAATCCTGCCCAGGCAACACTTCTGCTGTTATAGAGGCATGGTGGCTCAGTATTGGAACGGCTTAAGTCCATGCCACGTCGAATTGCTGTACTAAGCCAGGCAAAAGGAAGTCGACACGATATTAGGAGGTATCCCATTACTTTTGCCACCTCATTGTATGAACAAAGGTGGTGGTTTGGCTAAGGCGTTGTATACTTATTGCTGGTGGACGTTTTCTTAGAGTTAATAAATTATTCAAAAACTTAAGTTTCCTGGCACGCGCTCTGAATGTCGTAAAATTTTCTCAACGTTTGTGTTACACTGCGATGCAGCTAAAATTCCATTCGGTATTGACGAATTAAGGTTCACGTTTATACCAATTCTGCAGGTACGAAGACATCGCGGACGTCTGTGTTTACGACCGATAGTTTAAGTAAAAAGGGAATTTCTAAGCTATTGTCCTCGGTGGAAGATCAAACTGTAACAAATTATAAACGGCTGATGTTTGGTGCGGTTGCTACTAGACATCTACACGATGCGGCAAGACTTATTTCTTTCAGCCACGTAAGCCCAGGGTTAGGGCACCACAGACGTTGCAAAGTTTTTAATTTTTGTCTCGATAGAGGATAGACCTACCTTGATTTGAAAACAAACATTTTCGCTCAGTTTTCAGGGGTTTCTTACATAAACATTGAACGATAAAATTTGATGATGCTGAATGTTTAGGAATGTGGAGATAGAGTAGCAGCCGGATTAAGTACAGAACTTCGTCTCTTCGACGATCTGTCGCCTTCGAGGTGGGTACTGAAGTTTTGGGAACGAGTGTGGCGGTGAAGCAACTTTGGAATCACCCTGTGAGAATGCAGGGCCTGCTGTGAAAAGGGCGCATACCTGGGACGCTCCGCTCCCTCCCCTCTAGCTTCACCGGCGACTCAATCTTGGACGGCTTTAACGGCCAGGGCCTCTTCGTCGCACTGTTTGTTTAACGAACGTTCTTAAGACAAAAATTAGTAGCTGTGCTTGGTGAACTCACAACCAGTACTACAGGCATACTTTCCAAAAATCGTGCTGTCGCTATCGTGTGGTGCTGGTTGAAAATACGGTAACCGATAAGGCCGCAAAGTCATTTCTCTCCCACGCAATATGCGAATGGTATTGGACAGGAAATAAATAATTTTGATGTACTCTGCGCAGTGAGTAGGAAAGAACGAAAGGGGCTAACAGAGGACGATGAAATGAGCAAATAATACTAACAACCATATCCCCATCACAACCACACTGTTATGTCAAAGGCTCCAGTTATTTCTAAACACCACACGTGAGGCGTAAGTTAGAAACCTTCCCTCCTTTGATTTTATCATAGTTACGGATACCTAAGTACAGGTAAATTCCATTTCGACAAGTGTATTCGTCGTGGCTCGCTAATTCCGTGGCCTCCCAGGTCATCCGACTTGATCCCGTAGGCTGTTTTGTATTTGTCACGATATTTAAAATCTAACGTGTATTCAAGCCCTGTTGATGGTTGTCAGTACTTTAGAACAACCCTGGGATTTCTGAACTTGAGTGGCCATGCGGAACAATACTGGTTGTGCTTGTCAAGTGTAGATCCGCAGTGTGGATCCTCAGGGACTTTGTAGTATGGTGTCGATGTTAGTCGTAACACGTCATATCGGGGGAAACCATCGGTTTCCAGACCGATGTTTGTTGAGTGTATTTACTTGTTTCACTGCCCTCTGCTTGTCATCTTTCGTTTGTACCTGTAATAGTCAAACCGCCTCTATATCTTAATACCATCTGATAAATTTGTCCTACCAATATACGAAGTAGAAAATCTGAAAAGAATCTAATAAATGATTGTAATGAGGAACAAAAATCTGCAACTCAGTGAGCTGCTTACAATACGCCTAAATAATAACTTAAAGAGAAACGACACCATTTTTCCATCAAGATTGTGCTATGAACACTTTACAAGGAGATTTGCTTTAAAGAGAACAATAATTGTAGAGATTATGCAAAAACTTGACTGCATATCGTTTCACTGCACGTTGTCCAACATAAATATGGTAACCACGTATTTTTTTATTAATTTATTTTTTGAAAATATATGCCAGTTTGCAGCATTTCATTATTACTTCGGATTTTATAATGATTCGATACTTTGTTGAATATGTAGATCCATAAACATTTCGTTTTCGCCGGGGAACGTGCTTGGATTGTATAGACAATAAACATTCATTAATATTTTGGTAGATAAAAGAAAATACACTTCATAATGGCTTTCATCGACTGCTAAAAAAATGTACTTACTACAGGCATGATTACTTAATATGTGACGCAAAATGACATTAGAAATATTTTAAAAATATAAATTATGTGAGTTACAACTTCGACATATACGATAGCTTTCCAATAAACTGACATGCCTGATTACAAAAGATTAGTATTCGTAGCAGTCATTACATTATGTGTATCATTTGTGAAGCATCCGACTAACTGAAAACGCTTTCACAAGAACACTGTGTAATATTCGCTAGCTTGAAACCGATGGCAGTGAAAGTTTCGTGGCTATTTTGTAATTCAATTTCGTATTTTAATAACGAATTGATGTACATTGTGTTTGCTCTCCTAAATACTGCGAGAGTAGGAAATACTGGAATATTGATCACTTGTGCTCAAGAGACCTGTGGTAGCTGAACAATACTAAAGGCGCCAGTTGGCCAGGAGCCGCGGCCGCATAGCACTGTGACTTATCTGAGACCTTGGGGCGTTATCACGCTTGCTGCGCTTCTGCTGCTCTACGGCCTGCTTTACCGCCTGTCCTCGTTAAATGCAGCTATTAACCGTCAAAACTAGCTATGTACATCAACTTTTATTAGTAATAATTAATACGTTCGTTTATTAAAACCACCCGCCATTTTAGACTGGGGTCTTTTGGGGTAACGCATTGTCTCGTGCTATTATTTCTGACAAGATTAAACGCAAGTAGGCCTCGAACTAAGCACATCAGTACTAGTTAGTCCCTAAATAATGTCCCAAAACAGTTCTTACGTTAACATCCGCTGGGAGACAAAAAAGGGCAAGTCTTCTTGTAGACGTCTGCTGGTGCTGACACCACTTATCGATATTACGACGATGACAGCGGCGCGTCGTGACATGGAGTCGTAGTCGAAGTTAGAACCAAGGGGCGCACAACTCACTCGCTGTTGTCGTAGATAGGCTAAACAGAATTGAGATCAGAGGGAAATCACGTACCCTCGTGTCCACGGAATGTTGCCCAAACTGTTCCGATACAATTACGAATTGTTGGGGTGATACAGTGTCTTCCTTGAATGTACAGGTCACCAGTGGGCTGCTGCTTGCGAAAAGAGAATGTATGTTAACGGATAGGTGCCCATATCGCTGGTGAGAAGACAATGTTATCAAGACCTATTTAATCTCTTGTTTTCCAACGGGGATGTGCATTCCGACAATCGCACACTGCCATCGATATGTGTCATTAGTCGATGCAATCAGTGAAGAGTCCAACAGCGGGAATGGTGTGGCGATGGGGGCGGGGACATCTGTACTCCACAGCGGGGATGTCGAGCTGGGTCGTATGGCCGCGGATAAGTTCTTAAGCACTGAATGAGGTCGTCCATCTGTCCGCTGCCACAATCGGCGACGGGGTACTTCGAGCCGTATCATAAACATGTTGTTGCTTCGTTCAGTTGATTCTAGGGGAGAGTAGTTTTCTACTAACGGAAGTGCGGTGGTACATAATTGATACGGTAGCACGTGAAGTGTCCAGTTCACGCACGAACTCGACGGAGGAGTCTCTTGTGCGTCATACACCAACGATACGGTCGCTACTGGATGCGCAGATGGCGAGAATCTTAAAATGGTCGTGCTACGAGATGTCGGCTTTCAGAGGGGCGACGGAAGTGCACTTTGCGGATACACAACACCAGTAACGAAGTCCTTGCGGCAAACATCCCACACAACGAAGCGAAATTGGGAGACAAAATCGTGCGGTCCTAAATTTTTGCACTGTGCCAGGAGGGAGTGTCACGGACAACATAATAACAATCCTGACCGGTAGGATGTAAGCCTTGAGATGGGGCTGGGTTTAAAGGTCACTTATTATGTTTTTCTCTAATAACTTGAAAACCGCGGTATCTAACGAAAAGTTTAACTGTAAAAAAAATTAAACTGCTTAAAATTTCCTACAAGAAAGATCCTATTGGATTTTTTTCTCCAGGGCTAATAGTTTCAGCGATCATTGGATGGAAAGATGGTAGATTATTGAAAGTATTGTTCTAATGGTATAGAATTGTTAATCATTAAATGAATTGGGTTTAAAACAAGTACTAAATTGTCTGTTCCACATCCAAATGCAGCAGAGCCGTGTTACAGGCTACATGATGTAGAGGGCAGATGGGCAGGATAGAAGGGCGAGGGAAGCTAGGTCGCCGGATTGTGTTTATGGACTTCCCCATTCATAGGTCTACAGACTGATGGCCTAGCTGGTGATCCTCCACTGTCTCCCCCACTACGTCACAAGACGCAGACACACGGCAAGATACGAGTACATAGACGCTTATGAATTACTGGCGGCACAGTGCGCACACAGCCTGGGAAGTGTTTATTTTTCAGAAAATACGTTAACACTGCGAGATATGAGTTTTAACCTGTTCGGAAGCTACAGTGTTCATCCGGGTAAGGCAACATCCCCCGCCGTGAGCGCTGATCGCTTTTGAGTTCCCAGAATGCATCACCCCAGCATTTCCTGTTCAGTTCTCTTATGTGAGTAGATAACATAAACTTCACCGAGCTCGTGTTTCTGCAACAGAAGCAGGTCGCGTAGGTTTTACAGAACTGCAGATGTTTCAACATACATCAACCAGACCATTACAGCAGATTACTATTTATTTATTTACACGTCAAGTTCCGTGGGACCAAATTGAGGAGCAAATCTCTCTGGTTGTGGAACGTGTCAGTACATGAAATTACAACATAAAAGTAATAAGATATAAATGAACCCGAAAAAAGTCAGTCCATAAGTTTAAGGAAACGCAATCAACTATACAATAAGAAACAGCTTAATTTTTCAAGGAACCCCTCCACAGAATAGGAGTGACCCATGAGGAAACTCTTCACTTTCGATTTGAAAGCGCGTGTGGATTACTGCTAAGATTTTTGAATTCGAGTGGGAGCTTATTGAAAATGGGTGAAGCAGTATACTGCACACCTTTTGGCACAAACAGTTATGGAAGTCCGATCCAAATGCAGGTTTGATTTCTGCGGAGTATTAACTGAGTGAAAGCTGCTTATTCTTCGGAATGAGCTAATACTGTTAACAGTAAGGAATATACATATTAAGAGGCCAATGTCAAAATACCCAGACTCGTGAACAGGGGTCGACAAAGATGTTCGTAAATTTATGCAACTTATTGCCCGAACCGCCCGTTTCTGAGCCAAAAATATCCTTTTAGAATGGCAAGAGCTACCCCACAATATAATACCACACGACATAAGCGAATGAAGGTAAGCACAGTAGACTAATTTTCGTGTCGAACGAGCACTCACTTCTGATACCGTTCGAATATTAAAAACGGCAGCATTAAGTCGCTGAACAAGATCCTGAACGTGGGCTTTCCACAACAACTTACTATCTGAACGCCCTGAAATTTGAATTGTTCAATTTCACTAATCATATGCCAGTTCTGTGCAATTAAAACTTCAGGTTTTGTTGAATTCTGTGTTAGAAACTGTAGAAACTTAATTTTACTGTGATTTAGCGTCAGTCTGTTTTCTACAAACCATGAACATAGGTTATGTACTGCACTATTTGAAACCAAGCCAATGTTGCACACAACATCCTTTACTACCAAGCTAGTGTCATCAGCAAACAGAAATATTTTAAAGTTTTAAAGTCACCTGTGATATAAATAAGGAACAGGAGTTGCCCCAACAGTGATCCCTGGGGACCCCCCCCTCCCCTTTCCCTTGACTCATTTATAATGTATAAGACGCAGTCAAATTAAAACGAGAAGATGATGGAGAAGATGGAGGAAGGAAAGATTTATTATTACAAAAGTAATCGCGATAACTGTTAATGCAGTTATTCCACTGTGAGATAAGACGATCAAGGCCTTGATGGAAAAATGTTTGCGGTCGTCCGCGGAACATGGCTGTAACCAGGCGTGCACTACTTCTTCCGAATGAAATAGACTGCTAAGAACGTGTGTCTACACGGCTCCAGAAATACAGGAATCGCATAGAGATCGGTACCGACTGTACGAAGATGTGTAAACAAGTGTAGCGTATTGCGAATACGCAGACACACTTTCCTGTATTATTACAAGAGTGAAGAACCATCACCAGAGACAGTTAATTCAATAAAATATCAAGGAGTATGCGTTGGTTGGTTGATTCGGGGGAGTGGACCCCGCGAGGTCATCAGTCCCGTCTGATTAGGGGACTGAGCGGGGTGGCGCAGTGGTTAGACACTGGACTCGCATTCGGGAGGACGACGGTTCAATCCCGCGTCCGGCCATCCTGATTTAGGTTTTCCGTGATTTCCCTAAATCACTCCAGGCAAATGCCGGGATGGTTCCTCTGAAAGGGCACGGCCGACTTCCTTCCCAATCCTTCCCTAATCCGATGAGACCGATGACCACGCTGTCCGGTCTCCTTCCCCAAACCAACCAACCAACCAACCAACCTGATTAGGGGAGGATGGGGAACCATCGCGGCATTTGCCTGACGCGATTTAGGAAAATCACTGAAAACCTAATCAGGATGGCCGAGAGCGAGTTTGAACTGTCGCCCTCCCGAATGTGACTCCAGAGTGCTAACCAGTTCGCCACCACGCTCGGTGGAGTATGCGTACGGAGCGGATTAAAGTGGAACGACAGAAGAAAACTAATCCCAGGAAAGGCAGTTGCTAGCCTCACAAAATCCCTCCGCCACACACCGTAAGGCTGTCTGCGGAGTACAGGTGCAAGAGTACGTGTACAGTTTTCTACCGGATTTATTAGTCCCGTCAACCTCGTAGCTAATAAAACTTGGTGTATATCCCAACGTAAGTTTGTTTGAATTCTTCATACACCAATCGTTTTCATTTGCTGCGCGTACAAAATGTTTTAGTGTGTCGTCTCATCTTCTCGAAAACATTTAAGAATCATTTTGATACAGCATATTATATGATCCCATTTTTCAGTTGGATTTCTTTTAATAAGTGCTTTATTTCCTTTGAGACCTGATTTTTTCGAGCATGATTTCTGAATTTACCTTTGTTAAATAATTGCTCTTTTCGTTTATGTCTGTGTAATGGTAATTGGAACTGCATTTGCCCGAATCCTGAAATTTAACATGATTTACCTCCCAGTTCTCGAACAAATGCAATTTACATTCCTGACTTCCTGTCTACTGAGTCTGCTTCTAGCATTGTATCAATTTTTGCAGTATATGATAACTTTCAATTCGAAAGTGATTTATGGCAGTCACATCCTTTACAGGGTTTCTTATTTGATAAACAGTCAGTTACATCCGCAGCCCTATTTGGTGCTTGCCATGTTGATTACCTGTTTGCTTTCTTCTAGATTAATGTGTTACGGACAAACCTTTGTTCTCGGCCTATCTCTAGCTCTGCTACATACGGAGGTTTACACTGAAGAACTCCTTGTTCTCATTAAAATCTCCCATTATCAGCAAGTTGTGGTAGTTTCTTCATTTATCAGTTTCTGAAAGACTTAGTAGTCGTTTCCTGTTCTATGGTAATGCAAGCGCTTCACTGATTTCCAAGGGATATCTTATGTTTATTTTTAAAACAAGGCTACTTATTTACAGATTACTTCAATACAGTATCTGTAATACTGATTTCTAGTTGATGGCAAAAGTCTACTCCTTTTCTTCCTGTTTCTTTATTCCACATAAGGTCCTAAGGCTTACTGAAAGCTTCCACCGAAAAAATTTGTGAACAAATAGTTTAGGAGCCCACTCGAAGTGTAAATTGTTTCGTAAACATACTCGACCGCTTAGCAAGAAATAATCCAGAGGAAATAGGGATCATTATGACGGCTACATGTGTTAGTAACCAGAAGGTCGTTGTAGATTGACTTAATACCGTAACATCCAAATCCACCAAAAATAAACGCAAAATATATCTATTTAAAAAAGCAGATGAAAATTCGCTTTACGCCTTCTTAAGAGGCAGTCTCCGCCCTTTTCAAATTATATAAGCGTAGACCAAATGTGGCCGAAATAGCGTCGGTCGGCAATTGAGAGATAGGTATCCAATGAATTAACCTCCTGCCCACAAGGTCTGTTGCGTAACCAGCCGGCCGCCCTATTTGCCTTAGTGCACATGCATCGGCAGCTAGTGCATCCTAGCCTATCATCCTCACAGTATTGGAGGGGTCGCGTGCTCCGCGGTACGGACTACCCGCATGGGATTCCACCCGACCTTCTTGTTAACATCCTTCCTGTCCACGTTGTTGACAGAGGGTTAATAAGATCCCCCACGTTACACAATATTAGTCATAAAGGTGTAGCGGAAGCAGAAATAACCTTGCCAAATTTAAAAGAACGCAGTACCTCCGAGATTGACTATGTTTACTGAAACTCAAAATTTAGCGCAAACTTCACTGCGAGAGTGGGACACAAAGGACATTTCACGGACAAAGCCACCGATGGCGTCACCGATGACCGTCTCCCCCGTCTCACAAGGGCCAGTTGCCATATATATAAAATGCCCCCTGTCTCCTGTGAAAGTAGGGCTTTTCTAAGTATAAATTGTCTAGAAACTCAATATGTTGCATTGTCATGCTTACTGACCTGGTAGAGGTTCTATTTTGTCACAATCCAGTTCAGACCTATCGGGCTATTACTAATAGTGTGACTGTAGAATTCCGGGCTTAATGGACGAGACACTGTGGCACATCCTATGACGACAGAATCGGAGTTCGGGAACACTGACTGTGACGTCTGAGACAAGGGGGATGTTTGTGCCAGTTCACTCAGAGGTGTATGGTCATTGCTTCTGCCAACTCCACATTGTAACACATACCAGAGAGGGAAGGGAAAGGGCTCACCGCCCCTGCCGCGGCCGCTTCCTCCCTCGACGTCTGCGAACGTCCAAACCGCACCGCGCCGATTCGGGCCGCGTCCCTCTAAATCCACTCTTGTGTTTGCTTAAATAACCACCACCCCCTAATGACATTACAGTTTAAACAATTCACCCCAGCTCACCAGTTACAGTAAGTTCAAAACAGGGAGAAAATCCATTTATCCCAAGTTTAAAATGATGGGAAGTCTGTTGGCTATCAAACTATAGAACACTCGTCTTAACATTAAAACTGAACAGCCCACTGATTCGTTCTGTTCTGTCACACTCGTCGCTATCGTACATAGTTAAGGGGAGGGAGGGGTAGAAATAGGAGAGGTATTCACTTGCATCTTCATTTAAATACCGCAGTCCCCATAACGCGCTGAGCTTTAGGCGGTCGAGTCGCGGGCAACCCCTGCCGTACCCCACTGGGGTGACAGCCCTCTGGCATCATGCAGCGCTGCTGGCTCTAGAAATGACGAGTTCTGTGCGCAGTATTGCTGTATTTATTTTACTTTTAAGATATGGACCTAACGACTGTTGGATGGCGCTAAATCAAACCGAGCAAGATGTCGCAGTGGTTTGCACACCGGACTCGCATTCGGAAGGACGACGGTTCAAACACGGGTCCGGCCATCTTGATTTAGGTTTCCTGTGATTTCCCTAAGTCGCTTCAGGCAAATGCCAGGATGGTTCCTCTGAAAGGGCACGGCCGACTTCCTTCCCTAATCCGATGGGACTGATGACCGGCCGGTCTGATCCCTCCCCCAGGTCAGTCGATCGTTAAATCAACATAGGCACGTTCGCACCCACAATACTGTACCATACGAAATGCTCTGCATATGTCGGATGTCCCAGGTACAACCTAAAATAGTTACAGTTTTCCTACGGTTCTGCCACACGTTTATCTAGCAATTTGCTTGACGGTTGTTTTGTACAGGAGAGAGATTTGGTGGTGATCTAGTGTTCTGTTCTTGTTCTCGACGTTACTGCAGCATACTTTAAGTTCGGTCATCAAACGCTGCTGCCTGCACGCGTTTGTTTCTGTCGAAGAGTGCACCTACAACTTTCGCGGAGTGGTAGTCACGGCACTGGAATGTAATGAGGTGCGCATTTCGTTCTTGCGGAAGTCCGACGTTTGCATGTGTCTCGTGCACCAGTAGACGGGGCGTAGCTCCGCTATGGCTGCAATCGTTCGGCAGACGTTTGCGGTGGTCTAGCGTCTGGATGTCGGTGGATTTTGGCGTCTCCTGACACGTCCTACAGCTGTTTAAATATGTATAAGTAACAATTCCTACCCTATTACACACATAACGAAACAGTTTTGGCTATGATGCAAGACTTCGCGGGGGTCGGCGTGCATGTCTTAGCGATCTCGACACGCAGTGTTCATCTCACAGCGATCTCGCATACACACCTAGGTAATGCGATGTTGTTTAAAGGAAGAAGCTAGTACCATCAATTTTAAAGTGCATGACAGGCAGATTTCGAACGAAATCATAAATATCCTGCTAGGGCCATAATATTTATGAACATTCGATACAAAAGTGTAGCGGAATAACGCGAAATTCACTACTTTCGGTGCAATTTTCATCTATTTAAGCACAAAGTTGTGCGAACTGACTTGGATGTGTGCGGGATTTCGCGACAGGAGTGGCGGTGCGTGGCACACTGGGGCGATGTGCCGCTTGCTGCTGCTGCTGCTGCTGCTGCCGACACGCGTGTGATTCATGGCTCTACTATGGTGACAGCGTCACCTCCCGTTACTCAGATGCTTGGGAGCGCCTTTCACCTGCAGTCTCCAGTCCATGTCGACATGTGCCGTGTCTTAGGGGAAGGCGTTTTCAGAAGTGGATGGAAGACTTAAGCTTTCTCGGAAACATTAATAAGTCGTTGTCACTACCAGCACTATTCGCAAAGAATGTGTGTGTGTGTGTGTGTGTGTGTGTGTGTGTGTGTGTGTGTGTGTGTGTGTGTGTGGGGAACTCTCGGTTTTCTCCTTGTTGTCGTTTTGGATGTTCAGCAGAAATGGGAATAGTGGACAAATCTTAAACTTCTCTTCCAATTGGCTGCAGTATGTGTTGATCTTTCGGTCGGTGTTAAAGATCCTGAAAGGCACCTCGAAAGGGGTTTAATATTTCTTTAGGTGCAAAGTTCACTGATTTCGATATATTATTCGTTGATTTCACTATGAAATTGACGCGAAAATTCAGTGATATGTTGCACGTCGCCAGCCGTCATTTTGAATAAGGCTGCGCTATTATCCCTGGTCTCGGATAGAGCTGCAGCAGTATGTCCTAGTCAGCCATCGAGAGCGTGTCGATTGTGGCAGGACATACGGTCTGTATCGGGCATAAGACGAGAGCTGTCGGGCTGTCATTTAGAAATACTATGCAGACGTCTGATGTTACTCTGTCTGTTCACGACACTGGATGGCGTTAGATACACGAGTCTATGTTGGTATTAAGTTCGATACAGTTCCGCGCTGTCGTCCAATGAATAGAATACAGAATATCAAATTAGATTTGCCATTAGGTTGGAGAGGTACTAGCAAATAACGTGTTGTTCAGAAAATAGATACGGAGTACTACTACAGTTTCTGAAATTGATGCAGTGTTTGCAATCGTGTCGGGTATAAGTGCTCAGTCTAGACGTTTGCCTACATAGTACGCCTCTGTGCAGTTTCAAAATTTAGACGTGATCAAGAACAGAACGGAGGACGGCGAGTGGGCGTAGAGCCTTTCCCTTCCCTCCCCGTTGTGTATTAAATAAAGAGGCAAGTGGAGAGATGAAATCGTTGAGTTAACTGAGCCAGTGACCGTACACCTCCGAGTGAATAGTAGCTTGGAAGGAAAAATATGTCACGTAGGGCTGCAGACCCGTCCTTACCTGCACAAACCTCCTTTCTCTCTGTCGTCGCACTGCCAGTACTCCAGAACTTGGAATCTGACGTCTTAGAACTTACCCCAGTATGGCAAGTCTGGACCAGTATGCAGGAATTCTACACTCTTATAAATAGACCGACCGCTCGGAGCTGGATTGTGACGTCATGGATCCAATTTTGGAGCTCTGGGGCAGTACATCAGAAGTCTACACAGTTATAAATAGCCCTAAAGACTGAACTGGATTGTGACAACATACAGCCTGTCCCACTAGTCCAGGTCAGTCAATATGACAATACGCCATCTTACATTTCACGAGAATTTATACTTGGGACAGCAGCCCTGCTTCCACACGGGTGATACACACTAGCGCGATTGGGCTATTGTTTTCAATTTCCACCCAAAATTTGAACTTCCCGCCGTTTTGTATATACGGCAAGTGTCCTTTGTAAGGCAGGGGATGGAGTGATCGGGAACGTCATGGGCGCCCTGCTTTGTCCGTAAACTGTCCTCTTTGACCTACTAAAGTACACGTATTAAAGTACACGCTAATGTGTTGACCAGTTCTGTGTACCGTGGGGGATCACTACCATCTATCACTAACTTAGTTGATACACATTGAAGCGCCAAAGAAACTGGTATAGGCATGCGTAATCATACAGATAACGCAAACAAGCAGAAGACGGCACTTCGGTCGGCAACGCGCACATAAGACAAGTGTCCGGCGCAGTTCGTAGATCGGTTACTGCTGCTACAATGGGATATTATCAAGAACTGAGTGAGTTTTAACATCGTGTTATAGTTGGCGTACGAGTGATGGTTCCTGTACGACCATGTCACGAGTGTACCGCGAATATCAGGAATCCGGTAAAACATCAAATCTCCGGCATCACTGCGGCCGGAAACAGATCCTGCAAGAACGGGACCAACGACGAATGAAGAGAATCGTTCAAAGTGACAGAAGAGCAACCCTTCCGCAAATTGCAGATTTCAATGCTGGGCCATCAACAAGTGTCAGCGTGCGAACAACTCAACGAAACATCATCGATATAGGCTTTCGGAGCCGAAGGCCCACTTGTGTACTTTTGATATCTGCACGACACAAAACTTTACGCCTCGCCTGGGCCCGTCAGCACCGACATCGGACTGTTGATGACTGGAAACTTGTTGCCTGGCCCCCTCGACGAGTCTTGGTTCAAATTGTATCGGGCAGATGGAAGTGTATGGGTATAGAGACAACCTCACGAATCCATATAACCTGCATGTCAGCGTGGCACTGTTCTAGGTGGTGGAGGCTCTGTAATGGTGTGGTGCATATGAAGTTGGAGTGATATGGGATCCCTGATCAGTCTAGATACGAGTCTGACAGGTGACACGTGCTTAAGCATCCTGTCTCATCACCTGCATCCACTCATGTCCATTGTGCATTCCGACGGACTTGGGTAATTCCAGGAGGACAATGCGACACCCCACACGTCCAGAATGGATACAAGATGGCCCCAGAATATCTTTTCTGAGTTTAAACACTTCCGCTGGTCATCGAATTCCCCAGACATGAACATTATTGAGCTTATCTGAGATGCCTTGCAACGCGCTGTTCAGAAGGGATCTCCACTCCTCGTACTCTGATTTAAGGGTCAGCCCTGCAGGATTCATGGTGTCAATTCCCTCCAGCACTACTACAGACATGAGTAGAGTCCATGCCACGTCGTGTTGTGATACTTACCAGTACTCGCAGGGGCCCTACACGAGATTAGGCAGGTGTACCAGTTTCTTTGGTTCTTTAGTGTGTGTGTGTGTGTGTGTGTGTGTGTGTGTGTGTGTGTGTGTGTGTGTGTGTGTGTGTGTTGCCGTCCATGCTATTAGTTTGAATTAAAGCCGCATCTGGTATGTGGTACACAGTTCGGAAAGAACGGAAGCCGAAAAGCGAATTATCTGCTTTTTTAAATAGATATATTTTGCGTTTATTTTTGGTGGATTTGGATGTTACGGTATTACGTCACTCTACAACGACCTTCTGGTTACTAACACCTGTAGCCGTCATAATGATCCCTATTTCCTCTGGATTATTTCTTGCTAAGAGGTCTGGTATGTTTTCGAAACAATTTACACTTCGAGTGGGCTCCTGAACTAATTGTTAAAAAATTTCTTCTGGGATAAAGCTTTCAGTAAGACTTAGGACCTTATGTGGAATAAAGAAACAGGAAGAAAAGGAGTAGACTTTTGCCATCAACTAGAAATCAGTATTACAGATACTGTATTGAAGTAATCTGTAAATAAGTAGCCTTGTTTTAAAAATAAACATAAGATATCCCTTGGAAATCAATGAAGCGCTTACATTACCATAGAACAGGAAACGACTACTAAGTCTTTCAGAAACTGATAAATGAAGAAACTACCACAACTTGCTGATAATGGGAGATTTTAATGAGAACAAGGAGTTCTTCAGTGTAAACCTCCGTATGTAGCAGAGCTAGAGATAGGCCGAGAACAAAGGTTTGTCCGTAACACATTAATCTAGAAGAATGCAAACAGGTAATCAACATGGCAAGCACCAAATAGGGCTGCGGATGTAACTGACTGTTTATCAAATAAGAAACCCTGTAAAGGATGTGACTGCCATAAATCACTTTCGAATTGAAAGTTATCATATACTGCAAAAATTGATACAATGCTAGAAGCAGACTCAGTAGACGGGAAGTCAGGAATGTAAATTACATTTGTTCGAGAACTGGGAGGTAAATCATGTTAAATTTCAGGATTCGGGCAAATGCAGTTCCAATTACCATTACACAGACATAAACGAAAAGAGCAATTATTTAACAAAGGTAAACTCAAAAAGAAATCATGCTCGAAAAAATCAGGTCTCAAAGGAAATAAAGCACTTATTAAAAGAAATCCAACTGAAAAATGGGATCATATAATATGCTGTATCAAAATGATTCTTAAATGTTTTCGAGAAGATGAGACGACACACTAAAACATTTTGTACGAGCAGTAAATGAAAACGATTGGTGTATGAAGAATTCAAACAAACTCACGTGGAAGGCACTATTAACTCCATTAGACAAAATTCTGCTCGTCTCATATTCCATCATTTGTGTTCACACAAGTTGATTGGAGCCTACTATCTGGAAAATGCAGTAGAAAACTACAGTACGGTCAGCGTTGGCCCATTGTGAAGAAACCGACACAGAAACGAGCCCCCCTTCCTTACAGTACTGCTGTAGGCCACTGAAAGGTTCTAAGAATTTTCTTTTGCCGTTTGGTGACACACTTCTATTAAAAGTTTGTGCTGTAGGAAGACGTGTAACAACAAAGCCGTTAGTTTTCCCCCCCGTACATTAGACCTAGCATTATACACTGAGCATTGTGAATGAATGTTCGTAGTTTCCCGAGAGACTGACTTGTCCTACAGTAATTCCAGGATACTTGCACCACTGTACGTGCATCGTCGAATAAGAGATATGCGACAATGTTTTTAGTCTTTGAAAACCCATAGCTGAATACAGGTTAAAGTGGGTTGCTTGACTGGTTTCTGTTTTTGGTATTGGACGAATCGTCTTATTACAAACCTAATTTCCCACGCAATAAACATAGGATAGGGAGATAGGGAATGAACTAAATAAACCCAAAGGCGATTTTTTACTAGTCTGACGTTTCATTTTTGTCAGATGATATGCGAAGTTCACCGGCTCCAGGGAGACAGATGTCAACGATGGTGCACTGCCAGGAAAGCCAGAACGTGCTTGGCAGAACGGAAAGAGAAGTGCCGCTCCTTTGTGACGTGACCCTATCCCATGCGATCATCTTTCACGGCTGTGAGCGGATTTTTAAGCAAAATACACACACATTGGTAAGTGCTGAGTGTTCTCAAATGTTGGGTATGTTACTTAAAGAATTAATTCTAAGTTTATCCGTGGGCTCCATATTTCCAGGGTAGTGGTTGGGCTGAGCGGCTGCACTTAATCGTTGAAACGATGACCTCCTTTCTGAGCCACATTGATCTTGCCTAGCTGCGGTGTGTGTGTCAAAGCGTTATTACTTTAGATTGTGGCAGGTGATCGTCATATATGCAAGAATTCTTCGAATAAAACGTACTTTGTAAAGTCACTTTGTATGAACGAGAAGGAAGTCAGTCTAGAGTTCAAATCAAAATTTGTTTTCATATAATTGAATCTGTACAAAAACAGGAAGCGATAATCTGCAGCGGAATAATGAGCCCATACTTCTGAAAGTATTTAACAGTTAAAGACTCGCTACAGTTAAAAAGTGCATATGAGTCGGAGAGTCATATTCTTATCTTTATCATAAAATGTTTAAAGCTGTGATATCGAGGCATACGTCAAGGTCCCAGTCTATGCCATTACGTCCTTACTGGTTTACGAGCTCCAGAGGGACGGTCGTGCATAATTTTTTGGGCCAGCACCCAGGCCAAAAGGGTGTGGCAGGGCATAGCTTAGCGACCGCGAGACGTATTTCTCTAGAACGAATCCTGTTTGCAACGGAGTGTACTATGCAATGAAACTTTCAAATAGATTAAAATTGTGTGTCCGATTCTCTCCGAATTGCTTAAATGTCTACTGCCACGCCTACTCCAAAGAATGTTAACATAGCCACATTGTTCTACGGTGGCTGTCACTAACGTCTTATTTGCGGCTTCCGTTAGAGTTTCGCCACATTTTCGCAGAACTGTTTGAACTAGTGTAAGTTAACCTTTGGCCTTCCCTACTGGTGTTAAATTTGCGTTCCATTCCATTCTCGTTATCTCTATAGGTAATTAAACAGTATAGGCACAAGTAATTTGACACTTCAATTGTAATTGTACAGTTTATTTTTTATGAACGATATGGTGCATGTATCCAAATGTAAAGACCTGTCATTCAGTCCACTATGTGGAAATTCCGTGAAACGGTTTGCATTTCCTTGCGACCGGACAACAAAGATGGTTTGCTGAGGATAACAGCATCGTTTGCAGACGGACTTGAGTGTTGGAGAGATTAACGCATTGGTCATTTATGTATAATGAAAACATACATAAATTCCTGGGACACACCTCGTATTACGTACACTGCTGTAGAGCATTCGCCAGCAAAGTGTAGTGGGTTCTGTTAGGCTACCTTGTATGAAGCTGTCGTAGTTACCATTCGACAGTACGGTAGTGCACAAATACCTACCGGCAAACTAAAAAGACTGACTGATTGTTCATTTCAAAGTATTGGTTGCAAATTATCGAGCGAAATACGCGAAAGCTACCTGTTTCACATGGTTGGTTATTCCAGTATCCCTCCTGATTCTTTCAAATACAATTATTCTCCGAACTTATAATACAGGGTGTCCCAGGAGGAACTATAGACATTCAGAGATATGACAGAAACGATCATTCGAAGCAAAAAGGTCTAGTAAACATGGGCTCTAAAATGCATACCTTAAGAGCTATTAGCATTTTATCTTCGATACTGTGAAAAATTTCTTGGACTGAACAAGTGCAAGCTCTTAAGGTATGCATTTTAGATCCCATGTTTACCAGACTTTTTTTCTTCCAGTCACCAATTATCGTACCTGTCATATTCCTGAGTAATTTCTACTAGCACAACCTGTATATTCTAGGATTCAGCAACACATGGTGACGAAGCATATTTTTCTGGAATTCTGTGCTTTTGTTCTGTTACCATTTTTATGAAAATGTGTTGTTTCCGCTCTTTTTCAACCACATGACATTGTTACAAATGAGATAAGCACGGTCTAATTATATTTTTAAATATACCTTTTAATGTTTCGGATTCTGTCGTTTTCAGTTTCAGAACCTACCCGTCGGGGAGGCACTGGATGGATCATTTCAATCCGTTCATTGACTTCCGATATGACCATAACTTTCGAAGGATCTTCCGAATGGACAAGTTAAGTTTGAATCATTCCATGTCAACTCATCTAAGCCTCCCTGCTCGACCATTACGGATTTCGTTGGAATTTTATGTGAACAGTCGCACACGTCCCCAACGAACAGCCGTAAAATTTACTGTTCGGCGAAACAATACAGGTTGATTCCATGCGCGACATTGCACAGAGCGAACGTGAATTTCTGGCAAGTTTGACCTCTCATATTTTGGGCAACATCGTGTCGAAACAAATTAAATGTGGCCACATTTTACGACTTTCTGCGTTGTCTGAAGAAGAATAATGAAAGGAATTTTAAGAGCCATATTCAGTCAGAAAATTGTGGACGAAATCGCAAAAAAAATATCGTCGCCAGAAAAAATTCAAAGTTCGTCTTATATCTCAGGGTCTAAAGATATGAACTTGAAGCTCGGCATGTAGTAATAACCCATTCTGAAATATAAAGTTTCTTTTGCGTTCCACTTACCAGTACTGAATAAATTAAGTGAAAAGTTGAAGTTTTTTGTTAAAACATAAAAAAGCGGTGTTTTGACCAGATTTCACAAAAACCTCTTTCATAAAGCTTTCCAAATTGGGCTAATTAGAAATACTATGATTTTCACCGCCAAAGAAAGTTTGATTAAGCAACGCGGGCTAACAGTGCTAGATCATTTGAACCAAAGTTTGGGGGGAAAACTACAGCACGAAAAAATGTAAACAATTACATTTCGTAACGTAAACGTACGTTGAGATGAACTTAATACGCAGCACGGCGGTAGCGCTAAAATGTGGAATAGAAAATCCCCACTGTGAGCTGTGGTTCTAACGTGCTGGCTCAGTACTGTGAGTTGGATGAAGTAATGCATTTGATTGCTGGAACGTGGCCTTTCTGTTCTGCTCCCGCCCCGACTATAAAACTAAATATAAACGAATCCTTGACGAATCGTGCCATTAGTTGTTGTTCACCGTGCATCTCTTTCTGTATCCGCCCCCACTCCCCCCCCCCCCCCTCCTCCCCAGAGGGGACTTTGTTGGTCAAATTTTACATAGGAACCCATGTCTGGAAACGTCACCCAACGACGCTGAAGAGCGTTATAGGCGCAGGCGCCTCTACATTTACCGTATGTAGGCTATATAGTGGATGATTCCGTGATGATACAAAGTTTCAAGGATGATGGAAACGTATCAGTTTGAAATAAGGGTCCCTGGTTCGGAAATGAACCTGTCGAAAATCATTCTGCTGCCTCTGACAGTGGAATACATGTTGCTAAGATTGTAGAGCAGGGAGCTTTCAGAGGTGGTAGCATGGACCAAAACAAGAAAAATGTCCAGCAAACAAGAACACCTTTCAGTAGAGGAGCTGTTTCACTCTAGCAAAGATGAACAAGTGCTCATAACGCCTCAGGAATGCGGTTTAGAGCCCATGTTCACAGACGTTTCTAGTTTAGGTACATACTATCACCTCTGAAATTTGCCTACCCTACATTCTTCGCAACAGTATTCCACTGTCAGAGGTATCGGAATGATTTTCGCTTGTAACTTTCGACACATTACTTTGCGAACCCAGGGACCTTTACCTCAAAATTGATACATGTATACGATTCCATCGTCCTTGAAAGTTAGTATTGTTATCACGGAATCACCCTGTATATACAGGGTGTTACAAAAAGGTACGGCCAAACTTTCAGGAAACATGTTATGTGGACATGTGTCCGGAAACGCTTAATTTCCATGTTTGAGCTCATTTTAGTTTCGTCAGTATGTACTGTACTTCCTCGATTCACCGCTATGATTTCATACGGGATACTCTACCTGTGCTGCTAGAACATGTGCCTTTACAAGTACGACACATGTGGTTCATGCACTATGGAGCTCCTGCACATTTCAGTCGAAGTGTTCGTACGCTTCTCAACAACAGATTCGGTGACCGATGGATTGGTAGAGGCGGACCAATTCCATGGCCTCCACGCTCTCCTGACCTCAACCCTCTTGACTTTCATTTATGGGGGCAATTGAAAGCTCTTGTCTACGCAACCCTGGTACCAAATGTAGGGACTCTTCGTGCTCGTATTGTGGACGGCTGTGATACAATACGCCATTCTCCAGGGCTGCATCAGCGCATCAGGGATTCCATGCGACGGAGGGTGGATGCATGTATCATCGCTAACAGAGGACATTTTGAACATTTCGTGTAACAAAGTGTTTGAAGTCACGCTGGAACGTTCTGTTGCTGTGTGTTTCCATTCCATGATTAATGTGATTTGAAGAGAAGTAATAAAATGAGCTCTAACATGGAAAGTAAGCGTTTTCGGACGCATGTCCACATAACATATTTTCTTTCTTTGTGTGTGAGGAATGTTTCCTGAAAGTTTGGCCGTACCTTTTTGTAACACCCTGTACATAATGTACAGAAGCCGGAGCCTGTGACTGTCTGTAACGTCATCAGATTAACTTTCCGGACATTCGCTCCTATGTAAAACTCGATCTACTAAGTCCCCTCTATAACCTTAGAAGTACGGAACACGAACTCCTACAGTATACCAGACGCCACTACCGTTTCTGATATCAGCTCATTAAGAACGAGGTGTTCGGATTTCTAGAAAGCCCTCAATCCAGTCGAATACCAGTTCCAGTTGTTAGTAGAAAGTTTTGAAACAGGAACCGACATGTATTCCGAAGACATCGGCGATTAAGAGTATGGTTGTGGCTACGAAAATATGGTGTTACGTAATGTGGCTCGAACGTGTAGCTTCGTTTGAGAAACCATATGCCTATAGCATTAAAATGTGAGTGTAAAACTTGAAAATTACAAATTACTACCCATTTGTTCCCCTCAAACTACTGAAAATGACTGTCCGGGGAGCTAAGGGAGAGGCAAAGTTGTCCAGAGTGGTGCAAGGACAAGCATCCGAGCGCAGACTCGTCGGCCGGGTCGCATGCCCGCGCAGTTGCCGCTGTGCTGTGCGGCCCCCCTCCCCTCCCCCACCCCCTCCACCGTGTCTCAGCCGGCTGCAGATGAGACACATTTATGAGCCATCAGTCGGGAGTAGCTCCACTGGCTGATATTTTGTAACCGACGCTGTGCGCGATGACTATTATGCGCGGTTATCATTTTTATACGCCGTTGAAATAGCGTGTCGTTCTTGAAACATTGTCAGTCGTGTGCATAAAACAAATATGTGTCTTAAGCAACTCGCTGATCTTCGTGCAGCAGGAAATCTAGGGCTGCGATGACTCAATTTGCGTCACATCTGGGACTGGGCTGGTACTTCACGGTAATGAAAAATTTTGATTTATTCTCGTTCGGTAACGCATATTTTTAATCTTTTTAATCGTGCACAAAGATAGCTATTTGTGGTTTCACTGTGCCCCGCAGCTGATGGAAAGTGTGTTTGTATCGAAAATATCGCCAGCTTTGTGATTGAAAGTCAACTGTAATTCGTCCTTTTCACATCTACACGCCAAGACATGTGCTGAAAATTGTTGTGCTAGACAGCTCTTCGTATAAATGTCTAAATGTGTAGGTAATTGATTCTGTAGTTGTGAACATAAATTTATAGTCAATAATTTTAGGCGATGAAAAACGTTTTCGTGACTAAGTCCAAATAGTGGCGTAGACCCATAGGTCCGAGAGCGTATTCGACTATTACATTCTATCGATAAACATGATTTTTCAGGTCAAACTGATGAAATTTTCACGGTTTCAATGTTACAGTAAATTGGTCGTCAAAACACTTTCCTTCAGCATCATATAGTTTTATTACACGGGCATTCCATTGTCTATATATTAGAGAACAGGCCTATGAATTCAGTTAGAAGTCTTACAGTTAAACATGGAATCTGACCAACAGTGAAACTTTATTTTTGTTTACACACAATGCATTACAGGAATGGAAAGTCGTGAACATCAGCAAGAATACTAATACCGATCTTAGATTGAAGTGTCGGTGTTTCCTGTCTCAACACCCGCAAGTTCGCTCGCAACTGTGATTAGCCTCAGAATTTAGCGTGCTTTCCCACATCTGACACCAAATACCGAATGATTTCTATGCCGACTGCACCTACGTACATCGCAGTTCACATAACTTTTTCGGAGATTTCGCTTACATACAGAAGCCGAAGTTCCTTATGAGTTAAGGCAACGCTTCAGGAAACCGACTCGGAATATGTACTTCTACTGCAGTTATTTCACTGGCAGCGACCAGTTCCTGTTAAGTAAAATGGGAAAAACAAGACACTGGAAACATACATTCAGAATTTCATTACGAAAAATCCCTGACAATGTTAAGCTTTAACAGCAATGCTGTTAAAAGCAAGATTCTTGTCCGAGTAGCAGACCGTATGAAGCACCAACCCAAAAGAGATTTTCACGAAGTTGCTGACAGAAGAATCTCTGCGAGATTTGTCTTTGTGCATAAGCCTAGTGTGTAACAAGTAACAACAAAACATGTTTTGCCCCCCCCCCCCCTCCCCAACACACGCACGCACGCACGAGAGAGAGAGAGAGAGAGAGAGAGAGAGAGAGAGAGACACGTGAGACGTTGCCTTGTTGGTGGCGAGGGGTGCGCGCCCCTCTGGCAACCCCAGCGCCGTGTGCGCACTCCCTCTTCCCCCACCCCGACGAGTGATCTTTACCCCTACACTGCCCGAGCAATATAGTCATTCATTGCCTGCGGGCACTGTGCTGCGCGCGGCCGGCTTTGTGACGCTTACATTGGTAACCCGAGTTTTCCATATTTTCCGTGCACTACGTGTGTTGTGTGATGAAGTTTACGCGTCGTTCCTAAACGCGGCTGCTGATCTGGCTTCGTGGAAGTCTGCCGGGGGATTGCTGTACAAATGGATCTGATGTGAGGATGTATGATGGCGACGACGCTGCTTGCAGCGACACAACCAATGGACACTTCGCACCTACATCTTTCCCGGTATGAAACGATAAGTCTTTTATCTTCTTGTCCTTACTTATTAAGTACGAAACTGCTACCTTGAAGAGCACCCTAATGCCTTTATGCGACTAATTTTCTTTATATTTCGGATGCAGTGACGTATAATCAGAACAGCATTTTCATCTCGAGTAATTTAAGGTGTTGTCGCGTATATATACCGGTACATACAACAACTGAACGTATAAAACTGCGTGGTTACACCAATCCCCCGACGACTGTGTTTTATGTTCAGTGCAAAATATAGTTAGTACTCCTAATGAGCAGTACATAAATAATTTGCCAACTTTTGTGACATATTTTAACTTTCCAGAATAGTTTTTCTATTTCGAGGTACTGTAAAGAAACTTAATAAGCACCGTGGCTACCATTCTTTTCTACAACGTGACGTATGCTGACATCAACCGCTTACGAGCACGGAAATATACCAAATTTTGAATGTTTGTTGGCGTGTTTAATCATTTCGCAGTTCTGATGACTGCTACTGAAATAATTATGTAGTAGTAACTAATTATTCTGTGATAAATAACCGAATCGTGTGTTCGTCCATTGACCATACATAAGCTTACTCTTTATATTAAAGTATCATTACAAATATAGATTTCGACAAGTTAATTCGAATTTGCTACACCTTTTCCTCGTCTCATTTATTTTTTGAAGTAATGTAATATCTTTTCTAAACTACAAATAATACTTTCGAGTGGCATCTCGAAACGTTTTTCATTAGAAAACTTCCGATAAATGAGTCGTTATATAACAGATAAAAGCCACAAACGTCTGAATTTCTGCACTGTGTTTGGAAGCCGAATATGTAATACAGATTTGTTTGTGTTGGTGGTACAGAATTATGGGAAACGTTTCTGTAAACAGCAGAGGAAATTTAAAGCAGCCATATTTGTTGTCGCAAATTTGGGCGTGGTACGGGTGACTGACGGGTACCGTTACAGGAATTTGCGCCTACATTGCTTCATATTTAGCTTTCTCCCGTGTATCTAATGAGATAAACGTTTTTATGCTATTCTTCTGAAACATATATCTGCTCTTGAACCTTCATGCCATAGAATAGGCCTCTTGCTTGTAAGGTTAACTGCACAACGAAACGTGAAAGTACGTCCAGTACTTGATCACTCGTCAAAGTTAAACTCCAGAAGGAAACTATCATAATTATTGACGCAGCCAGCGGTAGTGGTAGATGAAATGCTTCCATATTTTTAGTACATTTAGCATCTCAGTTGCCTACATATATAGCTGTACGTATATATTTAAATATCTGCCTTCCTGGATCTATAGATCTCATACTACTTGGGCAAAGTAGAACTGGCAGTCAATTGTTTTGTGTTTGAGTAATTACATAAGTCTACACAAACCCAGTGCTGTTTGTCTCGATTGTCGTTACCTTTGCTCGCGGCTCATCGGTAAGCTTGCTCAGAAAGTTGCCACCATGAACTAATGAAGTATAAAAGCCTGTAGCTAGTTCACTGTGCTATGGAACAATTGATCCCTTCTTCAGGCGATAAAAGGGGGGGAAATGAGTGGTTATTGCCGGGTCTTTAGTTCATAGGCGTTTAGAAGAGACTTCATTTGTTTCATTAACTTCATGTCTGTGCGAAAGGAGCTACACTGGGACATGGATGACAACCCTAATATTACATGAAAATCAGATCAGTCTGTGTCACTATTTCATAGCCCCGCGCGAGAACAATAAGCCCGCACACACTTAAAAGTACCACTTGAGTGCTTCGCTCCTTGTTTGTTACCTTTCACATTTGTTTCTAGCACGCACCACCACGTTGCTGATTGGTATGCATGACGTTGACTTTCTTCTTTTTTAAATTCTACTAGAGAATGGGAGGTTCAGTTATCGCTCGATATCGACATAGCCATAGAGACGTAATGCTATGACGAAGTAGCTTGTACATTTACAAACTCATTGTTGTATTTCATTTTCATGAATGATACTCCATACCTACAGACACAATTGCGAGTATATAGGGTTGTTAAGTTTTCCTGCGTGTACCTAAATTGGATCTCGTACAGGTATTTTTGTTTGCTGATACAGTTGTAAGCGTTTTGTAAGAAAATGAAACATTTAAGAGTTATGGAATTCCTTCAGACGCAGTATGACGCTAATACACTTCATGTACATTAATACTCTGCGCATCGCACTGCCCTCCTTTGTATACATTCGGTATCGCCTGTTAGGCCTGTTCGGTATGGAGCACACACTTCAGCAGTTTTCTAAGGTGGGTCGAGTGTTTCTTAAGGAACATCCTTTGCAGGCTGACAGCATTTTCCCTGTATGCTACTGATGAAAAGTCTATCCGATTTATCTAATTGATTGAAAAAAAAAAAACAGCCACCAGTTAATCGAAGTTGGTGCTAAGTCTTTTGTACCAGCGCTTCACGTTGATAGAATGTTAAGTTCAAAGGAGGATCAAACATCAGGGGTTGTAAACTCGTACGCCGACGTACTCCTGACGAATGTCTTATGCTGCCGCGTATACTTGATTGGTATATGTTCGAAGAAATGTCATGCAAGCTTTCCTTCTATAGTCTTTGAGCTTAGTGTCAGTCCTGGCCGCTTACTACCGACAGCGCCTAACCGATAACGTAGTTAGTAGTTGTGACCATTTTGATAATTAACGTAAGCTTTGTGATGCGAGGATGCCAGAAATTTCATGCGATTCTTCAAATCAGACTAAATGAACGTTTCTACTGTTGCACAGCGAAGATTGCCGTGTACATAATAGAATAACAGGACTGCTCAAACATGCTTTTGAGAACTGATCATGAAAATGTTCAGTAAGTGGAAAACATTCCACTGTGCATGCGAGACTTTCTGGCTGTACCGGTAAGTGTTTGGCCCCTGTAAGTAGTAGGGGCTTTCTGCGTGGGTCGGGTCGATGTGCGAAGCTCAGTGGAGGGGAGGCTCGTGTATTGATCGTTGTCGCCCTGCTCAACGTCACTTTTTTGCTGTCTTGCTACTCACGGTACGCTGCTTTAGTGTTAAAACTCCAATAAACGCAAAAAATTGTCATTTACTAATGTTACGAAAGAAGTAATCACCTACTTTCGTTGTAGGTATCGATTTTGATTCCTTGTAACAGTCGATCTAACAAATTATTCGCCTACGCGTCTGTGTGCTATATTTGCTTGGACGGAGGTCTCATTGTTCAGCAAAGGTAGTTTCAGCCGGCTTCACAAAGGGAAGGATGTGGTACGAAAGAATCTGTGTTCCAGCCACAGAACGCCCCCCCCCCCCCCCCGCCCTCCTCACCCGCCTACCGGATGTTTACCTCGAAAAAAATCGTAGCAGGGCAGGGCTTCACAATTTAAAAGCAACATACGCCACCCAACACGCTGATTTTCGTGTAAATCCATATAATTCCTCTAGATACAGTTGCACACACGTAGCAAAGTGTAACGAGACAGTATGGTCATAAACACCAACCCCACTTGAAATTCAGTATCTTTTTCTCGTGTACTCTTAGGAGAGAGAGAGAGAGAGAGAGAGAGAGAGAGAGAGAGAGAGAGAGCGCTAGGCTTTCTCCCATTCATTTCTGTCCGCGCTAACCAGACCCTGCGTACCCTCACTGCTTCCCAAATGCGTTTGAAAATCCGGCGAGGAAACCCAGTGTCCAAACAGTCACTGAATACTGCTGGCATGTGCTTTGCTCATAGATTGCAGCAAACGAGATACAGCACTTTATATAATCTTACGGATTGCACTGGACTGCTACCTTATTCAAAAGAAAGTTGCGGAAACAACCTTCGGTGGAATAAACTAATCTCTGTTTCGTTGCAGTATGGATGAACATGTAATTTAATCGGATTTGTGTAGCAAATCTCTGCGGGCCTCATTGTGGCACTAGTTACCGATACAGGAACTACTGGCAAGTCAGAAACAAACCGTCTAAACTACAGAAACACATTGTATTACGCGTGGCGGTTATAGTGGGCTTTCGTATCTTGCTTTCTGTGGTGATAGCTGTATCAGTTCAGCCGCGTAGCCGTAGCGGGAGATAAGTCGTGTCTAAGATACACAACAGACAGCGAGTGTATTTCGGCATCGACAGCGACTTCACGATTTGAATGTGCGAGACATTCCAACATTACGTGCACTGTGTGGTGCGGCGTAAGAATGACATATGGTTGTTAAAAGATGACACGACACTAAACTGCGTGTAGCACCTAGTGGGTACTACAACATGTAAATCGGCCAGTCTGACATGAACGATAAAGCTAAGATTGAGACATAACTCAGTAGAATAACTACCGGAAACGCAATTGGTCACAAGAGTTGTAAGCGTGAGATCTGTCGACAAATTGATCATTCGGAAGAAACTCTTAAGCCTGGTATACACTTTACGTTTTGTCGTCAGTCTCGTACGATCGTGCCAGATTTGTCAAATAAAAAACGTTACCTGTGAACGGAAGTTCGACAGTCTTGTTTGTATGGACTGAATGAAGTTTGACTGATGGCGAGCTTTGTACACACACACAAAACTGCCGACAAATGTGTGCATGTTGACGCCCGTCAGTCTTGTCGCTCAAACTTAGCTGTGCTACTACCACCGAGCGAGGTGGCGCAGTGGTTAGACACTGGACTCGCATTCGGGAGGACGACGGTTCAATCCCGCGTCCGGCCATCCTGATTTAGGTTTTCCGTGATTTCCCTAAATCGCTCTAGGCAAATGCCGGGATGGTTCCTTTCAAAGGGCACGGCCGACTTCCTTCCCCATCCTTCCCTAATCCGATGAGACCGATGACCTCGCTGTCTGGTCTCCTTCCCCAAACCAACCAACAAATAGCTGTGCTACCAGACTACTCTCTGTGACGCTAGAGGTTCCAATTCTCATTTTAGAGCGGGTGGTGGCGAAAGAAAAAAGTAAAATTCAGACAGCGGATTCACGAATTTTTCACGGAGTTCATTGAGCTATACCAAAGTTTTCCTTGCTTATGGCAAGTGAAATGTAAGGATTACAGCAACCGAGACGGGAAAAACCTGGCACACGCCACTTTGGTTCATAAGTACAAGGAAGTAGATCGTGAAGGAATAAAGGAGCTGAATGCCGAAGATCACGGTCGGACATCGAAGATTCTGAAAAGAAGTAATAAAAATCGCTTCTCATTTTCCTGACCAACAACCATTATTTATGGCGTACGTTACACAAAATGAGGCAATGAAAGGTAGTTGAAGCTCCTGCCAGTCAGTAAAAACCTTAACATTGCGATGATCTCATGAGGACCAATAGCCGCTCTCATGACATTACCTTCTTTTCAGTTTCTCGTGTTACAGGCTTTGTTTCTGTGTCCCTGCGTAGATTAAGTAATAATCTGGTTCGTGCTGTCGTTTTCGGAGAAAATTGACACGAGATAAAGTCTCTCTCTTGAACAGCCAATCCCAAGAGCATCGTGAACGACGTGTAGACGTCGGAGTGACTGATCGGAAGTTTGACTAGTGTAGATCCGCGATTTGTGTCAGTCTTGTCAGTTTCGTATGATCATACATGACTGACGACAAAACTTTAAGTACAAGCCACGCTTTGAGGTAAGTTTATCCGCTCTCCTCTGACACAGGACGATTAATCAAGAATCCGACACGATAGAAAAAAGTGTATACAGACGATTGTTGTTCCATACAAGCAGTTTCAGCGTATTCTGTTTACTTCACTAGACCTACAGTATTTTCAGAAACATCCTCCCCTAGAATCGTTAAGTTTACTTCACGATTGTGATTTCGGTATGCGTGCAACTCTAAAGTGAAAACGCCCACTTAATAGCGCTGATGCATATTATTCACTGCTACTACATTGCCCTTGTGTCAACCTTATTTACATATTAGGCGTCGTGTACACTTGTTTAACCCAAAGCACGACAAAATTTCGAGATTAGGGATACCGTCTGTGTATTTTGGCGTAAAGGACTCGTGGTCTCTTGTGGCTCGTTACAGAGTAACAGCATTAGTTTGATTTCCTACCCTCATTTATCCTAGTATCTGTATTGCTCTGAAATGGTCGGGCTTGGTGACCTAGTAGTAAAGCGCTTGCCTGGAAACTGAATGGTCCAGGCCACATCTTTAAATTCTTTAGTCTGCCTGTACTAGGAACGACAAGTGGTTGGGATTACACGTTAAAACTATAGGTAGGATTATTTCGAGTGGATGAAGGACATGCAAGTCGCCGAATCGGCGTCCAGTTGACAGATGTGCATCAGGCGTTTGATCACCCAACTTCAGGGACTCCCAGCCAATCATGCAACGCTTCCATTTTTCTATCACCTAAAATATCTATTCGATAGTGCAAATGTTGACAGTACTTGCTACGTGTCTTGTTGCTCCACCTCCGCACAGGAGTTGCTGTTGACAGCTCTAATGCTGTCAGACTTGCAGTTAGTACTGCTCGGTTCTGTCTGGGTTTCGTTTTACCTGCAGTGCTAGTCTAGGTTAGCAGTCTGGATAGTTGACAGATTCGCACTACCTGTGTGTGCAGTGCAGAAGCGGAACGCCGACTCTATGCTGGGCTGTCCCCGCAGCGACGGCAACCACACAACAGTAATTTCGGCGTCTGAGAGTAGTTGCATTATCCTGTGTTTTGTATTGCACGTTGTGGTGATGGCACATCACAGCCGTTTTTCACTGCTATGAAACTATTTTCACAGAAACAGAAGAAAGCAGGGTAGCATACCGAATTAATCACTATAACATGTAAACCGACCTACTTTAATCCAAGGGCACCGTACACCAAGATATTTTCTTCTCATCTTTGAGCAACTCCGTTCATTATTAGAAAGAGAGATAAATAGGATTGCGGTATTTGCACGAATTCGATAGGTAACAGACCACCCAGAACATATTTGTGTACATTGCCAGTTCTGGCGATCGTTCGTTATTTTATTCTTTCTGTCGCTACAGTCAACAAAGCTGTAATGGGATAGACGTGAGGCTCTCCAGAGCGACAGGAAGATTCTGCACTTGAAGTAATTGTAAGGAAAAAGCATTCAAACACCGTTGAAATAACAGCAGCAAAAATAGTTTGTTGTTTCTTGTGTAGGGAGATGGCGATGTCCGTACGCGAAAGACGCTGAAGTGTGCCTTATTATATAAGAGGGATTATTCAGCGCCGAAATCGTAAAATTGACAATGGGCGCGGAAATCGTCTTCCCTGGATGCCGAAGCACGCATTTTACGATGTCGATTAAAGATGCAGTTTATTCCACTGAAGTAAATACACTTCACAAATTCATTGCGTTAACACATTTTTTCACAAAAATAAGGTGTGCACCAACACTTCGTTCTAACAAGGCTGTAGAAGAGAACTGACGTAGGTCGCATTTTTCAATGTTTCCTTTAGAATCTGCCCCTACTTTTCTCTGCATAAATTGAATAGATATCTGCACCTAGATTACCCCCCTCCCAAAAAAAAAGCGCGCGCGCGCCCACACACACACACACACACACACACACACACACACACACACACACACACACACACACTCCTCTGTAACATTTCCAAAGCACTCATTGCAGACAATTCAATGAAAATCTTACTAACGTTCTCATATCCCTTAGATTCATTTTGCCAAACATTCGATGAAATACGTCTATAACCATAAACTAAGACTGTGCTTAAAATTGAATACAGTACGCATTGAAATTGGTGACGTAACTCGGATAGTGGGAATGTTAACGATTATTCACCATTCGGATATTGATGAAATGACAATTTGAAGATTCCTACCATTCGTTTACTGCTGTTTCCTAATCTTGAGCGAATTACGAAACGCGCATATTTTATGCTTAATTTGACACAACTAGGGAATAAAAATTTGTAAATTTGCACATAAAGCTGCACTCGAAGTCTGCCTGTTCCTTGAGCGTATCACGAAACTCGTGACTAACAGATGTCGTAGTTTAGTCCAGGCAAATGGTGCTCAGAAAGGCCAAAAACGGAAAGTTTTGTAGACGCCTTTTTGACAATCTTCCTATACGTTTTTGAGGGTGCTTAATCCGAATTTTCCAAGGTCCACCAAAATTTTGGCCCGGAAATACGTCAAAAATGGAAAAAACCCACGTAAAATGGGATTTTTTGGATTTTCGCTTATAATTCGGTAACGACGCAATTTTCGTTAAAGCTGACTATTTATGAAAGTAAAGAGGATCAAATTTACCACAAAATGACTGGTATGTCACACTAATCGTAGCGCGAGTTGAAGGTGAGGAGATGGGCCATCTCAGAACCTACCCCGCCCGCGCCCTTACCGTACTTGTTGCACATCCGTTGCCGAATTCCGCCCTCCAGTAGTGCCACGTTATTATTCGTTGTTGTTACTGGCTTTGGTGCAGAGGTGAGATGGCGCTGACCTCCCCCTCCTGACCAGGGTAGGCAGTTGTTCACGAGTTCTCCCTCGAATGGTTACTTACAACATATTTGCTGTCGGTAAATTCAGTTCTTGTATAAAATAGTCGTACATAATGAGTTTCAGTGCGAAGTATGTTCTGTGTGTTGGTGTACTGGACGATGGGAGAAAATTGTCATCACTTCGGCCCAAAGTGGGATTTAAGGATGTTCTTGAAGCAAGCAAGAAGAGGAAGGATGGGACAGCTGCCCTTTTAAAGGCCAAACTGTGGTTAAAGTTGATGAACTATGTAGAAAAAAGTACACTAACCAAAAAATTAAGGAGAACGAGCAAGCGAGATCATCCCACAAATACAGCTCTGTAGAAATAACAAAGCGCCGGAAACACGCATAGCTTCCAAGCAGGCTGTGGAAGATTCTGGTACCTTATTAACACCACAGTACGCTTGGGCTTCACACATTCAACCGTCGTAGTTGTCTGGGAAAACGTGGACCTTCTCGTCAATCTAAAAAGCCGCAATCAGGTACTGATGAAACCAGAGAGAGGCAAAAATCCCACGGCAGTATTCCTGTCCTCAGGGAGTTGGCCACCCTGCTATTTGCAATCAGGGCAAAGTGAAAAGCATCGCCACAATGAAGAAAAACTCTGAACTGAAAATAAATATTTAAAGATCGAAACGCGGTCAAGGAGGCCTTAGTGGAATGAAAGATCCAAACACGGCCAAGGCATGCTAGAAGATTCTTCATAAAGTTACGTGATGGTGTAAGCGGAGTTTCTGAACCCCGTCAGATACAGCAGCTAAATCAAATTGCCATTCAGAACAACTCTGCCACCTACACCGCTACGGTCGCAGGTTCGAATCCTGCCTCGGGCATGGATGTGTGTGATGTTCTTAGGTTAGTTAGGTTTAATTAGTTCTAAGTTCTAGGCGACTGATGAACTCAGAAGTTAAGTCGCATAGTGCTCAGAGCCATTTGAACCTAAATCGTATAACTGGGCTGGGTTTCAGAGGTCTACAGTCTTAATTATTGAATGTGGATATCTGTTAAACGCATGTTACTCATACATATTGATGTACTCTGAGACTCTTAGTACTTCATAGGACGTCTAAGTATATAGAGGGCCAAAGTGTAGATTGTCTGTATTATTTTGTCAAAATACATATCTTTGTTCTACTTAAAATGATATCAGTCATCTATACATTATGACGAAACTGGATACTACGGTAACAGTATCATGTTCTTTCACACAGTTGTTGGGAGTTGTGCAGTTCTGCTCGCTTGGGAGTGATATCTCATATTGTTTACACACTTCAGGTTTGATACTTTAATATATACCACGAAATATGTGTGCAGAGTAACACTATGCAGCAGACAAAATACAGGTATTTTGCTTGCCGTAGCTGTATTCACCCCTCTATCCTCTCCTGACCCTGGAATATTAAAGTCAAAGCACACACAAAATAGTGTTGCAGGACTGCAATTACACCACACCTGGATATGATGGATTGTTGGTTATTTACCCATAGGTTTTGGCTACAGGTAAGAGAAACCGTCATCAACAAGAGGCATTTTCTGCTGGTAGACATTCTGATCATATTGCCATGCTACATGCACTATGGTGTTTGTCCTACACATATATGAATAAAAAGACAGTCTGGTGGGGGATCTAAACCAGCACCTTCCATAGAATTACATATGGTTGATTTGTGTATAAGTACAGACATTCCAGGCAGTCAGTACAGATAAGACAATGCTGTGTGTATCTGGGTGACAGTCTGTCACATGCAAATTACGTTCCAAAACGACAATAGAATGCATATGCATTATAGCAATGTGGGTCTAACCGAACATATGTTAAGGGCTGGAGTGGGTGGATGACTGTTTGCCTATGCGGAAGTCGATTGGTCAGCCAAGTTACCAGCTACAGGACCAAGACTGGGTCTGATGATGATACTGGGAAACATGTTTATTATTTACAGCTAAGCAATCATTCACGGCTGGCAAAAGCCCCTACTTCCCAGTGGTTTTAGCTGCTGTTAGAGGAGTATACTGGTAAATGTAAGAGTGCAAAGAGTAATGTGTCTAGAGTGTATAAGCTGATACACAACGTCAAAGTCGTTCTTTATACGCAATTGCCTCAGCTCTAACGTGAGACTGGAAGTCCTTACTGGTGGTTAAACCGGTCATAACTGGTTCTGTGCTTGTATCGGCACAGTAACCCAACTGTGTGAGCAGGCCTTGGCGGTTGACTTTGAATGTACCTCAGAAATGTCCGTGGGTAGGATGGTGGTACCCCTTAAACATACCTCTCACAATTGCCTCAGCTGTAACATGATACACACTCTTAAAGTCACGGTCGTTTCATATCTAAACGTAAAGTGTAACCCGACACCAGAAGTGCGTCATTATCAAAGGGTACGGTAATCTCGTTCTCTCCTTGCTGTACTACCACCGTAACGCAGTCAGTTCCCTCAGTAATTACCAGTCGTGACCTAAAGTCGTACCCAGCGTCTGCCCACACCACGGTGCCAGGAGTAACAACGCTGAGTCTGTCCAAAACACTGGAAGAATGGAACCACTTCCAAGGTCGCAGCCACACTCGCTGATAATAGTCATCGAGGGTAGCGCAGAACCGCAATTCACTGGTGATCTCAGTGCGTCATCCATCAGTACTCCATGTCTTTGGGTCACGGCACCACTCCAAACGCAACCGTTTGTGTTGCATTAACAGCAGCCTACGCATGGGATGGAAGTTCCATAGTCCAGTTGTCGCTAGCCTCCGACCAGTGTTATTGGATGACAGTGTTGCGATCTCGGATGCAGACGTGAAGTAGTTACGGTGTGCCAATACGGCGATCCTTCTTTGTGGTGATCTGACGTCGTATATTGGACCTCGACTAGGAGTGTCTGTGCCATCACTTTCCAGGGAAACCTACACAGGGCTACTGTCACAGGCGAATGCCCCACAGGTCTTGGATATTGGACGATCCAATCATCTGGCTCAGTGGAGACCCACAATGAGGTTTCTTCGTAACTTTGTTAGACGCTTATATCTACATCAAATACAATCCACAAGACACCGAAGGTGCATGGTGGAGGGTTCCTTCTACATTTCCTTTCCTGTTCCTCTCGCAGATAGAATGAGGAGAAAACGACTGTCGTTATTCTTCTGTACGTGCCCTAATTTCTCATATCATCGTGGTCATTAAACGAAATGTACGTTGGCGGCAGTAGAATCGTTCTAAAGTGATCTTCAAATGTCGGTTCTAAATTTTCTCAGTAGTGTTTTGCGGAATGAGCTAGTCTTCCCTGCAGGGATTTCCATTTGAGTTTATGAAGAATCTCCGTAATACTTGCATGTCCGTCAAATCTAAGACGCCACCTGTCAATTGCTTTGACAAAAGACAATAGTAGTACACAAGTAGTGTTCCATATGTGGTCTCTCTGATATATTATCGACAATTACCTAAAATTCTCCCAGTAAACCCAAGTCATCCACCACCTTTCCTGCCACCGCCCTTCTGTGCTCGTTTCGTTTGATATCCCTTTGCAGTGTTACGCCTAGATACATAATCGACGTGACTGTGTGAAAGAGCACACAATTAATGTTGTATTCGAACATTATGGGATTGTTGTTCCTACTCATCCGCATTAATTTATATATTTTTTACATTTAGAGTTAGCTGCCATTCATCACATAACTACAAATCTAGTAGATTTTGCTTCTGTGGGATCCACAGACTCAGTGTTTAATAAAAGAATACACTGTCCATTGTACAGTCTGTATGATTAGAAATTTGGTCTGTCGTCTAGTATCATCATACATCACTCAACGAAGATACCCTCCCGTACACCACAGCTTAATTAGCAAACAGCTGCAGACTGCTGATAAACCCACTCCATCAGGTCATTTATGTGTATAGAAAATCCTAGCGGTCCTATCACACTTCGCTAGGAACCCTCCTGACGATATCGTTGTCTCTGTCGAGGACAACAAACTGTGTTCTATTACTTAAGAAATTTTCGAGCCACTCACATGTCGGGGAGCCTATTCCACAAGTATTCTGCACCAAACTGATACTAAGGATATAGATCTGTATTTTGAGAGTGCGTTCTTTCGCGCCTTCTATATACAGGAGTGAGCTGCACTGTTTCCCAGGCTCACAGGATGACGCGGCATCTGTTCCCTTCACAGTGGTCACTCTACATCTGACATTGCTTGCGGTCGTTATATACACTACACTGAGGCACTCTGGTGGATCTAATTATTTAGATATCCCACCGATCCTTTGTACGAAGATTATTTTTTTAGGCGGTGCAGTAAGCATAATTGTTGGCGATTACAAATACAGAAGCAGCTACATAGAATTACTGATGACCAGCCACTCCCTTCCAACACCTCCCCACCTCTCCCCTTCACACCTTTATCTTCTGTATGGGAGGAGTTACTTTAGAGCTGGACAGCATAGGGAGGGGTTGTCTCTATTTTGTTAACAAGAATATAAAGTGACTCCAGCAGATATATATCTATATACTCTCGTTTCTTACTTTTCCATGTTTTCCACAATTTTAAATATTTTCCACCCGTTTTCCTATTTTATAACTAGAGGCACTCTGGAGCATAGGGAGATGTTGCTGTGGGTGTCTACGATTATGATCAATTACGTCACTTGAATACTGTTTAACAATAATATTACGTGACACCAGCAGAGAGCACACCCATGTAGATATGTATATTTGTCACTATTTTCCCCATTTTATAACAGGAGGAACTCCGGAGGAGCTATATAGCATGAGGAGAGGTCGTTTATAACGAGTGACGTCATTCTAGGTCTGTTAATAGCTGTTAAGTATTACCGGTACGTAGCATCAGCAGAGACCTGAGCTAGGTACATGTGTAAGTACTGTGTTTTAGGCATTTATCGTATTTTCCTCAATTTTACGTATTTTTCATCCGTTTCTGATTATTTACTGAGTTTTCAACAATTTTATTTATTTTGTCCCGTTCCGCAGGATTGTTGCTAACGTCGCATTGACTTCACGATACTGTCAGGCAATCAGAAAGCAGAATGAGATATCACTGATACTGAGGCACACCTCCCCAACTACATCTTTTATAAATGGAACACTCTGGAACTGGGCACAGTATGCGTGTCAGTAACAAATTACGTCACTTGAGATGTATTTGTTAATAACAATTTAACATTTCAAGGCACCAGCAGACGCTCCCCCAGACAGATAGGTAATTACTCCGTTTCACATATTTTCTCCGCATTTTCCACAGTTTTCCGCATTGTCCCGAATTACGAGTTGTGTGTCAACATCGCGACGCATCGTGTCGTCACGTTATGACGTCATCATGTCAACATGGTCCCGATTTATGTATCGTTGCTAAGACATTGTGTGACTTGACAGTGTTATAAACGAAAACTTTGCAAAAAATAGTGATGACTTTAAGCATTGCCAATTTATAACCAAAGATATTGTACTAGAAATTCCATACTACTTTTCTAGATTGTGTGACGTGATAGTAAAATTCTAATGCTTCCAACCAAAGATACTGTATTTGTAGCCCAGCGCCCCAAAACTACTACTAGAGGCAAGCAGTATCAGCAATAACTCCAGCAAAAATAATGTTGCCTATTGGAGGGTAAACCGCTCCTCAGACTCTGACGTGTGGATGTGTTGCTTGAACGCCGACGTTTGCGGACACATTGCTCAGAAATTACCGAGAAAGTTGTAGTTGGTAGCTGACAGTGCTGCTGCTGTATCACTTCTGGCCGAGGGATCTCCTACTCGCGAAACATCAAACCCTAGTACAAATCTAGTTACGAGGAACTCCTCCCCCGTATTCGCTGGATAATGCCTGTAGGGTAAGGTAATCCACGTACGATTGTCACCAGGTCGCGAATAGGAGAGATCCACATGTCTGACACTACGCCAGACCATTTCCCCAGGGATGGTACTGATGTTTGCTCATTGTATGTCTAATCACCTCCAACCTAGTAGTTCGCACAAATGCCACTTAGTCGTTCAGGGAGAGGGCATCCCGCAACAGAAAAACCTGTCTTAATTCGCCGACACCTTTGCAAATAAACGTTGCGAACAGTTTAAGCGACAAGAAATCCCCCCCCCCCCCCTCTCTCTCTCTCTCTCTCTCTCTCTCTCTCTCTCTCTCTCTCTCTCTCTCTCTCTCCCCCCCCCCCTCTCCCCCCCTCTCCCCCCTCTCTCCCTCTCTCCCTCCCCCCCCCCTCCCACCACCAAGGCAAACCAGTCATAACATGCAGACGCTTACACACTCATTAGAGGAAATTTGTAGACACCGTTGCAGATATACATTGGTAAAAGTTTAAGCGCTAAGCACCTCCCACCACACTTCATCTCTGAACCAATCAGAAACATACTCCCCTTCCACCCCCCCCCCCAAATCAGTTATCCTTTTAAAACTAGCGAGGGTGCAATCATTTTCAGCTAGGTAGGACTCCCAGCTGGCATGAAGACTCGTAACAAAATAAACCCTACAAGTGACATTACTGTGTCTCTTATTAAAAATGGGAATATCGGAGTATGGGACGTAATTCTGGCTGAACCATAGAATTATAAAAACACACGCTGGACAGCTAGCACACTGCTGTATTTGCCATGAAAACTTACCTCTGCATTAATGAGTATTCCGCTAACGTGAGCATGATTGGTGCAAGAGACATATGCCCCACTACACGTGAACTATACCGGGAATATCGGAAAAAAATTTGTGAGCAAATACAATCGTGGACCACGTGGCGTTCGGATAGATTTACCAGACACGTAACTCCCGCAATATTAGTATACAGCACCAATAAAAGACGCGTAAATAATCCGAAGTACATACGACCTTACCACACGCAAATGATATTGAAAAAGATCTTCCTGCATACACAGAATCACAAAGGTCACTGTGCATATACGGTGGAAAAAAAATGCACTACTAGAGATTGAGCATCGTACCCCGACAAGATATTTGGCGAGTGGTAGATCCCTCGGCCAGAACTGATACAGCAGCACTGTAAGGCACAAATCACAGTTTCTCGGCAACTGCAGGGCACTGAGTCCGCAAGCGTCCGCGTTCCAGCTACACACCCACATCGATCTACCCTCCAGTAGGCAACGTGATTTTCGCTGGGACTCTTGCAGATACTGCTTGCCCTTCTCAACAGGAATATTTTTTGCAGCGCTGGTCTACAAATACACTATCTTTGGTTGGAAGCATCAGAATTTTACCACCACTTCACGCAATTAAGTAATGTAGTGTGTGGTACTTCTTATATAATATCTTTGGTTAGAAATCGGTAGTGCTTACAGACTTCTCAATGACGTCACCATTACTTCCAAACTTTTCCTTTATAACACAATGACGTCACACCCTATTAGTGAAGCGATGTCTTAGCAATGACACATAAATCGGGACCAAGTTCACATTATGATGTCGATGCGACACTGTGATGCGTCACGATATTGACACATAACTCGTGTAATTTGGTACAATGCCCAAAATTTTGGAAACTACAGAGAAAATACGCGAAACGGAGAGTAATTACAGATCTTTCTGGGTGTGGTGTCTGCTGGTGGCTCAAAATATTAAACTGTTATTAACGAATACACCTCAAGTGACGTAACTTATTATGACTGACTCTGCCTATCCTTATGGTTCCCAGTTCCAGTGTGTTCTAGTTGGGAGATATGCTTAAGTATCAGTGACGACTCATTCTGCTTTGTGACTGCCTGAAAGCATCTTGACGTCGACGCGATGTCGGGAATAGTCTTGCATAATTGGACAAAATACATAAAATTGTGGTGAACTCGGTAAATATACGAAAATGGGTGACAAATACGTAAAATTGGGAAAAATTCAAGAAATGCATAAAACTGAACGTACTTACATATGTACGTAGATGCTGGTGCCAGGTAATACTTAAACGCTATTAATAAATAGAACTAGAATGACGTAATTTGTTACAAATAGTTAACATCTCCCTATGCCACCCAGCTGCAGAGTGCCTCCTGTTATAAAATAAGAAAACGAGTGAAAAATATAGAATAAGGAGAGTACTTAAAATATCTGCCTGGGTGTGCTCTCTGTTGGAGTCACGCAATAGTATTATTAACAAATACACATCCTCTCCCTATGCTGTCCCAATCCATAGTACTCCCCCCCCCCCTCCTTCCTGTAATAAAAGATGGCGAGGAGGTGTAGCACGATCCTCATTGCGCCATAGGGTGGGAAAGTGGGAAGGGGAGGAGCTGGTGATTCACCGTGGTGACCTTGATAGATAAGTTGGCTCCCTTGGGGAGAGGGAGCACCAAGGGGCCCACGTAGGTATCTTGACACCGGATCTTATCTGTCTAGTCTGATCTTAAGGTTCAGTTCGTACCGGCAGTAGAGAACTGAGGAAATGTGGTAAATGTAGCGTGGGGTGAACATTCAACAACTTTGTCACACCATTCAATCCATTAGGTCACATCAGGAGAGAGAGGGGGGGGGGGAGGGAGGGGGAGAGAGAGAGAGAGAGAGAGAGAGAGAGAGAGAGAGAGAGTACAACACAAGCTGAAATGTGAAGTCCGGCCTAATTACGGAACTAATAGTCGCGCAATTCTTTCACGGTGTTTACTTCTCATTTGCAGCGAAGGAGTTTCTTCGTCTGGTTGATCGGCTCGAAACATACCGTGACAGAACTCAAATGAATCTAGGCCATACTTGCCGGTGGATGCACCTGTTAACTCCAGCAACTTGATGTGTTGTTTTCTCGACAGTTAAAAGCGGTGCAGAATTTGACAGGTGATGGAATTATTGTTCACGGTTTTCAGTTTAGACAGTTGTCGAGGTATTTAATTTCGTCGCTGAATATGTATTTTACATAATAAGTTCGATTCTCCAATTTCGCATACTTAGTTCGTTACCATGGACTGTAACTGGATACGGTTTCAAGCCAGACGAGTTGAAAACACCGCACAAAGTACGTGTAAATGTCGAAAATAGTGGGAATGGAAGACTGCTGAATGCACGCGGTTCGTGAAATGTCACGTTTCACTTCCGTATAAGCACACACTCTAGAAAAAACTTCCTAATACTTATATAAATTCATAATGGATGTTAACATATTAATCTTCTTAAGAAACGCTTTTATTGCTACTGCGAATCTTGAATTTTACATCATCTTTACTTCGTACTCTTGTTTTACTTTGATGTTCATCTTCCAGCCCCTTTCCAAGACAGATTCTATTCCATTCAACTGATCAAGTTCCTGTACCATCTCTTAGAGAATTACAGTACCATCGGCAAAGTTTTTATATGTTATGTCTGTGCTTCAATTCCCTATCTAAATTTCTCTTTGGTTTCCTAAATGCTTGCTGAGTGTTAAGATTGGGTAACGCAAGGGATTGGCTACAACCCCTCTCTCACCCCCTTGTCTTCCATGCCCTTGGGCTCTTGTAACTACAGTTTGCACAAGTTAACCTTTGGCTTCCGTTATTTTATCCCTGATGATTTCAAAATTCCAGTGTGTTAGTCAACTTTGTAAAAACATTTTTTCTAAATGTACAAATCATACAAGTGTGGTTAAATGAAACAACAAGTTTACTGTTACTGTAAAAGCTCTTTGGACAGACCAGTTGTGTTGATATTTCGTGTGCGCTTATTTTTGAAGTTTTAGTAAGTATGAAGTGCAGTGTCTAGATTTTAATAGGTTTCATTGCTTTCAGTAGTGTAATAACTGTTTGGAGAAGTGAAGATTTTAAGTTCTGTGCCGCATTTTTAAAGAAAATAGCGCAAACCGTTACCGCTTAACAGCCGTTTTAGCGCCTAAATTTTGTGCGTGAAAGTTAAGTGATTCGAAGTGTAATTAAGTACTTTAATATCATATTCATATTAGAGCACTATAGAGCATAGTGCATAGGAAGTTATCTTTTCTTAGTGAAAGCTTAAAAAGTAGTCCTATATGTAAACAATCATGAGTGTGAATTGTTTTAGCTGCCGTAGGAAAGTAAGTTCTGGGGTGCTATGCACCTGCTGACAGATCGTTTCACTGGGAGGGGGAATGTAGTTGCAAGGAAATTGGGAAACAAAATGACTTCCTAGGTACTGTAGTGTGTGTTCACGGATACGAACACAGCAGAACAGGAGGAGAAGATTAGAGCCCTTCAGGCTGAATTAGATAAATCTAGGGAGGAACTAATTAGGTTAATTATAATATAATATTATATAATGTAGTATATAATAATATAATATATATTATAATATTTACTATATAAGTGACGTATTAGTGGTTTCTTCATTCACCTCTGCCTTTCTTGTGTTGTGACCTGATATTTGTGTTTCGTATCGAGCAACTTAACATCTTGCCTGTGTTTACATTCCGCGCTGACCAGTTGCAGCTGTAGCGGCGCATCGAAAGCTAAGTACTAATTAATTGTTTGTGTATAGTGGTTTATTTAGGAACTTTAGTACTCTTCAACCGGTGTTCTTGGTGTTTTCTGGTGAAATAATTTCAGAAGAACCTTTTGGGAACTGTTTTCAGCTTCGTTACTGTGTCGTTAGACGTTTGATTCTCTTTCTATATTAGTCTTGTTATATTCACATTTGTTGTTTATTAATACTGTTAATAATAGTAGTTACTTCCCTTGTAGAGTAAGTTTGTGATTATTGTAGTCAGGTTTTTAACATCTTCTTATTGTAGTAGTGGAACTTAGCAAAAGTAAAATTTTACCATGAGTGAGAAGTGTGGGCTTTGCCGTAGGTTCGTGAGTAGTGGATTGCGGTGTGAGACTTGTTCGAAGTATTTTCACTGGGGGGAATGCAGTGGGGAAGCCAGTGGGCATTCTGGTGAGATCCTCTCGTGGAACTTCAGGTTATATAGCAAGAGTAAGTTGATAGAGGAGCAGGAGCGTAAGATCTGTGCCCTTCAGGTGCAGTTGAAAAACGCACAGGAGGAGCTAGATAGGATGAGGAGGGAGAAGGGGGTTGGGGAATGGGAGCTGGCTGTTGGCAAGAGATCTGCTAGGAGAAGATTATTTTCAGATAGTTTTACTATTGGTGTTTACAATAGATATGACCAACTGTCAGAGTCTAGTGGAGAGGAATCTCTAGTAGCTGTAGATGTAGGAAGTATGCAGCAGACCTCAGTAGTTACGGTGGCTAGAACAGTTGCAAAGTCGAAGAGGAAGAAGAAGGTTCTGCTGTTAGGTAGTTCTCATGGCAGAGGTGTAGGCCAGCAGTTGCAGGAAGTGCTGGGGAGTGAGTACCAGGTCACCAGCATTGTGAAGCCTAATGCAGGGTTGGCTCAGGTGACTGTTAACGTAGGGGGGTTATGTAGGGATTTTACTAAAGAGGATCAGGTAGTGATTGTGGGTGGGGCTGGTAATAGTATTGGTAGGGATGGGGAGTATAACATAGATGGTGACCTGGAAAAGATAGCCACTCAGACTGGCAACACGAATGTGCATTTCGTGGAACTGTTTCAGCGTCACGATCTGTCTCTTCTTAGTACAGCCGTCAGGCGTAATAACATGAGACTTGGGGGTGCGCTGATGACAGAAAGCATGGGTCACATTTCAGTGGTGTCGGTGGAGTCTATCAGCAGGACGGGTTTCACTAGACATGGCCTGCACCTCAACAGGTATGGGAAGGGGAGGTTGGCAAAGCTTATAGGTGACAGCATAGGTGGTGTTGGTGGGATCACTCATGGGAAAATTCCTGCAGTAGTGGGTGTTAGAGCTGCACCTTTCTTAGATTGAAGTCAGCTGATAGGTATTCCTGCTTAAGGGAAGTCTCTCTAACAAGGGAATCACTTTTGACAAAGCTTAGGTATCCGAGTAATGAGGGAATTAGTACATTTCATCAAAATATACAGGGTATTAGAGATAAAGTTAGTGAACTGCTTATAGATGTTGACTCTGAAATTATTGGTATATCTGAACACTTCTTAAATAAGGAGATAATGCAGAGGTTTCCTTTACCAGGATACAGGTTGGCTGGCAGCTTTTCGAGGAGCTCTTTGCGGTGTGGGGGAGTAGCCATGTATGTTAAAAACGGCATCCCATTTGAGTCAATTGATGTTTCAAAGTACTGCACTGAAAAGATGTTTGAATGTTGTGCAGGTGTGGTTAAATTTAACGGAGCTAAACTTCTAACTGTTGTTATTTATAGATCCCCAGACTCCGATTTCACAACATTTTTGTTAAAGCTAGAGGAGGTTCTTGGTTCACTTTATAGGAAATACAAAAAGTTAGTTATATGTGGTGACTTCAATATTAATTGTATAAGTGATCGTGCAAGGAAGAGGATGCTGGTAGACCTCCTTAATTCATATAATCTTATGCAAACCGTATTCTTTCCAACGAGAGTGCAAGGGAACAGTAGAACAACCATAGACAACATTTTTGTTCATTCCTCATTACTAGAAGGGCATTCTGTTAGCAAAAAGTGAATGGCCTTTCAGATCATGATGCACAAATTTTAACTTTAAAAGATTTTTGTGCTGCAACACGTGTTAAATATAGTCATCAGCTGTTCAGGAAAGCTGATCCAGTTGCTGTAGAGACCTTTGTAATCCTTATAAAGAAACAAGAGTGGCAAGATGTTTATAGCGCTGATACAGTAGACGATAAATACAGGGTGATTCAAAAAGAATACCACAACTTTAAAAATGTGTATTTAGTGAAAGAAACATAATATAACCTTCTGTTATACATCATTACAAAGAGTATTTAAAAAGGTTTTTTTCACTCAAAAACAAGTTCAGAGATGTTCAATATGGCCCCCTCCAGACACACGAGCAATATCAACCCGATACACCAACTCGTTCCACACTCTCTGTAGCATATCAGGTGTAACAGTTTGGATAGCTGCTGTTATTTCCCGTTTCAAATCATCAATGGTGGCTGGGAGAGGTGGCCGAAACACCATATCCTTAACATACCCCCATAAGAAAAAATCGTAGGGGGTAAGATCAGGGCTTCTTGGAGGCCAGTGATGAAGTGCTCTGTCAAGGGCTGCCTGGCGGCCGATCCATCGCCTCGGGTAGTTGACGTTCAGGTTTCATAACTAACCTTTTTCGTAGGACTCTCCATACAGTTGATTGTGGAATTTGCAGCTCTCTGCTAGCTCTGCGAGTCGAGTTTCCTGGGCTGCGAACAAATGCTTGCTGGATGCGTGCTACATTTTCATCACTCGTTCTCGGCCGTCCAGAACTTTCCCTTTGCACAAACACCCATTCTCTGTAAACTGTTTATACCAACGTTTAATACACCACCTATCAGGAGGTTTAACACCATACTTCGTTCGAAATGCACGCTGAACAACTGTCGTCGATTCACTTCTGCCGTACTCAATAACACAAAAAGCTTTCTGTTGAGCGGTCGCCATCTTAGCATCAGCTGACGCCTAGTCGACAGCGCCTCAAGCGAACAAATGTACAACTAAATGAAACTTTATAGCTCCCTTAAATAGCCGACAGATAGTGCTTAGCTCTGCCTTTTGTCGTTGCAGAGTTTAAAATTACTAAAGTTGTGGTATTCTTTTTGAATCACCCTGTATAATGCTTTTCTCAAAACTTTTCTCATGCTCTTTGAAAGTTGCTTTCCGTTAGAACGTTTAAAACAGGGTACTAGCACAAACAGGCAGCCTGGGTGGCTGACTAGAGGGATAAGAATATCTTGTAGAACAAAGTGGCAATTATATCAAAACGTTAGAAACAGTCAAAATCTAAATGCAACAGCCCATTACAAACAGTACTGTAAGGTGCTTAAAAATGTTATTAGGAAGGCAAAAAGTATGTGGTATGCAGATAGAATAGCTGTCTCAGGATAAAATTAAAACCATATGGTCAGTCGTAAAGGAAGTGGCTGGTCTGCAGAGACAGGTCGAGGATATCAGTGCGTAGTGGGAATGTCCGTGTTACTGATAAGTCGCATATATGTACAGTATTTAATAACCACTTTCTGAATATAGCAGGTGAACTAAATAGAAACCTAGTCCCAACAGGGAATCATATAGCGCTCTTAGAAAAAAGTGTTCCGAGACTGTTACCTGAAATGCTCCTCCATGATACTGACAAGAGGGAGATTGAGTTAATAATTAAATCACTAAAGACCAAGAACTCTCATGGATATGACGGGGTATCTAGCAGAATACTGAAGTATTGTTCTATGTATGTTAGCCCAGTTCTCAGCCATATCTGTAACTTTTCCTTTAGGAGTGGTCGGTTTCCTGACCGATTAAAGTACTCGGTAGTGAAGCCACTTTATAAAAAGGGAGACATTGATAATGTTGACAATTTTAGACCTATTTCTATGCCATCGGTGTTTGCTAAAGTTATCGAGAAGGTTGTATATACAAGGTTACTGGAGCATTTAAATTCACATAATTTGCTGTCAAATGTTCAGTTTGGTTTTAGAAATGGTTTAACAACTGAAAACGCTATATTCTCTTTTCTCTGTGAGGTTTTGGACGGATTAAATAAAAGGTTGCGAACGCTGTTTTCTTTTATTTAACGAAGGCTTTTGACTGTGTTGACCACAAAATATTACTGCAGAAGTTGGACCATTATGGAGTAAGGGGAGTAGCTTACAATTGGTTCGCCTCTTACTTTAAGAACAGAAATCAGAAGGTAATTTTCCGCAATATTGAGAGTGGTAGTGATGTTCAGTCCCAATGGGGCACTGCTAAGTGGGGCGTTCCCCAAGGGTCGGTGCTGGGGGCCACTGCTGTTTCTTATTTATATAAATGATATGCCTTCTAGTATTACAGGTGATTCAAAAATATTTGTTTGCTGATGACACCAGCTTGATAGTGAAGGATCTTGTGTGTAATATTGAAACAGTAACAAATAATGTACTTCATGAAATAAGTTCGTGGCTTGTGGAAAATAATTTGATGCTAAATCACAGACTCAGTTTTTACAGTTTCTAACTCACAATTCAACAAGAACCGATATTTTGATCAGACAGAATAGGCATATTATAAGCGAGACGGAACAGTTCAAGTTCCTAGGTGTTCGGATAGATAGTAAGCTGTTGTGGAAAGCCCATGTCCAGGATCTTGTTCAGAAGCTAAATGCTGCTTTATTTACCATTAGAACAGTATCTGAAATAAGTGACAATTCAACACGAAAAGTAGTCTACTTCGCATATTTTCATACGCTTATGTCGTATGGTATTATTTTTTGGGGTAACTCTTCCGTAGAAATGTTGGAACACGTGAGGCAATACTAACCTTACGACTTATCTTAGAAGAAAGATTAAGAAAAGGCAAACCTACGTTTCTAGCATTTGTAGACTTAGAGAAAGCTTTTAACAACGTTAACTGGAATACTCTCTTCCAAATTCTGAAGGTGGCAGGGGTAAAATACAGGGAGCGAAAGGTTATTTACAATTTGTACAGAAACCAGATGGCAGTTATGAGAGTCGAGGGGCATGAAAGGGAAGCAGTGGTTGGGAAAGGAGTGAGACAGGGTTGTAGCCTCTCCCCGATGTTATTCAATCTGTATATTCAGCAAGCAGTAAAGGAAACAAAAGAAAAATTTGGAGTAGGTATTAAAATTCATGGAGAAGAAGTAAAAACTTTGAGGTTCGCCGGTAACATTGGAATTCTGTCAGACACAGCAAAGGACTTGGAAGAGCAGTTGAATGGAATGGATGGTGTCTTGAAGGGAGGATATAAGATGAACATCAACAAAAGCAAAACGAGGATAATGGAATGTAGTCAAATTAAATCAGGTGATGCTGAGGGGATTAGATTAGGAAATGAGACACTTAAAGTAGTAAAGGAGTTTTGCTATTTAAGGAGTAAAATAACTGATGGTCGAAGTAGAGAGGATATAAAATGTAGACTGGCACTGGCAAGGAAATCGTTTCTGAAGAAGAGAAATTTGTTAACATCGAGTATAGATTTAAGTATCAGGAAGTCGTTTCTGAAAGTATTTGTATGGAGTGTAACCATGTATGGAAGTGAAACATGGACGATAACCAGTTTGGACAAGAAGAGAATAGAAGCTTTCGAAATGTGGTGCTACAGAAGAATGCTGAAGATAAGGTGGGTAGGTCACGTAACTAATGAGGAGGTATTGAATAGGATTGGGGAGAAAAGTTTGTGGCACAACTCGACTAGAAGAAGGGATCGGTTGGTAGGACATGTTTTGAGGCATCAAGGGATCACAAATTTAGCATTGGAGGGCAGTGTGGAAGGTAAAAATCGTAGAGGGAGACCAAGAGATCAATACACTAAGCAGATTCAGAAGTATTTAGGTTGCAGTAGGTACTGGGAGATGAAGCAGCTTGCACAGGATAGAGTAGCATGGAGAGCTGCATCAAACCAGTCTCAGGACTGAAGACCACAACAACAACAATTCTTCTGATTCAAAAAGGGTATTTTTGGCTCAAAAACGGGCTGTTCGAGCTATATGTGGTGTAAGTTCGAGAACCTCTTGTCGACCCCTATTCAAAAATCTGGGAATTCTGACATTGCCCTCACAGTATATATTTTCTTTAATGTCGTTTGTTGTTAGCAATATTAGCCTATTCCCAAGAGTTAGCAGCTTTCACTCAGTTAATACTAGGCAGAAATCAAATCTGCATGTAGAATGCACTTCCTTGACTCTTGTGCAGAAAGGAGTGCAGTATTCTGCTGCATCCATTTTCAATAAGCTACCACAAGAACTCAAAAATCTTAGCAGTAGCCCAAACTCTTTTAAGTCTAAACTGAAGAGTTTCCTCATGGCTCACTCCTTCTATTCTGTCGAGGGGCTCCTGGGAGAGCTAAAAAATTAAGCAAATTCCAGTGATACATTGTTGATTTTCTTCATTTAAACTTACTACTTGTCACCTGAATATGTTTGTTTATATCTCATTTTATCTGTTTCTAATATCGTGTTATAATTTGATGTATTGACTCGTTCCATGACCATGGAGACTTCTCCTTAATTTGGTCCCACGGAACAATAAATAAATAAAAAATAAATAAATAAGGGGGAGAAGGGTGAAGAGAAGTGGGAAATGGTAGAAGGGAACAGGGCCACAGAAAGAGGACAGTATCTGACAGTTTCATTGTCGGCACAAAAAATAGATTTGCCCTGGTGCCACAGTTAAGTAATGGAGAGCCTCATGTAGATGTAGCTGATGCACAGCTTCAGAAAAAGTAGCAAGTAAGAAGAAAATTCTGCTCTTAGGTAGCAGTCATGGAATAGGTGTGGGCCAACTTCTGCAGGGAAAATTAGGTGATAGCAACCAGGTCACAAACTTTTTCAAGCCTAGTGCATCTCTCAGCCAAGTGATAGAGGGCATAGCATCTTTGTGTAAAGGTTTTACCAAGGAGGATCATGTTGTAATAGTGGGTGGAGCAGGAAACAGTATTGATAGGGACTAGGGCTACAGTATTGAGAGTGACCTGGTAAAAATAGCATCAGCAACGAACCATACTAATGTTGTTTGTGCCTGTTTTCAAGCTGTACAATCGACCCCAGTTGAACAGCTCTGTGAAGAGTTGGATCGACTGCTTGGGGCTGGTGCTGGGTTGGGGACTGGTTTGGTTCCTGTTGACACTATTGGTAGGTGGGGCTTTATTTCTCATGCCCTGCATCTCAATAGAATAGGGAAGGATGTACTGGCTAGGTTGATAACAAATTCTTCAAGGGGGGACACTGCAACTCGTGGAAATAGTTCTTTATTAGGTTAAGCTCATTATCTACACGTTCAGTATTGAAACAAGATGTATCTGAAAATGTTAAGCATAATACTTACGAAGACAAAAAAGTAACAGTAAATTTACTACATCAAAATATCAGAGGTTTAAAAAGGAAAATTAATAATTTTCAGATCTTTTTAGATCTACAGTCAACAAATCCTGTTGATATTATATGTATTTCTGAACATCATTTAGGTAGTGAAATTGAAATGCTTAATATGGAAGGGTATGCCTTAGCTTCAAAGTATTGCAGAAAAGAGATGGAGAAAGGAGTTGGCACTTACATTAGAAAGGGTCACAATTATAAAAACACTCTTAAATACTGTAGTAATCAGCATTTTGATGCATGTGCCACACAAGTAGAAACACAGACAAGAAAAATAATTATAGTGACAATATACAGGGCTCCAACCGGTAATGTCCAGTTATTCACTAAACAGCTTGATGCAGTATTAAATTTCTTAACTTCTAAAAACAATGAACTCATACTAAGTCGATATTTTAATTTTAATTTTCTGGTTGATAGTTACGATCCTTACTCGAGTCTCTTACAATGGCCTTTCGAATCATGATGTCCAGTTACTTACATTTAATATAGTGGGGTCTGATTCAACTAATAACAGGAAGTGGGAAACAATGCGAATAATAAATGAAACAGGAATTGAAGGTATAAAAAACTGTTTCAGGAATGCAGACTGGAAAGATGTATACAATTCACCTGGGATAAATGGAAAAATATAACTTTCTCTAATACGGTCATAGGTCACATTGAAAACTGCTGTCCTAAGAAAGTATCAAAGCAAATAGATTAAATGTTTCAAAACCTTGGATTACAAATGTAATAAAAGTATCTTGCAAAACAAAAAGAAGACTGTACTTAATGTCAAGGAAAAACGATGACTACAGAGCTAAATCACATTACAAATTATATTGTAAAATTCTAACCAAAGTAATCAGAACCTCGAAATTTATTTAGTTTCAAGAAAAAATACAGGTCTCTAATAACAGAACTATATGGAACATAGTAAAAAGTGAAACAGGAAAAACTAATCAGGCAAATGAGGAATATGTTAAATGTAAATAACGAGTTGATTAGAGATACCTCCAACATTACAGACACTTTCAACAACTTTTTCCTTTCAGTAGCAGACAACTTAAGTTTGCATAGTTCCCCGGAAGACAGCTTAAAATATTTAAAAATGCATTTCCGCAGAAGTTTGACAAAATTCAACTATATCCTACCGCAGAAAAAGAGATTTCTAATATTATTAGCTCTCTTAAAAACAAATGCTCCAATGGCTATGATGAAATCAGCACTACAATAATTAAATGATGCTCCTCAAAACTTGTTGACATACTGAGTTACTTACGTAATGAATCCCTCCACAGTGGTACTTTCCCAGATATGCTTAAATATGCTATTGTCAAACCATTACACAAAAAAGGAGACAAATCATCAGTGGAAAACTTCCGTCCCATTTCATTATTGACAATATATTCAAAAGTGTTTGAAACAGTTATGTACAATAGACTTTATAAACACTTAGTACAGAAAAATATTCTCATTCGCAATCAGTTTGGATTTCTGGAAGGTTTGTCAACTGATCAAGCTATATTCACTTTTACAGATGATATATTAGAATCAATAAATCAAAAGTTATTACCACTTGCAATATTCTGTGATCTGGCTAAAGCTTTTGATTGTGTTAAGCATGATATCCCTATAAAAAAGTTACAATATTACGGGATAACAGGAGTAGTAGGCTCGTGGTTCCCATCCTATCTTTTTCATAGAAAGCAATGTCTCTGTATCGGGCTTACAACATAACAATAGTCATTCAAAATATGAAAGCATCAGACAAGGGATGACCCAGGGCTCTATTTTAGGTCTCTTGTTGTTTGTATTATATATTAATGACCTTCCATATGCAGTGTCACAAAATGCAAATTGTGTCGTATTTGCAGATGATAAAAGTATTGGTATAAAAAACAGTACCCGTGATCTCACTGAGCAATCAACTAATGAAATATTTGTAAGTATCAATGGGTGGTTCACAGCAAATGGATTGTCACTGAATTTTGACAAGACCCAGTACATACAGTTTAATACCTCACAAAAAATACCTGACCCTATAAGTATAATGTATTCAAGCAATGAAATTAAAGCTGTAGACAATGTCAAATTTTTAGGGCTACAAATTGACCACAACCTAAATTGGAAAACTCATACTCTAGACTTCATGAAACGCCTTAGTTCAGCTACATTTGCAGTACACATGATAGCAGAAATAGGTGATTTAAAAATGAAGTTAGTTTATTCGGTCTACTTCCATTCACTAATGAGTTATGGAATCATTTTTTGGGGAAACTCCTCACACAAAGAGAACATTTTCAAAATTCAGAAACGAGTCATTAGAAGTATATCTGGTGTCAGCCCTAGATCATCATGCCGAGATCTCTTTCAGAATCTTGGTATTATTGCTAATATTTCTCATTGCATATACTCATTGATGTCCTTTGTCATTTCCATCGTGTCTCTTTTTACACAAAATAGTGCAAAACATGATTATAATACGAGAACCAAAAACAATCTGTATAAGGACTATAAAAGCTTAACATTAGTACAAAAAGGAGTCAAATACATGGGCACTCATATATTCAATAACTTACCAGAACATATCAAAGGTCTTGTAAGTGATAAAGGATCGGTTTCAGAATTAAAGAACTTCCTATTGGCCAACTCCTACTCCATCGATGAATATCTTCACAAGGATTATAGCTCATAACTCTGTCTGCATTAGAATTGTACAATATCCATGTATCTGAGTAAAAAACTAGACTCTTTCCACATCCCAGAGACTTATCTCCAATGGATACTTGGAAAACGATAAATGTAATGTTACCAGTCACTGTTTATCTCCACGACGCGTTTCAATTGTTTAAACCTCCATCATCGGGTGGATTTACATTTGTTAATATGACATTTGTGTGTGTTGTGTTACGATTTTTTGGAGGAACTTGCGGCAGTCTCCAGTGGTCACAGGTTCCTTTCACTGTCGTAACACATCACTGTCATGTTTGTTTAGAAAATATGACAGTATACAATATTGGTTTAGAAAATATGACAGTATACATGTGATGTGTTAAGACAGTGAAAGGAACCTGTGACCACCGAAGACAGTGCGACAAGTTCCTTCAAAAAATCGTAACACAACACACATACAAATGTCATATTAACAAGTGTAAATCCACCTGACGGAGGTTTAAACCTTTGAAACGCGTCGTGGAGATACAGTGACTAGTAACAGTATCATGGACTGTGCGGCTGGTCCCGGCGGAGGTTCGAGTCCTCCCTCGGGCATGGGTGTGTGTGTTTGTCCGTAGGATAATTCAGGTTAAGTAGTGTGTAAGCTTAGGGACTGATGACCTTAGCAGTTAAGTCCCATAAGATTTCACACACATTTGAACTTTTTTTAGTAACAGTAAACTTGTTGTTTAATTTAATGCCAATAAGTCACAGTAATGCCTGACCTAAAATGTTCGCATTTAAAAATTAAAATAGAAGTGTGGAATTGTTTTTCTGCAACCCATTTCCTAAGACAAGTCTAGCATGTTCTCACATTGCTGCATACCCTCAACCGATCTCCCCCGGGGCGGCTTGCACCAGTTGTTGCTGTATGATTATTAAGTTTCTTCGGTACATGTGATGTCAGAAGTTTGTTTCAAAGTACTGCCACCCAAACTGCCCACGCTAGAAAAAAGTTTCGCTAGAGTAGATCTGGGAGAGAGAACACGGCAGTGCTTTATGTGATGTTGGTTAGCTTCGGCAGTACAGTTGTTACCGACCGTAGTTTCAGTTCTCGTCTGAAGGCTGCAGAAAGCGCATTTCCAGGCGAGAGGGACTGCTGATGCTGCCGCATCTTGTTCCACGAGGAAGTGTTGTACAAGTTGTAATCGGAGACGAGCTTGCAATAAGAAGTCACGTTTGTTCGCTCCCGTGTGTGTGTGCTGCTAGAATCGCAGTGAGCCGAAAACCCACACAATAACAGCCAGCAGTGATCAAATCATTTCTTACATTGTACACTTTTAGGGGTTTTGCAAAAATTGTCAGATATTAAACGGTTTACCACTTCTCACTGAGGAGAATGGCGTGACTTTATTGGCAAGGAAATTCTACTTATCGACAAACATTTCACTAGTTTTAGTGAACTGTCTAATTTCCCTGATTATATGTGACGATATTTCTGGAAAAGACCGAATGTTCCGCAGATGGATTATGGGGAGCTTCCTGTATACTTGCCTAACACAGGATTTTTTTTTAGATTTATCACTTTCTGCGCGCACATTACTGCTAATATTTACGTACGGCTTGTGTTTAAATACAGCCGGCCGGGGTGGCCGTACGGTTCTAGGGGCTACAGTCTGGAGCCGAGCGACCGCGACGGTCGCAGGTTCGAATCCTGCCTCGGGCATGGATGTGTGTGATGTCCTTAGGTTAGTTAGGTTTAATTAGTTCTAAGTTCTAGGCGACTGATGACCTCAGAAGTTAAGTCGCATAGTGCTCAGAGCCATTTTTTTTTTAAAGACAATTCCAATATACTACAGTTGTGCTTTATTCGAAATAGGAAAGTTACAGTACTTGAAAGACAGAAGTGCACGTGTTGTAGCTCTTAGTTTGGTGGTTAAGAGGACACAAAAGATTTTCTGAAACTCGTAGAATGCTTATCTACAGGGTGTATCATAATTAACGGCGTAAACGCATACAGATGAAAGCACACAATACTAGAAACAAAAAAACACTGGAAAATAGGGGCTCTAGAATATTAACCTTAAGAGCTATGTGCACTTAATCATCTTCGCTACTGTGAAACATCTCTGCTCTACTGAACAAGTGCTCATAACTGTTTACGTATGCGCGTTATGTACAATGTTTACTAGATCTTGCTTCTGGTATCGTCTATTCAATTGCATGTGTTTACGCCACTAATTATGGTACACCACGCGTACAGCGAAATTCTGTGCTCAATCTGAAGACCTAGTTACTTACCGGTATGGTAATGCAATGCCACGTGCTGAAATAGAGAAATGTTATGTTGCAAAGTATGGCACACTATTCGAAGAGTCAATTTTCATTTATGATTAAATGTTCGAACATTTTTTTAGCAATATGTCATTGCAGGTACAGTAGAGGTAATGTAAAAGATAACTTCGGTTGACCACGGCGTACAACACAACGAGGAAGAGCTCATTGAAAACCACATAACAACCATTTTTGTAATCTTTCAATTCTTGTTATGTGTGGATTAATTAAACCAGAGAGGGCAAAGGTCAAAAGGATATGGTAAAGGATGAGTCTTAAAATGCGTCTGTGTAAGTGTAGTGTGGCCCTAGAAGAGGCAGATCATTTATTCTCGCGAGTAGGTTCCTCCCTAATTTCGGGGATGCGATCATATTAAGACTTAAAAACGTCACGCAGTATTACGTGGACGAAGTAGCAAACGTCAGAAGAATGTGCAACTTCGTTGTAGGTGTACCTGGAGCTCGCCCTGTGCGATTCTCGAGTGCAGTGCTGCCCGCTAGGGCGCAGCCATGTACACTGCTGCGCCGTCTGGCTAGCACGTCGCGCTATCTGCCGGCAAACGCGCAAAGCTCGTGATTAGCTGGCATGCTGCGGGTTGCGGAAGTCGAGGTCAAGGTGGCTCAGCGTACCTTCGGCTCGCTTAAATTAAAGCTGTTCGGAAGATTGCTCGAACGCGTAACTTAAGTGTATGGACATACTAAAAACTGGTTTCGTCCTTAACTATCCAAACTTTCTGAGAGGGTAGTCTGCATTTTCGTCACAGCTTTGGTACATGATCACCCCTACTAATAAGGAAAGGCGGTTGTAAAAGCTAGCGCTCTCTCTCTCTCTCTCTCTCTCTCTCTCTCTCTCTCTCTCTCTCTCATGTACAAGAAATTTTTCTGCTGTAAGATTAAAATCCACCTCTGATGTCTCATTACACGCACTGATTTGTAGCGATGGAAATGGGGTCGGTGCTCGTATGCGACAAATACCAGTGTGCAGCAGACTTGATAATGATTCCCTCTTGTATCAGGGAATGAACCATCAAGATTGAAATAGACGGATCTACCTTAGATCGTTATAATAGACGTACCAAATATTCAAATGCACTGGTAGTAATGTAAAATGTATGTTGCGAGATGTACATAGTCTCCTAACTACAGAAGATACGATGTTAAGTATTAAAAGCCGAAGTTCAACATCATGAGCTGGTTGCCTGTAATTCTTCACATATGAGTTTCAGCAATGATGCGATGTCTCATGCCTGAGAAAATAAACATGTCATGCTAACGGATCTAGCACCTTCCTTTGTCGACAGTATTTTCGACCGTCAGGTGTTCTTATAGACACACTGCTGCTATAGATGCTACAGAAATAAGAAGACATTTTATCACACACACACACACACACACACACACACACACACACACACACACACACACAGACAGATATATTTCAGGCACGTGAGAAATGGAGTACAGTCAAAGAACGGAACTGATCACGTATTTGATGGTTAATGGAGCTTATGCGGAGGTGTGTCAAAGACTATCGTCCTGGTCTTCTGTGCGTCATTTGTCGGTCTGTTTTCTGGAATAACACACAAGAAATCATACGTTAATGTCTAAGATATGCCAGCCACGTTGGCCGGTTTTAAACGGTATTCTAACCCGCTGGACAGAAACCCTCTATGTTAAACTTGATAACCCTCGTAGTAAACACGCACAATGAGTCTCGGAACGGCACCGAAGTTTATACATTCAGCAAGAAATGACACAGTTGCTTTATGGTAGATAGATCGTTTTAGTTAGTTTTGCTGTGTCGCCGTTGTTTTGGAGGAGGAAAAGATGTACACTATTTCCTTGTGAATCAAGTTTACTTACCAGGTTATGGGAGCACAATCTATATATTCAACACAAAAAATGACATACGATCGCGCCGTCAGGAAATATTCTAATATCGGATCGGTGATTCCCACGTAGCTTTCTTGGACCTTACGGTGTTTTCAAGAGAAGTTGACAGGTTTGTTTCAATGGCACTTCAAATTCAGGTCTTCAGTAACATGAATGTGCCTGCTAGTTGTTACGGGATAAGTGCCAGTAAAAGCAAATTCCCTTAGTAAAATATTTTCCTGTTAGTTTTGCGCAACAATACAGTTTTATCGCATTTACAGGGTATCTTGTAGCAGTTCAGGAATGTTCAGGACCTCCTAATAACTCTTGAGACAGCGAATACCGCTGCGTGAATAATCAGCACAGTTAAAACGCTTTTGTCGACGCTGGATGATAAACATTTTGCAACGTCGTTCGTACGCATTTGTGTGTTGCAATTATTTTCAAGCAAAAACCTGGACAATAGTTGTAGTGCATCCAGTTACAAATGCTTAGCAGTACTCGATATTTCACGCAGTGTCAGTACTGAAAATTTGCAGTGTCTACAAAATATCTTCTTATACATACTGTCTTCTGAATCACTTCTATCGACATCTGTATTGAAGTGTACAGAACGAAAGTCACAAAAAGCAATTAAAAAGAACTGAGTTTCACTTTACTTACCTTTTCAAATAAATAATTGAAAAACGTCATATTTCAACGGCTGCTGATAATCGGCTGCTGATAATCTTTCTTTGTAAACAATTTCGCTCTTGAGAGCGTCTCCAAATTACCAACTTAAGAACCAAAATTAAAAATGGGACATCAAATAACATAAAAACCGTCATGTCAGCTGTCAATCTTAGACTGCAAATTGCAGTCGGGTTTCTCATTTCCGTGTGGAGGCATTCCACCTTAAAATGATCAAGACTGAAGCCGGCAGTAAGTAAAAAATTACAGCAGCTCTGGCTGGTTGAGATATGTTTGTCAAGCAACCTTCATAAAATGTATGACAAGATAAACATCTCGTGTTTCAAAAAGTTAACGTTGTGTGACTTGATTCTCACGTTTGCTGGCTGTATACATTGTATATATGATTAACCAGCAGGATACGTCTGATTGCGAGATAATTTTTACTTTTTTCCTTAAAGATGTTATCAGTTTTCAAAGCAGTTCCGTGTGTTAAGCCATATGTTTTTATTGCTACTGACCTTTTAAAGCTGTACAAGATCGTAGAAGTTGTCGTTATATAGTTTCAATGAGAGCCAATCATTCTTATATAAAGAGGTTAAGACATGCAATTATACTCCCTAAGAGCGACTGAATTTACCCAAAAATACAATGTACCATTTTAAAAAACGATTGTCAGTATCTCGGTAGACTAAAAAGTGTATGTGCCGTACAGGAAATGCCTCCTCCCATCTATATACTGTCACTTGTCGAAAGCCTTAATTGGGTATTTTGAACGGTTTATGAAATATTAGAGACAAGATATCCATCCTCTAAACCACCCCCTGCCCCACACGCCCCCCGCCCCCCCCTTTCTCTCTCTCTCTCTCTCTCTCTCTCTCTCTCTCTCTCACACACACACACTGCAAAAGTGTAAGTAAATATGTATATGTGGGTTGGGAAGCGGATGCGAACACGCGACCCTTTCGTTAGCCCCGAGTTCCCAGGCGATGGTGCGCGTACCACTAGTGATACGCGAGGACGTTTCTGGTAGCATGCGAAAGAGTAAACAAAACATGTACTGATATAAGTAAAATTGTTCTGTTACTTTATTTTTAAAGAAACATGATTGATAACGGATTGATAAACGTGGCATCTGTAGAATGTTAAAAAAAATGGATTTACCGCAGAATGTTTGGTTCGCACTACACGCAGGACACAGGAAGGTCGGACTGTATCTTCTTCATTCCTCCCTCCCATTAGTCGTCGTTGTCTTAGACGGGAATGATTCATCTAGTTTTGACCTTGGCGATGTTTTGGCCGGATCTTGTCCGTGGTTATTCTTCACTTTTCGTGCCGCTTTGCAACAGTGCTACTTTACACGGTGTACCAATGTGTGGTGCTGCAGTAGTCATTACGCAATGAACGGTTTATAACATAAAATTTAATGGCATCGTGAAACGAACCGGACTGTGCATATTAAAACGAACTGATTCTGGGCTAAATAATTGCGATGTGAAGTTTAACTTGATTGTGTGACTTAATACGTGAATGTTTTAAATTAACCATTACACGATTTTTAAGCTAAGAAGCTCTTTCTACCATCAGGGATGCAATTGAAAACCTAAACCTACACCTAAATGCAAGTATGATGAAAGCCACTTACAGTTCGGCTTTACAGTAAAGACCGGTATAGAAACCAGTGATAATCCAATTCTCCATTGCGTTGTATGCTTAGAAACGCTTTCAAATCAATGCCTGAAGCTTGTTTATTAAAACGTCTTCAAAGTTCTAAGCATTGTGAGGTTGAGGTTGTTGGTAAACCTATTGACTTTTTTCCACATGAAATCTGCGTATTGTAAAATATGATCCAAATGCATGACTACTTTTATCAACTCTAAAACTAACTTGATAAGTCTCATACCAGGCTACTTTCAGAATTAAAAAGTGAACAAGCTATTTTGGTAAGGAAAATTTTCCACAAATATCAAGTGACACGCAATGAGAGAAAGTGTGGGAACCTCTGGGTTAGGCAGTAGAATAGACGACGTACGCCACTGGATCGATGCTTGTGCTGCCAGTATAGTTATTGCTAAAAGACTTGACGCTCGTGCGTGTACTATTACAAGTTTAGTCTGTGCCCTAATTACTCACCACCACTTTCCACTTCCTTTATTGACATTTTCCTTCGGCAACTTTCAGCATGCAGTTCCATCGTTTCAGCCTCCTACCTTCCCTCTCAAGAGCTTTCTCTTCCAACGTCAACCCCCTCTTTTTTCCTGCTCCACATGATCTTACGTGTGAGGGCAAGTACTTTCCAAATAGGACTATTGGCATTTTTTGACTTCCTACACTGTCATTATAAATTTTATCCAGATGCCATAATATCATGGCCATTATCGAAGCACACAACAGTGTAATACAAAAGTTTCTGGAGGGAAAAAGTAAGAGATGGCAGTCGGCTTGCAGTACTTCTTGCAGAACACATGTGTATCCAGGTTTTGGTATTTTGATGTGTTCAGTAATAACTTCAGTCAGCTTCTATTACTCTTCTTGCAGCAAAGAGGTAATTTTTTTTCCATGCCACATAATTTTTGGAAAATAAATGAAATTACTATTCATTTCGCAAATAATTACAAAATACGTCAGATACTACCACACATAATAATGAAAAAGGCAAAAACAAAACCGAATTTAAAAAAACTGCTGTTGTGTGTGGTTTTATGTAGGACAGCGGGTAAAATGAGCACTTCGTAGCACTTAGACTTAAGGTAGCTGATGCAACTTCCCTGTGTAAAACATGACATGTAACAGAAAGCATTCTCGGAATACATACAACTACGTATCTTCTGGCTGTCATTGCTAGTTACCTAACCTTTCCTGCAGATCACACAACCATATGCATTACCTTTTGTATGAAATTTTTTCATTACAAAAACAGCTAAAACTAGTTAAATTGCTTATGTCATTCGCAAATCTTGGCAGGCAACGGGGTAGTGGCAAATAACTCATTACAAGCTAACGTTTTTAACAGCGTTAAATTTCTTTCCCCGATTGGTACATAACAAATTATATGAAGATAGGTGTCATGCAGATCGTAAACTTAGCTTCGACCTGCGTAGTTTTTGTTGCACAAAAGTTAAAATACCAAGTAACACATATTACGCGAAAAACGTTTTCTTGGAAAAACGGTAGTCCGCTGTATGAATGGGTAGAAATATTCAGTGAACTCTTCTACCTGTATTCTTGTCAAACTTACCTTTGTTAATTTGGAAGTAACACGTGGCATATTGAGTGCAAGCCTCTATCTTCGGCGTAGATTCACGTTGGTAACTAAGGTGAAGAACGCTGAATTGACTGATACTGTCTCAGATACAATCCTGTAACAGCACAAAACAAAGAGGTTACGTTGGAGCATACCATTCAGTAGTGAATCATAACATTTACTACCAGTGTGTTACGTGGAAGTTCTTAAACTGTTATTCTGAAAGGAATGTTGTCAAACTACACGGCTGCAGCGGTTAAACGAAGCAGAGCAAACTTCCTCGTAAAAATGAGTAAATAATGCACAAAAATAAATATCACTGCAGAAATTTTGCATCTAAATAACTGTCACAAACGTTGTTGCCGCCATGACGTCACCGCAACAGATAAACTAACAGTCCTGCAGTATCAATATTTTAGAATACGTATGCGATATGAAAGAATTAACAGCAGATTATCGTATAAAAGGAAATTAGAAATTGTACCTTTCATTTTCATCAAAATTCAAAACGAAGAAATGATCCTCACCCGTGTAAGATATGGGATAAAACCTGTTGAGATGATTTCTGGCTTCAGATCACACTCACACAATTAATAGTCGAATAACGCACACGGACACGCCCCCTTTTGTTTGTTTATAAGACGAAAAAGCACAGTTCACTCATAAATAATGCAGCGAATGACAGACGCTGAAACCGGCTCAAAGTATATAGACAAACACGTTCACAGTGTTTTTTTTCCGGAAGTATCACTGCCCGCTGACAACGAGATGCGATATTCTTACGAAATATTAAAATTTTTGACTAGTATAATGAACGATATTAAATTATTTCCATAAATCGGTGCGCAATGACCTCTTACCGTGCTGCTGTTGTGACGAAAGACTAGGTAATTCCCGGGCAAGCAGAGGCGAGAACGGATGTGGCATCCCTGCGGACTTGACATAAACCGCGCGGGCGCTCACTTCACTCTCGCTGGAAACTCGTAAACTGTATCGCATGCCGGCCACCAGCTGCGCTTCGCACCGTGCTACTGCGCACGCCGAGCACGGACGTCCCGCGGTTTTCCACACTCACCTCGGCGCAGCTCAGCTGCTATCGTATCTAAGCGGACACTATTTGCATTAGAAACGGACTCTATGAGGACACCTACGACCCCTTCCATTTCAGTTTTGACGAGGTTTACTGTCTTTGGAAGAATAAACAGAGAACATGAAATGTATTGGCAGCTGCGAATATGGACAACCGTCAGCTGTATAATAGAATGACAGTGAAAATTTGTGCAGGACCCGAACTCTGATCCTGATTTCCCGCTTGTCGCTAGCACTGCGACTTTCAATTAAAAAGTTTCTCCTATACGGGAATATACATAATGTGTAGCAGGTTGTGGATGCACGGTTGACGATATATGGAAATTAGGGTCTGGCTGTGAGGCGTGCTCGGATATCCTAATTGTACGACGACCGCTAGTGATAAGCGAGAAATTCGGGGTAGAGTCCCGTCCGGCACAAGTTTTCGTTGTCATTCCATTATACAGCTGACGTTTGTCCATATTCGCAACTGCGAATGCATTTCGGTATATTTAATAACGGCTGCAGTCGCCGCTGTGCCTGAAAAGGCCTCGTTGGTGTTATAACCATATTTATTCAGGTCATTCGTAGCCTCCCGCTCCGTCTATCGATGACACCCACCACTTTGTATACAGCTGAGCTTGTAAAGGACCTGTTACATCTAATCAACGTACCTGCCAAACAGGTATGTCATTAGCTTGGGTACGGTCTTTCGCCTTGGGTTACCTCAGCACACTTTCAATTACCGACACAAAGCTACACCGCTTTTGTGTCGTAATCTGAAAAAGACAAACGCCCTGTCGTAACTGCACTTAACTAACTTTACTGGGAAAAGGGATTCAGCAGAGAAAGGAAAATCTAATCTTGCTGCAAACTGCAGCGTCAACCTAGACGAGTCATTTTCCCCATGTGGTTTCACTGTAAAGTTTCCGTTGCCTGTTACTTCGATACGAGTATTTAGAATGCCAGGCCAGGGACTTCATAGAAACATTGATCACAGAGATGAGTTGTAATACTACGAAACCATACAGAAGGCCAAGCACACTCTCGGACTGAGTATGGAGTGCCTGCATAAAGCCATCTCCCTTCCTCACACAACCGACGTAATATAAATTGGTGTGTAGCCAATGTTCCTGCGCAGCTTTGTAATCCCAGTATCGACGATTATACTGCGCTGTCCACCCCACCCCCCCCACCCCCCCGCGCAATCGCACCGTCCACCCCCCCCCACCCCCCCGCGCAATCACACCCCTGTTCCAGTGGCTACAACTTCAGATTCACAATCCACTGCTTCCCAATGGCCACAATTGCCGCCCTCATTCCCTTGTGCAGTGCCCAGTGCTTCAGTACCAACCCTATTTTCTAGGACCGCAGTTTTGCCACACAAAACTCCTCACCCCCCCTCCCCCCGGCCTTCCCTGAAGTATTCTGCTCCCTCCTCCCCCTGTGACCTATCCTTAGCTATTCCCCCCCCCCCCCCCCAGTGGCCTCTCCTTAGCAATTCTCCCCCACCCCACCCCAGTGGCCTCTCCTTAGCTGTTCTCCCCCCACCCCCCCACCCCAGTGGCTTCTCCTTAGCTATTCTCCTCCCCCCTCCCCCCCTCTGCCTGTGGCCGCTCATTAACTATTCTACCCTCCCCCAGCAGACTATCCTCCTCCTCCTCCCACCCCAATGGATTCTCCTCAGGTATTCTCCCCCCCTCGTGCCCCCTCCCTCCCCTGTGGCACTCATTACAGTAACTCTACATTGGGTACATATTCATCCAACTACCAGGTGTATACAGGATGTTACAAAAAGGTACGGCCAAACTTTCAGGAAACATTCCTCACACACAAAGAAAGTAAGTATGTTATGTGGACATGCGTCCGCAAATGCTTACTTTCCATGTTAGAGCTCATTTTATTACTTCTCTTCAAATCACATTAATCATGGAATGGAAACACACAGCAACAGAATGTACCAGCGTGACTTCAAACACTTTGTTACAGGAAATGTTCAAAATGTCCTCCGTTGCATCCACCCTCCGTCACACGGAATCGCTGATGCGCTGATGCGGCCCTGGAGAATGGCGTATTGTATCACAGCCGTCCACAATACGAGCACGAAGAGTCTCTACATTTGGTACCGGGGTTGCGTAGACAAGAGCTTTCAAATGCCCCCATAAATGAAAGTCGAGGGTTGAGGTCAGGAGAGCGTGGAGGCCATGGAACTGGTCCGCCTCTACCAACGAACACGTCGACTGAAATGTGCAGGAGCTCCATCGTGCACGAACCACATGTTGTGTCGTACTTGTAAAGGCACATGTTCTAGCAGTACAGGTAGAGTATCCCGTATGAAATCATGATAATGTGCTCCATTGAGAGTAGGTGGAAGAACAAACTAAAATGAGCTCAAACATGGAAATTAAGCGTTTCCGGACACATGTCCACATAACATCTTTTCTTTATTTGTGTGTGAGGAATGTTTCCTGAAAGTTTGGCCGTACCTTTTTGTAACATCCTGTATATGACATATTTTTATACATTTCTAGCTGCAGTGGGCAGTATTCATTATCAATATTAAACTGCCTGAAACATCAGAAGAAATTTGTTGAAGGATTAAAAATGCAAGCTTGCAAAATATAAGAATATAACAAAAAATCCAAAGTTCATTGCATTAGCACAAATTAGTGATGGCCAAAAAGAATTCTGTTACTAAAAACTATATTAGTAGAGCAGTTGCAGGTTAAATAGTTACTGGCACAATGAGTCTTCACCAATTTTCCATTTATACAGCTGTTACACTGTTTGTATGTGACAAGTGAGAACTGTGTACCCTGTGTGACATGGACTTCTATACTGGATTTTCTCACATAGTACATAACCAGTTGCACAACCTAAGTTTGCTACATGGGCTAGCAACAAACTTCAAGTCTCTGCAGGCCTCTTCCCACTTTTTGCAAACTCCATAGGGTCCATGTCTCTCTCCTGCCCCCCCCCCCCACCCCCCACCCCACCCCCCATGCTGTGGGACCAGCAGCTTCAATAGAAAGCATACAGCAAGGCTGTGTAACAATTTAACAATTGAGGAGAGTATTGCTGAACAAGAAATAAGATATAGTATCTTACTTTGTAGGTCGTATGCCACATGAACAACGGTCATGTACAAGCAGGACAGTGTATATTCCACAACAGCACAATAGGAACACTTTGGAAATACCATAAATCATGTTGAAGAGTAGATATGTGCAAATGGGAAGAGGTCGGGTAACTTGTGACTGGTGTGGTAGACTGTGACAGTGATCTCTTAACCGTTATGACATGGATTGCATGCACAAAGTTGTGTAATCCTTGAAGTAGCAACTATATTACACTTAATAGAAATTACAGAAATTGAGCTGGTAACCTAAGATGGATACTGTAGAAAGTGTAAAAGGGGATGGGGATTATGTAAACAAAAATAAGAGTTAAATTCTAGATAGTAAAGATAAATGTATGTTGTGTTAAATAACTGTTTATATTGTTATACAACATTTGAACTGATAACACACAAGCTTTTGCTATTCACTGTAGGTAATATTTTCAGGTTCATGAAACTTTGGCATTTCAGTTAGGTAATACAGAATTTTGTGGAAAGCAATTTTCTGTGAAGCTTTCTGAGAAATAAAAGGGCAGGTGGCTACTTCAAGGTGCCTGTTTTCATTATTTCTCTTCTTGTGTCTGTAAATAAAATCTTCATTTCTTGTGTTGGGAAAGAAAAATGTGTATGCATTGCACAAAAAAAGTATAACTAATGGGAAGCAAATATGATTTGGGACATTATGAAATACGAGACACACACAGGCACAAATCAGTTGCTGCCCAAGGTAACAAATACTTACAGATGGGCAAAAAACATAAGACGCTGTAATGAGCAGTTAAGTGCAGACGTTTCAGATTAACTCCAGCATAGAAACTGTATGCAACAGCAGATGCAAGTTCAGACAATATAAAACAGCACCCAACTAAATAAAAAATCATGATTATTACACTCCCCCCCCCCCCCCCCCTCCGTGACCTACCTTTGTAGTGGTACAAGGCATTCTTGCTGATACTTAAATATTCAGTACTTGTACCAGTCAATAGTTATGGCATTACAAATACCAGCCAATAACTACGGAAAGAAGAAAATTGAAATCAATTTCATTTCTTCTACTCTTTTCAAAAACTTCTGAGGATCTATTGAATAATAGAATTTATGTGCACTCTGCCAAGCTGAACTACTTGACTGCTCCTTAGTTCGCCTTCCATAAGACACGTGTTGTCAGTCACGAAAAGTTCTGACAAAGTTAAAGCAGGAGAAATTATCCTATTGGTATTTGCTGTGGCTTTGCTGACACTTAAGATTGTCCACATAATAAAATTATACTTGGAAAGCTGTTATGTTCTGTTTCAGTATACCTGATCTTCTGAGTAAATGTTTATTCAACAAAAGCAGTCAATAATAATACTATGTAAAGTAAATAACCACACATCTTGCAGAGGGTTCTTAAAACATTATGAGGTCACTTTCTTTTAAGCTTGTCATATTCATAGAAAATAATATACATAAGTTTCACGTGAAATGTAGTTAACAGAAGCAGTGTAGGAGCAAAAGAAACAATGTTCATTTTAAATAGCTATCTATTCACACAGAGTGTAGATAACTGTTTCTGGCAACTAAGCAAGCAGTAGTGGGTGGAAAACTGCTCTGTTATCATGGGAAATGAAACATGATCCAAGGTTGTGGCTAATTTAATTATTTTCATTTGTAGATTGTATGCTCAAATAGTATTAGCAGTTCAATGATGGTTGATTGGTAACACAGTGGTTCTTGACAGCTGCCTCTCACTAGTAATATTGCGACCCATTACACGTCCCCAGAGAATCTCCTTAATAATGAGTTTCGGGAACAGCGGTGAATGAGTTAATTATTGCATTGCAGTATTTTGGAACTTTAAATGTAGTTGTTTGTCTTCTGGAATTGGATTCATGTGCAGAGCTCCAATAAGAAATGTTGAAAGTGCAGATAACTATACATTGTACTTCCCACACTGATTACTCATTTTGTAGCCAATGGCTGATTTTTAAAGCTTTCCCAAGAGTCAGTCACTTCACATTTTTAACTATAATTGTATTAGAGGAACTTTTGTGTGAGCAGAACATGTGGTCCCTGTAAAAAAAATCCCCCCCCCCCTCTCTCTCTCTCTCTCTCTCTCTCTCTCTCTCTCTCTCTCTCTCTCTCTCTCTCTCTCTCTCCCCCCCTCTCTCTCTCCCCCTCACCTCCCCCTCTCCCCAAGGCCCTTGTACTTCAGATTTAGTGAGTATTTCTATGAGAGGCATAAGTGTCTGTTTTAGCTATTTTTCAGTTATGTAGGCAGAGGTTTGTTGAAAGTTCAGTGAATGAACCCTGCTGTGTATAAGATCAGTACTTCCTTTCTTTGTTTAAGTGAAGGCCAAGGAACTGTTGTAGGCTAATAAGCAATAGAAAAATGGACATCCACAAATTTGAGGTGGCCCTTTGTGCAAGTTGTAGTGTACAGAACAGTTAGCATCCATTACCATAATCTATATGGACAAAGCTAGTGAATAGCTGATTATGAGTTTATCAATCTAAGTAAAAGATATTGTTTTAAAAATCAGCATATTTTATGAAGATGCTGAAATGTTGTCCTCCTAAAAGATATTCACATTAATTCCTGTACTGTTTTCTGCAACTTCAGTCTCACATTATGACTAACACACAGGGGAACCAGAACTCCACTGACTAGCATTCACAGGGACAGTCTAGTTAGCATGGTTTTTAAAATGCATACCTTAAAGAGGTATGACCACTTCTTCAGTTGAAGTGCCCATTCCTCTTAACATACATATTCTGGAGCCCAGGTTAACAGGACATTTTTTGTTCTGAAAGTTTGTTAGAGGTTTGGCTTATCATACATATGTTTATCAAGCAGCCACAGTCTTGAACTGTTGTGAATTAAATATGTGTAGAATTCATTGCCTATTTCCCTCTGGAATAAGTACATTGAGGGTTCAGTGCCACTTAGTCCCAGGACATATCAACCAAAACTTTGAAACACACAGTTCAGCTGTGGTCGAGTCGGGTATCGATTCTTCGGTTCGTTAATAACCGTGTTCAGTATCACAATAAAAGCTATAACAAAAAGACATGGCAGGAATGATCCAGGAACTAATTGGTTCCTCATATGAGAAATTAGTTCCTAATGACAAGAAACTTAGTTGCATAAATGGTGAGTAAAAACCCATAACAGTTGTAGGCAAACAAGAGGTAGTTTGTCTATGGAATAGGAAGCTTGTGAAACCCTGTGTAGCCTAGTCTGGATTACAGTCCTGTAGCATATAAAATGAGGACAATGGATTGATTCATAGGTTTCTCTGAATTGGGCTCATTTGTGGGAGAAGTGCTGCAAAGAGTGAACTGACACACACTAGGAAAAAGATATTTAACTTCCCGCTGAAACATACTTTGATAATTCAAAATACTAGTTTCTGGAGCCTCAGAATACTCTTCACCATCATATGCAATATGAAGAAAAAATAATAATAATACCTTCTACAGGAGCATATAAAGGGTCATTCTTGCAATATGTTTTACCTGAGTGGAATGGCAGGAAGCAATACATGCTAAAATATAAACACACCTCCACTAGACACTTAGATTTTCAAAATGCAAATGTAGAGGGCTACTGGTGTCCAGAAAAGCCCTACCTCATAGTTCTGTGGTTTACAGTGGTGGGCTAATGGAAAGATTTAGTTATCCACACACACACACACACACACTCTTTCAATATGCCACAAAGAACTGAATCTGCACAATGTTTCTTACTCCAATTGCTAATTGTGAAATTTTAACATTTGAGAGCAAATGCCATGTCCTTAAGCAAGCAAATTCTACAGTAAGATACCGAAATTTCTTTCTTATGCCATTTCAAATAAATAATACAAACGTATCTTCTTGAGTCACACAAAAGCATAACTGACGATATATAAAGCAATGTCTGTCTTGTGTGCCAGAGCTGCACCTGTCTTCTCCGAGGTTAACAACAAAGAATAATTGAAGTAAATGTGTTGAATATGTTAAACAAAATAGGCCGCTAATTCAGTCTGCATTGTGTATTCTGAGTAGCTCATTGTGCTGCTCACCAATACCGTGCAATAAAATACTACTACTGCATATTTTTTTAATGTATACTATGCTGTGCAGAAAATACTGCTGTAAGTCTAAATGTTCAACTTCTTCGCTTAGTAAGATCCACCTTTATGAAGCAATAGTTTGTCACACTGTCACCAAGCTGCAGTCAGTGTTCACTACTTTCTCAACTCAGTACTCACTGCAGCATTTTACTGCCAGATAACGAGAAGGATGTAGTTAAGAAAGCCATTGGCATTTTAGCTACCAGTTACTCAGTGATCAGCCTCACAACTTGAGAACTGATAATTGGAATCCGTCTCGTAATAAAGACGCTTTCAACCACGGTAGTTACTTGCAATATCGGAGAAACGTAAGGTACACAGTGTTCAGTTATCATATCGTGGTCAAAACATAACAACGCAACTGTTGTGTGAGCAATAATTTTACCTAAAAATGTTTTGTGACGTTGACAAGCCTTGCTCGTGACAGCCGAAAGTAATGGCGACACGTCGACAAAATCTCAAAGAAAAATTATTTCATAGTGCACACTGTTTCGTACATTGAAAACTGATTTTGCTAAAATAAAATGTGCAACGATGCAACGAGTGAGTATAAGATAAACGCTGATTACCTGATCAATATCGCCACAAGAATGTTTACTATATGTTGCTACTCCCAAAAGAGGTGCTCCCTACGCCGTCCTTAAGAGAAAGAGAAAGAACCTAAACCGGAACACGAAGAAATATAGCCAGAGAGTTTTCGTCTTTGCATTTGCAGGAAAAAATCAATTTCTTTGACAGTCTGTAAAACTTTCGATGTATCGTGACAGTAAAATGGCACACACAGTCCCATACTGAGAACATAACTACTACTGTTGTTTCAAATGAAATAAGAACTTGACACTAGCATCCAGGAAGCAATACACATCCCTTTTGATGCCGCTTTGGACCAGAACTATTGATAAATTTTTTGTTGCATGCAATCGACGTCCAACTTAAGCATGCTGATATTTTTATTTCAGAATTCCGTTATTGTATCTCCTCCGCCCTGCAAGAGCAGAAACACACGATTGCCTTGTTATTTACTAATTTTTAACGTCTTATTCTGGTGATAATGGTGCGAAACTAGTTTTGTTTACTTTCATAGTCACTCCTCATAAAGTCTCCTTTATCACACTTTCGTAATAGCGCCCGGATGTTCGCACTATTGTTGAAAGGTGTGACGCTTTAGTGTCGATTTCTGCAAGTTTTCCTAACAAAGATTTAAAACTGGATGGCTACCAAGAACTCTTCCAACTCTCCTGTGAACATCTTAGTTTCCCCTTCACAAATTTAAACCACTCAGTTCATTTTTTGAGTAACCTGATTTCGATAGAGGAACACCATTTAAATGATTTAAAAATTCCTTACCAGTCGAGCATGAGAAATAGAAGTATTGTCTCCTGCATTGTTATAAACCTGTGAACTGACGGGGCAGCTATGTGTATGGACCATGTCAAGGTGCTTGATGCTTCCTACCGTGAAAACATCAAGTCTGTTAACGGGCGCCTGTCCGATGGAAGGTGGTCTCAATGTGTGTGCAAAGCCTGGTAAAACGCCACTCCGAACCAAAGCTTTCTCCCAGTGGCGAGTTAAGCCCTGAGAATACCACTATTGCCATCCAGTGGCATAATGAGTCACGGGTGGAATAAGCTGTCTACTCTCTAGTTCCGAGGCGCAAAGTGTTAGTAGCGTGAATGAGCACAACAAACCTTGTGCACAAAACTAAATTTTTTCAGTCTTCTTGCTGTTCTCCAGGAATCCCATTTTATTGATGCTCACTCACCGACCCTTTGAGGGTTCCTTGCTTTCTGTCGTAACTAAGTCGACCCTTTGATGGCTTCCGGTGGCGTTTGCACGTTGTTCCGTATGGACGTTGTTAGTATGTGGATCGCCCTTTGTACCACATTGGCAACAGTTGCAGTCCAGGTCCACTTGGACTCTGCAGGCACGGTTTGCAGACTCTCTCCCCCTCCTTACAGGCCACCTACACCCGGTGCCCTAAATGCCCTGCTTCAGCAACTGTTCCCCCACCCCCACCTTCCTTCCTCCCTAGGGATTTTATAGCCAGTCACCCTTTGTGGGGCAGTGCTTCTTCTAGTCGGGGGCTTCTCCTTGACCAATTTCTTGTCGACCAAGAACTGTGCCTTCTTAATGATGGTTCCCCCACTCAGTTTAGTGCCGCATATGGCACTGTACTTTCCATCATGCTGAGTGGCCTCTGTACAGGGTGAGTCACTAACTATTACCACCAAGAATAACTCCGAAAGTATGATAGGAGCTGAAAAGTTTGTGGGACAAATGCTGCATGGGACAACGGGAGCCATAATAGGAAGTTGGTGTTTTGTTGCTAGGTGGGGTCGCCTCAGAGATATGAAGGTCAGCTTTGTTTTTGTAAATGGAATGCTACAGTTTGGTACTTATTTTCTGATAGTGGCTATGGAGACGAATCCAGTGATGCGTAATAGTAAGATCTTTGAAAGTCAACGAAGATCCCAAAGGTTGCATGAACGTCCATTTACAGAAGGTGTTTGGAGATTGAGTGGTATTCCTTACATCGGCACGTATCAAAGCACATGCTCTGACAATTCTCTCTCGCATCTTCAGGTGTAGTTGGAACGTCTTAATAAACAATGTCTTTTACGAATCCCCACAAGAAAAAATCCAGAGGCGTGAAGTCTAGCGAACGAGCCTGCCACGGCACGTCTCCGCGTCCAGTACAACGATTTGGGAATTGTCTCTGCAACTCATTTCTAGCCATCAGCGAAAAATGTGCTGGACTCCCATCTTGTTGATACCACAATCTGTTCTTAAAGACATTTCTTCCAATAACAGACCTAATGTTTCTTGCAGGAATGTGGTGTACTTCCTACCAAGATGATTTCCATTGATGAAATAGGGCCTATAATTGTCCTCCAGAATCCCACACCATACATTCACCGACCAGTGTTTTTGGTGTGCAACTTGCCGCAGCCAGCATGGATTTTCAGTTGCCCAATAATGCATGTTATGCAAATGAACGTTTCTGTGGTTCGTGAATGTAACCTCGTCATTAAATAAAACCAAATTAATAAACGTGTCATCCCTCTGAATCTGAAGTTGAGCCCATCGGCAGTCAATGCGACGCATACAAACCGTATCCGTTAATTCTTGGTGGAGGCTGATATGGTAAGGATGATATTTACAGCGATGCAGAACACGAACAACACTGGCTCATGCCAGATTCCCTTGCGATTTGACGCGAACTATCACAATGATCTCGAATCACAGTGGCAAGAGAACCAATTTATTTCCTTGTTAGTAACTTCCCTCCGCCGGATATGTTTCCGATGCGTTAAAGATCAATCGTTCTCGATTTATCATACACATATTTAAATGTACGGTGTGTAGGGTGAGTAAGTTGAGAATATCTTTCAGTGTATAAGTCTCTAGCTCTCACTGAATTTCGTTGGCATTCTCCGTAAATGAGAAGCATATCGACTTGTTCTTCGAAGGAATACATCATTCACATTCGCTTCAATGGACGATATTAGTCTTACCATTCCTATTAGTGTTGTATTGCGAAACCGTCGAATGGTGTTTACAAGTCAATGGCACATTAGATGGATACGCAATATTCGGCGAAAATTTATTATTTTCACGACATACGAGAGAGAATGTCAGAGCATGTGCTTCGATAAGTGCCGATGTGATAAGGAATACCACTCAATCCATGACAAGAAGATTGCGGTACTGCATTGATACCAATGGCCATCACTTCGAACACCTTTTGTAAATGGACGTTCATGCTACCTTTGTGACCTTCGTTGACCTTCAAAGACCTTACTGTTACATATCATTGGATTCGTCTCGATAGCCGCTATCCGAAAATAAGTGCCAAACTACAGCAACCCTTCAAAAAAAAAAAATAAAAAAATAAAAAAAAATAATTGACCTTCATACCTCCGAGGCGCCCCAACCTAGCAACAAAAATCGAACGTCGTATTATGGTCCCAAATGTCCCATGCAACGTTTGTCCCACAAACTTTTCAACTCCTATCATACATTCGGAGTTATTCTATGTGGCAACAGTTCGCGACTCACCATGTATACCTCCCAGATCGCGTTTCCACCAAAGCCCGTTACTAATTAAAATAGGACAAGTAGGTGTGTCGGGAACACTGTCTCCTCCCTAGGTTCTTCCGTCCCTTCATCACGGGTGTGGCTTACACTCCCCCCCTCCATGGTTGTCAGTGGCACCCTTCTATTCCAGGCGTTGCCCTCCCAGGTGGCGTTTGTATGGATCCATCAGTTCTCGAGAAACACCTCGTGACCCATTGTTCGATGGCATCGGCGTCATCCTGCTATCCAACCGCCTTCCTTATTCAGAAATAGTAGGAAGAAGCTTCCCACTTACGTTCCACCCCTTGTCAGGTGGAATCCTACAATGAACCTTTTACTGAATGTGGACTTCCTCTGGCCCTTTCTTCTTCCCACGGTTCAACCCCTGGCCTTAATTCCATCCATAACCAATTTCTTCAAAACCTCAATCCTCTATGACGACCCCCTGTGGGTCCAGGGGTTAGAATAGGCCCGAGGTATTCCTGCCTGTCGTAAGAGACGACTAAAAGGGGTCTCTCACGTTTCGTCCTTTCTGTGATGGTCCCCTGTAGGGTTTGGCCTCCATTTTTCAAAACTTTCTCGAAGAGCGAGGCAATTGGGGAAGGCGGCCTACATGGTGCATCATGCCCATCGTGCATGGAGATCTTAAGCCCAATTTCTCGTCGTCGCATTTCAGAACCGCCAATTCTCCATCCCTTGGGCGAAGACACCTTCCTGGGTGCGTTTTCCACCATGCACTATGCAGTGTCACTATCTGCATTGACGATAACCATGGGCTTCTTTGCACCTGATATCCAACATGGTAGCCAGTTCATTGTGGTGGGGCCGCTATGTACTCTGTTGCTTGTAGCCCCCTGACCACACAGGGATTGCTCTGCTGATGCCTGCGCCGTTAACTCCCCACTTATGCCAAGGAGTAGATGCCCATCCTCCTGGGGCATTGGAACTCCCGGCAATGGCCATCTTGCCAGGTGGCCTTTGCTGCGGCTGGGTGACGCCCGTTGGGAGGGACCCTGGTAAGAGTGGGTGGCATTGGAGCAGATGACATGCGATGCAGAGTAGTCAATCATCTCTTGCTGGTAGTGAACCACCAGCAGTCTCTCAAGCGTTCACAAGCTCAATTCAACGCACAGAAGTACGACCCTAAATCGTTCCCCTCAATGGCCACACCATGGGAGGAATGTTAGGCTAAGGATGGGAGCGGATCTTATTCACACCAGTACCTCGTATGTTCGAGAGCTGATGGGAAATCTTTCATGATGGTGAAGCCTCAGTATTTTGTGGAGCATTTAGAGGACAAATTTGGGGTGCTGGAAGGATTGTCCAAAATGACATCTGGGTCAGTCTTGATCAAAATGGCATCTTCTGCCCAGTCACGGACGTTACTTTCCTTTGACAAGCTGCTGGATGTTTCTGTAACCATCACGCCCCATAAGATGCGTCCAGGGTATCATTTCACAGGGTCCTTCTTTTGCAGTCTGACGATAGGCTGCACGCCAATTTAGAGCAGCGATGTGTACATTTCGTCCGGCGAGTCCACCGGGGTCCGAGGGATAATCTGGTTGACACCTGTGCATTGATCTTGGCCTTTGAGGGTGATACATTGCCCGAGAAGGTCAAGGTGATTGTCTACTGCTGTGATGTAAAACTCTATATCCCTCCCCCGATGGGGTGCTTTAAGTGCTGGAAGTTCCGCCATATGTCTTCCCGCTGTACTTCCAGCGTCCCATTTCAAGATTGCAGATGCTCATCACATCCCAATACTCCATGTGCCGCACCTCCCATTTGTGTCAGCTGTGGAGAGCACCATTCGCCTCGATCGCCAGACTCAAGGATTCTCCAGAAAGGAAGGAAAATCATGGAGTACAAGACTGTGGACCGACAGTGAGGCTAAGAGAACATTTGAATGCCTGCATCCCGTATGTATGACATCGTCTTATGCCGTCACTACAATTCTGGCACCATCAGCTCCGCAAACACCCTTCACCTCTCTACACCTGCCTCCTTGATGGTGGGGACATTTCCCTCCCTGTCGTTGTTCCCGCACTACGTACTCCGGGAGCAACAGTCCCCCCCCCCCCCCCCCCCCAAACCATCGGGGACGCCCGTCCCCACTTCTAAGCCAGAGAAGCGTAAGTCGTCTTCAGCATCTCTAGCTAGGAAGGGGTCCCTTGGGTCAGTCCCTTCCCAGGTTTCTGCCAGTGGTTGAAGAGCTCAAAAGCAGCTGGTTGTAGGGCATCACGCTTATCCTCAGTCCTGGAGACTGACCTCTCAACCAGGGAAACCCAAGGAGCAGCTAGAGAAATCCAAAAAGAAGACCCCTAAGAACAAGGAAATTGCGGTGGCACCCACACCACCACTACCTGCAAGCTCTGCATCTGAGAATGGGGTGGAGATTCTGGCATCCGCTGAGTACCTAGATCTCGCCAGACCCTCAGCCACAATGGATATAGATTGCTCAGGCAATAAGTCGGTGGCAGCAGGTGACTCTGAGGCGTAAACTGCCTCATTGAATGTTCCATGACTTCCCAGTCTCACGATGTCATCCTCCAGCGGAATTGCGGCGGTTTTTTCTTCCACGTGGCTGAGCTACGGCAACTGTTAAGCTTAAACACCTGCTGTATGCATTGCCTTCCAGGAAACCTGGTTCTCGTCAATGCGGATCCCTGCCCTCCGCGGCTATAAGGGATATTACAGGAACCGTAGCGACTATAATCGAGTGTCAGTTGGAGTCTGCATTTATGTCCTAAACTCAGTCTGTAGTGAATGTGCACCCCTTCAAACCCCTCCTGAATCTGCGGCTGTCAGAATACGGACGACATAGGAAATCACCGTCTGCAGTGTATATCTTCTGATGCAATGCCCCTGAATGTATTAGCTGCACTGATTGATCAACTCCCTAAACCTTTCCTACTTTTAGGAGATTTTAACGCCAATAACCCTTAGTGGGGTGGCACTGTGCTTACTGGTCGAGCAGAGATGTCGATACTTTACTGTCTCAGTGCGACCTCTGCATCTTAAATACTGGGGCCGCCACGCATTTCAGTGTGGCTCATGTTAGTTACTCTGTCATTGATTTATCAATTTGCAGCCCAGGACTTCTCCCGTCTATCCACTGGAGAGCACATGACGACCTGTGTGGTAGTGACCACTTCCCAATCTCCCTGTCACTGCCCCAGAGTCAGGCCCACGGACGTCTACCCAGATGGGCTTTAAACAAGGCGGACTGGGGAACTTTCTCCTCTGCTGTCACCGTCGAATCTCCCTCACACGGTAACATCGATGTGATGGTTGAGCAGGTGACAATTGTTTCTGTGGCAGAAAACACGATCCCTCGCCCTTTAGGGTGCCCAAGGTGTAAGGCAGTCAATTGGTGGTCGTCGGAAGTCGCTGAAACAATTAAGGAGCGTCGGCGAGCTCTAAAACGGCATAAGCGGCGCCCTTCCCTGGAGCATCTAATAGCCTTTAAACGGCTTCGTGCCCGCGTTCGCCGACTTATCAAACGACGGAAGCAGGAGTGTTGGGAGAGATAAGTCTCGACCATTGGGTTCCATACGTCACCTTCCCAAGTCTGGGAAAAGATCAAACGTCTTTTCGGGTATCAGACCCCAACAGGTATTGCTGGTGTTACCATAAATGGCGTGTTATCTACCGACGCAAACGCGATTGCCGAGCACTTTGTTCGAGCCTCTGCGTCTGAGAATCCCCCCCCCCCCCCGCCCCCGTCCTTCGCGCTATCAAACGGCTACTGGGAGGGAACGTCCTCTCATTCACTACACGCCACAGTGAATCCTGTAACGCCCCATGTACAGAGTGGGACTCAGTGCGCTTGCACATTGCCCTGACACAGCTCCTGGCCCTGATCGGATCCACAGCAAGATGATTAAACATCTGTTATCTGACAACAAGCGACGTCTCCTCGTCATCTTCAACCGGGTCTGGTGCGATGACGTCTTTCCATCGCAATGGCGGGAGAGCAATCATCGCTTGATATAGATAGCTATCGGCCCATCAGCCTCATAAACGTTCTTTGTAAGTTGCCGGAACGTTTGGTATGCCGGCGGTTGGGTTGGATACTGGAGTCACGTGGCCTACTGGCTCCATGTCAGGGTGGCTTCCGCCAGGGTCGCTCTACCACTGATAATTTTGTGTCCCTCGAGTCTGCCAACCAAACAGCCTTTTCCAGACTGCAACACCTGTCTTTTTACTTACGTAAAGCATACGATACGACCTGGCGACATCACATTGTATGAGTGGGTTCTCCGGGGCCCACTCCCGATTTTCATCCAAAACTTCCTGTCGCTCCGTACTTTCACTGTCCAAGTCAGTGCCTCCCATAGTTCCATCCATATCCAGGAGAATGGAGTCCCGCAGAACTATGTATTGAGCCTCTGATTTTAGTGGCCATTAACGGTCTAGCAGCAGCTGTTGGGCCCTCCGTCTCACCTTCTCTGTATGCAGACGACTTCCGTATTTCGTTCTGCTGCTCCAGTACTGGTGTTGCTGAGTGTCATCTACAGCGAGCTATCCACAAGGCGCAGTCATGGGCTCTAGCCTACGGCTTCCAGTTTTCAGCTGCAAAGTTGTGTGTGTCATGCATTTCTGTCGGCGTCGTTCCGTTCATCCGGATCCCGCACTTTACCTTAATGATGATCCACTCACTGTAGTGGAGACATATCAATTCCTAGGACTGGTTTTCGACGCTCAATTGACTTGGCTCCCTCATCTTCGTCAGTTTAAGCAGAAGTGGTAGCAGCACCTCAATGCCCTCCGTTGCCTGAGCAACACCAATAATTGGGGTGCAGATCGCATTGCGCTGCTGCGGCTCTACAGAGCCCTTGTTCAATCCTGAACTGACTATGGGAGTGTGGTTTTTGGTTCGGCAGCTCCCTCAGCGTTGCATTTACTCGACCCTGTGCACCAATGCGGGGTTCGACTAGCGACAGTAGCTTTTAGGACGAGTCCGGTGACCAGCGTACTGGTGGAGGCTCGGGTCCCTCTATTGCTGATCAGACGTGCACAACTGCTCGCCAGTTACGCAGCTACGTAGTTCTCTTGAGCATCCGAATTACCGTCTCCTTTTACCGCCCGCGGCAGTCATCTCCCGCATTGGCGGCACACGTCGGGGGCAACGATTACGATTCACGTGCGGTCCCTTCTCTCCGGACTGGAGTCTTTCCCTTTACCACCTCTACTTGCGGTCCGTTCACGTACGCCTCCATGGTGTACGCCTCGGCCTTAGCTTCGTGTGGACCTTGCACGTGGCCCTAAGGACTCCGTTAACCCTGCTCCTTTCCGCTGTTACTTCCTATCGATTCTTGACGTGTTCCGGGCTCTGAAGTGGTTTACACCGACGGCCCGATGGCTGCTGGTCGTGTTGGCTTTGCCTACGTTCATGGCGGCCAAATTGAACAGCCCTCCTTACTCGATGGCTGCAGTGTATTCATGCATAGCTGGTGGCCATTTCTCGTGCACTTCAGTGACTCCGTTCATGCCATGTATGTACTGACTCCTTGAGCAGCCTGAAAACTATCGACCAGTGCTACCCTCGTCATCCTTTGGTAGCGTCCATCCGAGAGTCCATCTATGTTCTGGAACTGTCCAGTCATTCAGTGGTGTTCGTCTGGATCCCTGGTCACGCCGGAATCCCAGGAAATGAACTTGCTGACAGGCTTGCCAAACAAGCTACATGGAAACCACTTCTGAAGATCGGCATCCCCGCAACTGACCTGCGTTCGTTATTAACCCGCAAGGTTTATCAAGCTTTGGGAGACGGAATGGCAAAATCTCAGTACCCCACGACAAACTGCGAGCCATTAAGGGGACCACGACTTGGAGAGGTCCGTGATGAGGGCCTCTCGCAGGGACTCTGTGCTTCTCTGCCGGCTCCGCATTGGCCGCAACTGACCTGCGTTCGTTATTAACCCGCAAGGTTTATCAAGCTTTGGGAGACGGAATGGCAAAATCTCAGTACCCCACGACAAGCTGCGAGCCATTAAGGGGACCACGACTTGGAGAGGTCCGTGATGAGGGCCTCTCGCAGGGACTCTGTGCTTCTCTGCCGGCTCCGCATTGGCCGCAACTGACCTGCGTTCGTTATTAACCCGCAAGGTTTATCAAGCTTTGGGAGACGGAATGGCAAAATCTCAGTACCCCACGACAAGCTGCGAGCCATTAAGGGGACCACGACTTGGAGAGGTCCGTGATGAGGGCCTCTCGCAGGGACTCTGTGCTTCTCTGCCGGCTCCGCATTGGCCATGCCTGGCCGACCCACGGTTTCCTGCTGCGCCGTGAAGACCCACCTCAAGTGTCGGTGCGGTGCCCGGTTGGCAGTGGCCCATATTCTTCTGCTCTCTGTTTGGCTGCCCTGCGACTTCATATTTGGTTCCCGGACTCGTTATCATTGATTTTAGCAGACAAAGCCGCATAGGCTGATTTGGTTTTACGTTTCATCCCTGAGGGTCGGTTTTACCATTCAGTCTGAGTTTTAGCGCATGTCCTTTGTTCCTCTGTATCCTCCACTGTAGTGCTTTGAGGGTGGAGGTCTTAATGTGTTGCAGGGTGGCTGGCTTTTCCTTTTTATTTTCGTGGTCTGCTAGCCACTGTAATCTGCTTCCTTGTTTTACTCTCTTCGGTTCCTTGCATATATCTGTAGTTTTCTTGTCCTCTTTTGTTCCTTTTAGTGTTCGTTGCCTTTCCTTCGTTCTAATGGTCTTTCTTTCCGTTTTGTGTTATATGTCTCATCTGTTTTATTCTCACACTGGTGGCATTGCTTTATTACGAACAAGGGACCGATGACCACGTAGTTTGGTCCCTCACCCCTCTTTTAAACCAGCCAACCTCTATGACAGTATCTCCTCCAGGTCTTTAACCGTATTCGGCTCAAAGGCATTCCTCCCCGCTACCTCGCCCCTCGTCCCTCAGTGGGTGGAGAGTATTGTGGCCCCTGTTCTTAAGCCTGGCAAGGATCTGTCGCCCCCTTGTTAGTGGCCCATCAATCTGACTATTGTTCCCTGTAAGTTACTTGAATGGATTATGGCTTGTCGTCTGAGCTGGATCCTCGAATCTTTGGACCTTTTATCGCCTTACCAGTGCGGCGTTTGGGAGGGACAGTCTCCAGTCAGTCATCTGCTTCAATTGGAAACTGCAGTTTGTCAGGCCTTCTCCCAGCGCCATCATGTTGTGACACTTTTCTTTGATCTTTGTAAGGCGTACGACACAGCTCGGTGTCAATGCATTCTACGAGGGCAGTTAAATAAGTAATGCAACACTTTTTTTTCTGAAACAGGGGTTGTTTTATTCACCATTGAAATACACCAGGTTATTCCCCAATCTTTTAGCTACAAAACACTATTTTTCAACGTAATCTCCATTCAATGCTACGGCCTTACGCCACCTTGAAATGAGGGCCTGTATGCCTGCACGGTACCATTCCACTGGTCGATGTCGGAGCCAACGTCGTACTGCATCAATAACTACATCATCCGCGTAGTGCGTCCCACGGATTGCGTCCTTCGTTGGGCCAAACATATGGAAATCTGACGGTGCGAGATCGGGGCTGTAGGGTGCATGAGGAAGAACAGTCCACTGAAGTTTTGTGAGCTTCTCTCAGGTGCGAAGACTTGTGTGAGGTCTTGCGTTGTCATGAAGAAGGAGAAGTTCGTTCTGATTTTTGTGCCTACGAACACGCTGAAGTCGTTTCTTCAATTTCTGAAGAGTAGCACAATACACTTCAGAGTTGATCGTTTGACCATGGGGAAGGACATCGAACAGAATAACCCCTTCAGCGTCCCAGAAGACTGTAACCATGACTTTACCGGCTGAGGGTATGGCTTTAAACTTTTTCTTGGTAGGGGAGTGGGTGTGGCGTCACTCCATTGATTGCCGTTTTGTTTCAGGTTCGAAGTGATGAACCCATGTTCCATCGCCTGTAACAATCTTTGACAAGAAATTGTCACCCTCAGCCACATGACGAGCAAGCAATTCCGCACAGATGGTTCTCCTTTGCTCTTTATGGTGTTCGGTTAGACAACGAGGGACCCAGCGGGAACAAACCTTCGAATATCCCAACTGGTGAACAATTGTGACAGCACTACCAACAGAGATGTCAAGTTGAGCACTGAGTTGTTTGATGGTGATCCGTCGATCATCTCGAACGAGTGTGTTCGCACGCTCCGCCATTGCAGGAGTCACAGCTGTGCACGGCCGGCCCGCACGCGGGAGATCAGACAGTCTTGCTTGACCTTGCGGCGATGATGACACACGCTTTGCCCAACGACTCACCGTGCTTTTGTCCACTGCCAGATCACCGTAGACATTCTGCAAGCGCCTATGAATATCTGAGATGCCCTGGTTTTCCGCCAAAAGAAACTCGATCACTGCCCGTTGTTTGCAACGCACATCCGTTACAGACGCCATTTTAACAGCTCCGTACAGCGCTGCCACCTGTCGGAAGTCAAACTATACGAGACGAAGCGAGAATGTTTGAAAATATTCCACAAGAAATTTCCGGTTTTTTCAACCAAAATTGGCCGAGAAAAAAAATGTGTTGCATTACTTATTGAACTGCCCTCGTACTTACGCTGCAGGAGTGGGGTCTTTGGGGCCCCCCTCCCTATTTTTATTCGCCAGTTCCTGTCACACCAGTCGTTCAGAGTTCGGCTTCTCACGATTCTCAGCGCTCTGCAGACCCAGGAGAATGTCGTACCACAGGGTTCTGTATAACATGTCCTTCATTTTCTCATCACTCTTAATTGGCTAGTGATCTCGAAAGGACCGTTGGTCACCCATGCTCTGTATATGGATGATTTCTGTATTTGTCTTAGCTCCCGCTCGGTGGCTTCTGCAGAATGACAGCTCCAGGGAGTCATCCAGCACACTTCCACATGGACCCTCTCACATTGTTTTCAGTTTCCTTCCTGTAAGTCGAGGATGGTGCATTTCTGTCCCGTACTACATTCTGTCCTGATCTGCAGCTCTACCTCGACGCCCAACACCTGACTGTGGTCCCCAGTTCTGTTTCTTGGGTCCTCCTCTTGACAACGAGCTTAACTGGTTGGCCCGTATCTGCCTTCTGAAGGTCGGCTCTTTGCATAAACTGTGTGTCCTTCACTTCCTTGCCTACACCTCTTGGGACGTGGATTGTTCGACCCTTCTCTGCCTTTATCGGACATTGGTTCTGTCTCGGCTGGACTATAGTTGTCAAGTTGATGAATCGGCTGGCCATTCCTCTTCCCCTGAGCTTGTCCCCATTGTGTTTCTTCTGTTCAATTCTAAGGGTTTCACGATTTTGTCGTTTGTCATATATACTAATACGATTTTACAGCAGGTTTTCTGTTCTGTAATGTCGAAATAAAACAATTCTTTCAACATCTTTTTCGCGGTTAGTTTCCCAGGAACGGAAATGTGTGTAATCTCCCCCCCTCCTCCCCCACCCCCCACGCCCCGCCCCTCTTAACATAAACAATACAGGTAATGACTCGTGTGGTTTGGGACAGCTCAAAGCTCCAAAGCAACATGACGGGTCGTCATTCGTATTTATGAAGTTCTTACCAAGGAGAGGAACAACAGCATCCAGATGTTGCTACGCCGGGGCCTTATGTTTGATAGTTTAGGGGACGTAGGTAGTCAGCGATCACATAGATTGTAGAAAAATAACTACGGGTAGATCTCGACCTATAGGGAGCTGCAGGTGGGCCGTGACATAGTGAACAGGTAGTTCCCACGAGTGCTCCGTGCAAGTTTCAGATTTTTCTTTGCTTGCAAATTTCACTGGGCGCAGTTTTCATGTGTCCTGTCACTGCAGTCGAGAATGAAATAGGAAGAAAAATGGTATTTTGCACCACGCCCAATCACCCGAACAATATACATTTGTACTTGCGGCAGCCTCCTCCCTGCAACTTGGGCACGACAACGCATAGTTCCAGCTATGTAGTCTAAAGTGCCTTACTCTACTGCAGTAAGGATTCTTTTCATACAATCTGATTTGTTTTACTTTTTTGTTTTCAGGAAAAACTGTCCACTGGCGAGAAGAAATAAAGTTCTTCTCACTCGTCCGAAATGACCGAGATAAAAAACAAAGACAGAATTTTGGAAGCGATTGACCAACTCCGTCGTCGTAAAGCGAGACCTGATATTGACAGAATCTGTAATTTTGTGTTCAGAAGATTTGGAGTGGACTGTAAAGACACACTAGCCGATTTGCAGCGGCTAGTAGAGGCTGAAGTTGTCATAAAAGTAGAATACAAAGGAAACACGAGTTACAGAAATGCAGCAAAATGGTCAAAGTATGCAATGTACAAACACAGAGAACTGCGTAACAGCACGGGATCGACGGAAATCCACAACATTCTGAGTCGAGCATTCGCGTCCTTGCTGGTGGAGGACCCAGATTACCTGGACATCGGTGTGCCCAGGACAGAACTGGAAAGGTTTATGCTACAAGACGATCCTCTGACGGATTTGACGGAAATAGAACTGATTCTGACGAAGGAAACCAGCTCGGGATTTCTGGTCAAGCTGAAGAACGGGAATTACTCCCTAGCGGATCATCCCGTGCCACCGAGTACTAGCCCGAAGAGTACTTCCCCCGTGAACAATACCTCCATCACCGTCCAGGCCAAAGGCACACAGCAGAGCATTAGCGTGAATGCTGCCGAGAAGCCGCCAAAATTGAAAACGAGCAGCCCTCATAAGGAGAAGAAACCAAAGATAGAGGCACTGCCGCCTCCTGCGATCACAACCACTACAGTTACTACCTCGTCGCCAGTGGCCACTACGACCACCTCGACGGCAACTGCACCGACGACAGCAAGCATGGCGAAAACACCGACGAAAAGTGCACCGAAAACGCCTCAAAAAGCAGCCGCTGCGAGTGCACAGGCGTCAGGGAGCGGCAAATCGACAGAGCTCGGCGCCATCAATGTCGGCGGCTACAGAGTCGGAGTACGGAGAAAGGTGCGTTCAAGTTAACATTGCCGTTCGCAAAATTTGGATTATAAGTGAAAGCTTTTGACTTGCCTGCAACCATTTTAAGTAAATTTAGTCACTTTGTTTCAGACGGCGAAAAAGGTGTTCGATCCTTCGGACAATTACACGCCGACACGGAAACGTGGTCGTCCGGCTGGAAGTGGTAATAGCAGCAAGAAGGAAGTGCAGCAGACAGGCGGAGTATGCTGTCTCTGCAACAGCAGCAGTAAAGACACCAGCACTCGCAAGGCTGCTTCCGAGAAATTACTCCAGTGCAGGGACTGCTCAAACAGAGGTTAGTGGACGGATCATTTATTAACATACAGGGCTGTGTTGCATATGCTTCAGATTTTTCCTGACACCTGGGACCAGTAACTGGTTTCAAAAAGTCTATCCCATTTTACTACTGTGAAATATTACCGAAATTCTACCAAGACTGCTAAAAGAAAAAAAAAGCAATTCCCAGTGTGGTTCGAAATGTTGGACGATCAAGACGCTGCTGCTGTGGTAACCGCTTTATTTGTTGCAAGCAGAAGAAAAAAAGATAAAAAATTGGTTCAAGAGGTGTCAAATTCACTCACAAATACTTGAGAGGGGTTGGTTCAAATGGCTCTGAGCACTATGGGACTCAACATCTTAGGTCATAAGTCCCCTAGAACTTAGAACTACTTAAACCTAACTAACCTAAGGACATCACACACACCCATGCCCGAGGCAGGATTCGAACCTGCGACCGTAGCAGCCCCGCGGTTCCGGACTGCAGCGCCAGAACCGCACGGCCACCGCGGCCGGCCTGAGAGGGGTTGAACGAGATAAATTGTTACTGGAACTTTTTATACATTGATGTTGGAATATTTGATAAGTTACTGCCAAAGGTTGTCCCCTATAAATAATAATTAAAAAACACTACAAAGAGAAGTAATTGCAACAAGTCTGCACTAATCTGCTATAATATCTTGCTACTGGCAATTCTTTCGAAGACGCGATGTCCCCAAGTGCAATTTCACATCTAGCTATTGGGGCCAGTTATACTTCGCATTTATTTAAAATTAAACAATAGGACCCATAAAATTGGAAATTATATGGGCAACTGAGTGTCTAAATTTTCCGGATTTTTTTTATCTTTGACATTTCATTATGCTTGGAATGATTCGTACAATTCGATGCACTTTAACGTGAATTATCCTTCTTGTTTTTAACCAATCTTACTAAATAGTCACAGTTGCGAACGCAGAAGAAGAGAGATTATTCTTAAAGGAAGTACGTGAGCAACTGGCAAAGATATTGTCAATATTGCGCGCAGACGGCGCAGTATTTCTCAGATAACACCATATGATTTTAAAGATTTTCATCTCATTAATATTACTGTAAAATCTCTCAACATAACTCGTACGTATTCAGTATTATTGCACACAAGGGAATGTTGAGCACTAACATACCCCGTCTAGGGCCCAAATTAGTATGCGCATTAGTGTGTACGGGAAATGTGCTAGTTGTTTAAAACGTGCGGCCGAAAACTTTATGAAATCATTCCGGTGAGTGGGAAATACACTTCCCCACAGCTCACCGCTCCAGCATTCGTCTTGCTACCACAACACGGACCTCCGTTAGTGAGATCCTATGAGGATGACGCTGTCGCCACAACTGCTAGACTTCTGCTGATGTTGCACGAATTGGTTTCCAAACTGCTGCACGGATTGTCGACGCATTGGTCATTAGGCCAACCTCTCATTCATCTTCGTAAATTACTTTTGAACGGCTGCAGAAAGAGCAGGTGGCTGGTGTCTTCACATCTGCTCCAACACTCAACTTTCAGTGAGGAGGGCTGGGGATTGTAGAGTCCCTTCAGCGAGTAGAATGAGCTATGCGCAGCCACATAGCGTCAAGCTGTTTATATGAGTACAGATTATCCGTTCATTGTGGGTATTTCAACCATAGATTTATTAAATGAGTGTAGCAGTTATCCACTCAGGCCAGGGATGGCGAACCTTTGTGCATCTACGTGCGGTTTTTTCCAAAGAAATGTTATATACGGCTTTGGTGTGGTATCAAGCAAATCGTGGAACTAAATTTTGATACGGTATATTACTGTTCTTTCCTACCTTTATTATGTGCATGTTTAAACTTACGTGAATGCATGAATACATGCATATTTTAAGATTTGATAGTGCATAGAAATTGGGGCTCTACTGATAAATGAAAAAAAAAATACTGAATACTATCGTATTAACACACTTTATCTACAACCACAAATAGACCTTTTATAATGCAATCATAATACAAACATTTTTAGTTTATCTAATTCAAAAAATCGCGATTTTTGTTGTTGCAAATTAGATGCCAAATAATTTATATTAGGTGCGTACTCCGTAATTGTTAGCAGAATGCAAACTGAACTCGTCATCTGACAAACCGATTTTTAACAAGCCATTAACGTTATACATTACAGAAAATGACTCGTATACTTAGAAACAGAAAATATTGGCAAGATAGCAAACGCCAGGTTCTTTAGACAACCATCTGTCTGGAATTCCATATATCCATGATTTTAATGTCTGTATTTTTGCTCATATTGCCTGACAGTCTTTCTAATTCGTTTACTTCCAATTCTTTTATTGTTTAGACTGGAAATCAATTAGCTGCATTTCAATTCCAAACCAATTAAATTTAGACAAGTTCAGTTTATCCAGTGACGTCACATCTAGATACATTGTAGATTTTAAAGTTTGCGCCAACTCTTTGAACTGAGAAAACATCGATGAAAATTCTCCTATTGAAGAGTGTCTTACAGAGGAGAATTCTTTGGTAACTTTTTCTTTGCCTAGCTTTCCGTGTATTTCAAAATCGCTGGTCAATTTTTGTGCAAATTTGGGAAACATCAGTAAGCTATTGTACACTGAGCTGACTTAACCCAATAACACTTCAAACTTTCTTTTATTAGAAGCTTGCGACGATACATGTTCGCTTTGTCTACGGCCGTTATATTACCAAGGGAAACAAAACCACCCTTGGGGCGCACAAAGCTTGTTGATGATGCGTAATGCAATAGAATTAAAGAAGAGGATGTTCACTGTGTGCTTCGAATAAACTAATAACCTATTTTTCCCCACCGCATTGAGCCCAATATCAGTCGTTGTCTAAACAGTTTTGCTAAAATCAATTTGTATTTCAGTAAGTGAATTTCTAACATTCTTACAAATATCTATGCGCTTAGTAATTGCTGGAAACTTTTTCTTTGATGTTATTTACAACTCATTATTGAGCAAACGCAGCCAAACGGGCAAATTTTGTTACATCTGTATTTTCGTCAAAACAGCGAATATAAGAAGACTTGATGTCAAGTTTTTTTTGTTGTTTTACATTTTCCACCAGGTTTAGGATTCTGTCGTTTATTGTGCTTCTAGATAAAGAAATTTCTTCCACGCACTCAATTACCTTACCTTTATTTTCAAAATCTTCAAAAAATGACCGGGCACATGCTAACCAAGTTTTCAAAAATTCCTCGTCGCCGTAAGGTTTATGACTGTAGGCAATGGTATTTTCAGCAGAGAAACTTGGGGCGCTGACATGACTATCCTTGCTAATATACTTACTCATAGATGTCGTCTGTGTATTGCTGTCCTTAATAGCTCATGCAGTGAATTCCTTTTGCTGTAGTTGGCGTTTTAGACAAAGAGATTTGTTTCATAGTGCCGTTTTGCAGACGATGTATTACATACTACTGTCGCGCTTCATAAATCACCTTGATATTGTCTTCAAACATTCCATTTTTCTCAGTCCACCAAGTTTAAAATCCTCTGTTACACTTAGCTTTAACTTTTTGTTCTTCTGCCAAACTAGTCATGTTGAATAAAACAAGTTTAAAATAGTACTATGTGTAATTGCAGCAGACGATCTAAACGTGGCAATAAACTAAAATAGATAGGTGACCACTGTTGAGGCTGTACGGTACTTGTCGGGAGTCGTTACTGGAACAGCTGCCAACCTATGCGATCTAAAAATGGATGATGCATTATTATTAATGCATTATTACTAATGCACGATGTACTCAAGTACATCGTGACGTGATTCACAGTGAGTGAAAATGAGCTAAGATCAGTGGATGCGCTAAGATCAATGGAACGATAGCCCGTTCGCGATGAACTTTGCTACTATCACTTCAAATGCAGTCGAACAAATTATTTCGTTTAGGTAAGCCTATCTACATTCCTCATTTATCGCCGTGCCCACATTATTTGGTTGTGTACCACTAACGACATGCATGTCACCGCTTCACCATCCGTGACATAGACTGCTTTTTCTTTGTTTTACAACTAGTGTCCACTTTTTAAACCATTATCCACTGTTAAACTTACAAAAAATCACACTGTGCTACTGCTATGAAATGGAACATACTGATGTGTAAGTAAATTAATGGAAAAATGGTTACCTAGAGGCAGGTGTCAAACATATGGCAGTTTGTTACATTGTTTCCAGTCGCTTTGGTTTACAGATTTCCCTGTTGTTGTTTTGACAGTTGTTTTACATAAGTTGGAAAATGTGCAAGGATTACATAATCTCCAAAGAAAGACTTAATAAAATAAAATTTATAAAATGATGTACGAAACCGGAAATTCTAAAATGTAGAAATTTCACTGTGTATAAAAAAATTATAAATAATACTACATATCAGTTTGGAAATTATGAACGAAATTCACTACTTTTGTTTTAATTAACTGCAAACAGAGTGCCAGTAAAATTGTCGAGATAACTTCTGTTTCATAGGTCAGTTTGGTGGTGTAGTGGTTTATTTTTTAAATGACTAAAGATTTCGATTTCTTCTACAACGATCATTTTCTTCCCGTCGCATGCTGAAGGGTTTGGAGGTTGTCAGTGTTTCGGAACGTATTTAGATTGTTTCTGAGATCCATTACAAATGCACTTTCGATTAGTTTCATTAGATTCTGTGTTTTTAAGTCCAAACTCCAAATTTTTTAATACATATATTACTGATTATTTAATGGTTCTGTTCGAAGGATGATGTGTTGTATGCTACTTTAAATTTTATTTTCGGTGCAAAACCCAATTTTGATTTTAGTTGATTTAAAATTTTCACTATATTGTTTTTCATACATTGCTATAATACGAGAGTAATGCGAAACTAGTCTTTTCTTTAGTTGTTTCTCTATCCAGAGTAATGTCATTGGTGGCAGACTTAAAATTTTAACTACTCATTGCACATTTCTTTTATCAATCGCTGATAAAAATCTTTTAATTTGGTTAAATTTTCAAGAATTGCTAATTTTTTACTAATCTCGTCTTGAAACTGACAATTTATCATTTTCCAGAGCACTGCATGAAAGTATACTTTTATGGATTGCTGGGTGTCACGATCCCTTACTGTTCGTCTCTGTAGTTGTTGGTTTCCAAAAAATTGCGAATTTGTGCATTGAATCTTTTTATTAGACCATCGAAAATGTGAATACAGTTATTTGGAATTCACTGGCGATTTGGATCTTCTCACTATAGTATTTTTGCCTGCATATTAGCATTGTCCATTACTGCACCATTCAGCTTACTTCGTTATTCACCCTAAGATGTTGTGTAAACTACTTTCTCAGCTATCTGTTTAAATTGCTCAATTTTTTTCCTCTGATATCGTTAATGAATTTGTCGGCTAAGGTTCACCCATGCAATTCCCCATGGCTAAAGTGTTGAGCTGTGTGTACATACACAACATTCTGAAAACTAAAGTAGTTTTAAGAAATAGTAAGTTAAAAAACTTCAATAAGCTCACATATTTCAGCTGGACAGATTGTCGTTTGTAGTTATCTTATTTTCAATATCTACGGTTTCTTCATTGGAAATATGCACAATGTAATATCAAGAGAGACCAGTTTACTGTTGTTAAGAATACTAGTATTTTTGATTTGTTCAGTTAAATCTTGCTTTTTTTATAGTGTATTTCTTCTCATATATCATCTTCGAGTAAATAAGAGTGTTTTTACATAAAATGTATGAGGGGCTGTAGATACTCCTAACAATAGATCATATGGAAATGACCCTTTTATGAACCTTTATTTGTGCATGTAGCATTAGCGCTTTGCATTTTTTATTCTATCTGTGAAGAGGAAATTGCATTTTAGGGTGTTTCTGATTTATCCATTAAATTTGTGTGTGGGATCACTTTCCAGCTTATTTATATTACTTTTTTCAAAAAATTCGTAGAAGTTATTTTTGTACTGATCAGTTTGTATTGTAACTAGTATTGCCTTTGTGAACTTGAATACCTATTGCATCATGTGCTTTTAATTTCTCGTTAATGCATCAAAGTGTACAATGGGCAGTGTATTTGTAATTTACACCCTGTAAGCTAGGGTCATCTTTATTCTCAATTTGCTAAGAGAATTTTTTTAAATTTTCGGATTTCCCAATTTCGCAGATCATCTTAATTTCATTTTTATTAGCTCTTTCTTCTTTGGATACACAAATACATATATAAATAGATTTCTGAAACTGTTAGATCACCCTCATTTCTGTTCTTTGTCAACATTATATTATTGCTCATTTCCCACACTGTCTATAAACTGTTAAAAATCAAGAACTGTTAGATTTGTAAACCAAAGTGTCTGGGAACACTGCAAATTTGCTGCCATTTTTATACTATGGCAACTTTTTCTAGTTAAACGCTGGATAACTACTTAAAAAGTTGAAACTAGTTGTGAAACGAAGAAAATAATCTGAGTGGAAAAATGCCACATTCATTTGACTATACCATTCCTTCAGCGCCAAACTTATATGCTAATGCAGCACTATGTGTCTTTTGTCTGCTTTTGAAATTCACTACTACCTCTGCTGTATGTTGACCGAGTATGGCGGATCAAGTATGTTCTGAAACGCTGAAGTGACACAGTGGTTAAAACACTGGGTTCCTATTCGGGAAGATGGGTGTTCAAATACTTGTCTTGTAACAAGACTTTTGCTTCTGTAGTTTCTCTAAATCATTTGACACACATGCTGGGATGGTTCCTTTAAGAGAGACACGGTGAATTTGTTCTCCACCCTCCCCCAGTATGAACCTGTTCACTCTTTACAGACCATCTTCGACTGGAATTTCAAAACTTAAACGTTTTATGTTCGTCCTGTAGAATTCTCGGTTAATGTTGGCTCATTAGGCGTAAGTTAGTAGAGTGGCAGGGGGCATTTTGGCCAGGAATTTGCTAACAACCTAATCTGTGGTTCATATTACAGCAGACACAATCGTGCAAGTCGGATTTCGCTGACAACAGCATCAGTACTTCCTTATCTCCATGGTCAGTCCAGGAATCATGACATACTGCTACACGCAAAAGTCAGGAAGGCGGAAGGGGGCTGCACTCCCACCCCAAGGACTCCCGCTCTGCAACCAAATAGCGTAAAAGTATGCGAATTGCCGAAATTTTGTCCACTGGTTGCATTACTGACCTCAAAAATTCGTTTAAGCACTGGCTCACCGGTCACATTGGTAACTTTGATTTGAAGCTGTACGTAATTTGCAGCAGAATATTAGCTGCACTGAAAAATCGAGTGTGTTTCGATCATTGTACCACACCAATAGATGGCTCCACTGTTCAAATTGTCCTTAGTTCGTTGTACCATGGGAAAGTAGTGATCACTGTTTCCAACAGACGGCTCTGCAGTAAAAAAACGCAACAGAGTCGTAAGCTAAGATGTTGCAGCATTCTCAAGTATCTGCAAAATACGTTGGCAGCGCGAATACTGTGATATTACGTTACATTTTGAGGTCAACTCATGAGAAAAAAAAAGCTGTAGGACTCAAATCAATCTGTGATGTCACAGTACTGCAAAAATATGTCTTCAGTATAAAAGTAAGTGCACGTTAATTTCCGCATAAACACACATTCGTCGAGTTAGTTCTTAAATATCTAAAGTATGCACCGGAATGATGGATTTCTACGTCTGATAAGCTGACATTTGGAAAAGACGCTGAAACTACGAAGCTGGAAGCGAGACCACGAGACCACCTACAATAAATCAGACGTTAAGGCAGATATCGATAGTTGACAATATGGTGGCAATCATCGGGGGAAAACAAACCAGCGTGCTTCCAGTTTCGTAATGTGATTTTACAGAGATTATTAGCTGAAGCATTAATTATTGCCTATTATTTATGGTATATGCTGTGAATGTCGTCAGAAGTGCTACGCTAGTATTTATGTTCTAGATTCTCTAGTAATTCGTCATAATTCAAAGTGTGAACTGTTCTTGCGATGGGTCGTAGCTGTTGTGTACCAGGATGGAAATCCAGTTATGGAAAACGTACAATACTTCAACATTTAAGTTTCCCAAAGAAATAGCATTGAGAAACAAGTGAATTAAACTAATTCAGAGATAATTTTGAAGTGAACGAGAAAACTGTGGTATGCATTAAGCATTTTGAGCCTAAGTTTTAGGTGAGCGAAGACATTTTTCCTGTGCAAAATAGTGAACCCATACGTGTATCACGTCCGAAGCTCGAGGTCTAGCGGCTAGCGTTGCTTCCGCTGGATCCCGGGTTCGATTCCCGTCTGGGTTGGAGATTTTCTCTGCCTGGGGACTGGGTGTTTCTGTTGTCCTCATCATTTCACCATCATCATTCGTAGCAGTGGTTACATTGGATTGTGAAAAAACTGGACTGTGTAAAAATTGGGACTTTGTACGGGCACTGACGACCGCGCAGTTGAGCGCCCAACAAACCAATCATCATCATCATCATCATCATACGTGTACCACGAAAAATACCAAGCTAACAAATGATGCAATTTCAACTATCTCTCTTAATCGACCATCGTATCACACAGTACTGGTCCTAAGGAAAGGAAAAATCTTGAAGAACGTGTTAACAGCTATTGGATCGTGATGGATGTAGTTTCAGTAATTGGTGTGAAAATGACAATATACCTGACTTTCAGCATTTTAAAAGCGAAGTGTAGAAAAGGAATGTTTATCCATTTACGCGTGTAATTGATGACTAAGTGTCTTTTATTAAATTAAAGGATGATTCAGTCAGTTATGTGCCATTAGTTTGTGTGCTTCAAGATATCAAGTTCCTTGGAAGTAATTGGTTCACAAAAATGTTTGCCTACAGAAACCTTGAAATGGATATTACAGTCTGGGGAGCAAGAGGACTTGAAATGTGACAAATCGACGATATTGAAATGTGACAAATGGACGAAATTTGACAATCTGGTTAGTCACCTAAGTGGTTTCACAGATAGGTCTATTGGTATCATTGACAAGGTTATAATTTTAGTCAGTGTTGTCAAACAACCACTGAAAGCAGGTAGTGATTTTATTGATGATATAGACCCTAAAATAGAATTTGTTTCGGAGCAATTACAACTTGCAGGCACAAAGCAAATTAGATATTCTCCTGAGCTTTCGATATGAGCAGCAACCATTTGCTTTTCATTTTCTGGTGCCTACTATCAATTGAGAAAAACAAATGTGTTAACATTATCTCAGCCTGCCTATTTAAGGCAGTTTCTATGTTAAATTGGTCCAAATTAACCATGTATTGGTCTATCACAGATAGCTTTTTTGAGGGAAATAAAAATTCTTCATGTAAATGACATGATAATTTCAGTGATGGTAGATGAAGTTTATGTTAACTCAAAATTCTCTTATAAGGCAGGAAAGACACTTGGTGTTGCTGCGAATACTTCAGATACTACAAGAGCAGGTACAATGCAGGTTTTCATGGCATCATCTTTACATTCTGATTATAAAGAAGTAATAGCTCTCTTTCTTGTAAAAAATGTTAATTCTCATATACTACTGAAAATGACAATTGACGTATTAAAGATAATGCATGAGCTTGGATATGATGTATTTTTTGTAACAGACATTCATAGCACTAATAGGAAAATTTACAGCTTATGTGTGGTGGCACTTTATAGCCATATATTACAACTCCAATTGCTCCATCCAAATCACTCTTTCTTCTGTTTGACAGTGTGCACTTGCTTAAGTGTATCAGAAATAACTGGCTGAATGGAAAAAATGAATCATTCATAATGCCAAATATTGAGGAAACATTTGCTTTCATTAATGTCTTTCTACACAGTGATGAAGGGAATGCTGCATGTGAATATGTCAGTGAAGCAAATTTTTTTTAGATTTGAGGAACCTGTTTCATTCTGAGAAAAATAAACTGTTGAAACTTGCACCAAAGCTAGTGAGAAAGGCAGTGTATCCAACTTCTTTTGAGAGTCAGAATGTTACCATTGTTCTCAGTGTTTTTGATTCTAAAAATGTGGCTGCACTAGAAATTTTGAAAAGTCAGGGGATTGAAATGGCTCTGATAGCACTATTCAGTTTTTAAAATTAATCATTAAATGACCAGTTTCTAATGTGTAGCATCTCATGAAAAGCAAATACACATCAGATGATAATGCTAGCCCAATCACTGAATCCAAACTTATATTTCTTGAAAATTTGAAAACATATGTTGATATCTGGCATGCATTTCATACTCCGGGAAAACTAACCAATGAAACATACACTGCTTTCTCTCACACACCTGCAACAACAGTTCAATTATGCAGGTATATTTTTAACAATTGCATCTGGACCTACATTCTTACAGCAAAATTACACACTGATGCTTTTGTATCAAGATTTGAAGCTTATAGAAGGCTAAGTGGCTGCACACATCTATGAAACATGAAGTTACTTTAAATGGTTTTGCAGCAAAAGTAAATTACATCCTAAAACACCAAACACATGAAAATTTATATAAATTAGAACCTGTTCTAGAGGAACCAGCAAATATTCCCATGATGGATGAATATTTGAAAGTCTTGGTTTCTATTGCTAACTACACTAGCAAAACAGAACTTGAAAAGCTGAGAAAAGGTGGAAAATGTTCAGATTGTGAAGAAATGTTACAGACAGAGGACAAATTTCGTTGCAGTGTGAAACCAAAGAACTCCTTTCCTGTTTCAACCAACTGAATCGTGTACAATTCAAATGTCCTCCTTCCATTATGATTTCCTCATCTTGTAATATATATATAAAATTTTTCATGTACTGATTAGCAGCACATATGAATCACAATTTCTCAAACCTGAAAATCAGAGACATGCAGTACTTGCCTTAGGAACCGAATTGCGTGAAAATGCCATTAGTAACCTCAGTGATGTGTGCAAATGCGGCGTTCCTTTTAAGTCAATAATCAACGAAAGTACTAAGTGCTTACCAATATTTTTATTGATAATTACACAAAACTCTTGAATGAAAAGTGTGTTTCAAAGGAAATTGCTCGAACACTCGTAAAACAAAAAAGAGGAACTCATGCAGACATTTCAGCAAAAATAACAAAACGCAAAGTGGCCAAGCTGAGCAGCAAATAAATTCAACGGGTACTCAAAATCAAACCACTTCTAATGTATTACATAATGACGGTGGCTAGAATTAACTGCATGTTGTTTAATACAATTTTGAGCTTTAGTTGCACCCTTCACTTATTATTGTTATGTAACTTCTGTTTTGCAAATTATTATTAGTGTCCAAATATGCAATTTGCATGTGTTGTGTAGTAGTCTGTTTGGATCTGATTTTGAATTGCATCTCCAAATTTTACTTCGTCGTTGTAGTAATTGCATAATTTGTGACTTTAATACAACTTTTTGAGTTTGAATATAGAAAAATACACAATAATGCTTTATTAAGCAATTTAGAACCTACTTTCCATTTATGAAGTTCGTAAATAATTCGTATTAGGGTACCGCTGATATACTTGGCCTAAGACTACCGCGATCTTGATTTCTGTGTTGTCTGATTTATTGTAGGTGATCTTGGGTAATCCCTGTAGTTGTGCAAAGCCACTGTGCCAGGGTGACGTAGTGGTTAGGAAGCAGGAGAAACCCCAGGTTTGGTATACATTTTCGTTCGTCACTTCAGTCTGCATATATGCATCAACATGTGTTAAGTCGTTTTATCTATTTTCCGAATTATAGACTCTGACGTTGTCTTCGGAAATTTCATAACTCTGGTACTTTGGTTGTGTTGTTACGTTACAATCAGTCCATGTCCCTCTACATTTGAAGTGATATTTTATTAATAAAAATACCGTATACTTTCCTTCCCTAATACGACAGTTGTGTGTGTGTGTGTGTGTGTGTGTGTGTGTGTGTGTGTGTTGTAGTTAGTTACGGGATTTTATTTTCACGAACTATAGTTTCCAGAAATGCATCTGCAAAGACTGAATATACACTTTACGTATTTAGATACTGCTGCAAAATGAACATCGCACTTTTCGCAGTGCTAACGTATTTTTTAGAATATTTTGAGCAATATTATGGGAAAATTAGTCTGTAAAGCTGCCGGAGCATTCAGACGCAACCTGCTACTGTTCTACATAGCCTTGAAGAGACCTGTGACATTTTTATTAATAGGCAATGAATAGCATCGTTTATATTTTTTCTAGGGAAAAACGTGATTCATTATCATTTCCCCTCGTAAAATGAGGCCTGATAAAAATTTAAACGCGAAAATATTTACTTTCAGGGTGTGTTGTGACCAGCATCGAGAGTAGGCCTAATTACTTAAATTCAGTCTTGTCAATTGCCCACTTAGGCCAGTATTTTGCAGCAAACATGTATTTTTCTGCAATTGTAGGCCTGGTCGGGTTAGTTTCACATCGAATTATTAGGCCTAGAGTCTGAAATGTCGACTGTTGTTAGATGTTGAATCTAGCATTGGAAGTGCATACTTCAGAGACTTGAATACTAGTTTGGCGAATAAGTGTGTACGTGGACATTTACTTTTTTTACATTGAAGATACATTTATGCAAGATTGTGATATCACTTCGATTAGAGTTCTACAGCGTCTCTTTTTTCATGTATTAACATAAAGTGCATCTTTCGCGCTGTCGACGTTTTTTGCAGAAATTTTATTATATTGCAACATCTTAGCTGTGGAAAGTAATTTACGACTCCGTTGCGTTCTTTTACTGCAGAGCCATCTGTTGGTAACAGTGATAACTTATTTACTACTGGTACAACCAACGAACTTCTAGTTGACTAGTGCGTTGAAGAAGTCTCCTTAATTGGAGAAGCCTTTCTACGTAACTCATTACTCAGATTCAGAGTAGGCTTTTCCTGCTGTGTCCTATGGCAGAGACGTGGCTGATAGTTTCCCATCTACGCAACTTCGTCACAAAATGAATTTTGTACAGTGGCAGTGTCAATCGTCGCCAGTTAAAGTTGTTGTGGAAGACTTGTGTGTATGTGACCCCACCACTGGGTTCTAAGGGGAAAAAAAGTGTAGAGGCGGTTTGAAAATGAGGTAGAGATCCGACTAAGGCGTGAAAAAGAGTAACGGATTTAGCTTTTCTTACTGGCATAAAAGCCATTTAAAGAAGTCAAAATTCGTCTATTTGAAAATAAGCTTTACAGGAAACGTAACATTCAAAATACGTCTTCCATCACCGCAGTTAGCTCGACGCGCACAGGTTGTAATTTACTAACAAAATACCAGAGTAACTTCAACAATTTCAGTACCTGCATAGTGCAAAAAATGAAATTATTTAGTACTGTGTTGTCCGTTGCACGAGTTATTGCATCCTGGAAAATGCAGCTGGAGGTAAGTGATTTAAAAGATTTTGCCTTATCAAAGGATATGTAAGAGGGCGTGCTGGAAAGTAAAGACTCAGAGGTTTTTAATATGTCCTTAATATCGATCGATATCGTGCATATTATTGGGACAACTTTCCCACGTCTGCCGCTACAGGCTCCAAATTGTAGCATGCAACATAGCGATATGTAACGTAACTATGTTGGTGCGTGAGAAACAGCGTGCTGTAATTAAGTTTCTAACCTCCAATTGAGATCTATAGAAGAGCGAAAACTGTGTACGGTGGTGATTGTATCAAAGGGGCATGGTAAGTTGTTTGTGTCCTTACTGAAAGAAACGGTGATGCTAACCTCACCATGTGACAGAGGTTGGAGTGTTTCCAAAACTTAAAGATCGTCGAGGATTTCACTTTGACAGTGATGAAGCTGTGCAAGCAGAGGTGAGATTGAGGCTCCATCAACGAAGTTAACCAGTCTACATAAATGGTATCACCAAACTGGTCTCTCATTGGGAGAAATGTGTTTGTTGCCACTGACTGTTGAAAAATAGATGTGTAGACATGAAGAACGAAGATGTAGACTTAGTAAAGTTTGTTTTACTTAAAAAGCTTTAAGAGTTTCACACAAAAAATCCGAATGCGTTACTTTCCAGCACGCTCTCGTATTTTAGCGCCATGGACATATTATAGTGATATTGTCATGTTTCTGTCTAAAATTTTCCAAGTTGCATAGAGACAGATTTTCAATCATATGCGTTCTGCCAAACTCGTCTTTGAAGTAATTTAAAGTGTCAAATTGAGGACTGATCTGCATCCTGCTGTGGCTCGGAGTCTGACACGAAAATATATCTTCATTTAGAAACACATTTCGCTGATTAGTCAAATGTTTGTTCCTGCTTTCGATTTTGTTTCTTAGCACAGCCTTCTACAATCACATTTACTGAGATGTAAGCTCCTCAATAAAGAGTATCGGTGTTTCATTTTGAACAATATCGGCCTGCTCGGAAACAGACTTATTGTTTGATCGATATCGTTCAGAGTATTAGACAAAGTTCAAATGGCTCTGAGCACTATGGGACTCAACTTTTGAGGTCATCAGTCCCCTAGAACTTAGAACTACTTAAACCTAACTAACCTAAGGACATCACACACATCCATGCCCGAGGCAGGATTCGAACCTGCGAAAGTAGCGGTCGCGCGGCTCCAGACTGAAGCGCTTAGAACCGCTCGGCCACCCCGCCGACAGACAAAGTTCATTTCAAACTTAGAGGTCCTTGCACAGGTCAGCTTACTTGATTGGCAGTTTCAGGATTTCTTAATCTATACTACTATTTAAAGACATGCCGCTTAATGTTACCTAAAACCTCGGAAACTGCTTGACTAATGTACTTCAAATTTTTACAAGATACTCTAATAAACATTCAAATGGAGATGGGTTCAATATATATGGTATATACATTTATATTTACTACATAAACGAGAAATGTAGTTAGCAAAAATCTCGATAATTTCTTAAGTGATGTACTTCAATTTTTTACAAAACACATTAATAAACCTTTGGATGGACATAGGCTACAATTTTTTGAAATATATGTGGTATACTAATACACATTTAAAATTTACTCTACTACATCATGCCAAGTCGATGTTGTAAATTTGTTGCTAAAAATCTCGAATGGTTTATGGCCGATTTACTCCATATTTTTACACGATATTTAAATATACATTTGGTTGGACATTGGCTATATGTTTTTGCTGTATATAATATATAAATATATATCAGGACAAAGTTGTTACCAAAAATACATAAAAGTTCTTACCAACTTCTAATTTTTACTCGATACTCTAAACATTTAGACGGATATAGGCAGTATATCTTTTTAAACTAAAATCCACAGGCTCTGTTAAAACCATCTGCAAGAAAAAATGCTGTGCTCTGAAAATGTGCTGTTTCGCTCGATTTCTCAGATTCAGTTTTAACTGTGATAACAGCGCATTTAAACCACTAGAAAAATTGTTTCTGCCATATATTTTCAACAAATTATATACACTCACTATATCCTGTGTATGGCTTACCACGTTGTGATTAGAACTTTGAAATCCTCCCCCTGTGCAGAATAAAACTAAGTGTAATACTGTCATTGAAGCGTCACAGGTCTAGCAGCAGGAGAAATAAGTTATACCCTTTATACTATTTAACCCAGTCAGTTGACCGACTTACTGTAAGGAACTTCAATTACCAATGAAGTTTTCGATGGCTATAACAATAAACAAGGATCAAGGCGGGCAAGACGGGAGGAAATGGACAGAGAGAGAGAGAGAGAGAGAGAGAGAGAGAGAGAGAGAGAGAGAGAGAGAGAGGTGGAGGGATATAAGGAGATGGAGAGAAAGAGATGGAGCTTCCTTCTTTCAGCGTACTACATTCCGTGATAGAAAGTCGGCTGCAGTATTGTATGATAGAAATAACATTAAAAACAATCGTACATTATTATGGCGAGATATCGTTTAATAATGGCGATGTTCAGACTGTTTAAAGCAATCATTCAAAAAGGAATTGGTCTGCTCTCAAAATAATTCGCTGGTAAGTGATCATAAATTCACAGAAACGTTACGTAGTACGTTTATCCTTTCATCACAACACAATTTTCCACAAGAAGCCTCAAATGAGTGGACAGCGACTTTGTTCACGTTAATAGTTCTTGTTGATGCTGACGATAAATGTGCGTAGTGGCACTTAAAACTTCAAAATGGAAGCAATATGTAGGAATGCATAGTCTATTAAATTAGGAACTCTCCCACACATACCTTTCTGAAACCAATAAAAATATAAATTATGTGTAAAAGTTCATACACCTGATATTTCTGTTGGAATCATAGAGCGGTCTCCTCACACACTGATTCCTGTAATTTTTGAAATACATCGTGTATCACAAATTATTTGAATTTTGCTGGGATTAAAAATATCATTTCGTTATTTACGTACCTAAGGACCACGGTAAACTTACGACCAATATGACGTTTGTTGCATTGTCGTTTAAACAAAATTTGTTAAGAGTTGTCTTGCACGGCAATCACCACACCTTTTACCACCAGTTGTTTACTCGTCCCGGAAAAGCCCAAATGTTCCTCTGGCTGTTTCGTCTCTTCAGGTTGTCTCGCCATTCCCTTCACATCTTTTTCGATGTTAATGTGCCAGCAGGGTATTCTTGTTTCCGGTTTCGAGTCAGATTTGAGAGATGTTTCGTGCGTTTGGAGTTACTCATTGTTCGTATGTGGCCGTAAAAAGGGAACTATGCATCTGTATAGTGTGTGCGTGTTTTCTTTTATATCATCGAACATTTTCTAGTTTCGATTTCTAGATGTGGATGCCGATAGTGACAGATTTGTAAAGATGAATTTTGTTGTAAATGTTTCGTGTAGTTTGTAAAGCTGTTTTACATCGTAATCGTTCCGTATCTGATGTTTAATTGCTTTGTATCGTGCTTGATGTCCGACATTACTTCAATTTTTTCAAAAGATATTTGCAAACCACTCTGTTCCGCTACTAGTTTTAGTGCATTAATTTGTTCTGTTACTGTTTGAAACGGCGTGAGGTATACACAAGGAACTATCCGTTGGACTTAACTAACAAGGGTTGCTCTTATCTGTAGTACTTTCTCATCAAATACCATTCCTCCCAGTATGTTAATTAGCACAGGACGCTGAGTGGAGTCATTTGCCTTTTCAAAATATTCCTCTTAAATGCTGAACCTTAAAAGATATTCTGTTTTATTGTATACCAGCTTTTTAGCAATCTTCAAAATATTTTGCATTGTTAGTCTGTTTGCACAAAATTCCTCGCAATTAGTAACTTAAAAATAGTCCTTTTCCACACCTAAAAATCTCTCCTCAGCAGCTGTCAGCTCTTCATCCTTCAATGGATTTTGTACAACAATATTGATGAATTTGTCATCTTGCGATCTCAATTACACGTTCAGTCCAACAAATCACTTGTTTTTATATTTGATAAAGTGGTAAGTTCTATGAATGTCACAAATGCATAAGACACCTCTCGAGTGGACTGAGAGCTTGATCATTTTTCCCTCAGAGTCTTTTTTTGAATGTGTGTATAAATAACTTACAGATGCAGGTTTTGGTAGCCCTAAATTTTTTTGTGATATTAAGATACTTGTCAGGACATAATTTTGATGTCATAGTTATCATAGCATAAGTTTATCTCATTGCACTGAAATTTACACACATGTAAACCTTCACTCGCACTTGTTTGTTTACGTAATATAATATGGTGCAAATATAGTTTAACATTATTGTTTCCAAACAGTTGAGATACAGAGGTGTTCTGTTTCAGTGGTTTACATTTAATTTAACCTGTCACATACATAACTGTCACGAATGTGATTATTTTAAATCACTTATGCTTGACATCGTATTTTTATACTATTTTGTTGCAAATATTCGAGAGGAATGCATGTAGGAATAAACATATTTATGCATTTATTGTAGTTACTAAAAACGTAACATTTGAAGAAATTAATCGATACACTATCTAGCTTGTCATTCATAATTTTTGCTCCTGATCTTTTGTGGAGTTTCTGTAAACCACAAAAGGTCAGGAGAAAAAATTCTGATCCGATTGACAAGCGTAATAGTGAATAGATTTTCTGTAAATGCCTTACTTGTATATAACAACTATAATACATCAATAAACATTTTATTTATTCATTTCTCTCAGATATCCGCAAGGAAACAGTATAAAAGTAAGATGTGGAGCGTAATTCTTGATTTAAATAATTTCTGTAATTACCAGGCTTGCTACTTTCGGCAAGTCATCGAAATACTTGAAATAAAAGGTAGCATTTAATATTTAAATCGGCAGTTCTTACTAACGTTTGTCACTTTTTTCCTCACACGAAAGCTAAACTACAAATACCGTACTTGAAACCTAAAATATTTAAAAGTTAAGAGTTTTTGCCTTATGCATTGTTCGATTATACTCGTGTACGGACGCAGTACAATCATAGAAAAGTGCGGACGATCCCTACAAAATTGGGACATGCTGCTATCCCAATTATTACTGATACCGGTTAAAAATAAGTTCCATATAAGTAATGAATCTATTAAAATAGAACGCTCGTGACTTTGTATCCGATACTGTCGCATCTGTTATTTTGCATGAATAAATTTTGCAAACGATGTGCGTGTGTGCATGCGAGCGTGCATGGAGTCAGTAAAGGAGGCACAATACATGTAAGTAGACACACTAGAAGTATTATTTCCTAAAATTAGCATCTAAACAATAGGAAGATAATTGCTGGCCAAAAATTTTAGTACCACACACACACACGTGCAGACACCACATAAAATACTAATGTAAAAAGTAGCACTTGAAAACGGAAATATTTTCCTGGGACGCGCCGTATTACGCATGAAACTCATAAAGGGTGAAGTGTTTTATTATTTTAATCATTAATGACTTACTTGGAGGCTTCTGAAAAACATCAGTTGAACTTCGATTAATTGCTGTTTGAACGCCATCGTTGATCTTTCAATGTCCCAAAAACAAAGTTTTTAACTTACCCAATATTGAAATTTTATTTTGTGTAACCTAGGTTAGTTGTCTGTGTGGATCACCTTTTGTATGTCTAGGATCCAACTGGTGATCGTATAATGGACAGTGGACTGATACAAAATCCATTTGTAACGAAATGTTTAATTTTGATCCTGAAAATGGCGTTTCCTTCTTACGTATTGGATAGATTTGTGTTTGTATGGGATTCCGACTTCTCATAGTTTGCCACAAATAGTTCAAAGGCTTTTTTTTAAGCCGACATACAGTGCATGAATTTCTTGATCATATCATAATTCATAGTACAAATGCGTAATCCTCAGAAGATTCGTTTCTTCGTAAGTCTGCTTGTGGATCATGGACTATATCTTCAGTAAGTATTGTAAGTTTCGATGACAGGATATAGATTATTTTGTATGCAGTGCGCATACCAGTGAGATACTTCTGTAGTAAGTACGTCTGACAGGACTACATTTTATTTATGAATCAGATTCACGAGAAATTCTTGCCAGTTTTTAAGTATTTTCTCCTGGTTTCATGTTTTACGTATTAATTAATGTAGAGTTCATATAAATGGGAAGTTCTTAATTGTGCAAGTGTCAACGTTATGAAATCAAAGCCTATAGCCTTATGATTTTGTAATTTTCTAGTCCTAAGTTTCACTTCATGATTGGGTGGACCTTCTGCTAATGGATCTGCAGTTTGATAATGAGTTCGTTGTAGTGAAATATCAGTATATTTTGTCATTAAATAATTTATTAACCAACTTAATTGAGAAATTGGATAGGAGAGGGTATCAGTAATTGCAAACTTGTTTCATTGCTCAGGTATTCTAAAACTGAAAATGTTCTAGACAGCAGAGTCCTTCATTGGTAGTAATGTTATTCTAGTACAAAATTCGGATTTCAGTAACTTTAATCAACTATGAATGATATTTTCTCATTCACTCGTCAAATTTTACAAACATAAATAAATAAAATAGTGCAGTTAATTTTTTATGATTCATCAAAGTCATATGACCAGTAAGTACAGTGATTTGTCTCCCAGAGAAAAAGCTTTGTGCGAAGGTGTACGGTAAAAGTGCAGTTTTTAACCACAGTCTTCTTGTGGAAGCTAATATTCTAGCTGTCCCTCATAGTATGTATATTTTGCCATGAAATTTCCGGTAAATAGTAAATTAAAATTCAAAATGACTAAGCCCTTCCATTACTAAAATGCTTAATGAATGGGCTTAATGTGTCTTCATAAATCCTTTATGGCTTGAATTTTTGTTCATTGGTGTTGAAAACTCGCAGATTTTTTATGTCGCTACGGCAAGTTGGAAATTGCTTTGGAAGAAAGAAAGCCGGATATATATATATATATATATATATATATATATATATATATATAAAATTAGCTTTTTATTTCATTTTTTCGTGTAAAAGGCACTCAGTTCAGTCAGGTGACAATGGTCCAGTCGACAAACATTACTTCATGAGAACTAATTTTGATAAATTTCTCTCACTGGAACATTGAAAACGCCTTACATTGGGAACACTTCGAAATAGTTCTTGATTGTATAAGGTAAACAGCATAGTTTCCACACTTTCCATGACTAGCAATAAAATCTGGCTATGAGCTCCCACGATTTCGAGTTCAAATTGCGTTTGTAAGTGCAAACCCTTCCTTTTTTTGTTCTGAAAATATCTGGGTGATATTTCTTGTCATCACTGCCATCTTCATATTGAATTTTTTCAGTTTCTAGATAATTAATGGAAATAGTCTATGTGGAGTGGTGTCATTTACTGTTTGGGCTTTAAATTGGCGAGTTCGAATTACACAAGAACCTGTTCTGTTCTGGAATCAATGCTTTCCCTAACTGGTATACTCGTATCAAACAGGGAAAACATCTGGATTACCCCATTATCTCCTTCGAATTTTCGTGCCATGGCCCGTCATGCAAAAGACATGAACCATCTGCCAGGCACTTTATTGTGAATAGCAGAGTAATCACGTAGATGTAGAGGGCGTAAACCTGATGGGACTTAAAACTACAGAATATTTTATACCAAAATTTTCCACAAATATTAAATATTTTTTGCTTCTAAACAGTCATTAGCACAAACACATTTATCACGAAATTGGCGAAAAAAATTAGGACAAAAAATTATCACAGTACAGACTCAAAACAAAGCCCAGAATGACCGACATCCAACCACACGCAACCGAGTAGCCTGAGGACTGAGTGTGTTGAGATTAAAACTGCTCTGGAGCCACAGAAAATACATCTGTAAAAGTTCTGCAGCATGTTAACAATTTACGAAACTAAGAATACATGGTGTGCAGCAGGCCTATCAGGCTCCTAAAGAAAGAGAATATTTTATGCTTTTTTAAAAAATTGGACTCTGTATCATGTCAGATCATGCAGGGTTAAAATGACTCAGCTGAAAATGGGATGAGCAATGCTACTCCCAAAATTCTCCATTATTTATCAACTCATATAAATTGTTAAACTGATCGCAAAGCTATATCTAAAAGATGAGAAAGTTTGTTTTTGTTATTTCTGTTGTACAGAATTTAAATTTATAAACGCGTAGCTTGCTTAGTATGAATTACGAGAAACAACAGTAAACAGACACAGTTAAAAGTCCCATATACCACAGATTAGTATATAACGCAATGTAAAATTATTGTTAAAGTCTGCGTGTAGCATTTCAGTAATATCATTTACCCATGCATCCTTAAAGCCCTGGCCGGCCTTGGTGGCCGAGCGGTTCTAGCGCTTCAATCCGGAACCGCGCGACCGCTACGTCGCAGGTTCGAATCCTGCCTCGGGCATGGATGTGCGTGATGTGCTTAGGTTAGTTAGGTTTAAGTAGTTCTAAGTTCCAGGGGACTGATGACCTCAGAAGTTAAGTCCCAATGTACTCAGAGCCATTTGAACCTTAAAGCCCTAAAAACGCCAAAAGGGATAGGGGTAAGTAAACTCGACCTTGGTTTTCTTACGATTAATAAGGGTCGTGCATTACTCAGTCAAGATTTCTGTGCTTGTTAAAATGTCGTAGATACGAAATGCATATCCTGTGACCGATAAACTAAAAATAACTGACCGTGTGGAAAATGGTGACACAGTAGCAAGTTTAGCACGTGAGCTAGTGTTGTGCCTTAAGAAATGGTTGAAATAATAAACTTACATGTTTTGTTAACACAAATGAAAGTGGGATGGAATGGACAGAAAAATGCACAACGTTTTGCTTTGATTTATATAGGAACAAATACTTTATTGCGTACTATGGGTGGTTTTCACGGTGGAACTGTTGCCAACGTCTTCCGATAGTGAATCGACCCCAGTTTCCTGAAATTCTATACAAAGTTATGGTTGATGAATATTCAAATGATGATGAAGTGTGTAATTGTGATGAAACTTTGCCGTATTATCGACGGTTACCATCTAGATTTATTAGTTTGCTGGTTGTTTACAGCTCTTTAGGCTGTTACAGCTCTTTAGGCTGTTTTTCGCAATCTCATAGCCAAGCTTCTCGATCCTAGTATAAATATTCTTTCAAATTTGTTCGTTGCATGTTCTCCACTTGATTTTTCCATTCTCTACTGGGTCTTCTTTTCTTGGCCATCGTTCATCCCTTAACCGCCTCATATGCCCATACCATTTTAAACGCCGGTTTTGCATCTGTTCGGTGATGTACCTTGAACCTCAACAACTTCCCAAAAAATCCATTTGCACGGCTTCGAGTCTTCTATCGTGTTTTGCCATTTTCTATGTTTCCACTCCGTATAAACAAATGTTGTGTACTATTGATTCATATAATTTTGTATTTATTTTATCTTACCAAATGATGGAATTCAGCTTACTGAGTGCTTAGATTGTGTTGTCCTTTGCCTTATTTCTTGTTTACTGGGACCCTAATCTAAGATTGACTTTGACATACCACAATGTTTCTCCATCTATGAAGTCATGTTATACGGAGATATTTTGCTTTAAGAAAAGTACATTGTTAATCCGGCCTCATTTTCATCGTGTACTGGTACTCTGTATCATAGTCACCTGCAGGCATAGTAAACTCCGTAGGTAACGCCAGTATAGGTCAAGGAAAGTTCCTTCACAATGTTTCATCCATTCTTTAAGAACTAAATTTAGATAATAGTTAAGCAGTGTGCTATACAGCACTGCTGTGTAAGACTTTTGGTTGGTCTCGTTAGTCGGGAGATTTTTCTTTATTTTAATTCTTGTCTCTAATGCCCTGTGAACTTTAACTGCAGCAGCATATATCCACGGTGTATCAAAAAGAATCAACCGATTAAATAAAAAAATCGGAACTATTATGCCGTTTGAGGTATTTGCGTGAACAACGTACTGTTGGAAAGAGCAAACAATTGAGGTTTACATGGTTCCCGTTAGATAGCAGCAGTGTGTGCCCACTTCAGTTTTAGTAAAAATATATCGGGACAACAGGAAGCGTTCTGTGCTGTACGTTTTGTGCAGTGCGGGTCAGTAATAACTGTTCAGCATGACGTTCGTACTACGTATGGTGTGTATCCTACTACAGCACAGAAAATCAAACGATAGCATGAACAATTCCGAGAAACAAGTTGTTTGTGTGTAGGCAAATCGCCGGCCCGTCCCCGAGTGTCTGACACAGACGTCGAACGCATCCGCCGTAGTTTCACAAGGAGTCCGCAGACATCTGTTCACCGTGCAGTTCCACAGCTCAACATGCCCCCGATGTCCGTTTGGCACGTGTTTCGCCGACGTTTACACATGAAACCATACTGCAAGCTCTTCGTGAAGGTGACAAACGGCGACGTATGGAGTTCTGTAATTTCGTTCTTGGCAAGATGAGTTTTCTTCCACGCTTAGTGTTTCGTGATGAGGCAACATTCCGTTTAAATGGAAAGATGAATCATAATGTGAGAATATGGGGTACGGACCGACGACGTGAACTTGTATATAATGAGGGTCTTTCCAAAATTTGTGTTTCGCGCGGTTTCACTGGAAAAGGTGTATGGTCGATTTTTCTTTGCCGAGAACACTATTCCAGAAATCTCATTTGCTTGAGAACTTTCTTTCCCCCTGTTGGAGACTGATTCGAACGACTTCATATACCAACAGGATGGGGCGCCGCCACACTGACATTCGAAGTGCGGTAATATTTAAATCAAAGGATTACTGAATGATGGATCGGTCGCACTCGACCGAATGATTCAGCCTTACATTACTGCCCTCCAAGGTCACTGGACGTTGACCGTATGTGATTATTTCTTGTGGGAGGTTTATAAAAGACTGTTTATGTGCTTCCGTTACCAACAACAATGAAAGAACTCGGACATCGCATAACAGCAGCTGTTGAAGCTGTAACTCGAGACATGCACGCTGCAGTCTGGGAACAATTTGAATACCGCATTGACATATGTCGTGCATATAGGGGCATATTGAACACCCATGAAAAGGTATAAAAGAATTTGAGTTTTCCGTTAATCAAAAAACAAAATTCATTATATATGTTTATTAGTTTCAGAAATATAGACGTACCAAATCGGATGATTCTTTTTGATGCACACTGTATTTACTGTGCTCTTATCAAGATATCGACGTAAATTATTTATTGGTATGGTGGCGCTTGCTTGTTGTAAATATATGAAATAACATGTTTTCCTCTTTTTTCCAGTTGTCTCTCTTATAAGAAATATATTCACAGGATCAACCTATGGCAGAGACAATGTTGTAATTTCGTTCTCCAGGTGTTATTTTATAATTCGGCCGTACAGCCATCCCAGTGTCGCTGTAATGCTAATACCTCTGGATGCCTATTTGTTGCAATCTTGATCCTTTCTTATGAAATGGTATCACATACACTTTTTCCGTTCTTTTGGAGGGTCTTGCGTGGTGTTCAGGCGAAGTAGAATTCATAAATTGAAGGGAGGAGGGGGGGTGGGGGGGGGCGAAGAAAGGAAAGGGAAAGAATTACTGATGTCAGCTGCATCGGGACATCAATAATTTGTTCCGTCAGTGAGAAGGCATCAGCATCAGCGATCATTTAAAGCTGGGACACGCAACTCTACTAATCCTTGTTCACTGTCCACCTCATTGACCTGCTGATGTGTTGAAGTCGCAAGACTGAAAGTGTAATGAGACTACTACCACACGCAAATTAGGAAAAATGGGGGAAATAATCAACATAGTTTTGATACTTCGTGAAAACATTCGGTGGTGGTGGTGGTGGTGGTGGTGGTGGTGGTGGTGGTGTCCGCGTCCCTCTCTCCCATTAATTCTTTCATTTGTAGTGAAATTTTGCTGAAAGAATGTCAAAAGCACTTTTGCGGCAAGATAACTAGGTCTCGAGACACTGTCTGAAAGTTTAAAAATTAGTTTGGAAAATTTTTAATTTTAATTCAGGTATATAAAAAGGGTAAAAGGAGGGTAAAGGAAAGAAAAAAGTGAAACTCCTTTTATAACTGGCATTTATTGATTCAGAACAGTTCTCCTCTACAGTTTTTGTAGTTCAGTATTATTTACCTTAATATTTATATTGGAATCAAAATCATTTATCGTGTGAATTATAACGCAGCAAACTGAACTGTCCCGCAGGGCCTTAATAAGTTCACTACATGAATTTAACGTGACACGTGTAGGGAAATACCAGAGTAATAGTGGTAGGGGAACGGCGAGCGAATGGGAAAGGGAATTTTGCATTTTCACTGTTAGGCAGCTAATCCTGCTTTCAACAATACTGACCACGCAGGAAATTTCATAAAGTTGAAAATATACAAAATATTTCCATACACCTAATTACTCTTTTCATTTATGGAAAAAAACTGCAAAAAATTATGCATTAACATAACCCTGTTCCTACTCATGCATCTCTAAAACTATTCGTCTGATTTCAAATACGGGTTCAAATGGCTCTGAGCACTATGGGACTTAACTTCTGTGGTCATCAGTCCCCTAGAACTTAGAACTACTTAAACCTAACCAACCTAAGGACATCACACACATCCATGCCCGAGGCAGGATTCGAACCTGCGACCGTAGCAGTCCCGCGGTTCCGGACTGCGCGCCTAGAACCACTAGACCACCGGATTTCAAATACGCATAAGGCCTTTTTGTTTAGAATTTCACGAGATTAATTAGTTTTCTTCGAAAAGTGAATTATTTTGTGCAAAAATTAAAAAATGGAAGAAATTTGTTGGGTGATATGAGATTCTTTTGGAATGTTTTGAGACCCATAGCTAAAGCAACTTATTGGTTTGTGACATCATTACGATTAGCAAGGTCAAAGGACCATCGTGAACGTTTTAGCGTGAAATTAGAACCAGACAAGTTTTTAAGAAAATGTGAACTTGTCAGAAACATTTTAGATGGTATTAATTATATAATCAACTGGTTATACTTGCGGTGTGCTGTTTTTAAAATTGAAATAATGAGTTTTGTATGTACACAGTTTCATCTTTTGTTCTTTAAAAGAATCCGTAAATAAGTCACGTTGAATACCTTAATGATTCCAGTACCCTTTGTTTTTTAATTTCGTCACTCCATTAAATCATACTCCAGTATGGTAAAATTTTTTACAAACAAATTATAAATCCAAAATACTGTGTTATACGCTTTTAATTTTTTAAAAAGTTATTTTTTCAGATTAGTTATCATAAAATTTGTACTGGTAGGACCCGCACCACAGGTTCAGCTTAGGGGTGTACACATTCAAAATATGGGCCTCCATCGCCATCAGCTGCTCACTTGTAGATGAGGTATGGCAAATATTCATGCAGGCAGTAAATCTAAAGACTGTTGCGTATTGAAAGTTGGCCTGGTGGGTCAAAACATCAGTATGCTGTTTGGAAAAGTGTTCCGGTGAAGAAAATGCAACACAGAAGATTATAGTGACACGGTTTTCAACAACAAATATTCATCTGCAGGTGAGGTTCTGGAGTGTAGTATTTATTTTGAAGACTTGAACCGCTGGACAATCGTAAACATGTACCGACTTGAGAGACAGACTGATGCTATGTGAAACGAGAGAGGTAGAATGGTTAAGGATGAAACACATAGCATTGACGATGATAGCGGTACACGGGAAATACTGGTTATTATGAACAGTGATTACGTGGATGGAGAGACAAAATGAATCGAACTGTACTCAGTTATTGCACCTGATGAATAGATAACAATACGCACAAACGAAAGTGCGTCGAATGACCCTCCAAATGACTCTTGTAAACCGGGGTAAAAAAGAACAGCTTGCAGACAGTGTTCTTAAATAGCAGTGTATTTTTAATACCATAATATATTAAAGTATTGTATTTGGAACTCCTGTAGTGTTGTTTCATCGTCATTTAATTGCTGTATGTGGTAAGGTATATAAAATTTTTATTTCTGGTCTTTAAATACTGTACAACATATAGTATAGCATTCCATTATGTGCTTTTCCGAAAATCCCATGCAGCTACACTTCAGATTGTTGTTTCCGTCAGGGGCAGTCACTTATTTATAACTCGCATCTGGTCTCAAAATATTTTATTGTGGGCTTGTCGGAACTTCATGCGATACATTTTGTAACACGTTTCAATTCTTGAAACGGCATTCAGTTGCAAGTCAGAAGTGCCTTCATCGATCGTCATTATTTGACCAAGGTTCTGTCACATCATTAAAGACTCAGGAAAATCTCTGTAGACTTCTAACAAGCCCCCCTCCTCTGAAAAACGCACGTGAAGAATCAACTAGTCACTTAATTGTGAACACAGTCTTTCCTGGGCAATTTATTTGGTGGTGTTGTAGATCGTGTGCCTCATAAATACTTAGTGTGTTGACTGACTAGGTGTAGTACTTCTATTCCCTGACACTTGAGTGGTGATCGGTGGAGTGGCGTCTGCAGTTAGAGCCAGTAGTGTCATTTTGTTGCTTGACTGTAGCCTTCGTTCCAGGGTACATCTAAAAGGTTTAGAAGCAATTTTCAGTTAAGTTTACGTATGGCGATGCTATTCTACCTTTGTAGGGTTCATTGTGGGTTCGCACAGCGGATGATACATTAACAAGCAATAGCTCTAGTTTCCCGAGCGCGCAAATTTTTCTTGGAGTACATGTCAGCCTTCCCAGTAGCCATTGGATGGAACAGTGGAACAGCTGGCGCGTGCGGCGTGTGACAGACAGAAATTTCTCTCTGAGCAGATCGCATTATCTACTGGCGTTTTCACTTGCTCTCCATGCGTAATAGAAAAGTCTGTCCGTGCTGGTGTCGACAGAGATTAAAGTAACAATTCTGGACTAACTGATGCTTTTCTCAATTATTGTCGTGCTGCCTTACTTCAGTATGAGTTACGTTAACACTTTATTTATTTCTCTGTGGCGAAACGAAACACGCGTACTTCTATTTTTAAATAAAAATGGTTAAGATTTCCGGCTGAAGCTGTAGGATTTTTAATTTATTTCTGAGAAAGAATGGATCCTATTACAAGTTTACAAGTTAGTTGCAGTCGACACAAGGGAACTGTCGTTCGCGTTTTTTGCATTAGCATTTCCCGGAAGGGAGGAGACTGTCACAATGTGCTTTTTATGAGCTGACGGGGAGGAGAGGATAAAATTGCATCTTTCTAAGTTTTAATACATCAAAAGGTGACGTAAATTCCAGCGAACTTAAACAACCGATCACACACGCAGGATTCCTCAAAATAAGTAAAATTGCCCTGACAAATTAAAACGCTTCAGGCAAGATGCGAACATGAGAAATAATTTGTTTCATAACATTTCGTGACACTGAAAACAATATCATTATTTCAGACGAGTAACCTTGCTACTCTGTTCAGAAGACGCGGGAGTGTGACGTGATTGTATTCCTGAGAGCTACTGTTCACGAGCAGAGGCCGCGTCCTTGGAGGCCCAGTAACCCTGTTTTTGCTCAGTTTTGAAGAACTTTCTTGCCAAAAGGGATTTGCTCCAGTTGTCATTACTAATACACAACAAAATAGTATGCTGCTAACGTAGATCCATTAGACTCAAATTTGAGCAGACATGATTTATAGTTTAGGCCTACTACACCGTGTGCTGTTGAAGTATACATCGCAATTTAAGTGAAACTTGTCATGCACCTAGTTATTAATTAAAGATTACTTCAAATGACGGTATCGATTGTTACGAAGTATCAGGAAGTATATTAACTTTGCCTGTGAAGTTGACGAAAACTCGTGATTCCAAGGGTTAGATCCTTGCTTCCTGTCCGTCTTTCTGGCTTACATGTGGTTTTAGTTGTGATAGGATAGTTCAGAAGTTAGAAATTTCTAACCATGGATAAAGAGTTAAAAGGAGGAATGGACACAGGTATTAAAGAAGCTGTGGACAACGAGATAAAAGGAGCCGTGGGCACAGAAATTGAGGAGTCTGATATTGAAGATTCCATTGATAGTGAGGTAGAAGACTCCATTGATAGTGAGGTGGAAGACACTCTTGATAGCGAGCCAGAAGAAGCTATGGACACCGTAATAGCAATGTATGCCGTTAGTGGAAAAGCCACGGGCTCTGGTATTGGAGACGCCAGCGGCGGCGATACAGAAACCACCGATTTTGAAGAAGCAGGCGACGAGATAGGTGAGAGAAGCTTTTCTCCAACATTTTCTCCGCCTGACAGATACGATAGAACACGAGGTAATTTACCTCTTAGGTCGCAGTGAAAAAAAAAAAAATCCCTGCTTGCATTTGTTTAACACACGTTAAATTAGTTCATTAGACAACAGAGCTAATAATTCATTGGTAGAAAATGCTAGAGCAACTAATTAGTAGTGCTGTTACGTCATTGACCTTGAACGGAGCAATAGCGAATCCCGAATTGGAGGAAATATCACTTCAAAATTTACAATTAAATGAAATCAGTTTATCTGAATAATTATAGAGATAATTAAATTGAATCTGATTTTACATTCTGTTTTAGTTGGTCTTTTAATCAAAAGCAGAAACTGCTTAATGAAAAGTTTAGCTTCCTGTCATGTTCCTTGCTTAATTTTAAACTTATGGATGCAAGTTATTTGATGCTGGAACTCTGACTTTATTGTTATAAAAATGTAAATCTGTTTTATAATTCTTAGGCTTGCACATGGTACTAAACTGAAAAGTAAAATCTTTTGTTTCCTTGTGGATACTTGTAAACAGTGTTTCTGTACAAATAACACTGAAGAGTCAAGTTGCAGATGTGTGTCAAAACAAGTAGCCAATGTACACACACACACACACACACACACACACACACACACACTCACACTCACACTCACACTCACACACACACACACACACACACACACACACACACACGCCCCTAGTTGGTTCTATTAAGAAATTAAGAGGAGTTGGCCACCAATAAATCATTTATGCCTATCTTAAATGCAGTATTATTGGCCTTGGCAGCCAGACAGTGGTTGTGTGTGTGTGTGTGTGTGTGTGTGTGTGTGTGTGTGTGTGTGTGTGTCCGAATTCAGGTGGTGGCCTTTTGGTCAAAAGCTTACTTGTTTAGCAGTCTTTTTGTTGTGGCTGTCTGCAGCTCAGCCTTTTCACTTCCTCTATATGGTGAGTAGCAATTTATCATTTTCATAATATTGTCATTATTCCAGCTTGGATTTTCCATTATGTGATTTTGTTATTGGCAGTTAAACTTTTTATGGCTTCTGGCAAGTTATTGAAAATGTGTCTACCTGAATAATAGACACCTTTTTGGACTAATGTAAGTGACTTAAAATCTTTGTGAAGATTTTTCTAGTATTGATTTCATGACCAGAGCTGTTGGTTTGATAAAAAAATATAAATTTTTTAATATTTGACAGTTGAATTTATTATCAGGCTACAATCCGAAGAATTTAACACGGTCTATTTCTTCTGTCTGGTGTCGTGGTGGGAAATCTGTTAAAAGTTCTAACATGCATGTTGTGTGCTTTTTCACAGGGTAGTGACATAGACTTATCCAGGAGCCAATTATTAATGTGCATGAAAATTTCACTAAGTGACCTTTCTAAGACTACATTTGCGTTGCTATTTATTGCAATGTTTGTATTGTCTGCAAACAAAACAAACATGACATCTGATAGTGTTAAAGATGAAAGATCATTGATGTATACGAGAAAATGTATGGGCCCTAAGATGGAACGTTCGAGGCACATGTAATTAGTTCCTAGTTCGATAATGCCCAATAGCTTACTACATCTCTCTTTCTTAATGGCACCCTTCGTTTCATGACAGAGATATAGGATTTGAACCATTTTGCACCATTCTTGTAACACTGTAATAATCTGATTTACTTGAAAGGACTTCGTGATTTGTGCAGTGGAATGCCTTTGACAGATCACAAAATATACCAGTAGCCTTGTAATTTATTGTATAATGAATTAAGTACATTTTCACTGTATGTGTAGTACCCTTCTCAATATCAAAACCCTTTAAAAATCCAAACTGCAACTTTGACAATATTATGGTTAATGCCTTTTAAAAAGTTTTACAACACTGCACAGATCTGTTATCTGTTATTTACTCTTCATGCTATCTGCCCCTCTTCATGTCTGGTCCTGCTGGTCTAATCCTCCACTGTATCTCACATTGTCTTTATTTTGCTATGTGATGTGATTATCTTTGTCTTCTAATGCTTTGATGATGATGATGATGATGATGATGATGATGATGATGATGATGTCCCATACTCAAGGAGCATAGGGGATGATGCGGGAAACCCGCACTGCTTTGATGTCCATTTTATTATTTTTGCAGTATGTCTTGTAATATGCTGTATCATCACCACCATCATAATAGCTGTTTCTAACAGATACAGTTCGCTTTTTGTTTTACAAGATACCTTTACTTCTTGAGTAATCAGTGGCTTCTTTGTAGACTTCAGTCTAATTTGGATTAGTTTCAGAGAAAAACAGTATTCAAATAAGGTAAGTACTTTATTAACAAAAGTGTATTGTGTTTCATTCATGCCATGAATACTATACATCATTCCAGTTCATTTGTTTGAGGTGGTCCTAAAATGATCAATTTTTTTAATTACTGACAAGGAAACCCCCCATCGCAACCCCCCTCAGGTTTAGTTGTAAGTTGGCGCAGTGGATAGGCCTTGAAAAACTGAACACAGATCAATCGAGAAAACAGGAAGAAGTTGTGTGGAACTATGAAAAAAAATAAGTAAAGTATACAAACTGAGTAGTCCATGCGAAGATATGCAACATCAAGGACAATGAGAGTTAAGGAGCGCTGTGGTCCCGTGCTTAGCGAGAGCAGCCACGGAATGAGAGGTCCTAGGTTCAAGTCTTCCCTCGAGTGAAAAGTTTAGTTTTTTATTTTCAGTTTGCATGACAAACTCTTAAGTTTTCATCACTTTTTTGGGAGTGATTGTCACATCCACAAGAAAACCTAAATCGGACAAGGTAGAAGAATCTTTTTACTGATTCACTAAAGTGTAAAAGTTAGGTGGGTCGACAACATATTCTTGTCATGTGACGCACATGCCCTCACCAGTGTCATATAGAATATATGAGACGTGTTTTCCTGTGGAGGAATCAGTTGACCTATGACCTTGCTATCAGATGTTTTCGGTTCCCATTGGAGAGGCACGTCCTTTCGTCTACTAATCGCACGGTTTTGCGGTGCGGTCGCAAAACACAGACACTAAACTTATTACAGTGAACAGAGACGTGAATGAATGAACGGACAGATCATAACTTTGTGAAAATAAAGAAAGTAAAATTTTTGTATGAGGGAAGACTTGAACCATGGACCTCTCGCTCCACATCTCCTCACGCTAACCACAGGACCACGGCGCTGCTGAGCTCATATTCTCCTTGATGTTGCCTATCTTGTGCATGGACTACTTAGTTTGTATAATTTGCTTACTTTTTTTCATAGTTCCACAAAACTTCTTCCTGTTTTCTCGATGGACCTGTTTTCAATTTTTCAAGGCCTATCCACTGTGCCAATTTACAACTAAATCTGAGGGGGGTGCGATGGGGAGGTTCCCTTGTGAGTGCCCACTTGAATTCAGAATGGGCTCTGAGCACTATGGGACTAAACATCTGTGGTCATAAATGCCCTAGAACCTAGAACTACTTAAACCTAACTAACCTAAGGACATCACACACATCCATGCCCGAGGCAGGATTCGAACCTGCGACCGTAGCGGTCGCGCGGTTCCAGACTGTAGCGCCTAGAACTGCTCGGCCACTCCGGCCGGCTTTGAATTCAGATGTAATAGATTTTGCATCCAGATCAGTATTAGAATTTAACAAAAGAAGCTGCGTGTCATGATCTGAGAGGTGATTGGGTATTGGTTTTGCAGTATGAAGTTATCTGTAAGTACTCAGTATACACTTATAATTATCAAGAATTTAGTATGAAATTCTTAACAAATCTGTACCAGTGGTCATAATGATCAGAGGGGCAGAACATTCAAATGGGTCTGATGAGTCTCTTACCTGTGCAAAAAGGTTTTTCATTAATTATACTCCTTCGTCCTCAAATATTGTTGTGTAATAATGATAGGTGGCATTTTACCTTGAGAGAGTTAAAACTGTGTGGAAATTAACTTTTGTGTGATGGCTGAAAATTTTTAATGAAATGCTGTTTGTGCTGAAGCAATACGCCAGAATTGTGTTGTTTGATTTCTTTCTAAAATTCTGCTAATAAAGTATGGCACTGTAGTTCACCTTTACAGACTTGATTGATGACTTGACATGGGTTTAAATTAATTTTTTAGTTTTTTAAAATGAATTAAGTAATCAGTAAAACTATTGTCTTTGAATGTGGAGGCAGACTATTCCCCTTCCCATAAAGTATTCTCTCATCTTTTTCTTTTTTTCCCTGCATGTACATGCCTTCTGCCAGCCACCTTCATACAAGCAAACCTAAGCAGAAGGTACATTATCGCTTGCATTCATTGATGTACATTGTCCACTACAAGACAATCCTAAAACATCAACCAGTTTGCATATAAGGTCAGTACTAATTGAAGAGGTGTGTTGAACCTTTTTTTACACGTGAGCAGAGGAAAAATAATAAAAACAGCAAGTCTGAAATTGTCCAGCAATGAAACAGTGTCCAAAAATATTGGAAATGCTTAAGACTATGAAAGTTGCAGTATTGTAATAATTTCAGTTATAGACACACACCTGTTTTAATGAATTTCTATCATAAATGGTGTCACAAATGATACTACAAGGCTGTATACCTCATAAAAAGGTACAAAGAATTACATTGCTTTACATACCAATAGGCAGCTGAAACTTTTTGAAAATCAGAAGAGGATGTATATTTAGTGTGTGTATTGACACTGTAAGTGTACAAAAAGTGGAATGTCCAATACTTACTAACATTTTATACATAAAGTGTACCTAACACCTGCCCACAGAGTGCAACTCGGCAGCCATTTGTAGACTGTAATGGCTTTGCATTGCCTATTATGTAAAAGGCATAGTTTTGGTCACAGTTAATTTAGTCGCAATTGTTACGCAAAGATAAGCATGCGTGTGAAATAATTTCACATATAAAAAGTACAGTACTTGCAGTGTAAAATTGGGTAGGCTGTGTAAAATGATTGGTACCAGTGTAATAAAACAGAATTTTATCATACAGGCGTAATCAGTTTCTTGCCCAACAGTACCTTATATTTACTTCCTAACCTGCCATCTATTTATTTTAAATACAATTATTACAAAGGTAAAATTTGCTACACTGTTACTTCTTAAAAGTAGAACTCCCTATATTGTACTCCTGTCCTTTCCCCATATGGCCCTCTTCTCTTTTGTTACACACACACACACACACACACACACACACACACACCCCTCAGTTTTGGAGCCTATTTTGTAAAAAGTACGAAGTGGGATACACATAATGGAAGGCTTAAAGGTGAGCACTCACCATGTAGTTTAGGTGAGACATTGATTAGTTGACAGGTGCACGATTAAAGTAATTGCTTTTCCATATTCAGATACATTTTACTAATTACACACACTCCATGGAGATGAGCTTGGGAAGAGGAACAAGGAACTTGATGCTTGAATGATCGTATACATCACTGGAACTGAACTGATGATACTCTCAAGGGAAGCTGCCCATTGCACCACCCCTCATATATAGTGATAAGATTGCCTAATGGATAGCCCACCAAAAACTGAACACAGATCAAGTGTGAAAACAGGAAGAATGTATACTGAATTGTGAAAAACAAACAAGATAGAAACTGTGAATGGTCCAAGCTTAATAAGTGCAATACTTAGCAAACATCAACAGCTGCAGCGTCATGGTTAAGTTGTCACGGTGTTGGACGGCGAAGTGGATGAGCCATGTTCATAACTATGAGCCATGTTCATAACTGCATTGAGCCATTTATTTTTCTTTCTTTTTTTTTCCCATAACATTATAAACTGTCCTTATGGTCACTGAAATGTTTGTTCTTTCTGTAGTCTTGGCAGAAAGTATACATTGGTTATACGAGGGCTGAATGAAAAGTAATGCTTCCACCCTTGTTAATTGGGTTTAGATGGGAATACTGTAATAAATCAGACTCAGAAATAATTCTTAGAATAATATTTCATAGAATGTGATCTTTAATTACCAATATTCACTTTTCGGCATAATCACCAGCCAATTGGATAGATTTATGTTAACGACGAAAAAGTTTTCTGAAGCCATCATGGAAGAAGTCGACACTCTGTTTCCACAACCACAGTCTCGCAGTTCTCTCAACATCTTCATCAGAAGCATAATGATGTCCCTGCAGATAGTCCTTCATTATTGGGAACAGATGGAAGTCAGGTGGTGCTAAATCTGGACTGTATGGAGGATGCCGTACAGTCATGAGATTGTCTCTGAAGTTGTGCTGTGGTGGCACATGAAGTGTGTGGTTTGGCATTGTCATGCTGCAGGAAAACATTTCCCTTTTCCTTTCGGACCCTTGGTAGCCGTTGTTTCAGAGTTTGCAACATTGTGAATACTTTGCACTGTAACAACACAGCTATTCAATGCTAAGGCTTTCCGCCAACGGGAGCTGTTGAGAAGAGGCTACGGAACAAGCCAGTACCTGCCGCATGTTGAAGAGTTATGAAGGTGGAGGCATTACTTTTCAGTCAATCCTCATAGAATATGAGTCATGTGGTAAGAATACATTACCGTCACAAGTAAATGTGATTAATAGTGAGAGAAGTATGACATACATGTCTCACAGAAATGAAAACAACAAATAAATGGGTGTGAACTATGTTACAACAAAGGAATTCCAGAGTCAGAACTTCCAAAATGGAGCACAACTTCAAAAACATTAAAAACATATGTTTTGACAGAACACAGAGAAACTGTGTGATTGTAAAACTGTTCATTCATTTGTTGCAGCTTGTGTGACAAACTATTATGTTTTCATCATTTCCTTGGAAGTGATCACTTTCACATTCAGCTGTACACCTAAATCGGGCAAGGAGGCATCTCTCACTCAATTACTAAGCTTACAAATTAGGTGTGTCTCTAAGAGATTGCTGTCATATGACACATTTCCTGTCACTAATATGTGTATGGTATCCCAGACGTGTTTTCTGATGACATGGTTGACTTGTCGCCTTGTCATCAAAAGTTTGTGGGTCCCATTCAAAAGCCATTTCCTTTCGGCTGCTAATAGCATAGTTGTGCAGAATCGACTGTCATTATAGGTCCCTTCTTTACACCTTGTTGTTGCAAACGGACTTAACCCATGACAGACACAAATTTGAATACAGCCAACAGAAGGGAAGAAAAGAAAATTTGGTACAAGAGAGGTCTGAACACAGCTGGCCCGCTTGACTATACAACACCATGACCTCTTAACCACAATCCCATTGCTCTACTATGCTGTTCTGTATTGCACTTCTTGGCTTTGGAATGTTCACTGTTTCTATTTTGTGGTTGCCCCCCCCCCCCCCCCCCCAGTTCAGTGCACCATCTTCCTGTTTTCATGCTTACACTCCTGACGAGAGCGAGAGAGAGAGAGAGAGAGAGAGAGAGAGAGAGAGAGAGAGAGAGAGAACATTATTTTTTGGATTTGGTTGTTACTTCTCAGTGAAAAATATAGTCAGATACATTGAAATGTTAAGTAGGTTGGTCACTAAATTGATAGTAATGACTCCGGATGGTTGAAACCACTGAGTTTACTAACAATTATTGTTCATTCTGATTCTCCTCTGTTCTGTTATGTCACTACTTACTTTCTTTTCAAAAAGACAAGTAATATGGCATATTTAATAACATCATATTATTTTCTTCCGGGACCATTGCTTGTTTTACATCCTGAGGTTAGGTTTAGCAATTTGCAGTGTTTTGTAGTAATCCATCAATTCCGTTTGTAGACAGTTTTTAGTTGTTTAACTGCATAAAATGTAGTTTCATGCATCCATGTAGTTTTATATGTTGTGATGAAGACAAATGTTTAATTTTAAAGAAATACATGTTTTATATGATTTATTGTTACATGACAGAGTGAGTTACAAGAACAGAAATTTCATACAATCTCTTAATTTTGTGAGCATCACAGTTTCTTAGCATTATAAATGTGTGCACATACTTCAAAAATATTTTTGTCATAGTAAACTTAATCCTAATTTTTAATTCCAGCTCATCCAAGTTGCATAGTCGGAAAAAACAGTGGGAAGGAAAAACCACAGTTGACTCAATGGGTTTGCCATGGCTGTAAATTGTGTGCTTTCTGCTTTGAGACAAGTGAAAATGTGAGTAAAAAGATATGTGAATATTTATTGCTTTAATTGCTTGAAGTGCTACTTTATCTTGTTACTCAGTTCCTGTGTGGCACATTCTGTAACAGTTACAGTATCCAGAAACTTTATTCTGTTTTATCTGATCATTGCACATAAAGTTTTGAAGCATTCCAAAGTCAAAAGATTTCAGTATTTTGTCACTTTGATTTTAGAAAAATATGTTATGAAGATTTTGAAATAAATTTCACTAATATATATTTTATACATGGAATGTGTGTTTGCTTTGTCTTGCTCCACCGTGCTTCACACTACTCGGTTAGCAAATCATCTAAGTAGTGTTTGAAAGCAAACTTTTGCATCATCTGTAACAAGTTGGGACATTTTAATCACTACTACAAGCATATCTGCACCTGAAAACAATGACCATGCACTTTATTCAATTTTATTGGAATTTGATGTACATATCATGCAGACTTATACATTAGTTGTACAGGGTGATTATAATTAAACATTCACTACCTGAGACAGTGTAGATGGAAAACTATTGACCTTATAGGTACCCAACTTTATGTGAATGATGTTCAGACTTGTGTTATTAGTAGTGTTAGTGTTATGACTTCTGTTAGATGCTGGCAATGATACTGTGACATAGGGTTGAAACACAAGCATCAGTGTGCATTACAATTGCAGTCAGGCAACATGAGTGTGGACAAAATGAGCAGAGCTTCACTCCTAAAGCTGTTCCATCAAAACAATGGCAATAGTGCTGCTGCTCTTTGTGACTATCAGTACATTAAAGAAATATGGAGATGTTCTCTTTCCACACTGGGGATTGAAGAACAGAATTTGGAAGTTTGCATTAAATGGTAATTTGAGAATGGCTTGTCGGGGAGGCTGATGGCCAATTGTGTCACAAATTTTTCAAGAATTTATTGTTACTGCGGCGAAGAATGCTCTATGCAATCTGCGATTCTAGAACAGTGCACGAGCTGTGTCATGACAGTTAAACATTCCGTGGTCCACCGTTCAAAAATGCTGCGATCAGTTATGAAATGGTATCTGTAGTGGAGTTCCAGGTCGTTGTGGATGCAGATGGCAGTCACATTAAATGACGTTAGTAATCTGGAAAGTAAATATGGTAAACTATTAACAAATGTTTCTTGTGTAAAAATTAAATGTTTCTTTCAATGGTTTATTCATTATTTTCTCTTCCTCATGTCCTTACAATGTTTCATTGTCTACAATTGCTTGTGATGGGGTCCCTCTCAGATAGGGAAAGTTTAATTATGACCACGCTGTACGTGCTGGTGATAGCATGCAGAGCACGTGGTACTAATAATTATTGTGTAGGCTATAATATCTTAGTCAGTAAAAAGTCAATTATTACTTCATAAGTTTTTGCATTTTTTGATATGAGTATAGTAGTGATATTTTTGGTAAATTGACATTGGTTTGCATAGTTTGTTATGCAGAATTATTTGCTGATTACTGTACCACTACCATGAAAAGAATATGTGATTTGAATCACTTTCTGAGGTTGAGCCACACAAACAAGTCAAGCAGCTTCCAGTGCCTATCCTTTGGAGGTTACTGGTGATACTGCGATGGAAAACATCCTAATTAACATAGCGTATTGTTTGCTGTGTGTCCAATCTTTAAGCTACAGTCTTCTGACCACATATTTTTTGTACCAGCGAATAAAAATTTCCAACATTTGCACTATGCCTTAGACAGAATTATTGTTATCCATATATGGCTTTGACTAGCATGTAGGCTTCATTACAAAATGGAATAGTTACTTAGCTCACTATATTTGTGCACTGTGGATGCCAGCTTAGTGAATTTGCTACCTTCTGCTCCTTTATTGGTCAAAGGTACCAGTGTAGTGCAGTGTCGGAAGACATAATCTTCAAACTCTCAAAGTTTAAATGTGCAGAAGCATTACTAGAAAACCCTTAAGTCACTGACAAATTTGGTTTCATATCTCACCAACACATTTTTATGCATATTAAATCCAAATTTTCTCATTTCTGTGCAGTATCGATCTTCTGTTACCCGTTGCTTCCGTTACTCAAAGAGCACTGGGCAAAAATAATTGTATGCACACAAATAAAAACAAGTTAATGAAACAAGGGCAACATGTACTAGTTTACAATACAGGCTTTCAAAGAAGTTGCTGGGCACCCAAAGTCAACTGTGATGACCTGGCAGATTTTGATTTTGATGTGTATTACTCTCTAGGAAACTAGCCTTAAAAATTAGTTTTCCTTTGTTTGTGTATTCTAATAATATTTGAAGCGATCTTTTGTGAAGGCAGTCTCTAGATTTTAAAATAAGTTTTCTGTGGTATTACAAAGCTGTGAGAATGAGCCTTTAGTGTTATTGTCAGAATGCATGTCCAGTTCCTTTAAAGTGAAACTGTGTGTGGTATCTACAGTTTGTTTCTGTGTTGCAGGAAGCAATGGCAGTTTGTGTGGAGTGTGGAGATGCATACCATTTGACATGTCACAACCCACCTATAACTGATGAACAATGGCATACTAAGTGGCTGTGTTCTTCTTGTGATGATATTGACAAGGCTGATATCAAGCCTCCTGTTGATATCAAACCTCCTGTCGATATCAAGCCTCCTGTTGATATCAAGCCACCTCTCGATATCAAGCCGCCTCTGGATATCAAACCAACAATATCAAAAGGTAATTCATTTGTCACCCCTTATTTTTGTCCCATTAGCTTCCTAGTGCACCTGTTAAATGTTGAAGTTGATATGACCTCTTCCCATCAAAATTGTAGACAGAATTTCAATTTGTCACCTATGACTTAAGTGCTATTTCTGTGTAAATATTCCTATCTGCTGTTACAAAGGGTTTATTTACTTACAATTTGCCAGTAAATTTTTGGTTCCATGTCAACAGCAGTTTAACATAGTGCTGAAAGAGGTTATACTCTGTATGTGTGTTGATAAGTTTGAATATGATGTCACAGTAGGAATAGCAATACTTGTTTTATGAGAAATATAGACTGCTGTTGAATCGCAGACAGGAAAAACAGAGCGACTACTAAACATATAAGCTTTTGTTAACCAAAAGACCATTCTGTGTGTGTGTGTGTGTGTGTGTGTGTGTGTGTGTGTGTGTGTGTGTGTGTGTGTGTGTGTGTGTGTGTGTGTGTTGTCTAGTTTAGGAGGCCTTTTGGCCAAAAGCTCACATGTTTAGCAGGTTTTTTGTTGTGCCTGTGTGTGACTTAAAATATTTTGTACAAAGTGAGTAGCAGCATATCCTTTTCAAAATATTGTCATTATTCCATCCTGGATTATTCATTGTTTGAATACTCATTTTAATATTACAAAAGCATGCTTAAAGAAAATTGGCTAGTTGTCATTTTTTCATAGATTTAATGCTGTTATTGTCTGTTAACAAAATATATGAAACACTGGACTACCAGTAGGTTAGAATGCCAATACCTAGCAGAAAATCCATCTTATATGAATGGAATGATTTTCTGCTCTCTGATGCAATTGCAAAGTGTTGGCATTGGTGATTCCTTTTGGCTTAGATTTTTCCAAAAGTAGACACAGTAGTACTGTGAAATCCAATAGCTTCAATTAGAGACTGAATGAATGAAAATTCTTGGTTGATTGGTATAGTGATGTGCAAATGCAGCTCATGTTTGAAAGAGAATATGATTTTTCACCAAAAACATTTGAATTGAGTGCGAGGAATGTGTTGGAGCATTTTTGTGATAGAAATGCCCATTTCCTGTTGCCCGCAAGTCAAGTCTCTTGCGCCACATAGAATCACGTAGGTGACAGAGGACATCCTCTTTGGCGATTGGTTGACCCTGTGGTGCGTACTTGTGGTGTACCACACAGTTGGAGTCGAAGAAAGCAATCAGCATCACTTTGACATTGTTGCGCAGTTTGTGGTCCTTCTTTGGTCTTGGTGATGAGAAATGCTTCCATTGTGACGACTGGGATTTTGTTTCCGGTTTGTACCCGTATATCCAGGACTTGTCACAAGTGGTGATGGTGTTCATGAAGTCGGGGTCACTGGTTGTGGAGTCCAGCATGTCCTATGAGACTTCAAACACGAAGTTGCTTTTGCTCCACTGTCAGCAGCTACGGCATGACTTTCTCTGACACTGTCTTCATGGCGAAGTCTTTGGTCTCAGTGGAATCTGCCAAAAGAACACTGATGTCCACCTCGCTCACAGTTTCTCCGATAGTCACGCGATGGTCCCGTATCACCACAGCGTTCAGTTTGGCATTGACCTATTCATTTCGGTATGTTGGTGGCTGACTTGAGAGTGGTTTGCTTCCACCAATGTGCAGCCGACTTTGAAACAGTTCTACCACACTTTAGTCTAGGCAATGCCCATAGCGTTGTCACTGAAAGCCATATGAATCTTCCAAATGGTTTCCATCTGACGATCGCCCAGTTTCTGGCAAAATTTGATGCAGCAGGTCTGCTCCAATCGTTCTGTCATTTCCCTTGCAATGAAAAACTGACACAAGCACTACATACTACTTCACTCAACTGCTGCTTGCCTGCAACTGATACTATTGTCAGGTGGGAAAATATTTACGCATGTGCACGAAGGTTCAAGGTCAGCTCATAAAAGCGCACTAGATTCAGATCAAATCAGGTGTTCGCAAAAAAATGTGGTTGGGTACTTTTCTAACAGACCTTTTGCACTCTATAAACCCATGTGTAACATACTTAAGTACTGGTGTAATGTGTGGGATTCATATGTTGAACTAAAGGGGGACATTGAGAGAGTGTGTACAGAGGAGGACAGAGCAAATGAGTTGCCCAATTCATGGAAGTGTGTTAGTAATGCTGTGACATTTGGAAGCAGATGCTCTTAAGAAAGACACTTAACAGTTTTTGAAAACCGTCTAAGGAATTCCAAAATTAATTGGGAATACTAACTTGGACAGTGACATTTAAATAATTTATAAATGCAATATTTGATATGTGGTACCAAGGAAATTAGCCTCTGCCTTTAAATTTCGTCCATGAATTAGGCAATTCATTTGTTTTGGTATACACTCTTAATATCCCCCATAAATGCACAGATTTTGTGTATCTCTTTAAGTTTAATAGTTGCATGCTAGTGCCTCATTTAAACTGTAGCAAAATCGTTACCACTTTCTTTAATCACATAAATAACAACCTTTACCAGTTTGTCATACAGTGTTCGTCTGGAGATTCTATTTGTAGTGATGAATAGAATCTGGAGATGGCAAATGATGGGCCAGTAATACGTATTATAGTATAAATATGACAATGGCTACAAAGAAGCAGATTAATATGAGGGCTGATGAACAAAGACTGAGACTTTTTTTTTTTTTTTTTTTTTATTCTTTCAAAGTACTCCCTTTCTACTGAAATCCGCTTTTATAGAGCCTCTGCCAGTTCTCGAACATGTGGTGCAGACCATTCTGTCAGGTCCTTGAGAATTGCCTCACTTTCCTTACTCACTGCCTCAGAATGGGGGAGGTGCAAGATCTGGTTTGTAAGGTGGATGTGGTACACAGGTAATGATGAATAGAGCCAGAAGCAGCACAACTTCATGACAGTGCGCAGCCTCGGGTTGCAAATGAAGTCTCCACTCAGTCAAAGAAAGTTCTGGTCATTTCTTTACATTGTGCTTCCTCAGTTTAGCCATCACTGATGTGTAGTATTCTGCTGTAACAGTAGTCTGAGGGAGAATTGCATGCTGGTAATACATTCTGTGATCACCATCATTTTCCCTACAGATGGAAGAACTGCCACCTTTTTTGGTGTCAGAGAACCTGGCGATTTCCACACTGCTGGCTCGATTTCCACACTGCTGGCTCGATCGTAATGATGCAGCTGTGACTCAACAACAGTGATAATTGATTCCAGAAACATGTCCCCTCCATCAGCAAGCAGATACAGCATGTCATGGTTTGTCACCATTCACACAGACTTCTATTTAGGAGTCGACAGATGTGGCACCCAATGGACACAGATCCAGATCATATGGAGATGATCATGCATAATCGTAAAGACTCTGCTTTATGAAATTCATAACACTTCACTGAGGTTACATAATGTTATCAGCCAGTCCTCACGGACAATCACAGCAGCTGTGTTGACGTTAACTTCAGCCACAACAGAAGCCAAAACACCTGCCCCACTTTGCTTAACACAGACAAGTTGGCCTTTTTTGAAGTCCTTGAACCATCTAAACACTGTTGCATGAGGTGCTGCATCACCACCATACAATTGCTGCAGCTTTTTGTAAGTTTCAATGGCTGTATGGTTTAAACACTCACAGTATTTTATTGCACTGTTCTACTCCTCGTGTGTCACCTGCGTTGTTTGGTATGTGAAATGTATAGAGCGTCGACAAAGTAGAGCATGACTACCAATACGAGAATGCTGCCACCTATGGGCATTATATATAGAAACCCGCTCTTTTCAGATATTTGTGGTACAGATAGTTTCCTATCACGGAAGCTACAAGGAAAAAAAAAGTCTTGGCCTTTGTTGAATCCCCCCTTGTATGTGTCACTAGTCTCAGTACACACAATATCGCTTTTTCCAGAAACTTTATCAACATAACTTTTCCTTTAATTGAATTGTATATTTTTAAAAGGCTGTTGGTTCATAATTATGTGATTTTGAGTGTGCCATTGCTTGAGATACTGCGTATGAAACTGCACGACATCAATACTTCCAGTGCTATGGATGAGTTAACTTGTCATGTTGCGCTCTTCCCGGGTGCTGAGGACATTTTTGAATGCAGCCTCAAGTGTTTTCCTTAAGCACTATTGACATGTTTACATATCCCTTTCCGCAACCTCTCTGTGACGTGGACAAGTTACTTCCATATCGCAGTGAATAAAAAAGTTTAGAGTATTTACATAAAAAACATATGCCCCTTTGCAAGTTATCATTTGCCGAAAAAACTTGGTTTCGATATCTTCAAATGTTTATGAAATATGACTATTGGTATGACCATGTTTCTCGTTATGCAGGGAATATAAAAACCAATATCTCGAGAGTGAAATCAGATATTGTTGTGCTCAGTTTTAAATGAAATTTTGGTATGTTGTGTACATTTCATACACAGCAATGTACAGGCTAAAATCAACCATACAGAAAGTCTACTCAATGCATTTTTACCTCTGCAAACTCTTAATTTTTTTTTTCAGTGCATTACATATCACAGTAACTGTGATGAATAACAAAGTGAAATTCAGTCCTTTATTGAGCAAAGATGTCAGCTGATACGATGTCAAAAATAATTTTTTTTTCACCTAATAGTTTTCTTAAAAGCGAAAAATAGTGTCCAGAATGTCATCTTTTCAGCACAGGTAGCAGCATTAGATGAATAGTGCAGTGATGATAAGTTGTGCTTGGTACGGACTGCAGAAATCACGTCTGTAATAGTCAAATGGTCAAAGGGGTATCAGTCCATCAGTTAATGTACATTCTATAGGATTCTGACAAAATGTTATTTTTGTCAGTCAACAACTCTTACCCTTTTAAAGGTACTGAGGTATTTGCAGTCGTGACTTGTGCTCCTTTGAAAATAAAGCTTTAATAGCAGCACTGACAATGCTGCGTATCATTTAATACTTTCTCCTCACACCACGTCTGTCAGGTATTTTGAATACACAATAGAAAAGCGTATACAGGCATGATTAGATTAGATTAGACTAGATTAGTTTTCGTTCCATGGATCCGTGCTGAGGAGATCCTCGTGGATGTGGAACATGTCAATTTTTAAGCTGAAATAACAATATTAATAGTATGAATATATACAATACATCATTTGTTTCTATTAAAAAAATCATCAATGGAGTAGGAGTTGGCCACTAGTAAGTCTTTCAGGCTCCTTTTAAACTGATCTTTATTTGTAACTAAATTTTTTATGTTTACTTGCAAATTATTGAAGATGAGTGTTCCTGAGTAGTGGACCCCTTTTTGAACTAAAGTAAGTGCTTTTAAGTCCTTGTGCAGATCATTTTTGTTCCTGGTATTGTATGTATGAACTGAGCTGTTTGTTGGAAAAAGAGATATATTATTTAGAACAAATTTCATTAATGAGTAAATATACTGAGAGGCAGTAGTTAGTATACCCAGTTCTTTGAAGAGGTTTCTACAGGACGTCCGTGAATTTACTCCACAAATAATACGTATTACACGCTTTTGGACTCTGAAAACTTTTGTTTGACTTGAAGAGTTACTCCGAAATATTGTACCATATGACATTATGGAATGAAAGTAGGCAAAGTATGCAAGCTTTTTCATTTTTATGTCGCCTATGTCTGCTAACTCTCAAATTGCAAATACAGATTTGTTAAGGTGTTTCTGCAGTTCTGTGGTGTGCTCTTCCCAACTGAATTTATTATCAAGTTGTAATCCCAGGAATTTAAGACTGTCAACCTCTTCTATATGCTCTTCTTTGTATTTTATGCATATGCTGGGTGGAAACCTCTTACAGGTTCTGAATTGCATATAGTGAGTCTTTTCGAAGTTTAATGTCAGTGAGTTGGCTTTAAACCATTTATTAATATCCATGAAAATACCATTAGCAGATCTTTCTAGAACTACACTTGACATACTATTTATTGCAATACTTGTGTCATCTGCAAACAAAACGAACTCTGCTTCTGACAGTGTAACTGATGAGAGATCATTAATGTACACAAGAAAAAGCAATGGTCCTAAGATGGATCCCTGTGGGACACCACATGTAATTTCTTCCCATTCTGATGATGACTGATGACTTAATTCACTAGTCACAATAATGTGTCCTAACATCGGGGAAGGCAAGAACAGTCCAAATGAAGTGTGCTCATTTATACCACAAGAATACAGTAAACTTCATCTATTTTCAGATGACTGCCCAGATCAGAATAGAAGTCTCTTGGCAGATTTCTGTTGGACCTAACAGGTACTGGGACATTCATCAAAATTTGAAGTCACTTTCTACTGATAGGACACAGTTTCTTGACCATACAGTAGAGATTTTGGCATTATAAAAAGGAAACAAGGACAAAGTGCATGCTGTGACAAGTTCTTAAAACTTCTGGACAGGGAAAATTTTGTGTTTGATACTTGATTTCAAATCACGGTGGCAGCGATACTACAGGAAAATGAGAATTTCTGAGGAAACTGAAAGTATTGGAAAATGAGGAATGGTGACATTCTCTGTCAGCACTTTTTCCCAGACTGTTTTTGATGACACAAGAAAGCATTGTATTACAGCCCGTATAGTGAGAGACATGTTAGTATCAGCCTGACAAGCAGTTAACCATTCTATGAAAATATTCTGTAGTGGCCTGTACAGAATGGCAATCAAGACGATGACTCAGTGGACTGTCAAACACTGATTGTTGCTGTGGTATTGTGAAATGTAGAACTGTGCCTGTTAGCCGATTGTTACAGACTACATCGATAGGTCCCCTCCTCCTCCTCCTCCTCCTCCTCCTCCTCCTCCTCCTCCTCCTCCTCCTCCATACACCCCAGTGGTGTGGTTTAAATCTTCAGTGAAAACTGTTTTCACATAATTGTTGTTTTGTTTGTTTTGAGTCAGTCGCTTTGAAGGACACTGGAGTTTATATTGTAGACTGAAGGGGTGTTAATGCTTTAATAACTAGTACAAAGAAGAGGGTGTACTGGCAGGTTGGGTGGAGTAAGGTAATCATTTTAAAAAATGTTGAGACTCCCTGGGAAACATACACTACATTGATATGGACCCGCAGTAATTTTGGAGAGTCAGTGCCCTTGAAAAGGAGTGTGTGAATTCAGTATATCAGTTTCCAGCTTTTAATGATTAATTACATAATCAAAAATAACATTAGAAATAAATCTCTTGTTTAACAATCACATTTGCATCGTATAACCCATATAAAGTTGTTATGCAGAGTTTAAACAATTTTCTGAATTTCCCATAGAAGTGTATCAGTTGATTTAAGGCCATCATAAAAATATAAGATATATATATATAATGTGTGTGTGGGCGAGGGTGTCATTACATTTCTTTTATAAGACTGTTAATTCTACTACCTGCCACCATATTTGTGTGCATTGCTTAAATTTTGTTGTTGAAATCCTAATGATGTAATATATCATCAATTCACTCACAGTTACGTACAAAGTTTTCATTAAAGTCCTTACAAATCATGTTAGCGCTATTGTGGAAAACAAATGGCTCGTAGAATAAGCTGGATTCCACAGTGGTTGGAAAGCAATTCACTGTATGTACACCCGGCATGAAGCAGTTAATCACGCTAATGAATATAAATGCCATTATGTGTAACTCTTCTAGATTTTGAAAAAGGCTTTGGCTTCTGTCAGCTTAATTGCTCTTATACAGAACCTGACTGAACAAGGTGTGGAGATAAAGTACATATATATTTTATGTAATATCTATGATACCTTAATGGCTTCTGTCTGCATAGGAAAACACTTCAGAGAATTTTCAATTGGAAAGGGAGTAAAGCAGTATGACCGTATATTCCTGAAACTATTTATAGCAGTCCCTAAGACAACTGTGTCCAGAACTAACTGAAAAAAAGAGAACTTTGGAAAAATGGGAGAAGATTCACTAAATTGAGATTTCCAGGTGACTCACTTCCCGGCCAACAGTATGCTGCAATTTGCAGTCCTTCATAAAGGATTTATCAGATAGTTGCTATAAAGTGGGCTTTAAAATAACATTTGATCAAAACAAATACTACGCACAAAAAGTTGGTAACTGCAAGACAAATAATGTTGAACAACTACTGTCTAAAAATGTTAACAAATATGTTTACCTGGGACAGTTAATAAGTACCCAAGGAGACTTAAAACCTGAAATTTTTCATTGAAACAAGATAGGTTGTAGGGTTTAAGGAAGAGATTCAAATTTTTTAAATCTAATATTGCCAACAAACTTACAAAAAAGGTTGTTTTCAAACACTGTGTTCTTTCTGAATTAACATGTGACTCTGAAACTTGATTTTGAATGAGCTTTTGAGAAGAAAACTTAGAACACCTCAGAGCTGTTGAAAGGTTGGAAAACACTGAAAAGAAGTGAAGACATATGAGCAATAATAGTAGTTCAGGGTATTGCGGAAATGGTGCAGGCTGGGAAAAGCTACAAAATAAAAATGGGCAGGACATATCACATGAAGAAATGATGAAAGATAGACATAAGCATTACTAGAGTGAAGTCCCAGAGAAAGACAAAGACTGCAAGGCAGACCACCTGACTGTCGGGATAAAGAACTGAAGAAAGTCACAGGCTTCAACCAGCAGAGGGCAGCAGGAGAGAGAGGTGTTTGAACAGTCATTGAAATTGTATGTTAGCTTGTTATTAAAGAGGCTACACATTATAAAGTTTAAATTAGCTGAACAATAAATAAACAGTAAACTAATAATTCTTAAACATTAAACTAATAATTCTTTATAATCAAATGGGATATAATTTGGGTTATAACATATTTAGTACCGTTCTGTTTCAGTTACTACAGCAGCAGAAGTTACATCAACTACTGCACCAGACAAAATTAAACGTTTAATAGAAGAAGACCCATTTTTTAAAAAGTATGTTCCAAAAGAAAAAACTCCTGACCCTACAAATTGGACAGTAGATGAAGTTTGCAAGTATTTGCAGGAACACGGCTGTGCTGCTCAAGCAGAAGCTTTTCGTCATCACGTAAGTGAAATACCTATTGACCCTTTTTGACATAATTTATTTCAACTTTGATTTCTAGTGTGTTGGACAAAATAGTGTTGGGCATCAGAGAAAATAGGAAAGGCAGCAGGAAATGTCTCTCTGCAAACCAGGCAGTTGTTGCAGACTTTGCATAGTACTAGTTCAGCTTAGTGGTGCATTGCAAACTTAACTATTTTTAGGATTCTGTCCCTCAGACAGTAAAAACCGAACCTTTATAGGATCATGTTAATTCCTGTCTGTCTGTCAGAGTGTTAAGAGCTCTTTTTATCAGGGACAGGTAGAAGCATCAAGTTGAAATTTATGTCAGGTATTAAGGACAAAGGTCCCATGGCAGTGTAAGTCAGTGCCATCAAAGGTACAACCATGTATGTCACATATTTTGATACTCACAAACTCATTCATCAAACCCTATAGATGAGCTATCCATACACACCTTGGGGCTCAGGGTCTAGTAGTAAAGTTCATACCTGGAAACTGAGAGGATAGGGAATCAAATCTTGGCTGGACTGTGGATTTTTCAGTCTTTGTTTTCAATTAGTCTTGCCACTGAACAGTTTGAGGAGTCGCCAGCTTTGGGTTCCACAATCACCTGTAGGTTCCCTTACCCCAGTTGGATAACTGAGATAGGTTAGCGACATGCAAGTCACCGAACTGGTGTCAAATAGGAAGGCTTTTAAAAGGCCATTGAGCCACACAAAATTGTTGTTGTTGTTATTATTATTATTTCTTTCCTTTCTCAGACATAATAATAATAATAATAATAATAATAATAATAATAATAATAATAATAATTATTATTATTATTATTATTATTGTTAGTGTTACTACTACCACCACTACTGTCATCTACATACGTAATTTAGTTAGTACGGAACCCTCAAGAGTGCGATTCCTACCAGCACTTCCCTGGTTTTTATAGTTGTTTGCAGGCAGCCTGCAATAGCTTATGTGAACAAGAAACACTGTGAACCAGCCACAAAGAAGCACTGTTAGGGAGGTAGTCTTTCATTATTATTATTATTATTATTATTATTATTATTATTATTAATTCTACCTTCACAGCATATTTGATATCTGTAGATATAGTCTCGCTATTTATTCCATCCCACAACCCGCTGATCCTGAATACTGATGGATACTGCTGCACCCGTTCATGTTCGTACATCCCATTTATAAAGTTGGATAGTTGTCACTATTCAGTATTCTTTGCCAGTCTGTGAAGCACCTATCATTTAATGTTTCCTGTGGCTCATCAATGTAGTGAGTGGTTGAAGTTACCCTTGCAGTGTAATTCTTGCATAAAGGTATGAACATATATTCCTCAACGTTGGTGAGTGCATAGAGGGATAGTTCATGAAATCTTAATGTGATCACTAAATTTTGATAAGAGTTACATATTTAATAATAATAATAATAATAATAATAATAATAATGTATGAAAGTTACATACATAATAATGAGTTATGATCCCCATGCACTGCCACCCCCCCCACCCCCAACACTCCTCCTGGATCTGTGCCTGCTACCAGGGGACAAAAATTTTACCAATAGGGAGCACTGTAAGTGTCTTAATGAAAATGTGGTCAGCTACAAATGACGTGAATCACAATACGATGGCTATGGTTAGAGTTGTACATCACATCAGCTGTAATGTTAAATATGCACGACTGCACAAGTTTGGCAGTCAGCAGTTGTGGCTCTGTTGTGTAGGTGAGCTGTTCCACCAAAGCAAGTTCATACCACATCAGATGGGAAAATCTATTTTTAATTGCCCTATGGTGAAAAACCACATAACAAGCAAAATAACATCGGTTTGTAATTGTTGTAAGACTGGCATAAGACACGTTAAATAGGCTGTCCACCATTTTCTGCCTGAAGTTGAAATTGAGGAACAGCACATCGCATAACAGAGTGGAACGTCTCAGGGGGTCTCATTCAGAATGTGTTGGACAATGTGTGTCTTCATTTCAGCTACATTCATAATTGAAGCACTCGACACATCGTCTTTCAGATAACCCCTCAGCCAGAAGACACGGATTAAGATAAAATGATCTGGATGGCCAGACTGTAGGGAATCAACGGTTGATAATTGCATAAAAATAATCCTATCCACACTGTTGAAGGGCTGGAATGATGTTGGTGCGCAAAAGATACTCGTAGCGTTTACCAGTGACAATAGAGGAAAAGGACTCGCAGTGCTCATCTCCTTAAAAAAAAATACAGCTGTATGAAAAATGATGCTGCCGTCAACTTGCACCACAGCCACCTTTGCAGAATGAAGTGGTACAGGCTTTTGTGTGTGTGTGTGTGTGTGTGTGTGTGTGTGTTTTTTTTTTTTTTTTTTTTTTTTCTGTTGCTCATATTCTGCAGTTCGGTGTGCTGACATGTCCTTGGAGATGGAAATGGGCTTCGTCTGTCCACAGAATTTTCCATGGCCATTCATTGTTCGCTTCCATGTGAGCAAGAAATTCCAGAGTGAATGTTTGTCTTGCTGGCAGGTCAGCAGGAAGCAGCTTCTGGACATGGGTCATATTGTATGGATAGCAATGCAGGAGGGTTTGTAGGATTTTATGCACTGTGCTCACAGGCATATCCAACATTTGGGCAATTCTCCGTACACTGCTCGACCCCTCCTGGTATACTGTGGCCTCATCTTCGACGTCGTCGAATCAACTGCCTTCCTTCTCCTGCCACACTGCAGTTCAAAAGCACCTGTCTTTTCAAATTTAGTAATCATTTTTTTCAGACCCTTAGCAGACATCAGACCGATGCCTCTCTTTCACACCCCCGAGTGTCCAGGATAGGATTAATGTGAATATAGCCATTTGAATGTGAATATAGCAACTTACCTGTGAATGATGCTTACTCTTGGACCTTAGAAACTTTTGAAGCTGCCTACCATTTCAGCTTCATCTCACTTCAACAGTGTTTCATTGCTACCCCCCCTCTATATCAAAAACTTACAGCCCTTTCAGTAAGGCACATTCTGGGTTCTTACTCCTCCTGTAGAGTTAAGTGGAAAAGAAAACTAACTTAGGTTTTCTGAAAAGATATTGGTGTTACTCTTGTCCAGGCTGGACCTGCATCTACAGGGACCTTTCTGTTATTGGTACATGGAAATGAAATACTGTAATCAAACAAAAAAGCAATTGACAATCTTCCATTCTGTATGAAGATAAGAAACTTCCCCCTGTGTGTATGCAGTGCTATTTGTGAGCTGCAGTGAGATAATTTTCCAGAAAATTAGTGATATGCCAATTAGAACTCAATGAAAAAGAAATGTTTGTAATAGTACCCTAGTACATTAACTCCACAATGTCACCGCTATCATTTCTTGTAGCCATCTTACGTTCTTGGAAATGCATTTTGTGTGGAGTAATATTCAGTGTAGGGAATAAAATTTTGGTGAAATGAAATGCTTTGCTATGAATAGGCTATTACTATTATGTTTTATTTCACACACTTATTTTTTAATGTAGTAGCAACTAAGTTGTATTTAATTGCTTTTAGGAAATTGATGGAAGGTCATTGTTGTTGCTAACACGTCGTGATGTGCTGTATGAACTTGGTCTTAAATTGGGCCCTGCCCTCAAAGTTAATCACTTTGTGCAACTATTACAGAAGAAAGATATCAGAAAAGTTTTCCCATTCAATGAAATGTTGCGTTAAACAGAATGGAAATGGTAAGTACGTTGTTTTTTATCATGTGAATGTCATTATTAAACTTACACAGATTAAATTCTTCATTTGTGTAGCCATATTGTCTGTAGTTCCTTGACAACCCTTCAGGGTAGTTTGGTTCTGTCAATGCAACTACATAAAATGCATGCTTTTTTTTTTTCACCAGATGAGTTTCGCTTTATTGAGGTAAAGCAATAAAGCAAAACTGTGTCTGGTGGAAGAAAACGCGCATTTTATGTAGTTGCAACGACAGGAGCAAAATACCCTGAAGGAATATACTGATTAAATTGATGTTTTTATTATGCAATGAAAATAAATTTTTTTATTATTACATTGTTGAGTACAGCGTATGCATTTTAGATAATTCTATTTAAATTTTTATCTTTCAGGTGATCAGTGGCTCTAAAATGATCATCCTAGTGTTGATTTTCAATGATGTCATTACTGGCATGAAGATGCTTAAGGCAGATATAAGTGTTTCTGTGTTTTCCATATTTTGTGAGTAGTTGGTGGTCTCTGTGATGTAATTTTTCTATGCCAAAGCAAGAAAGACAGTAAAAAGTCTGACAATTACTTTAGATTGTAAAGTTATATGGAAGATTTAATAAAATCTGATGATAAATACTCCCTTCTTTCCAGCAAGAATATATTTATTAAAATAGCTGACACTCATTGTAATAGAGAAAAAAGTTGCCAATACGCATGAATGTGTGTTAATTTGTCAATAACCAAAGTGGGATATTTGTATTCTTGGAATTAAAGTGATAAGCCATTTTCATTGTTGTGTTGCTGTGTATTTGCTCAAAGGGATCTTCCTGGGAGCGCAGTAAGTGTGTTTGTAAGAAAAAGACTCTTAGTTTAAAATAATTTATGCCTATAATTATCAGCTTCCATGGTGTTTTTCCTATTTGAATTTTACTAACTGGAGCATAAGTGTGCAGCATTAATAGTTATGTTGTGATTGGGTTAGGATGTTGTTTGCTTTTTTCAGTATGTACCTGTGTTAATGATGTGCCTGGAACTGTTAAAGGAGGGAAAATTTTTCAATCATAGCTGTGGATTGCATGTTTAAAAGCATGAAATGCCTTTTATATAAATATTGTAAGGAAAGTCAAAGTAGAAATTGATACATAATGGTACCATGGAGAAATATTTAGTTATTTGTTAATGATACAGAATGTGTTTTACACCTTCATCTGCAAGATAATAAGGTGGTAGAGTACATCTGTGCACATTGTGAAGAGGAATAATAATTATGTTTTTGTGGTACAAGAAATTTGCGGTTAGCAAGAAAAGACCCTGGAGGTCAAACTAATGATTATAGCAACATACGTGACTTCATATTCAAAATTCTTGTAAGTATTTTTTATGTGTTTTACGACGTGGAGATTTAAAAATGCCCCTAAAGAAATATACACAAATGTTGGTCAGAAAACTTACTGTGCACAAGTATACAATGTTAATAAGATGGATATTTGCCACCTTAGTCTTCCATAGTTATAACAACTGCTCAAAATGACTAGCACCACTGTTCAGGCACTTGCGGGTTGCAGCAAGCTGTTGTCAGCTATGTTCTTGTTGTAATGTCAAGTGGTTTATCCACATGCCATTTGTTTCTTGCTTCTTCTTCTTCTTCTTCTTCTTCTTCTTCAGCTGTTGCTGTTGGTAGCAAGTTGCATTACTGTAAGACACATTCTTTAGCATTCTCTGCAAGTAGGTGACCAGCACATATAAGCCGAAGTATGCAGTTGACAGACCTCTTAGTCTTATTACAGGACCTGATAGATTGTAAAAAATGGGAACACAATATTTGTCGTTGTTGTTGTTTGTTGTTGTTGTTGTTCTTCTTCTTCTTCTTCTTCTTTTGGATCTTTTTTACAGGGCTGTTAAACATGTCATAATATTACAGTTTAGTAAAGAGAAACGTTGGTAATATATTCAGACATTCACACGTTTACAAGTATAGTTTGACAAAGATTTGGCAGATAGTTGGTTGTGGCCTTACAGTAGGAAATATCCAAGCATTTGCCTGTTACTATGTTAGGGAAACCATGGAAAACCTAAATCAGAATAGTCTGACGAGGATAAGGTCTTCAGCCATCCCAAATACAAGACTGGTCTGTTAAAAACAGTGCAACCTCATTTGGTTTATTCATAGTAAACAATATTGTTTTGTTGTTATTGCAAAGAAGTATAATTGCATTACGATAAAAGCTGGTTCTATGCTGTTCATTCATTTTATGAGTGATAAATCCGTTGTTGCAAAGAGTTCTGAGAAATTAACTTATTTGTAGATAACTTATTTTCCCCTCCATTTCCAATACTTACCAGTTCTTTCATAGTGTGACACGAGGCAGACAGTATATTTCCATTGACATGTTAATTTTGTTTAAATAAATGCATGAGAAATCATATGAAAATGGTAGTAGTTGATATCATACCAAGAAACTGCAATTTTTATTGGTTAGTGTGAAATATACAATTTTTACTGTCTCCAGTAAAACTTTAAGATTAGGACAACAGTTGACTGTTATTGTGTTTATGAATTGCACTACGTAGACAGTTATTATTTGTATCAAATATCTTGCATACATTATGTATAGAGCCTACAATTTTGTTCACTAGGAAACATTAAACTTGGTGACAACATGTTTGGTTCATAAATGGAAATTTACTGCAACTTCACACTGATTACTAATTTGATCAGATGGCTGGAACTGCTTGCATGGATATAACTATTTTAACTGTCTTAAGTATGTGATGTAGTGATAGTTAAGTCATTATGTTTGATTGGCATGCAACACACACAAGCAGTGTTACAAACAGCTGTGTGTTTAAAGTTGCACTCTCATCATTTGGCTCTCTCTGTTTACGCAATCATCCGGAAGTTCTGGAATATACTGTGCAAAGTAACTACCATACAATATCTATTTTGACAAAAAGTTCACACCTTACTTTAAAATTTCTAACTTCTGTCCCTCTGTTCTGTCTCATCACACTACCTCTAGTCCACTAGTGTGCATCTTTTTCTTCAGCAATGTCTCTGACGGTGTTCACTACCCATGTCAGCTGATTTTTCAATACATTTGTTTGTCTAGTGCACACAAAGTGGACATAATCACAGAGGGATAAAAGTTGGAGATTTTGAAGTAAAACTAGGCCCTTTTCTCCATAACTGTATTTCTGCATATGCAAGTATTCATTATGGAAGATATTAAATATGGACATCCAGATTATGGGTCTGTGATTCAAAACTAGTACCTGTGTGTAATAGTGCTTTGTTTTTGTATGCTAAAATCAAATGTGGAGTTTAGACTATACGAACTTTGTCAGCAATGACAATAATATTGGCATAGCCGGCAGCAATCCTGGAGGCACTCAAAAAAGCACTGCAGTAGAAAATTGTCGTGATAGTCAGACTCTTGATCAGCTTTTTATCTTGGCGATCAACTGCTTTAAACATCATTGTAATAACCTTTATACACTGAAGAGCCAAAGAAACTGGCACACCTGCCTGATATCATATAGGGCCCCTGCGAGCACACACGTGTCGCCACACGACGTGGCATGGACTCTACTAATGTCTGAAGTAGTGCTGGAGGGAGCTGACACCATGAATCCTGTGGGGCTCTCCATAAATCTGAAAGAGTAAGAGACGGTGGAGATCTCTTCTGAATAGCACGTTGCAAGGAATCCCAGACATGATCAATAATGTTCATATCTGGTAGGTTCAGTGCCCATAAGAAGTGTTTAAACTCAGAAGAGTGTTCGTGGAGCCACTCTGTAGCAATTCTGGACATGCGGGATGTCATATTGTCCTGCTGGAATTGCCCAAGTCTGTTGGAATGCACAATATACACGAATGTATGCAGGTGATAGACGAGATGGTTACATAAGTGTCACCTGTCAGTTGTATATAGATGAATCGGGGGTCCCATATCACTCCAACTGCACATGTCCCACACCATTACAGAGCCTTCACCAACTTGAACAGTTCCCTGCTGACTTGCAGGGTCCATGGGTTCATGAGGTTGTCTCTATACCCGTACATGTCCATCTGCTTGATACAGTTTGAAATGAGACTTGTCAGGCCAGGAAACATGTTTCCAGTCATCAATAGTCCAATGTTGGTTGCAAAGCTTTGTATCATGCAGTCATCAAGGGTACGTGAGTGGGCCTTCAGCTCCGAAAGCCCATATCAATGATGTTTCGTTGAATGGTTCACACACTGATGCTTGTTGATGGCGTAGCATTGAAGTCTGCAGCAATTTGTGGAAGGGTTGCACTTCTGGCATATTGAATGATTCTCTTCATTCATCGTTGGTCCTGTTCTTGCAGAATCTTTTTCTGGCCACAGCGATGTTGGAGATATGATGTTTTACAGGATTCCTGATATTCACGGTACACTCGTAAAATGGTCATACAGGAAAATCGCCACTTAATCGCTACCTTGAAGATGATGTGTCCCATCTCTCGTGCACTGACTATAACTCCATGTTAAGACTCACTTAAATCTTGATAATCTGCCATTGTAGCAGCAGTAACCTACCTAACAACTGCGCCAGACACTTGTCTTACATAGGCCTTGCCGACTGCAATGCTGTTTCTGCCTGTTTACATATCTCTGTATTTGAATATGCATGCCTATTCTAATTAAGTTAGAAAAAGGTGTTCTTCATGTGGTTGAAGGCACACAGTATCATATGAAGAGCAAGAGCAATTCTCAACATTTAAATTTGGCACATTTGAAACATAAGCTGATATGATACTGTAAAGTCCTGGCCGGAATACAGATAATACAAAATAGTTCAGCATTCAGAAGGCACATAAACGAGATGAAAAACATTACTGAAGTTTTGGATAATGTCTTCCTTCAGAGCTAACTAATAAAAAATGCTCACCTGCACATGCATGGCTGGGTACATTACTGTGGCCATCTACATTGTCAGAACCCAGCATTTTGAATGAATGGGATGAGTGGTTACTCGGTTGAGTGATTGAGAGGAAAATGGAGGTAGGTACAGGTGAAGGGAAGAATCGTAAATGGCTGGAAGGTAGAGAAAGCAAGGGGCTGGGATAGGAATGTGGCACTGGTGAGCTTGCCCGAGCAGTGGTATGGGTATGTTGTCAAGCACCTAATGAAGTGGCTGAGTTGGTTTGCAAGGAGACAGTTAGGACAGAGGTCATGGGAGACTGCAGACAGGAACTGTGAATGTGGATCAATCGAGTGAAATGGAATGTGGAGATGGGAACAGTGCAGGGATGGGCTCGCAGAGACTGAGACGAGGAGGATTTTGGGATTAAAGGATGTGCCACAAGGACAATTCAATCTGTGTAATTCAGAGAAGATGTAAATTGTGCCTTGTTGGGATGTAAAAAAAAAGTGTAATAAGTAAATTCATAAATATGTTGATGAGCTGGAATGATGAATTATCAACTTGCCTGATGATACTGTTGATTTCCAAATACATAGAAGTTTACAGAGTAATATTAAATGACTGAGTACTTTTTGTGTTATTTACCCATGGCATAGTAATTTACTATTGCTGTTTCAGCAACCAGATGTGGGAAAGAGGGGGAGGGGGTGGGAGAGAGAGAGAGAGAGAGAGAGAGAGAGAGAGAGAGAGAGAGAGAGAGATTTAGATTTAGATGTTTGTTATTGCTGTATGGAAACAAAACATGTTCCTGTTCAAAATTCTATGTACTTAGTCACCACTATAAGCCCCATCAATATTTCAACAGGAATTTGGGAACACTGTTTAAGGATCACAGGGGAAACACTCCAGATGAACTGTCATACTGATTGCAAACATTGTATATATGTATCAATATGGAAAGAACTGGGAATTATAATACTTCGTGAGGCAATAGCTCTAATATTGATGTAGTGGACATCTATTGTGTCATTTGATCAAGACAGGTTAATTAACAGTTATTTAGAAAGAAAAATTAAGGTCACAGCCTCTGATTTGCTCAATATGAGTAACAGAACATTGGAAGATAACAGCTAACATTAGATACGAAACAACTGTTACCAAAATCGAGGATAGACTTTTGCGCTGTATTGTGAGCCACAATTTGAAGCAGCAGTTCTAACTCTTGACTAGCTGTTGTTCCAGTAAACAACAAAACTATATAACAATGTACCATGAACTGTAGAACATGCTTTTGCACAAAATTGAGACTGGAACACATGGTCGCATGACTACAGGAGATGAAATCTTCTGAAAACTCAGTGCCTGTAGAATAGGACCACTGTGACCAACTACATGTCGGTTCCCTGACATTCATTGAGTTGGGGCTAATTTATACTGGAACCAAATGCACATATGATTTATCTGTGGTATATTTTCTAGCAATTGTGCTTAATGCACCTACAAAGTATTATGAACTTGCCTTACTTGTGTTCATTAAATCACAGGAATTTGCAATTTTGCAGATGATTCATGGTTGGTGTCAAGGTCTTTTGAGCAGAGTTTGTTGACAGTCTACTGCCATCGTGTATAAATCCAAAAGGAAATTATCAAGGGAAAAAGATGTAAAATTGTTCACAGCATGAAAATCACAGTTGGTTACTATACATTGCATATACAATACCAAACTAAAAATATTGAAATTATATTGATTATGTAACTCAAAATGGACTCGCTTGAACACCTTACTTTTTATTTCATCCATTCATGATATAGTGTACATTTTTTGTTATAAAAACATCCTTTACCCAATTAGAGGAAACTCTGTATTAAGAATAGACATAAGTTACACTTGTCACAGATTAAAAGTTCTTTTTGTATGTGATGTGTTAGTTTTGCAGTGAGAAAAGTACTGCTAAGTAAATTCTCTTAACATATATTTTAGGATGTTATAACCACCGGACCCGAATTTCGTCATAGCTGATCCTAAAGTTTCACCATACAAATGAAAATATACATTGTTTATGTCTGCAAGGTCAACCTGAAAACAAAATGGCCACTTATTACAATTTCAGTATCAAAACTAGCAACAGCTTTTCTCTTACCACTGAAATGAATGAATACGTGTGCTTGTATGAAGAGATCATAAAATAGCGTACTACTATCCAAATTTCTCTCTCATTTGGCTTTTTTTCAAAGAAATCAGTGTTGCTAGATTATTATCAGTTTTCCATGAATTATCAGACATTTGGTTTGTTAATAATTCCGAAAATTCTAAGTTGTGTTAATGCACACAACTGGAGTAAATTATCAAGAATAGTACACCGTGTACATGTGCCAGTGGTCTGGCTCTTTACGTCTCAGATTTTGATAATTTTTTGTATGTCAATAGTAGTAGTTGTTTGCATGAAGACTCCTAAATAATTTTTTTGGACCATTTGTTTCTGAGTTACTAATTTTTTAAATTTCCGAAGTTCCACAATTTTTTTCACTGTTTGGAACCTTCAAATGGCTGTACCTCAAAAACTATGACTTACACACCTGAAATATTTACCAGTTTATTCAGTTTCTTACAAGATTCAAAAATACATGCTGCTTTACTATATTTGTAAAATAGTTGAAGTTTTCAAAACTATGTTTTTAAAATTCTTAGAATTTCAAAGTCATATTATTTTTCTTTTGAACAATTTGTTATTTATACACTATTTATAGTTATGTACACCAAATTTCATGATGGTATTCCAATGGGAACATATTAAAATTTTATTCTACTGGTAAGTGCAGCATCCAGCACAATTGGCAGGACTACACACTTATTACGAAGTTGTAATGGAAACCTTAGATGGCAAAAAATCATATAAGGCTGCCATATCATTGCTGTTTTTCATTTAATGGCAATTTATTGCATTATTAGAATTTAAAGTCTGTATTGGCCTTCCCAGGTTAATTATGAAAATATTTGAACCTACAATGTATCACTACATGCACAAGAAAGACTAAAAATATTCATATTAGTTAATATTTAGTAATTAACCATTGGTGTAGCTGTTACTGTTCAACAGTGAGTTGTTTAAATTCCTTTCAGTGAGAAATTTTCTATTCATCTTCAACAAGAAAAAACATAATGATCCAGTTAAAATCTTATTACACTCTAAGATAATACATGCATTCTTCTTTTATATGACATTACTTAGTCCTCTAAAACAAGAGTGACAGATTGTCGGTATAACAACACATTGTTTTGCAACATAATCTCAGAGGGTTTTCACTTCTCTTCATCTGATAGTGTGTGTGTTCTTCCAGTGGCTGTTGTAGCGTGTAATTTACAAAGTATGAAGTTCTTTGGAACAGTCAATTAATGTGGTCTTCTTGGGTATGAAGGAGGAGGTGCTGATCACAAGGATGCATAAATAAAAATTTGACTTCTACTTCTTTTTCATCTCTTTCATGTCACACAGCCTATCTACCATTCGTCATAAGTGCAAGCAACAAATCCTGTAATCTGTTCAAAGGACATGTCACGTGCATCTGGACTGCTAGAATTTTATAAACATGAAGGCCTTCAAAGTTGGAACAACTTTTGCTTTAACATCGTCTGCTCAGATGAATAAATGCATGATATTCCTGAGTCCGTGGGACTGCTGTGGCTTCATAAAATCTTTTTGCTAATATCCTTTCTTCTGCTGCATTCTCATCATTTGACACATACAAAAAAGTGACTGGATGTTTGCTTTACCCCACTCAAACATTGGGAGGGAGTTAATATTTTGTTATTGTTAGGATTTTACAGAGTAGCTTTTTACTGTGCCACCAACACCGCCGCACACTATGTGAAGTAGCATAAAAATGCCATTCTCCCTCAATTCCTTAAAAATCTTCAGCATAATGATGTAAGTCAGTAAAGTTTTTTCAGTACTTATATTTTAGACCTGAACATCACTGAAGTAATATTTTTTTTTTTTTTCAAGTTAGGAAGAAAATAAAGTTTTATGAACACTCTAAGCTGTTTTGAATACCCATACAAGTACTGTGTTGTGCATCAACCTGTCTGATATAGAAACAAAACTGTTGTCTTGTAATAAACAACACATGGATGCACTATGGCCATGTAATTATTCCAGTGGATTCATTGGGCACAAAAGAATAGTCACATACAGTAGTTGCTTCTTTCTGTATTAGTGAAGTTTCCTTCTCAGAAAAAAAGTTTTGCAACAGTCATGTCGTTTTAGTTGTGTTAGCAGTGTACAAGCATCTTGCTCGAATCCCTGTGTTGATTTGGTTACAATCTGAAACATGCAGTGATCAACAGCAATCCACTGCTTGTAAGGTATGTTTTCTATCATTTCCTCTTCAAGTGCAGAAATTAAGGCATCTGTAAAAGTAGTTGCATCAGGTCATTACTGATTGATTTGTGAGACATGAAGTATTTGTTACACATAATTTTGGACATGCAGTATTTGTATGTGGGAAGTGGGCTTCCATATTCTGGTGTGGTGATCTCACTCAAGTTTGCACCAGCAATTATTAGGTTCACATTTTGATGAGCTGTACAAATGCAAACAATATGTGTCCCACTTGTACCAGCTATAATACAGTTTTTTGGACTTAATTCAGCAAATTGTAGGAATCCAGTTTCGACCTGTGTGTAATTTGATTTGATAAGTTTGTACACTTGTCTTAGATTTAAAAAAAAATAATTTCATTGGGCTTGCTTAAGATCCCCATCATTTATCTCTACCCACAGAAAAGTAATCTTTTCTGCCAGGCATTTGCCAGCTAATATCATCAGTACAATAAAATTCTATCACTAACAGAACAGTCTTGGGAAATAAGGACTGTCCAGGCTTAGGATCAGGAGTAGAGACTATACCCTTTTCTGTCACTAGTAGCCGAGTGGTCTCAGGCGCTGCAGTCATGGACTGTGTGGCTGGTCCCGACGGAGGTTTGAGGCCCCCCTCGTGTGTGTGTGTGTGTGTGTGTGTGTGTGTGTGTGTGTGTGTGTGTGTTCATCCTTAGGATAAATTAGGTAAGTAGTGTGTAAGCTTAGGGACTGATGACCTTAGCAGTTAAGTCCTATAAGATTTCGCACACTTTTGAACATTTTTCTGTCACTAGTTTTTTGTTTTTCTTGCTGAGTAGTTTCTTACTTCAAACTCCTTTTCTATAAAAGTGTACAGCCAACATTTGTGTAGTCAAGTCAACACTAAAAATTTTTCACTTTTGTTGGGAGTGGGAAATTTGTCTTCAAACTGATCAATTATTTCTGTTTACGGGCCATCACAGCCACATATTTTCTGACTATCACCAGTTTCTCCCTAAAAGAAGGTTTCATCTATTTTGCATGTAATTCTTTTGGCTTTATCTTTGCAATATTTCTTTGAGCTGATATTTTTATTTTTTATTCTTTGGGATTATCCTATTGCCGTCAAAGTAGTGTCCAGAAAATGCAAGCTACCTTAAACATTCACAAACTGCTGCCAGGGGCAAGAGATGTGCTGCAACTCGGTTGTACCATTCCATAAGATTCTTTGTTTTCTGTTAATAGCAGTTCAAGATTTTTCAGTCTACATAAAGTGCAGATTTTCATTCCGTCTTCAATCCCAAAGTTCAGATCAATCATCTAAGAAGTTAAATTTCTAAGATCATTAATCAGCCAGTGCGAGTTTCTCTTAATGGATTACAACAAAATTTTGACCACTTTTTATCCATAGTTCCCTTTTCTTAAGAAGTAAATGAAAGACAAGCCACAAGTATCAAACAGATGAAACCTGTAAGAATATAAAAATGTATAATTGATTAGTTTACATTGTATTAAAACAATAATTATGAAGAATTAAAAAAGTACAACACTTTTTTTAAAATACCATTTTACAAACCTATTAATGTAGTACAGTGATTAGTGCAAACATAAAAAATAAAATTAAGTCATATAAAATGAAAGAGACATAATATGCATTACATTATTTAGTTCGTTGTATTGTATCATTTACTACAGTGTTAAAACAATAAACTGAAGTCTGCTTAATTATGCCACAGTAATTTCATTTTAAATTAAGTTTTATGAACTGCCTGCTTAGGGTGTGATGTAGTTTGCAAAGCAAATTACACTAAAATAAAATTTATTTTAGTATGTTCCTATTAGGACACAGTCATGGAATTTCTCACACCCATTAACAAATAGTGTATAAGAAACAATTACTTTCAAAAGAAAAAATCTATTTTTGTAATTTTAAGAATTAAAAAAAATTATTTTGAAAAATTAACTTTTTTGAATATAGTGAAGTGGCATATATTTTTAAACATTATAAACTGAATAAATTGGTACAAATTTCATGTCTGTAAGTAAAATACTTTCTGAGAAAGAGCCATTTTAAGGTTTCAAAAAATGTTGAAAATTGCATAATTTTCGGAACTTTAAAAATTAATAATTCAGAAATGAAATGGCAAAAAGTTACAAAATTCTAACTTATCAGTGTTCAAATTTATTTTTTTATTGATTGGTTTCACATGAACGCTTAGGTATGAACTCTTCCCAACACTACCATAGCATGAGAACTAAGTGCAGTTTGGTAAATTTTAGTAAACATTTTGCAAGGATAAGTGTAGTATCGATATTGTCACCACAAGTTATCTGAGCTACTTACCACACACATTTTCAGACTCGACGAATTTATTCATGGTGTGCTCAACATCCAGATTATTGCTACCCTTGAATTTAATATTCTTACACTCACAGTAATTAAAACAGTCATAATTAATTTAAATGCCACTTGCTTTGTTCAGTGGTTAATTGACAGAATAAGGACCAAAAGGTCTGGGAATTTGCTTCCCACTCAATTGTGGGATTTTTATGTATTGCATTTTGCTTATTTCACTTTTGACAGTGTTTGTTAATGTGAAAATTGGTTGGTTGTATTGCAGTTCAGAGTCAAGATTAAACTGTAGTTCCCCCTATAAGTGGCTGGTTCAATCAGTTTTAACATTGGAGGAAGGCAAGAGCATGCCACCACCAGTGAGACCATGCCTGTACTCTGTGCAAAATTGCCTTAGGGGTGACAGCCACGACAAAAGTAGTGTGGTGAGACTTACGTTGCAGGCACAGTGCACATTTACAGTAATGGTATCCCAAACTACCTGCAGCTTAACCTTTGGTTTGATTACAGCTTTACCTTATTTAATTATCATTTTATTTATGCCATCTTCTTTTCAGTTATAATACTTATTGCATCTAGAAATAAATCAATGTTTTTGGAAGTCTGAATGACTATTATAGAATAAAGAAGTACTTACATTGGATTTGCCTGTAATATCATGATGTGTCCACTTCAATGATATGTAATGAAATTGGGTAGCCAATAGATTTTTAAATTCTGCAAACAGGCTTTATTAAAAATTGGTGACATTACACTTGCTACATAAAACTGTAGGGGCACAACATGAATTGAAATTCTGTGCATTTGAAGAGAGAAGAAGCAATTATAATGGTCCTGGGAATAACAGTTGCAATGTCAATGAAATGAATAGGATTGTCTTCTTAGTAATAAAATTGTTAGATAAGAATGTATTTTGAATTAAAATAGTAAGTATATTGCAAATTCATAATTTTTTAAACTGAAAGTCTCCGATAAGGCATCATTTGGCCACAGGTAACAATTTTATGATAAATTATTGGACTGTGGCATATTGGTAAATTTATGTTATGAGAGTGATCAGCATACAGACATTAGAAATCAAGTGTAACATTACTTCTGGAGGAATGAAAGGGGTTAAACGTATTGGCAACTACAATCTGCAAAAAACTGTAAAATAAGGGTTCTCTTACCACCTCACTCTGTCACGAAACAATGAAATTGTAGTCTGATGAGAATTACTGCAAAATTTTGGTGTGTATGAGATTAAATATAAACTGGGTACAGTAAAATGACAAATACTGAACCATACAATACTGTGCACTTGCTTTGATCAATTAAATCATCAAAATGGCAGAAATGAACAACTCGTTGAAGTCCAATATGTGCCATAACAAGACTTACAGATATTCTGATGACATCATGTTCATTGGCTTTGCCAACTCACCAAACTGTGCCTTCCAATCTAGAATAGATTTAAAGCTCTCTCCAGATTGATCTATTTGTCACCACAATGTACAGTCCATAAAATCACTTAAAAGCAAACTATATATAGTCAGTGTTATATCTCTCTTTGCACAGACACACAACATTGGACACAACTACATTGCTATGCCACACTACAAAGACACCACCTGCGTAATGATGCTCCAAAAATTCCTACAATAATTTAGATATGCACGATGCAAATAGCATAGTCTTAATAATACTTACAGACTATGCTTATTGCATATTCATATATACTTTACAGAAGTTTGTTATGAGCAAAAGTACATCTGCATATGAACTCTACAGGCCACTGTACAGTGTATGGTGAGGGGTACCTTGTATAAATATGTATTACTTTTTGTTGTACTCCACTGCATATGAAGATTTAAAAATGAATATACACTCCTGGAAATGGAAAAAAGAACACATTGACACCGGTGTGTCAGACCCACCATACTTGCTCTGGACACTGCAAGAGGGCTGTACAAGCAATGATCACACGCACGGCACAGCGGACACACCAGGAACCGCGGTGTTGGCCGTCGAATGGCGCTAGGTGCGCAGCATTTGTGCACCGCCGCCGTCAGTGTCAGCCAGTTTGCCGTGGCATACGGAGCTCCATCGCAGTCTTTAACACTGGTAGCATGCTGCGACAGCTTGGATGTGAACCGTATGTGCAGTTGACAGACTTTGAGCGAGGGCGTATAGTGGGCATGCGGGAGGCCGGGTGGACGTACCGCCGAATTGCTGAACACGTGGGGCGTGAGGTCTCCACAGTACATCGATGTTGTCGCCAGTGGTCGGCGGAAGGTGCACGTGCCCGTCGACCTGGGACCGGACCGCAGTGACGCACGGATGCACGCCAAGACCGTAGGATCCTACGCAGTGCCGTAGGGGGCCGCACCGCCACTTCCCAGCAAATTAGGGACACTGTTGCTCCTGGGGTATCGGCGAGGACCATTCGCAACCGTCTCCATGAAGCTGGGCTACGGTCCCGCACACCGTTAGGCCGTCTTCCGCTCACACCCCAACATCGTGCAGCCCGCCTCCAGTGGTGTCACGACAGGCGTGAATGGAGGGACGAATGGAGACGTGTCGTCTTCAGCGATGAGAGTCGCTTCTGCCTTGGTGCCAATGATGGTCGTATGCGTGTTTGGCGCCGTGCAGGTGAGCGCCACAATCAGGACTGCATACGACCGAGGCACACAGGGCCAACACCCGGCATCATGGTGTGGGGAGCGATCTCCTACACTGGCCGTACACCACTGGTGATCGTCGAGGGGACACTGAATAGTGCACGGTACATCCAAACCGTCATCGAACCCATCGTTCTACCATTCCTAGACCGGCAAGGGAACTTGCTGTTCCAACAGGACAATGCACGTCCGCATGTATCCCGTGCCACCCAACGTGCTCTAGAAGGTGTAAGTCAACTACCCTGGCCAGCAAGATCTCCGGATCTGTCCCCCATTGAGCATGTTTGGGACTGGATGAAGCGTCGTCTCACGCGGTCTGCACGTCCAGCACGAACGCTGGTCCAACTGAGGCGCCAGGTGGAAATGGCATGGCAAGCCGTTCCACAGGACTACTTCCAGCATCTCTACGATCGTCTCCATGGGAGAATAGCAGCCTGCATTGCTGCGAAAGGTGGATATACACTGTACTAGTGCTGACATTGTGCATGCTCTGTTGCCTGTGTCTATGTGCCTGTGGTTCTGTCAGTGTGATCATGTGATGTATCTGACCCCAGGAATGTGTCAATAAAGTTTCCCCTTCCTGGGACAATGAATTCACGGTGTTCTTATTTCATTTTCCAGGAGTGTATATGACTTGGTATGTGTCTTAAACAATCTTACCCTATTCCCCCCTCTCTCCCCCTCTCCCCCTCTCCCCCTCTCCCCCTCTCCCCCTCTCCCCCTCTCCCCCTCTCCCCCTCTCCCCCTCTCCCCCCTCTCCCCCTCTCCCCCTCTCCCCCTCTCCCCCTCTCCCCCTCTCCCCCTCTCCCCCTCTCCCCCTCTCCCCCTCTCCCCCCTCTCCCCCTCTCCCCCCTCTCCCCCCTCTCCCCCCTCTCCCCCCTCTCCCCCCTCTCCCCCCTCTCCCCCCTCTCCCCCCTCTCCCCCCTCTCCCCCCTCTCCCCCCTCTCCCCCCTCTCCCCCCTCTCCCCCCTCTCCCCCCTCTCCCCCCTCTCCCCCCTCTCCCCCCTCTCCACCCTCTCCACCCTCTCCCCCCTCTCCCCCCTCTCCCCCCTCTCCCCCCTCTCCCCCCTCTCCCCCCTCTCCCCCCTCTCCCCCCTCTCCCCCCTCTCCCCCCTCTCCCCCTCTCCCCCCTCTCCCCTTCTCCCCCCTCTCCCCCTCTCCCCCCTCGTCCCCTTCTCCCCCCTCTCTCCCCCCTCTCTCCCCCCCCTCTCCCCCCTCTCTCCCCCCTCTCTCCCCCTCTCTCCCCCCTCTCTCCCCCCTCTCTCCCCCCTCTCTCCCCCCTCTCTCCCCCCTCTCTCCCCCCTCTCTGCACCCTCTCTGCACCCCCCTCTCTCCCCCCCTCTCTCCCCCCCTCTCTCCCCCCTCTCTCTCCCCCCTCTCTCTCCCCCCTCTCTCTCCCCCCTCTCTCTCCCCCCTCTCTCTCCCCCCTCTCTCTCCCCCCTCTCTCTCCCCCCTCTCTCTCCCCCTCTCTCTCCCCCCCTCTCTCCCCCCCTCTCTCCCCCCTCTCTCTCCCCCTCTCTCTCCCCCTCTCTCTCCCCCCTCTCTCTCCCCCCTCTCTCTCCCCTCTCTCCCCCCTCTCTCTCCCCCCCTCTCTCCCCCCCCTCCCTCTCCTTTTAGATACATGATGAAGGCAGTAGAAATCTTGCAGTTTTCCATGAATATCGGTTATCTAAATAAACCCAACAGGGTTGAGAACAATAGTCCCTTTTTCCCCAGATATGCCCTTTTAGTCTTTCATACGAACTACATAAACATTCAGAACCGTGGGAACCTGTATGAATTTTGTTGATATGTACTGTGATGCTAATGCTTATTAAAGTAGAGTTCCAAACAGAGGTATCCAGAATTCTAAGTTGCCCATTGGAGTTCCTTATAAAGAAAAAAACTTGGTGTTTTCCTTACCTCTAATCTCAATACAAAAATTCTCATTAATTTCTCATATTGATCCTCTTCATTGTGAAGACATTTGTATATTTCTTCTGCATAAAATGCAAGTGGATCTTCTATGATGTTCACTGAAATTGTTGGAATCAGTTTTAAGTAATGGTCCAGAGGTGTAACTTTGTTATTATTATTATTATTACATTTTATAACTACACTTCAAAACTTAAGGAAGAAAGTAACTTTAGCATGATGTGTCATTGTCAAGTAGCATAGCTCTATGAAGCTTGGACCATACATAGAAAGAACTGTTAAAATATAGTACTGAACGTAACTGAAAGAAATATGCAATTACAAAAATAGAAATGACACACTTTTCGAAGACAATACTTACACTTACCACAATTTATGGTGATCCCACAGATGTTACAAAGGCAGAACATGATACTTAATTGGTGGTTTGATAACCGAAGACAGCAATGCCTGCTCTGCAACATGTTCCCATGCTGGCAACAAGGCTGATAAGGAGTTCTTGTGCTAGGGCATTACATTCCTCCACCAATGCGGTTGGCGACAGCTGAATAGTCACTAGTGCATGTGGAATTAAACTTGGGGGGAGGGAGGGAGATGAGACACCAGTCCATTTGCTTCAAGAAAACACACACGCACCTTCTCTTGTGCAGCTCTGTGGGATGACGACAAACCACAAGCCACAAGCAACATGCCACATGCTCCAGTGCCCTACATCCTGAATGAAGAATGATCTCCTGCAAGCCACTCCAAGCGCCTTAGAGGCTGCAAAGTACTGGGCACATGTAACGTGTGTGTGTGTGTGTGTGTGTGTGTGTGTGTGTGTGTGTGTGTGTGTGTGCCGTAAATCTGAATCTGTATGTTTCTGACTCCAGTAGAGGGTACATCCAGACTCACTACTCAGACTGGATCTGAGAAAAGCACACAACCCCCACTTCTCACTGATACAGTCCCTAGGCTCCTTGCACCATTGCAAACTGTGCCATCAATGTGCTGATGTTAATGGAAGACAACATCCTGGTTGTTGGCAAAGAGAGCATCACTATGCAGTCACTTTGCTACTGTGGAGCATGACATTGTGTGCCTCGCAGTCCTGTTAAATGTGGTTGCAATAGCACAGTTGGTTGGTTTTATGTGGTGTGCTTTTTGCCCGATGCAGAGTGTAGCTGTCATCTACTGCTGTTGTAGAGAACGGACAATCACCTCTCCCTCAAGCAGCAGTGCTTGTGGTTATGAATGAATGTTCCTGGGCTACTGTCATCGCACATCGTCCTCCTTTCAGTTTCCTGGTGACTATTCCCTGTGTGAAGTCATCCAAGATGTTGTCTTCGAGCCACATTGATTACAATGTGGCTCAAAGACAACCTCCGCAGTGCACCGCAACTGTTTGCTGATTGAACACACTGTCTGTTCCTGTTCCTATAACTGCCTTGTACTGTGGGGCCAGCATCATTTGCCACTATAGTCATGCTGACGACACACCCGTGCAACATCCAGGATTTTGTGTGCATGACTAGGACACCTCTGTCAACATGCTCCCACAACTTCAGTTTCACCAAGTAGTGGAAAGGCAGATTCAGTGTCTTAACCCCTTGCCACTTTGCTTGGTAAACCACATATTTCAAATTACTGTGCTGAAAGATTTACGTACATAACCTTTACTGCAGAAATAAGTAATATACAGAAAGAAAGCTGTCCTGACATGTAATTAGTTACATGGAGAACAGCCTCCAATACAGTTGACTGAAACATGCTGAATAATAATTCATGTAAAAAAAATTACCACGGTGATTGTAATTATAAGCACGGAACTGAATTAGTTGGAGAGGTTGGGATGATTAATGGAAGTGTGTGTTCAACAACTGTATACTAAGTATCCATTTTGTGAGTAATCATTGTGTTCGTTCATGTACTGTTTGAACATTGTGATTTTGATCTGCCCATAGAAAGCAATACACTAAACACAGGCCACACCCAAAGGGGCTTGCTCTTTTTTGGACGGTGGAAAAGGAGGGGGGGGAGAGGGGGCGGGGTTCATGTTTGGCTACCACGGGCCCCCAGTCTTTGCTGCATCACTTTCCTTCTGTGCTGCATGCCTATCCTCTTGCTGTTACTTTTCCCCTCTCTTGGGGAACATGTTTGGTGTGTTTTTGGGAAGGTGTTCGGCATTTTAAGTAGCTGACACAAGAACTGTCCCACCACTGTTTTTCATTCCTATTTTCCTTTCTTTATTCATCATCTCCTATCCTTCCTCTGCTCCGGCATTTGAGGCTCTTCTTATTGTTCTTCCTCCATGTGCACTCTGAAATGCCAGCCCACACGTCTGATGTGTAACTGAGTAACGCGTAATTCTCAGGCCCGGGTCGACAGGTAGGGTTCGCACATACCCCGTGGTACAGGCCAGGCCCAGGGAGGGGTGATTGCCTGAGCTGCTACCTTACCAAATTGCCAATTGGTCCCTCTCTCAGGAGGTGTGACCTGAGGTGTGAACAGTTGCCTAAGGCAGTTGAGTGCCCCCCCCCCCTCCCCCGCCTCTGAGGAGGGGGTGGGGGGGAGGGGGCTCTTGGAAGGAACGCGCCATCAGACACACTGGCCGTCATGGGGTTTTCTCGCAATGAGCCAACCATCATCTTCACAGCTCACGTCCACCAAATGTAATGAAGGTCGTTAGTCAAAGACCGTCCCAGCTGCACCGAGGTTCCTCATGGTTTCGTGTATGGAAGACAGTCAGTCCTTTGCAACGGTAACTCCATTTCTTATTTAGAAAGGTGTTGATGCAGTTGCTGGCCCTGTCAAATCCTGCTCTTGTTTACACAATGGCACCTTGCTTTTGGAGACTACTTCTGATTCTCAAGCACAACTACCGCTTGCTCCTTTGCTTCTCCATGGCTATCCTGCTCGTGCCAAGGCCCATAGAACTCTGAATTCTTCCTGTGGTGTTCTTTACACTTGGCTGATCAAGGCAGAAATCCAAACGTACCTCCCTGATCGGGATCACGTTGCTATCCATTGGCTGATGAAAAAGGTAGATGTTTCCTTAGTGCCTGCACACACTCTCTTTCTCATCTTTGACAGAGTGGTGCTTCCATCCAAGACCAAAGCAGGATATGAAGTTATCACAGTCAGGATATGAAGTTATCACAGTCGAACCATACATTCTGAACCCGATGTGCTGCTACCTGTATCATTGTTTCAACCACACTTGAATGTTTTGTCGACACCTGGTTAAATATGTAACCTGTGATAGGGATGCCCATGAGGGCGGATGTCTGCCTCTTCCTGCCACTGTATCAACTGCAATGGTGACCATACCACCTGCTCTCAAGATTGTTAAATGTATCTCGATAAGCGGGCTGTCCAGGAGATCTAGGTAAAGAAAAAAAGTGTGTTACCTGGTTGCTTGTAAGTTACTGGCCAGTCACAAACCCTGCTTTCTATCGTCTGGCACTTAACAGTACTTTTCTTGCTACATCTCACTCCATGAAGGACATGGCCACACAGAATTGCAACCTCAAATGCAGCACTGAGGTTGTGAAATTACCCAGTGTAATGGTAGCATCACCGTCTCATTGTCCAGCTGTGCAACAAGACACCAAACATTCGCCTCCCTGGGAAAAATCACCTGCTACAGAACTGGCAGGCTGGAAAGGACAGAAGGAATACTCATGCAAAGACTTCATGCATCCCTCCAGCCAACAAACATCTGAGTCTTCCTCTGCCAACCAGAAAAGCTCCAAGAAGTCAAACAAAGGCAAACAGTCTTCTCCTTCAACAACTCAGAGTTCCTCTTCAGTGGTGTTGTCACACGATACCCTCGCCCGGCCGACCTCTGTCCCCCTGTGCCCCTGTCAACCATTTTGCTGCCCTGGACTTGGCAGATCGGCAGAGGGAGACTGGCAATGCCTGTGTAGATTTCATGGAGCAGGATCCTCCAGCCTCTGCGCCCTGTAGTCACGAGTCTTTGATGGCTGGCACTCGGCAGCTGCCAAGGTGACACCCCTTCATTTTTTCCCTCCTCCCGTTGCCTTGTTATGACTCTCCTTCAATGGAACATTCGTGACCTTCGATCAAACAAAGATGATTCACAGCTGCTCTTAGAATTGCAGCTTCCTCTTGTTCGCTGCCTCTAGGAAACAAAATTGCATCATCATGACTGCTTTGAGCTCCTGCATTGCTTCACGGTCTGTTTTGACCTTCTCTCCGAGGACGGCATTCCATCTCGTGGAGGAGTCATGCTGTAGATACAGGATATCATTCATAGTCAACCCATCTCCCTGACTACCCACCTTCAAGCTGTTGAAATTCACCTTTTCCTTCTTCACTTGCCTTTTTCCCTTTGTACTTTTTACATCCCTCCATCATTCAATGTCACTAGGGCAGACTTCCTCCAGCTTATTGGGCAGCTACCTCACCTCTTTCTGCTGCTTGGCGACTTTAATGCACACCATCCCCTTTGGGGTTCTCCCAGAATCTGTCTGAGAGCTGCCCTCTTGGCTGACCTTATCAATCAACTTAACCTCATCTGCCTTAACGCAGGAGCACTCCTGTTCATTTCAGAGTCCACGCACACCTATTCCCATTTGGACCTATCCTTTTGCATTGTCCAGCTTGCCCATCATCTCGAGTGGTCTCTCTGACACATACATGAGCGACTATTTCCCGTGTGCTGTCCATTTGCTGACTCGTACTCCACCTCTGTGCATACCCAAATGGTAGCTTACTAAGACTGACTGAAGGCTTTACTTCTCTCTGGTGACCTTCGACAAACAACATTTCCCCAGTTGTGATGCCCAGGTGGAATAGTTTACAAACATTATCCTCTCTGCCGCAGAATATTCCATTCCTCGCACTTCCTCTTTGCCACTCTCTGTCCTGGTCCCTTGGTGGACTGAGGCACTGAGATGTGCTTTCTGTGTTTTTAACTGTCATCCTACGATGGCAAACTGCATTCACTATGAACAGGTGCTTACACAGTATCGTCGCGTTCTTTGGGATAGCAAAAAAGCTAGCATTATTTCATTCACTAGTTCTTTTAACAGTTCCACTCCCTCTTCTGTTGTGTGGGCCAAACTCTGGCAGCTCTCTGGGACCAAGATCCATTCCCCAGTTTCTGGCCTGACAATAGCAGAGAATGTCATCGTGGACCGTATTGCTGTTTCCAACACCTTGGGGCACCATTTTGCAGAGATTTCTAGCTCCTCATACTATCACTCTGTCTTCCTCCATTGGAAATGAGAGGAGGCGGCTCGGGCAATACCAGTCTCTTCTCAGAATTGCGAGTGCTACAATGCCGCCTTTACTATGAGGGAGCTAGATCACACTCTCACTTCATCCCAATCCTCCGCCCCAAGGCCAGACGATGCTCACATTCAGATGTTGCAGCACCTTTCTGTCTGCTTCATTCGTACAACCTCATCTGGCTAGAGCTGTGAAGCCACTGTCATACTCATACCTAAGCCCAGTAGGGACAAACACTTTCCTTCTAGCTACCACCTCATTTCTCTCACCAACTGTGTTTGCAAGGTGATGGACCGTGTGATTCATGCCCGACTGATATGGTGGCTCTAGTCTTGCAATTTACTAACCACTGCACAGTGTGGATTCCAAGCACGCTGTTCTGCTGTTGACCATCTCGTCACAGTGTCCACCCATGTCATGAATGGTTTTCTGCGGAAATCCCAGACCGTGGCTGTGTTTTTGATTTTGAGAAAGTCTACATCATCTGTTGGAGGATTGGCGTCCTCCGTATTCTCTACACACTTTCATATGCCCCGTTTCCTTCAGGAATTTTTAAAAGATTGAGTTTTCGAGGTATGTGTGGGTTCTGCCTTGTTGGACACTTTATCCAGGAAAATGGTGTGCCTCGGGTTTCTGTCGTGAGTGTGTTCCTGGTTGCTATCGCTATTAATCCTATAATGGCCTATCTCCCACTGGGCGTCTTTGGCTGCCTTTTCGTTGACAATTTTGTCATCTATTGCAGTTCTTTATGGACTTGTCTCATTGAATGGCATCTTAAGTGATGTCTCGATCATCTTCACTCGTGGAGCATCAACAGTGGCTTTTGTTTTTCCACCGACAAAACCGTTTGTATGAATTTCTGGTGGCACAATTGGTTTCTTCCACGATCTTTACATCTTGGGCCTGTTGCTCTTCCCTTTGTTGAAACTACAAAATTCCTGTGGCTCATGCTCAATAGGAAACTTTCTTGCTCCTCCCACATGTCTTACCTGGGAGCCCATTGTATGTGCTCCCTCAAATGTCCTATATGTTCTCATTGGTACTTCGTGGGGAGCAGATTGAACCACCCTCCTCTGTTTGTGCCGATCTCTTGTCTGTTCGAAACTAGACTATGGGTGTTTTGTTTATGCACCTGCATATCTGTCCCTCTTACACAGTCTCAATACTATACACCATCATGGCATCCATTTGGCCAATGGTGCCTTTTACACTATCCTGGTTGAGAGTCTGTATGCAGAAGTTGCTGAACTAGTGCTGTGCTTTGTCAGCAGATATCCATGCCATTTGTCTGCCATGAATGGCTACCCATCCTGTGTGTCCTCCTTCAATATCTCCTTTGATCACCAGTATGGGGCGTGTCCATCTTATCTGTTACCTCCTGGAGTTGCTCTGGCAACTTAACTTCACACTCCCTGCAACATTCCTGGTGGCTGTGAACCCTTCATCACCTTGGCTTTATGCGGCGGCCTGTGTTCACCTTGGCCTTCATTCACTTGCGAAGGATACTGCTCCAGCTTTGCTCTATCGCCTTCAGTTTCACGACCTTAGCGCGGAACTACGAGATAGTACCTTTTTATACGTTGGTGGCTCTTGGACTGACTGTGGTGTCAGGTGTGCCTACATCATTGGAACCAATGTTTCCCAGTATTGGCTTCCAGAACACTGCTCACTATTTACAGTAGTGCTCTTTGCCGTGTATCAGGCTACGCAGTAGATCCGGCGACACAGGCCCTTCAAAGCCTCTGTGTGCTGTACACCATCCCTTAGTGCAATGGGTCCAGGAAAGCTGTCACTTGCTAAATCTTTATGGAGCCACTGTGATGTTCACGTGGGTTTGTGCTTACGTCAGTCTGACAGGATACGAGACCTCTGACACTGCTGCCAAGGCTGCAGTCCTCGTACATCAGCCCGCTAGATCTTACATTCCCTCCAGTGATCTCTGTGCTGCTGTCTGTCAGCAAGTAGTGTCACTTTGGCGTCATGTCTGGTCCTCCCTTCGTGGGAACTAACTCCAGGTTATTAAGCCTCTCCCAGCGGTTTGGATGACCCCTCGGCTCTCTTGCTGTGAGGAGATCATTTTAGCTAGGTTGCTTTTCAGGCACAGTCTTTTTAGCCATTTCCATTTGTTAAGTGGTGCTCCCCATCACTTTGTGCTCATTGGGCTCAGCTTTTGATGGTTCACCATTTCCTGATTCAATACCCTCTTTTTAACCACTTACATTCTCGTTTGTGTTTGCCGTGTGAGTTACCGGCTGTTTTAGCGAACGATGCACGGGCTGTCAATTGCATTATACTTTTTATCCATCATAGTAATATGGTGAAGGCCATTTAATTTTTAGTTCAGGACGTCCGCTTCTGTATGGCGTATTTTATAGATCTTTCTTCATGTCCTTGTTTTTAGCTGTCTTCTCTTCTGTCGATTGGGATTAACGTGCAGTCATTTTAACTCCTCTCTTTATCTTCGTGTTCTACAGTTCTGACATGGACACCCATGACCCTAATTGGTTTTTGTGCCCTAAAATAAAACAAAGCAAAACACAGGCCAATATTAGTATGCAGGGTGATTAAGATCAACTGTATACGTCACGTATTTGCATAATTGTTTGAAATACTGCAAATCAATTTTCTCCCACATAAATTGTTAAATGGTGAATAATCTCTCTGTGCAGCTACACTACCACTCATTAATTTCAGTACAACCCGGTATTGCAGATTTATAACACAAATCAAACGTTATTTCTCATTAAATATAATTATATTAGCTTCCACATATATAATACAGCCACAATCATTATACTTTACTTTCATCAAAGTAGCCTCCTTTGGATTTAATGACTGCCTCACAAACTCGAAACATGCAGTCAATCACTTTTTGTAGGTATTGTGGATGTATATGATTCCACATATCCTTAACAATATTCCAGAGATGTTCCTTGCTGGATATATTAACTTCCCTGATACATCTGTCTACTTCCTCCCAGATCATTTCAATGGGACAGCTGTACCATATCGTTCAGTACTTTGTTTTTCCTGTGGTGCAATGTAGTTCGAACAGTGTGCCGACCAATGATTTGGGTCATTAACCTGTTGTAAGGTGAGCCCCTTCCCTATTAAGCGCAATCCACTTCATATTGCATTATACTGAAGTATGCGGTGGTACTGCTTCTGATCCATACATCCTTCTTTTTTCACAATGTCGCCAACTCCATCTCTGGCAAAACATCCCCAAACCATAATAGAACCTCCACCAAGTTTAACTGTAGGTAGAACACACTACTGGGCTGTCCTTTTCCCTACAAATCAGAGAACAAATATTCTCCTTCTGGTTCCAAATACCTCGAACTTCGATTCATCGGTGAATAACACCTTCATCCACTCTTCCGATGTCCAATTATGGTGTTTTCTAGCCCGTTCAAGTCTCTTCTGTTTATGGGCCGTAGAAGGGGTTTTCTTGCTGTGACACATCCTTTCAAGCCGACTTCAGTCCGTCTCCTTTTTACTGTAGCAACAGATTTTGTTGTGTTCATTTCTACTAATTCTGCACTACACACACACACACACACACACACACACACACACACACACACACACACACACACACACACACACACACACGTGTCTGTTGAATGATTGTAATGTGATACAAAGACAATAGATTGTTTCTTAAAAGAATTCTCTTTACTGTTTTGCAGACTGCGAAAAGCTGAATGTAAGAAATGTACATTGCGAATTTGCACTGGCCAAGATTGGTGTTCAACATTAAGAGGCAGGGGAGTATGATCTTTCATGTAGGATTACTGGAGGATATCCTTACTTCATTGAAGAAATCATTGTGGATAACATAAAATCAAAATATTATATCAAAGCCACTGGACTCTTTTCCTCTGGGGATTAACTTGAAGTGTGTAAGCAAGATATGAGGACCAAATAGGATTTAAAGCATTGCATTGTTGCAATGTGCTCAACTATAATGCAAGAATCTCTTCAGTCTGCCCAGAAGTCATAGCAGTGGTAACTGCAATTGGTTGTTGCAGTAGATGGTGGACATTGTGAACACTTGATGGCATAAATAGAATTTTCTGGAAGTGTTTGTGACCATTTTCTTTTAAGATTTTCTTTTTGTTGCTGATATAATGTTACTGTGTAAGTGTGTATCTCAAAATTAGTCATGTTAATTATTTTCTTCATGTGGATTTATTATTTATCCTTATGTAAACATAATTTCTGGTTTTATGAATCCATTCAGTTTGAGTCACCTTTTTTTTCAAGGCATGAACATAACTGTTATGCTGTTAACTGGTATATCACCCTTACACACTTGACCCCAGGTGCTTTTGCACCCTAACACAAAACAAACTAACTCTTACATGCCATATTTTTTAACTTCTATTTGGTGGGTTAGTCCAGCCAAACGTAGCAAAATGTGATCAGTATCTGTTTTAAATGAATCTTTATCTCCACTATTCTAAATGTGCGCTCTTAGTTCTGAGAAACCGTAGCACCCTATTAGCCATCCTAGACAGTCTGGTGCAATAATGTGGAACTTCTGCATAATACAACAATTGGTTTGATGTACGAAACACGTTAATCAACAGCAAACTCAAGGGGCGGAGGGGGGGAACTACTACTTCAGACAGACTTGCTGCACAGTACTTACACTGAAGAGGCAAAACATAAAGTCCTGAAGATACAAATCCATAAATGTGCACACACTATCCTAGGTTTTGGAACTAATAGTTCCTCCTTCAGGGAGGGAGGAGAGGAGAGGAGTAAGTTGGGGAAGGTAAAAAGAAAGGGCAGACCACTCTGGATAAGAGCGACCTATTTGTTCTGAGGGCACAGGGAGAGGTGTTGCAGGAGGAGGAGGAGGAGGTCAAAGATGGTAAACTGGTAAGCAGTGCACCAGTTCCAAGGTTACAGTAGAGTGAAGGAGGAAAACAGGAATCAACAGAATGGTGGTGGGAAATAGTGAAGATGTCATCATGCAAGTGAAAATGACACGCAACTAATAGGGTTAGTTAATTTATTCCATACACAGGCAATGGGGATTTCTTTTCCTGCTTGCAGGAGGGGTTCCTGGCTCTTCCTTAGTACAAGTTAAGCGTGGGCAACCGGCACAGTTGGCAAAATGCTGAAGGTAGTGGAGGGTTCATAACCACAGCTGCCACTTATTTGGGAGTGTAATTTATCCCTCTGTCAAAAGGCCAAAATTGGTGCCATTTGTACCAGCCTGAGGCTTTGGATGTAGCCTCTGCACCCTTATTCCCAGTGTTTCTGTCTACACAAATGAATTCACTATCAAGCCACACTACATGAAATGTTAGGAGAAATGGGCGAGACTAGTGGGTGACTAGCTGCTCTGACAATTTATAATTAATATATTTAATTGGCTGATTAGTTTTGATATTTGAGATACAGCTTTTTGAAGAGATGACAGCAGCTGCTGTTTCACATCTGTTTTAGAAATGAAGTGGCACAAGCCCAGAAACAAAGAGGACAGTGTGAGAAGTAAAGATGGATTGGATGAAGAGAAATAAATAGTGCAATTAAAAGGCTGTAAAGAAAGTGAGATGACATTGGCGTGGTAAAGATTTATTGAAGACATTTTTATGTTCCGAACTCGTGAAGAATAACTCCCCAGCTTTGGGCAACAGTTAAACTCCTTTTCCCTACTAAAATTCTCCTGTGTCCTTGCCAAAAGTAAAGCTGTGTTTCTTAACATTGACCTCATCCTCACTGAAGTCCACATCGAAATCTGTCTGTATAAAATTGACCAATAAGCAACAATACCTACACTTTGACAGCTGCTACCCCTTCTACATAAAATGCTCCCTTCCGTTCAGTCTAGGTGTCCTCTACAAGCACACAGACTCCACTATTGACTAACTCAAAACCTACACCAACCACCTGTCCCAAGGCTTTTCATTCCCCCAACTACCCCAAAGATCTTATTTGCAAACAAATTTTCTGGCTTGTGTCCTTCTGTCTCACTCTGAGTAATACAGTTCCCACTTCAAAAAGTGCTGAAGTTTCCCCCTTGTCACCCAGTACTACCTAGGCCTTCAAGGTCTCGAAATGTTATTCTGTCAAGGCTATGACTTTATCAAGTCTATCTTCCCCACACCATTGACAGTTGTCTTCAGCCATCCAAATGCACTACAATACCCTACTTGTACTATATGACTTTCCCAAATTGTTATCTTTGTCTCATCATTATCTTTTTTACTTTTACTTTTTCATCTTCATGCTCCTCCTTCCCATCTTTCTCATTTAATAATCCACCTAGTTCTTAACTGTAGTACTGATTTCTTTTCCCCAAATACATCTTTAAACTGGTATGGTACACTGCTTACCAATGTACCACCTTTGGCATTTCTCTCTCGCCAATGCTTCTCCCCTCATCCTCATGACTAGTGGGTCTCTCTCATACTGGGAGTGGCCTGCCCTTGCTTGTTAACATTTACCAACCTACCCTCTCTCATTACTGAAGAAGGAACTATTAGTTCCAAAAGCTAGGTAGTGTGTGTGCTTTTATAAGTGTCATTCTGCAGAACTTAATGTTTCCCCACTGAAAGGTAAGTGCTGGCCAAACATTCAATCTAAAAACGAGGAAATCCTAGGTTCTGAATACTTTAATTTCTTTGAACTTACGTGTTGGATTTTGGAGAATAAAAACATGGTCGAATTCATCTCTTTGAGTTCTATGATACTAGCAGCAGGAATTATTATAATTCCTTTTGTTACAGTTAAATTGATACTGATAATTCTTTAATTAATATAAACTGCTTGCCAAAAACAGTGAAGTGCCCAGAAAGGTAAGAGGAAATGAAATGAAACAAAACTTCACAGTTTGAGAGGATGTGATGTTACTGCACTGATTACAAAATTGAGCAAAATTGACAAAGAAATTGGCAATATGAGCCCACTTATCAGTATGACTTGAACCTACACCAGCCTGGATGCATGCACTGATTCATTTGGGAAAGGTATCATAAAGCCTCTACATCCTCTCCTGAAGCAAGCTGCCCCCCAACTGTTACAACTAGTTGTTGATATACTGGCACTGGGACGGAGTTGATGTACGAGCTGGATCCACACCCGTTCAATTGAGGACAGGTCTGGTGATCTTGCTGGCCATAGGAGTACCACATTATCATGCAGACAGTTCATAGAGGCACATCCTATGTGTGGACGAAAAATAACACCATGATACTGTCAGACAAGAGGCAACACCTGATGATGCAGGATATACATGACATACCATTGCCACGCTATGGTACCAGGAGTAATACCACTGTGCCTTTCCCCAGGTCATCACGATACTCACTGGAAACATTCAACCGAAGTAATGCAGAACAACTGATCTCTGAACACATTGCAATGCCATTCCTTAACAGTCCATGTATCCCAGTCAGGACATCACACCACCTGGTTGTGTTGTGGTGTTAAAGGCAGCCCACGCACAAGGTGGTAATTCCCTACCCAGATGCAGCTAGTCTCTGACCAATGGTGTAGGATGACACAGAATATTGCAGGTAGTCAATTACCTGTTCTAAGATGACAGGCACAGATGTGAAGGGGGTTATGATTTGCTCGATGCAGAATACAGCGATCATCTCTTGTGGTGGTCAGACATGGTCAATCAGAAACTTGACGATGAGTATGCCTGCTTTCATGTGCCCGTGCAGATGGACATCAGGCCACTGTTACAACCAAATGCTCGATGAATGTGGATATTGCACAATTCACCCAGCCAACCAAATGGAGACCCACAAAGAGAGACTATTCAAATTATGTCAGATGCTGATAACACTCTGTCGCACGAGTATGAGGCATCTTGGTGAATTGACATTGAACACTCATCTGACACTGTTCATACCTCTTATGTACTCTACCAGGCTTGGTAACAACACTAAACATGAACAACACTTACGCAATCTGGTGGCCATTCTGTCTGTGCAGAGAATTGCAGCTCCAATCATTTCCATACCCAGTAAAGGTGTGCAAGTGTCCGAAGTTACAGTGACATCAGACCGTGTCTTCTGAGTGCTTCACTTATTTTGTCAGGCACTGTAGACACGGCAAGAGCCTGCATGTCATCTAGTGAGGATTTTCTAATAATTGATTAGGGTGAAAACCGATGTACAGCTTAACTGTTCACCTCAAATAGTTCCAAATAGTTTTTAGATATTAAATAGCTTTGGAAATATTCGAGATGAACAGCTTAGCTGAATCACCCTGTGTAGTGTGAATAGCTTCATGTGTCATTTTTACCGGTATATATATATATATATATATATATATATATATATATATATATATATATATATATATATATTCATTGGTGATGGTGAAGTATGTGGGGACAGGATATTTGCAACAGGTTCTGCAGCAGGATCAATTGCAGTGGTACAAACCTTGCTGTAAGGGTGGTTGTCTGGGGACTGTGAATTTTTGGTGGCCAGTGTTAGGCCACTGTGATGATGTTGGAAGGATAAGTAACGGGGATGACTTCACTTCAGAGCATGGTGAGAGAATTCTATCACTGACAGCAAAATACACTGAGAAATAAAAATTGGTATGCAACTGTGATGGAAATGCTGCTGGGTTATTTCTAAATTCAAGCTTGATTGATGCTGATCATCTTAGGGAGCTCAGCCTTCATTGGCTGGGACTGGTTAGGCGAATCAGAGTTTTCTGAGCTGAGAAATGGTGAACACCACCAGTCCTCTGTTACCATATGCTCTGGGGATGCTTTTTAAGTGACAACCATTCAGTGTGTCAGTGGAATGTTGTGTGTCACAGGGAACAGGGATCTCTGCTTAACACTTTGAGTGCCATGCCTTTAATATTACATTGTCTTCAATGTTGGAAAAAATTTTATGCCTGAAATATTACTGGCACAACATCTTAAGTGAGGGCTGCATGTCCATAACATTATGGGTGTGACAGTCATAAGTAAGATGATGTGCCTCTAATATTACATGCAAGGCATTCTTTCCAACATTGAAGAAAACGTAATATTACAGGCATGGCACTCAAACTCTTAACCACACATATTGTGAGAATGGCACAAACCAGTATTATAACAACTCGACCTCAAGGTGTGCGACATGCCAATGGGGTAAGTGGGTGTTTAAATGAAACCTCTTCTGAACCTGCTGTACGCCTTTGGTATGAGGCTTACCCAGGAAAGTTTCTCTATCTACTCATGGGAAATCTATGAAGCCTACATGCAATTCAGTAACTCCCAGTGAGTTTGGTGGTCTGTAGAACGGTGTTAACACCCAAACCCCAGAGATACTTTGTGTGGCTGTTCCACTTGAGATATCTGTCAATATCAGAGGAAGTGCTAATAATAAATCACCACCACCACCACAAGTATGATCCACCTCACCACTGACTTATCCATCACAAAGTTCTCAGGTCACCTTAGAACACAGTGTGTGCTTGGTGGAATGATGAGTGCATTTTGGCCATTTGGGTCCAGCATGTGCCTCTGCAACAGTTTCAATACTCACCAATAGCAGAAAAAACTTTGCCACCTTTTGGATAGCAAGGTTTAATGCTTGTTAACACTTTCACTGCAGCTGACGCTTATAAGTGTCACAAGAAGCCACGAGCCAGTGCGGCTGACGCTTATAAGCGTCTGTGCTCACTGTCGGATTACACAGTCTAGTTGCAGTATCTAAGCTAGCATAAAAGCGTGTACACCTTTGTGTGGTCAGTTATCGAACATGTATTGTTCATAATGGAGACCAATGAACAGACACCTGGACCTTCCAATGTGAAAAGGAGCAGGAAAAGTGTTAAATTGACAGAGGAACAGTTACTTAGTGTACTAGATGACAGTGATGTTCTGTGTAGTGAGGATGAGGCATACCATGGAGAGTATCATTTAGAGACTACAGAAGAATTGCAGAGTGATGATAGCGTGGAAGCACAGCTTTCGAATCTGTTTCGTGACAGTACGTGCCGTTTCAGAGCGTTACCGGCCCACACTCGCACATTGCCGGGCCGCACTGGAGAGTTGCGTGCCTGCAGCGATGCCGCAGCGAAAGTGTTAATAATAAAGCAGAGCAGGAAAATGTCATGGCAAATGTTCTTGGAATCTATCAACTGCTCCATTTGCTCTAGATAAATATGGAAAATCATCAGGAGAATTTCTGGTAAATTAAGTCAAGGTCACATATAACAATGTTGCTCAAGTCTGTAGACAACTTCTGGGGACATCACCCAGATGATGGCAAAACATTTCCTTTTGACAACTGCCATCGCCAGTCAGGTTACAGGATTTTTCTGCTACTGTGTGAAAATGGAATGGACTTCTGATCCAACAACTCTGAGTCATGTAAGTGCTCGTTTTCCATGTGGGAACTGGATTTGGCACTGTCTGAGAATTATGATACTTCACCTGATTGCAATAGAATACTTTACAGCATGCTGTGACACTTGAAAATAAAGTCAAAAGAACTCCCCCTAGGATGCTTTAATTCAGTAAAGCAAACAGGAAAAGTTCCCAACTCTTGGAGGAAGACGGTTTTGATACCTTTCCCCTTCGCTGTAATAAACAGTGTGGGAAAGTCACTGGAGTGAATAGTTAAGTCAGCTGGTATAGACATAAGACTAGACATCTACTTAGCTCCTTTCAGTGCAGGTTCAGGTGGTGTCAATCCACAGTAGACAACCTAAAAGGTGTGCAATGCTACTGGGAGGCAAAAATACTCTTAAAAAAAGAGGGGGGAGGGGGGGGGTAGAGGTTGAGCAAGAAAGAGGAAAAAAAAGTAAATTCAGGTTTGTGAGTTGGTATATTGATGACACCTCAAATTGGGAAAACCATATAGAAGACTTGGTGAAATGTTCAGTTTCAGCTACTTTTGTCATAAGAAAAAATTCTAACTTTGGGGAGAAAAATTAACCAAGTCAACATATTTTGCACCATCTCAACCACTGATGTCGCATGGGTAATGTTCTGGGGTAACTCCTAACTTAGTGATCAGAACACTGGGCTAACATTTGGGAAGACGGCAGTTCATATTGCTGTCTAACCATCCATATTTAGGTTTTCTGCGACTTCCTTAAATTGCTTTAGGCATATGTTGGGATGGTTCCTATAAAATGGCACAGCCAATTTCATTCTTCATCCTTGCTGATGCTAGCTTGTGCCCCGGCTCTAATGACCTCACTTTTGATGGGCTGTTGCACTGTAATTGTCCTTCCTTTAACTTCTCACTTAGGCAAAAAGGGTTCATTGCACAAAAGAAAGTAGCTTCATTCATGTACATCTTGTAGGCATGTACTGAAGCAATTTGAGATATTAATCATTGCCTCACTGTATGTTTATTGACTGATGAAATTTGTTCTGAACAATCCATTGTTGTTTGAAGGTAATACAGATAATATTCACAAATATAATATGGGAAGGGAAAATGATCTATATTGTCCTGTAGTGACTGTAACTTTGGTACTGAAAGGAGTGAATAATTGCACAGGTATAAAACTCTTCAATGATTTACTCATGGAAATGAACATCTTCATGAGTTCTGCTGATATTCCACATCATAGTGCTTATTGTAAAAGTGATATCTGGTAATTGGAACTAACTTACTACCTAACTTGTCAAATATGGTAACGAAATAGATTATAATGGCACTTTTGAGGTATGTTTGGACAGGAAGTACTCGGAGAGAAAGACTGTTTATATATGAAATGTTGGTGTCAAGAGGGCTAACATAAATAATGACAAGAAATGTTTCTGAAGAAAGAAGCCGGGCACCTGGCTGAAAATGACTTAAAAGCTCATTGCGTCCTGCATCGGTAATGCTGGAATTCAATATAATGTTGATCCACTCTTACCCTTGATGACAGCTTCCACTTTTGCAGGCATACATTCAATCAGGTGCTGGAAGGTTTCTTGGGGAATGGCAGCCCATTCTTCACAGAGTGCTGCACTGAGGAGAGGTATTGATGTTGGTTGGTGAGGCCTGGCATGAAGTCGGCGTTCAAAAACATCCTAAAGGTGTTATATAAGATTCAGGTCAGGACTCTTTGCAGACCAGTCCATTACAGGGATGTTATTGTCGTGCAACCACTCCGCCACAGGCCGTGCATTATGAACAGGTGCTTGATCATGTTGAAAGATGCAATCGCCACCCCTGAATTGCTCTTCAACAGTGAGAAGCAATGTAAGCCTGCGCTGTGATAGTGCCATGCGAAACAATGAGGGGTGCAAGCCCCCTCCATGAAAAACATGACCACACCACACACCACACACCACACACACCACACACACCACACCAGCCGAATTTTACTGTTGGCACTACACACGATGGCAAGTGACGTTCACTGGGCATTCGCCATACCCACACCCTGCCATCGGATCACCACATTATGTACAATGATTCGTCACTCCCCACAACATTTTTCCACTGTTCAATTGTCCAGTGTTTACGCTCCTTACACCAAGCGAGGCATCATTTGGAGTTTACCAGCATGATGTGTGGCTTATGAGCAGCCGCTCGACCACGAAATCCAAGTTTTCTCATCTCCCGCCTAACTATCATAGTACTTGCAGTGGATCCTGATGCAGTTTGGAATTCCTGTGTGATGGTCTGGATAGATGTCTGCCTATTACACATTACGACCCTCTTCAACTGTCAGCAGTCTCTGTCAGTCAACAGACGAGGTCGGCCTGTAGGCTTTTGCTTAAAGCAACCTGTAGGCTTTTTTGCTTAAAGCGGCCTGTAGGCTTTTGCTTAAAGCGGCCTGTAGGCTTTTGCTTAAAGCGGCCTGTAGGCTTTTGTTGCTTAACATTTCCACTTCACTATCACATTGGAAACGGTGGACATAGGGATGGTTAGGAGTGTGGAAATAATGCATAAAGACGTATGATACAAGTGACACCCAATCACCTGACCACGTTTGAAGTCCGTGAGTTCTGCAGAGTGCCCCTTTCTGCTCTCTTATGATGTCTAATGACTACTGAGGTCGCTTATATGGAGTACCTGGCAGTAGGTGGCAGCACAATGCACCTAATATGAAAAACGTATGTTTTTGGGGATGTCCGGATACTTTTGATCACATAGCAATATTCACTGCTGCCCTCCCAGGGGACACCACCTTATAGTCGGCACCTTCAGTGCCATGCAGAGGGTTTGCATACTTTGCTGAAGTCAAAAGCTGTGCTGGCCATAGTGTAGCTATTGGCAGGGTGACCCGAGCTAGATTGGTCTCGAGTGAGGAGCAAGATGAAGTGTATCCCACAACATAGAGCAAGGAGGGCGCTAGAGGTGTAGTGAAGCCAACTTCCCTAGAGGAGTAAACCTAATACAAATCCTGGTCCTCTAGGTTGGGGGTTGGGCATGGGACTAATAACCCCATAGAAAGTATATTACGGAAATTCAACAGAGGCCTCAGAAACTGAATGGAAGACATGTATCACAATCCTGGCAAAGAAAACGAATAAAGGGTCTGACAGTAGCATCATGGTATGTGACAATGCTTCAGCCTGGGAAAATGAAAGAAATAGCCAATGAAATTTTAAAATTTCAATATGATGATGTAGGGCTACAGGAAATAAGATGGCAAGGAAATGGGCAGATAGATAAACCAAGTACTCATTGGTATATATTGGACCAGAAGAAAGATCAGACCAACTTGGAACAAGGTTTATAATAACTTTGGATGTTAGGAAAAGCCTATTAGAATTTGAACCCATAAATGAAAGAATGTGCAGATTCAGATTAAGAGGGAAATTTAGGATTGTATCAATAGTGAATGCACATGGACCAACAAAGGAAAAAAAGGATATAATTAAAGAATAGGTCTATGAAGACTTGGAAAAAGTATGCCGGGCAATACCTATATGCATGACCTGATGCTAGTAATAGGAAATTTTAATACAAAAATAGGGACAAATGAACATCCAGATGGAGTTTTTGGAAAATATTCACTACTCTACATCTACATCCATACTCTGCAAGCCACCTGATGGTGTGTGGTGGAGGGTACCCTGAGTACCTCTATCGGTTCTCCCTTCTATTCCAGTCTCGTATTATTCGTGGAAAGAAGGATTGTCGGTATGCTTCTGTGTGGGCTCTAATCTCTCTGATTTTATCCTCATGGTCTCTTCGCGAAATATACGTAGGAGGGAGCAATATACTGCTGGACTCTTCAGTGAAGGTATGTTCTCGAAACTTTAACAAAAGCCCGTCGATAGCAGGGACAGTGGGTGAAGCATGTAACATCTGGGGTGTACCATGCGACGCACCAGACTCCCCACTGCTGCTACACTCCGAGGCAGCAGCCTGAAGACGGCTGACCGCGCCCATCAACATGTTCAGCTGTTCGAGAACAGTGGCCAGCTCCTCCTGCGTCCGTACACAGCAGTCACACATCCTATCCATCCTAAGAAATCAATTTACTGTAGAGAGTTAATCAACTTTTAACTAGACTGCTAATTCACTAAAGGTGGCTGATTGTTGACTAAACTGTGGTTGTTAGCCACTCCTTGTAGAAAACAATGAAAATAGCACTACCTGTCTCTGGATGTATTAAAAACAAACACTAGCACTACTGGCACTATGGCTGACTAAAGGGACTCTCTCTGACTGTATTCAAAACAAACACGAAGTCTATGGAACACTATTACTAGCACTTGACAATTAAAGTTTCCTAAAAACAAAAACACATGGAAGAAGAAGTGACAAGTAAGAAAACTACAGTTAATACTTAAATTAAGGTAGCTCGCTGCACAGCAGACGTGAAGCAGACGGCAGTTACGACGACACTCCTACATGAGGAAAACAACAAGAATGGAGACTTACTATGCTAATTCGCAGCAAGAAATAATAAGCTTATTAAAAGTACCTTCTTCCCACACAAAAGAATCCATCTGGGTACTTGGAAGTCTGCAGTCAATGGAGTAGTCAATCAAATTGATCATATTGTAGTGATTGCACGCCACTCCATGTCAGATATGGATGTATGGAGCTTCAGAGGATCAATCTGTGACTCAGACCACTTTGTGATAAAATCAGTCTTGAGAGAGACACTGTCACTAAGGAATGGCAACAGAACAGGAAAGGCGATGAAATGGAATACCGACAAACTGAAAATCCCTGATGGAGTGAAAAAAATACCGAATACACTAAGTAGGAAGTTGAGAAATGAAGAGACTGCAGTAGGAGTAGACAAAAGGTGAAGCAGGATTGAAAAAGCCATTAAACATGCTGCAGAAGAAATAATAGTCATAAGAAAGAACAGAAGAATTCAGGAATGGTTTGATGAAGATTGCAGGTCAGCAGTAGAGGAAAAGAACAGGGAACGAACAAAAGTGCTACAGAGAGAAAACACAGAAATAATGTGGAACAATATAGGGAATTAAGAAGAGCTAACAGACTGGGCAAGAGAATGAGAAGAGAATGGACTAAGAATAAATTTCAAGAACTAGAACAGTTAAAGGGACAGGGTGAAATAAGAAAGTTTTATCTTACTGCAGGCAAGTTAAAGAACAGATTTCAGCCAAAAATAATGACATGTTCAGTAAAGATGGGAAAATGATAAGGGAGGAAGAACAGATAGTGGGAAGATGGGCAGAGTATTTCAAAGGTACACTAAACACCAGCCTGGAAGATGAAGAGACAGCTGCACAGGAGGGAAGAGTGGAGCTGGAAGTAGACAATGATGCCAATGAGGCAAGAAAGCCGATACTACAAGAGGACTCCCAGGCTGTGCACAAGTCAAAAAACAATCGAGCCCATGGGGAAGACAGCATAATCCCTGAATTAATAAAAACAAGTGGTGAAGCTGTTATAAAGGATTAATATCAGCTGTGTGGGAAACAGAAACTATGCCGTGTAATTGGAAAACTGGAATAATAACCCCCTTTTATAAAAAGGGTGGCAGAACAGCATGAGAAAGCCATTGAGGTATAACACTCCTAAGCACAGATTATAATACCTTCCCAAGTATATTAAACAAAAGGATACAGAAGTGGGCAGAAAACATACTAGGCAAATATCAGCTTGGCTATCGACGAGATAGAGGAACAACTGATTAAATTTTGTGATAAGACAGTTGATGGAAAAGTTCTATGAGTGCGATATAGATCTGCATTTCCTATTCATTGACTTCAAACAAGACACTGACAGCATAAACCAGCAAGAACTCTACAGAGTACTGGAAGAAGTTGGTATATGTGCTGAACTAATAAGATTAATCAGAATGATAATGACAGAGACAAGAGGAGAAGTAAAGGTCCTTAGCAGAACAAGTGAAAGCTTTGACTTTAATAACGGCATGAAGAAAAGTGATAGTCTTTCCACTTTTCTATTCAATATAGCCCTGCATAGTGTAGTAAATAAAATCAGCAAAAGATGCTCCATGTTTATGAAAACTAGCTACATATGTGTATAAGCTGATGCCATTGCTGTAGTAGGAAGAAATATCAGTACACTGCAAGAAACATACCAGGCAATGGAAACAGAAGCCTTAAAAATTGGCCTCATAGTAAATGAAAATGAAACAAAATATATGGTAATGTCACAATCTGATGCCAGAAGAACCCCAAAGACCTAAACATCAATGGAAAATGCTTCAAAGGAGTGTACTCTTTTAACTACTTGGGAGTCCTAATAACAAATGATAACAGTATTGGAAAGTCTTTAAGGGAAAGAATACAAGCAGGAAACAAAGCTTACTTTGAAAATATGCAACTTTTCAGAAATAGCTTTGTTACAAGAAAAACAAAACTGCTAATATATAACTCCCCAGTCCACCCAGTCATCACATTTGGGTCAGAGGTGTGGGGCGTTGACAGAACATGATAAAAATACACTAAGAAACTTTGAGCAGAAAATACTGTTCAAAATCTATGGCCCAATAAAGAATGAAGAAGGCTGGAGAATACACTGCAGTGCCAAATTACAAGTGTTAATACAATGTAGGGACATTGTAAAATTTGTGAAATCACAGCGAATAGGATGGCTAGGACATGTGGAGAGAATTGCAGAGGATAGAATTCCAAAGAAAATGAAAGGTGTGATCCATACAGTTAGGCAAAAAGGGAGACCTAGAAAAAGATGGATTGATAACGTAATAGCGGATCTCACCAGTATGGAGTCCGAGGGTAGAAAAGAGCAGCAAACAACTGAGAAATGTGGAGGAAGATCGTTAAAGAAGCCAAGGCTCACCAAGGACTGTAGCATTATCGAATAATAATAATAATAATAATAATAATAATAATAATACAGACAGAGGATGAGATGGTCAGATGAAGTTAATCGACACCTCATGTTCTGTTATTACCAACCAACAAACCTAGGAACCAACACAACTGGATACAGATCACAAGTATACACAACATTTATTACCAGATACCCAGAATTAAAATTTTTAACAGAACAACGTCTAGCTGATCAGATTCGTGTAGTAATAAAAAATAACAGGATACCCCAGTCAGAATTAGAAAACATCAAACAACAAGTACAACAAATACTGGAACAAAATAATGTGCTATTAGAAGAAGAAGAAAATACAGTAATGGACTCAAACATCCCAGAGCAAACAAACAAAGAACAACACGCATCAATTAAACAATCAGAAGAAAATGAAATCTTAAGACAGCCACCAGCACAAGCACAAATAGAACATGAAGTGACACACATGTTAGATATAGAAGAAAAATTTCAGTTGACATATATAGAATACAAAGACACAAATACAGACATTAGACCATTCTTGCATAGACCACCAAATAGCCCACAAGTCGAAACAACAATAAAAACTATCAACACAATCATACACAACAAAATAAATGAATACACAACTATGGAAGAGTTACAACTACTGGTTTATGTAGGAGCACTCACTACACTAAATATACACACTAGACAGAGATCAGAACCAACCAACACACAGAAGAAACCCACAAAACCAGCATGGCAACACAGGCTACAGATCAGAATAGAAAAACTGAGAAAAGACATCGGACAGCTAACACAATTTATAAGAAATGAAATATCAGACAAAAAATGAAAAAGGTTAGGTAAAATCTCACAACAAGAAGCAATAGAGCAATTAGATGAAAAGAAGCAAAAATTACAAGCTTTGGCGAAACGACTTAGAAGATACAAAAAAAGTGAAAATAGAAGGAAACAAAACCAAACATTCAACACAAACCAAAAGAAATTTTACCAAACAATAGATAACACACACATAAAAATAGACAATCCACCAAACATAAGAGACATGGAACACTTCTGGAGCAACATATGGTCAAACCCCGTACAACATAACAGGCATGCACGGTGGATACAAGCAGAAACAGATACATACAAGATGATACCACAAATGCCTGAAGTGATAATTTTGCAACATGAAGTCACCCGAGCAATTAATTCTACGCACAATTGGAAAGCCCCTGGAAATGATAAAATAGCAAATTTCTGGTTAAAGAAGTTCACCTCAACACATTCACATCTAACTAAATTATTTAACAGATACATTGCAGACCCATACATATTCCCTGATACACTTACACATGGAATAACTTATCTGAAACCTAAAGATCAAGCAGACACAGCAAACCCAGCTAAATATCGCCCCATAACATGCCTACCAACAATCTACAAAATATTAACTTCAGTCATTACACAGAAATTAATGACACATACAACACAGAACAAAATTATAAATGAAGAACAAAAAGGCTGCTGCAAAGGAGCGCGAGGATGTAAAGAGCAACTGATAATAGATGCAGAGGTGACATATCAAGCTAAAACTAAACAAAGGTCTCTACACTACGCATACATTGATTACCAAAAAGCTTTTGATAGTGTACCCCACTCATTGTTACTACAGATATTGGAAATATACAAAGTAGATCCTAAATTGGTACAGTATCTAAACATAGTAATGAAAAACTGGAAAACCACACTTAATATCCAAACAAATTCAGATAATATCACATCACAGCCAATACAGATTAAGCGTGGAATATACCAAGGAGACTCATTAAGTCCTTTCTGGTTCTGTCTTGCTCTGAACCCACTATCCAACATGCTAAATAATTCAAATTATGGATATAATATTACTGGAACATACCCACACAAAATCACACATTTGCTATACATGGATGATCTAAAACTACTGGCAGCAACCAATCAACAACTCAACCAATTATTAAAGATAACAGAAGTATTCAGCAGTGATATAAATATGGCTTTTGGAACAGACAAATGTAAGAAAAATAGCATAGTCAAGGGAAAACACACTAAACAAGAAGATTACATACTTGATAACCACAGCGACTGCATAGAAGCGATGGAAAAGACAGATGCCTATAAATACCTAGGATACAGACAAAAAATAGGAATAGATAATACAAATATTAGGGAAGAACTAAAAGAAAAATATAGACAAAGACTAACAAAAATACTGAAAACAGAATTGACAGCAAGAAACAAGACAAAAGCTATAAATACTTATGCTATACCAATATTGACTTACTCATTTGGAGTAGTGAAATGGAGTAACACAGACCTAGAAGCACTAAATACACTTACACGTTCACAATGCCACAAATATAGAATACATCACATACATTCAGCAACAGAAAGATTCACATTAAGCAGAAAGGAAGGAGGAAGGGGATTCATCGACATAAAAAACCTACATTATGGACAGGTAGACAATTTAAGAAAATTCTTTCTAGAACGTGCAGAAACTAGCAAAATACACAAAGCAATTACTCATGTAAATACATCGGCTACACCACTGCAATTTCATAACCACTTCTACAACCCTTTAGATCACATAACATCAACAGATACGAAGAAAGTAAATTGGAAAAAGAAAACACTTCATGGCAAGCACCCGTATCATCTAACACAGCCACACATCGATCAAGACGCATCCAACACATGGCTAAGAAAAGGCAATATATACAGTGAGACCGAAGGATTCATGATTGCAATACAGGATCAAACAATAAACACCAGGTATTACAGCAAGCATATTATTAAAGATCCCAATACCACAACAGATAAATGCAGACTTTGTAAACAACAAATAGAAACAGTAGATCACATCACAAGCGGATGTACAATACTAGCAAATACAGAATACCCCAGAAGACATGACAATGCCACAAAAATAATACATCAACAGCTTGCCTTACAACATAAACTTATAAAACAACACGTTCCTACATACAAGTATGCACCACAAAATGTACTGGAGAATGATGAATACAAATTATACTGGAACAGAACCATTATAACAGATAAAACAACGCCACATAACAAACCTGACATCATACTCACCAATAAAAAGAAGAAATTAACACAACTAATCGAAATATCCGTACCCAATACAACAAATATACAAAAGAAAACAGGAGAAAAAATTGAAAAATACATCCAACTGGCTGAGGAAGTCAAAGACATGTGGCATCAGGATAAAGTTGACATCATACCAATTATAGTATCAACTATAGGAGTCATACCACACAATATCTACCAGTACATCAATGCAATAGAGCTACATCCAAACGTATATATACAACTACAGAAATCAGTAATTATTGATACATGTTCAATTACCCGAAAGTTCCTAAATGCAATATAACACATACCATACAGTTAAAAGGAAGTGACGCCTGATCAAGGTCCGCGTCACTTTCCATTTTTAACCAGACTTAACGTCTGAGAAAGTAAAGAATAATAATAATAATAACTTCTGTGATACATTTTAAGAGAGACAGTAAAACATGCAGGGCGGCACATGAGACGGGGAAGTCGGGCAATGAAGACATGGTGAACAGAGGTTTCTTGTATTTTACGGTCCCTCTGTTAGTACATATCTCTGAACCTAATATCACACTAGACTAATTCGGGACTGATCTATTAAATGGTCATGTAACATTTTACTTTAAAAATCATTTTGTTTGTAATGGGAAACAAATGGACATTTTCTGTTGACACTGGGCATTCCATGAAATATGTGATGGGCAGTATTTGTTTGGGCTGACTCCAATTACACATTGCAAGAAAGAAATTTAAAATATCAGAGGAAGTACAAGAGAAAATGCTTGTACAAACTCTTAGGAGAGAGACCCAGAATGTTTTGAAGTTCTATGTTGGCTGATGAAAGATGTATGTGTCGCATTGAAAAGTAATGCCTCTGAATTTTTAATGCAAAAATCTTAAAGCTTTTTTAAAAAAAACAAAAGTTATTAACATTCTACAGTTTTCTTCTTCATGTCTACATATTTGCAGCCTTCTACTGCTTGAGGCACATGGCGATGTGCTATGCAATTTATGAATTGTGGGCTCCATGTGGTTCCCAAGTCGTGGAGCGACCGTAAACCATAAAATTACCAAATATTCAGCAACCAGTTGCAAAGTCATGTTTTATTTATTCACTTTTGCAAATCGATTTCAACTGATTAACAGCCATCATTGGTCCTTTCAACCAATATGTGCCCCGAGTAGTAATACTGTCTTAAGCAGAGGTCAAACATAAACTTAATGTTTAATGATTATGGCTGTTAATCAGTTGAAATCGATTTGCAAAAGTGAATAAATAAAACATGATTTTGTGAGTGGTTGCTGCATATTTGGTAATTTTGTGCTATGCAATTGTTGGTGTATGAGAAACAGCATGTAGTAATCATATTTTGAATTAGAAGAGCTCATCCACACACAGAGCACCCTCTCCTTCAGCATAACAATGCCAGACCACACATGAGTGATGTGACATCTGCAGCACTCTGATGTCTTGGGTTCTCTGTCACTGATCATCCTCCATACAGTCCTGACTTGGCACCATCCAGTTTTCATCTGTTTCCAAAACTTAACTCTGCGGCGGGCACGTGGCGGCATACAGTACCGCCAATTTTGTTTTTGTTCAATAATTACGTCAGCGTGCTGAGTACACAACAGTGGTGCTAGATATGCTTCGATTGTTTAGTCACATGCCAAACTGCATTACTGCGTCGTCATTATACCCACCATAACAGCTGTGACTCACCTGTGAAGTGGACGACTGCACGGAGACGGCACTGTGTACCGCACGCGCCCGGTAATGTAAGTACATTTAGCTGTACCACTGTCGAATGTTTTGATGATTAGATGCTTTGTTTTACAACTCTGTGGATGAATGATGATTTAGTTATTAACATTGCTTTGGCATTAGAATTATTTTATTGTCTCCCATGTCTGCACAAAGGAAAGGACTAACACCAGAAGAAATTGAGCGTCTTCTTCTGCAATCATCTGACAAAGAAGATTATGCAGATTTCTCCAACAGCGATGAGGAAGCAGAAAAAATTGAAACTGCAGATCATTCCAGCGAATCTGAGCAGTCATGCGTTGACAGAAATGAAGTGAAAGGAATGTCACATGATGACTGCCATTTTTATATTGGTAAGGACCAAGAAACTTTGTGGATAAATAATCCGTTAGCACTATCAGTGAAACCAAAACGTAAGAATGTAATCAAAGTCCTACCTGGCCCGAAATGCAATGGCAGAGAAGCTAAAACTGAATCTGAAAGTTTTCTCAAATTATTTGATCCCGAGATAATTGATTACATCGTTTCCAACACAAACAAGTACATAAATAACAAGAGATCACCTGTGAATTACTCAAGGGCTAGAGATTGCGAAACTACTTCTGCGTCTGAAATAACGGCTCTTTTAGGAGCACTGTTTCTCATTGCTGTACAAAAAAGAGGACACACAAATGTATTAGAACTGCGGACATCAATGGAACAGGAATTATTATTCTAAGGGCACCATTTAGCTGCAAGCACTTTCTGTTCTTGCTCTGGTCACTCAGGTTTCACGATACTTCTACAAGAAAAGAACGACTAGCAACTGATAAACTTACTGCCATCCGCAATCTCCACTCATCATTTCTGAACAACTGCAGAAATAACTACAGTCCAGGGGAGTTCACTACCAAAGACAAAATGCTTGTCCCATTTCACGGACGTTGTGGTTTTGTTCAGTACATGCCCAATAAGCCCGCTAAGTATGGATTGAAGTTGTATGCATTGTGCGATAGCAAGACATTTTATACTTTTTATTTTGAAGTATACTGCGGCAGACAGAATCCTGGACCATATGTTGCATCTAACCAGCCAGAGATTGGTTGAGCCAATCAAGGGAACTCACAGGAATGTAACTACGGACAACTACTACAGTAATTACCATGTAGCCCAGCATCTTTTAGAAAATGGGCTAACGTTCATTGGAATATTGAAAAAGAACAAGAAGGAAATTCCTCCGGAATTTTTGCCCAACAGATCGCGAGCAATTGGAAATTGTCTTTTCAAATTTCAAGATGACTTCTGTCTTGTTTCGTGTCAAACAAAAAGGAACAAGGCTGTGCTTTTCTTGTCGTCAATGCATGAAACTGCTGAAATCGACACCGCTATAGGCAAGTCTGTTGTAAATTTGGACTACAATGCAACAAAAGGTGGAGTCAATACTGTGGATTATATGTGTACATCCTACTCTACACAAAGGACCGCAAGAAGATGGCCCTTAGTATTTTTTTTTTTTTTCGTTAACTGGATATTGTTAGGATAAATTCCCAGGTCTTGTTTTTTTTTTTCAAACAATCCAGAGAAAATATCCAGAAGAAGAACCTACCTAACAAACCTGGCCTTGGCTCTTATGGACTGCCATTTGAAAGAAAGGGCTCAGCTCTCTACTCTACCACGAGATATTTAAGGATTTCTTTCACCTCATCAGTCAATTCCCGCCAATCACGATGAGACTGTAAGAAGGTGTGGGAGGTGCCATCTTTTTGGTAGTAAAAAAATAATAAAACTACTGTCACTTGCAATAGCTGCAAAAGATTCATTTGTAAGCAACATTGCCACAATGTTGTCACATGTAATGATTTCAGAGCTTCTCCGGAGGAAGAAAGAGTGTGATTCTTGATACGTATTTACTGACTGCCTTATTCTTTATTATTACTACAAAGTATTTATACATATTACACATTTTTGTAAAACTTGCTTTAACAATGGTAAGCCATCGAATCATATCTGAGGTTATAATTTATTTAGAATTTGTTATTAAAGTTACGCTTAGGAAATATCCTGGAAAGGCATGTCAGATATTATGTAATAATTTTAATTTTCCCATGCACCTTGGATATATGTATACAGATCATATTCAAAGTTACTGTTAAGAATGATGTTATAAACAATAAATAATTCCACCAAAAAATTAAAAAAAACTCTTTTTTTATGTATTTAAATGTAGGTGGCACTGAGTGCCGCATGCACCCGCTGACACAACAATCTTAAGCGCACCTGCCACAGGGTTAAAGAACATCTTCAAGGACTTCACTTTGACAGTGATGAAGTGGTGCAAACAGAAGTGAGATTGTGACTCAGACATCAAAGTCAAATATTATGTAGTGACAGTATGAACTCACTGGTCTCCCATTGAGAGAAATGGGTCACTGTAATTATTAGAGACACATTGCTGATCTATCACACAGCTGCTCATTCTGTGAAGGAAATCTACTGGTTAAGAAATATTGCTCTGTGCCATCAGTGTATCTGAATATGTTAATATTGCATTTTAAAAGAAATGGTTGTTACAAAACATTTAAAAGTAAGTAAACCAAAAACTTAAATTACCGTATAGCACTAGGGCATGTTGGAAACATTCTGTCACAAACTCATTTTGTATTTTTTCTTGAATGGTCTTCCCAGTTAATCTATGATATGCTTCAAACATTTTTTTAAGGTGACTGTAGCTTCGACTATTAAGGAAGGTGAACAATACCGCTGCATCTGAGGCATACTTAATCCCAATTCCAGCTGCTCTTAGAACCTGCAAACATTTTAATACAAATACTAGTCTGCAAGAGGTAATCCAATTAAAATGTGAAATGTAACATATGTGTCTATTTTTAAAATTTATGTTTATTGTTTATTGTTTAGTCACACAGTAAAAATGTACAACACAAGCTAACTTATGTTGCCTCCATTTATACTGCTATAGTATTTAAATTAATTTATTTTGTGAATGGTGCCTTTGGTGGGTGTGATCTTAAAACAGATTTTTACATTAAAATTTTGTTGAACAGATTAACATCATCAATATATAGTAGTAAATGGTAAGTGCCACCAATCCTTTGTAGTGGTACCAAGATTGGGATTAGAACATTGTAACTGAAAGACTTAACAGATTTGTGGAAATTTTTCAAGAATTGCTGGTGCGATGTGCTGGCTGTGGAATATTCTCTCATTGTTTGTTGGGTCACACTCTTTTTGTTTGCCACTGGTGCTTCTGTTGGTTTGTGGTGCTTCCACTATCTGCACTGTAGCCAACCTCCTCCTGGTCTTATAGCAAGATGGAGCAGTCTCTTCAAAATCTGCTAATTTATTATTCAAAGTCAAACGGGCCGACTTGGAGCAGAAGAGGCACCACAGGACATTTTATTTTCTACTGTCTATACTTTTACAAATAAATTCATAAAACTTTGTCAGCATGACCAGGAAGGATTCAGGATTCACACTCAAAGCAGTGGAAGTGCAAAAACGTAACAAAATAAATTTTTTTTAGATATGAAATTTTGTCATTTTTTCACTTACTGTTGGCTGCATTTGTTGCTATAGGTACATTTTTCTTCACAAGTAAGAGGGATTCTTTGATGAATTTTGCACAGCATACAAACCATACTTACAGGTGCATGAAACTATAGAATTTTCCAAATCTATTAAAAACTGTGATAAAAATTGAGATAATTAACTACAAAATTTGATTTTTTTCTAAACATAAAGTTTAAAACGTAACAGCTCATTCATTTTTTCATAGATTAAATGGATTCTAGAGTTTCAGACACCTGTAAGTATGGTTTGTATGTTGTGCAAAATTCATCGAACAGCCTCTCTTACTTATGAAGAAAAGTGTACCTATAGCAACAAATGCAGCCAATAGTAAGTGAAAAAATGATGAAATTTCACATGTAAAAAAAATATTTTGTAATGTTTTTGAACTTCCACTGCTACGAGTCTGAATCCTGAATCCTTCTTGGTCATGCTGACAAAGTTTTATGAATTTACTTGTAAAAGTATAGACAGTGGAAATTAAAATGTCCTGTGGTGCCTCTCTTGCTCCAAGTCGGCCCGTTTGACGTCCTACCCCCCTTAAGCATCATACAAAAATATGTAGACAAATAAAAATCTCACATGTGGAGTGTTATAAGTAAATAAAAGAGACTTTACTGAAAGATACCAGCAAATCAAATGCTAATGTGTGTCTCCAAATAAATAATTTATGTAAGATGTAAGTTTTTTGTTCAAATCACAAGAAAGTTGTAGTAAAAAGTATAATTTATTACGGGATACAGAAATGACATTCCTGAGATCTGAGAAAGGGCTGCAGGAAACTAGACAGATTTACAGAATGCAACAAGAAACAATACCAAAATAAGTGTTACTGTGTAGACCAAATTGTAGAGGAGACCTCGGAAGACCAAGGAAACATTGGTAACAACTTCTCCTGTGGCTACAGTGGTGAACTGCCTAGTCTTTGAAAGAAGAAGAAGCATCAGCAATGGCAGAAGAAGAAGAAGAAGAAGAAGAAGAAGAAGAAGAAGTACTGTAGTTTACAATAATTTCAAGCATATTTACTGAGATGAACAAATAAAATAACTACACTATTGTGCAATATTAGAATGAAGTTTACTTCTATAAGATATTCTTGGATTTCATGCTACATCATTTCTGGGTAAAGCCTCACGCTTTTGATGATTACCACCACTGTCTTCATCAGGAGCAACTGATGTCATGGCTATGCTGCAGTGGCACCATATGAGGTATGTCAATCAATCTGAAGCCATCCACATGCAATATAAGGTGACATCAGCAGTAGCCATGAATGTCAGATGTTTCTGGTGAAGGTGATGGTGGTAATTATTGCAAGCTTGATGTTTTATCTGAACTGATGTGCAATATTGCTAACTAAAAGAATAAAATAAAATTCAATAACATTTTTGTAATTTTTATCCAAGAATCAAAATGTCCCATTCTTGTGATTCCAGGAATGTCACATTCTCTGCTACTCTAGTGCTAACTACTGCACATTCTCACTTGGCCTGTCCTCTAAGCACTGAGCTACCATATGGCTATAATCTTGTAACAAAGCAGAAAAGCATATACAGAAAAAAACTCACCCAGAAAATATATAGCAGTTGTACCTAAATGGATTCATCATGTGTGTGGGAGAACTGAAACTAGTAGCAGGAGGAAGGCTGTTGTACCCTAGTCCTCAAGAGAGAGAGATTTCAAGGATACTCATGCCCCAGTGCTAAGAACATGCATCCTATACCAAAAGGATGACCTCAGTAAGGAGAGGGCTAAAGTAGTTGTAGACATTGTACTTGATGACACTTCCCTATAGCCATAAAGAGGAGCCCAGTGCATGTTCCTTACCTGTGGAGAATTTTGAAGCTGCTGTACACACAAACCACACATTAAACTGAACTATTAACTTAATGTAGAGCAGGCATCTGATGTGGGAACTTAGCTTTATCACACAACATTGTAAATACTGTACATATGACTAATAAATGTTAGTAACAGGAAGAGATGGAGGGATCATGCATTTGTTCTGTGTGTGAAAGGTAGTTCATGACAGGTCATTGTGGATAAAATTAAAGTGCTGTGGCATCTCAGTAAATATTTGATTTAACATATCAAGACAATGCTGTGTCCTGTTAATCTTTCACTAGACTGAAACAAAATACAGTGAACATAAGGGAACATCAATGAAAGAATAATCCAAGTGAGTGAGTGCTATTTGACTCCAATATCCAACTCGGCAGTTGCAAAGTGAAATTTTTCATCCCACTCAATATAACCAATCCCATGAGCCACAATGTATAAGGGGCAGTCAATGAAAATGAGATAGGTGGAAAAAAAGTAAGTAAACTTTATTATTTCAAGAGTAATCCTCATATAACTGTTAATACATTTATTACACTGTGAGACAATACGGTCAATGCCTTCACAGAAAAATGTATACAGTTGCCTACGAAACCGAGATTGTACCTAGGTATGCATCTCTTCATCTGAAGCTAATTGACAGCTGTGAGTGTCTTTCTTCAGCGCTTCAAAAATGTGGATGTTGCAAGGAGAGTGTGGCCCTATATGGAGTATGTGGAAGGGCTTCCCATCAAAACTTCTACTGCATAATTGGAATGACCTCAGCATTATGTGGTGACATCTGAATGACTGTTGCTAAGGTTGTTTCAACTACAATGCAGAAGATTTCCTGGGAAGTCCTTCCACAACCTCCACACTATCCCAGTCTCTCACTGTGTGATTTGTGGGTGTGCATTGCCCTGCAACAAAACGAATATTACCAAGTTTGTTTCAACTACAATGCAGAAGTTTTTCTGAGAAGCCCTTCCACATCCTCCACACTGTCCTGATCTCTTGCCATGTGATTTCCTTATTTTTGAAGCCCTGAAGAAAGACATTTGTGGCTGTTGGCTTGCTTCAGATGGAGAGATGCACTCCTTTCCGTGAAGGTTTTGACTGTCCTGTCTCTCAGTGGGATAGATGTAGTAACAGTAATGTGATTACTTCTGAAACAGTAACTAGTGTACTTATTATTTCCATTTGCTTTGTTTTCATTTGAATGACTCTTCTAGTTTCCAACTAGTATCTGGATTTGCTACTTATTTGGACCTACAATATTTATGAGTGTTTTGGTGCCCGTCAGAACCAGAAAGAAAGCCAATTGGCACTCGGTATGTTTGGCTGGGGGGCCTCATCTGAAATTTAGAGGAGGCCCTTCCTGCAGCTGCTGTGTGTGCAGGGTGCAGTTGTTTGCAAGTTGGGGCTCATGTTGGCACCAAAAATGCCTGTTGCTTGGTTTATGAGGCCATTGTCAGTTCATAAGGAGGCTGGCAGAAGAGGTGAAGGCTGCCGGTCTTGCGTGCAGGGTACAAGCAGAGCTCACAATTTGCAGCATCATTTCCATAGTCGATAGGGTTCCTTTGGTTTGGAGCTGAGCTGAGGGGCCCAGCCAAAGGCTTCATCAACTCTGTGATGGTCTTGGGGCAGATTTCTTGAAATGTGTTATCAAACGGGGATGCCCCTTGATAGGTCAAGCCTGCACTACACAAAGGAAGCAGCTACCCAGGCAGCAGAGAACTTGTGGAGTGGACACGGACTTTTTTCATGGTAGGCGGTAGTTTGAGGTACTCTGATTAACACTCACCAGATGACCTGCAGATAAAGAAATCAGACTGTGTTCAGAGTAAAGGCACTTTGCCTGTCAAAATTTTATCAGTAAAGTGTCAAAAATTTCATAACAAAGTTTCAGAATTTACTACCCTCCAGGAAATCAGTTGTGCTCAAATTATTCTCAGCACCTAGAGCAGGCTGAAGCCTGAACTAGAAAGCTCTCAGATATTTAGCAATTAATGGAATATATATTGAAAAGCCAGATTAGAAGCCATAGGAGGGGGAGCGTTCCTTGCAGTTGACAAAAATATTTTCTCTGTTGCTGTCCCTAGAAATCCCAGTCTATACCCAATAGGTTAAAGTCACTTCCAACTTATACTGCATGGTCTGGATATGTCAGTGCTAATGACCATCTTTGAATGACTCTAAAACCCTGTCTGTCATAACAGAATCAGGTGGCCGGTTAAAACATCCAGCAACTAACTTGATACATAGACCTGTTATATGTGACAAGATAACTTCTATGTGACAGTGAAGTGATCTGGTCACATATAACAAGAATTAACTTGATTTCACATAGGCCATAGATTTGTGACCATGATGTCATCATAGCAACTATTTTTACCAAAGTTAATAAATCAGTCAAGAAGAGTGTGCACAAATAATGACAGGGAAAAGTTAGCAGACATTTGTGTGTCTGTTATAAGATTGATGCACAAATCATATAACTACTAATACCATCATACCTTAGCAAAAGATCTTGCTGAAAACCTGAGAAAATGTTGGTCCTATGTAAAATAGTTAAGCGGCTCTGAGGTTTCTATCCAGTTACCCATTGAACACACTGTTGCGACAATTGAAGATAGCAAAAGGAAAACCAAAATGTTAAATTACATGTTTAAGAAATTGTTAATGGAGGAGAATCATACTGTTGTTTGACAATCACACAGACTGACATAGTAATAGGCATCCCTGGCAAAGAGAAGCAACTGAAAGTGTTGAAAACAAATAAGTCACCTGGTCCAGATGAAATCCCAATTCAGTCTTACAAAGAGTACGCTAGGCTATTGGCAAGCACAAAGTCTCAAGTGACTGGAAAAAAGCTCAGGTGACTCCTCTATAAAAATGGACCCAAAAAATTACAGACCAATATCTTTAAAATTGGTTTGCTGCAGAATTCTCATAAATTTCCTTGAGACAGAAAAGTGTCTGTCCATGAATCAGCACAGTTTCAGAAAGCTCTGCCCTTTTCTCACTTGATACCCTGCAAATTGTGGATGAACGTCAACAGACAGATTCCAGATTCCCTTGCAGACTGTTAATAAAAGTATGAACAAAGGAAAAGGTTCCCAGACATGCGAGAGGTTTGCAGACTTCTTAACACTTTGGAGACCAGCCACTTACAAGAATATTGGGCCTATGAAGCTGGACATTTATGCAGCTATTTAAAACATTACTGGTACACATTTGCTTGATGCATCTTCAAGAGTAATATATACTAAAAAAAGGCCAAGCTCCCATATTTATTTTTCCTATTTTGTTTTAGTTCTTTGAGAGATTACAAATTTTAAAATAATTTTGGCAGAACAAAGTTAAAGGTGAGTTATTGAACAATTTCTTCCTCTTGAGCTTCCAAAATTTCTTGCACACTCAACAAACATGGCATACTAGTAGCAGAATTCCAGCAAACTGTGAAACCTTATGAGTACACACACAAATTTGTGTTGATGTGATCATATTGGCTCAGCAATTCATGATGGCAGCTGTTACATTTGCCAATATTTCTTTCACAATAATTCTAGAAATTGACAACAGAAGCAGCACCACTTAAGGGGCAGGTTGCGAGATGCCTGTACATTGTTCTTATATTAAATGAATCCAGTTTTTGAGTGATATTTAGCTTGCAAATTGAGAAAATCACAGTCCAATCTAAACTTGAGCATAATCTTTTAACATAACGTTGTGGCTCAAGCTATGCTCAGGCTGGGTTTCCAAAGTGTCAAGTAAAAGAGCTCAGTACATCATCCTCAGTGATGAGTCTTTATCGGAGACACACATACTGTGCTAAACTACTCAATTGTAGCCAAGATGACTCTGTTACTTCAGAGAGGTGGACTGGTTCATATCAGATAATGTCACCATTAATCCTCGAGCAGACTTTGTACACATGTAGTCAAAAGCTGTCATTATGCTTCCAAGGGAAACGTGTATGAGTTAATCACAGTTTAATTTTAGTTTATTTTAACAACAATATGAGAAACATATATAGCAACACTAATTTGCTATTTGATTAAATAAATAAGAAACTTTTGTATCATTCTATTGCCGCAGCTGACATATCAATCTATTCCAACACTTTTTTTAAGTTAATGCTGAACAAAAACACACTTTCATTGCAATATAAAAGGAAAAAGGCTTTATATATTGAAGTATCAATTATCACAAAGTTCCTTTCATCTACACAGTTAATTGTCTTGCCCATTTTCGGGAAATGGTTTACACTTCTCACATGTATGCACTGTTTTTGTGTGTCCTTTGTAAACAAAGCTATGGCATGAGTTACACCTTATGGTAGTAGATGTGTTTCTTGCTCATCAACATGTCACATACCAACCTCTTTTTCTTGGTGGCAGACTCCTCCGTTCATTCAACACGTTTTGTATTTCACGAGGAAAGTTGCAATGTCGGCAGGAAGTGAAGGAATATTAGCACTTTCCACTAGTTGTGGCTTCATAAGAGACAGTGCTAAATCTTTCAAGGAAATTATTCTCTTCTTTTTTGGATTTTCCTCATTTGCATAAAAAATTATTTGAGCATTGATTCCTGCTATATCCATTAGAGCATAGAATACAACCAATGGCCGTCTTCTTCTCACCTCTGCGATGGAATATGCAACTCACAGTTGATCAACTGTCAACTCCTCCCTTTCTTATATTGTAACTCAAAACTATCCCTGGTTTACCTGTAACTTCGTCAATGGTTCCATTGCATAGTTGAAAGTAATATTGTCGCAGAAGAAGCTGAGTAGCTCCGTGGTGTAGTAGTTATGATACTAAACTGTTGCATGGAGGATCGTGAGCTCAAAACTCACTTGGACTGTAGAATTTTAATTTCTATATTTGTTTCAAGTACATTCTAGAAGTATCCACAAATTACAAGAATCATGCTCTTATATGTGCAAGTGCTGTATAAACCTTCGTTAAGTGAAGTTAGTGTTCGTCATTCATCTAATTACACCTTCTTCTACATGACTTTATTCTGGTGGAGACACTGGGTATTGGAACTGGTGAACTTGTGATAGTGCACATTATCAATGACTCAGTGGCTCCCATCAGGCCACGACAGAGCCGCCATTTACATGGCGAGAAACCCGAGTTCGAGCCATATTCAACAGATCACAATCTATCGGAGATGGAAGAAGAAGAGGACGTTACGATGACAGCAACTGTGTGCCACCACACGAGCCATCCTTCGGGGTTCTCTGGTGACGATGGCCAAGATACAAACAAGTGGCTGAAGGTATAAGAGCGTATAGCCAAATTTAACAAATGGGATTACACCGTGTGTTTAGCTAATGTATTTTTCTACTTGGAGGGCACTGCCAAGCAATGGTTTGAGAACAACAAGGAGGAGTTCACAAGCTGGGAAGTATTCCAGGTGGAACTGTGCAAGTATTTCGGCAACAAACAATGACAGAAGTGCAAGGCTGAAGATAAATTAAAGTGCAGGGCACAGCGTCCAGGAGAAATTAAAGCATCCTACATTCAAGACGTCTTGGAGCTGTGTAAAATAGTAGATCCTAGAATGAAGGAGGAAGATAAGGTTGCACATCTCATGCAGGGTGTTGCTCAGGACATGTATCAAGAACTGCTCCTGAAGGAGGTTTCGACAGCAGACGACTTCATAAAATGGTGCCAGTATATCGAGACAATGCATCAAAAAAGAATTACACATAAGAAGTTTGAACGGCTTCCAAACGCCTTATCGATGTCTGTGATGGAAGCAACTGATTTCACAAGTGTTCTTCGTCAGATAGTGAGAGAGGAAGTTCAGAAGGCACTTGGATTGCACAGCGACCAAAAAACCGAGACTCTTCAAGATGTCATAAGGCGGAAAGTGGAACAGACATTGAACGCAATCCCTCGTCCTTCATTTCCCTTTAAAATGGCGAAAAAGTCGATACCTAGGTGGAGTTACATTCCTACAATGCCACATGAGGAACCTGTTTTGGGCACCAAGGAAGACTGCCTCTGGAGGACCTTGGATAACAAACCAGTATGTTTACACTGTGGACGACTGAGACATGTGGTGTGCTATTGTTGAGAAAGGCAGTGGATATTTGATGACGCCCGCACCAGAAGACAGCAGACCAATCATAGCCGATGCCAACTCTGGGACGACGTAGGTGAACAAGAAGATGTGGGTGCAGGACGACATGGGTCACCATCGCTGCAAGCTAGCCACTGGAGAGGACACTCCCCAACACGCCGATCAAGGTCTCCATTGCCGTTTAGAAGCTCCAGCCGATCACCTAGCCGGTGCAACCTGGAAAACTAAAGGGTGTGACCTTTCCTGGAGGTGAGGCCGCCGAAGAGAAAAATCCTCCGCTGTTGATCACTACAAAAATGATAGTTTCCTATGTCGATATCCTCATGGATGGCTGACCAGCCCAAGCTGTTGTGGACTCTGGAACATCATATTCAGTCATTTCGGAGAAGTACCGTCACCAGTTGCAGAAAACCGTATTTGTCGACAACAAAACATCTCTGTTGAAGGTGGCTAATGGGCAACATGTAAAACCTACAGGAAGATGTACCATTTGTGTGGATAAAAGTGACCATACACAGCCTTTAGAATTCATCGCCTTACAAGAGTGTAGTCATGACATCATTGTGGATTGGAATTTTTGAAAGCTTCTCAGGTAATTATAGATTGTGGTCGCTCAAAGTTTATGCTAGATGAGGTGAGATACTGTGGACAGGAAGATGCACATCCGAGTGTGTGGAGACTATGTGTGCTGGAAGAAGTGATCATTCTGGCAGTCAGCGCTAGAAAGGTAACTGTCACGTGTCATGCCATGTATCAACACATGGATCTTGTAGTGGAATGTAAGAGAAGCATACCACTGAAGAATAACTCGGTCATCCCACCCTCATCTGAGTACGTATTTGGTGAATTGTGGATAGTTAACTGCCGCCAAGAACCGCAGATCCTTCCAAGACGCTTGTGCATAGCAAATGCTGAGCCGTTAATTGAAGAACAGCTGCAAATCATAGAAACCTCCCATGCCGAGTCTGTGGGCAAAATTAGCACTACCACTACGAGACAAGATCTTTTATCTCGACTATCACCAGATCTCACTAAGGAACAACAGAAGAAGCTACTTGCAATTCTTCAAGAGTTCTCTGAATGCTTCAATCCACAAGTGAAGAGCAAATTAGACAAGTCAACAGTGAAGCACCAGATTAGCACTGGAGATCATCAACCAATAAGCCAGAGAGCATACTGTGTGTCAGCAACGGAACATCAAATAATTTGCGACAAGGTAGAGAAAATGATGATGAATGACATCATTCAGTCTTTGCAGAGCCTGTGGTCATCACCAGTGGTCCTTGTCAGGAAGAAGGATGCCAGCTGGCGCTTTTGTGTTGATTACAGGAAGCTTAATAAGATAACTAAAAAGGACGTTTACCCTCTTCCACGAATTGATGATACACTAGATTGTCTGAAGGGGGCTAAGTTTTTCTCAACCATGGACATGTAGTTGGGATACTGGCAAATTGATGTAGATGAGGCTGATCATGAGAAAACTGCATTCATCACCCCTGAGTTAATGCCGTTTGGTTTGTGTAATGCACCAGCAACTTCTGAACGGATGATGGATAATCTTGTAAGGCACCTGAAGTGGATGATGTGTCTTTGTTATTTAGATGACATTATAGTGTTCTCAGAGACATTTGATGAACATATAAAATGACTGAGGGCCGTTCTTAAGTTTCTCCAACAAGGCAGACTGAAACTTAATCCAGGAAAGTGTCTCTTTGGAGCAAAAGAATTCAAAATACTTGGACACCTTGTGTCAAACAAAGATGTGCAGCCAGACCCAGAAAAGGGTCTTCCTAAAAGTATTAGAGATATGAGAAGCTTCCTCAGATTATGTTCTTATTACTGTCATTTTATCAAAGACTTTTGTACCAAAGTCAGGCCACTCCGAGAGTTGTTAAAAGCTGATGCTAAATTTATCTGGGATTGTGCTCAACAAGATTCTTTTGATGTGCTGCGAAAAGCTCTGATGTCTGACCCTGTATTTGATCTCTATGATGAGAGAGTACCTACAAAACTACACACAGATGCCAGCAAGTATGGGACCGGTGCTGTTCTGGTGCAAATTTCGGATGGAAAAGAGAAGGTTGTAGCCTATGCTTCTAGGACATTTACAAAAGCAGAGAGAAACTACTCAACTACACAAAGAGGATGTCTTGCTGTGATGTGGGCCATGTGCAAATTTCAATGGTACCTCTATGGAAGGCCATTCACAGTTGTTACAGACCATCATTCACTTTGTTGGTTGACAGGTCTTAAGGATCCAACAGGATGACTCACCAGATGGGCACTACATCTTCAAGAGTATAACATTACCATAGTGTACAAAGAAAGAAAACACCAAGATGCCGACTGTGTCTCAAGAAACCCTGTGCAAGACCATCAAACTTTGATGAAGATAGTGACTGTCTCGCTGCACTCCAGGATCTCTCTGCTGAGCAGAAGGACGCCAATATATCTCAAATTATACTTGCCTTAAATCGGTCAGAGGATGTGCAATAACAATTTAAGGTAGTTAATGGATTACTTTGCAAGAAAAACTTTGATCCGTTTGGAAAGAGATGGCTACCAGTGATTCCTAAACACATGCACTTAGATGTTCTACAGAAATTCCATGACATACCTGAGGCCAGACATCTAGGATTTATTAAGACATATGATAGAATCCACAAGAGTTTTTTCTGGCCAGGTTTATTTAGGAGTGTGCATCGCTGTGTGTTGCACTGTCGAGAGTGCCACTGGAGAAAGGCAGTTCTTCAGAAACCACCTGGCCGACTCATACCAATTCCACCGGCCAAAACGCTTTTCCAGCATGTTGTGATTGACCTCCTCAGACGATTTCCAACGTCTGATAGTGGCAATAGATGGGTTGTTGTTTGCATTGATTATCTGACACGCTATGCCATTACAAAAGCTGTGAAAACAGCTGAAGCATCAGAGGTAGCTAAATTCATCATGGAAGGCATTGTATTAAAACATGGTGCCCAAGGTCATTAATTACAGATCAAGGAAAAGTTTTTCAATCGAATCTTGTGACAGAGATAAACTGTCGGTGCAACATTACTCATCACATGATGACTGCCTACCATCCGCAAACTAACGGGCTTACTTGACGCCTTAATAAGACCTTGGCCGAAATGCCATCAATGTTCATCAATGTTGAGCAGAGCAAGTGGGATGAGGTGCTACCTTTTGTGACATTTACGTACAACACCGCCAAACAAGACACCACAGGATTTACGCCATTTTTCCTGGTGCATGGCATGAGGCAACTATGGCAATGGACACTGTGTTTCCGTTACATCCTGATGACATGGATGATGATTACATTGACCCTGATAACCAGAGCTGAGGAAGCTCGGCTGTTAGCTCAACTCTACATGCTGCAGGCTCAAGAAAACAATTGCCCAAGGTATGACGCGAGCCACCACCCTGTTGTCTACCAGCCTCGTCTGGATCTTCAGTCCTGTTCGGAACGTTGGTCTCTCTGAGAAGCTCCTCAGGTGCTACTTTGGACCTTATAAGGTTGTAAGACAGTTGTCTAATGTTACTTATGAAGCTGAAGATTTTGACCCCGACACAAAAGATCAGAGATACAGTCCACGTCCTTTGAATGAAGCCCTATAAGGATGCTGCAACCCAGGGTAAATTCAAAGCTCCAGTGACGGGCAACAAGTGCAAAGGTGATGAAGAGCGTAGCAGCAGAAGAAGTTACAAGAAGATCACCGCCAGGGTGAGAATTGCTCATCAGGAGTAGGAGTATGCAGGACCGATGACTTGTTCCTGGACTAGGAGGACGTAATACCAAGACGCTGTTCTCGTAAGGAGGGAGGAATGTTGCAGAAGAATCTGAGTAGCTCCGTGGTGTAGTAGTTATGATACTAAACTGTTACATGGAGGGTCGTTAGTTCAAAACTCACCTGGACTGTAAAATTTTAATTTCTATATTCGGTTCGAGTACATTCAAGAAGTATCCACAAATGTCAAGAATCATTGTACTGGAATGTTCTGTAGCTGTATATATATATTGTATGTGTTCTGTCCTGAGGCAGTTTGCTCTTACTTTTGTATCTGCAAATGCTGAATAAACCTTCATTAAGTGAAGTTAGTGTTCGTCATTCATCTAATTACACGTTCTTCTATGTGACTGTATATCTGCCTTGTTTTGTTTTGGCACATATGAAACTAGCATCATATCATTCTGAAAACCAAATGAAGAGGAGTGGATAGTCCTACGTTTCCCAGGTAAAAATTCTTGTGGGATCTTGTGTTTGTTTTTTCTCAATGTGCCAATGCATGTTAGCCGCTTTCTCAAAAGGGAGTTGGCTAAGGAAGAGCTAGTGTACCAATTATCCACTGTAACGTTTCTTCCCAAGCCTTCAGTGTGTGTAACTAGCCTTCCTACAATATTACAGGGAGATATAGAAACATCGTATGGTCCTTTAGGTTGTTTTCCACAATATACTTCAATATTACTATTGAAGAATGTTTTAGTATGAAACAAAAATCTCTATCCCATACTCCACTGGTTTGTTCAGGATATACTGAACAAAAGCTTGCAACTTTTCATCTACTGTCAAAACCTGTCTTACTATGGTGTCACCGCCAGACACCACACTTGCTAGGTGGTAGCCTTTAAATCGGCCGCGGTCCGTTAGTATACGTCGGACCCACGTGTCGCCACTATCAGTGATTGCAGACCGAGCGCCGCCACACGGCAGGTCTAGAGAGACTTCCTAGCACTCGCCCCAGTTATACAGCCGACTTTGCTAGTGATGGTTCACTGTCTACATATGCTCTCATTTGCCAAGACGACAGTTTAGCATAGCCTTGAGCTACGTCATTTGCTACGATCTAGCAAGGTGCCATATTCAATTACATCCAGAATGTATTCTGAACAGATATTATTGTGAATCATGTACCATCAAGAGCGATGTTCATCATTAATGGATTAAAGTTAAGTATCAAACTAATTACGTTCGCTTTCTGAATTCTAATTCCTTGTCATGTTCCAGACCTCACATCAGTATAGTCCTTCCCTCCTCACGCCAGCCTGCGTGAGCTAAAACGCGTGCATTTCGGCCTCCCCTCGTAACATGGTGTTGGCTCTTCTGCCAACACAACACTTACACTATAAGCGTTCTTGTAGTTCACCACAAAGGCATCCAACATGTGCCTTATTGCAGCAAGTTTACCAGTTACTCTTCTTTCTTGCTTTGTACTCTTGTCATCAAAATGGATATATCTTAAAAGGAACAGAAATCTTCTGTAGCTCATCATAGCTCTTGTAATCTACATACCAGTACCATCTGCTGTCCACAGTTCAATGGCATTTGTGTGGTTTGCTTTCTTAGTCCTGATGAGATACAACAATCCTAACAGTGCTGTTATTTCACACCTTGTAGTTTCCTTACCATCCCTGTCTCTGGAATATTGTACACATTCTTTCTTAGATTGAATGTATATTGTTGTGTATTTTACAATTTCATCAATCATTTCCAAGCTACATATTGTCCATAAACCCTCTATTTCACTTGTGACCTCTCTGGCAACATGTATTGGCTCAGAGAATATTTTCACAATATTTTTTTCTTTTTGTGTTCGAAGTCACATTAGGACATATTTTATTCCATTTACATGTTTTGTCTCTCCCAATAAAGATACCACCAGTGGAGAGTGGCTCTGCACAGTCATCATCTGAATCATGGACTTGATCAGAATCTGAATCGTGGTCACTTTGTGTGATAAATTCCTCTTTTTTTTCTTCAGTCATAATGATTTTCATTGTCTGGTACAGAGTTGAACTCTGGATCCTTGTTGAGTAACCAATCAAGCTCGTTATCTGTCAGCTTTGATCTTGCCCTGCACAGTGATATAACTGCTTGTTACATGTTATCTTTTGATTCAATTAAAAAGGAACGAAATAAAAGTGAAGGAAAAATTACTTTCCAGACCAGGTGCATGGCGTACTTTGCACACTAAGATAATACTCACAGTTCAATTTAAATTACTGTAGCTCATGTGAACCTATGACAACTCAACTTCTTACTGTGCTAGCTTAAACAATAATGCAGAAATAGGTAGGTGCTCACTGTCGTAAACTGACAATGGAACTGTGCACGACAGCATTTTTTGTGTTTGGCGCACTTTGTACACAGGAACGCCAGCTTGAGGGTTGAGACACATTTTATTCAGTTTCACCCAGTACACAAATATGAGAACATGAAAACATGTAATAAAGAAATCTAGAAGTGCTGATAGTAGAGTCTCTCAGATCTCTGGGCCTAAATAATAACAATAACCTCGTTTGGTCAGAAAACATCCTTGACTTACCTAAAGCAATGAATTAAACAGTATTTACTGTTTAAACTAATGCAGATATTTGAGACAGAGACATAACCAATGTTAATTACTTAAATAAATCACTTCTGTCATGTGGTATCATACTCTGGAGAAACTAAGTGCAAGCAAAGAAAGTTGTTATTACACAATAGGGATTCATCAGAATTGCATGTGAGTGCTCTGACTGAATTTATGGAAAAGCTAGAACTTGCTACTAATCCTGTTTGCTTTTTACTGTAAAAATCAGATCTGTTTAATGTACAAGCAATATAACTTGTGTCAGTGACCAATGAAAACTCAAATTTATACAAAAAGGAGCTCCTCTATCCTTTTTACCACTTGATTTCACACCACCAAAGGATTATCAGTAAGGTGGTTCCACATTAAATAAACAAATTGAAGCAACAGAGGGGAAATGAAACTCTTTAACATTCACTAAATGTGTGTATTATGTACCAAAATCTTTTTTTTCCCCTAGGACATACAGAAAGAACTGATGACAGGCTTCAGAGCAGACTTGTACATTGATTAATAATATTTCCACTCTCATTGAATCAAACTTATCATAAAATTGTGTAAACTTGGGATTGTGATATATGAATCAGTGAAACTGAAGAAATTTTTGATACCCAGGCTCATTTTCACCCTGATATTTTCAATTGTATTGATATACTGGTTTTCCATCAGTACATGTGGCATGATATCCCAATAGAATTAAGATTTTTAGACTCAAGAAATGTGTTTACAGTTATGTGAGAGTTTGCGCAATGGCTTTCCAGTTTAACAAGAATTTACAACCTTCAAATTGACCATGTGATTTTACTCTTTTATGAACTATAGCAGGTCTGTTTTGTCATCAGCTCACCAATTTAAAACTGTTTAATAGGAAGCAGTTTGTAGGTTGTAGTTCAGTGTTTGTTGTTTCGCAAAGTCAGTTGCCGTATAGAATGGATATAATAAAGCAACAAAGACTGATGTTAAGCAAGGCCATCAACTAGATGCCATACATTTGACTGTAAATTGGAATTTGTCAACAAATGTGACAATATCAAACTTAAGCTGTTAAGTTCGGAGTTCAGTATAATGTTGTGTTGCACTTTTCAGGAGTATTTATTTGTGTTTTAATGTTCCATTAATTTATTTTATGTTTTTTGCTCAATATTAATGAAGTACCAGATGACATCTACTTTTCTCATTAATCATTTAGTCTCTTAGGTGCCAGATTACTTCAGAACAATACATGAAAAATGTGGCATTCTGCAACTCTGAATTCTTCATTTCCTAGAACCTGTTTTTTTTTTCCCACCATTGACATTAGGCAGTTAATGTAACTGTATCTAATACATTACATTACAGCATGCTTCTTCCTAAGCAAATGGACTTGCTACAGTGGTAACATCAGTTCCCATCAAATTACCAAAGTTAAGCATTGTTGGGCTCAGCAGCCACTCGGACAGGTGAGCGTCTGGGTACGGTGAACACTGTTGGCAAGCAGGGTTCACTCAGTCCTTGTAAAGCAAATTCAGGAGCTACTTAACTCTCATAAACCAATGACAGCCAGGAGAGTGGTGTACTGTCCACATGCCACTCCATATCTTCATCCTGTGAAGTCTACGGGCTGAGGATGACACAGTACTCGGTCAGTACCATCCGGCCTCGAAGGCCTGTCTACACAGAGTTTAGGTTTCTATGATTGTTCCTAAAGGCAGCTAATTGTTTTAGGTTAGTGAGAATCTCAGTGAAACTTTTTAAGCTTTTATGATGTGAAAAGTTTTCTTTTTTCTATTTATTTGTAAATTGGTGATTACGGTATTTATTATTATTATAATCTCTGTTGTGTACTTTCTCAAGAATTTTGACTGTATTATTTACCTTGGCATCTTCTTCAACTTTCTGATGATCTACTTTAAATGATTCATCTCTGTCTGTCTTCAGCAGTAAAGCAATTATCTTCTGAAAATGGCCGTGCACTTCCTTCTCTGCTGCAGTATCTAGTTCACACCTATACACTGAGACAGAGGAAAATTTTTGAAATAATGTGGCTGGAAAAGTAATAAAAATGACATTTTTTAATGAATATTTTACTTGACTTGTGTTGTGTTAGAACAGTTTGTGTTTGTAGGTCAGAATGTACAAAGATAAGTAATAGTGTATGAAGTTTGGCTTAGTGCATTGGTAGCAGCGACTGCCATCTTATATATCCTGCCTGAAAAAAAAAGTATGTGAATAGTTCTTTAGTATCATTCATAATGTGAGTAAAGGAGAACAATAACAATAGACAATGAAATGACTAACACATCACACATGCTAGTCTTTCCTGTAGTACATCATTTGCTCACTGAACACACTTTTTAACTTCAATATGTTGTTACGTCCTAACTTATTTTTTGAACTGAAAACTGCATAATATTTGAGGTATGCATAAAAATTGTAATGAGTTTTTGGATAAGAAATTAACATTATTTTTATCAATTATGAGAAATATAAATAATAAATGAAAAACACTATATTGCTTATGTTTGACTGAATTAATTTATTCACGTTAACTGGTTTTTGCTTATGAGGCCATCACCAGGCTTTAACTGACAATCATCGCCAAAGAAGTTACAAAGTTTGTAAATGACATTAGAAAAAATGTTACTCATCTAGATTGAGGCACAAACACCCAGGCCCTCAGGACCTTTAAAAAGAAATTACATCCCCAAGATACTGACACAAAATCAAATATAGGCAACAGTATTGTACTCTTGAACAAGCATAACTGTCTTGAGTCCCACATGCTTCCAAGTCCTTCCTAACGAACCTACTAAATTATTCAAAGATGACATTAAATGTGTAAGCAATTCATGCAAAAGCATATTTTCTGATTTTGAATCAAAACTGTTAACTGATATGAACCCAGTGCCTCCTAGACTGTATGGGCTCCCTAAACTGCATAAGCACATGTGCCATATGGCAGTTGCCACCAGTGGCTCTCTTGCCTTTTGGCTCTGGTCGGATAGAGGTTTAGTTTGAAAGACCCACTGATTCAGTGTGTCAGCATGGGATAAGTGAGCAATACCTTATTGCATAGGGCAGTGGTGTGTGGATCTCTGGCAGCGACACAGAGGTGGAAGCGGGTTGGCAAGTGTGCTTTGCCGGGTTCTGCTGTAGACAACCACAAGTATGTTGTGCTGGGTTTTCCATTCCTTGGAGGAATTCTTTGACAGTTTTCTTGAATGGCTCTAGGCTTGTGTTCAAATGTTAACACAGTTTCAAGTGTTGCAAGGATCAGTCTGTCAGTTACTGAATTTCTTTGGGTGTTGCAGTTGTGATTAAATTTTCGTGTGGTTTTAGTTGCTGCTCAGATCAGCTGGGCAGCTGTTGAATTCATTTGAGATGATATAGTCACTGACTGAATTTTCATGGATTTTAAGTGCTGTACAGATTAGACAGGCAGCTGTTGGCATGGTTGATGTTGCTGCAGATTTTGTTGGTTTCACACCATGTAGGTATCATTTGAACATTCAGCCACTATCTGCTTCATAGTGACCACCTACAATCAGCATCATCATCTGCTGAATGCTACTTGTAAATAATAACTTTTAGGTCCCAGAGGAGATTTGATGGAACTGCACAGTACCTTTCGAGAAGCAACTTGAGGGGCTATGTTAATCCAGGGTGTATGCAACTGACTCGACAGGATCGATTCAGCCTCTCAGTGCCCACTACAAACAACAGTACACAACACCAGGAAAGGAACCTGGATCACTGGCATCAGCTTCTCTTCACTTAAAAATGTAGTACTTGGCTGATACCTAGTGATCACCATAGAAGAGTGTGGAAGTGGTCAAGTTCTAATGTATGCCATAGGCGTGTAGACCAGTGGATTCATGAGGGGAGTGGGTGACTCATGTTTTGGTCCAGTATCATATATGCATGTCAAACACACCTCACGATTATCGAGGGTAATTTGAGGGCTGTGCAATATTGGGACAAGATCCTCTAATCTATTGTCCAGACCTATAGTCGATGTTACAACAATGTTTTCATACTTCATGATGATAATAAATGTGCATACCATGCCTTCCTTATGTACATGTTCTGCCAGGAAATAGGAATAAACCAAGTGGAATGGCCCTATTGTTTCAATCCCTGCTTCCCTTCAATCTAAGCCCACCCAAATTCACAGATTTTCAGCTAGTACAATACATTTTGAACAATTTATTATTAAATAAATTGCAGTTCTATGGATTTACAGAAAATGCTGCATCATTGGTGAAATGTTGTTTAATGTTGAAGTTAATGGTGCAGAGTCTGCACACTTCCCTGTACATATTGATGCCCCTCATGGTTCTGTGCTAGATCCAGTCTAATTTATATTAATGCCTTGTCATATTATTATTGTTGTTAATATTATTATTATTATTATTAATCATGATGCAAGCATTGCATGCAATGTGATAAATATTTCATTCCTACCTGGAAAATAATAAGTGACCAATAGCTCAAGCAGTATACTGTTTTAACCCAGGAATGGGCCACATCGACACCACTTGACTGATATAAACTTTTCTCAGGAACACTGCACAGGCCACAGAGGATAGGAGTATTTATATATAATTGTTTTTGTTACATCACATTTGCAAGGTCTTAAAGTGTCAAGCTAACTGAAGCTGTACAGAGGTTTATTGCATCTAGCTATGCCAATCTAAAGTCATTTTGGAGATTTCCATATGATCTAATTATCCTTGCATCCAGCTGCTAGCTCTTCTGATGGTGAGGTCTAGCTAGGAAGTGGCCTGCTCTTTGAATGCTGCACAAGATCTAAAAAAAACTGTGTCTGGACTTCACCTGTGCAGTTTCTGGCTGTATGCCATGAAGCAGTTGTCATGGAGAAGTAAGCAGTTGATTTGGTTCTCTTCTTGTACTCTGCTGCATGTCTTTGGATTGGTTAAGATGCAACACCAGCCAGGTAATAAAGTTTCTCAGTTGGAATTGGTCATAGATCTGTAGCTTTCATTTAGGGTGCAGATGACTTCCTTGGTAATTGTTGATTTATACCATACTGGTCTACCATACTCATCAGTGGAGAAACACATAACCCTCTGCCAGGCACTTTATTGTGAATAGCAGAGTTATCACGTAGATGTAGATGTAGATGTAAATCTGTAGTTTTCAATGATTGTTTTGCTCCTGAAGTTGTGCTGCTTAATATCCAAAGTATGTTATTTCTACTACTGGTCTTCAAGTTTTGTTGGAACAATGTTTCTGGGCAGTTAGAACTTGATCTAGGGCAACTCCAAAATTAGTGCAATTAGCACTTTGCCATGGTATTGTCAGCATCCTTGAGGCTTCCCAGTTGTGACGATGAGAGGTGCGTACCTTCATTTTGGTAGCATTTGGCTTAAGTTGGTTTACTATGTACAGGGTGGCACACAAAATGTGTTACCATTTTGTTTTTGAATATAAACTTTATTGTCAATACAATCTGAAAGGAACATATACTACAATGAAGAGCCGTCCATGGAGATTTGTTCTAACTCAGCACATGCTCAATATGTCCACCATTTCGCTTCCTAATTTCCTTCAAACAAACACTGAAGTTAGTGATTACCCTACAGCACATGCAATTTCACTGCAAGCTTGAAGAATAAGTCTTCTGAGCTCCATTAAATAACGTGGACATTTCGGGAAAATTTTTTCCTTTAGTTACCCCCAAAGAAAAAAGTCACATGGATTGAGGTCTGGACTATTGGGGGGCCAATTTTGTCCATCATTGAAGCGACCTGGAAACCTGAGTGAAATGATCCGCATGTCGAAATGCTCGTGTAAAAACTCCAACACAGTGTTTTCAGTATGTGGCCTTGCTCCATCTTGCTTGAACCACTGCGTGTTGAAGGGCAAGGCAGTAGCAAGGAGCTGTGGAATGAAGCTATTGTGAAGCATGCTCAAATAACACTTGCAGTCCACAGTTTCTTCAAAGAAAAAGGGTCCAATAAGTCTGTGACTGGAAATTGCTGCCCACGCTGTAATCCTCGGAGCGTAATGTTGTCGTTCATGAAGCACTTCTGGGTTTTCAGTGGCCCAAAAGCATACATTTTGTTTGTTAACCACACCGTAAATGAAAATGTGCCTTGTCTGAAAACCAAACGTTGTTGAGAGTTTCTTCCCTATCCTCCGCCCACTGAGCAAACAGTAGTCTCTGCTGCTTGTGTTCTTCAGTGAACCGCTGTGCACAGGTCATCTTGTATGGGTACATAAGGAGGTCACTTTTAAGAATGTGTTGAACAGAGCGTCTGGATATTCCCAGTTGCACTGCTGCCTTTCTACATGATTTCCTGGGACTTCTCTGTACAGCAACTCATACCGCTTCAATATTCTCTGGCGAACAAACAGGCTTAGGCCGAGGTCGCTTCACTTCCAATACTGTTCCTTCCTATGCAAATTTATCATACAACCTGTGGGTGGTCATCTTGTAAGGGACCCATCGTGTGTTAAACTGTTGTTGAAAATGCCTCTGAGTCACAACAAGGCTTTTCATTTCATGAAAAAGTAACACAATTGCTGATCGTTGCTGTGTCATCAGTCTTCCATTGTCCGCCATTGCTGCTTACTAGTCTCCTAGCGGCAGTATCGTGAATTACACGTCATTTCATAACTCATTTGTTTTTCCAAGCTCTGTTAGTACTGCTGTAGAGATCCCAGCAGGATATCTAATGTGCGTCGTAAATTGTGAAAGAAACAATTGGTAACACATTTCATGCGCCACCCTGTAGTACTGACCTATGTAATGCAGTGAGACAATCTGCTTGGAGTTACATTTTTGCTGATGCTTCTGAGGTCTGAATAATGTCAGAAACAGTGAAGATATTGATATCTGAGGTAGATCAAACCCATGGGTAAAGTTAAAGGTTGGTGCAATGTGTCAATCAAGACTGCAGATGGGTTCTACATATAAAATTGAATCACAACAAGTAAATGGAACTAGATCTACTTGCTGTTAACTTCTTTGGGACAATAAATGAATCAAACTTGTTTAAACATATAGAAAAACTAGTATGTGAAATTAGTAAGTGTACATCTGTCTTAAGAAAACTATGCCTCTCTGCTAATACTCCTGTGGTTGAAGTTGTTTATTGTGCCTTGATATAAAGTCATAAAACATATGGTATCATACTATATGGCCATCAAAAGCTTGCAGTGAATATTTTCAAACAGGAAAGAAGCCAGTGAGGATACAATGCAGCATGGCACCCAGGGTTAATTGTAGTCCAAGCTTTATAAAACTTCAAACTGTCATCCTGCCATCATTATTTAGTATGTAGTATGTGATACACATAAAGGCAAATCATCTCAGCAATCAAAAGTGTCAAATGTGCTACAAGGGCAGTAGCATGGACAAACATGATGAAGTTTTATTAATTGTTACTACTAAAATTGTATGGCTAAATGGGTATGTCAGACTACAAATTTAAAGTTCCCGGATTTTATTGCCAGTTGCTTGAAGGATTTTTTTGGTAACTCATCACCTACTTGCCCTGCGCATGACTTGTGTATGTGAAAACTGCTGAGGTGCACCAGTGTGTGGAGTCCACATTAAAGTGTTAGAGTGTAGGTTGTCCTATAACTTGTGGGTTAGGTAGTTCAAAGTCAGAGAAAGGCTAAGCACATCATCTCCAAAAGAACTATGTCTACTATAGACAGTGATTATCCAACAAATGAATCTTCCATTTGATTACAGCTTTACACAAAAACACAAAATGCTTTACATAAATATCAAGAAACTTTTCACTGCCACATCTCTCCTCTTCAAGAAGCTACCACTTCATTAATTCAAAAGAATGATGAAATATTTTTGTTAGAGGTAAATGCTTTTGAAGTAGATTAATTTTTGACTCAGACAAAGAAAATTGCGTGATTGGAAATATATGTGTTAGTGTACCTGTAGATGAGGTTTATCTGTGCATTAACGTAACATGTATTTTGTTTACAATTTTAGGAAAAGATAGATGATACAGTAAGTTGCAGACAGGCACAATTAAAAGATGCTTGACATTCCAACCTGGAGTTTCCATTGTTGGACATATTTTATTGAAATTATTGTATAATTGGTGTATATGTTTATATCAATAACATTTTGACTTCATTGTGAGGGCATATATTTATATTATGTATTATAATATACTGGTGCTTGTAATGCCTTGGATATCCTCTGTGGTTTCTACAAAAATATCTACTCATTCATTCAAACAATGCAAAATCCCAAATGGAATAATGTGCACATTGTGCTCGTGTGTATGTGTGTGTATTGTCACTCCAGCCATCTTTTTGTTGTGCCTGTCTGTAACTCAATATCTCGTCTCCACTACACAGTGAGCAGCAATTTATCCTTTTCATAATATTCAAGCAATTTATCCTTTTCATAATATTCATTCACACACACACACACACACACACACACACACACACACACACACAGGTTTTCAAGTAAAAAACTACAAAACTGCATAGGATTTTTATACATCTTTTTATAGATTTCAACTTGGTGAAAATGAAAAAAGGCTAAAAACTTGTGTGATATCGTTTTTTTTGTTACATCTGTGTTTGTTTGTATTTAGTGTAATATTCCTAATTAACCCAAACCTTACAATTCTTTTTTGTTTAAAAATGCCATTAAAACTAAGACTGCTCACATTAATTCTATCATTTAAAGCTGGAATTGGCAGTAAATGGGAAAAAAACTGTTAATGGTTGAAGAGAAGAATAGTTGTAGGGGGAGGTGTGTAAAGTAGTTTTTTTGTTGGAAGGAAGGTTACATGACTGTGTCCAAACAGATTTGTAAGTAATATTAACAGTGAGTTTGAGCATGATTTGACATATTATTTGTGGTCCTAAAAATAAATAGAAACAACCTGCTGTTGGGTTAATTTATGTTTCAACAAGCTAAATAAGTTTAACATCTCTCTAGCCATCTAAAACCACACTCAGTTTATATCCAGCATTTGAATGCTTCTGTGCTTAAGGTTTTTATTTATGGAATATGGCTCAAAGAGGTTGTGTAATTTCTCGCCGGACGGTGTGTCTGAGCGGTTCTAGGTGCTTCAGTTTGGAACCGCATAACCGCTACGGTCGCAGGTTTGAATCCTGCCTCGGGCATGGATGTGTGTGATGTCCTTAGGTTAGTCAGGTTTAAGTAGTTCTAAGTTCTAGGGGACTGATGACCTCAGATGTTAAGTCCCATAGTGCTCAGAGCCATTTGAACCATTTTTGTAATTTCTCCCAGGTGCTTCTATAATGTTTGTGGTGAATAAGCAATGAAAAGTCAACAAATAAACATAAGTGAGTTTGTGAAGAAAGTTTATTTTGGATATTTCAGATGGAAACTTGGAGATCAAGACAAAGCATGGGCTCTGCTTAAGGTGTGCAGAAGATGTAGGAAAGATCTTAATTTGTGGTTTAAGGATAAGAAAAACTCATTTCATTTTGGCATTCCTGTGATATGGCATGAACAGAAAAATCACACAAGTGACTGCTGCTTCTGTTTGATAGATGTGAATGGATTTAATACAAAAAATAAAAATAAGATATCTGACCCTAATCTTGACTTGGCTATATGTCCACCAGAACTGAAATACCAGTTCAATGACCACCTTCTAATTTAGATGACATCCTGAATGAGTCAGAGAAATCAGACACATTAGCTTCCCAGGACGAATCTAGCTCAGATTTTTCGTTGATGAGGAACCTCAACTTTTTTCTCAGAGTGAGCTCAATGACCTAGGAATAGACTTAGGTCTTTCAAAATATGCAGCCCAACTGCTAGGATCAAGGATTCAGACTTTAAAAAAATCAACAGAATAGTTCATATTCATTGATTCTAGCTTCAAAGCAGTCTTGCTGCATAATGGAAATGTATTTGCATCTCTTCCTATGGGACACTTGGTTCATATGCAAGAAAACTATAATACATACCTACAATTCTTGAGAAAATCAAATATCAAGAGCATCAATGGATGGTTTGTTTGGATTTCAAAATGGGTCAGAAGGGACGTTATACAAAATATCTCTGCTTTCTTTGTTTATGAGATAATAGATCCAGACAGCAGCAGTGGACAAAAAATGCTTGGCCACCATGAGTCAGTTTAATCCCCAGCAAGAAAAACATTGTCAAGACAATCTGTATTCCCCCAGAAGAGTTTTATTGCCACCTCTTCATATTACATTGGGGATTACAAAACAGTTTATCAGTTCACTGCCAACAGATGGGGATTGATTCAGATACCTGTTTTTCAAGTTCCTGAAACCGCCTGAAGTCAACATAAAAGAGAGAGTTTTAACTGGCCCATTCTGAGTGGCTAGTGCCTCAGCCATTTTCCAAAGATACCTCGAACATCTCATTTGTGAAGTGCCACATACAGCATACCACCAGCATGACATTCTCGTAGTGGCCAAAACTGCTGAGGATCTGGAAAACAACTTAGTAACATTGTTTTCAGTATTACTGAAAGCAAATATTGAGTGCAATAAGGATAAGTTTAGCTTTTTTGTTTCACATGTCAAATATTTTAGACACATCCTTAGTGCTTCAGGCATTTGTCCCACACCTCAGTACATGGAGGCAGTCCAAAAATTGCCCATTCCAAAAGATGTTGGCCAACTGAAGTCAGTACTGAGACAATTGAATTATTACCTAATATTCACACTACAGGCAGCAGCTCTCATAAACTCCTCAAGTAAAACATAAAGTGGAACTGGATGCCAGTATGTGACAAGGGTTTCAGAGAACTTAAGTAGGCCTTTCTCTGCCCCATGTGTCTCACCACCACCTATGATCCATTCCATCCACTTGTCTTAGCAGCAGATACATCCAACTATGGTGTGGCAACACTCCTATCGCACATTGTCAAAGAGGTGGAGCAGCCAATTGCATTAATCTCCAATAGTCTGTCCACGGTGTAATGAAACTCTAATGAAATTGAGAAGGAGGTGCCAGCCACCATCTTCAGCCTAAAAAATTTCATTATTATGTATATGGTAGAAAATTCACATTGCTGACTCATCATAAACTGTTGTTGCCCCTTTTCAAGTCTTCCACATCCATACCCACCAAAATGGCTTGCCGCCTACAGTAGTGGGCACTGTTTTTATCTGCATTTAATTATGATATCCAATACCGTTCCACCACATAACATGCTAATGCTGATCTTCTTTCCTGATTACCAGTAGACCAGGACCCAGAATTGGATGAGGACCCAGAAATATGTTTCCACTTAGACAATGAGGGAGAAGAAGCAGTGGTCAGTCTTCCACTGGACATGATGCTGGTGGCCAGATGCTTCAACGATGACCCAGTTCTCAAGGAACTCCTTCCTTTGGTGCAGTGGGGGTGTCCCTCTGATTGCAGACACATGGAAGTCCAGGCGTACTGGCACAGAAGTCATGAGCTTTCCACCCTCCATGGTGTGCTTCTCCTTACATATCATGATATTACATCAGTGAGGTTGACAACACACCATACGTCCCAGCATCATGGGTTGTCGACTTGTCAGGAAAATACATTTTGCCAAAAAGTAGATTTCCTGTGTTTCCACTAGGTGGCCCTAGCAGTGCCACCAGAGGTCATGGGAACCTATTTGCTTCTGCAATACACATTACAGAAAGTAAATCCCAAGATATCCTGCCACCAGACAGTATTTAGCTCTGTGCACAACTATCAGTCGACAATTGCCTCTGAGCCAGGACTTCACTTTGGACATCCAACCCATCCTGGTTTGCCATGATGCCACTGACGGACCTGTCTTCATGGTTGTGTATGTCATAAAACTTGGCTGAAAGTATTCTTGTTCTACACTGACTGTAGACTTTTCCGAGGGTACTGAAACTCCTTGTATAGATAGAAAAACTTACAACTTTTTGTGGAAATTTTACTCAGTGCCTTGATGGAAGAACTGAATGGATAGTTGAGCTTTGCTTCAAGACAGTCTCAACAAGATCTAGCTTTTTCATGTTGTGTGACCAACTTGTGTGTCTGTAACCTACAGAGTTCAGCCCATGACTTTCACCTGTCAATCTGTATTATTGTTCATCATAGTAGATGAACAGTGTTTCTTTTTTTCTTAATAAACTTTTTGAAGAATCTTTAATACTGTTTGAGTCACCTATGGTGGATACTTCATAAACCTTTGTACAACACATGCTAGTAGCATATGAAACACAAGCTGCAAGATGAGCTTCAATAGTTCATTTCTTACACCTCCATATTGACTATTTTTCAAGAAACTAGGGGGCTATAACGAAAAACAGGATGAAAGATTTCACCAGGATGTCCGTGATATTGAGAGATGTTATCAAGGAAGATGGGATTTAATTGTGTGAGGTGATTACTGTTGGATGCTCAGTTAAGAAGCCAGGGTAGAAATTCAGAAACTAGATCACAGAATCACAGATACGTGAAAGAGATGAAGGAAAGGTTCCACAAGAAAATTTTTTGTATAAATCAGAAACAATTTTTTGGTTAGTTGTATGAAAAATGTTTTTATCAAAAATTTGTTTACATTTTGCAAAAACTTATAAGTGATGGGATTTTATGGAAGTAATTTTTAGAATCTGTGACATTTAAATCATATAATTCAGCAAAAATATCCTATGAAACTGATTTTTTTTGCAGGCCTGTGTAACATTAACTTTGTGCTGTCGCACAGTGGAGACTGCCTGACACTTTGATAAATACAGTTTACTCAACTTTGACCATTTTACACATTATTGGTGTAAATATTTACACATAAAGCTAATAGACATGAGGTACATAAAATGTCTTGCTATTTACATCATTGGTGCATCGTTGCATATAATGTGAAAATTATATTTGCAGATACCTTTTAACCAATGATTTGTTACAGTCAGTAATCAGAATTTTATGTCACTTGAATCTGATTCCTCATACTCTTTAATGGAGTAGTATGCTTCCTTCTTAAACCAAACTGCTAAAACAAATTTACATGTGCTCTAGGAAACACAATGGGCAGCTTTTGGAAGTCCATCAAAAACTCTGGGGACCTAGGTATTTGTGGTTATTGTGAACTTTAGCTAGCCTACTGTGAGATGTAGCACTTGATTGTCTGGTTATTGTGTTGTGTTCATGTGCAAAAACCCTAAGATTAAAATGGTTTAAATTCTTGATAAAACTGAGAAGGTAAAAATCGTTATTAGTAACAACATGATAAGTTCAAGTAAGAAATTTTAATATGATAATCCATACTCTCCAACCCAGTAGCAATACTACCTGATTTTATAATAGCTACAGTCAACCATCCATTACCATGACTAAATCATTATTACTAATTCTAAAATTAAAAACATGTCCTACAAAAACAGCAGGACCATCCAGAACAGAAGTATGTGCAGTTTCTTTCAACTTATTCCTAGTGATAACAACATCAGTACCACTCTTCACTTCAGTGTTGTTAATAGTCTTAAACACAGTAGAATGATGGTGCAAACATTGATGAAACACTGTCATAATATTGAGCTCTTTGAAGTGATCTTTACAAGGTTCTTTCAGAGTAAGTACTGCTATGCATCTGATATCTAATAGCTTTTCTTCTTCTTCTTCTTCTTCTTCTTTACCACTCAAATACAGTTTGCAGTTTTTGAGCTGGGGCAGTTACCCCATCAAAGAGTTTCATAGGTAAAGTGGGAGTGGAAAAATTGAAAATATGCATATACCAGTACAGTTTTGCTTACATAATTCCTCAGCTTATGCAACAGATAAATCACTTGAGACAGTCTGCAGCATTATTTTTCTGTGTAATTCACCCAGTTAAGGTTCTGATCTATGTAGAAACCTAACAATTTAATTATTTTGTGATCTTCATTGGAGACAATTTAATTGAAAACAATGCCTTCAGTTTTATTATTATTATTTTGTAAACAATTTGCCTGGAACCAATCAGTTCATCAGTCCATTGCTATCTTTACATTATGTCACAGCTCCTCTAGTTCATCAGATTGTGTGATCAGAGTTGTATTATCTGTGTACAATACTCCCTCACATAACAAGTATGAGGGTAAGTCATTTATGTGTACAATAAACAGGAATGGACCCAGTACCGAGCCCTGTGGAATGCCTATTGGTTGTTTATAGTTACCATCTGCTGTCGTTTGTTTAGGTATGACACAATAAGGTGTAGAGCATTTCCCAACTCCATAGTACTAGAGCTTTTTGATAAATATGCTATGGGAGACAGCGTTAAAAGCCTTTCTCAAGTCCATTAGAGTTGTACAAGGTATTTTCTTACTCTGGAAAGAACCATATGTTTTTGTGATGATGGTCTCAACTTCTTTTATAGTGGGAATATAAGGTCTGAAACCATATTGTGGGGACCTCAGTAGATTATTTTGTCTGAAGTGCTGGTTCATCTGTTTGTGCATACAATATTCTACAATTTTTGATGTGGTTGATATGGATGAGATGGAAAGGTACTTATCAGAGGATGTTTTATCACTTTTCTTTTGGATAGGTGTTACAATAGCAGTTTTTGGGTAGTGTGAGAAGATTCTTTAATGTAGCATTTGTTTGATGATTTTGGTTAGTGGCAGCAGAATTTCTTTCTTTATATGTTTTATTAAATAGTTTAGAAGTACATAAAAATCTTCTGCTTTTGAGTTGGTAAGTTCAGAAATTGTTTCACTCACTTATCTGCAGGATACATGAGACAAGCAAAAGTTGTTATGTGACTTACTATCTAGAGCTGGGTGTAGAAGTACAACTTTATTTGCATCTTCAGTGAGATTATTATTTGAGCCAGAACTGGTGTGTTTAACATGTTTCGTTGAATTGGAATATTATTTTGCTTATTTTCAGAGCTTATCTCTGCTTTAATAACTTTCTACACTGCTTTATAGTTTTTTACTAATAATTCTAAAAATTTCTTTGTTGATTCATTGGAAGATATATCATTAGTGAGTACTGTATCCCAGTTTATGTGGTTAAGATTAGTTCTTTACTGATTCTGTTTATGTTCATTGACTGGTCTGATTACCCTTCCTAGTTCACTTGAAGAACTGTCTGGTTTGTTGTGTAGAGGATGCCAAACCACAGCCCTACCTGATCTGAAATCTTCAGGTTTAAAGTACCAGAGGTCTTATGGATTTGTTATTTAGTCAGTAGAAGTTTAGTGATCTTAATGTGTCTAATAGAGTGCTTCACATTTTTTCACATTTTTTAGTCTATATATCTAATTTATATGACACAAAGTACCAGAACACTCCATTTCTGCATTCTGAGAGCTTTATTATCAATTTGTCAAGATTTTCTATAAATTATTCTTCATTATTACTTGGGGAGTGGTATTCTGATACTAGTATTAGTAATGTATTGCAGAAACTTCAAAAACTGCTTCCATACATAAAGATCTTACATCAATCACTTTTCATTCAAAATTATTTGTTTCTTTGATAAAGACTGACACACCACCATGCTTCAAATTTGTTCTACAGCAACATGTTGCTAATTGGTATTGACAAGATACATTTAGTTCAAATTCATGATGAATTAGACAGTATAAATAACATACTGAATAGCAGATGGTGACTGCCATTACCTCATTATTATATGCAGTAGACAAAGACTGTTATCTATAACATAAACAGGTCTCACATGAATTGTTGTATGTTTCGTGTGATTCAAATTTATCATACAAACACACCATTTCTTTCTTTGTTCAAACCACATACATTTGATTTTTATAAACATTCTCCCCAATATTCTATAAGATCATTATCATCATCATCATCATCATCATCTGTAAGATCAATAACTGCAAAAGAAATGAACAAAATCATAAGAGAGTGTATTTACAAATACTATATTAATTCGAATATAATTCTAACAAACTGTGAACTCTTGTATTTCAATAAAGATGAAGTTCCCCTGGACGCTTGTACTTACCTCCTCCTCACAACATATAGAATATGCTATCAGGCAACTGAGGAGGTATACTGGTTCTAGTCAGTCGATTGTTTTACATTTTGTAGTAACAATGCATAATGCTGAATAAATAGAATTACTCAACGAGGTGGTGAGGTTGCCCGGTCTCTCAATAAAACAAATAAATCCCATCTATTCTTGCTACGTTTGATAAACTGAAGCAATTGTCATGCCTGGCAACCTACAGCTACATTTGCATCTATACACTGCTAACCACTGTGAAGTGCATGGCACAGGGAACATTTCATTGTACAGTTATTGGGTTTCCTCCCCGTTCCATCCCTTCCATTCATGCATTGGGCAAGGGAAGAATAATTGTTTAAATATCTCTGTGAGTGCTGTAATTCATCTAACCTTGTCCTCATTATCCCTATGTGAGTGGTAATTAGAGAGTTGTAGTATATTCCTAGAATCATCATTTAACTTTGTAAATCAGTTTGCTCAGGATAGCTTACATCTATCTTCAAGAATCTGCCACTTCAATTTCTTCAGCATATCTGTGACACTCTCACATGGGCCATACAAATACATGACCATTTGCAATGCCCTTCTCTGTATACATTCAATATACCCTGTTAGTCCTATTTGTTACAGGTCCCACACACTTGAGCAGTATTACAGAATGGGTCACATGAGTGATTTGTAAGCAATATCCTTTGTTGACTGACTGAATTTCCCTTGTATTCTACCAATAAACCAGAGTCTACCACCTGATTTGCCCATGACTGACCCTATGTGATCATTCTATTTCATATCCCTACAAACTGTTACACCCAGGTATTTGTAGAAGTTGTCAGATTACAGCTGTGACTCACTGATATAATAATGGTAAGATACTACATTTTTTCATTTTGTCAAGTGCAAAATTTTAGATTTCTGAGCATTTAAAGCAAGCTGCCAATCTTTGCTTCATGTTGAAATATTATCAGGATCTGATAAAATATTTATGAAGCTGCCTTCAGACAGTACTTCACTACAGATAACTGTATCATCTGCAGAATGTCTGAAGTTACTATTAATATTCTCTGTAAGGTCATTAATATACAACATGAACATCAGGGCTCACAACACACTTCCCTTATTCACACCCAAAGTTACCTCTACATCTGACGATGACTCTCCATCCAAGATAACATGCTGCAATCTTTGCTTGATATACCAAATGATAATACTTCCGATGATAAGTGTACATGTGATACTGAGTAAAATGCTTTTTGGAAATCAAGAAATACTGAATCTCCCTCATTGCCTTTATCGAAAGAAGTGGGTTTCACATGATCGATGTATTCAGAATCCATGCTGGTTAGCATGGAGGTCATTCTGTTTGAGATACCTCATTATGTCTGAGCTTAGAAATGTTCTAAAATTGTACAACAAATTAATGTCAGTGATATTTGACAGTAGTTTTGTGGATTACATCTTCTGCCCTCCTTGCAGATTGGTGTCACCTGTGCTTACTTCTGTCTACTGAGCATGGTGTTTTTTTCAAGGAATCTGTGACAGGTTATAGTTAGAAGAGGGCCTAACTCAGTTCAGATTCAGTATGTAATCTGATGATGATTCTATCAGGTCCTGGAAGTTTTTTTACAAGGTGTACAACTTTGTTTTCGCCGTTTTTCCCCAACATTTGAGGCTTTAATGAAACATATTGGATACACACGTATCATTCAAAGTATTTTTCATCGCTGGCCACTATTTTCTCCCATCTTTCAGGCAGTGTACAAATCCCACGTTGAAGAAATTGTTTATATTTTGAAGCGATCCACAAATCAATCCAATTTGTGACTTCTTCATGAGATCGGAAGTGTTGGTCAGCCAGGCCATGCACCATTGATCTAAAGAGGTGATAGTCAGAAGGAGAAATGTCTGGAGAATGTGGCGGGTGGGGTAAGACTTCCCATTTTAACATTTCCAAGTATGTTTTAACTTCTTTTGCAGCGTGGGGTCGAGCACTGTCATGCTGCAAAATCACTTTATCATGCCTCTCACTGTATTGCGGCCATTTGTCTTTTAATGTTCTGCTCAGATGCATTAACTGCATTTTATAATGAGCACCTGATATTGTTTCTCTTGGTTTTAACACCTCATAGTACACGATGCCACGCTGGTCCCACCAAATGCAGAGCATGGTCTTGCAGCCGTGAATATTCGATTTGGCCGTCAACGTGGAAGCATGGCCGGGATATCCCCATGGTTTTTTGCATTTAGGGTTATTGTAATGAACCCATTTTTCATCCCTGCTCACAATGCAATGCAAAAATCCCTTCCGTTTTTGCCTCTGAAGCAACTGTTCACAGACCGAGCGAGGTGGCGCAGTGGTTAGACACTGGACTCGCATTCGGGAGGACGACGGTTCAATCCCGCGTCCGGCCATCCTGATTTAGGTTTTCCGTGATTTCCCTAAATCGCTCCAGGCAAATGCCGGGATGGTTCCTTTCAAAGGGCACGGCCGACTTCCTTCCCCATCCTTCCCTAATCTGATGAGACCGATGACCTCGCTGTCTGGTCTCCTTCCCCCAACAAACCAACCAACCAACCAACTGTTCACAAACACACAAACGCCGTTAAATGTCTCTTGGTTTCAGCTCACACAGGACCCAAGTTCCTTCTTTCTGCATCATGCGCATAGCCTTGAGACATTTTGAAATAGCTTACTGTGTCACTCCCACTAATAATGCCAATTGTTTTTGAGTTTGGCGTGAGTCTTCACTCAGCAATGTCTCCAATTCTGCATCTTCGAAAACATTCTCTCTTCCACCACTATGCCAGTCTACGATGTTAAAATCACTGTTCTTGAAGCATTGAAACCACTCATGACACATTCTTTTACTTATAGTGTCCTTACCATACATACTTGAGAGCATTCGATGAGACTCAGCCACTGTTTTCTTCATACTGAAACAAAACAGTAATACCTCCCACAAATGGCAAGAATTAGTCAAGTAAACTGACATTTTCAATCAAGAACAACTTTATGATGCAGACAAAAATCGACTTATGTTTGAATAGGTTATGTTGACTGAGGTCCAAGCTAACTGCCTGATGTCTGCAATCTGTTTCTTTCAACCGCTAATTATCGTTGTCACCACCTATCGGCAAATGGCAGAAGCAAAGTTGTACACCTTTTAGTTTTAATGATTTCAGCTGTTTCTCAACACCATTGCCATCAACACTTATTTCACTCATTTTTCAGTGGTTCAAGGATTAAATTGCAGCAATTCTTGTGTAGTTTCATTTGTAAAGGAACATTTGGAAACTGAGTTAAGCACTTCAGCTTTTGCTTTGCTACCCTCAATTTCATTTCCTACTTCATCTTTGAGTGACAGGATGCTAACTTTGGTGCCACTAACAGCCTTTACATATGACCATAATTTCTTTGAGTTTTGTCAAAGATCATTTGACAACATTCTACTCTAGTACTCACTGAAGGCTTCATACATTGCTCTCTTGACAGCCAGCTGCATTTTATTCAGCATATTGTGATCCACAGCTGTACACTTTGTTTTAAACCTATTATACAGTAGTCTCTATTTCTTTAGAAGTTTCTTTTCAGTTATTTTATACCATGGAGGGTCCTTCCCTTTATGAACTGTTCTGTATTGTACTTATCCATCCAGTGCATTGTCAACTATTCTTTTAAACTTGAGCTGTAGTTTCTCTAAATGCTTCTGTCTCTTGCTGAAAGGTTGCAGTTCCTCATTGAGATATGAAATTACTGTATTTTTATCTTATTTACTGACACACACACACACACACACACACACACACACATATATATATATATATATATATATATATATATATATATATATATATATATATATATATATATAAAATTCAAGCTTTCGCAACAAACGGTTGCTTCATCAGGGAAGAGGGAAGGAGAGGGAAAGACGAAAGGCTGTGGGTTTTAAGGGAGAGGGTAAGGAGTCATTCCAATCCCGGGAGTGGAAAGACTTACCTTAGGGGGAAAAAAGGACAGGGATACACTTGCACACACACCCATATCCATCCGCACATACACAGACACAAGTAGACATTTGTAAAGGCAATTAAAAATGTCTGCTTGTGTCTGTGTATGTGCGGATGGATATGGGTGTGTGTGCGAGTGTATACCTGTCTTTTTTCCCCCTAAGGTAAGTCTTTCCGCTCCCGGGATTGGAATGACTCCTTACCCTCTCCCTTAAAACCCACATCCTTTCGTCTTTCCCTCTCCTTCCCTCTTTCCTCTTGAAGCAACCGTTTGTTGCGAAAGCTTGAATTTTGTGTGTATGTTTGTGTTTGTTTGTGTGTCTATCGACCTGCCAGCGCTTTTGTATATATATATCACTTGCTTTAGTTGTCCTTTGTACTTTGGTAGTCACTGTTGGCACATTCACATCATGGTCACTGACACCAGTTTTGATGCGGGCATCCTCAAAGAGATCAGGTCTATTTGTTGCCATCTGAAAACATTGTATAATTCAAAGTTTGTGGCTATCTGACACCCTGCAGTTTGAATTGTTCTGCTTTGTTAAATATTTAGGTACTTGTTTTACCTTTCAATTGCTTGCATTGCTTACTAAGCAATGCACAATGTATTGCAGCAGATAAATCAGTTGTAAAAAATGTCATCAGAGAAGTACAAGTACAGCTAAATGGGTGGATACCAAGAGACAGTGCAGTGAGTAACTGAACCAAAGACATAAGGAAAACAGATGCAAAATATCCTGCATCTGGATGTTTGCACAGTTCACAAAAAGCCACCACTCTTCCATAATGTGAAACTTCATTGTCTCCCAACAAACACCACTTCAAAATTACAACCACTAGACCAGGAAATAATTCAGAATTTCAGTGCTTTGAACCACAAAGGAGCTGCAATGATAATGTTGGATTGCATAGAACATCAGACAGCCAAAACAAAAGTTTTGGCAGTGATGACTGTGACTGGTGAAGCTACCCCAATGATCATTTTAAAGTATTTCAAGAAATGCAGATTCACAGAACAAACTGCTACACAGAGAAAGTGGTCTTCTTGATGACTTAAGAAAAATGTGACATTTGATGATTTCACAAGTTTTGATGATCATGTTGAAGTCTGCAGGGCCCTGACTAATGTTGAAATTTTGGCTGCTCCAGGTGACAAGAATGAAGAGGATAAAACAGAAGCAGAAGATGAAGAGCCAGAGATGATTCCATTTGTGATTACAAGAGAGACAAGATGGCACTGGAAGCATTGTTCATATACCTCCTTAGAATAAAAATAAATGATGTATTTTTGGCTTTAATCAAAACAGAAAATGCATTTTGCTAAACAAGCCTGAAGACACTGAAGAGATATAGGTAACTAATTTATTAGCAAGGTAAAAATTAAATTTTTGTGTATACTTTTGGTAGTTTATTTGCGCCTTTTGCTCGAAATGTTAAAGTAAATAAAAAACAATAAAACAGGTAAAAAAGCTTTATTTTAAATTGAGCTCTAGTAAATATATACTTCCTGCTCCTCTTTGTAAGGAAAATGAATTTTATTAAAATTTCAGTATTATTTTTTAACTATATGCACTTATTTTGACTTTTTCTTGTTTCCACTTTGATTTGTCAAACTTTCAATGAACTGAACTCTCAATTATTGAACTATTTTTCAGGATCCTTGAACTCTGAATTATTGAGAATTAACTTTATGTATAAGAAGACTTCAAAAAGTAAGTTACACATTATTATGTCAGACAATGTAACTTTTATCAAATGATGCACTGCACATCAAAAGGGCCCAGTTACATAATACTATTTTTCAAGATAGTCATTGAGTCTGTAAATAACACGTGGGACATTCTACCAATCATTTAATTGTTTTATGGCAGAAAACCACTCCTTGGTCATGGAGCTGTTCAAGAACCACTGTGTGAATGTCCTCATTGTGGAAAATCAGTGACTGGTGCAAATCAGTTCCTTGACTGTCTGCACATCATCATCTATGGTAAATTTTGATGCCCTTCCTTCACAATCAGTATCACCTATGTCTATGCAGCCTTGGTCAAATTGTTACCAGTGTGGTGACACAGTTAGTCCAAGACTAAGTGTGGACTATCTCTTCTGCTGAACTCACATTTAGTTTATGTCATTGTTTTTGCTGCCAGTGCTGTTTATTTCTGTGAATTGAGTATCCTCATTGTGTGTTGCATGCATTCTTCCAGTAAATTAATAAAGTGTGTGTAATTAATACTGTTCACACTTTAATGTGGATCAACATTCCCATGAATGGCCCAATGAATGCCATGGAAAATGACAAAAACATGCATGCCACATTGTCAGGACAGTTGTTCAGTAATATGAGGGAAGTGACTACTGTTCCACAAGAGCCAATAAATTTTGGACAAGTGCCAGGCACTTCATGTAATTTTCAGCTGACAGAGTATTTGGTAATAAGCTGCATTGCATATTCCACACCACAAGAAAAATTATTCACTCCACCATACATACCACAACAACTGGACCTGTCGTTCTGGCTTTTGGAACTTTCATTTGATACCTATGCTATTAATGATGCCTGACCTTAAATGCTTTAGACATTCAAATCTTGTTGTTATTTGCTGACATTTTGCAGATACATTGTGTTTAATTGAGTGTGTAAACTGACACAATTTTGAATTAGACAAGTTGTTACAAGTCAAGTTATCGGCAACAAATCATCTTCTGCCTTCTCGTGTCATCTTCAATAACTTGTGACAGAACCTGAAGTGTCAGAGGCATCACTAAAATAGGTGTGGTTTAATTAGCTGCCTTTTGTAGTGAAAAATGCTCTGGTTTCATGTAATACCACAATTTTACTTATTGCTGTCCATATACATAATGAAATTACAATGAAATTCAGAACATTAGCTGCTTACAGGCATCGATAAATGTCAACAGAGACAGTTGAAAATGTGTGTTCTGACCAGAACTTGAACCCAGGATCTCCTGCTTACATGGAAAATGCTCCATCTGACTGAGCCATCGAGGACACAGAGAATAGTGTGACTGCAGGGATTTATCTCTATCACACTCCCTGTGAGACCCACATTTGTAGTGCCCCTGCCCACTATACTCATTACTTGTGGCAGTCAATCTACCGATTCCCAAAGAGTTTGAGCAATGTGAGTGCATCCACACTGAAGAAGATCATTGGCTGGTAAGCCTTATTTTTATGAAGATGGTATCTTTTCTTTTGGATATGGATCCTTTGCACAATGAATTGTAATGATGTGGAATGGGTCATTTTACATTCACATCACAAATTAATTTGTAAATATGGCTTGATGCTGAACATTTATAAGCGTTTTTTTAACTTACAGGTGAAAGTTAGTAATTGCTAACCATCATCCTTTCACATTACAATAATAGAAATTCTTCAACAGAATAGGAGTTGTCAAGGACAGACTTTTTGAGTTTGTTTTCAAACTTTACTTTGCTGTCTGTCAGACATTTTATATTCCTGAGTAAGTGATGAAAAATTTTAGTTGCAGCATTGTGCACCACCTACCATACTAAAGACAACCTTAACATGGAACTAACTATCTATCTAACTAACTAACTAACTAACTAACTATGCATGTCCACTTCGGCCAGCTTTACCAAAGTTAATGGGTCTTTTACAGAAAGAAGTCAGTAATGACAAAAAGAAAAGTGTTTTAATAGTCACTGATTTCAATATAAATTTATCAAATGAAACCAATGACTCAATGCAGTTTATGAACCTAATCCAAAAATTTGTGTTCAAGGCAAACTTCATGGAATTCTCAAGAACAAATGACAGTATAGAAACATATATTAATAATATTCTATCAAATTATAAATTCAATTATGTGTAGATTTAGGACTTTCAGACCTTTGTTTATTGAAATGACTAATACAAATCAATGAAGTACTAGAAAAACTTACAGCAAAAGACATTTTACTGTTGAAAACTTAAAATTGCTCTGCTCTAAATTAGAAGAGGTGGAGTGGCAAGTCCAAGATGAGATTCTAATCTGTACATTTTAATGTATTTTTTGATTAATTTTTAAATGTATTTAATGAAATATTTTCACTTAGAGTGCACCAGACAAAAGTGTCTAATAAGCTAAATTGGATCACTGTTGGAGTAAAAATATCTAGTGAAAAAAAAGACAATTCCACAAGGAACTGAAATACAACAAACACCCTGTTTTCATTAACTATGTTAAACAGTATAAAAGCATATTTAAGAGGGTAGTGAAAGCAACAAAAGAAATGGTTCATAATAAATACATCTGGGCTCATGGAAGCTAGTTAAAGGCAGTATGGTCCATCATAAAATCAGATCTGGGGATTAGAACTGACAACAAAGATACTTCCAGAATTAAATGAGGAGTAAAATTGTAACAAACCTGGCTCATTGTCAGAGTCATTAAAAACTTTTTTTTTATAAATTTATCAAAATCAGATATAAATGTACATGCTTATGCAGAAGAAGTGCATTTTAGACACGAGGCAGAATAACACTTTAACAAATTTGAGAACATTTCAGTTAAAGATATAGAGAAAACTATATTGCAGCTAAAAAACAAAAATTCTGCTGGATGGGATGGCATACCTAACAAAGTAGTTAAAGCAGCTGCCAGGATAATAGCTCACCCTCTTTGCTCAATAATTAATAAATCACTCGAAGAAGGCCACCTTCCAGATGTCCTAAAGTATGCGCAGGTAAAACCTTTGTTTAAAAAATGTTCAAGAGAAGATACGTGGAACTACTACCCAATCTCTATTCTCGCAATTTTTTAAAAAATATTTGAAAAAGTGGTGGAAACACAAATTAAAAAAAAAAAAATGGAAATCAAACATAATTTCAGATAATTGAAATGACTTTTAAAAGGGCAAGAGGACCATAGAGACCATTAATGAGTTTGTGAAAAAAATCAGTTCCGCTTTTAACAAGTCGAGAAAAGTTGCAGGATTATTCTGTGACCTTGCAAAAGCATTTGATTGTGGAAACCATCACTTGCTCCTGTATAAAACGGAAAGATACAGAATTGGGGGCTGTGCTTTAGAGTGGTTTAGGTCATACCTCATAAACAGAAAACAAAGGGTAGTTATATCATCAGGTAAGGCAAATTCCTTCTCTGAATGGATGATTATTTCTCAAGGCGTTCCACAAGGCTCAATTCTGAGTCCAATTTTGTTTTTACTTTACATAAATGATCTACTCCTGAACATAAATTCACACTCAGTTTTATTCGTCGAGGATGCTTCTGCCCTTGTTGAAAGCAATGACCCCAAACAAATTCCTTTAACTTTCACAAAACTATTATACAGTTTGGAAAATTGGTTCCAGCTAAATGGGCTAAAATTTAATACTGGGAAAATGCATTCGATGCAGTTTAAAAGTAAAAACTCTAAGGTAAAAGAATTCCACATTAGTCATGGAAACCAAGAACTGAAATAAGCAGATTGTGTTAAATTTTTAGGCATGCATTTGGACCAAATCTATCCTGGTCTGCACACATAAAGTATTTAGCAAGTAAGCTAAACAGCCTGACATTTGCAATGGAGATTCTGTCATATTCAACTAACATGGAGACATGAAAAATAGTTTACCACAGCTACTTTGATTCAATTATAAGGTATGGCATTATTTTTTGAGGAGGCACAAGCAAAATGACAAGAATCTTAAAATTACAAAAATCAATTGTTAGAAATATGTCTAATGCAAAACCAAAAGTATCCTGCCGCCCACTGTTAAGAAATTTAAAAAATATTAAGTGCTTCATGTTTGTACATTTATAAACTGATTATTTTTGTACACAGAAACCCTAAGTTATTAATAGACAATAACTTTAAACAGCAATACAGTACTAGGAACAAGGAGAATTTCATGCTTCCCACTCATAGATTAAAGCTGTTTGCACAAACCTCAGAATACATGGGCTCTGAAAATTTACATTCTAAAAAAGAAACAAATCCTCAGCATGGAGATGAGAAAACTAAAACGAAAACTATGACAGTTGTTGGTACAGAAATGTTGTTATTCCTTAGAAGAAGTTCTTAATCTGGCAAGAAAGCAACTGACTGAAATGTTTTGTTAATTAAGCTTAGGAGTTTTACGTCTAATAAATAAATGTAATAATTATTCTTTCTTTTTACAGTAATACTGTTGTTAGGCTATTACACACAATCTCTGTAAATTATAAATTAATAATTATTGTTTCTGTAATACACAAAAACTGTAATTGCAGTATCGACGTGTCCCCTGTGCATTCACTCTTGTGATTTAACTCTGAATGTTGTGGGACAATAAAAATTCTGATTCTGACAGAAATCACCATTTACTGTTCAGTATGTTATTTCATCAAACAGTCATGTAGTCTGCTGTGTGACAGCACAAGTGAACATTGTCAGTAAGACTTGTATTTGGTTTATTTGGTTGAAAACCCTGTCCAGCCAGACTGATTAGGTTTCCCTAAAATGCTTAATGTAAATGCCAGAATGGTTCCTTTGAAAAGGTGTGTTTCCTACACCATCCTTCCTTAATCAGAGTTTGTACTCCATCTTCAGTGACCTTGATGTCAGTGGGATGTTGGACACTAATATAACTTCTTTCCAAAGGTCAGTTTGTAGCCAGAAAGTTCTCTGCCTTCCACATTTCACCCAGATTTTTAAACAACTGTTTTTAAAATAAACTCCAAGAATTTATTTTTAATGTCTTAAACATTAAAGCACAGTGGTGAACAAAAATGGTTTGTATATGGATTGGCAGTGCTTTCATCACACATCACTTACTTGACTCATGTATACCTGCCATCACACACTTGGTGTGTTGATACTTAAGAGAGGAATAACACAGAACATAGTCAGTAACACAGAACGGGGTCAATGTGCAGTGTCTTGCCTGTTTTTAATGCAGTTAACTTTACAAATTCAACATTTAACTTTTTCATAAAGGAATGTGTTTTAGCTAGTGACATGTCCTGGCAGTAATAGTTACCAATTTCATTAAATGTGAGAGCTTAGCATGGCAATAAAGAAGTGCTGAAAAATGTAAGCAAGATGAACTGACGCCTGTTGTATGACATCATACCACAAAAAAATAGAATGAACTGTTTATTCCATTTGCAGATAATTGTCAACAAGACATAAGATTTATTTATCATTCTGAGACTACTGGTTTTACAATCAGAAATAATTAAAATGGCACAAAGCTCTAGAGGCATGATTGTAATTACACTGAGTCTTTTATGGTGAGGATAGGCACTTAATGTCATGACTTGAGCATAATAACATAGCATTAAAAACTATAAATGACGTTTCAGTACTCATGCAGGTATGATCAAATTTTTATGCTCTAGTGTAGTATATTTCTGTATGCAGATGGGCAAAAGCTTCACATAATTGAGGTCAAATTTCCAATCCAAGTAACATAACAGAAAGATATAAATAATCCTATTTTGTTGATGACTGACATCTTAAGACCATAGTTGATTCTCACAAAGAAGAAAACAGTAACCAGCCTCTGTGAATAATGCTACTTATTTACATAGATAGTGCCATTACTGATTTTGAACTGACAGGCTCATCTTCAGATTCACATTTGGATTATATTTGTTCTTGTTTTATTATGTTTGTTTTTGTTTACATTAGTTGTCAGTTGTTTTCTGCCATTGTGTTGAAAGTCTCTTGTGGTGGTCATGCAACAAAATTCTTGTATCATTATGTTGCACTGATGATTGCTTGTGTTCACAAAGCAGTAAAAAATATATAAAGCTCTTTTCTGATATATAAATATGCCCTTAGTGTGGACCACCTTGCAAGAACACTGAATAGTTTATGCTAAAATTTCTAAATTTTATAAAATCAGACATTTATTCTGAATTTATAAAACATCACAACTCAATATATTATTTTAGAATGTATTGTAGAGATATAATCTGAAACTGATTCATAGACAAATTATCATCACACACAATGCACATAAGACATCCTAAACCCTTAACAACTTAAGTGATTCTGCTTCACTTTCTAAGAAATCAAACACGGTATGAAATGTGTTGCTTATGTCAAGCAACACTAATAATTGTTATGCATTACCTCAGAAATTACAAAGTCAGATTATTATAAACTCATACAGTAGAATTACACACATCAAAAACAGTTTTGCATCACCTTGGTTCTGAGAGTTCCGGAACATGTACAGAAAATTGGAATAGAGATCAACATAGACATCATTTCTGCCATTTTTATTGCTCATGGAAAACATACATTTCATGAGACCTTCAGAGGTGGTGGTCCATATTGCTGTACACACCGGTACCTCTAACACTCAGTAGCACGTCCTCTTGCATTGATGCTTGCCTGTATTCATCATGGCATACTATCCACAAGTTCATCAAGGCACTGTTGGTCCAGATTGTTCCACTCAACAGTGATGCAGCGTAGATTCCTCAGAGGGGTTGGTGGGTCACGTCGTCCATAAACAGCCCTTCTCAATCTATCCCAGGCATGTTTGATAGGGTCTGGAGAACATGCTGGCCACTCTAGTTGAGCAATGTCATTATCCTGAAGGAAGTAATTCACAAGATGTGCATGAGGGGGGCACGAATTGTCATCCATGAAGATGAATGGCTTGCCAATATGCTCATGATATGGTTGCACCTTTGGTTGGAGGATGGCACTCATGTATCATACAGCTGTTATGGTGCCTTCCATGACCATCAGTGGCGTACATTGGTCCCACATAATGCCACCCCAAAACAGCAGGGAACCTCGACCTTGCTGCACTTGCTGGACAGCGGGTTGCTTTCAAACACGTCTCCGACGATTATCAGGTTGAAGGCATATGCAACACTCATTGGTGAAGAGAATGTGATGCCAATCCTGAGTGGTCCATTTGGCATGTTGCTGGGCCCATATATACTTCACTGCATGGTGTTGTGGTTGCAAAGATTGACCTCATCAAGACAACGGGAGTGAAGTTATGCATCATGCAGCGTATTGCACACAGTTTGAGTCATAACACGATGTCCTGTGGTTGCACAAAAAGCATTATTCAACATGGTTGTGTTGCTGTCAGGGTTCCTCTGAGCCATAATCCTTAGGTAGTGGTCATCCACTGTAGTAGTAGCCCTTGGGTGGCCTGAGCAAGGCATGTTATCGACAGTTCCTGTCTCTCTGATCTCCTCCATGTCCAAACAAAACCATTTTGGTTCATTCTGAGATGCCTGGACACTTCCATTGTTGAAAGCCCTCCCTGTCATAAAGTAACAATGTGGATGTGATTGAACTGTGGTATTGACTGTCTAGGCATGGTTGAACTACAGACAACACGAGCCGTGTACCTCTTACTGGTGGAATAACTGGAACTGTTCGGCTGTCGGACCCCCTCCGTCTAATAGGTGCTGCTCATGCATGGCTTTTTACTCCTTTGGGTGGGTTTAGTGAAATCTTTGAACAGTCAAAGCGACTATGTCTGTGATACAATATCCACAGTTAATGTCTATCTTCAGGTGTTCTGGGAACCGGGGTGATATAAAACTTTTTTTGGTCTGTGTATTTTGATATAATATTACTTCTACAGGTCATAAGTTAAATTTCACTTTACAATCTTCAATGGATGATTACTAAGAGGAAATGATATATACTTACTCTTGTAGAAAATCTCCTTGATCTTTTGTGTGTTATAATTATTCTGCGCACCCAGAAGTTCTATAAAGGTAGCTATATCTGCAAACTTTTTCTGCAAAAAATACACCATATCTCTAGAAACAATATATGTAATTTTGGAATAAAGTTGTCATGTAATAAGTAAGAGTCATAGATTAAAATGGCCTGGCTGATACTGATTGAAATCTATCTCATGTTGGCCAAATTGATTTCAGTAAATGTTAGCGAGACCAATATTCACTATAAGTTGACAGGATTCCCATTTTGACCTGGTCATATAATGTAAGGTGCAGCATGCTATTTTGTGAGACAGGAAGCTTAGCGAGACCAGGATTGAGTCTGTGGGCCATATTAATGGTCATAGCTGATGCACCAGCCACCATGAGTGTGATTTTTAGGCAATTTTTCCATGTTTTCTTAAGCAAATGCTGTGTTGGTCCCAACTTTCCGCCTCAAAAAGTAAGATACACAAACACTTAAGATATGATCACACACAGAACAAAGTTTCCACAATTAGCTGGCAGGTGGCACACATGATTTCCCTCCCTTAGGTAACTAACAACTGTGTTGACAGGAAAGAGGCCATGGCCGCAAAGTTAAATGAAATAAATTTGCCAAATTGTTGAGTCCAGTGGATCATGTACTAGACACAATTGATAATAAATAAAAGAAAAACATAGGGTTCCCATTTTATAAAGGTTAAAAATGAGAAGTATTCTGCTTTTCAAATATTATTACCAAACATACTCTATTTCTGAATCATGAATTTCAGAAGTCACTTTAGTACCAACAGAAGTGTGACTGTCTATAGTCTGAACACTGTGAATTTAGCTTTCATATTTACTCCATTGTTTACTGATATTTATTCCATTATTACAACAGACAGGCTCAATTATGCAATATTCTGCCTGATGTCCACTATGCAGCTGATTCATGGTGATTATAGTGACAAAAAGAAGACTAGAAGGTCTATAACTGATATGCTTTAATAAGTAATTTAAATTGGATCCATACAAATCAGAATCACAGGTTCATAAGCTTGTTATCATTCCTATGACAGGCACATATCTAATGTAGAACTATTTTAAATATTTAAAACATGTTTTCAATCTGTGTTATGTATAATCAGAAAATTATTTCACTGTATACCAGTAGTACTTTATTCCCTCTATATATCCTGACTATTATGAGAAACACCCCACATACAGAAAAAATCCTAAACAACAATTAGTGGTTAATCATATGCAGCAAGTTCTGAAACACATTCTCCTTAAAGAACTTTTCCTATTTGTTTTATTCATTTATTATGAAAATAACTTGAGATGAGAGTGAGCAAGGAAGACTTCCAGTATACTTGTAAAATAAATCACAATAGCCTTTAGTACTGTGTTACTACACTGTTCCATTCCACATGTCCCCTTGTTAATAGTGTCTATAAGCTACACTGTTGTCAATATACTGGAGGAGGAAAGACCTGTCAGACATTCTGATCAAAATTTTCTGCCCTGATCAGACATTCTGATCAAAATTTTCTGTAATTTCCTTAAAATGCTCACTGCCACATGCATAATGATGAATGTTTAACCACCAGGCCATGGCATCAGGTGTAAGTATCTGCTGTGGCTGGTGGTGGCCTCGTGGCTGTCAATGTGTTAAATTATTTCACATAAATCCAGAGATAATTTTTAATTACTTTGAGTTGATTCCTTCTACAATACTTCATCAATTTCATCTATGTCAACTATAAAATTGAATGCATGGTTACTGGTCTATACTTAGTTTAAATGGTTAAATTTTTAGTCCTGCCTACAGCTACTCATGAAAAGTACATAGCACTACCTGTATCATACCTTTTGGTTTGGAGAAGAGAGAGGAATAGGTTGGGGAAGGTGAAAAAGAAAGGGCCAGTGACTAAGACTCCAAGATGGGAACCCACCAGTTAATTCCAATAGCCAGGATTGTCTCATGTGGGTCTACTTTTATGAGTGTCTATCAGCAGTACTAAAATTCTTGCCTCCTGAAGGTGATAACAGGGCAACAAGTTTTCCTCTAATTTTTTAGTTCTTTAATGTGATTTTCCATTTTGTACAATTATATTTGTGTCAATTAGATGATGAGCTGTAACCATCACTCCTACTGGAAGAATTCCTTTGAAGCTGTTGCAGTCTGTTGGAAGCAGTCCCACAATGTTGATGCCAACATTCTGTAAATATTTTCCTTTCTCAGTAAGTATATAATGTCTAGCATAAAAACTGGTATATTTCTTTGGCAGTTTATTTCTGTGGCCAAGATAATGAATTGTGGTCCACCAGAGCTACTTGACCTGCAGATTGAGGACTGAAATTAAGATTTTTCAGATCTGGAACCTTACCTGCAAGAGGACAGATGATGAAAAACTTTTAATGAGCAGGCTGAGTGCCATTGTTCTTGATTCAAAACTGTTCAGTTTTCTTTAACTGGTTTAATGTGGAACAATCGTATAATACTAGTTATGGGAAAACTAAATGCCAGACAGAGTCATTCAAAGTATCCTAAAGAAATGTAGTCCATGCATAAATAAGGCAGTCTACATTACCCAAAAGTAACTGCTTCTTGGATGTAGGAATCTTATCATATAGAATAAATAAGGAGAACAGAGAAGATTCAAGGAAGAATTCATGTTTAATCACCACGTGAATGTCATGGGAATGTGTAGTGATGTGTGCAAATGCTTTACAAAGGCTGCAGGTGCAGCAGTGCTATGTCGTCCGCAGAGGGTGCCTCAGATGTTTTTTTTTTTTTTTTGTGTGTGTGTGTGTGTGTGTGTGTGTGTGTGTGTGTGTGTGTGTGTGTGTGTGTCGTCCGCAGAGGGTGCCTCAGATGTTTTTTTTTTTTTTTTTGTGTGTGTGTGTGTGTGTGTGTGTGTGGGGGGGGGGGCTAGAATGTTACTTAAATACTGGGTTCAAGTTCTTAATGCTTCTGTGGAATAAAGTTGTGTTCAGTCTACTGGTTGTGTTGTGCTTATACCTAATTGCAACACAATTGCTGATGAGTGAGGTCCTCTTCTCCATGCAAATTTCTACTATGGTTGGTCCTCCGTTTATTCTCACAATGGCTGACGATGTTATGGAGGACATTTTACGCTGGCTGGTCGAACAGCAAGAATTGGTCTCCATGGTGTTGCACCACCAATCATAGATGCTGGACAGTCAAACTCAGGTGCTTCAATCATTGGCTTCTATTTTTCCAGACAGCAGGCTCCTCCATCTGAGTTGCCTGCTGATTTGCCCATCCATGACCCCCAAGGTTTATCTGCCTCCCTTTTCTACATAAAATGAGTCCATTGAGGATTGAGATACATATGAGAAATGTCCGCAACAACACTGTCAAGCTTTTGGGATTGGTGACACTGTTTTTTTGTCATGCCTTGTTCCTTTCATGGTTATCGCCAAGAATGTATCAAGTCCTATGTCAACTCACCACTTTGCAGGGTCCATCTTCCTTAAAATTGACTAAATGTGTGAACTTCTTTCAAAATACTACTGTAAGAACACCCATGTTATTGCATCCTGCATTGAGTTTTACCTCTGTAGCGAGCTACGACATCATTCCTATTGACCATGGATGGCTGAACTCCATGGGTTAAGTGATCATTGTCATTTTGTGTCCAGTGTACTTAAAGAGCTGTATGCTGACAAAATGGTGAGAGATGTGTATAGCTCTGGATTGTGAGGGTTGAGAGCATGCCCTCCAGCATGAAAATCCACCCCTCTCCAAGGTTTTAGCTATTGCACAGTTGTTTAAGGTGTCACAAGCTAGAGGTAACCAAATTGAATCATAGTGTGAGGTATCAGCAATCCAACACTGTCCTCCACACCAAGCTTCAGGTAGTTCACAGGGGGAAGACATAGTCGCAGCACACAGTCACAGCATAAAGATGGCTGGCCTCACTGTCAGTAGCAGCCACACCAACAAAGTTTTTATTTTTATTTTATTTACTTGTCAAGTTCTGTAGGACCAAATTGAGGAGCAAATCTCCAAGGTCATGGAATGTGTCAGTACATGCAATACAACATAAACATAATAACAGATAAAAATAAATGTTCATGAACCTTAAAAAAGTCAGTCCATAAGTTTAAGTGACCGCTATCAGCAAAACAATAAAAATCAGCTTAATTTTTCAAGGAACTCCTCAACAGAATAGAAGGAGTGACCCATAAGGAAACTCTTCAGTTTCGATTTGAAAGCACATGGATTACTACTAAGATTTTTGAATTTGAGTGGCAGCTTATTGAAAATGGATGCAGCAGTATACTGCACACCTTTTTGCACAAGAGTTAAGGAAGTCCGATCCAAATGCACGTTTGATTTCTGCTGAGTATTAACTGAGTGAATGTTGCTTATTCTTGGGAATAAACTAATATTGGTAACAAGAAACCTCAATAAGGTATTGGGAGGCCAATGTCAAAATACCCAGACTCATGAACGGAGGTCGACAAGAGGTTTGTGAACTAGAACCACTTATTGCCTGAACCGCCCATTTCTGAGACAAAAATATCCTTTTAGAATAGGAAGAGCTACCCCAAAATATAATACCATATGACAATAGCAGATGAAAATAAGCAAAGTAGACTAATTTTCATGTCGAACGATCACTCACTTCTGATACCGCCCGAATAGCAAAAATGGCAGTATTAAGTCTTTGAACAAGAGCCTGAATGTTGGCTTTCCACGACAGCTTACTATCTATCTGAACACCTTGAAATTTGAACTGTTCAGACTCACTAATCATATGCCCATTCTGCGAAATTAAAATTTCAGGTTTTGTTGAGTTGTGTGTTAGAAACTGTAAAAACTGAGTCTTACTGTGATTTAGCGTTAGTTTATTTTCTACAAGCCATGACCTAATGTCATGTACTGTACTATTTGAAACCGAGCCTATGTTGCACACAACATCCTTTACTACCAAGCTAATGTCATCAGCAAACAGAAATATTTTAGAGTTACCCATAATACTAGAGGGAATATCATTTACATAAATAAGGAACAGGAGTGGCTCCAACACTGATCCCTGGGGCACCCCCCCCCCCCTCCCCCTCCCCCTGACCACTTGACAGTACCCCACTCAGACCTCACATCACAGCTGTTTTCAACATTGTGAATAATGCCCTTTTGCTGCCTGTTGATAAAGTAAGAGGTGAACCAATTGTGAGCTACTCCCCGTATTCCATAATGGGCCAACTTCTGGAGCAATATTTTGTGATCAACACAATCAAATGCCTTAGTTAAATCAAAAAATATGCCAAGCATTCAAAACCTTTTGTTTAACCCATCCAGTACCTCACAGAGAAAAGAGAATATAGCATTTTCAATTGTTAAACAACTTCTAAAGCCGAACTGTACATTTGATAGCAAATCGTGTGATATAAAATGATCAATTATCCTTACATACATAGCCTTTTCAATAACTTTTGCAAACACTGATGGCATAAAGATAGGTCTAAAATTATCTACATTATGCCTTTCTTCCTTTTTATAAAGCGGCTTTACTACTGAGTACTTTAATAGCTCAGGAAACTGACTATTCCTATAGGAAAAATTACTAATATGGCTAAATACAGGGCTAACATGTGCAGCACAGTACTTTAACATTCTGCTAGACACTCCATCATAACCACAAGAATCCTTAGTCTTCAGTGATGTAATTATTGACTTGATCTCCCTCTTGTCTGTATCACAGAGGAGTATTGGAGACATCAATCTCAGAAAGGCATTTGCCAAGAAAGTTATATGATTTCCTGCAGAAACTAAATTTTTATTTAATTCACCAGCAATTCTCAGAAAATGATTGTTAAATACTGTACAGATATCTGATTTATCAGTTACAGAAAGATTTTTACTGTGAACTGACTTTATATCATTGACCTTGTGCTGCTGACCCAGACACTTAGTTCACAACAGACCATATGGTTTTAATTTTATCCTGTGAATTAGCTATTCTATTTGCATACCACATACTCTTTGCATTCCTGATAACATTCTTAAGCACTATACAATACTGTTTGTAATGGGCTACTGTAGCTTGATTGTGACTACTTCTAACATTTTGATATAATTCCCCCTTTGTTCTACATGATATCCTTATCCCAAAAGTCAGCCACCCGGGCTGCCCATTACAGCTAGTACCCCATTTAGAATGTTCTAATGGAAAGCAACTCTCAAAGGGCATGAGAAATGTGTGAAGGAAAGCATTGTATTTATCATTGATGTTATCGGCACTGTAAACATCCTGCCACTCTTGTTCCTTGACAAGGGTTAAAAAACTCTCTATTGCTGTTGGATTAACTTTCCTACATAGTTTGTAATTAAATATGACCTTGGTTTGAGTAAAAAAGCCTTTTCATGTTAAAATTTGTCCATCATGATCTGAAAGGCCATTCACGCTTTCACTAACAGAATGCCCATATAGTAATGAAGAATGAATAAAAATATTGTCTATTGTAAACAGACCAATAAACAGCAATGTATGCACTCTGCACTCCCAGCCTGCCCTTATTGTTTCATTATCTAGGAGTGCACAGACTGCTCAAAACTCAGGGCAAACTCATAATTGCAATAAAAAAGTTCACATTGCTTTTGCTTGTAATGCAAAAATTCAGCACAATGATCCTGATAGGGATATGGATGTAAACATTGTATGAGCTATTTCTGTTGCACCAAACAAGCTTTTCTGTAAAGTTCTCCATGTGCAAGTGGATACAGGAGCTGCGGTAACCTCCTTAAACTCACAAACTTATACGGACTTCGACTCCCCTCCACTTCTCCCTGTGTCATGACAGTTAGTAAATTATAACAAACAGAGTATTCCTATTCTTGGCCAGTTCTCTGTTCCAGTGACCTACACGTCAGTAGTCCAGTCACTTACATTTCTTGTTGTAGATAACACACATACAGAGAGCCTTTTTGGATTAGATGCTTTTAAGTTGTTTGGTTTTGCCATTTTAGATGAAATGAATTTAGTGTCTGAATAAATACCATATACACAGTTAGATGCATTATGTTCTTAGTTTTCCTCTTTGTTCTCTCCTGGATTGGGGTGTGTCAATAATTTTCAAATGCATATTACTATGAAACTCTCTGCTCAGCCTTGTTTTTTCTGGGCCCGTTGGGTTCCGGTGGCATTCAGGGAAAAAGTCAAAGATGAATTAGATCACCTCATGGAATCCAGCATTCATTGGCCTATTGCATCAAGTGAATGGTCTACCCCCTTAGTTATAGTAAAGTAACCAATGGGCCAGTTACATCTCTGTGGCGGTTTTAAAGTTTCTGTGAATGCACAATCTATAGTGGATAAATACCCCGAACCACATCCACACAAACTCTTTGCAAAGCTATAAGGTGGTCAAAATTTCTCAAAAATTAACTTGTTGGATGCCTATTTAAAACTCTCTTCAGGTATGGAGTCACAAAGTATGTTAGTTGTCAGTACCCCTTTTGGACTGTACGAATACTTGCAGTTGCCTTTTGGTGTTACCAGTGCTTCCACTATTTTTCAACATTTTTAGTAGTAGTAGTAGTAGTAGTAGTAGTAGTTTATTCATCCAGTGACAATGTACATTGTATGAATTTCGCCAAAGAACATAGTATAACAAAAGTAAGATAAGGGTGTACAGTTTCCTACATAATACAATGGTTCATTGTACCCATCACAATATTTTCGGGCAATACAACTTTGATTACTGTAATAATATAAAAGTAGGAGAAGGATCTTTTACATGAAATACATTGCAAGTAAATAATTTATTTAACACTTTTTTTCATAAAAACTAACATTGAGGCTGTGGCAAGCATGGTACTATTAACATATAGTAAATAAATGTAGTTACTTGCCACAAGGTTACTGCAGATATTCATTTATACTATAATAGCAGTTGGTCATTAAGAATTTAAATATAGCTTCCTTGAATGTAGACAATGTTTTTATTTCTTTTAGTTGAGTTGGAAGTTTGTTGTACAAAATAGTACCCTGAATGTTGGTTTGTTTTGTGTTAAAGCCTTGTTTACTCTTTTTATGTGGATGTCATTGCACATTCTCGTATTGTATCTGAGTTGATTTTATAATTATCAATGTGCATTTTTATATTAACAACTTGGAACAACTTACAGCATCTGTGCCAGCTTGTGCAACTACTTAGATGACATTGTAGTTTCTGGTACCTCCAATGAGGAACTTTTACAAAATCTCTGTGCTCTTCTTTCTGAGCTCCAGGCAGCCAAATTGAAGTGTAATTTAGAAAAATGTCAATGTTCTCAACCTTTTATCATTTATCTTGTGTTTGAAGTTTCTCATGTCACTCAAAGAACTTCAGATTTTTCTAGGCAAAGTTGCCTACTTCCATAATCTTTTTCCTGAGGCAGTGACAATCATTCAGCCATTACATGTGTTGCTGTGCAAATGGACTCTGTTTTGCTGGTTGGTGGCTTGTGAAACTGCATTTTCCACCCTTAAGACCACGTTACAGTCTGCAACCTGCTTAGTGACATGCCAACCAAGCCTCCACTAGGTCCTTGCGATGGATGCTTCACAGTACGAATTGGGGGCGGTACTGGTTCATAGATGTCCCAATGGTTCCAAGCAGCGTATTGCTTATGCCTCAAAAATGCTGACTCATGCTCAATTTGGATATTCTCAGATAGAAAACGAAGCTTTGGCCATTGTATATGCTGTGAAGAAGTTCCATGTTTTACTCTATGGTACCAAATTCCACCTGGTCACTGATCACAAACCATTGATTTCCTTATTAAGTCCTTCTTCATCATTACCAGATAAAGTGATACATCACATTCAACACTGGGCTTTTTTCCTTTCACGCTGTAACTATGTGATTCATTTTTGCCCTATTAATCAACACGCAAATTCTGATGCTTTGTCCCACCTGCCAGTCAGGCCGGACCCAGGATATGATCAGGAGGAATTACTTTGTTTCCATATTGATGTTGCTGCAAAGCAGGTGGTTGATGGTTTTCACCATCCTGTAACTAGCACTCTGATTGTGAAGGCTGTATCTTCATTTCCTATTCTGTAGAAGATCATTTCATTTGTGTAACATGGTTGATCAGATTCATCACCTTCTCATGTGTCCGATCCCCTCCATAATTATTGCATCTTTTGACATCAATTCTATGTTATGGATGGTGTTCTGCTTTTAGACATGAATCATGCAGCTTATCTAATAGTGAGCCTCTCAGTGCTTCATTTGGAGGTTCTCTGTTTATGTAGATCATTGAGGTGTATCATGCACAAAAGTGTTGGCCCGTCAACATGTGTTTTGGCCTGCCTTTGATGGTGACATTACCCACCTGATTCACTCCTGTTCACAGTGTGCGATACAACAAGCAGCTTCCCAGGCATCATTGTCTCCTTGGCCAATGCTGTCACATGCATGGGACGATATACATGTGGATTATGCTGGCCCATTTCCCAACACTTGTTGGCTGTTGGTCATTGATGCATATTCTTGTTTTCCATATGCTGTTCATTATGTATCCATATCTGCAACCGCTGCCATCACAGCCTTGTCCAAAATTTTTTCACTTGAAGGCTTGCCCATGATGTTAGTGTCTGAAAATGGTCCACAATTTTCATTGCAAGAGTTTGCAGCATTTTGTGATAACTGTGGTATCTGCCACATCCTCCCCCACCCTCCCCAGCTGTTCCATTCAAAATCTAACAGCAAGGTCGAACACCTCATGCAAATGTTCAAAACTCAGATGAAAAAATATATTGCCAGCTCTTTGTCCTATGATGCCCTAGGCTGGTTTCTCTCCTCATACCGTTTCATGCTGTTTGGCGAGAAGAGCCCGGCAGAGCTACTCCATGGATGCCAGCTGAGGACACTGCTACATCTCCTGTGTCTCCACCTAGATATCAACCAATGCAGCCACCATGCCCCTTCTTGCTGGGTGTGGCTTTCTGAGCACGTGGTTTTGGACGTCGCTCTAAATGGATTCCAGCTGTCATCGACAGATGCTGGGGGCAACATTCACACAGAGGACAACCTGTGTCTCAGGCACCATTATCAGCTTCACCTTTGCATGGATGCCCAGTTGCCCACTGATGTTACATCATTGCCTCTGTGTCCATCCACATTGGGCATCATATCACTTGCTGCTGCCAGTTCTCCACTACCACGTGGGGGAGGGCATCCATCCTCAGTGGCTGAACCAGCAGTTCCTCTATTGCTTCTGGCACCATCATCAGGGATTCTGTCACCCTGGTACCAGTATCATTAGCACCATCACCAGAGCTGATCCCTGAGGTTGGCATGGAAAAAGCCCCTGCACCTGTGTTACCATATGGTTTGACATGGGAAGGTGGATACACAATGTGTCCATGTCCGAACCACTTCAGACAGTATGCTCCCATTGCAGCCCACTACTTTGGATGGAGCCCAGCAGATGAAGAGAAGAACATGGATGTCTCAAGAATTCATGATCTGCCTAAGAGAAGAGGAATGCAGTGACACATGTGCATATTTTATAAAGGTTGCACACGACTCAGTGCTATGTTGCCCACAGAGGACGCCTCAGATTTGTGTGTGTGTGTGTGTGTGTGTGTGTGTGTGTGTGTGAGAGAGAGAGAGAGAGAGAGAGAGAGAGAGAGAGAGAGAGAGAGAGAGAGATCACTGTCAGTGCCCGCCATGGGCCCCAGTCTATTTAAGGCTTACTGAGCTATGCTCGGCATCAGTTCTTTATGTGCATTGCTACAGTTCTTTGTGTATGTAATTGGTTCCTGCTGACTGTTACTTAAGTACTGCATTCAAGTTATTATGCTTCCATGGAATAAAGTTGTGTTCAGTCTGCTGGTCATGTTGCACTTATTCCTAATTACAATACACGCTCAGCCAACTCCAGTAGCAGATGCTACAAGAAAAGCTCATTGCTCATAATGGACTTTACTGTGGAAATTCTGGAAGCATGTGTTACAAGAAGAATCACGAAACACATTACTTTCTCCCACATATATCTCGTGAAGTAACATAGATTTATATATACACAGTCCAGTCACATTAATTAGACCACCTGTCAAAAGCTTCAATAACCATCTTTTACAGTGCAGACAAGCAGCAAGGTTGAGTATCCATGCCACAAACACCTTGATTGAGGTGGTCTTACAGGTTTTCAACAGAGTTTAAATCCAGGGAGTCTGGTGGCCAGGGGAATATGCTAAACCCATCACTGTGCTCTTCAAACCATACACATAAACTGCAAACTGTGTGATACATTGCTTTCTCCTGCTGGTAGATACCATAATGCTGAGAACAAAACAAACTGCATGCAAGTTAGTTAGTTACACAGTTCCATGTTCCATTGATGATTTTGTATGATAGATCATAATGATGTGGAACAAGTGATGTTGGAGTGGACATTGTCTCCAAGGATAAATGCATACTTGAGTTAATCCATTGTTTCCTCCAGAATGATGAGATCATGCAGGGAATGCCACAAAAATATTCACCATACCATAATGCTTCCTTCTCTGGCCTGAACCCTTTCGACAATTGTTGCACGGCTGTACACACAAATGGCCATCCGTCTGATAGAACATAAAACATGATTCGTCTGAAAAGGCCACATGCTGCCACTCAGTGGATGCCCAGTTGTGGTACTGGGATGTAAATTTCAGCCTTCATTGCTGAGGAACAGCAGTCAGCATGGGTGCATGACCCAGGCACTTGCTGTGAAGGTCCATATACAGCAATGTTCACTGAACAGTCATTAAGGAGACACTGTTGACAGCCCTTGGCTCCTCTGTCCTGTTGGTTGCTCAGCAATTGGAACTCTGTTCACCTGTACATATCTCTGCAGTCATCATGCACCTCTGTCATCTATGACTTGTGGCGCGCCACAGTTGCCTCAGCACCAGTTTTGGATAATGCCATTTTGCCATGCATGGTATACTTTAACCATGGTGGCACACAAAAAACTTAGCCATTTCAGAAATTCTTGCATCCTTGGTCCAAAAGCCAATGATCATGCCCCTTTGAACATCATATAAATCACTCCGTTTCCACGTTGAGACAATGACTGCACTGTTTTCTGTGTCACCCCGTCCCCCAAGCTTTATATACCCACCACTTATAGTGCTGCCACCTGCTGTCTGTGAGTGGTTATTGCATATTGATGTTGAACGTAGGTGGTGGTGACATTAACATGACTGGACCATGTATGTTTCTCTACTGGTGACTCTGTGGTGTACTTACCAATATGTGAGTGATTGAAGAACTATTGTAAACCAAGTCACTGGCATGGAAAGTATTGAGCCTTGCTACAAGCTACATGCAAAGTGCCTTTTTTGTGAATCTCTGTATTAATTGCTGTGGATTTTGGATCTGTGGGTGCACTTAAACACCAGTAATAGTTAAAAGGAAGGAAGATCCTTATAGATGGATTAATAATAGCGAAAACGATGTAACTTATCAACATTCAGCAGAACAGAGAATTACAATCTCTGGGAAATCATCCCATTTATGTTTTCTGTGGTTTTCAGATAACTACATGCAAAAGCAACTATGGTTCCTTCAACAGAGCCACATATTATTCATTCCCTTGTCTTATGCAGGAGTGCTTAATCCTTGTCTTTGATGATGTTACTGGGATGTGAAATGCTTCTCAGCAATTAAATTTTCCCAAACAGATGTCTTCAATGAATATTTCTTTTCCTCTTTAATATGATATTCATGCAATTAAGAAAGTATTCAGAGTGTCTGTGAAAATGCTTGGTTTGATTCTTAACAACAAATATAAAGAGAATAAAGATGATGCTATAGTACTACTTGCAGACTGTACATTACAATATATCCCAAAGATTGTGGAAGCAGTGGCAAAATATTATATTCAGGATATAAAATTGATGCCCAAAATTTAAAAAGAAAAGTGTAACATAGAAAAAGAAAAACTGAATCATTCAAAAACTTAATGAACAAAGTAAGACTGGCAACATATGAGCTTCAAACTACACTACATTCTTACACCATAATTCTCAGATTTATAGCAGCCCTTCATTTAATGTTTTCAGTATTGTAGATTATCTTGATTCTTCCCTTGTATTATTATTATTTTTTTGCTTCCTTCTTTGTGTGCTTTCATGAGAGTCATTTGTTCTTATCTTCTGCCCTTTTCTTATGTTATTTTGAACCTTGTTACACTTATCATTTCTGTCCTATTTTTTAGAGAGCCTTTAATTGTCACTATTGTTCTCTGAAGAAGGCCTCATTCTTTCCTTAAGTGAGACATTAGAGATTTTGACCATCTGGAACTCATGTCTTGCTATTTTCTGGGTACTGAAAACAGTTGATATATCATTTACCATTATCCTGACAACCCAAGATGTCATTAGATCGCCGGGAAAGCCTGAAGAGTTATACCATTATCCTGTTTTCTGATTAATTCTTTTGTAGTGACTTGTTCTCTCTGCTGCTTTACAACACAGTATTGTTGTGGTATTCTTTCCTCCTAACTGGTAACAAGGAAATATTTGATTAGAAAAATCATGTTTCATTGTTTATTTTGAATGGTCACTTCTGTATATACTCCTCATTCCATGTCTCATTTTGTGTTGATTTAATTAACTATTTTGTTTCTAATTTTTAAAAGCTTTTTACTCAATTATTAAGAAGGCATGGAAAAGCTATTTGGTGATTATTTTGGCAAGTGAAATAGTAGGTTTTTGATAACTATGTTTAATATTTCAGTTGTAATGCTATAATTTAAGGTACATATTATAATGATTTTTCATTCAGTCACATTTATAAATCAAAATTAGCATCTCTTTAAACTCTTAGCTGCCACAGTAATATTTTACAGAAGACAATAACATGATCAAATTAAATTATTATTCAAGCTATGGAAAGGTGATAGATACTCAGTCCTTCATACCTTCATTTCACAGTGAATGTTCCTTGCAATAAATTCCCTTTTGTCCTGAAGAAGCATAAGTGCTGCATCACACATGTAGCCACCTAATTGCTTATTTACATCTGTTTGTAGATGCTGAAAAGCCAATACAGTAGTTGGGATATTGCATCAAGAAATGAGATACAGTTGAAAGACAACAATAGACAAATGTTTTCATTTTCCTTGCAATAAATATACATATTTCAGCAAGCAAACACAGAGAGAAGCTCTCAGGAATATGAAATATATTATAAGAAGGACATAATTAGCTGAGGGTTTGCAAATTTCAGTATGGTAAAGAAACAAAAGCACTGAACTTGTTAAGTTATTTATTTGTAAAAAATTCTTCACTTCTTGGATATGAATGAAAAGAAAATTTATCGGTTATAAAACTATGGAGTTATTTTAGAGAAGTGTTATGAAAGATACCTAAAACATGCAATTGGTAATATTTCAGTGGCTCATAATACTGACTTCCTTTTATGATGGTGTTAAAACATGTGTATTAGATATAAAACCCATTATAAATTGTTTCTATGATTAAAATGGTGAAATAAGAACAGTAAAACATCATTTTCAATTAGGTTCATTTAATAAAAGAGGTGGTTTTCAGGCACTGTTGATGAGAAAAATGCTATACCTTTTTAAAGATATGCCTATAGCACTTTGAATACAGTTTTCCATTGAGGCAGGTTAAAGCAGTAGTGGGAAGATACGAGGTGTCCTGTTGGTACCATGGGCAGACATCAGTTTCAAAGATACAAACAGCAAAGTGATTTTTTAAAAATAATATCATCATAATATCATGGTCAGATGCAGGGGACTGCACTGACTTGCAAGTTTCTTCCTCCACTGGTCCTATTTTTTCTGGCACCAGTCCTCATTTATGCCAATCTGCAGAGTCCACATCTCCATCTTCATCTTGATCTGTCTCATGGCCTTTCTCCATCAGGAACAAAATGTAGCAGTTTTACAGGCCAGCACTTGGCATCTATTTGAATGACATGACATGTCATGTTTGTTTTTCATGGAACCTACAATATTTGGGTTCTTGTACATTTGATCAAATTTACAAATGTGTGAAATTGTCATTTTTCAGTGTTTGTGGTTTGACTGTAGTACAATTACTCATTTTGATCTCTCTTTTGCATGATGCATCCTCTGTTAAAATCACTTTCAGATATGTGAATTCTCTTACTTTTCCATTGGATTGTTATTAAACTGTCAGTGGCTGGAGTTGATTTTTGTCTTTGCTTATTTCTACTGATGTCATACTATCATACTTCATTATATCACTGAAACCAGTAAATTGTGTGGTTTATTTGAAGTGTCAAAAAAAAAAAGAAATAAAAGCCTTTGCTGACATTATGAGACTCATCTGGAGCTATTGTCACAATCAGCTAATAACCCAAGGTGCAGCAAACATGGGATGAGTTAGTTGACATTCGTAAGCAGCTGGAAATCACCTTGATTATTGTCAAATGACTGGAAGCTGTTGTGAACCAGTGTGCTGTGAGAGCTCTCAGGAGTCATGTACCAGATTTACCAAAGATGTCTCAAGTACTGTCCTATCCTGTGGATCCTGTCTCCTCTGCAGGAAGTAAAGGATCTACTACTATTTGTCCACTTGTCTGCAAGTGTCATGTCAGTGGTTGCTCTGTACAGCATAGACAGGGAGCAGGGAGCACTCAGGGTGCATGTCTAATGAACAGATGCAAGGTGCTGTCTTCCACTGAAACTGAAACTGAGGCAGAGGCACTCATTTCACCTGTTGGGCAATCTGCTTTGTCCAGTGTTAATACAAATCAGGTGCTAAGGGGTAGGGCTTATTAACCATCAACAGTTAAAACAAATGACTAATAATGGTATCCCTTAGGGAAATGGCAGAAATGGACAGGAAGGAACACCAGGTGCATTCAGTGAGTTCATCTGAGGGCCTCATCAACATGTTGAGGAGGCTATTCCAGCAGCTGTTGAAGGTACAGAGTGCAACCAACTGCAGATTGTGGTGCACATTGGAATAAATGATGCCTGTCATCTGGGCTCTGAGGTCATACTTTGATTATTCCAGTGACTGGCAGACAAGTTTGAGAATACCAGCTTTGCACACAGAGTTTCAACAAAGCTCACAATTTGCAGCATTTGCCGCAGAAGTGACAGTGGTCCCTTGGGTCTGAGTCAAGTGGAAGGACTGAATGAGAGACTTTGAAGGTTTTGTGACAAGTTAGACTTTGACTTCATGGACTTGCACCATAGAGTGCATCAGGTGTGCACTACACATCAGAGGCTGCTACCCAGGTAGCCAACTATGTGGTGGGCAGTGAAGTTGATAGCAGTGAGATTTTGGGGAAAAATTACAGTGTATATTGAAAGAACAGGCTAATGGAAAATGGAAGAGGTGTATTTGTTCAAGTAGACAAGCAGCTCAAATCCACAAACACAGAAATTGAAAATGCATGTGAGATTGTTTGGAGAAGACTCAGTATCAGTGTTGGACAAAAATTTTTAACTGAGAAAACCTCACTTTGTTTGTACATAATTTCCCCAATCATACTGGAATCATCAGTGGAGACTTTAATCATCTAACAATCAACTGGGAAAATTACAGCTTTCTTAGTGGTGGCCGTAACAAGACATCTTGTGAAACATTACTAAATGTCTTCTCTAAAAACTACTAGAAGCAGAAAATTTAAAACACTACTCAGAATGGAAATATATTAGATCCTGACCTGTTTGAGGATGTCTGAATTGAAAATGGTATCAGTGATTATGAGGTGGTTGACACAATGATTACCAGATTCTAAAGAATCAGAGACAACTGCATAATAGGTGTAAAACAAAGCATAGGCTATAGATAGAGAGATGATGATTGAAATGTGTTTTGCTGCCAAGAGAGCAATGTGGAAAGCCTTCAATGACTATTGCAACAGAAAATCGACAAATGGCCTTTCATAAAATGCAAAGAAATTCTACTCCTATGTATAGGTTGCTAGTGGAACCAAAGTTAGCATCCAGTCACTTACAGATGAGACAGAAATGCAAACTGAGGGCAATAAAATAAAAAACAGAAATGATTAACTTATTTTTGAAGTGTTCCTTTACAAAGGAAAATCCAGGAGAATTGCTCCAGTTTAATCCTTGTATCACTGAAAAGTCAAGTGAAATAAATGCTCATGTAAGTGGCTTTGAAAAACAGCTGAAAGCACTAAAATTGAACAAAGCTCCAGGGCCTGATGGAATCCCTGTCAGATTCTACAGTGAATTTGTGGCTGAGTTAGCTTCTTTTTTAACTATAATCTATTGTAGATTCCATGAAAAAAATAATTGCCCAGTATCTGGAAGAAAGCACAAATCACACACCACGCAGTGGAAGTGTTCCATGAAACTACCATCCAATATACTTGATACTGATTTGTTGTAGAATCTTAGAATATATTCTGAGCTCAACCATAATGAGATGTCTTCAATGGAATGACCTTCTCCGTGCCAAACAGCATGGATTCTGAAAACATCAATTATGTGAAACACAACTTGTACTATTCTTACATGACACACTGAAAGCTTTGGATCAAGGCAGTCCGGTAGATGCAGTATTTCTTGAGTTCGGAGAAGCATTTGACTCAGTACCACATCTGAGACAAAGCAGCAAAGTGAGGAATAACACACTGAGATGTCTCCTTGATCAAAAAAATCTTGAATGAATAAATCAAAGATCAAAACAATGCTGACTTGTTCTTTTGACAGTAGGAGTATTGTGCATACAGAATGTGTTCCTCCAGGATGAACCGTCAACCATGTGTTTTACAAAGATGTCCTTGAGTGGCTCAGGAAAAGGGTGAATCAAGTGAGACTGGACCTTGTAGGCAAGTGAATGCTGCATCACGATAGTGTCCTATGTCACAGGGGCATTTCTGTCATGGAAGTTTTGACTTCAAAAGGCATTCCAGTTGTTCCACAGCCTCCCCCCCCTCCCCCCCCCCCACCCCCCGCCACCTCCACCACAATCATTCACCTAATCTGAATTCTTGTGATTTTTTTCTTTTCTCAAAATTGAAAAATGCCTTTAAAATATGTCAGTTTCTCTGAAAAACATTAGAACATTCAAAAGAATGTCACCAACATGTTAAAGGCCCTACCAGTGCCTTGATGAAACTGTGGTAATTGCCAACACTTCCAGTTTTTGGAACAATATCTATAAAGAGGCAATTGAAATTAGCCTTTCAGTGCTGCTACCAAGACTAGGAACAATGACACCACTTGTGTATAGCTGCCAAAGGGAACTATAAAAAGTCAGTCTCATTACTTTTCTCACACACCTCATATCATTGAGTCCCATTTGGAATCGGTTAACTAATACGATTGTCTGGGTGTAGGGAAAGTTCTCAGAAAATGCAGATAGGATATTTCATTTCTTTATTTTAAGTTTGTCAGCTCTGTGAGATAAAAACTGGTTTTCTTAGTAGAGAAGCTTTTCCAGAAGCCAAGCTGAGAAGTTGTTGACAAGACACTGACAGAAAATCAGATGTGTATTACACTGTATGCTGTCTCAAGACCTTAGGAAAAAATGGAAAGGGTGATATGAGTTTGTAATTGGAGGTTTCATAAATGGGCACATCTGCTACATATTTCAGTCTTTTGGAAACTAGATGTTCTATGACTGCATCTATACTACACAAACCAATGTGAAGTACATGGCAGAGGGTATGTCCCATTACATCAGTTACTAGGGTTTTTTCCCTGTTCCATTCACATATGGTGCACAGGTAGAATAATTTGACTTCGTAGGCTTTCCCGGCGTAATAAGTCTTGAAAGTTTCTTTGGGTTTGCTGCCGCATCCTAAAATCAATTTGATTTGATATTTCGGCAATCCAACTGTTTACCATCCTCAAGAGAATGCTGCTACTGCTAATGAGACCCACTGAGAACTGACGCCAGGCTGCAAATCGACATCCTATATAGGCCTCTGTACTGTACACAGTTCATGTGTGCCCACCACGTTTGCTGCCCTCCAAGACTGGGCAGGTGACGGCAGTGATAGAACACACTCGAGGATGATTTTTGAACACTCAGACTAGGCACACCGAAGAATGTTCTGTTTTGATGCTGTTCCATGTCCTGCTAATAGGAAACCCATTGTCTCTATTAATTAAATTATCTGCGAACCTAATTTCAATTGCCTCTTTGTAGACATTGTTCCAAAAACTGGAAGTGTTGACAACTACCTCAGTTTCATCAATTTTCATAACGTGTCCCTCATTTAAGCAGTGTTCTGCTACTGCAAACTTTTCCGGCTGTTGTAGCCTCATATGATGCCTATATAGGATGTCAATTTGCTGCCTGGCATCGGTTCTCAGCAGGACTCATCAGCAGAAGCAGCCTTCTCCTGAGGATGGCGAACAGTTGGATTGCTGAAATATCAAATCGAATTGATTTTAGGATCTGGTAGCAAACCCGAAGAGACTTTCGAGACTTATAATGCCAGGAAAGCCTACAAAGTCAAATCACTCTTCCTGTGCACCAGACACTTGTTGTCTTATAAAGGCATTGCCAACCACAGTGCCTGCTGTATTCTGCCTGTTTACGTATCTCTGTATTTGAATACGCATGCCTATATCAGTTGCTTCAGTGTAGTATGTTAAATACTTTCATACCCCTGTGGATAATAAATTAGAACTGAATTAAAACATTAATAAATTTATCAAAAAAATTTATTCCTATCTGATTTGTATGTAAAAGTCTGTGTTCTGTGTTGAACTCTTGACAAAAGACTAGCATATTTTGTATATTCCAGTCCCTGCTGTCTATTTGCATAATCATCTGTGTATTTTGTACAAGGGAGGATCGAAAAGTTTCTAGCCTAACAAATAAAGAATGACAGGAATTTCATAATACCAGTTTGTTTTCCATTAGAACATCCATGTACTCTAATACACTTGTGGGCACGCTCAGACCGTGCTGCAAACCATTCACATAAAAGGTCTTCAATTTTGAGTCCAACCAAGCGTTCACAGCATCAGTCACTGCACCATCATTGTCAAATTGTCGTCCTTTGATCTCCTTTTTTAGGTTTAGCAGAAGGAAAAAGTCTGATGGAGCCAAATCTGGAGAAGAAAGCAGATGACATAACAATTCAAACCCATAGTCACGCAGAGTTTCCAGTGTTGTGAGGGCTTTGTGTGCAGGTGCATTGTCCTGATGCAAAAGAACTCCACATGCCAATTTTCTGTACCTTTTTTTTATCTCTTCTCTGAAACAGCATAGGAGGGTGCAATAATATGATGCATTGATAGTTATGCCCTTTTGCAAGTAATGCACTGTAATTACCCCTTCTGCATCGCAGAAGACTGATGCCATCACCTTGCTGGCTGATTTTTGCACCTGGAAGTTTTTGGGGTAGGGGATGAAGAATGTTTCCATTGCTGTGACAGTTATTTTGTCTGAGGATCAAAGTGGTGAAACCACATTTCATCCATTGTCACATACCTTGCAAGAAAGCTGTCTTCATCTGCTTCAAATTGGTGAACAATTTCTTCACAACACTGCACACGCACCTGTCTCTGGTCTTCATTCAAGTCTTTCGGGACCCACCGAGATGAAACTTTTGGCATTCCCAAAATATCCACAACAATGTCATGATCACACCCATGGTAGATTACAAATGTAGTTTCAATGTGCTGCAATGTTGTTCAACAATCCTGCAAAATTGTATCGTGAATTGCAGTCACTGTTTCATCAGTGGTAACAATGCCAGGCCTTCCACTCCTTGGCGCATTTTCCACATTTGTTCTTCCATGTTTGAAGATGGACACCCAGTTCTTCACTGTTGCATTAGATGGAGCACTGTCATTCAGTGTATTCTGCATGTCATTTGCAATTTCCTTGGGCATCATTCCCTTCAAATGAAGATATTCTGTCACAGCACAGTTCTTGATTCTCTTGATATTCACCATTTTGCTTACACTGTTGTATACAATGCATCCTAGCAGCGAAACTAACGAAGCTAGAGCTGCAAAATTTGACTTGCATACACAAAAAGGGTCACAATAAAAGTATCTGATGTTGTTTTTGCAAAGTTTTTTGACTGCTCCGTGTATGTAATTTTACATATGGAGGTAATGTCAAAATATATGTGGTAAGTGCAACAAAAAATTTATTTTTGAAAAATGGGCAATGTAAAATCGATCATCATAATGCAGAGACCTCTTCCAGGGCTTTTGGGAGCCCCATGCTTACATTATAGTTCATTTACTCCTGGCAAACCAGTTTTAAGAGCTCCATGATATACATGACTGTAACCCAAGAAACAAAATCAATTTTTATTTGGAATATGCACCCCCATGTAGGGTCCAAAGGGAAAGTTTATATTATGGTTCAAAAATTTTTAACATATTACCCACACAAATAATGCAGGTGGAGAGTATCTTCAGAAATTTGAAAACAAATTAGAGTGTTAAGCTACCCACCCTGTTTTTGAGATTGGTATTTACATGGACCTTTGCTCCTCACAGAAATAAATTGCACCAAATGAGCCATCCAGGTATAGTTCATAACCTGACCATAAGCTTCAATCTATGAGTTGCTCACTCTCCTTGTTCAAATTCCACAGTGGTCCTCCTACATATCTTGCTAGACTAGCACCAGTAGGAGAAAAGTATATAGCAGAAAATGGCAAGATATATAAACAGTGGAGAAAGGCAGAACTGGCCCATTATTTTAATGTATAGAGAAATTTCATAGAAGAGTACAATTTGCTACAGAGTGCAAGACTGATTCAGTAAATGAAAAGAATATTGTAATATCATCTTGTGCTACCTAAATGTTAGAATTATTTGTTTGAAAACCTCTAGTGATAATATTCATCACAAACAAATCTTTATCATACAGTATACATTAACTGTTATGAATAAGTGGCAAGTATATTGGAGTAGATGAACAGCAACTTGAAATGTAACAGCTAGGACTTTTCCACTTCCTTAATGGGTGTTACCAACAGATTCTCTCTCACATTAATTAATATAAAAGCTAATGACATGTGAACAGCCCTCCTGAGCATAGGCAAATATGTGCAATATAAATAACACTACACTTCGGGAACTGTTATGAGGAAATAAACCTAAACAATGTATTCCTTATGCCCCAAGTAGACATTGTAATTTGTAGGAATGTTTGAAACCAAATTATTTTCTTATAATCACTAAAATGCAATTACAGTCATTGTCTCTAAAACATATTTTAAATCTGATGTTATTTGAAAGTAAAGAACAGATTAAATTAAAATATGAATCTTACTATGCAACTGCAAAGCAGTATTTTATCTGCCAGGCTTATTTTTAAAAGACTATTATTACTAAAAGGAAGTTCATTTTTATTAAAGCTAGGAAACATGCTAGGAAGAAATTATATTCAATATTTTATGCTTAATCCACATAAAATGTAATATGTATTGCTATACAGTATTTTACAGACTATAAGACACACTTTTTTCTTTGAAAAATTGCCTCCAACATTTAAGTATTTCTTATACTCAAAATCAATATAGAAATGTCAAGACTTTGATTTAAAATTCCCACCAGTCTTAAAAATGGCCATATATTCAATGTCATGGGAAACCTATCTCTAAACACTGTTTCCCTTCCACCCCGTCATCACAAACGCAGAACACTGTCTAGTCTGTGATGTGTCATCGTTGTCTATGGTGCCAGCGAACTTGAACTGAAAGTGATTTGTGTTATTGATAACAGTACAATTTTTTTTTTAGCAGCTAGTATCATTATGGAAAAAAAGAGGTATTCGTTTGATGTGGGCTATAAAATGAATATAATGGCATATGCAGAAGAACATGGAACAGAGCAGCTGAGTGGCATTCTGGCCCTCCACCAACAGAAAAAACCATTAGCAATTGGCAGGCTAGTAAAGAAAAACTAAAAAAATGTAGAAAGACTAAATACATAAATAGAGGACTGAATGCAAAATGGCTAAGACTAAATACATAAATAGAGGACTGAATGCAAAATGGCTAAAACTATAAGATGATATACTGAAATGGATTCAAGGACATCATCAAAATGGCATTGGAATTAATACAAAAATGATTCAAATACATGCTCAGAAACTAGTGTTACACTGGAACTTAACAGACTTTAAGAGTGCTACAGGTTTATGAAGTGTCATGGACTTAGCATGTGAACCAAAACCAAAATATCTCAGAAAATGCCACAAGAGTATGAAGAGATAAAATTATCTTAGCATCACTTTATTATTCAACATCGAAAGAAAATCAGCATGGAACTAAGGCAAATATGGACAAAACATCTCTGACATTTGATGTTCCAAGAAACAGAACTGTTGCCATGAAAGATACTAAAACTGTAACTATAAAAACAAGTGGACATGAAAAATGCACTACACTGTTGTCCTTTGATGTTGTATGGGCGGTACTAAACTTAATCCAGTGATCATTTACAAGCACAAAACAGTGCCAAAACCTTCTAAAATATCCTCAGGTGTTGTTTTTAATGTCATGTACATGAACAACAAGGGTGGATGGACAAGGCTGCTATGAAATTATGGATTAATGGAGTGTGGGAGAGAAGGAAAGGTGCTTTCTTGAGAAAGAGTTTTTTCCTTGTGCTAGATCAGTTTAGCAGTCGTTTGAAAAATTCTGTGAAAGAGAAACTGAGACAGGGAAACACAGAGCTTGCTGCTATTCCAGGAAGATTTACTTCACAACTGAAAACTCTTGATATCTCAGTAAACAAACCATTTAAAGTGTATATGAGAGAGGAATGGAACAAATGGATGGTGGATAAAACCTAACATGAATTCATACTGAAGGCAGCTTTAAAATGACATATAATCAAACAAGTATGTCAGTGGATAAAACAGTCATGGACTAGAGTGACAGATGACATTATTGCTAAATCTTTCAAGAAGTGTGGCATAAGTAACACTCTTGATGGCAGTGAAGACCATCTAATGTATAAAGAGGAAACAGAAGCAGAAGAAGAAGAAGAAGAAAGTTCAGATGATGATCTGCAGGGATTTTAAAAGTCAGTTCTATTTTATAACTAAGAATTTTTGTCTGGCTTTGCAATCTAATGATAAAAATGATAAAAATGTCATTAAAAAAACTGCTTAAAAATTAAGGTGCATCTTATAGTCCATAGCATCTTATAGTCTTAAAGACACACACTGTGCCAACTTTGTTCAGTTGTGCCACAGTTTGTTTTATTGCTTGAATGACTTCAGTAAAAAAAAAAAAAAAAAAAAAAAAAAAAACTGTAACTCAAAATCACATATCACATGTGACATGAATTAATGTGGTTATCACTACGTACTTGGTCAGTCTTTGTTATACCAGGACTTGTTGTCTGTGCCTGACCTCCATCTCCATCCCACTGCTATGCCTCAGTGTTTTCTGCCATGACATTCACCTTATCCGCACACCGTTGTGAGTGGAGTGACTACGAACAGTGAACATTCACACATTCTGTCCGACATTCAACATCATTTTCCACACTGTGCTTCTGGACAGCCGGCACCAGTCGAGCTTCCGCTACTGTTCTCGGCACATCCCACATCGGTCTTCCGCGACATATCAATCCGATCACAACTGCAACGTGTTGAGCTTCCACAACCGCAATCGACACATTCCGGTGTCTCACCCACGTCGGCCTTCCGTGTCATGACGGATCGCGCTCTACCACAACATGTCACCTTCACGATGCCACCCAACCAGCTGTTGTCACCACATCCCTGGGAGGCACACTCTCCTGGATTACTATAGCAACAACAGCTTGTTTCAGGCAGTGCCCCGACGAATTCAACTCAACCTGTTCTTCCGAACATTCTACAACGCTTACCGATGCTGCCGCCGTTTAATCCTGACAGAGCAACAACCTGGTTCAAAATTGTGGACGAAGTGTTCAACCATTACAAACTCGACGAGTCAGCCAGGTTTCTGTGCCTCATCACCCACCTGCACGACCAGGAGGACTTGATTGCTGACCTGGTCGACGCCCCGGAATTATCTACCTGGTACACTCTAGCCAAAAAGGCAGTTCTACGTCGGTTTGCACGCTCAACTGAGGCAGCAATATGGCATGTGCTCCACATCGAGCAACTATGCAACAACAAACCTTCCCAACTCTGGAGACAGCTACGCGCCTGGTCAGCGCCGATCTACTTTCTGACACAGCTCTCCTCGCCATCTGGTCAGATAAACTATCTCCTCACATCCGCTTTGCTCTGGCTCAGAGGCCTCCCGAACCTGTCGAGCAAACAGTGACAATTGCTGACAAGCTACACGATGCATCACTGCTCTATTTCGCCAGCCACTGCCTACCTGACAAGTCTCAGGTTCAGGCTCATCATCCTGCGGCCGGATGTGGCCGGGGCCGCACTGTGCCGACCGTTCTGCTCGCTCTGGAAAGCAGTAAAGAAGCTACTGGGACATCACCGGCTCCACCCATGGTCATGCCCCCTCCTGCAATTGAGTCTGCTGTGACCACTGAACCTCGGCCACCGCCACTGGCAAAGAACGTTCCGCAGGAAATGCAACCGCACCACCCGTACTGTTACTTCCACACATGGTTTGGTGAGGCGGCACGGAAGCGCTGACCACCCTGCTACTTCCCAAATGCCTCCTGCACACAACATGACAGGCTCCCCTCAGTGCTACATTCTGTCTGGGAACAACCGGATAATTGTGGACGACTTTACATGAAAGACATTTCGTCGGGATAACCCTTTCCTAGTGGACACAGGCGTAGATGTTTCACTGCTGCCCACGTCCTTAGCGTTGTCGAACATCTGCTCTCATCATACTTCACTGCAAGCCATGAATTCAACTAAACAACAATGCTCGGGTTCAACTTCACACGTCGCCTCACTCTCCGTGAACTGCAAACTCGAGTGGACTTTTTTAGTGTGCGAAACTGACGAACCTATACTAGGCATTGACTTCTTGCAACACTAGAAACTTTCACCTGACCTAGTGCGAAAGACCGTGTTTCATAACCCGTCCAAGACTCCCTTCTCCTGTGCTCTGTCGAGCAAACCCCCTCATGATAAATCGATCCGGGCTCATCTCATCTGTACATGCTCGTCTCTGTCGACGATGTTACAAGAAACCACGGATAAGTGCCTTGTCAAGCTTGAAAACGTTGCTCTCCTATGCAAGGAAAACTTCGAGCTCTCCCTCCGGCTCCACGGAACTCAGCTCCACCTCTCTGACGCAGCAAAGGAATTACAGACACTGCAGCAATGACAAAGTAAGGTCAGTAAGTGCGCCGAATCTGCTTACAGTCCCAGCAATTGAGCCTCTGTGTGCTTACCTCCCACTACACCTTGAAACTGTGCTATCAAGTCTACCATAACGTGTACTGACAATTCCACAGGACCACACCCCTCTAACACGGCAGCATTTGACACTCGGCCGGACACGAGTGCGCATGCGCGACGAGTGTCACGTGCTCTTGAACTGACAGCTCCTACCCCTCCCCTCGCGGACAGCACCTCAAACTATGCAACTTCGGCTTCTGCGCACTGCTGTGCGACCGCCTCTGACAACACAAACAGTGCATTCGCGCCTTGCGCTACGCTCGCGACAGTGCTGCCACAGGCCGCGCCCTAGGACAATGGACTCACTAACGCTTCAAGAGCTCTACCGATCTCACCTGACCACGGTGCCACTGCTTCGGGCCGGCGGCCATCTTGGCACGTTGACTCCTGGGACACTTCGCCACCTCGGCTCCTGTTGGATCCGCCGAGTGGCTCCGAACACCACGACCACGTCTCGCCTGTCTCGCCCGCCACACATTGTAAACAAACCGCCTCCCATGCCGCCGGCAACATTTCTGTCCTCACCAACAGCACGGTTCACAAGCTTCACCTCACGCCAGGCCCCCTGATCTTCAGTAAACCACGTCGACTTTGTCCTGACCTTAAAAAACAGATTTCTGAACTATTACGCTCTGGAGTCATTGAACCCTCTGCCAGTAGCTGGTCTACACCCATTCATATGACACCGAAGAAAGACGGGTCCTGGCGCATGTGCGGAGACTACTGTCGACTAAACGCACGAACAATTATGGACACCTACCCCATACCCAACATTGCCGACTTTACCAGTTCTCTCGCCGGTGCGACCACGTTCTCTGTCGTTGATTTCAAACGGGCCTATCATCAAATCCCCATGGATCCTGAAGACATCAAGAAGACAGTAATCACCAACTTAATCAGGTTATTTCAGTTTCGATTCATGCCCTTCGCTCTGAAAAACACAACCCAGACCTGGCAACGCTTCATCAACAAAGTGCTATTCGAACTAAAATTCTGCTTTGCATATCTTGATGACATTCTTGTGTTCAGCTCCTCTGTCGAGGACAACATTTGACATGTGCAAACTGTTATGAACACTCTCACAGCAGCAGGCATCGAGACCAACCAGAACAAATTGCAGCTACATCAACCCGCTGTCACTTTTCTCAGTTTTCGGGTCTCTGCCAACGGCATTTCACTGCCCCCTGAGAAAGTACAAACAATACTAAACCTACCCAGGCCTTCATCATGCAAAGAGCTCTGGCGCTTTCTGGGGAAGATTAATTATTATTGCAGACATCTACCTCAGGCTGCGGAGATTCAGGCTCTACTGACGGACGCCTTGGCAGGCACCAAGACTTCTGGATCTCGGCCCGTTCCATGGACCCCTGCTATGACTGCCTCTTTCACTGCCCTCAAAAATCTTGTTGCCAAGGCCTGCACCATCTCGCATCCTCATGCCAATGCGCAGCTTTTCATCACCACAGATGCGAGCAATACTACCATCGGTGCTATCCTTAGCCAGACAGTCGACGGCCAAACTTCGCCTCTGCAGTTCTTCTTGTGCAAGCTCACCAATGCACAATGGAAATATTCTGCGTTTGACAGGAAGTTGCTCGTGGTCTACGAAGCAATCAAGCATTTTAAGACTGATGTTGAGGGACGCCCTTTCTATGTTTTAACAGACCACAAACCCTTGGCTGCGGCCATTACAAACCCGCCAGCTGACCCGCCTCCTCGCCGCTTCAGATACATGGACTTCATATCTTAGTTCACCACCGATGTCAGAAACATAAAGGACGATGACAATATAGTTGCTGATTTCCTTTCACTAGTCGATGCCGTTCATTTGCTGTTAGACCTCTCTGAACTGCCTAGCCTCCAACCCACCGATGAGGACACGCAAAACTTGATTTCAGACTCTACCTCTTCACTACACTTCGCCCGCACCACCTTCCCTGGCATTTCTGGTGAGATCTGGTGCGACGACAATACGGGCACGTTATGCTCCCTCATCCCAACCATGCTCTGTCGAGCTGTCTTCAACGCACTGCATAATTTAGCCCACCCCAGTGGTCGTGTGTCCGCCTGCCTTGAAGCGGAGTGCTTTGTGTGGAGAAATGTCAACAAGGATTGCCAGCAACGGACATGCTCCTGCGTCACGTGCCAATGCTGCAAAGTACACAAGCACACTTCACCCCCCCCCCCCCTCTGCGCCTTTTCAGTCCCTCCAGCATATTCATATTGACATTGTCGGCCCTCTGCCCCCCCTCTAATGGCTTTCGTTATGTTCTCTCGTCTATCGACCAAACAACTCGCTGGGTCGAGGCTGTCCCCCTCCCCAATATCACGGCAGAAACTGTTGCTTGAGCTTTCGTAGAGTCATGGGTATCGCATTTTGGATGTCCAGCTATCACCACTGACCAGGGCAGTCGGCCCTGTTCAACGAGATTTGTAACATTTGTGGCATCCAGCACATCCATACCACAGCATATCACCCACAAAGTAATGGGCTAGTTGAGCACTGGCACCACACTTTCAAGGCGGTTCTTCGATGCCACAACTCTCTATGGACGGAGGCCCTTCCCTTGTGCTACTCAGCATTCGTGCGATCTATAAGGAAGACCTCAAAGGCACAATAGCCGAGTTCGTATACGGTCAGAACATTGTTCTCCCTGGCAAACTCGTGGGCCCTTCCGCTTCTCTCCCTCAGTATGACTTACCCTCCTTCGTGGACCGCGTCAGACGTCACTTCATCAACCTCGACATCCCTCCGCCCGACAGCCATTCCCGCTCTAAGGTTCATGTCCCAAAATCTCTGGACAATTGCGAGAACGTCATGCTCCGAGATGACACTGTCCGTGCTCCCTTACAACCTCCATATACCGGCCCGTACCAAGTTCTCCGGCGCTCAGCCAACACCTATGACATCCAGATAAAAGATTCAGCTGTTACAGTCTCTCTCAACAGACTCAAGCCTGCTCATGTCGAGCCCACTTCTACCCCCCTTCATGCCACGACCATACCACTCACTGTCGTGGCTCATGAGGCTCCGACCAATCCCTCCACGTTGGACTTACACACTCGGTTGAGTGACTTCCAGCTCCAATCGTCAAGCTCTTCTCTGACCTCGCCCTCTACTCCGGTCTTATGCACTCCATTGAGTGGCCACATGCTCCCCACGTCAAGCTTACCTACAATCATGCCCTCGCTGCCGGGCCCTTCGCCGGTCCCTTCAACCTCACCCCCATCGCCTGCCTCGCCCTGTCAAGATTTCTCACGCCCCCTATCTTGAACGTGCCCTCGCTCGAGGTGTTTGTGCCTGTTCCCCCCGGACATAATCCACGTCATCTCTATAATACTACATGATGATACACTGTTCGTCATGTGTTTCCCTTCATCCATTGCTTATGACACAACCTCCACCATTTCCTGCCACCTGGTGAATTGTGTTCCCCTCTCGCCTTACGTCGACCTGGACACACTTCGTGTGTTTGCCACGCCCTCCGGAGACATTGTAATCATCGCTCCATTCCACCAGCAAACCGCTGGCCCTCCTGTCACCGCACAACCAGCACACCCAGTACGACTCCCAGCGCGCTTCAGCGACTTCCAGGTTCGCTGGCTGAACCTTCCTTCATGACATCCACTGACACTTCAGCTCCCCGACGACGCTGTCGAGCTGACCGTGGTCCAGCTCCTGCACACCACCCCTGCCAACGCAATAGTCACCTTCCCCCCCCCCCCCCCCGGCCTCTCAAGAGTACTCCGTACTGTGGAGGGGGTCTATGTGGTGCCGATGAGGTCAACACCAGAATCGATCTGAGTATCATCTTTGAACTAAGCTAAACATTATCTTTGTGCAGTGCCGCCATGTCAGTTCTGTGTAAGCCTTGCTTGTGTAAAGAGGGGAATAAATGAACTATTGCAAAGTGGGAGTATGGTTTGGTGGAACCGACCCGAACTTCTCTCTCACATTCAATCCACCCAGCCACAAGATGCATATTGACCAAGTCTTCAGCTGAAACTTATTCATAATACTGTGTATCACTGTTAATGTGCAACTTACATTGGTGGAAAAACAAACTCAAGACAGAACTGAGTAGTATTGTATGCAAGATTGAGAGTGAAGACTAAAAAGTCACCCCCCCCCCCCCCCCCCCGCCTCTCAAGAGTACTCCATACTGTGGGGGGGGGGTCTATGTGGTGCCGATGAGGTCAACACCAGAATTGATCTGAGTATCATCTTTGAACTAAGCTAAACATCTAAACCTCATCTAAATGAAAATTAATTTTATGTGACATTGCACAAGGTTCCATCTTTAAATAGTAATATTACAAGGTTATGTTTGTTTTATTTGCAGTATGGTCAGCAGCAATATTGTGAGGGAATGGAACAAGTTTGTTTCCAAATAAGACACACAGTGCCCATTAACATTTGCACTGTTGTGCAGATACACTCCTGGAAATGGAAAAAAGAACACATTGACACCGGTGTGTCAGACCCACCATACTTGCTCCGAACACTGCGAGAGGGCTGTACAAGCAATGATCACACGCACGGCACAGCGGACACACCAGGAACCGCGGTGTTGGCCGTCGAATGGCGCTAGCTGCGCAGCATTTGTGCACCGCCGCCGTCAGTTTCAGCCAGTTTGCCGTGGCATATGGAGCTCCATCGCAGTCTTTAACACTGGTAGCATGCCGCGACAGCGTGGACGTGAACCGTATGTGCAGTTGACGGACTTTGAGCGAGGGCGTATAGTGGGCATGCGGGAGGCCAGGTGGACGTACCGCCGAATTGCTCAACACGTGGGGCGTGAGGTCTCCACAGTACATCAATGTTGTCGCCAGTGGTCGGCGGAAGGTGCACGTGCCCGTCGACCTGGGACCGGACCGCAGCGACGCACGGATGCACGCCAAGACCGTAGGATCCTACGCAGTGCCGTAGGGGACCGCACCGCCACTTCCCAGCAAATTAGGGACACTGTTGCTCCTGGGGTATCGGCGAGGACCATTCGCAACCGTCTCCATGAAGCTGGTCCCGCACACCGTTAGGCCGTCTTCCACTCACGCCCCAACATCGTGCAGCCCGCCTCCAGTGGTGTCGCGACAGGCGTGAATGGAGGGACGAATGGAGACGTGTCGTCTTCAGCGATGAGAGTCGCTTCTGCCTTGGTGCCAATGATGGTCGTATGCGTGTTTGGCGCCGTGCAGGTGAGCGCCACAATCAGGACTGCATACGACCGAGGCACCCAGGGCCAACACCCGGCATCATGGTGTGGGGAGCGATCTCCTACACTGGCCGTACACCACTGGTGATCGTCGAGGGGACACTGAATAGTGCACGGTACATCCAAACCGTCATCAAACCCATCATTCTACCATTCCTAGACCGGCAAGGGAACTTGCTGTTCCAACAGGACAATGCATGTCCTCATGTATCCCGTGCCACCCAACATGCTCTAGAAGGTGTAAGTCAACTACCCTGGCCAGCAAGATCTCCGGATCTGTCCCCCATGGAGCATGTTTGGGACTGGGTGAAGCATCGTCGCATGCGGTCTGCACGTCCAGCACGAACGTTGGTCCAACTGAGGCGCCAGGTGGAAATGGCATGGCAAGCCATTCCACAGGACTACATCCAGCATCTCTACGACTGTCTCCATGGGAGAATAGCAGCCTGCTTTGCTGCGAAAGGTGGATATACACTGTACTAGTGCCGTCATTGTGCATGCTCTGTTGCCTGTGTCTATGTGCCTGTGGTTCTGTCAGTGTGATCATGTGATGTATCTGACCCCAGGAATGTGTCAATAAAGTTTCCCCTTCCTGGGACAATGAATTCACGGTGTTCTTATTTCAATTTCCAGGAGTGTATTTTCAGTGAAATGCAGATACAAAGATAAATAATGGTAGGAAATTATATGGAATGCAGTTACTCTGCAGCAAGCCATCAGTGGTCCACAAAATCTTGCATCAAAATATTCAGTAAGTGTAGACTGCTGTTGGTATATTTCATTGTCTATCAAGGCACTTAACTCTGCATAATGGACCATCATACTTAGCAAATTGGAATACTATGATATCAGAGAAATGTTTCAAGCCATACTCTACGGAACAGGGAATAAAGGGTGTAAATGGGAGAGCCCTATATTAAGTTGTCAATCCTCATCTAAATGAAAATTAATTTTATGTGACATTGCACAAGGTTCCATCTTTAGCCCCTTTTTGGTTGTTAACAAACTTTCAATAGTAATATTACAAGATGTTATGTTTGTTTTATTTGCAGATCATATAGCCATAACTGTAAATGACAAATTCAATGGTATCATTATGAGATGTTATGTTTGTTTTGTTTGCAGATCATATAAACATTACTGTAAATGAAAAATCCAGTATTTGGCTTGTGGCCATTTTCAAATGCAGTTGTGTCAATGAAAACTGTCTCATATTTAATCTACGTAGTGCTACATAGGAACAAATATCACAGCGGTAAGTCAGCTGCACATCAGGTAACCATCAGTATTTTCTGGAGACGGTGGTCAGGACCAGACAATATAACTGAAAGGGTTCTACTGAGTCACCAGTTACAATAAGTACATGAAAAAAATGGCTCTGAGCACTATGGGACTTAACATCTATGGTCATCAGTCCCCTAGAACTTAGAACTACTTAAACCTAACTAACCTAAGGACATCACACAACACCCAGTCATCACAAGGCAGAAAAAATCCCTGACCCCACCGGGAATCGAACCCGGGAACCCGGGCGTGGGAAGCGAGAACGCTACCGCACGACCATGAGTTGCGGACAGTATAAGTACATGACATTATGTATTTGGGAAAAGTGTACTTTTACTTGGGTGGTACAGCACAGCAGTGGTTCAAGAGCAACAAGGAGGAGCTCGGTAGCTGGAACAAATTTAGGTCCAACTCAAGAAAATGTTTGGCAACTACCAGCAGCAAACCCATTTAGCAGAATAACAACTGAAGAACAAGGCCCAGCTGCATGGAGAAATAACACAGTCTTACATACAGAATGTTTTGGCCCTATGCCACATTGTGACTGCAAACATGACAGAAGCTGATGAAATCTCATATTTGATGAATGGAGTCACAGAAAATATATACCAAGCCCTTCTGGTAAAGGATGTCACAATGACAGGAGTTCAGCAAGTGATGACAGCAAATCATGGAAATGCAACAGAAAGATAGTCTAACGAAAGAGGTATGGCTGACTGTCAAATCAGTCAATAAATTAATCAATCTCTTTATTCATCCATTAACAATATACATTGTATGGATGTAGTCAGTTGCAATATAATTTCTTATATTTAATTTGTTTCAAAAACTTGGATAATAAATACAAATATTTTATATCAGTATATATAAATAATAATACTTTTCCATATTCATATATTCTTCAATGTTATAAAAACTATGTGTTAGTAAAAATTGTTTAAGATCTACCTTGAATTTATGAAATTCTTAAATTTTTTTAAATTGTAGCAGGCAATGCACTGAAAAGTACAGGGTGATTCAAAAAGAATACCACAACTTTAAAAATGTGTATTTAATGAAAGAAACATAATATAACCTTCTGTTATACATCATTACAAAGAGTATTTAAAAAGGTTTTTTTTCACTCAAAAACAAGTTCAGAGATGTTCAATATGGCCCCCTCCAGACACTCGAGCAATATCAACCCGATACTCCAACTTGTTCCACACTCTCTGTAGCATATCAGGCGTAACAGTTTGGATAGCTGCTGTTATTTCTCGTTTCAAATCATCAATGGTGGCTGGGAGAGGTGGCCGAAACACCATATCCTTAACATACCCCCCATAAGAAAAAATCGCAGGGGGTAAGATCAGGGCTTCTTGGAGGCCAGTGATGAAGTGCTCTGTCACGGGCTGCCTGGCGGCCGATCCATCGCCTCGGGTAGTTGACGTTCAGGTAGTTACGGACAGATAAGTGCCAATGTGGTGGCGCTCCATCCTGCTGAAATATGAATTGTTGTGCTTCTTGTTCGAGCTGAGGGAACAGCCAATTCTCTAACATCTCGAGATACTGTAGTCCAGTTACAGTAGCACCTTCGAAGAAAAAGGGACCAAAAACTTTATTGGCTGAAATGGCACAGAAAACGTTCACCTTAGGCAAGTCACGTTCATACTGAGTTGTTTCTCGCGGATTCTCAGTGCCCCATATACAGACATTGTGACGGTTGACTTCCCCGTTAGTGTGGAAAGTTGCTTCATCACTAAACACAATCTTTGAAACGAAAGATTCATCTGTTTCCATTTGAGCCTAGTCAACAGCGCCTCAAGCGAACAAATGTACAACTAAATGAAACTTTATAGCTCCCTTAATTCGCCGACAGATAGTGCTTAGCTCTGCCTTTTGTCGTTGCAGAGTTTTAAATTCCTAAAGTTGTGGTATTCTTTTTGAATCACCCTGTATTTTGGGCTGGTAGTTTACACTTTTATGGTAAAGCACTCCTTTGCGGATGTCTCTGTGAAAATCATCTCTGTTTCTTGTTTCATCGTTATGAACTTGATTATTTAATGTTGAAAATTCCTGGTGAGTTTTCAGAAAGCAGACACATTCATAGATGTATCAGCTAGGAAGAGTAATTATTTTAAATTCTTTAAATATTTCCCTGCATGACACTCTACAGAGAACCCCATTCATTATTCTAATAGCGCTTTTTTGAAGTTTGAAAGCTTGTTTTGCCATACCTGTATTTCTCCAGAAGATGACACCATATCGAAGCAAACTGCTCATATAAGCATAATAAGCACACAACAATGATTCAGTGTTGCAACAGTCCTGAAGCATTCTTAGCTCATAGCAGCATTTACTTAGTTTTTTACTCAAACCTTCTAGATGCTTTTCCCATCTCAAGTGCTCATCCACCCATATGCCTAGGAATTTTGTGTATGGAGCTTGTGCAATACCATAGTTCCCTAACTCAGCTTTTACTCTTCTTCTAGCTTTACTTTTAATATTTCTAAAATTCATCAATACCGTTTTATCCTTATTTATGATCATAGCATTATCGCTAAACTGTTATCCTGTCTCATTTATTGTCCTAGAGACATTGTGCTGTAGATTATCCTCAGTGTATCCTTTTATGAAAATGCTAGTGTAATCAGTGAACATCACCATTTCTGCATCTGTCAGATGGTTTGGCAAATCATTTATATACACCAAGAACAACAAAGCACCTAACACGAAACTCCATAGCTAGTTTTTTTGAAATCTGAAGTATACACTTTGCCTTCATGACATATTTGTACTTTCTGTTGTCTATCAGAGAGATAAGACTTGAACCATTTGAAGACAAGTCCCCAGACTCCATAAAATTCTAGTTTCATAAGCAATACGTCATGGCTGATTAGATCAAATGCTTTAGATAAATCTAAGAATATCCTGCAGCTTAATTCATTCTTGTCCAAGGCATTTAGGACCATTTTCATGAATTGGAGGACTGCCATTTCTGTGGATCTGTTCTTTCTAAACCCATTTTGAGCATTAGTCAGTATTTTATTTTTATTCAGGAAGTCAGCTAACCTTTCATACATTACTCTTCAATTACTTTAGAAAAACCTGACAGTAATGACACAGGCCTATAATCATTTATGTCAGCTGTACTATCCTTTTTGTGAAGTGGCTTTATTATGGAGAGTTTTAGTTTTGATGGGAACACCTCTGTCCTGAAAGAAGTATTGATAATGTCAGTTAGGTGAGTATCTATACTGGTAGAACTATGTTTGATTACCTTGTCTGCAATTCCGTCAATACCACAAGACATTTTAATTTTAGCTTATTAATAGCATTAATAACTTCACATTCTGTTAATGGGTACAGAAACATTGTCTTTTCACAAGTTGGTACTTTTATGTTTTTGTTGTTTGAATTGCACAGACTTTTAATTAGGTTCAGTGCTATGTTCACATAATGTTCATTGAGTATATTGGCTATCTGTTGAGCATATTCTATCACTTTACCCTAACTTTTAATTTTGAAATTATGGGTCTTGGTTTTACATTTTCCTATGATATTGTTTATAACCTTCCAAATCGATTTTGATTTATTGCTTCCCTTATTAATGTATGAATCACTGCTTACCCTCTTTGCTGCATGTAAAACTTTCCTATAAACACTCTTATATTTCCTGTAGTATGCTTTTATTGTTGTATTTATTTTATCATGCTTGCATAGGTTTATAAGGGTGATTGCTGATTTTTTAATCCCTTGTGTTAGCCATGTGTTTGTCTTCTCACTGACTTTAATTCTTTTTAATGGGAATGCCACATCTAGCAATATTTATAAACAGTAAGAAAACTGTCATACTTTTTGTCTACATCATGAGTTTGTTGTATGCCCCACTGCACCATTATGTTGTTTGCATTAATAAGTCTTCTTTGTACATATTTTTCAGTGACAGTGCATTTCTTATTGTTCCCATTCCTTATCATCATTTTTAAAGCCCTATAGTCAGAAAAGCCTTTATCTGTTACTTCAATATTGTACTCACAGCTTAGTTTGTTGGTAAATATCTGATCAAGTGTTGTTTCAGAACCATCCCCATATCTGGTAATTTCCTGCACAGTAGGTTACATGTTGTATGAGTTAAACAGATTTACAGATTTAATAATTGTACCTTGTTCTTATTACTTTTGTTGAAATTAAAGTTAAAGTCACCAAGAACTATTGTACATTTTGACCTGCCTCTCAATTCATTTAAAAGTTCATTTATATAATATAAGAATGGGCAAAGTCACCTGAGGGGGACATGTGGAGGCAAGCAATGATAGTTTGACAGCCTCTAAGTTCACAAATACAACATTCAAAATATTTTTCTGCACACTTCACCTTCCTAAGTTTTACCTCTTTACATTTAACATTACTTCTAACATAGACGCATACACCTCCACATTTATGTTTACCTGCAAAAGCTACTTATTAAGTCAAAGTCTGGTATATTTGCTGCACAAATCTGAGTGCCCCGAAGCCAGTACTCATTGATACACAGCACAGAAACCTCCTTATGATTACAGTTTAAAATTACTTCCAGCTCACACATTTTGTTGCTTAGTCCTTGTACATTCTGATGCACCAAAGCCAAGCCACATAGTGTCCCCTTCAGGCTGCTTGGTAGAAAAAAATCCTTCAAGTGTTCTAAATTGCTGATACAAGATAATTTTTTATTTACTATATTAAGTATGTTTTGGGCCAGCAGTGTCTTTCCTAATCCACTTAGGCCTTGACCATGTCTTATATGGCAAATTCTCAAGCATTTACATTTGTGAGAGCATTGATGGTTACAACTGATACATTCCTTAATATCTAAAAGAATTAGATTTTTAAACGGTCTGCAAATTGTTTCAAAATAATTGTTAGTTTTGGTTATTTCTCTGTTTACACATAATGATTAAATTAAATCATAATGATGAGGTATTTTAAATAATATAACATTTGTGTTAGTTAACTTGCCCAGTATTGTCTTAAGAGCTGTTGTTGCTGCAGCTGTTTCATTGTGGTGTACACCATTGGAACCACCTATGAGAACTGCAGAGTCACTCCTTGAAAAATTACTGCAGTTTTAAGTGTTGGTGAAGATCTGGTTGAATCTTGCTCCAGGTTTCACTATGCCTTCAATTTTAATTTTTTTTTTTGAGTTGTCAGGGTCTTCATTTTTGCAGCCATCCCTCTTCCAAAACCATTGGAGTAGATTATGATTTGCATTGTTTTTTCTCTTGGTATTTCTTGACTCTGTGTTCCATCTTGTTCTTTATATGTTTAATTTGATACATTTTTTGTTTTACTCAATTTCAAAACAGGCACCATCAAATCTGGGTTGCTGCAAGACTTTTTGCTGTGGTTTTTATTAGCTGATTTAAATACATCTGCACTTTTTGTGCCACAATCCATGTTGTTCTGTTTCTTGTGTTTGGCTTCAGATGTGACTGTGTATTTCATTATCTTCAGGTCCATTATAATCAGGTATGTCACAAATTGTAGGCCTAATAGTTTTTGACGTACATTCATCACAGTTCCAGTTTTTTATGATTATCTCCTGTCCCTTGTATGTCACAAATTGTAGGCCTAATAGTTTTTGACGTACATTCATCACAGTTCCAGTTTTTTATGATTATCTCCTGTCCCTTTAGTCAGGCATCTACTTTCTCACATCAAAAATGAAATATGTTTCCACATACTGTGCACTCAACACCACTTCTCACAGTTTTCTGGCATTTTTGACAATGTTTATTGCTGAAACTTCCTGGCACAGTAAAACTGTGTGCCGGACCAAGACTCGAACTTGGGACCTTTGCCTTTCGTGGGCAAGTGCTCTACCAACTGAGCTACCCAAGCACAACTCACGCCCTGTCCTCACAGCTTTACTTCTGCCAGTACCTCGTCTCCTACATTCCAAACTTTACAGAAGCTCTCCTGTGAACCTTGCAGAACTAGCACTCCTGAAAGAAAAGATATTGCGGAGACATGGCTTAGCCACAGCCTAGGGGATGTTTCCAGAATGAGATTTTCACTCTGCAGCGGAATGTGTGCTGATGTGAAACTTCCTGGCAGATTAAAACTGTGTGCCTGGCCGAGACTCGAACTTGGGACCTTTGCCTTCCGTGCGCAAGTGCTCTACCACTTGCCCGTGAAAGGCAAAGGTCCCGAGTTTGAGTCTCGGCCCGACACACACTTTTAATCTGCCAGGAAGTTTCACATCATTGCACATTCCGCTGAAGAGTGAAAATCTCATTCTGGAATGTTTATTGCTTCTTTCGCCTGTATTTTTACTATTCAAATTTTCTGTTACCACTTCACTGTACTATGGAGATTCACACTGTTGTTTTCATTGTTTAAGTTCATCATTTTTTAGCTTTAACCCACTAATTCCATCCAACAGAAATGTTGTAATATCATATTTAGTGTCTTTGCTGTTTACATTTTTGTGTGTTTCATCTTTACAGAAATTGAAACAGTACCAAGTCTTTTGTTTTGAACTTACGTTTGCACACTTATAGTGGTAAATTGTTTCACATTTTAGACACATTATTCCTATGCCAATTGAAGAATACCATAGTGACCTTGCCTCTCTCTCACATCCCAGACAGTAAGAGAAGAGTTACAGCAGTGTATGACAATATAAATATCAGACCAATTACACAGTGGATAATAACATTGAATGTTGACCTGATATGTCATGGGGTAACAGAGAATGTTGAAGAAGATGTATATCAGTCTTTAGCATCAGTCTTCACCACCAGCTGAACACACAAGGTAAAATGGCTCAGCCAACTTGAACTTGTGCAGTAAAAATCAAATGACAACCCAGCACCTGACCAATGCAGGTACAACCAACTCTCACACCAAGTAAAATGTCCCACAGAAAAACAAATATTTGGAGGACTGAGCACGACATACCAGTGTGCATCCTTTGCAATGAAAGAAGGCAAATTTTTGATGACTACTACACTGACAGACATCAACCATCACAACAGTTTTATTCATGCCAATCATCTGCAGATGACTATAGTCGAACTGTGAGATGAAGCTCATTGTTGTAACCTGGATGATCCCAAACACACCATAGTCATTCCCTGCCACCCTACAGAGGTACTAGCCAATTGCCTAGCCACCAACTTTGGAAAACTAAGTGAAGTGACTATCTATGGAGGTGAGGGTGCCACAGATGCAAATTCTCCATAGACAACAGTCACCAAGATGTCAGGAAATCTGCCTGATGTGTTGATCGATGGCCAAATTGTCTGGGTGCTCGTCGACTCAAAGGCTTCCTTTACCATGATTTGAATGTTTATCATCAGCAGCTAAAGAAGACTGTGTTCTGTGATACAAAAGTGATTGTGCTGAAAGTCACAAATGGATAATATGTCTGGTCATCAGGAATGTGTAGTGCAAGAATAACTATCAGTGACAGAACAAGATCTTTGAATTTGTCATTTTAGCCAAATCTAGTCATAATGTTATACTTGGGTCATAAGCCATCATAGACTGTGGAAGATCAGAGCTCCAGACTCACAAAGCCATTCCAACAAGCACGCAGAACAAAGACTGCTCTGGATGGTTGTCTGCTGTTGAAAACATTGTTTTTCCACAGTCATGAATGAGATGAGCTCCAGTCACGAAGTGTGAAGCTCAGTGAAACTGTGAAGTTTTTGTCAATTGCAAAAAGCTTCTCAGGCTCACAAAAGAAATCTACATACCAGTAATGATCATAAGAATTGTAGGTCATCGTGGAGAACTTTGGATCACTAATTGTCACGAGCAGCGACAACTCAATTCTAGAGGTATGTGTGAAGGGATAGCCAAACCAGTCCAGGAAGGGTAGCTCGCAAGGGAACACTCCCAAATGTCAATAAAAGACCTTTATGAAACTTGGCAGGTGTGTAGAGGGGGCAAAATAGTACAATACCTATCCTTTTGTTTGTGCCCAGTTTCACTTGTAAGGGGTAAAACACCTGCTGAAAGGTAATTTGGCATTTTAGGTTTAGAATCTTTGAAATGATTTTTCATATAAAATTTGGTATGTAATTAACATTCTTGAAAAATGTATAATCTACTTTTGTAATAATTTGAAATTTTACAAAATACCCCACCTCAATTAATTAATTTTGGAATGTGAAAACTTTTGTTACAACATAAATTAAAAATGCTTTCAGATCATATACTTTCCTGTGTAATAAAGCTGGTTTCTGAAATACCATTTTTGGAAAATAAGCTCTACACAATGTGCTGCCAGAGTACTTTCAACTCACCTAATTAAAATATCTAAACATACATTACTATTCTAATTATTTATTTTACTTACATTTGTTTTATGTTGTAAATTGTTATTTTTCATTTATTTTTTTATTTTTATTTTGTTAATTGAAATAATAAATAACTCATTTTTATGATAGAAAATAATTACAATAATTGACATAAAAGTTTTCTGAATAGTGTACTGCATCATAATGTAAAGACTGTACTGGCTAAGCCAATATTTCAGCTGTGGTTAAAGTGTCCTTCTTCATCTGTACACCCAAAAGAAAGCCTCTGTAACTGTGCCTAAAAGTTGGTTTCTCCAGTATATTTTTTACATTATGATGTGGTACAATACTCAGAAAACTTTAATGTCAACTGACTCTGGCCATTGAAGCCGCAGCAGTTAAGTTACATCTTGCTCATAAAATGAATGAAATTTCTTTACATAATACACACAACAGAGAAGACAATATAAAACAAAATTCAGTAGGATTTCAAATTGTCATGGGTGAACCTTTAAATATCCTGAATTTTATCAGCAATATTGCAGTGCATTAGTAAGTCTTGGAAAAGAGAAATGATGATGTACTAGTGAATGCAGCTAGAGTGTATTGTTTCTCAATTTGAGATTGATCTCATAATCATTCAACAGAAATAGATCTGCAAATCTTCTCGCAAAGTTCTTCCAACACCAAAAGCTGTATATGTTCCACAGCTGTACCTGTGCCATTGAACCATTTGGGATCACCAGATGTTTCTTGCCCTCAGATATGACACTCAAAATGGTTTTTTCACATTGATCACCTGCCTTCTCATAGTTTCAAAAGAAACTAATGATGAGTTTGGACACATGTGCAGCCATGGGATGTATACAGCTTTCGATGATGGAGGAACTTTCTGAGAAGACTTTCAGATCTAGTTCTGGTGAATGATTATGATGACTGGTGAGAGAGACTTTGAGGCTTGTGGAGTATGATGTCACAGTTATATGCAAAAGCAGATGTAGATACAAGGATGCTGACTGCTTTTTAAGAAATCCTTTGGTGCCACACATCAGCATGTATGAAAACTCAGTCATTGCTGCATTAAATGGCATTGTTGCTGAACAGAAGGAAGAACCAGCATTGCTGAAAACCATAGAAGCCTTAAAGAAAGAGAAACCAACCAAAGGAGAATTCCAGTTAGTATATGGAGCACTGTACATGAGGAACTATGGTCCACTGGGACAGAAATGTTAGCTTGTCATCCAATTTATGTACTGTCTTGTAGTATTTTCATTACTCTGTAACATCTGATCACCTTGGATTTGCTGCCTGCAGCAGAACCATTCAACTCATTCATTCATTCATTCATTCATTCATTCATTCATTCATTCTTTATTGATCCACAGCATTATTTTGTGTACATGATATGGGACAAGTCATTATAGTAGTTAAACATTTAAAAATACATAACACCAAATTAAATACATCTAGAGTAACGCTGCTTGGTCCAAGTCGCCTTCTTATGGTTCGCACATCTCCCCTCATCGGAGGTTCGAGTGCTACCCTTGGTCTGGGTGTGTGTGCTATCCTTAGCGTAAGTTAGTTTAAGTTAGATAAAGTAGTGTGTAAGTCTAGGGACTGATGAACTCAGCAGTTTGGTCCCATAGAAGCTTACTATAAATTTCCAAAATTTCCTAGGCTCACTCAATTGTATGATAGTTATAGGTTACAAGATATACACTCCTGGAAATTGAAATAAGAACACCGTGAATTCATTGTCCCAGGAAGGGGAAACTTTATTGACACATTCCTGGGGTCAGATACATCACATGATCACACTGACAGAACCACAGGCACATAGACACAGGCAACAGAGCATGCACAATGTCGGCACTAGTACAGTGTATATCCACCTTTCGCAGCAATGCAGGCTGCTATTCTCCCATGGAGACGATCGTAGAGATGCTGGATGTAGTCCTGTGGAACGGCTTGCCATGCCATTTCCACCTGGCGCCTCAGTTGGACCAGCGTTCGTGCTGGACGTGCAGACCGCGTGAGACGACGCTTCATCCAGTCCCAAACATGCTCAATGGGGGACAGATCCGGAGATCTTGCTGGCCAGGGTAGTTGACTTACACCTTCTAGAGCACGTTGGGTGGCACGGGATACATGCGGGCATGCATTGTCCTGTTGGAACAGCAAGTTCCCTTGCCGGTCTAGGAATGGTAGAACGATGGGTTTGATGACGGTTTGGATGTACCGTGCACTATTCAGTGTCCCCTCGACGATCACCAGTGGTGTACGGCCAGTGTAGGAGATCGCTCCCCACACCATGATGCCGGGTGTTGGCCCTGTGTGCCTCGGTCGTATGCAGTCCTGATTGTGGCGCTCACCTGCACGGCGCCAAACACGCATACGACCATCATTGGCACCAAGGCAGAAGCGACTCTCATCGCTGAAGACGACACGTCTCCATTCGTCCCTCCATTCACGCCTGTCGCGACACCACTGGAGGCGGGCTGCACGATGTTGGGGCGTGAGCGGAAGACGGCCTAACGGTGTGCGGGACCGTAGCCCAGCTTCATGGAGACGGTTGCGAATGGTCCTCGCCGATACCCCAGGAGCAACAGTGTCCCTAATTTGCTGGGAAGTGGCGGTGCGGTCCCCTACGGCACTGCGTAGGATCCTACGGTCTTGGCGTGCATCCGTGCGTCGCTGCGGTCCGGTCCCAGGTCGACGGGCACGTGCACCTTCCGCCGACCACTGGCGACAACATCGATGTACTGTGGAGACCTCACGCCCCACGTGTTGAGCAATTCGGCGGTACGTCCACCCGGCCTCCCGCATGACCACTATACGCCCTTGCTCAAAGTCCGTCAACTGCACATACGGTTCACGTCCACGCTGTCGCGGCATGCTACCAGTGTTAAAGACTTCGATGGAGCTCCGTATGCCACGGCAAACTGGCTGACACTGACGGCGGCGGTGCACAAATACTGCGCAGCTAGCGCCATTCGACGGCCAACACCGCGGTTCCTGGTGTGTCCGCTGTGCCGTGCGTGTGATTATTGCTTGTACAGCCCTCTCGCAGTGTCCGGAGCAAGTATGGTGGGTCTGACACACCGGTGTCAATGTGTTCTTTTTTCCATTTCCAGGAGTGTAGTATTTGCATACTTATTAGTTGTTCAAAATTATGGTCAGCTAGGCTTAATTAAAATTAAAATTTGAGGATACATTTAAAATCAAATTAAGTACAGATAAAAATTATATAATATATACAATAGTTAAGATTTACTAGATAACTATAATGAGTACATACAAGTAGATTAATTTTTAACAGTCTGTTAGGCCTTATTGAAATTTACATTTTGAAGATTTTTGTTTTGGACCTTAAATATTTTATTGGATTCAGAACTGTGGCCCCAGAATATGAGGTCATATGTCAGAATTGAGTGAAAAAGAACATGATACAATGATATTATGATTTTTATACACGTGACTTCCCTGACTGACAGAAGCATAAAACATACTTTACTTAGCTTGGTAGCTAAGCTGTCAGTGTGCCTTTTCCAACTCAGAGTGTCGCAGATAGATATTCCAAGGAATTTAGTTACATTTTCCAGTTCAGTACTATTTCTGCCTATTTGTATAGTTGGGACATTTAGCCTATTAACTGTAAGCCATGAATCCAATAGCCAACCTGGGTTGACTGCAGTCAGATATCAGAATATTGATGTCGCCTGCAAAAAGGAAGGTACTGCAAGTCGGTAGGTGAAGAGCAAGATCATTAATGAAAATAAGGAATACGATCGGGCCTAAAACTGATCCTTGAGGGACACCATGTTTTACGGTTTGCATATCAGAACATGAAACTGTAGATTTTCCTGAATGGGGGACCTCACATAACTGCACATACTGTTTTCTGTTTAGTAGGTAGCTTGCAAACCAGTCGTAGACAGTGCCCCATATACCGTAGCTATATAGATTTTGTAATAGTATTCTGTGGTTTACAGAATCGAAGGCCTTTGTAAGATCAAGGATCAACCGCACAACTGGCTGTTTGTTATCTATGAGAGTGAGAGTTGTATGAAGAAATTTGTAAACAGCATCTACTGTTGATTTCCCCTCCTGGAATCCATATTGAGCTGGAGAAAGCATACTATACTTATTCAGAAATGATTTTAGTCTGTCAGCCACTACATACTCAAATATTTTACTAAACACAGAGAGGACTTCTATTGGCCGATAATTATTGGGATCTTGTTTAGAGTCATTTTTGTGTATCGGTATAATTTTTACTATGGTAAGTAATTTAGAGAATATACCTTCCAAACATGAAGAATTAATGATATGTGATAGAGGCTTAATTATTATACTTGAACATCTGTCAACAAGGAAACAAGAGATTTAATCTTATCCAGCAGAAGGAACCTGTTTTTATTTTTTGGCCGATTGTATTTTCAATTTCTCCTTCTGTGGTTGGTGATAAGAATAGTGAAACAGTAGGGTTGTTCGAAAGAGGGGCCAGCAAAGGGTTATTCTTTAAGTGACTAGTAAGGGTTTCAACAGAATTTGTGAAGAAGGAGTTCAACTCATGAGCTGTTTCTTTTTCGCCAGTAATCAGTCTTCCATTTATTTCTAGGTTACTTCTATATGTAATGTTTTTAGTCCTACCTGTATTAGTGTTAAATATCTGCCACATACATTTACTTTTGTTAGTTGAATTTTTGAGTAGTATATCAAAATGAGGTTTTTTGGCTGCCTTGACAACATTTCTAAATATCTTTTTATAAGCAGTGAAGTATTTTTTAAAATGAACACTCCTGCCATAGCCTTTTTTTGCTCAGGGAGAAAAGCTCCCTCTTTATTTTGGAGGAGGTTATAATGTCTAAAGTGCTCCACTTTTTGGAATAGCCAGGAACACCTATTTTTCATTTTAAAGGAAAATGGTAATTGAAGTAATAGGAGAAAATGTTTAGGAAGGATTCATACTTATCATCTACCATTTGTGATTGAACGTGTGTCTGCCAGTTTTCTTTACCCTTGTGGGATAGAAAATTTAGAATATTGTTTTTGAAAAGTTTCTGCTTTCTCTTACTACATTTTTGACTAAGGAATCCCTATGTGGTAACTTTGCAGTTATAATTATAGCATTGTGGTCTCAGAAATTTCTAAGTTACTCATAGACCATTTAATTTTTAAGCACAGAGCACCCTGTGTGTTGACCACTGATTGTGAAAAAGTTTTCCTGTCTAGACTTGTACCAGAAGTAATTCCATATTTTGGTATCACACACAGGATGACAACTGGAAAATTGCAAATTTATGGTAAGTTCTATGGGACCAAACTGCTGAGGTCATTAGTCCCTAGGCTTACACACTACTTAATATAACTTAAACTGACTTATGGTAAGGACAACACACACACACACACACACACACACACACACACACACACACACCCCAAGGAGGACTCGAACCTTCAACGGGGGCAGCCATGCGAACCATGGCAAGGCGCCTCAGACCGCACGGCTACCCTGTGCGGTGGATGACAACTGTCTGCCATTCACAGACACTTCATCAAGAAGACAAAATTGCAGAGATGTTGTCCATGTCCTCCATATGAAGCCCTACTACATCCTAGATCAACAATGGGAAGTTCAAGGAATGATATCAATGCCTCCACTGGAGGGGGAAAATTTGATGCTCATCATAGCAAAGAGGATGTAACAAAATGATGAGAACTTGAGGCTTCAACAATGCCACAAGGAGCAACTGTAGTCAACACCAATGAGAACTTCTGAAACAGTAGGTTACTGTTTCTCCAAGAGAGGGAGCAAGGCCACCAGCTGTGGTGCAACTACTCACGATATGCAGTTCACATGCAGCAAGATCTTTCCACTCAACATATGCATAAATGTAACATGCAGATAGTGGAGGCTGTTAGTGATTTTTTTGGAATTAAAATTTGATAATAATTTCAGTTTGGGGGGAGCATATAAGAGAAACTGCTGAAATGTCTAAACAAATCTTTGTTGTCAAGGTGAATATAGTCAGATATATGTGATGTAAAACTAAAACAACATACTTGGTTTACTTTCATTCCATAGTGCCATATGGTACCATATGATGAGGTACTTCATAAAGGTATGTTAAAAAATTTTTTTTCCAAGTTTAAAAACATGTAATACAAATTATATATGGAGTGAATTCAAGAATGACTTGCAGAAGCCTGTTCCAAGGAGTGTGTATACTGTACCACTGCTTCTCAGTATATTTATTTTGTAATTAAATTTTTCATAATTAATTGTATATATTTCAAACCAACAACTCAATTCAAAATATCAGTGCTAAGAATAATCACTTTCAGTGCAAAAATATAATCTGTGTAAGTAAGTCTCTTAAAATGTTTTTGCTTTGATGATGCTTGACTTGCAATAATGTATGAATTATTTTATGTACTTAAGTTCATGTATATTTAAATATTTGTGTTAAGATTTTTATTGATGTATAAATGAGAAAATTATACAATTTGCTACCTTTTCCTCATCCTTAAGGGTAGGTAGAAGGAACATAACTTAGCAGTTCTTCTGTAACTCTATATTATGTAATTTTACGTCCGCCCCCGGTAGTTGAGTGGTCAGTGCAACAGAATGTCAATCCTAAGGGCCCGGGTTCGATTCCCGGCTGGATCGGAGATTTTCTCCACTCAGGGACTGGGTGTTGTGTTGTCATAATCATCATCATTTCATCCCCATCGATGTGCAAGTCACCAAAGTGGCGTCAAATCGAAAGACTTGCACCCGGCGAACGGTCTACCCAACGGGAGGCCTTAGTCACACGACATTTTTTTTAAATGTATTTTTACAATATTATTAGAAGGAAAGTTGCTATTCACCATATAATGGAGATGTGAGGACAAAACTATAAGTGATCCTTTATGTATTGTCAATATATTCAACTTTCATTTTGCAAGTATTGTACAAAGCCTCATAAAAACCCAAAGACAAACAAAGATTAAACATAACATCTCCACTAATCCTAAAACTATGTTCTTATACTCTGTAAGTGTGCAAGAAATACAGAATGCAATCAACAAACTAAAAAATAAATTGTCTTGTGGCACTGATGGCATTCCAGATAAAGTACTTAAACACAGCATAAATATTGCTCGTCACCTTGTACACATAATTAATGCCTCTTTCAGCACTGGAACATTCCTAAAGAACTAAAGCTGTCAATAATAAAACCATTATATAAAAATGGTGATCCTCATGATGTAAAAAACTTCAGACCCATATCCTTGATATCCTGCTTCTCAAAAGTTATTGAAAGAATAATGCATGAAAAACTCTCTACTTTCCTGTACACAAGTAGAATATTAGTCGGTGAGCAAAATGGCTTCAGAAAAAATAGGTCAACTGAAACAGCTGTATATAATTTCCTAAAACGTCTCCTCATCTCTATAGATCATAATGAAGTAAACTGTGGGGTGTTTTTAGATTTATCGAAGGCATTTGATATTATTGATGATGAATTATTGCTCGAGAAACTATATTGCTATGGCTTACGTGGTACTGTTCACAGCTGGTTTAAATCATACCTGTCAGACAGATACAAGAAAGTAGAAATAGTTCACGAAGGAACCTCTTACTTTTCAGAATATAAGAAAGTTAGTAATGGAGTGCCACAAGGTTCTGTCCTGGGACCCCTCTTGTTGTTGATTTTCATAAATAACCTGCCAAACTGTTTAATGCTAGCTAATGCTGTATTGTATGTGGATGATACAAGTCTTTTTATTAAAGCTCAAAATGAGACTGACTTGCAACACAAAGTAGAAATAACAAAAGAAGAAGCAGGAAAATGGTTTAGAGAGAACTGTTCATTTGTAAATGAGAAGAAAAACAGTATGGATGAATTTCAGGCACGTATCGAATAAAGTAAAGTCCAATATAGTTTTGAAACTTGGTGAACAGAAGATTTTACAAACTTCAGACGCAAAATTTTTAGGTATCTTGTTAGACAAGCATCTAAAGTGGGATAAACATATTGAAATGCTCAATAAAAAGCTAAGTAAATGCTGCTATATACTGAGAATGCTGAAAAACTTATTTTGGGGTAATTCAAGTCTGGCAAACCGGTCATTCATTATTCAAAAATGAGCATTAAGAATAATGAAAGGGGCTGCACCAAGAGAGCCCTGAAGGAAAATTTTCAAAGAATTTCAAATAATGTCGCTTCCATCTTTATATATCTACAAAAGTATCTGCTTTTTCAAATCACACCCCAATTTTCTTCTTTAAATAGTGAGTGCCATGACTACCCAACAAGAAACAGGAATGATTTCCACAGAGAAACACACAAAACAGCCCAATATCGCAAAAGTGCAATGTCACTATGTTCTGAAAATCCATGTACTCTGTAACACTGTAAAAACATTCTCTTAATAACATTTTTAAGCTCATTTTTAAAAATGTAAAACTGTTCTATCTTTTTGATGCGTAAGGGAAGAGCACTAAAAAGGATTTTGGGGTGATATATAAGAAATAGAACCTGCCATCAAGTAGCAAACTGCTGTTTTCAAAATAAACATTACTAGAAGTAAATAGAAAAAGATAATATTGCTGTAAAAATTTTAGGTATTTATAACTTTGGATTGCATGGAACGCTAAAGTTTGGGTAAGGCTTTCATGGAGTTTGATGGCTTTTCTCATTTATTGTGAAATGACCTTCAAATATATTTTATCGTCTATTCAAAAATGATTATGCCACTCCTTAGAAGCAACCTTCAGTTCCTGTAACAAACTGGCATGTGAATACAACCATTCTTTAACCATTCAAACAGAACAGAAAAATGGGTTTTCACCATTGTTATGGATGAGATAAGGCAGGAGTGGAAGCACAAATAGGAAATGAAAATATGAGAGCAATGGCTTAATGGTGTGGGGAAATGAAAGAGAGGTACAAGAAACACTATGTATATGGGAGTAAATGGTGGGAGAGTATGGATTGAAATTTAATAAAAAGAATTATGAAATTATGGTGACAATGAGGATTAAGATGAGAGTAGCAATGGAGATAAGTATTAGAGGGCAAATACTAAAGAAATTGAAAAATTTCAAGCATTTAGGGAGCATAGCAGAAGACAGCAGGTGAAACGATAAAGAGGTTAAGGAAAGGGGAAGACAACCCAAAGCATTCCTGCAGAGTGTATGAAGTCTGATTGGAGGAAGGCTGCAGTACCCAAAAGGAAGAAAATTATTGCTACACCACGCGTAATATGTTCCAATACTGAAGGTGATAGGGGGAAAAAGACCTTGGGACAAATGGACTGTTGGAGTGAAGGAAAAAACTGGAACAAAGTAGAGAAAGAATCATGGTGGGAGGACAGGAAATGATGGAGAGTGAAACAATTATACAATTTATGAACCTTTCTGCACATTTAGTGATGCAGTGAATGGAATGAAAATAGTCATATTATGAATATAATGAAATGTTAAATATCATTTTGGAAAAGGTATTGCATTGCTACTCAGGAAAGAAAATTACAAAAGGTGTTGCAGCACTACTGTAAATGGTATTTCCAGTTGCAGAATGACTTGGCTGACTATTGTGAACATGATAAAGCTGATTTTTCTGTTGCTGAATCACTGGCAACCACTGTAAATGTGTGTTATGGGTTAACAATCCTGACACTAAAACGGGTTTAAATACCATCTCTTCATCTATTATTATTACTTCTCTCCAGAGATGATTTGCCTGATAAATATCTGTCTTTTGGTTATGAGTTACATGTCACTGGCAGATACAAGTACTCCATAGAGGAAAAAGTTAGATTGATTGTTTGGGATGCAGTGACTATTTTTAATGCAACTGACATTTTTGTCAACATACTGAAAGTGCTGTCAAACTAACAATGAACTTGATGGAAAGTGCATGACATCATGGGAAAGGGTAAAGCAAGAGCAAGAAGGGAAGAATATATTACTCTCCAGCAGTTAAAACTTATGACAGATGCTACCACCTATTAGGGAAATGACACCAAGGAGTGGGGAAGGTCATAATGTGCATTGAGTGTGTTTGCTTCAGTCCACATCAATCATTGTGAAGAGACCTATCCAGATGGTGTCAAATGCACAGACCCAACAAGTTGCAGATTTTGTCTCATGTAAAAGTAAATCCACATTTAAATAATTTTTGATAAACTTGAAATGGACAAATTTCAGTGTAGAGTGAAGAGTTGATTGACTCAGTGTTTAAATGATAGGAGACAGAGTGTTGTATAAGACAATGCAGACAGTTTTAATAATGAATTATCATTTGACTGTGACCACATCATTACTGGTGCTCCACAGCATTTGCTACTGGCTCTGCTCCCATTCTTTCTGTATGTGAATGACCTTCCATATTGTACTTGTTATAATGATTGTACCAAACACACAGAGTGAAGTGAACCAACAGAATGAATGATAAATGAAATTTTCACTAAAATATTTATTGGTTTCCTCTTTGTGAGAACAATTCCTGCAGTAAAACTTTCAGAGTAATTAACACACAGTCTATCTATAGCTTCTGTAATTCCCTACAAGAAGTAGAGTGGGACCAGATTGAGCTCTTTGACAATGTTAATGACAAGTATAATGCTTTTCTAAATGAATTTATCTGCCTATTCGAAGCAGCCTTTCTTGAAAGGACTGTCAAATCCAAATGCGAGACCTACTCTAATAAAAACTGGCTATCTCTGGGCATCAAAACGTCTTGCAGAAGGAAAAGGAATCTGTATGGCTCACTCACTCACTCACTCAGAAATTGATGTCTCTAATAACAAAATTAAAACCATATGGGGCATAATAAAAAGGGAAACAGGTAAAATCCCTGCTGCAGAAAATACAATAGAAATTAAAACAAATGATACTATTCATGACAATGTTGAAATAATCACTGACATTTTTAACAACCTCTTTCTGGCATCAGCAGTACAAACTGGAAAAAACATGTTCTGTTAATGAAGCCATGTTATCCCTTCAAAAAGCTATTAATAAAAATACCAAGCAGATTAAAGTGTCTCCTGTCACAGTACATGAAATTGAGAAAATAATGAGAGAGATGAAGAGCAAGAATTCTGTTGGCATTGATGGTATCTCTTCAAGATTACTGAAGGAGTGCTATAAGCCGATAAGCAAAATACTGTGCCACATATTCAATGAATCCATCCAGCAGGGGATTGTTCCTGAGAGACTAAAGTATGCTATTGTCAAACCTCTCTTTAAAACAGGCAATAAAACCAACGTTACCAACTATCAGCCTATCTCCCTTTTAACAACCTTTTCTAAAATTCTTGAGAAATTGGTTCAGAAAAGATTTATTGAACACCTCATGCATTATAAGGTATTAAACAGTAGCCAGTTCAGATATCAACAGGGTGTACCAACAGAACAAGCTATTTTTTCCTTCACCCATCAAATCTTTTAATAATAAATTATCTCTTGTTGGTATCTTCTGTGACCTTTGATAGTGGTAATCATGAAATCCTCTTAGCAAAGGCTGAATATTAGGGTATAAGTGGCTCAGTTGGCTCATGGATTAAATCCTACCTAGCTGGAAGAAAGCAGAAAGTCATGTTGAACGAATCTGAGGGGTACTCTGTGTCATTTAGCTGGGTCGCAATTGGCTGTGGTGTTCCTCAGGGCTCTGTGCTTGGCCCCCTTCTCTTCCTCATCTTTATCAATGACCTTCCCTTGCATACTAGCTTTAAAACTCAGTTTACTCTTATTGCTGATGACACCTCTATCCTCATCAACAACACTCCCAACCTCAATCTTGAGGAATCAGCCAATATTGTCTTTAGTGAAGTATGTAATTGGTTTGTAAATAATGGGTTATCACTAAATGTTAATAAGACCCAGTTTGTGCATTTCCAAGTAAGGAAAAAAGTTGAGGATCAATTAAGTATTACATTGAATGGTAGTGAGTTACTACAAGTTGAGTCAACCAAGTTTCTGGGTGTACACACTGACAACAGTCTAAAATGGTCTGAACTTATTTTGCACCTCCACAAAAAACTCAGCTCAGCAACACTTGCTGTTCATATTATTTACACTGTATGTGACCGAGACACCACAAAAACTGCTAATTTTAGATATTTACATGCACTATTGCTGTATGGCATATTTTTCTGGGGTAATCAGCCACTATAAAAAAAAAATATTCATTCCCAAAAGTGAGTTATTAGGATAATGAGCAGAGTCCAGCCTAGACATTCTTGTAGGAACCTTTTCAGAAAATTAGGGATACTGACAACTGCATGCCAATATATCTACTCCCTGTTATGTTTCATTGGTAAAAATGGACAATTGCACAAAACCAATGATTCATACTACACCCACATTACCAGGAGGAAGATGGACCTCCATTATGAATCAAAAAACCTCACTATTGTACAAAAAGGAGTCCATTACATGAGCTGCAAGGTGTTCAATGCTCTCCCACCATCACTGAAATTACTTATCCACGAGCTTCCCAAATTTAAACAACAGCTCAAACAATGTTTATTAGATAATTCTTTCTATTCGGTAGAAGAATATTTCAGTAGAGTTAACTGTAATTGATTTTTTCATTTACTAATTCAATGTGCTATTGTGCATTACGATACTCACAATCACTGTTAGCATTACTGTGTTCTTCATTTAGCTATTAAGATCTACCATATTTTTAATGTAATTTTTTCTATACCTATTAATGTGTATTTTGTCTTATACCAGATATCCTCTTGCTAGAGGTACTTTTTAGTATTCCTTTTGTATTATTTGTAATAATTCTGACACATCCTACATCCATGCAAATACCTCACAATATTGGATTTATGGGATATAAATAAATAAATAAATAGTCTTGATTCAGGAAAAAACCACAGTTCATTTGATGCTGTGACTGGCAGGGTATAACATTCATAACAGTGGAGCATGGCAGGAAGAGAATGTGTAAAACATAATGCTCAAAATTGCTGAGTTAGCATATTAAAGAGAATTTGACTTGGAAAACACGTATCATAGATATTTTCAGGTGTTTTAAGTTTACAGTTGCTTTCTGTGTTTGCTGAATAATTTAGTGATCAAAATGTCAGACATTTTGAGTTTGTTGCAAGAAAGAAACATACTGTAAGGGTTAATGCTTGAGTACACAGTTGAACCTCATATAGGGGAAAAAAAAAAATATTGACAACATCTTCACAACTCTTTCAGATGAAATGTCAATAGTTGTGAAATGAAAATAGCAGCACTGTTTAGGATCATGTGCACATGATTGCACAGTATTTTTACAGCATGGGAAATAACTCGTCACTGACATAAAATTGTATTTTTGAACTTGCTGTGGAATGTTGCAGTGTTACATTTCCAGCTTCCACTGCCCAGCACAATGTACGTCTGGCCTACCCAACAGGTGTGTTATGGCTTTTTATTGTATGGCGTAGTCCTATGAAATCCATCATGAATGTTTATTCCAACAAACAGGCATAAACTTCATAAATTCATAATATGACTCATTTTACTTTTTAATGTGAGTTATAAGAATTAGAATTTGGTCTCAGTAATTAGCATTCCAACATGGGTGGATAAAGACAGTAGGACTTTAATTGATAATGTTTTCTTTGGTGAAGCTCAAAGCAAAAAAAATAACTGTGAACCAAATAACAAATGCTCTTTCTGATCATGATGCTCAATTAGTTAGGATAAATAATATAGTGCCTTACAGTACTGATATTCCTCAGTGGAAATCAGTTAGGATAATAAATGAATCCATGACATGTATTTTTAAGAATAGTTCATAAGAGATCGCCTGGGACAAAGTTTATAATGTACAAATTGCTAACATAAAATCTAATCTATTCCATGATAAATTAATATCATTATTTGACAACAGCTTTGGCTCTGAGCACTATGGGACTCAACTTCTGAGGTCATTAGTCTCCTAGAACTTAGAACTAGTTAAACCTAACCAACCTAAGGACAGCACACATATCCATGCCCAAGGCAGGATTCGAACCTGCGACCGTAGCAGTCTCGCAGTTCCAGACTGCAGTGCCTAGAACCGCACGGCCACTTCAGCCGGCTGACAACAGCTTTCCACATAAGCTAATCAGAAAGGACATTAAACAGCCATGTGAAAAACCATGGATCACTAGAGGGCTTAAAGACTCTTGTGAAAGGAAAAGGGAAATGTATGTTATTGAGAATGAGTAGAGATCCTGCAGTAGTTGCACACTACAAAAAGTACTCAAAATTATTAAGGAAGGTTATTAAAAATCAAGGAACATGCACATCATATCAGAAATCAGTAATTCCGTCAACAGACTTAAGGCTATATGGAATGTAGTGAAATGAGAGACAGGACAACCAGCCACAGAACAGGATTAATATCACTACTGAACTGAGTGGATGTGCTATAAATGATGAGTCACAGATGGCAAACATATTTATTAATCATCTCTCATCTACGGTAGAAAGTAGAGGGACAAACAGTTCAAGAGAAAAGTCACAGCAGTATCTTAGAAAAGCAACTCTCATGAAATTCAACGAGATGAATGTATCACCAACTTCTCCTTCTGAAATTAAGGAAATTATACATTTTCTCAAAAATGAAAGCTCATTTGGTTTTGAATGTGTTTTAAATAGAATATTAAATGTCTGTTCCAATATAATAAGCCATGTATTACAGATTTGATCCCATATAATAAGCCTTGTCATATCTGAAATATGTAATGCATCACAAACACAAGGCATCTTTCCATAGAGACTAAAATTTGCCATTGTCACACCCCTCCATAAGAAAGGTGATAGCAGAGACATTAATAACTACTGGGCTGTTTCACTGCTTACATCATTTTCCAAAATTTTTGGGAAGGTGATGTATTCCAGAATAGTATCTCACCTCAGTAACAGAAATATCCTCAGAAAAACACATTTTCTGCTGAAAATGCCATTTACATTTTAACTCAGAAAATTTTACAAGCTTTAAATAATAAAATAGTGACCTATCTAAGGCATTTGACTGGGTAACTCAATATTCCTGTAGATAAATTGAGGTTTCATAGGATTGATGGTATAGCCAATCAGTGGACTATGTCATATTTAACCAAAAGAATGCAGAAAGTTGTACTTCGCATTTCAACCACTGTAGTAGGGCACATTATTCTGAGTGGGGAGAAATCATGTATGGGGTTTCAAAAGCTCTATCTTAGGTCCACTACTGTCCCTCACATATGTGAATTATCTTCTGTCTAACATACAACAAGCAGAATTAGTTCTTTTTTCAGATGGCACTAGTGTTGTAGTCAATCGGAGCATGCATACAGAAACAGAAGGAATAGTAAACAATGTGTATGTAAAATGAATCATTCCATAGCACTACAATTAACATGCAAGTGATCCATGGAACATGAACATAACTAACTAATCAATTTTGAGACAGTCTGTAGATGCCAGTACTTGCAATGGAGGGAGGGTACCTGTCAGTTATGTTTGCCTCCAAATTCAAGCGATGGTAAAAACCTGGAATTATTGTTATTGTTGTGACTCGCTGATCTTTCAAAGTGCCGCCATGCAGTTACACGCGTCCTCTACATGCGGCGCAGTCTGCCAGCCATGTAGCAGCCGTGCCACCTAAGCAGCCAGCCAGCCAGCGGCCGCGAGACTTGGACTGTTACAGTGTACACACATCTTACTTTGTTTACTTGATCTGTGACTTAAATGTATTGTGTCGTCCTAGAAATATATTTGTTCAACTTGACGTTATAACAGTTATGTTACATTTTGCCCATAGTGAAAACAAAAGGAAGAATACACTGGTCACGTAGTATGTTTTGGAGTATACACAGCTTAAATAGATAGTGGTCCAAAAATTGTGTGATTAAGAGACTTATTAGTCATAAAAAATGGTTAATAAATGTTTTATACTTACAACAATGCTATTCTAGTTACAAGTAATGTGACTGAAAACTGTGATTCTCTTTGGCATTTATGAGAATACAGTGCAGAGTATTTGTTATATGATTATTATTATTATTATTATTATTATTTATTTTATGGCCTTCATTGGACCACTGTAGTCAAAAATACAAAGTTCTAAACAAGTTGTTACACAGGGATACAATTTGGTTCGACAATAACTTAATATGATATTTAGGTAATATAATTATTAGAGGCTATTCTTATATGAAAGGTGGTTTGCTCTTCTGTCTGCCCAATATTTCTTCATTCTTTCAGATATTTTCTTTCTTTCTTCATCTGAGACAACTCTTCCTGTACTCCTTTTATTGATTTTCGTTTGTAGTCTGGTTTGCGGGTCTTGCAGTATTCTGGTTTTCTCTATCTTGTTTTTTTAGGTCATCTACTGTAATTTGAAGTTCTTTTATATCTTCCTTAATTTCTGTGATCCATTTAATGTCACTCTTGCTATTCCACAATTTTTGTATTATTTTTTTACTAATTCTGTTTTCTGGAGTTCTCATCAGATGTCCAAAGAATGAGATGCATTTCTTCCTGTTTGTGCTGATGACTGGTTCTATTTTCTTATATACTGTTTCATTTGATGCTATTCTTCAATGTCCATTTATTTTATACTGTTTATTTATACATGTCCTAATTATTCTTCTTTCTATTTTTAGTATTCTGTCAATTTCTGCTGTATTAGTTGTTTTGAAGATAGTTTCAGCTGCATACGTTATTTCTGGTTGTGTAACTGTTTTATAGTGTTTTAATTTTGCATCTATAGATAGGCTTATTTTGTTGTATGTAGTTTTGGTAATGTAATTTGCATAGTTCAGTTTTTTATTCTATTTTGCCATGATGGCTTCTCATTTAGATTGTGTGTTATTATTTCACCTAAATATTTAAATTTATCAACAATTTTGATTTCCTGTTCTCCTATTGTAATTTTGTTTGCAAGTGGTGGATCAGTTAGCATAATCTCCGTTTTTTCAAATGATATTCTAAGGCCTACTTTCTCTGCTATTTCTTGTAGTGATTTCACTTGTTGCCTGGCTTCTTGAATGGTGTTGGCTAGGAGAGCAAGATCATCAGCGAATCACAAGCAGTTTAAGTTAATATCATCTTTTGCACTTCCAATTCTTATCCTCTTTGGATTGTCCTTGTACCATTCTCTCATTATGTATTCCAGTGTACGGTTGAAAAGTAATGTCTTAAGCCTGTTTTTATGAGGAATGGTTCCGAAATTTCTCCTCTAAACTTCACTTTTGATTTGGTGTTGGTTAGAGTGAGTTGTATTATTTTAATTAGTTTTGGATGGAGTCCTAGATTTCTTAAAATTTTTAATACTGGAGGTCTGTGGAGACAGTCATATGCCTTCTTAAAATCTACAAATGTTATTGCCAGAGGTTTGTTCCGTTTCTTGTAGTATGCCATAATCAATTTTAAACCAATTATCTGCTCTGCACAGCTTCTCCATGGTCTGAAACCTCCTTGATATTCCCCTAACTCCTGTTCTAATTGCTCCTGGATTCTTTCATATAGGATCTTGGATAGAATTTTATATGTGCAATCTAGAAGAGAGATTCCCCTGTAGTTGTCTGGGTTGCTCTTATCTCCCTTTTTGTGTAGTGGGTTGATGATAGAGCCATGTGTAAGGAGGTCTTGACTGTGTCACTTGCATATTTACACATTTCAACAAAAACCTGATCTTCTCCACCTGCCTTATAATTTTTTTGTTCTTTAAGAATTTCTTCTACTTCTTGGAAAGTTGGAGGGTCTAGTTTGTTAGGTTTGGTTTTTATTGGGGTATTTATGTTGATTTGTAAGGGTTCTTTGGGTTCCTCGCAATTCAGAAATTTGTTAAATGCATTTGCCATGATTTCTGCATTTTCCTTGTTACTGTGTGAATTCTTCCATCTTCATCTTTCAGTATTAGTGTAGGGGCCTCATATTGTTGTAGTTGTTTCCCAATGATTTTGTAGTAGTTCCTGGAGTTGGTTTTATGATAATTACCTTCTATAGACTTTATAATATCTTTATGAAATCCTCTCTTGATTCTTCTAATATTTTGAGTGAATTTTTTTCTTGCATTTTTTAGGTTGTTGGAATTTTCTTCAGTTTTATGTGTTTGAAACTTTAACCATGCTTGGTGTCTATCTTCATGGAATTTGTCACATTCTGATGTCCACCATGCATGTTTCCTTCATGGGTTCAAGGGAGCTAGATTCTCTGCTTCTTTTTTAAGATTAGGCACTAGTTGTTCTAGATCATCTGTTAATTTGATGGTTTGTGTTATTTGTTGGTACTTATTATTTTTAACTAACTGATGTTGATCAAACCTCCTTTTTATTTTATTAGTTTTTCCGGTCCTCTTCTTTAACGGTGTGAATTTGATTTTAATTTTAACCATATAATGGTCTGAGCCTGTGTCTACTCCTCTCAGTACTTTAACATTGTGGATCTCCTTATGAAAATTTTTGTCCATACAGACATGGTCTAGCTGCCACTCGCCCTTCCTCCAGTCTGGATGTTTCCATGTTTTAAGTTTACTTGGCTTCCTCTTAAAGTATGTTGATTTAGATATAAGGTTGTGTTCTCTGCAGAATTCTACAAGTCTTTGACCGTTTTTGTTTGTAAATTTATGTGGACTCCATTTTCCAATTATATCTTTATATTTCCTTTCTTTTCCCAACTGAGCATTGAAATCTCCCAATAAGATTTTTACATTCTTTTTATTTACTCTGTTCACAGTTTGTTCTAGAAGGTCCCAAAATTTACCTACCTCTTCCTTTGTTTTTGTTAGACAATTTTTTTTCATTTGTTGGGGCATGAGCATTTATTATTGTATAGGTTTTATTCATTGTTTTAAAGCTTAGAGTCGCAATTCTTGGTGATACTGCTTGGAAATCCGTTACTGAATCTATTATTTTTATGTTTACTAAAAACCCTGTTCCAAACTGGGGACATTGTTTCATTGCCCTCGGTCCTGGTTTCCCATTATAAATTCTGTATCCTTGTGATTCGAATGGGTCCTCTGTGGTGTTTCTCATTTCTTGGATCCCTGTTATTAAAATTTTTTGTTTATTTAGTTCATCTGTGAGCTCCTTGAGTTTTCTGGTCTGAAGTAGTGAGATATAATTTATTTGCTCATGTTTAATCTTCTTTTTGTGTTTTAGTGTGCATTTGGATGGTTGCAAACGCTCCGATTCGTTGCTGTCTTCTAGTTGACTACCCACCAAATCCGATGTAGCCTTCTCCTGCCTTTTTGAGCAGGACGGTGGAATTTTTTTCCTTAAAGACCTTTCCATTTTTGACTGTCGAAGGTTGTCAACCTTAGTTGGAGCAAGCTCCGATTTACAACTACGGTTGTTAACCACAGAGAGTGTGTTTAGTCCACGAGAGCTATTTTATTTCACTCAAGTCCGCCAGTAAACCGGTGAGGACTTCCCTATCCGCCACCTGGGACATGCCACATAGGAGTATCACCTCTCCTCCTACTATGACAGCATAGTAGGTTCATGGGTTATATGATCATTTAAAATTTATCTTCAGACACAGGATTTTAAACTGGATCCCCTGCTTTTTGTGACTGGTTGCTGTAACCATTTTTTGGCTTTCTTTAATCATATTTATTTCTTTATTTTTGTCTCCTTCCTCCATTTTTGGCCCATCTTGTATTCATCATAGCCACCTATGCATTGGCAGTAGCACTTGGCTGAGGTATCTCTTTATGAAAGTTTTCCCTTCTGGTATTGTAAGTAAGAATTGTAGTAAAACTCAATCAACATTCTTCATGCGTGAAAGGATCACAAGACAATAAAAGGCAAACTAAAGCTCTTCTTCAGAAATAAGATGGGTCTGAAAGCTAAAAACCTCCTTCAAGGATAATATCTTCTGGAACACTAATATCTTCACTTAAGTTAAAAATCTTGAAATTAAAATGTACCCTAGCTCCATTTGTACAGTAAAGCTCTAATCATGGCACAGACAGTGCCATCTTGAGCAACTTCTGGAACGTTTTCACAAATTTCTTATGGCCCTTATTTTGCATTATCGTCTGTTCTTGAAGCAGGTAATGGAGCCACTCTCTAATGTTCAAGTACTTCACTTGTCTGTCTGTACAGTGTTTGGTGCATTTCCGGTAATGACAAGAAGCTTTTTTCTTGTTCAGTTCCAGAACTGGCATTGTTCTTTGCTGATAAATAAATGTGGCACTTAGAGAACTGCTTGGCATTTGTCACAATATGGACACACAGTAAAATGTATTTTCAAGTTCTCCTCTTCTGTAATTAATCATTCCATTATCAAATCATACCAATCACTGCATTCATTCAATGAGAGTGTTGCTAAATGTGTGTGGCTGAAGAGCAGTTTTTAATTGGATTACATTATAAAATGCATGTCCAAAGTGCTTCCTCTCCAATATAGTCATAGTCTCCAACATAGACATAGTGATATGTCAATGAGAGGGGAAATAATCTGTTGCTGTGTCTAGAGCAGTGGTTCTCAAACTTTTTGAGCTTCAGGCACATTTAAAAGGCTGCAAATAATTCTGGAGGCACTATATACACATTTCTGAGGGATATTCTACAACAGTCAATAAAGGGAATAAATACTGTGATAAAATAACAGTCAAGTCATTTTATTTTGAATTTCACGTCCAGACTACAGAAAATACCACTTATATGAATGAAAAACATACATTATCACAATATGAACAAATAATTTTTGCATAAAAAATGAGAGAGATTCATGAAACACGATTGTCATCCAAAGGCGACGGCTAAGGCAAAAGGCAAGAGAAACTGTTAAGTAAAACGTATTGAAATGAAATAATGCAATAAAACTAACAATTAATTCAAATTATAGAGAAAAGTAATAATGCATTGCAAATGAAATGTAACTCACGTCTACTCTTTCTAGTGTTTATGAGAAACATGAGGTTGATGAGTCCTCACAATTTCTTCAGTGTTTGAAGATATATTTCAAAGACAAACTCTCATTTCCTTGTCAATGCATTGAAGAGTTCCTCTGTTTTTACATTCAATTGTGGTGAGGGCAGAAAATCCTAATTCACATAAATATGACATTGAAAATTGAAGTAATATGTTCAAAACCTTTATAGATATTGACAAATATCCTTCTTTTATAGAAATCCAAAAGGCTTCAAGAGAGAATTCCTTATGCTTAATCATCAGTCCATGATGAGTAGATATAACTGCCAGTTCTTCTTCTTCTGTTAATGTTAAGCAGAAATCAGCTGAAGTTTCCATGAATGGGTTTTGAATCCAATCATACTGTTCAGTGTTGAGGGATGGAAAATATGAACTCAATTTCTCTTCTAAACTTATTAAATGATCTACTACTATTGGAAGTATTTCATTTATGCACTTGCTCCTTACCAATGGGAACATTTCCAAGTTACCTTGAACAGCCTCTCTTTTCCATATTTGTAGTTTTCTGTGAAATGCTTCAATTTTTTTGGTGGATCTGAGGATACTTTCTTCTTCCCCTTGCATGCCAGTGTTCAAAATATTGAACTGCTGAAATATATCAGCCAAATACTGAAATCTGGCAATCCAAAATTCGCACTGAGGTTGCAAAAATGTAAATGTTTCATTTCTTCTAAAAACACAAGAAGTTCTTGTCGTAGCTCATGCACATGATGAAGTACTTTCTCCCTTGATGACCACTTGACTTCTGTGTGTGAAAGCAATCATCTGTGTTCTGATTCCATACTGGTACAAAGTTTTTTGAATAAACAGGTTTTGACAGGTCTTATTTTAATAAAATTTACCATCTGAACAACTTGTTCTAAGACTTCTCTCAATTTTTCTCCCAATGTTTTAACTATTAAGGGGTCCCTATGAAGAAAATGAGTTATGGTAACATCTTCATTTTGTTTCTGTAGAAAAGAAATAAGGTCCTTAACACAGCCTACCATTGAAGGGGCACCATCTGTACAAATACCTACACATGACTTCCATGTTAACTACCACTTATTAAGATAATAATTTAAAATTTTGAAAATGTCCTAATCTTTAGTAGACACACTTAATTCTTTGCAAAAAGGAAACTGATTTACTATTTGATCTTGATTAATGAAATCGACAAATGCTAAGAGTTGCGATTGGTTGGTAATGTCTGCTGATTCATCAACTTCCAATGCAAAGTTTGAGTGCTTGAGTGTATTACTGCATACATTTTCCTCAATATCAGTAGACATTCTTACAATACACCTGTGAACTGTATCATTTGACAAAGAAATCTTGCTTATTTTCATATCTGCTTCATTTCCTGGAATTGTCATGACCATTTTTTTGCAAATAGGCAAAATAAGTGACTCACCTATAGTATGAGCTTTCATACTCTTTGTTATTAGATCACAGACTTGTTAGAAAATGATCAGAGCTTTATCAGAAACAAACATTACACTTTTAAAAGAATTTACTGCCCTTGTTTGCTGTTCAGACAATCTCTTGAAATAGCTTACAGGTTTATCTTGCAAATGTGAATGCATTGTTTTAAAATGTTTGCTCAGTTTACTAGGAAGGAGAGATTCATTTACCATTTCATACCCACATACTAAGCATAGTGGGAAAGGATAATCTTCATTTCCAGCCCAAGTGAAACCATAGCTTAAGCAGCTTTCATTGTACATATGAGTAGGCCACTGCTTTGCTTTTTACTTGCACTTAGCATTTGTTCACTTCCAGAATCGGATTCTTAGATGGCATGCTTGCTTTTCAGAAATCTGTCCATATTATTCGATTGCATATAAGATTCACTTCCAGTGCTTTGAAAATAAGCAATATGCTGTACACAAAACATGAGCCCCACATATGCTAACAGCACCCCACTGACATATCACCTGAAAGCTCTGCAATAAGATCAAGCGCACAACAATGGAAACGCGTTTTCCTTCCAGGTCTGGATTCTTGTGCCTCCATGGGTTAACAGTGCTGCCAATGATAATTTTCAAGTTCTATTAACCTAGCTGGTAGCTTCTGTCATGAATCTGCTGAATCACTAAACAGCAGTCGAAATGATGCTCAGAAGTAGCAAGGCTTTATAAACAATGAAAATCATGTTCACATATGCTACTCATCTGTAGCAAACAACATGAAATGAAATTCTTTTAGTCATGGACAGCTTGAGGTCAAGCAATAAGCAGCTCTCATAGATAATTTCCTCCATCAGTTTCGCTTTTCAATAATATTTTATTGACGACAGAAAGGTATGCATTTTCTATAAAATATTATTAAAAAATTACTGGTTGCAGATGTTATTTATAATTTTTTGATACACTGTCACAGTACCTAAATAGGTCATAATGGCCAATAATAATAATATGCAATTCACTTCCTACGTGCTGTTGCAGTACCAGTAGGGGTTAGGTGGAATAGGTTCGCAATCATTGGGAATGATATGAAAACTTCCAAGTTTTATGGACAAGTTCTGATCACATGCACAGGGCGCAAGGCTCAATTTCAGCATAACTGCAATCATAAAAGAAAAATGTCAGTAGGTAAATCAACTGTGAAGCAAAAGCACGACATAATCAGATAACATATGTAAGAGTTTCGATCAGAAAAATCCATCAGTCATCAAATATTTTTTCAATGTTTTCTCCCGATTCTGAACATTAGGATCTGACCAGAAATTGATTAATGCTTGACAACACTGTTGATTAACACAATGTTTATTTACAAACACAAGTTTCATACTGTTTGGTTACGGAAAGAAGGCACGGAATGAGGCATGCAAAAATAATTTGCAAGGTGCCTACAGGGCGAATGGTGGTGAGAAGGGGGATGGTTAGGAAAATTTCATGACCAGTGCTAGTCATCTGTGGATGCCTCTGCAGCTGGTACCGACCAGTGACTAAGATAGTTATATTTTGCACACAAAAGTAAAAATGGTTTGCTAAAAGTGCATTATTTCTATCAAAAATTGTGAAATAAAGGTAAGGCTGTTGTAAGGCAGTTCTAGTGCAAGAAGTTGAAGAAAATGGCACTTGAGGCATTTGTGAATTATGAACGACCATGAAGCATTATGTTGTAAGAAACATTGCAGTCTTGGACTGCAAGTTTTTTACAACATATCAAATAAGTATCTGTGTTGGTCACACCAAACTTTATCATGAATAAAGGGTTACATTTATAAATACAGCTACATTCATTATTAGAATTAATCACTCCCACCACTGCATATTGTTATGGTTGTAGAAATGTGACAATTATCTGACCATTCTGTCACTCCAGATCGCAGCATTCTGCCACCCGAATAATTGTTTTTCTTGTCCCACTGTGAATTACACTTTCCCTAGAATTCTTGATGGTATAAGAGATGACATTGATGGGCCAGCGATGGCTTTATCATTACTCATTATTTTGAAATATCTTTGCCCACTTCCCAAACAGCCGCTACTGTAAGGTAGCTAAGATCAGCAGCAATGGAAGAAATGTTCCGAATACTGTCGACACTACAAGGAGAATAAGTCACTTTATTTCCTTGACGAAACTGAACTCTTCAAAAAAAACTTAAGGACTCATTCCGTATTTAACCTGTCATGAAATGGATAAAATTCAGTAGCTATATGTTCTTTTATATTTGCCCATATGTTTTCCTAAAATATTACAGGGCACACCTGTCAGTGTTCTAGGGCGCACCAGTACATCCTGGTGCACACTTTGTGAACCACAGGCCTAGAGGAACAACTGCTTTGTGATGGTGTCCACTATTGCTGTAAGAATTTTATATGCTCTTCAAAGAAACTGCTTTTCAGTGGGTGAATGACTGATATAAGACTTTCTAAATACATATCTATTAATGCAGAATGCCTCATGTACCTTATCCATAGCCTTCAATTTGTTTTCCATGAACCCTGCTAGAGCTGTGCTATCCTTGCAAGTGGTGAACCATTTAATTTGTAACTGCGGGTTGCTTTAGAGCCCTAGCTGCTTCCATTCAGTTACTTGAGGCAGCCACTGGGAGGCTGTGTCACTGGGATTCCTTCCCATTGCCATTACCACTGATTTGTTCATGTTCAGCTGTGCCACACTATCTTATCTGTAATCTTAGACAATCTTCTCAATATCTGCTAAGTCTTGGACATTTTTACTAATGACACATCATCTGCATATGCATGGACAACGGTCTTAATCACTCAAAAGGAGAAACCCAGTGAGATGGAGTGAATTGTGAATCTTTCATAGCAGTGGGTCTGCTGCTAAATGCATTTGCTTGTGGAAAATGGGTATACTTGTTTCAGTGCTGTTAAATTGCAATTTGATATGTGATGGCATTATTTACTTTTACCTTGGTATGGGTGTCCTGAATGCATCTGTCTAAAATGTTCACAAAAACCTGGCAAAAACACATTGTGTTCATCATTGCTGTTACAAAGCTGGGTTTCATTCTTTCTTAGGCTGTTTCATTGTCTACACGTGCAACATATGCCATGACCTGTGATTCCCAAGTCATGTGAACAAGTTCTCTGTAAGTAGACACAACTCTGAACATTGACCAACATGCAAATTGTATTATTTAGTATGCACATGTAGATTTAAAGTCCACTTTCAAAAGTGTGAGCATCTCTTATATTGTCAGAGTGTTTGTCTTTGGGTGTGAAGATGGTTGCCCTTTCAGTAACCACCTTGGGTAAATTTTATTTTGTTAAGTCATTATAAACTTTAGTAAGTCTTTCCCCCATTGCATGCCAATATTTCCTATGCAGCTCCAAGGTTATGATGTTGGTGCCCAGTGACTGGTACATTTGTGCCAACAATACAACCATTTTGACTTCTGTGACGCAGAATGGTTCTGTTAGGTTTTAACTTTGCTGTGCTGATATTGTGATGTGTCTCTTCTTCACCTACAGCCATTAATTTATGTTACCCATGCTGATTCCAGGCATTAAATATGTGGGTTGTAAATTAATTAGTGAATTTCTGCCCACATCCTGTAAGTTTCACCCTGCACATCCTCCAAGGATGCTATAATTCCATTTTCTGTGCATTTGTATTCTCTCATTGCATGATGGGTAGTGACTGGATGCTGAAATTTGACCTGTGGTTCTTGCACATGACATTTTTTCTCCTCTGCAAAGTTGCATAGGATGCTGAAAATTTTTGCCTTTTGTCTTCTAATATAAAAATTCTTGAGTTACCTGTGCTCTTAAATTGGTCTTAATCTTCTTCACCCAGGTATGTGTTACACATTTTTCTAAAAACTGTATGATTTTGGGCTTGGCTAGGCAAACCCACCAATTGATGGTACTGTCAAATCTTGCAAACACTATCAACATGCATTGGTAAAGTAATAGAAACTCAATTATAGTTACACAGGGTGTTTTTATTTACTTGAGACAACTAAATAAACCAAAAAACACATGTGGTAAAAAAAAATGTTCATGATGAAAGTTAATATTTCCAAGGGTGACATCTGTGTGAGCTAAAACTGACCGCCCTCCCCCCCCACATGGGGGTACAACTTTTTATTTTCAAAAGGGAATCCTCCTTCTTTATTGCAGATTCAGATTCTGTACCAGAAAATATATAGTGTTTACTAGAAAGATTTTCCCATTTGTGGTAAATGACAAAATTCAGATTTTCCATTTTTTTCAATTAAGTACTAACTCATTTGATTCCACATTATATTTTTGATAAAAATGTAACTATACATATGAAATTATTGTAAAAAATTTATTTTAATTTTGCAAGTTTGCTTGTACAGTGAAACTTTTAGTTTTGGACATTTAAAGGTCTGTTAAATAAGTTACTTTGAATGTAACTATGTTACATTGAAAGTACTATAGTTTTTTGTTACTTTTGGGGTTGCTTTCAGTGAGTCCCCTCACCATCAGGTGCTTGATTTCATTGAGTCTCCTTGAATCTCACATCATGCCATAACTCTTGATTACAGTGACATCTACCATTGCTTCAAATAAACCCTAGGTATTTTTGGCATAGAATCCAAATCTGTAATAAACAAGAGGTTTTTCCATTTGGAAATAAAAAACTGACACCCATGCAGTTTGGGTTAGGGTGTGTCCATTAGCACAGGCAGATGTCTTGTTTGAAAATATTAAGTTTTTCATCAAGTACTTTTTGCATTGTGTTTATCTTGATATATTAGTTGTTTCAAAGTAAAACAACCACCCTTTATATTCTCTAGAAGATCACAATTTAGGATCTGAATCCCACTTCTCTGCTATACCTTTGTACTCAAAGGAGAATTAGGCAAGTTTTGTTTGTGCAATTGATGGAGAGACTGGCAACAGTCTCTCATATGAGTTGCCATCATGATTTCTCTTATGGAGGCTTGTTAAACATTTGGCTTTAAAATTCAAAATGTTAATTTCAGGAAGGGGTGGCAGAAAATATGGCATTACATGAGGGAAGGGAATAATGCATGCAATCTGTTAGTGCTTAAATTAGTGGAGTAACATTTTATTAAAGGTTACCTTCACATAATATATATAAGTAAAGTAATATGTTTAAGGGGTAGTCTTTGAAAATTTCAGAAAATGTATTTTTTGCTTAAAATGTTCTCTAAGATACCTATTTTATTGCAGTGTGCATCCCAAGCTTCCCAGAAACTCCATTATTGAGATACAATATGATCTGTGAAAAAGTGACTCCAAAAACCATTCACAGCAGGGAAAAATAGTTGAGATATAATTTCAGTGACAGCATAACAGGAATTATGCACATTATGAATGTGTGTGAACTTAAGATCAGACTAGTCTGTTCCAAGTTCTCCACAAAAGCAGACAAAAAGTGTATCAAGTGAGTAGAGCAGGAAATGACAGAACCTGAAAAATAGTACCACAGTACCACCAAAGCTGAGAAGAAGATTGAGGAAGATCTTTTTGATTTGCAAGGACTGCTGTATGGTCCAGGGGTCACTAACTAGAGGTAGGTTTAAGTTAACTACAAAAGCTTTAAAAACATTTTTCTCAGAACTGTAACTTTCAAATTATTGGAATGATAATGTTAGAATGGTACATATGGTTTTGATCAGAATTTGATGTCAGCATTTGAAATTGAATATGTCAACCTAACTTCAAAAAGAACAAATGGATTACAACAGGTATTAGAATCTCTTGTGCAGAGAAAAGAAGATTACACAATACAGCAAAGACACAGAACATGCCTCATGAATTTCATTTGTACCTGAAGAATTATAAGAGGATCCTTAAAAATGTTGTAAGGAAAGCTAAAACAATGCAAATGACAGATACATTGAAAATTCAAAAAACAAATCTAAAGCTATATGGGAAGTTATAAAAAAATCAAACAACAAGTGAAACTAAACAATATAAAAATATAAACTTATGTTATGAAGGCCAAATGATTTCTTGCCCAACAAAAATTGCAGGGACCTTCAACAAATATTTTGAAAATGTAAGTGAACAGTTGGTGAGTGGACTGGAAGAACACAACAAAATATCACCTCCATCATCCAGTAGCATGAAAAATGTGTCTACATCATTGTTCCTTTCACCCACAAATACTGAAGAAATTTTATCAGTTATAAAAACCTTGAAAACAGGGTACTCATGTGGAATTGATTGAATACCAGATGCAATTATTAAAAAATGCTGTCTTGCCTTAGCTGAACCCGTGACACACTTGTGCAACAGCTCACTGGCACCAGGAACCTTCCCTTCATGCTTAAAAACAGCAAAACTGAAACCACTGCTCAAAAAAGGAAATCCAGAATGTGTTTCAAATTATAGACCAATAGCCCTACTGCCTGTATTTTCAAAAATACCACAATTTTTTTTTATAAGAGATTGTCTGATTACCTAAATAAATATCAAATTCTCACTCCCTCACAGCATGGCTTCAGGAAAGGCTATTCAACTGCAAGTGCAATATTTGAATTTCTTAATGAAATCTCTACTAAACTGGATGCAAGTGAGTTTGTGACAGGCATATGTCTTGATTTATCTGAAGCCTTTGACGTCATTGACCATAATGCCCTACTGCAGAAGCTTGAACAATTAGGAATTAGAGGTATATCCAATGAGTAGTCACAAACAGGTGGTTGAAGTGCAATGTACTGATCATAAAAAAATCAGCTACTACTATTCAGGATATGAAAATGCGAAATATGGCATCCCTCAAGGATCAGTATTAGGACCCATTCTGTTTCTCCTCTATGTCAATGATCTTATGTACAACAAGTATTACCAAACTACCCTCCAATTTTCAGACAATACAAGCTTCGTTATTAGTGGTAAAACAGAAGAAAAACTAAAAGACTCCACTATCCAAACAATGAACAGTGTAGAACAGTGGTTTAGCTATAACAAACTAATTATAAACAAAGAAAAGACAGTAGCATTGAACTTTTATAATCTAAAAGGAAGACATCACCCAAACATACAAATAGAGCTTAGGGACAGAGTTCTTGGAAGTGTTAACAGCACACAATTTCTGGGACTCTGGCTCCAGAGCAACACAAAATAGGAGGTACACATTGAATATTTGCAAAGAAAACTAAGCAAAACCTGCTACATGATAAGGATCTTAAAAGCTTGTTGCAGCAAAGCCAGCCTGTTAAATGTATACTGCTCCTTTGTGCATTCTGTAATTAAGTATGGCATAATCTTCTGGCGCAATGCAACAACAAATATTAAACTTTTCAGGATGCGAAAGAGAATATTAAGAATTATTGAAGGGGTAAAAAATATGAAATCATGGAGACCCATATTCAAAAAACTGTCAGTTCTTCCTCTTCCTTGCATTTTTATCTACGAAACATCAGTTTTCATGAAACATTATATGGATAGACACCCAAATATCTTATTAAAAAAGATATACATGCATACAATACAAGGCAAAAATCTGACCTTCATCTGAAACAGGTGAGAACAAGTGGAATAAAGACCTCAAGCAAGGAAAAAAGAGAAAACTATACGATATTATGAAGACATAGCATGTAGGTAACGAATTTCATGCTTATTACAGAAAATACTAGACAATATTTAAAAATGTTGTCAAGGAAGGAAAAATGTAGGCAAATGACCTATATATTCAGTCTGTTGGAAACAACGCCAAAGCCATGTGGAAAGTTGTGAAAAACAGACAGGTATCACTACCAGAAATGTCAATATTTCAAGATGGAGAGAAAATAAGAGAGCCAAGAAAAGTAGCAAATACCTACAACAGCTGTTTTACAAACATAAGTGGGCAACTAATCAGTGAGGTTACTCCAAGTAACCAAAATACAACAGCATCACAACTAAAGATCACAGCTCTGCTACCTCATTCTATCTGTACCTGACAAATGAAGAAGAAATCCTGATCATCGTAAAAAACTTAAAAATTGAACAGTCCTCAGGAGTAGGTGGTATACTTGAAAAAATAATGAAAAGATGTACTGAACTCATTGTAAAACTACTAACATATTTATACAACAGTTCACTGGCATCAGGGACTTTCCATTCTTGCCTAAAATTGCAAAATTGAAACCAATCTACAAAAAAGTAAACGCAGAAGTAGTTGGCCCTATTGTCTGGCTTCTCAAAAATTTTAGAGAGGGTCTTCCACACAACACTTACAGTCCTTATGGGAAAATATCAAATCCTATCCACAGCACAACACGGGTTTAGGGAGATCTGCTAAACCAACAGTACTATCTATGAATCCTATGCAAAATTTACCAGAAAGTGGACAGTGGTGAATATATCATTGGTGTACACCTAGACTTGTCAAAAGCATTCGATATTATAGATCATGAAATGCTCCTACAGAAATTAAATCAACTAGGCATCAGAGGCACAACTAATGACTGGGTCTTGTCATAACTCTGTGGACAGTGCAAACTCTGTGTAGTGCAAATAAAACATGTTGACTGCAACAAAATCACAAACCATTACTCAGATTACCAAGAAATGAAATATGGCTTTCCCCGAGGATCAGTACAGGGATCAGTGCTGTCCCTCCTATATGTAAATTACCTACAAACAAACATATAGCATCAAAATACTTACCAGTTTGCTGATGACACAAGCTTTCTCATTACTGCGAAATCAGAAAACCTACTATGAAAAAATGTAACAAACACAATGGATAGCATAGCAGAAAGGTTAATATACAATAAGTTAATCATAAATGAAGGAAAAACTTTTGCAATCAACTTCCATAATGTCAAGAAAAAGGTTCCACAAACTGTAAATATGCAGTTGTCAAACAAAGCTGTAAATAGAGTTCACCTGACAAATTTTCTCAGGCTCTGGATCCAGGATAATGACATTACACAACAATTTATCTGTAAAAAAATGCACCACATGAATGAAATCATGAAAACCATCTGAAGATGAATTGTAATGATTCGAAACTGGTAACGGTACCTTTTGAATAAAGGAACTTAAATGAATTTTTGGCTGGTTGCTGTCTCAACACCATCAACATTTGTCGTCAAATAACAGCCACGGTCTCCAACCATGTCATCATATGACAAAATTGCATGAATAATAATGTACCAGTCTTATCCGCTGAAACCATAGTAACATTGTAACCACTGAACAAATACAAATAATGTGCCAATAATAAGTAATGTAACCATAAGAGATTAATGATGTTAAAATGATAGAAACAATATTGTGTTAAATGATTCCAGCATCTTATGTACATTCTATGCACCAACAAAGTCTCATGGACAAATAAATATAATCTCTATGAGTGGTCAACTGTGGTCTGAAGAGTGCACCCAAGACTTCCAAATATGTTCGTGTCTACATGATTCTCTGAGTGATGCCCAAATGAGCATATGCTAGGCAATATCACATTTTGCTAGCTCTTTGAATCTCCTACCATATGACACACAACAAAAATGGTATGAATCACTTTTAATCTGTCTAAATATTGTATATGCTTCACACACTAGTTATTCTTCATGTTTGCTAGTAATCAGAAAGAAATTACTCAATGCATATATTTGTGGAAAGATATTTTGGATGTTAGGTACTTGTCCTTTATTGGAAGGTATACAGTAGCTTTAATTAGGTAAATAAGGCAGAAAAGAAAAAAATTGGGCTGTATCAACTTCTTTGTGTACATCATAAGATATCCACTTATACACTCATGTTCATAAAAAACAGAGCACCTTGAACGACTAGAGATAGGACATTCAGATTCACAGGACATGTATATTAGTATGTTCTGCAGAAATGACAAGCATTTGAATCGTGTCAGCCCACAGGTTCAAGGTCAACATTGATATCGCAACACAACACCACCTACCAGTAAAATGTGCCTGTGGCTCTCTTTGTTACTATAAACTGAAAGTAATGGATCAGTGTGACTTGAGCAGACATGCAAGATGCCTCACAGGTGCATGTATGAACCATACTCTTAAATCAGTGAGTTTGAAAGTGGTTGCATTATTGGTATGAGAGAATGTGATGCATCCATCTTGGAAATTGCTATCCTTGTGGGATGTAGTGTTTTGGCAGTGCAACAGGTTTGTGCGGAATGGTTCATGGAAGCCCAAAGAATACAACAAGATGGTCAGGTTGCATCACCTAGACCACCCCCTGAGAAGACCTACACCTCATCCAATTGCAGGACAGATCTGCATGCTCCTCGGCTGTGGCGCAATGATGGAACACATTGTATACTGTCAGAGGTGATAGTCTGTCACCATTTATTACAGCACAGGTTACATGCACATCATCCACTTCTCTGCCTACCTTTGACAAATGTGCAGAAACATGCTAGATGGCAATAGTGTATGGAATGACATCAGGTAGTGTTTTCAGAGGAATCTAGGTTCTGTTTGTTTGAAATCAATGGCCACATTTTGTGTCAGTGCAGACAGGGGGAGTGGCATCACAGTTACTGCATTCACACAAGACATACAGCACCAACTGAAGGCCATGTGGTGTAGAGTGCTATTAGGTGCAACTACAAATCACAGTTGCTGTGTGTCCAGGACACTGTCCTATGTGAATGACATCTTGTGACCTGTAGCCATACCCTTTCTGAACAACCAAGATGCCATTTTCAGCAAGATGATGCATGATCACATGTTTCTGCATGAACATGTTCCTTCTTGGTGTCACAGGATGTCAGCCCTTTGCCCTGGCTTACCAGATCACCAAAATTGTTGCCAATTGAAAATGTGTGGGATATGGTGAAAAGACAGTTACAGTGCTGAGACCCAGTGCCAACCACCATAGGTGAACTTTGGGACCAAGTAAATGCAGCATGTATGGCTATGCCACAGGATGCGATTGACACCTTATACACATTAATGCCATCACACATGGATCAAGTTATCAGGATCCATGGTGGGCCCTACTAGGCAATAGGACACATGTTGAACTGAGGTGACTGAAATCCTAATCATTTCTTCAGAACATACTAATGTATATGTCCTGTGAATATGAACGTCCTATCTCGAGTCATTCAAGGTGTTCTGTTTTTTCTTAACATGAGTGTACAGTGATGGAAAATGTGTGATGAAATATCTCTGTATATGAGGATACTTTGTCTCTGACCACCTTAGGGAGTAGCTGAGCAGTGAGGAGGAACATAAAAATAAATGGGAAATTGCTTAGCTGTTGGACAACATTCTTTTTCAGGGATAACACACACACACACACACACACACTCACTAACTACACTCCTCTACTCACATATACATAATTATTTTTGCTACAGCTGAAATACTTCCAAAATTTAGAGAAATACAGTACAATTACATTAATAGTACCTGAGCAGTCAGCAGATGATAATGTCTGCAGATGGCCTGGCATTGCTTATGAGAATGAGTGGCCAAAATATAAATTATGAAATCTGCAGAGGCTGTGTAACCAAACAGGGCATCTTTCAAGCAGGTGGCTAACTTCTCTGGGCTAAAGTCATCTCTTGATGTTCCCAGTACCTTGAAATGACAAGAAGAAATTATGTCAAGACAACTGTGCATTTGTTCAATTTATAGGAACTAAGCTAGTGAACATCTATGTTGATTTTCCAACTAATCTTAATTATGTAGAGTTGTTCACAGAGTTGTACTTCAGTAACACTCAGCTGTCTTCAAAACATGTTTTATTTAGATAATAGAGCAAAAGATCTACGGAACACAGACAAGAGACCACTACATTTTGTTAGGGAAGTGAAACAGCAAATGACCAGGTATTTATTGACAAACAGTTATATTTATGTCATTTAAGTGACTGGCACTAGCTTTTTAGATCATAAGGCAGTAAGACTGAGCTAAAACCTTTGATTAATGAAAAATGGAAAATAAATGACAACTATGTCACAAGAAGACTCATGAATGAATACAACAACAGAATTTTCAACTGTATGAAACAAAAAGTAGCTTCCAAGAATGTGTCCTGAGATTATGTCAACAAAGTGTTTTATGCATTTTGCTATAATTATAAATATTGCTTTGATGTTGCATTTCTAGTGAAGAAATAAAAGTCAAGGTAAAGTGCAATGCCCATAGGCTACATAGGCTATACGAGTGAGGACCAAGATTAAGATGGTACTTGCAGATGTGTCATGTACTTAGTATACTCAGTGAGGCCCTGTCTTTTGGACATACAGTTACATTGCAAGGGTGTCCTGTGGTGCTCACCTTGGTGATAACACTATCTCACACAGTCACATGCTAGTTTGGAGTACTATGAAAAGACTGTGTGCAAAACTCATAGCACACCATAACTAACACAATTTTTCTAGTGTACATCTTGTACCAGCTGTGAGGTACTTCCTCTACCAATTTTCTATCTAAACCCATTACCTGATAATACTCCCAGCCATACTTCACTTGTACAGTAGTGTGCAAAACTTAAGGATGAAATTGACTTGCGTATGATGTGTCACTGTCAAGTAACATAGATTGATGAAACTTGGACCGTGCATAGAAAACACTATACAAAATAGTACAGAACACAACTGCAAGAAATACACAGTGAGATGAACAGAACTATACTTTTATTGAATGACAATAAATATGCAGAAGTCACTGTGATTTATAATGGTCCCCTGGACATTAGAAAAGGCAGAACCCAGTTTTTAGTAGGGTGTATGATCACCATGGACAGCAACGCATGCTCTGCAATGTGCTCCCATGTTGGCTACAAGGTTGGTAAGAAGTTCTCATGGTGGGGTATTCCATTCCTCCATCAGTTGCTGGATAGTTGTTTGTGCATTTCCACCTGTGCTGTTTGATGCCATTGCACATTGTCATCCATAAAAGTGAACTCAGGATTGAATGCACCCTGAAAGAACGTACATGGGGGAAGGAGTACAGTGTCCCCATAATGGTGACTGATGGGTGTTCAGAGGTTTGGAGGTCAGTATGCCCTTGCAGCATGTAGTCAGCATATAGTTGCCGTGCCACTGTGGATCATGAAATTGCATGCCTAGCAGTCCTGTTAAATGTGGTTGCAATTGCATCTGTTGTTTGATGTGGGTCACCTTTTTGCCTATCTCACAGTATAGGAGTCATCTGCTGTTTTAGTTGACTGTGGTCAACCCCCTCCTCTACTTTGGGCAGCAGTGCCTGTTGTTCAGAATGACTCATGTTGCAGGGCCATTCTCATTTGGTACTATAGTCTCACTGACCTCGTGCCATATGACATTTAGCTTTCTGTGCATAACTGGGAGTCCTCTGGTAACATGATCCTGCACTTTCATTTGTTAATATCTTATATTACTTTATTTACCTAGTTCTTAAGTTTTGCAGAGCAGTGTACTACACTGACACACCAAAAAAACTAGTATAGGCATATGTATTCAAATACAGAGATATGTAAACAGGCAGAATATGGTGCTGCAGTTGACAATGCCTATATAAGAGAACAAGTGTCTGGTGCAGTTGTTAGATTGGTTACTGTTGCTACAATGGTAGGCTATCAAGATGTAAGTGAGTTTGAACGTTGTGTTATAGTCAGTGCATGAGCAGTGGGACACAGCATTTATGAGGTAGCAATGACGTGGAGATTTTCCAATACGACCATTTCACGAGTGTACCGTGAATATCAGGAATCCAGTAAAACATCAAATCTACATATACATCTACATCCATACTCCGCAAGCCACCTGACGGTGTGTGGCGGAGGGTACCTTGAGTACCTCTATCGGTTCTCCCTTCTATTCCAGTCTCGTATTGTTCGTGGAAAGAAGGATTGTCGGTATGCTTCTGTGTGGGCTCTAATCTCTCTGATTTTATCCTCATGGTCTCTTCGCGAGATATATGTAGGAGGGAGCAATATACTGCTTGACTCTTCAGTGAAGGTATGTTCTCGAAACTTTAACAAAAGCCCGTACCGAGCTACTGAGCGTCTCTCCTGCAGAGTCTTCCACTGGAGTTTTATCTATCATCTCCGTAATGCTTTCGCAATTACTAAATGATCCTGTAACGAAGCACGCTGCTCTCCGTTGGATCTTCTCTATCTCTTCTATCAAGCCTATCTGGTACGGATCCCACACTGCTGATGTAAGATGGGCTTTTGGAGCCAAAGGCCCATTTATGTTCCCTTGATGACTGCATGACACAAAGCTCTTCTCCTTGCTTGGGCCTGTCAGCACCCCCAACATCGCTATGGCCAGATAAAGACCCTGCAAGAACAGGCCCAACAATGACTGAAGAGAATCATTCAACATGACAGAAGTGCAAGCCTTCCACAAACTGCTGCAGATTTCAATGCTGGGCCATCAAGTGCCAGCATGCAAACCATTCAATGAAATGTTGTCGATATGGGCTTTTGGAGCCAAAGGCCCATTTATGTTCCCTTGATGACTGCATGACACAAAGCTCTACTCCTTGCTTGGGCCTGTTAGCACCTAACATTAGACTGTTGATGACTGGGAACATGTTGTCTGGTCGGACGAGTCTCGTTTCAAATTGTATCAATCAGATGGACGTGTACCGGTATGGAGACAACCTCATGAATCCATGGACCCTGCATGTCAGCAGGGGACTGATCAAGCTGGCGAGACTCTGTATTGGTGTGGAGTATGTGCGGTTGGAGTGATGTGGGACCCCTGATACATCTAGACATGACTCTGACAGGTGACACATATGTAAGCATCCTGTTTGATCACCTGCATCCATTGAGCATTTGACGGACTTGGACAATTCCAGCAGGACAATGCGACACCCCATATGTCCAGAACTGCTGCAGAGTGGCTCCAGAAACACTCTTATGAGTTTTAACACTTCCACTGGCCACCAAACTCCCCAGACATGAACATTATTGATCATATCTGGGATGCCTTGCAATGTGCGGGTCAGGTGAGATCTCTACTTCCTAGTACTCTTGCAGATTTATGGACAGCCATGCAGGATTCATAGTTTCAATTCCCTCTGCACTACCTTCAGACATCAGTCAAGTCCATCATGCCACATCATGTTGCATCACTTCTGCGTGCTCATGGGGGCCCTACATGATATTAGGCAGGTGCACCAGTTTCATTGACTCTTCAGTGTATATTTCAACAACAAAATAAACAAACATTGGCCCCTGACATCTAAAATTTTTTGCTGCTCCCCAACCCCCAAAGAAAAGAACCACTCAAATTACTGTTAATACACCACAAAAAATAAAACCCATCCATGCATTATAACTTGCAACTTAAAATTATGTGAAACAAAATTAAATACACAAAAAGAAAATTAAATAAAAAGAAAATCTTTCATGCAATAATGCACCTAATAAAACTCCAAAAAAATTTAATACATGATCCCTTCCCCTCTACATTGGCTTAATGCTGGGTCTTAACACATTAAACAAGGTGCTCATAAATTGCGCAGGAGTTGTCTGCTCTACTTACTGTGTTACTTCCCCTTCCGACATCCTCCCTCCTTTTTTGGGACTGGCACAGGTATGGCAGTAAAGAGTCCAGCATGCTGAAATGCTGCGATGATTGTTGTATGAGTAGGAAACTGAAGCTTCATGTTCACTGGTGAGGCTTTCTCAATCAATTGATAAGGACATTAATGGCGACTGAAGAATTTATTTGTCTTTCCCTTCTGGGTATATGGGCTCATAAATATCATCCACTGTCCTACACTGTATTCAGGTAACCTAGCATTCTGTTGCAGCATCCGTTCCTGAAATTCCAAGGTCTTTGTGTTCTACACACATCAAAAAAAGTTTTACATCACCCCAGTTCCCAGAATTCCTAAAGATAGACGTTGACTGTGGATATTGTGTCACAGACACAGTACATTTGACTGTTCAGAGATGTCACTAAACCCACCCAAAGATGTAAACAACTATGCACGAGCAGCACCTATTAGACGGAGGGGGTCCGACAGCTGAGCAGTTGCAGTCATTCCACCAGGAAGGAGGTACACGGCTCGTGTTGTCTGTAGTTCAACCATGCCCAGATGGTCAATATCACAGTTCAATGCAACTATATTGTTACTCTGTGCCAGGAAGGGCTCTCAAAAAGGGAAGTGTCGAGGTGCCTCGGAATGAATCAAAGCGATGTTGTTCGGACTTGGAGGAGATACAGAGAGACAGTAACTATTGATGACATGCCTCACTCAGCCCACCCAAAGACTACTACTGTAGTGGATGACCGCTGCCTATGGATTATGGCTCAGAGGAACCCTGAGAGCAACGCCATCATGTTGAATAATGCTTTTTGTGCACCACAGGACATCGTGTTACGACTCAAACTGTGCAGAATAGGCTGCATGATGCACAATTTCACTCACAACATCCATGGTGAGGTCCAGCTTTGCAACCATGACACCATGCAGTATGGTACAGATGGGCCCAGCAACATGCCAGATGGATTGCTCAGGATTGGCATCACGTCCTCTTCACCAATGAATGTCACATATGCCTTCAACCAGACAATCGTCAGAGTCGTGTTTGGAGGCAACCTGGTCAGTCTGAATGCTTTAAACACACTGTCCAGAGAGTGCATCAAGGTGGAGGTGTTTTGAGGTGGCATTTTGTATTGCCGCCATACGCCGCTGGTGGTCGTGGAAGGTGCTATAATGGCTGTATGATACGTGAATGCCATCCTCCGACTGATAGTGCAACCACACTGGCAGTGTATTGGCGAGGCATTTGTCTTCATGGACAACAATTTGCGCCCCCATTGGCCACATCTTGTGAATGACTTCCTTCAGGATAATGACATTGCTCAATCAGAGTGGCCAGCATGTTCTCCAGACATGAACCCTATCAGACATGCCTGGGATAGATTGAAAAGGGCTGTTTATGGACGACATGACCCACCAACCACTCTGAGAGATCTACACCAAATCACCATTGAGGAGCGGGACAATCTGGACCAACAGTGCCTTGATGAACTTGTGTATAGTATGCCATGACGAATACAGGCATGCATCAGTGCAAGAGGTTGTGCTACTGGGTATTAGAGCTACCAATGTGTGCAGCAATCTGGACCACCACCTCTGAAGGTCTTGCTTTATGGTGGTACGAAATGCAATGTGTGGTTTTGATGAGCAACAAAAAGGGCAGAACTGATGTTCATGTTGATCTCTCTTCCAGTTTTCCGTACTGGTGCCGGAACTCTTGGAACCGAGGTGATGCAAAACTTCTTTTGATGTGTGTATTTTGGTGCTTCATTTCAGACCTTCTGTTAAGTTCTTACAAAATACTGTACCAATTCTCCATTCTTCCCTATTCTGGGCTACACTACGTCAGGTGGTGATGGCATTTTTTGTCCATATATTACCTCATATGGTAACTGGCTCATACTTTCATGAACCTTAAGAATTATATGCTGTGAAACATATGATAACAACATATTCCAATTGAAATGATGACTATTTACATGAAGACTTACTAACTTCACTAATTCATGATAAAATCACTTTGTTTTCCCATTCACATTTGGACGTAATGTGCTTATGTATATGCAGTAAATGGAGAAGTTGCTTTATTAACTCTGACATGAATTTGGTGCCCTAAACCAGGCTCAGCACCTCTGCAACACTCTACTTCAATGTCCAATTATTTACTATGGCCTGAGCCACTGTGTCAGTTTGCTGATTTGGGATAGCTACCATTTCTGTGTGGTGTGAAAAGTAATTTATTACAGTCAGCGCATAATAATTTCCTGCCAGTGTTTGCCCAAAAGGACATGAGATTTCCATCCCAATCATTTCAAATGGCTTACTTGCCTCTTTTAATCTTTGCAGCTGAATATGCTGATGGCTTGACTCAGACCACTGCGAGGATGGCACACAGCTCTTCACATATTGTTCACCATCCTGCTTATGTTTTCTCCACCAGTACTGTTTGGCCACATGCCAGTTCGTGGCTCTTCAATCCCTGTGCCTAGCTAAAACATGATTATGTGCCTTTTTCAATATTTTCCTCTACAACATGGTTGGAGCCACAACTTGCACTCTGAGTTTTGTTTTCTTAACATAAGACTCCATTGTGTGCAATGAACAGAGGTTGCATTGCAAATAACCCAGTCTTCATCAACTGCTTGTGCTTTCTGCCACTCTGCAGTGGTATGACCCAATCTTCGTAATACACAAACCTTCTGACTGAGGCCATCGGAATTCCATTTCTTCTTGTCAGATCAGTAGATTACTTAAAAATTGAATTCACTTATCTCCAGTGCCCAATGCATTGATCTGCTCAATCAATCTTTCCACCCTAATAACCGCTTTAATGCTGTGTGATTTGTTATTACTTTAAATTTGCTACCATGTAATTAGCATCAAAACTATGTTATCCCATGTATGAAGCTCTGTATTTTCTTCTCCACTCCAGAGCAATTTCTCTCCACTCTGTTTAACTAATGTGAGGCACAGGCTACCAGATGGTCCACTTCATCTACTTCTTCACTCAATATACAAGCCAAGTGCATGATTTTTTGTATCCTATTAGAAAGAATTCCCTCTCATAGTTCTACAATATCACCACTGGACTTCTTTAATTTACCAAAAGAATCCCCACCCTCTGACATCCAATGATACTTCACTCCTTTTATTAATGAGTAAGAGTTTGTCCAATTTCTGTGAATTTTGGAAAAAACTTTCTATTATAATTTTTTAAGTTTCCGCGAGGCACTGGGAAATGCTGTGTGGCCTTCACTACACTAGGGTCTCTCCAGATTCCATCACGACTAATCACATGTGCTAAATATCATATTTCCTGTAGTGTGAATGGATACTTCTCTGTACTGAGTGTTAGATATGCTGCATGCAACCATTTAAACACTTTGCTTAGCCATAGCACATTTTCTTCCATATCCTTCACAAAGACAGTTATGGCATCCAAATATACCATACTCTGCCTTGGTTTTAACTGCTGGAAAACTCCATCTAACAAATGCTGAAATGTGGTTGGCACATTCTTCAGCCCAAATAACATATGAAAATATTGATAATGTTCTGAAGCAACCACAAATTTTTTTTGGCCACTCCTCTGGTGTTACTTCTAATTGATAATAGCCTCTCTAAAGATCCATGGTGGAAAAAAATACCTGCACTATCCTAGGTTATTCAAAGTTTCCATTATATCTGGGATCAGATAAGCATCTGTAATCGTATGACTATAGAGATATATGTGATCACAATAAAACAGGTATGCTTTTGTGCCATCCATACACTTTTAATAAATGAGGTTACAGTTTGGTTTATGATACATCAGTGCTATGCACTGGCCAAGAACAATTTTAGCACAATGTTCATATACAAAAATCTAACCCTTAGATTGCACAATAACCATTGCCTATATGCCAGACACCTGTACTCCTATGTCCAATAACATCTTATGCTCCTTTCCATCCAATAAGCCAATTAAGTGAGATTCTGCCTCTGCACATGTTTTAGTTGTGCTAAAATTTACAGGGAGCAACACTCAGCAGCGCTGGTGCTCAATTGCCATTTAATGGGAGTTACTATTCCCATTGTCTGCCTCTTCATCATGCCTCTTATTCTGTCAGCAGTCATGTTATGATTCCTGATTCAATCTTCCTCATTCTGCAGCTGACAGCATTCTCGTCATATGTGACCTATGTGTAACAGTTGATGTCAGTGGAAAAATCCCCCTTTCATCAAAGACTTGGACCACAGCATCTGTCTCGTCCAATGCTATTGCCATTCCTGTCACTGCAGCTAAGTCTTCAATGAATTCTACCTACACCTTCCCTGATACAGCAGGTGGCAACCACCAAAAAAATGCATCTAACTCTTTCTGTTCTGCTTCCTGCAGCTGGACCTTACTAGTGTCATCACTTTCCACCAGCTCCCACATATTGACATTAGGCTTTCAAATCATGTCCTCAAACTTCTCAATAGACTCACCTTGTTTTTTATGATATTTTGTTTAATTGCTCCAGGTAAAATCTAAAACTATTCTTATTCCTATAATGCTATAACAAGCCTGCCCTCAAGAATTCAAATGTTTGAGTATTCCTTAACTCCACATGATACATCGTATATGGTTTTCCACCTCCTGCTAAATCTAACTTGGCGCTATGAAACAATGGAATCCCCAGGTTGGAATATCAACAGTTTAAGGAAAAGGATAGATTACTACTCACCATGACGATGACACATTGAGTTTCAGACAGGCACAGCAAAAAGACTGTTACACATTTAGCTTTCAGCTAAAGCCTTCTTCAGAAAAGGAAATACACATACATTCATTTACACAAGCAAGCACATCTCACACACATGTGTGCCATCTCTGGCAGCTCGGACCAGAATGCCCATGTGTAACAGTCTTTTTGTTGTGCCTGTCTGCAACTCAGTGAGTCATCTTTACAGTAAGTAGCAATCTGTCCTTTTCCTTGGCAATATGCAACAGTTGTCCCTCCAACCAATATCCCAGCTTCATGGCTATTACCAAGTTGTCTGTAAATGCTAAAATATCCTCCCCTGCTTTACCCAAAAAAGGAGAAACTAGGATAGAGGTACTAGTATCTAGGATGGGCACTGACACATTTGATGAGGATTTGTGCTCCCTTAAGGCATCTAATTATTTATGCAAGTCTATGTTGTTTGCCTGCATTTGTGTCATATTGTCACATAGAAGAAGGTATAATTAGATGAATGACGAACACTAACTTCACTTAACGAAGGTTTATTCAGCACTTGCACATACAAGAGCGTGGAGCGAATTGCCTCTGACCAAAACACTTACAGTATATATACAGATACAGAACATTCCAGTACAATGATTCTTGACATTTGTGGATACTTCTAGAATGTACTCAAACCGAATATAGAAATCAAAATTATACTGTCCAGGTGGGTTTTGAATTAATGACCATTCATGCAACAGTTTAGTACCATAGCCACCACATCACAGTGCTACTCAGTTTCTTTTGCGACATTGTTCCCTCCTTAAGAGAACAGCATCTCGGTGTTACGTCCTCATAGTCCGGGAGCGAGTCATCTGTCCTGATGACTGATTCTCGCCCTGGCGGTGATCTTCTTAGAACTTCTTTTGCCACTACGCTCTTCGTCACCTTTCAGCTTGCTGCCTGTCGCTGGAGCTTCGAATTTACCTTGGGTTGCAGGATCCTTATAAGGCTTCATTCGAAGGACGTGGACCGTATCTCTGATCTTTCGTCGTCTTGTGTCGGGGTCGAAATCTTCAACTGCATAAGTAACATCAGGCAACTGTCTTACAATCTTACAAGATCCAAAGTAGCGCCTGAGGACCTTCTCAGAGAGACCAACCTTCCGAACAGGAGTGAAGATCCAGACGAGGTCACCAGGTTGGTAGACAACAGGGCGGTGGCTCGCGTCATACCTTCGGCGATTGTTTTCTTGAGCCTGCAGGGTGCGGAGTCGAGCTAACTGCTGAGCTTCCTCAGCTCTGGTTAACACATGGCCGATGTAGTCGTCGTCCACATCATCAGGATGTAACGGAAACACAGTGTCCATCGTCGTAATCGCCTCACGCGCATTCACCAGGAAAATGGCGTAAATCCTGTGGTGTCTTGTTTGGCGGTGTTGTAGGCAAACGTCACGAAAGGTAGCATCTCATCCCACTTGCTCTGCTCAACATTGACGAACATTAACTGCATGTCAGCTAAGGTCTTATTAAAGCGTTCAGTAAGCCCGTTAGTTTGCGGATGGTAGTCAGTCGTTATGTGATGAGTAATGTTGCACTGACAGATTATCTCTGTCACAAAATTCGATTGAAAAACTTTCCCTCGATCCGTAATTAACGACCATGGGGCGCAGTGTTTTAATACAATGTCTTTCACGATGAATTTGGCTACCTCGAATGCTTCGGCTGTTTTCACGGCTTTTGTAATGGCATAGCGTGTCAGATAATCAGTGCAAACAATAATCCATCTATTGCCACTAGCAGACGTTGGAAATCGTCCGAGGAGGTCAATCCCAACACGCTGGAAAGGCGTTTCGGTTGGTGGAATTGGTATGAGTCGGCCAGGTGGTTTCTGAGGAACTGCCTTTCTCCTCTGGCACTCTCGACAGAGCGACACATAATGACGGACACTCCTAAATAAACCTGGCCAGAAAAACCTCTTGCCGATTCTATCTATTTACAATTTGTACAGAAACCAGATGGCAGTTATAAGAGTCGAGGGGCATGAAAGGGAAGCAATGGTCGCGAAGGGAGTGAGACAGGGTTGTAGCCTCTCCCCGATGTTATTCAATCTGTATATTGAGCAAGCAGTAAATGAAAAAAAAAAAAAAAAAGAAAAATTAGGAGTAGGAATTAAACTCCATGTAGAAGAAATAAAAACTTTAAGGTTTGCCGATGACATTATAATTCTGGCAGAGACAGCAAAGGACCTGGAAGAGCAGTTGAACAGAATGGACAGTGTCCTGAAAGGAGGATATAAGATGAACATCAACAAAAGAAAAACGAGGATAATGGAATGTGGTCGAATTAAATCGGGTGATACTGCGGGAATTTGACTAGGAAATGAGACGCATAAAGTAGTAAATGAGTTTTGCTATTTGGGGAGCAAAATAACTCACGCTGGTCGAAGTAGAGAGGATGTAAAATGTAGACTGGCAATGGCAAGGAAAGCGTTTCTGAAGAAGAGAAATTTGTTAACAACGAGTATAGATTTAAGTGTCAGGAAGTCTTTTCTGAAAGTATTTGTATGGAGTGTAGCCATATATGGAAGTGAAACGTGGACGATAAATACTTTAGACAAGAAGATAATAGAAGCTTTCGAAATGTGGTGCTACAGAAGAATGCTGAAGATTAGATGGGTAGATCACATAACTAATGAGGAGGTTTGGTTCAGATAGCTCTGAGCACAATAGGGCCTTAACTTCTGAGGTCATCAGTCCCCTAAAACTTAGAACTACTTAAACCTAACTAACCTAAGAACATCACACACATCCATGCCCGAGGCAGGATTCGAACCTGCGACCGTTAGGTCGCGCGGCTCCAGACTGTAGCGCCTAGAACCACTCGGCCACTCCGGCCGGCGAGGAGGTATTGAACAGGACTGGGGAGAAGAGAAATTTGTGGCACAACTTGACTAGAAGAAGGGATCGGTTGTAGGACATATTCTGAGGCATCAAGGGATCACCAATTTAGTATTGGAGGGCAGCGTGGAGGGTAAAAATCGTAGAGGGAGACCAACAGATGAATACACTAAACAGATTCAGAAGGATGTAGGCTGCAGTATGTACTGGGAGATGAAGAAGCTTGTACAGGATAGAGTAGCATGGAGAGCTGCATCAAACCAGTCTCTGGACTGAACATGTCTTAATAAATCCTAAATGTCCGGCCGCAGGTGTGTCATGGAATTTCTGTAGAACGTCTAAGCGCATGTGTTTAGGAATCACTGGTAGCCACCTCTTTCCAAGCGGATCAAAGTTTTTCTTGCAAAGTAATCCATTAACAACCTTAAATTGTCCTTTCACATCCTCTGACCGATTTAAGGCAAGCCGGCCGGAGTGGCCGAGCGGTTCTAGGCGCTTCAGTCTGGAACCGCGCGACCGATACGGTCGCAAGTTCGAATCCTGCCTTGGGCATGGATGTGTGTGATGTCCTTAGGTTAGTTAGGTTTAAGTAGTTCTAAGTTCTAGGGGACTGATGACCTCAGATGTTAAGTCCCATAGTGCTCAGAGCCATTTGATTCGATTTAAGGCAAGAATATTTTGAGATATCTTGGCGTCCTTCTTCTGCTCAGCATAAGTGCAGCGAGACAGTCACTATCTTCTTTAAAGTCTTGATGGTCTTGCACAGGGTTTCTTGAGAGACAGTCGGCATCTTTGTGTTTTCTTCCACTTTTGTACACTATGGTAATGTCACACACTTGAAGACGTAGTGCCCACCTAGCGAGTCGTCCTTTGATTCCTTACGACTTGTCAACCAACAAAGTGAATGATGAACTGTAACAACTGTGAATGGCCTTCCATAGAGATACTATCGAAATTTGCACATGGCCCAGATCACAGCAAGACACTCTCTTTCTGTAGTTGAGTAGTTGCTCTCGGCTTTTGTAAGTGTCCTAGAAGCATAGTCTATAACCTTCTCCTTTCCATCCGGAATTTGCACCAGAACAGCACCAATCCCATACCCACTGGCATACGTGTGTAGTTCTGTAGGTGCTCTCTCATCATACAGACCAAGTACAGGGTCAGTCGTCAGAGCTTTTCGCAGCACATCGCATCGAAAGAATCTTGTTGAGCGCCACCCCAGATAAATTTGGCGTCAGTTTTTACGACTCTTGGAGTGGCCTGGCTTTGATACAAAAGTTTTTGATAAAACGATGGTAATAAAACATAATCCGTGGAAGCTTCTCACATCTCTAATACTTTTAGGAATAGGAAATTCCGCTATACATCTCACCTTTTCTAGGTCTGGCCGCACACCTTCGTTTGACACAAGGTGTCCAAGTATTTTGATTTCTTTTGCTCCAAAGAGACACTTGCCTGGATTAAGTTTTAGTCCGAGTTGTTGGAGACACTTAAGAACGGCCCTCAGTCTTTTTACATGTTCATGAAACGTCTCTGAGAACACTATAACGTCATCTAAATAACAAAGACACTTCGTCCACTTCAGCTGCCTTACAAGATTATCCATCATCTGTTCAAAAGTTGCTGGTGGATTACACAAACCAAATGGCACTACCTTAAACTCATTCAGTCCCTTAGGGGTGATGAATGCAGTTTTCTCACGATCACCCTTATCTACTTCGATTTGCCAGTGTCCCGAGTACATTTCCACGGTTGAGAAAAACTTATCCCCCTTCAGACAATCTAGTGTATCGTCAATTCGTGGAAGAGGATAAACTTCCTTTTTAGTTATCTTGTTAAGCTTCCTGTAATCAACACAAAAGCACCAACTGCCATCCTTCTTCCTGATGAGGATCACGGGCTCTACGAAGGCTGAATGATGTCATTCATCATCATTTTCTCAACCTCGCCACGAATTATTCAACGTTCCATTGCTGACACACGGTATGCTCTCTGGCTTATTGGTTGATGGTCTCCAGTGCTAATCCGGTGCTTCAAAGTCGACTTGTTTAACTTGCTCTTCACCTGTGGATTGAAGCATTCAGAGAACTCTTGAAGAATGGCAAGTAGCTTCTTCTGTTGTTCCTTAGTGAGATCTGATGAGAGTCGAGCTAGACGATCTTGTCTCGTAGTGGTGGCGCTAATTTCGCCCACAGACTCGGCATGGGAGGTTTCTATGATGCTCAGCTGGTCTTCAATTAATGGCTCAGCATTTGCTACGGACATGCGTCGTGGAAGGATCTGTGGTTCTCGGCGACAGTTAACTATCCACAATTCACCAAATCCATTCTTAAACGATACGACAGAGGCTGGGATGACCAAGTTATTCTTCAGTGGTATGCTTCTCTTACATTCCACTACAAGATCCTTGGGTTGATGCAGGGCATGACATCTGGCAGTTACCTTTCTAGCGCTGACTGCAGGAATGATCACTTCATCCAGCACACATTGTCTCCACACACTCAGCTGCGCATCTTCCTGTCCACAGTATCTCATAATCTTCGAGTGGTGTATGGCCACTTATATCCACACGAATGGTACATATTCCTGTAGGTTTAACATATTGCCCATTAGCCACCTTCAGCAGAGACGTTTTGTTGTCGACGAATACGGTTTTCTGCAACTGGCGGCGGTACTTCTCCAGAATGACTGAATATGATGGTCCAGAGTCCACAAGAGCTTGGGCTAGTCGGCCACCCATGAGTATATTGACGTACTTTCCTATCATTTTTGTAGTGATCGACGGCAGAGGATTTTTCTCTTCGGCAGCCTCACCTCCAAGGAAGGTCGCAGCCTTTAGTTTTCCAGGTTGCGGCGGCTAGGTGATCGGCTGGAGCTTCTAAACGGCGATGGAAACCTCGATCGGTTAGTTGGATCCCGGAGTTGGCGTCGGCTAAGATCGGTCTGCTGTTTCCTGGCGCGGGCGTCATCAAATATCCGTCGCCTTTCTCGACAATAGCGCAGCACATGTCCTGGTCGTCCACATTGGAAACATACTGGTTGGTTATCAGGGGTCCTCCAAACGTCAGTCTTCGTTGGTGCCCAAACAGGTTCCTCATACGGCATTGTAGGGATGTAACTCCGCCTGGGCTCTGGGTTTTAAAGGGAAATGAAGGACGAGAGATTGGGTTCAATGTCTCTTCCACTTCCTCCCTTATGATCTCTTGAAGAGTCTCGGGGTTTTGCTCGCCGTGCAATCCAAGTGCCTTCTGAACTTCCTCTCTCACTATCTGATGATGAAGAACACCTGTGAAATCAGTTGCTTCCTCCATCACAGACATCGATACAACGTTTGGAAGCCGTTCAAACTTCTTGCGTGTAATTCGTTTTTGATGCATTGTCTCGATATACTGGCACCATTTTACGAAGTCGTCTGCTGTCGAAACCTCCTTCAGGAGTAGGGCTTGATACATGTCCTCAGCAACACCCTTCGTGAGATGTGCAACCGTATCTTCCTCCTTCATTCTAGGATCCACTATTTTACACAGCTCCAAGACGTCTTGAATGTAGGACGCTGTAGTTTGTCCTGGACGCTGTGCCCTGCACTTCAATTTATCTTCAGCCTTGCCATTCTGTCGTAATGTGTCACCGAAATACTTGCGCAGTTCCGCTTGGAATACTTCCCAGCTTGTGAACTTCTCCTTGTTCTCATACCATTGCTTGGCAGTGTCCTCCAAGTAGAAAAATACGTTAACCAAACACACGGTGTCATCCCATTTGTTAAATTTGGCTATACGCTCATATACCTTCAGCCACTTGTTTCGATCTTGGCCATCGTCACCAGAGTACGCGAAGGGATGTCTCATGTAGTGGCACACAGTTGCTGTCATCGTAACGTCCTCTTCTTCTTCTGTCTCCGATAGATTGGGATCTGTTGAGTACGGCTCGAACTCGGGTTTCTCGCCACGTAAACGGCGGCTCTGTCGTGGCCTGATGGGAGCCACTGTGTCGTCGATATGTGCGGTATCACAAGTTCCAATACCCAACGCCTCCACCAGAATAATGTCACGTAGAAGAAGGTGTAATTAGATGAATCACGAACAATGACTACTCTTAATGAAGGTTTATTCAGCACTTGCACATACAAGAGCGCGGGGCGAACTGCCTCCGGCCAGAACACATCTGATATATACACACCTACAGAACATTTCAGTACAATGATTCTTGACATTTGTGGATACTTCTAAAATGTACTCGAACCGAGTATAGAAATTAAAATTGTGCAGTCTAGTTGAGTTTTGAACTCACGGTCCTCCATGCAACAGTTTAGTATCATAACAACTACACCACGTTGCTACTCGTTTTCTGCTGCGACAGTATGAGTGTGAAGTGATTTCGTACTGACTGCTTTCTAAAAGAAAGACTTGTCTTTTCGCACTTTCTTTCATCACATCATTTTGATTGGCTAAACTGTGAATATTCTGAGTGCTGACCAGTAGGAGATGCTTTTTGGTGACATTCCATACTGTCAAAGGTGGACTTACTCTGTGGCTCTTCCTCCTCTTGCTGATGTTATATTTTGGTGGCTATGTATTTTGAAGAAGCTCAACTTTCTATGTTCAAAATAACGTTCTTCCAGGCCTCACTGAAGACTGGGTGCTCAGAGCTACATGTTACGTCGCCCACAGCTAGCTGGGTACAAATCATCATCCTCTCCTTAGTGTGACCTCTCAAATCAGTGAGTGAGTCCATTTTCACCAATCAACTCTTCAATACGACCCTTCAATCCAAACAGTTAGACATTATCTTCCAGTCACATGGAAAAAAGTAAAGAAACTGTTTGCTTCCACCTGCCACATTTAAATTTTGCAGCTAATCATTGTCCTATGAACTAGTTCTTGTTACTGGTTTTTTCTGACACCAAATGCAATGGCGTCAGAGGTGTGCACTCCATAAATGCCAGGATTATCGTTCCTGTCCGAGGAGGGTGTGTGCAGGACAGTGTGTATTCTGCCAGTACCATGGTGAGAGTCGAATCAGAAGAACTCACTTTACAATGACATTTTTTATTCTGCGATTCATCCGTACAGAGATTACTGGTCTCATCTTGGGGAGTGCATGGTCACTACGTGCAGCCATGGCTACTTGAGCACAAAACATAGAAGAATCCTTGGCTGACGGAAGCACGAATACGCCGAGAAGGAGTGCTGTGTCAGTGGAATAACAGCAACTAGTGCGGCCTTGCAGAAGCAAGGCTGTTGTCAGGTGTCTGGCAGATGGTGGCCTATGCTGGACTGGCATGCAGGTGCACAGGGCTCATTTGAGGTGCTGAGCGTTCTGCATGGAGACAAATTGGAGGAGGTATTTTCTTTGTGGCACCTGCCCGAGGTCTAATGGTGGCTCATAGGCCAGCAGATAGCTGATGGTGCTGGTAGACGTAGTTGAAGCTGCTTGGCCCTTTTGGGACCATTGGCTGGAGTGGAGAATAGAATGACACAGTGTCGGCTGTAGTTGAAGACAGGCTGCTGGTAGGGGCTGAGCCTAGCTGTGCAGCTATACTGTGACCTCCTTAGATCACATACATTGCCACACAGCCTGACATTGTGACATCACATGTGGAAATTTAGCCCCTACTGTGGCGACCTTTGGTCTTGCACCATGCTGCATGGGCAAGATTCTAGTACTCACCAACAGGATTTTGTAGGCAACTCGCCTGCCCACCTTTTGATGGTTTGTCAAAGCTGGACAAGGGTAGTTGCCACAACAAGTGGCCCTGTGAAACGTTTGCGTTACAATATATGCTGTAAACTCATTAGTTCTGTGGTGTCACCGCCAGACACCACACTTGCTAGGTGGTAGCCTTTAAATCGGCCGCGGTCCATCAGTATACGTCGGACCCGCCTGTCGCCACTGTCAGTGATCGCAGACCGAGCGCCGCCACGCGGCAGGTCTAGAGAGACTTACTAGCACTCGCCCCAGTTGTACAGCCGACTTTGCTAGGAAAGGTTCACTGACAAATACGCTCTCATTTGCCGAGACGATAGTTAGCATAGCCTTCAGCTACGTCATTTGCTACGACCTAGCAAGGCGCCATTACCAGTTAATATTGAAATTATAAAATATGTACCGTCAAGAGCGATGTACACCAATTATGCATTAAAGTTAAGTATTCCAAGAACTACGTTCTTTTCTTATTAGACTCAACTCCTTTAATTGTTCCAGACCTCACGCCAGTCTGCGTGAGCTTAAACGCGTGTATTTCGGCCTCCTCTAGCAACTCCTCTGCCAACACAGCAAGTTCCACTATGTTACATTTCATTATATTATATAACGTTACTCACCAGGCAAATAGTATAAGTCTTTAATATTTCGAGTCACTTACATATTACACTTTAACTTATGAACTGTAAACAGACGAGAATAAGTCGCACATTAAATGTCAGTGTTAAGTTATTACTAATATAGAAATAGGGTATTCCACAGTAGGGCATATTTACTGATTGATTAGGAATGAAAGGCACATATATGTAAACAATATGGTTTTTGTCTCTAAACATAGAATACACTCATGAGCGTGTAGTTCCTTAATAGTTGACAGTTCGAGTAGTACTTTTACACTCACGAACAATGTGTCGGTTTTAATTATTTATTTGATCATTTCACCCACTTGTGGGTATGGCCACACATTTGACTTAGCGTTTGACGTTTTCTCTTTCATCTGTACTTCCCCATTCTCTGCCTCGTACATATGTTTCTTCTGAACCTCAAGGCCGAATATCTTCTTAGTTGTTCTCACAATTCCTAATACTCCATACAGCGAGAGAAGGGCTCTGACAGTTGAGACGGCCTTGGCGCACGTGCTTCGCACATCCACGATGGCCAATCAGATAGTGAGCTTTTGTTTACATTACTGTGGCAATGCCCCATAAATGGAAAATGGCTGACAGATTGCGTGTTTACTTTGAAAGGGAAAGGAACAATGGTGGGCCTTTGATATCAGTGAGTCAAGTGGTTGACAGTGTGGCAGAAGCATTAAACATGTCTACAGCGACAGTGAAGAGAGTCACAAATGATAAAGAGGCTGCCAATTCAGTTGCGAGCCCTGTTATTGTGACGCCTGGAAAGTAAAGGAAGAGATCATGTCGTGTGACTGAAGCAGACAACTTTGACGCAAGTGCTATCAGGCAACACATACATGCATACCACAGCAGGAAGGAGTATCCAACACTTAAAAAGTTGATGGCATCACTGTCAGACAGTGGTTTAGCGACAGTGAAGAGAGTCACAAATGATAAAGAGGCTGCCAATTCAGTTGCGAGCCCTGTTATTGTGACGCCTGGAAAGTAAAGGAAGAGATCATGTCGTGTGACTGAAGCAGACAACTTTGACGCAAGTGCTACCAGGCAACACATACATGCATACTACAGCAGGAAGGAGTATCCAACACTTAAAAAGTTGATGGCATCACTGTCAGACAGTGGTTTGTTCACAGGCAGAACGACAAGTCTCTCCGTTGTTTCGAAAAAAATTGGCTTCCGTTGAAAAAAGTTCTCAGGACGAAAGGTATTAATGGAACGCGGAGACATTGTTGCATGGAGATGTCGTTTCCTGCGCGAGTTGCTAGCAGTGAATCAGGAAAATGTAATATGGATTGACGAAACATGGGTTAATGCGTGTCATGCACGTTCCGTTGTATGGAGAGACGAGAAGCGCCACAGAACTATGAGTGTATCAACAGGTAAAGGAGGGCGACTAATTATAGTTCATGCTGTCTCTATGAACGATTTTGTGTCCGGTGCTACCAAACGTCAGTTCTGGTTGTGTTTTTGTAATGAACAATGCGCTGTACCATTCTGTACAATTAAATAAGGAACCAACGGCTGCTGCAAGAAGAGACGAAATAGTCAGCTGGTTGAAATATAATAAAATAGGCTTTGAACAGAATATACGGAAAGCGGAACTTCTGGAATTAGTGAAACGATACAGGCCACAGGAGATGCATCATGTGATTGATACATTAGCAGAGAACCATGGCCACAAAATTATATGTCTTCCACCTTACCAGTGCCATTACAACGCAGCTGAACTCATCTGGGCTCAAATAGAAGCAGATGTTGCGGAGCGAAACAAAACCATTACGTTGCGAGAGACAGAAAGGCTGGTAAATGAGGCTGTCACACGAATAACGTCAGAAAATTGGAAGAACGTCGTGAACCGCGTGTGGAAAGAGATTACTAGGTCAAACATAGAAGAAGGTGTAAGAGAAGAATCCGTTCATAATATTGTAATTTCTTTATCAGACGATGAGGACAGCATAAGCGAAGATACCGAAGACTATTTGGTCGTGACGAGAGATGACTAATCGGATGACGCTGGTCTTAGGGTTTCCGTTCTCCTCCGCGAAAAATAAAGGTAACGTCCTTATTCGATATTTTACACGTAACATTTGTGCAATTTGCTTTACCTTGTTAATGTTGAAAATCTGATTGTGTGTAATTTTTATTTTGGCTGTAACCACAGTCATGGTAATTTTCTTAATGATGTTACCGCCGTTTGACGATAATACTTTTTATTTTACTGTTATACGGTCCAGAGTTCGGCCATATGCCATTTTCAAGTACAGTAACCTATTTCTCTGTCAAAAGATATCAGACTGGTATGAAATACAGCGAAATCTGAACTGTATAACAATGAAATAAAAATTATTACAGTCAATTGGCTGCAACATCATTAAAGAAAATATTTATGTGTGTGTTTGTGTAGGGTGACAAAACAGGTAGTGCATGTGAAAAAATATTCCATCAACACATGGGTCAACAGAATGCTGCCCCTACAGGAATGCTGCAACGAATGATGCGGCATTGTTAGGTTATGAAGGAGCCGAGTGTTGCCGCGGCCCGAAGGGTGGGACGGGAAAGTCTGTCATCCCGCTGCCCATCCGCGTCGAATACTGGCAACTGCACTGCCAGCTGTCACAGCTCTTCTCTCGACGTACGGAGTATAGATCCTAATGTACTCCTCTCACCAATGGAATTTGTGTCTTTCTGTTCGCTTGGTAGGTCAATATTGTCATGGCATAACCACAATCGAGTCGAAATCCGAAAACAGGTCGTCAGTAAAGTATTACACGTAGCATTGAAAGCACATTTATTATGAACACCATTATACAGACTGAACAGGACTGTCTCCTTTATACAAACAGTAACTATTATAGAATAGGCAAGCATTACAAAAATATGAAATATCGAGAATTTCTAGACACAATAATTATGAAATAATAAATATTCGCTAGTGATCGAACCTTAACTGGCGACCTGCAGCATGCCAACCAGTGATGCTAACGGATATTGTACATACAGTGCAGATCGCAGCATTGATCCCTCTCCTTGAGAAATACTGACCCACTATTTTGGAAGGTCTCATTGAACCCGACTACAATATCCCAAATCTAATTCTTGTCAGTGGTCCTACGTATGGCAGTAGTGGAGGATCCTCGCATTCAGACCACGATGTAACATTCTCTTCACTATGATGGGCGTCAAAAGTGGCACTGAGTCTTTGCGATCATTGAGTGGGCCTTCATTTGCTTGAACGATTAGCCCTCACTTTGAGTCTGTAGTAGGGCTTCAGATGGTGAACATGGGGAACATGTCTGCCCTTTTATCTTTTTGAATGATCCTCTGCTTCATGTGTGACGTCTGAAAAGTGATGAAGTATACAATACAGCCTAAAATAGCATTTTAGTAACATTTTTGGTAGTCCTACTTTCATCATAAGAGTAAAAATCCATACCACATCTCCTAGTCTGTATGTGACTGGCCAGTGTTTGGCATTATAGCACTCTTGGTCTTTCTCCTGGACGTCCAGGAACGGTACCAGTTATTTAGCTTCTTCACTCCTGGTAATGAGGCGTTTCCCACAGTCGTCTGGAGTATCATACAGTTGAAAGAGGAACAGTATATCCACTGTCGTTTCAGCCTCATGACAAGGAGCAGAAGCATGTAGTTCCTTGCTTTGCTGTGATATATATACATGCGAACATAATGATGGGAAGTACATTAACGCAATCTCTGTGTTTGACATAAGCATACATCGAGAGCATATCTGCTAGTGTCTTATAAAAGTGTTCTGCAAGGCCATTCATTTGTCGTCAGGGTGATGCCACAATGTGAAATTATCTATGATACTCGTGTCAACTGGAAAACTTTTCTATGATCAAAGTTCGACACACGGGGTGGTATGTGCTTCAAAATGATGTCTTCTACTTGTCAACTGGAAAACTTTTCTATGATCAAAGTTCGACACACAGGGTGGTCTGTGCTTCAAAATGATGTCTTCTGCAAGGAACCTTGCGATTTCCAGAGCTTTAGCAGTCAGCAGAGCTTTTGTGACAGCATCATGAGCGAGATAGTCAGTGTAAACTACTATTCATCAACTCCTATTTGTCGATTTTGGGAACCTCCCCAAGAGGTCTATTCCAGCCCGACGAAATGGCGCTGGTGCTGTCAAGATTGGTATCAGATGCTATGGAATTAACTGTGGCACATACTTCCATCAGTGGCATTCCTTACATTGGCGCATTTAGTGTCTAATGGATCGGTGGAGACATAGCCAGTGATAAGTGCATCTGATTCTGTCTAAAGTCTTCACAAATCGCAGTTGACCAGATGTTGGAGTGTCATGGAAATACTTCAGTATAGCTGGCTGTAGATGGGGTGTGACGATGAGCAATCATTTCCGTCCCATTGGCCCATAGTTCTTCTTATACCATGTTAATCAGAATTCTGCTTTTGCAAGATTCCACTTCTTCAAAGCTTCTATGGTTTCCAGCAATGACGAATTTTGCCTTTGTTCAGAAGCAATATCATTTAACGCAGCGATCACTTAGATTTCATATACACTGCTGTGTTCCAGCAAAGGATGCCTTCAAATGCAGTAGGGATCTTTGTGTTTGTGTCCACTTTTGTATACCACTGTGACATAGTACTCCTGAAGCTCCAGTAGCCATGTCGCCAGTCGACATGATGGCTCCTTATGGCTAGAGAGTCAACTTAGAGAACGGTGATCTGTCACAGTGGTGAATGGTTAGCCAAAAAAATACGACTGGAACTTGTTGGTTTCTCAAACAACTGCAAGGCACTCCTTATTGGTTATAGAATAATATCTCAGACTTGGAGGGTACTCTGGAGGTATGAGCCATCACCTTTCCAGCACCTTCCTGAATTTGTACAAGAACTGTCCCTACACCTAAACCACTAGAGCCAGTTGAAGTTCGGTTTCAGCATTATTATCATACAGTGATAGGACTGGAGAAGGTATTAGCACTCTCTTAAGGATAAGGAAAGATCGTCTTTCCACCTCATTTGAGGAAAATCTGTCATCTGCCTGCAGTAATCCTTGCAAGGGCTGTGCCTTGGTACAGAAGTCTGTTATGAATCACCAGTTGTACAAGCTCATTCTGAGAACTTTCCACACCATGACTGTGCCGAGGAGTCAGAAAACTAGTGATTGTTCTTATTTTCCTGGAATCAGACTGAATCCATCATCATTAACCACAAACCCCAAGATTTTTATTTTTTAAGTGATGAAGATGCACTTTTACGGATTCAGGCAGTGGCCTGTGGTCTGAACACACTTCATAAGTTGTCAGGTAGCTTAGATGTTCTTCAAATTTCTTCAAAAAAACTACATCCAAATAGGAAATATGCATCGTCCATTAAGGTGCTAAAGCAGGTTGTGCATCATATGCTCAAATGTGGCTGGGGCATTATATAGTCCAAATGGCATAACTTTGAATTCAATTCATAGAGGCTATCAGGTGTTATGATGGCAGTCTTTTCCCAGTCTTTCTCTTCAAACTCGATATGCCAGTAGCCTCTTTACATGTCCATAGTTGAGAATTACTTTCCTTCTTTCAAGCAGTTTAGGGTGTCATCAATGAATGACAGTGGGTAGACACCAGTAGCAGGACAAGGGCGGTATCAGTGCATTTTGTTAGTGCAGGATGCCTATATCAGGGGCAGGTATGTTATCATGGTGGTGGTGGTTAGTGTTTAACGTCCCATCGACAACGAGGTCATTAGAGACGGTATGTTATCATGGGCAAACCTATTGTTCTCCTTTGGCTGACAGGTCATCAACCTACACTGTTCTGCTAAAAGGATCCTTCCTTTTGATTGACACGTCCTAACCTCTTGTTCCCCCACCCTGACCCCTAAGAAAACCTTCAAACCATAACCTCCCCCCTCACTGATATAGGTACACATTCAGGTCTGAGTTATTCGAATAGCTCCCTCTTGCTCTTATCAATTTGGTTGACTATTTCATCAAATTGATCAATTAATTAACCCCTCCTGTCTAGTAACCCCCCTCACAACACTCATCTCCTATCTCCCCCTCCCCTCCTCTACCAGGAAATGGATGGCTCTGTGGTGGAGAGGAAGGATCTCATGATAGGAAATTCAAGGGTGTGTTGTTTATTTATAAAAAATTCAGTTTGTTGGGGTTGGATTTCTCCTGCTGATCATTCACTGCTTTTTGGGAAGATGCAAGTCTTGTAAGAAGTAATTAAGTCGATCGCCTTTCTTTTTATTCTGATCATGTAAAGAATACCACCGTGAAACACCTATCACACATTATTACACAGTTAAAAATCTTCTGATTGCAAAGCACGCACTGCCCGCCTTCCCCTTTCCATTGGACCACACAGAACACCACCGCACATGCTGCCAGGACTCAACATCCACCAGTGGCCCCCGCAAAGTGATGACGCGGCCATCAGCTGCTGAGCCACGCACAGTTGTCTGTCTGGGTCCCGCAAGCATGTGGTGGTGGCATCACTTTCATACTTGACACCTGAGAAATACCTGTCGAAACACGTGTCTAGCTAGGCACCATTGCTGGCATGATGGTGCATAGCTTTGCACCTGCAGTCCAGCGAGATGTTAGCATAGCAGCTCACCCTCAGCAAGACATTTGTATAGTGGCTCTCCCTCACAGGCGCAGCTATAAGGTTGTCAGTGTTATACTTATATCACATGTCTATGTAAATAACAGCCAAGTCTACCTCTGGACACGATATAGAAATCTTTTCAATGCTCCTCAGAAAAGCACAGGATGCATTCTTCCTAGCGATCCTAATGGGACTGTCCATCCATTACGTATCAGTCCCATCCCAGAAATCTTAAAGTGTTGCAGAAATAGTTAATGGTCCTTTTGTTGTTGTAGGAGCTTTCGTGATGTCTCAGCTTGTATTCGTGGAAATTCTTGTCCTAATAGGACCTCTTTACGAAAATAGCCTGGAATAACACCAAAGGCGTTCTTCCTGAAGGTCCTAATGAGGCACTCCATGCTACCTTCCTGGAAATCATGACTTCATGTTTCCAACATACGTCTCAGAAATGGTAATCTTTCGCCTTTGTTCTCACCGCTAAAAGGTTTCAACATGTCTGTGCATGCTTTTGAAAACACCATTAATAATAAAATCATTCTTGTTGTTTAGAAAGAGACCATTGTCTAAGCAGAGATGGGAAAATCAGGACAATTATGCAAACAGAATTCACACGTTGCTCTCAGAACTTTCAGCAGATACATTGCCTCCATCTTGTTCAAACCAATCTGTAGAGGATCCTATGTCCCAGCACATAGGATGCCTTGTGAAAGAATGGAGCATTCTGATTGGCTCTTACTGAATTTACCTACCAAACTGCTGCTGCTGCCGGTGTGAGAGCACTGCCCGCCATTTTTTTTCTGCAGACGGGACTTTCAGTGGCAAAACTATTTTGTACAGATCGCCATATTGCATTGACAGTTAAAACCCGGCAAAGTGGTCTACAGATCGTCAAATACATCCTACGTACTCACCAAGCCGCCGCACACGTGGTCTATGATTGCAGCTGCAGAAGATAGTGCCAGACAGAGAGAGGCCAGTCGGCCGTGGACGACCTCACACCCCAGGAGGACCTCAGTGGTAGGAGTTCGAACGCTATCAATACTCCCAGACACGACACACAACACATGTGACTCAATGCAAACTGAGTATTAGTTCACTATTCACCCATGCACGGGGGGTCGTGAGCCAAATCTTCATAAGCCGGAAACTTTCTTGGAGTCTCTGAACTGGTGTACAAAGGATGGACAAGCCACACCCTGGATCAAAGATACTCACTGAGATGCTATTTCTGGCCCAGACCTGCTTGGTTGCTGCTATGCTTTCTATGGCCATCTCCAGACTCACATGAATATTGGAAACCAGGCACATATTTATCATTGTAACTACAATTAAATAGGATTTCTCCTGCAGTCTGACACTGGGTGATGTACTGGAAACGTCTCCTCTTAATGACCGTGGTTCTGGAACAAATCTCAATGTCTATAGCGTACATAATTTTCCATCTAAAAAATTCTTTCATCTCCCTTATGGCTATCGCAGTTTTCCACGTCAAATCCATACCTCCCTCACGATAGGACACAAAGTCTTTTTCTCTGGACATACCGGAATGTAAGTCACAGTAACTTTACACTGCAACATATACACATTTCAGACAAGCAGTGCAGTTATCGTTTATGTGTACAGCACAAGAAAAAAATATGGTATGCCCACACTCACACCAGCTATGTGTCACGATTCTCTTCAGTTCTTGGAAATCATCTCACATTTAAGTTTTTCAGTGCGTGCTTCTGGAAGGTGCTGCATCCTGCCAAGACTCTCTCAAACAAGTGTTATAAAGCACAGACATCTGGCACTATGTGATAATCACTAACACTCCCGCAGGTGAAAGGTTTGGAAAGACATCACTGATACGGGTTGGTGTACTGTAAACAACATCACTGTCGATAGTGCAACAAGGAAAACGCGAGGATACACTTAGGGCTGCCGATGAGAGGACGTTTTGTTACAGCGATACTGCCTGCCCTGTTTGTACACTATATCAGGTCCACCTGAGCTCATGCATTGCTACACTGTGTGATCAAAAGTATCCGGACACCTCCAAAAACATACATTTTTCATATTAGGAGCAATGTGCTGCCACCTACTGCCTGGTACCCCATATCAGCGATCTCAGTAGTCATTAGACATCGTGAGGGAGCAGAATGGGGCGCTCTGCACAACTCACGGACTTCAAATGTGGTCAGGTGATTGGGTGTCACTTGTGTCATACGTCTGTACGCGAGATTTCCACACTCCTAAACATCCCTAGGTCCACTGTTTCTGATGTGATAGCGGAGTGGAAACGTGAAAGGACACGTACAGCTCAGAAGTGTACAGGCCGACCTCGTCTGTTAATTGACAGAGACCGCCGACAGTTGAAGTGGCTTGTAATGTGTAATAGGCAGACATCTCTCCAGACCATCACACAGGAATTCCAAACTGCATCAGGATCCACTGCAAGTACTATGACAGTTAGGCGGGAGGTGAGAAAACTTGGATTTCGTGATCAAGCGGCTGCTCATAAGCCACACATCACGCCAGTAAAAGCCAAACGACGCATCGCTTGGTATAAGGAGCGTTAACATTGGGCAATTGAACAGTGGAAAAACGTTGTGTGGAGTGACGAATCACAGTACACAATGTGGCGATCCGATGGCAGGTTGTGAGTATGGCGAATGCCTGGTGAACGTCATCTGCCATCGTGTGTAGTGCCAATACTAAAACTCGGAGATGCTATGGTGTGGTCATGTTTTTACGGAGGGGGCTTGCATCCCTTGTTGTTTTGCGTGGCACTGTCACAGCACAGGCCTCTTCCACCTGTTGAAGAGCAATTAGGGGATGGTGGTTGCATCTGTCAAGACGATCAAGCACCTGTTCATAATGCATGGCCTGTGACGGAGTGGTTACTCGACAATAACGTCCCTGGAATGGACTGGCCTGCGCAGAGTAGTCACCTGAATCCTATAGAATACCTTTCGGATGTTTTGGAACGCCGACTTCATGCCAGGCCTCACTGACCGACATCGATATCTCTCCTCAGTGTACCACTCCGTGAAGAATGGGCTGACATTCTCCAGGAAACCTTTCAGCACCTGATTGGTTGTAACGTCTTTTCGGTTTATCGATCTCATCACTTCAACGGAGCGTTCTGGTATTTTCGATACTCGTAAATTCAGCCTGCACTCAGGGGCGTCTTTTATATTTTCAGACCACCAAACCGGTGTTTGAGCCAGTGCGTCCCATCCAGAGCGACCACCACCCAGATCACACAAATTTCCCCTGACTAAGAAATCACTGTAAGAGAAATATGCATACTAGAGTACGTCCGTTCGGAGTTAATTTTCAAGGACCGAGCAGATGGGCGGAGAATAAACAAAATTTTTGCAGTCTAAGCACATTTATAAGTTCCTGTTGCTGAGCGCCGTACCTGTATAGCACTTTGATACGGGAGGAGGATCACCGCGAGATGGATCGATTGTTGCAGCTGGAAAAATGGACTTTGTTACGAAAAAAGAAAAGTGCCCGTTACGGGGTCACACAAAGATTTTGTTTTTTACATGCGCGAGAAGCGGTGACATAATGATACAGACCTGTTTATATCCTATAACATGTGTGTGCGGAAGCTGAATTTTCGAAAAGAAATAGCATTTTATGTGCAAACCTCGTATAAGCCTGAATGCAAAGAATGCTTTATTAGACTTCTGTTTGTCCGTTTCAGCGCACCAGCTGTATGTAACTGAATAATCACTATAAATTCATTGTCATTCAGTTATTCGACTTCAAGTGTGTGCAGGATGTCTGTTAATAAGGTATTGCCGTAGTTCTGAGGAGTGTATTGTGCAAAGTATGGTCTTGCTCTAGTTATCGCTATTAAAGGGGGACAGTGACTGCACAACTCTGCTTGTTCAACAACAGATCTGTGACCACACATTAGAAAAAATATTCTAGAGCTCTTACTTCCTCAATATGTTACGCCAATTAACTTCGAGGACTACGGATTTGCCGGGAAAAGAGGATGTTACTGCTTACAGCTTATTTGAGCTGTTGAAATCAAGAAATGTATGTAATGTGCTCTCGGATATTTATGTGAAACTGATTAAGACGTGTCGCCACGTGAACGCTTTTGATTACTAGTTCCCTACATAACTTGTACCATCACTGTGTGATATATATTTTATTCGCCACCTGACGTGTTTCAGTGGATGAGCCCCACTGACTCGAATGCACGATGCCGGATTGATGGACCACCGTCAGTGTCCCTTATGTCACTTTACTTTAAGCTACCCAGCAATGTGATTCTCATTTTCACTGAGTCGTATCGCGGTTAATTCGTTAATAAAGTGTTTTATTGCTTCAAGTGAACTCAAATTGCCTAAGAGGAAAAGATCATTCTAAGAAAAACATTCAGACGAATGGTTTTTCAGAAAACGAAGGAGGCGTGGCTATGAAGCAGGACGTGTAATTTGTAAGTGTTATGATATTATGTTGCGGATGGGGGAAAAGCAGATATTAAGGATCATTTAGCTGACGTAAAGCACACATCAAACATTCACTCTGAAGGCACTCAAAGAATCGGACAGTTACTTTGTTCCGAATTCGTTCAAACAGGGACAATTAATAAGAGCAGCGAAATTAGCAATGTGCTGCCATACGGTTAAACGTCATCATGTCCTTGAAATCAATAAACTATACGTTCACGCTAAGCTCCATCTGTTTAATGTTTCCGAAGCCGCAAAAAAGAATGACGTTGAAAATAGCAAAATCAACAGCAATTCTGAAATAGTTGTTGGCGCCCGACACTGTCAGACACATACACAATGATCTTTCAAAGTTTCCTTTTTCTTTGGTATAGCTGCAGCTGTTCGCAACTAAAAGTAGCCTTTCCGCCAATCTTTCACTTTGTTTAAGCTAAAGAGAAGCAGTCCGCTTTTTCCCTATTCCTCCTTCCCAAATTACGTCCGTTTTTAATCAATTAGAGTGAAATGTTCCGGTTAGTCAGACAGAAATTATGACAGCCCTAGATACATAGAAAGCTGAACATAGAGTTATCGCTAAATGGGGACGAGAATTACCTACATTTAATCTTACATCTGGCTGGACACAGCCAGTGCTCGCAGACCAGCTCAGACTTGTCCAGCGTGGTGAGACCGGCACAGACTTGTACAGCGCGGTCACACCATCATTCACCTGCTGGTGGGGTAGAATACTGCGTTCTTATTGGCTCCCTGAGGGAAGTGGCGGCTGGAAGGGACCAGAGGGTAAAGGCCACTTCACCCCCAGTCGCCCTCATTCTGTCATCAACCACCACAGTGTGAGGTCGATCGTCTCGGTCACGCTCGTGCGCGGCAGTTTGCTCCTTTCTTGCGTGCGTGTTACCAGTTTAGGTAAAAAAATGAAACGTTCAGCTGTGGCATCAAGCACCGTCGATAGCGCCAGTGGCAGCAAACGGCAGAAACCGTTAATGCATGATGGGGAATTACCTGGTAAGTATAGATTCAAATCAGTAACTGCTACTTTTCTCTTCAATTAGAATTTCATAGTATTGAATACATTTCTTCTTCTTATTGTTTGAGTGCATATACACCAATGCCAATGCGTGGATGAAATGAATCCTGTGGTCATGTCCACGTCCACGCCAATAATGTGAGTCAGCACATACACCTGTCCACCTCACCAACTCCATCAACTAGTTTTTGTAGTTATAGTATTAGTAATAGCAACGATCCCGTGGCTATTGGCAGTTCCCTCTCCTGTCCTTTTGGTGAAGGACATCACGTCAGTGACACCATGCCGCAGTTAGAATACTCGGTGATTGTAGACACCTTTGAGGAGCGAATCTCGTTCACGAGGATCGAGAACCTGGCAGGAGGGTATAGTGATCCTGTTGGTTTTCTAAAGGCGTGCCTTCCTGTCATGGAAACGGAGCTTCTCAAGGTAGTCAGTGATCTGTGGTATCCTGCCATTAAATGCAGTGTGCTGCTCTGCATCGAAGCTGTTGAAGACACAGCTCCTCGTTATCTCTGGGGGGAAAATGGCGTGACGATACGGAGCACGTCAATTGCCGAGTGGTTTTGTAAATCCACCTTGAGTGCTATACTGGCTCGGTTTTCCGGTCTAGCTTTATCAAGCTACCTAAAGATATAGCTAATAAAAGAGCATGTATTAATGTCCAAAATGAAAAGGATCAGGCTCGTTTTCTATGGTCAATCCTGGCTTGCAAAAGAAATATTAAACAGAATGCAGAGCACACATCCCAATACGGTAGATACCTTGACATTCATAACTGTTATAACTTTAATGGTATCGAGAGTATTGGGGCAACCTACGTTCTGGCACACACTGCATTGTTGCCAGATATATCCAAGATGGCGGCGATGACGCCATCCTATATGGCGGTGTGTAAACTTGGCAACAGTGCATGAAGTCATCCAAGATGGCTGATGTCAGCTGATGACGCAAGTACCATTATCGAAGATGGCAGCTTTTGGCAGGAAAGTGTCCGCCCCCCTACCCTACCCTCCTCCAGAAAAATGGTGGGAAATTCAAATTCTAACAGGATAGTGCATCACACCACAGTTATCTCTACTAACCTAATAAAATCGCGGGAAGATAGGTCACTTGGGTTACCCCCACTAACCTAAGTCATCCAACCGCCACCTCATTCTAGGAACCAGTGCCAAGTTTGAATTTTGGTGGTAAAGAAAGGTCAATTTGCATATCTCTACTATGCTAAGAAAATTACGTCAAAGAAAGGACACTTGGACTAATCTCAGTCACCTGACTGCCACCTCCTCCTAGGAACTGGCGCCATGTTTGAATTTTGGTGGTCAAGACAGGTCACTCAGGGTTTCTTTACCAACCTAAGAAAATTGCAGGATACAAAGCTCACCTCCACTAACCTAAGTCACCCATCTGCCACCTCTCCCTAAGGGTTAGTTGGAAAAGGACTTGGCCTGCACTGGGCTGCTGGAGAGAGAAAGGAGTATACTTTATTTATTTTGGAACAATTTATTTAGGGATGGAGTATATTTATCACAGTGATAAAGAACACACGTTCTGACATGCCACACAGCATATGGACCTGCAAACTACTCCTACATAACTAATGTATAATGGACTACACATGCATTTACTAATTGTGAACTGTCAAAATATGTCATTGCACAGCCTAGAGACATGTAAACCTCTCGTAAGTAATGCAATAAATTTACGTCCAGAGAGCCAAACAACTCGTAAATTATCAAAATAATAATCCATCTAAAAGACTCTGCAAACATGCTTGCTAACCGTCAACTGTGGAAATCATGCACCAGTCTTTATTTGAACAATTAGATGCAGCACCATCATCCAGTGTGACACATTCCAAATGACCTAGTACACGGTAACACCACCAGAGAGCGCTGTCGTCCATTCCGTGACGTAATCCAAGATGGCAACCATGATGTCAGCTGATGTTGCAAGTACCATTATCCAAGATGATGGCAAACAGTGTGTTCATCACGAGGTCTAGACCTAGTACACAGTACTGCCACCAGAGGCTGCTCACATCCATCCTGTGATGTAATCCGATATGGTGGTCTGGAGGGGGAAAATGGGATGAAAATGACTCAGCCTGTGCTGCGCTGCTGGGTAGAGTGAGGAAGGAGTGTACTCTATTTATTTTAGAACATTTTACTTATGGGTGGAGTATATTTATCACACCGACGCAAAACAATCGCCCTCATGTGCTTGGGGTCACAATACACTGTCTGCAGACCTGTAAACTACTTCTAAATACCGCTCTCCAGATGCGCAAACCACTCCTAATTTTCCGAAATAAATTAAGTCAGACATGCAAACTGCTCCTAAATAATGCAGTACACAGATGTGCAGACACGAAATTAACTTGTATTCTGTCCAAATAGCACATAGCACAGCCTACAGGCCCGCTCGCAAAATAATGCAACAGACACACAATCAACACGCGCAAGCACTGCCCCCCCTCACACCCTGTCGCAAACGCATCTAAAAAGGTTCTCAATCTTATACTGATGTCATGTGACTATGTAAAAAATAAGAACCGAGTCTATCTCACGGAAATTGTATTGTGTCCCAGAAATTGTTAACGCTTGCTTTCTTGATGTCCCAGCTTGTATGCACGAAAATTCTAGCCCCAACGGAACCTGTTTACGAAAATAATGCAGGATAATGTCGAATGCAGTCTCCCTCGCAGACCTAACATGGTACCCAGTCCATCACATGCTACCCTTTCTGCTTTCAACACACACACACAAACGTTCCCTCTGCTTTGTAAAGCCTCCTATATCCCAGCACAAAGGATGTGAATGAATTGAGCATTTTGATTGGCTCTTATCGAATTTACATGCCGAATTACTGTTGCCACCGCTATCGAAGCACCGTCCGCCTTTTTTCCTTTGGCAGACGGAATTTTCAGCGGTTATTTTACACAGATCGCTAAATTGCATTGACAGCTAAACCCGCAAAGTCGTCTACAGATCATAAAATACATATGAGATTCACAAGAATATTGGAAGCCAGGAAGATATTTACCAGTGCAACTACAATTAAATATTAGGATTGCTGCTACAGTCTGACACCAATCGATGTACAGGTAATGTCTCCTCTTGAGAACTGTGCTACTGGAACAAATCCCTGTATCTATATCAATCATAATTTTCCACGTAAAAAATCTCTTGTGGTTATCAATGTGCTGAATCTATATGTCCCTCATGATAGGACACACAGTCATCCTCTCTAGTCATGCCACAACATAAACCATAGTAACTTTACAATACAATATATACACATTTTACACAAACAATGAAGTTATATTTTATATCTGTACAGCACCCAAAAAAATTATGGTATGCCTACACTCACGCTGGCTATATGTCATGGTGCTCCTCAGTCCTAGGGAAGCACCATCAGCCTTTTCTTTCTTTCTACAGACGTGACATTCAGCGGCAATAAAATATTTTACACTGATCACCATATTGCACCGACTACTAAACCTCGCAAAGTGCCATACATATCGTCAAATACGGAAAGATTCTTACTCAATTACATTGCTCTCCCACTGAGGACAGGAGCTTGAATATTAGACCGCGAAACTGATCTCCAACCCAGCGATATATCACCGCATACCGTGCTGATGTAGTAAACATACAATTCATATCCTCCAACATAAAAAATCATCCCTTTTACATCAGAGCACCTTCAAAGAACAAAGTAGCTCTCAGAACTGTTCTAGAAATTCGAGATCGTTTCGCCTCGGCACAAATGCGTTACTGTTTCTGCTCGGAACTTGCTTCCTTGCTTGCTCGCTTTTCTACGCACATCTCCAGACTCGGGGATTACAAGAACACACGTATTTTCGCATGGTGCGCCATAATATTATTGCATTTTCCCGGTACTTCTCGATATCAAGCACTAGGTAGCATTCTACCGATCGCTAGCGCAGCATAATTCCCAATATATAGACTGGAAATTATTTCTCCACAAGCCCCATACTTTATCAAGGTGCAGTGTGCTGTAAACCACTGAGTAACTAGAAACAAGTAGAGGAAACTCGTATTTCCACTCTCGAATACCGATGTCGGTGATGTGACAGGTTCCAAACCACCCCTATAATTTACAAGTCAACTAAGGTCCTTCCCATGTCTAGAGAACAGGCAATCATGTCCTTCACATGATAGATGTGCACACCACAATTGATCGTCTATCAATTAAAGAATGGCGCAAAATGTGCAGAAGCAGTCAACCGAACAATTTACATGGGAGGGAATAACAGTCCAGCTCAAACGCATCTCCATACTGTGGTGTCACCGCCAGACACCACACTTGCTAGGTGGTAGCCTTTAAATCGGCCGCGGTCCGTTAGTATACGTCGGACCCGCGTGTCGCCACTATCAGTGATTGCAGACCGAGCGCCGCCACAAGGCAGGTCTAGAGAGACGTCCTAGCACTCGTCCCAGTTGTACAGCCGACTTTGCTAGCGAAGGTTCACTGACAAATTACGCTCTCATTAGCCGAGACGATAGTTAGCATAGCCTTCAGCTACGTCATTTGCTACGACCTAGCAAGGCGCCATTATCATTTACTATTTATCTTGTGATGCATGTACCGTCAAGTGCGATGTTCACCAATTATGGATTAAAGTTAAGTATTCCAGAAGCTACGTACCTTTTTTGCTAGTCTCAAGACATTGTCCTGTTTCAGATCTCACGCCATCCTGCGTGAGCTTTAACGCGTGCCTTTCGGCTTCACCTCATAGTGGCTTGGCTGTCTTGCCAAGTCACAACACATACACTATCTTCTCAAATTTCCACTTGATCACGAAGGCCACCCAACACATGCTAAATATTAGTTCGCTATTCGTTCATCTACAGAACGGCAAAGTTAACTCACAAGGGAACCTCCCCATCGCACCCCCCTCAGATTTAGTTATAAGTTGGCACAGTGGATAGGCCTTGAAAAACTGAATACAGATCAATCGAGAAAACAGGAAGAAGTTGTGTGGAACTATGAAAAAATAAGCAAAATATGCAAACTGAGGAGTCCATGTGCAAGATAGGCAACATCAAGGATAATGTGAGCACGGGAGCGCCGTGGTCCCGTGGTTAGCGTGAGCAGCTGCGGAATGAGAGGTCCTTGGTTCAAGCCTTCCTTCGAGTAAGAATTTTATTTTTTTATTTTTAGACAATTATTATCTGTCCGTCCGACCGTCCTATGGGAGGTAACTGCGCCGTAGTATGGGGACGCTACACCCAAACGGAAAAATTTGAAAACGTTAAAAAAACATATGTTTTAACAGAGAACAGGGAAAACTGTGTGACTGTGAAACTGTTGCATTCATTTGTTGCAGTTTATGTGACAAACTCTTTATGTTTTCATCACTTTTTTGGGAGTGATTATCACATCCACAGGTAAACCTAAATCGGGCAAGGTAGAAGAATCTTTTTACCCATTCCCCAAGTGTACAAGTTAGGTGGGTCGAGAACATATTCCTGTCATGTGACGCACATGCCGTCACCAGTGTCGTATAGAATATATCAGACGTGTTTTCCTGTGGAGGAATCGGTTGATCTATGACATTGCGATCAAATGTTTTCGGTTCCCATTGGAGGGGCACGTCCTTTCGTCTACTAATCGCACGGTTTTGCGGTGCGGTCGCAAAACACAGACACTAAACTTATTACAGTGAACAGAGACGTCAATGAACGAACGGACAGATCATAACTTTGCGAAAATAAAGTAAGTTAACTCTTTACTCGAGGAAAGGCTTGAACCAAGGACCTCTCGTTCCGCAGCTGCTCACGCTAACCACGAGACCACGGCGCTCCAGCGCTAACATTGTCCTTGATGTTCCCTATCTTTCGCATGGACTACTCAGTTTGTATATTTTGCTTATTTTTTCATAGTTGCACACAACTTCTTCCTGTTTTCTCGATTGATCTGTGTTCAGTTTTTCAAGGCCTATCCACTGTGCCAACTTATAACTAAATCTGAGGGGGGTGCGATGGGGAGGTTCCCTTGTCAGATAAATTCCTACACTCCAACTGTCCTCTGCATTCAGATGGCTGCTGCCGTGAACAGGGAACCTGAATCATTCCCACCACAGGCCATGCATACACGGAATAATTCTAGAAAACTGGTCACATATATGTTTTATCATTATACTTACAATTAAATGTTACGATCACACTCTCAATTGAATGGCATTCAACAATGAGCGAAGTATTGGAAATACATCCTGCTGAAGGCTGTGGCTCTGAAAATGGAAATATCTGTACCTTCCTTACAACTGGACATAGTCATCTCCTTTACACATGTTGGAACACAAACACATACATTATAAGCCTGATGCTCAAATGCGAACATTTCGAGCAACCCCCACTGCTACTCAGTATAATACTTGACCAATAACTGTCTCCACACGATGCAAAATAATACTGACCGAAAATCAACGATGAATGTGCATGTCTCTTAGGTTTTTCTTGTGAGTGCCACCAATGTGTCTTAGAAAGAGAGACATCATTGGCCAGATGTTAAAAAAAATATCGCAACAACTACTGCATGTTACTGTCACAAGCGGTCTTGGTTTTACAGCTGCACACAAGTATCCATGTTACAAGCTATACCCGCTTTACAAATCGAGGTACGACATTACCTCTGAATGAGATGGTTTTTTCTGGACAAATACCGTGACGGTGATCATAGGAATGTGTATTATCAGACCAACACGTAGCCTATGATGCAACCTCATGATAACATTACCCCATTTTGAAAATGATTCGGTTAAGGAACATGGTATGTAAGCGGTATTTTGTCCGCAACTCGTGGTCGTGCGGTAGCGTTCTCGCTTCCCACGCCCGGGTTCCCGGGTTCGATTCCCGTCGGGGTCAGGGATTTTCCCTGCCTCGTGATGACTGGGTGTTGTGTGCTGTCCTTAGGTTAGTTAGGTTTAAGTAGTTCTAAGTTCTAGGGGACTGATGACCATAGATGTTATGTCCCATAGTGCTCAGAGCCATTTTTTTTAAGCGGTATTTGCGACTCCCTCACACCGCCTCAACTAGACAATTCTATAGTATTTGTAGCGCATTCTGTCTCGATACCATATCAGAGGTTCCGCGATATATCCACCGAGTTATAGGCGATGACTGATTGAGAAGGAACACAAACAGTAGTAGTAGATGATGTGCTGATTGAGGTCATAAGAAAATGTACACTAGCTTCTCAGATCTTTAGTGTTACGCTATCGACTAGAAATGATGTCCATTATTTGGAGTCAGGTCTTTCCATTCAAGAACATATCTGCGTTGGATCCTATTGACAATTCCTTTAATGATTACAACCACTACTCAGTCATATTTCTGGCACTCTCATATCTCGCAACGAGTCACCTCCCTCAAACCTGTCTGCTACAGTAAAATTACAACCTGGTTTTAGTCAGTCCCTACGCATCTTGCAACTGATCCCATTTCTACAGCTTTGCACTTGTGATCATTACATTTTAAGTCGGAACTGAGCAGAAGTCGGATAAAGACATATCCACCACGTTCTGCAACCTGTGTAGAAACAGAACGACCTGAGTTACCGCAACAGGACCGTGCTTTGACCATTCGGTGGAAATGCTTACAATGTGGTACGTCTCCAAACTAGATACAGATACTACAGTCCGAAGCAGATCCGTGTCCATTCAAATCAATCAGCCCAACATGCTAACATCATTATTCTCTAGCCCCCAACAGAGAAAAATTACAAACTATAAAAGTTCCACTACCTTCATCCGATACAGAAGTCACCTAGGCACCGATGATCGTGCAATGACACATAACTGCGGTGCGGTCCAGTGTGGAGAAAGAGATTTTGCAACGCTTCCTCCTAGCATTCCTAACAGGACACTCAGTCCATCATAGAATTCACCTGTCAAACTGCTAATGCTGCCTATGCGGGACGATCCTATTAAATATATAGCTTTTGATCCATTGCAGAGGTCAGTTTGAGGTTTCCTCATCCATACTGTAGGACGATGACTGTATTCGACAGACTATACTGTAACTTGCAAGAGACGCTCCCTGTGACCCTGTGTCGTTGTTTGAAACATTGTTTTCTAACATGCTTTGTACACTGCCATACATTTTGTTTTTCTCCCACGACTTCGAGGTCAGTCTCAGGTCCTAAACTGACATTAAGGCACTCTGATCCACGGCCTCTCACAGAAAACTAGACATCGCACAGTGTAAATAATTTTTTTACTGCAGCTACCATAACATGTGACGTACGGTCGATGATTTTAAATAAAAGACAGTTACAACATAAACTAGAAGAGTTTGCTCGCATTGTGTAGAATCTCCAAACTACAGTCCGAAAGTGATTGACAATCTCTATATTTAGACTCGTCTCTCACACTGACAGAATAGCTGATGGCTCTGCGTTGCCTTTTTACTGATTCCTCATATTGCACTCATGTACACGATCACTGTTTTGGTGCTAGCAACCCCCAGAAGGTGTAATCTATCGACAAAACTCTTTCCCCAACTCAAACAAGCATTGCCAGTCAATCATTATGTGGTAACCAACAACATGCCAATGCACGGATGTGATGGAAAAGACACCACCGATTTATTGTAATAATAAGCATCACAACTGATAGTGTGAACAATTTCAGCAATTTTACAGTAACTTCAACAGCGGCCAATGATGTGACAGCAGGTTTCCTTAATTTCAATATCATAGCTAAACCATCCCTTCTCCACTTTGCGAGTATAATTGCGAACGTGGATAGATGACTGTGCAGTACGTCCATTCAGTGTTAATTCTGGAACACATTAATCATCAAAGTATACCAGACAGCACTCCACATATTTCTAACACCTCGAGCATAGAGCTTAATTTACGATCTATCTCTCTGCGTATGGGAGTCACAGAGCATTCTCGCAGTCTTAGGGTAAAATTAGAGAGTGGAAGACCCTCCTCACAATGCCACTGACCAACCCGCCATGCAGCGACGTTAGTGAATTAATTTGCAACCGACCAGAGGAAGACCGCTACACGTCTCGTGAATGAATGGAGCTTTCCAACTCCTCACCCATCTCGAGATGTGTCCATGTCAAGGAGCTTAGCACTCCTTATCGATGTATAGTAACAGATTTCAAAGTGCTGTGATGTAATAGCAGACGGTTAAGAAGAAGAACAAGAAACGAATGATTTTTGTGCGCGATGGAGCTCCAGACAGTTGGAATTAGACACATTTTCACGTAAATCAACCAAGTTATCAGCTCTAAAGGATTGTTCTAGAGTCTAGGATCGGTACCTGGAAGGTATTGGTAAGAGAGAACATAAACACACGCACTCCTAAGGCTACAACGTTCTGCGCTTAAAATGGGCTATAATGTTAGATCGCCTAAGTTTCCAACCTATCACTCGTATGGAATGTGGTGCTGTTAATATTCCAATGCGAGAAACATATTTCAAGTGCATGACATGCATCCTTCTTCCCGGTTTCTCTACGATAAACTATGTTGTCTAACCGTAAAACGGAAAACTACTTACATAAAAAATTTGCTCTGCGTGATACGAGCACAATATAGCTTTCCAGAGACGTATAGTGTCCACTGTTCACATCCGATCACGGTTCAGAAATTATACGATGCCTGCATCAGACCTATATAAAATGATCGTTTGCAGTGGGGGATACCTCCTACAAGGAAACAGATAAACGAATAGCGGCAGCGTCCGACATGTGAAAATTACAAGTCATTCCATCACTAACTGTGTAAACAGCACATCTGTGAGGCAAGTGTGTACACGAGGACTGCAGCACCTCACAAGCACCTATCGCTAACTTAGTTATGACGGAGGAATTGGGGGGGGGGGGGGGAATAGTTCGTTTAGAGGAATGTGTCAAGTTTCATCGCACATGAGATGGAAGTCCTCTGATGACCGACAGGTTTACCGTTAACGATCGCAAGTAGATAGTGCTTTAAACCACATACAGAACTCGAGGCTGTATACGAGTAGAGCGCAGGCTATGTCACGTGACTGTTGCATCCAGACAGAACGGTGGAAAAACTGACCTGCAGCAACTTCTCCTTCCCTAGAATGCATCAGTCAACCATTAAGTCGTAGCTCATTACAGTTCCATCTCAACCGATCACCCCGTCTGCTCTCTGTTATCCTTCAACGCAGTTGCAAGTAATTTTAGAGGTGAATGGTTCTCTGTCTTCCTGAAAAGCATCAAATACAGTCAACTCGCAAGTATCACTGGCACCTCTATAGACATACAGTATAATGATGCCTCGATTGAAAAAAATTGACTGCCTCCCTGATTCCCTTCGTTTCGATGTCGACGTTTTCCTGGATTCCTCTTGTTGCTGCATACTTGTCCCCATGTACAAATTGTTCGGCGCGAACCAGAAGATACGCAAGTATTTCCTCAATTTCCCGCATTTCGGTGTATATTCAGTCAATTTATACCTCTTCCCTCATCATTTTTCGCAAGTCTATCGATTTTATGACAGGTCTATCCATGCGATCACGAAATAATTGTTTAAATAAAGACTGGTGCATGATTTCGACAGTTGATGGTTAGCAAGGATGTTTGCAGAGTCTTTTAGATGGATTATTATTTTGACAATTTACGAGTTGTTTGGTTCTCTGGACGTAAATTTGTTGCGTTACTTACGAGTAGTTTGCATGTCTGTAGGGTGTGCAATGAGTTATTTTGACAGTTCACAATTAACAAGCGTATGTGAAGAGTTATGTAGGAGTAGTTGGCAGGTCTGTATGCTGTGTGGAATGTCAGAGCGTGTGTTCTGTATTACTGTGATAAATGTACTCCATCCCTAAATAAATTGTTCTAAAATAAATGAAGTACACTCCTTCCTCTTTCCACCAGCCCAGTGCAGGCTGAGTCCTTTTCCCATCAACCTCTAGGAAGAGGTGGCAGCTGGGTGACTTAGGTTAGTGGAGGTGAGCTTTGTTTCCTGCAAGTTTCTTAGGTTGCTAGAGAAACCCCAAGTGACCTTTCTTTACCACGAAAATTCAAACTTGGCGCCAGTTCCTAGGATGAGGTGGCGGTTGCATAACTTCAGTTAGTGGAGGTAACCCAAGTGACCTATCTTCCCGAGATTTTCTTAGGTTAGTACATATAACTGTGGTGTGATGCATTATCCTGTTGGACTCTGATCTTCCTACCATTTTTCTGGGGTAGGGGAGTGCAGGGGGCGTGGCACTTTTCCGCCAAAAGCCGCCATCTTGGATAATGTACTTGTGTCGTCAGCTGACGTCATGGCAGCCACCTTGGATATATCTGGCAACAATGCAGAGTGTGCCAGAAGGCAGGTTGCCCCAATACTATAGAGTTCCCCATCAACATGCAGGACATACATAATTTGAGGCGCAGAATACCGGAATATCGGTTCATGTTTGTGGCGTGGAGAAGAAAAGCAAGTCTGATGAACAAGACAAGCATATTGTCGTCAGTCCCCTCCATTTTTCAAAATTTGCCGGTGATCGTGAGTTGCATGTAAACATGCTGCTCTTCTCTGAAGGTGATAATTATCACTACGTTTTGATCAAAGAACCGAATGAGATGGGCATTATGGTGTAAGAAAAATCATTGCCAGACCAGATTTTAAGTGGGTCGCCATACTGAATAAGAACTTTGTTGCTGTGGAGATGACGAAGGCTGCAGTAGAGTTTACGAAACCTAGTTATGTGGGGATGTGAATACGAGACCTGTCCAAATTCCACATGTACCGCTTTCATTATGAGTTTGCGAAAATTCATTTCTCAGATCCTAAATTTTTTTATATGGATACAGATAGCTTCATCTACTGTGTGAAGAACTGTGATCCATATGAAGTAATGAGGTATCACGGTAATGAATTCGACACGTTCTCATACACGGGCGATAAACCTTATGGTATTGTCTCACAGAACAAGGTTATTGGCCTTATGAAGGACGAGGTGAATGGATTGCCGATTGTGGAGTTTGTAGGTCTGCAATGAATGCTTATCGCACATTTTAAGGTGCCACCCAGAGACGAGCTAAGGGTGTGCGTCGTATGGCATCGAGAGCCCTCTCTATCAATGACTATTTGCGGTGCCTGTACAGTGGTGTTTGCGGAACTGTACCGCAGCCGCTGCATATGGTACGGCAGATCAGTATTCAATCGAGAGGACACGAGGTGTACACTGTGCTGCAGTCTAAAATCGGTCTGTCGCCTCATGACGATAAAAGGGTAATTTATGATGACGGGATGGAAACTCTTCCGCACTCACACAACTCACTTGTAGCGAGAGAATTGGCGGGATACCCTGATTGAGTGAGAGAGAGAGTGTGTGTGTGTGTGTGTGTGTGAGAGAGAGAGAGAGAGAGAGAAAGAGAGAGAGAGAGTAAGTATGTATATACACCATGTGTGTGAAAGAAAAAATTAAAAAAAAGCATAAACAAAAAATATTAAAAAGCATAAACAGAAAAAACATTTGTATATTTTTTTATTTTTTTATACACAACGTATGTTTAGCCTGTAAATATATATTTATATCTACATACCATGTGCATCTTGTAAATAGAATAGTTTTTAAGTTTTTTACCTGCCACTAGCCATCCAAGTCAGAATAGTTTATAAGTGTATATATATCTATATAGCTCACAGTCCATCAGAATTGTTATCGTAAAAACCTTTCTTATTGAGGACGTTGAAATTAGGCTAAGCGTGCACAGTCCTTAAGAATTATTGTAAAAGCTATGCTACTGTGGAATTTAGTTGTAGAAAAGAAAGTATCTCCACATTAGTTTTTACCATAGATTTATAAAAAATAAATAAAAAGAAACTGATCAGTGTTACTGTTGTAGCGTGTAACTTACAAGTATTTCTGCATTGAAATAGCAGAGTCAATTTGTACGTCAAGAATACTTTATTGTACCTCAAACACTACATTGTACCTCAAGAATTATATTGGACCTCAAGAACTATATTATAAAAGGCTGTGCAGGTCACAAATGACATTAGTTTTGCTGAAGATGAGTGCTATTAAGGAGGTGAAATTTAAGATGGTAGATAACAAAATATATACAATGGTTGCTTGGAATTATGCCTACCTTGTAGCACAAATTGGGTTATGGGAGCAGCAGGCATGCGGCCATGTCCGCTTCCAAAGACATATATAGCAAACATATCTAAAATTATATCTAGGAAACCCACGGACATAGTATTGGGTTAGAACTGTACACTGTCAAAGCGGGAACAGGGCTGAAAAAAAGAACACAGAGGTTGTGAGGTGAAAATTCATTTATTTCTCGTCTAACTTAAAAGTAATTTTATATTCTCATATGCAGGCACAGTGACATTATTTTTACACATTTTCTTCTTCTTTTTGAGTTGATGAAGAGCAGGACACCCGTAGAATTACAGGTCTCGAACAGCAGCACACTTGAAGATTCGATGCGTCCATGAGATCTTCTCCTTCCCCTTCACGTAGATGATGGTCGAATAATCAAAGCAACGTCACCGTACCTCGATAGGGTATGCCAGGACCATCCCAGTGAATTGCATGGTAGAAAAGTGTTAATCACTTTGCACTCTTCCGTGTCTTAGCACACTTTAAATACTTGAAAAACCATGGTGATACAATGTTTGGAGAGAATGTCTCTATTATTCCTGCATGTTCTGTGTACGCCATATCTTTAAATACTATCTGTTTACGCTCATCGTCAGGGAAATTATGAAGTAAAGAAATAGGTCATTAAAAATGTAATAGCATCTTACTTGGCTACAGAACAAACATAATTATTATTGATCTTTTCAGCTATGCAACCAATACAATACATCTTAACTGATGGCGGCCCATCAATCCGGCATCGTCTATTCAAGTCAGTGCTTAAAGCGGGACTCATACATTGAAACACGTCAGGTGAGAAATAAAATATATATCACATAGTAATGGTACAAGTTGTGTAGGGAACATATAGTAACCAAAAGCATTCACGTGGCGACATCTCTTAATCAGTTTCACATAAATATCCGAGAGCACATTACACACATTTCTTGATTTCAACAGCTCAAACACGCTGTAAGCAGTAGCATCCTCTTTTCCCGGCAAATCTGTAGTCCTCAAAGTTAATTGGCGTAACATATTGAGGAAGTAAGAGCTCTAGAATATTTTTTCTAATGTGTGGTCACAGATCTGTTGTTGAACAAGCAGAGTTGTGCAGCCACTGTCCCCCTTTAATAGCGATAACTAGAGCATGACCATACTTTGCACAATACACTCACTATCACTCCTCAGAACTACGGCAATACCTTATTAACAGACATCCTGCACACACTTGAAGTCGAATAACTGAATGACAATGAATTCATAGTGATTATTCAGTTACATACAGCTGGTGCGCTGAAACGGACAAACAGAAGTCTAATAAAGCATTCTTTGCATTCAGGCTTATACGGGGTTTCCACATAACATGCTATTCCTTTTCGAAAATTCAGCTTCCGCACACACATGTTATAGGATATAAACAGGTCTGTATCATTATGTCACCGTTTCTCGCGCATGTAACAAACAAAATCTTTGTGTGACCCCGTAACGGGCACTTTTCTTTTTTCGTAACAAAGTCCATTTTTCCAGCTGCAACAATCGATCCACCTCGCGGTGATCCTCCACCCGTATCAAAGTGTTATACAGGTACGGTGCTCAGCAACAGGAACTTATAAATGTGCTCAGACTGCAAAATTTTGTGTATTATCCGCCCATCTGCTCGGTCCTTGAAAATTAACTCCGAACGGACGTGCTCTAGTAGGCATATTGCTCTTACAGTGATTTCTTAGTAAGGGGAAATTTGTGTGATCTGGATGGTGGTCGCTATGGATGGGACGTGCTGGCTCAAACCCCGGCTTGGTGGTCTGAAAATATAAAAGACGGCACTGTGTGTTGGCTGGATTTACAAGTATCGAAAATACCAGAAATCTCTGTTGAAGTGGTGAAATCGATAAGCCGAAAAGACGCTAGGACTTTTTAAAATTGTTATTACATCCTTTATACATCGACAAATATGTGATGGCAGGAAGCTACACTCCTGGAAATGGAAAAAAGAACACATTGACACCGGTGTGTCAGACCCACCATACTTGCTCCGGACACTGCGAGAGGGCTGTACAAGCAATGATCACACGCACGGCACAGCGGACACACCAGGAACCGCGGTGTTGGCCGTCGAATGGCGCTAGCTGCGCAGCATTTGTGCACCGCCGCCGTCAGTGTCAGCCAGTTTGCCGTGGCATACGGAGCTCCATCGCAGTCTTTAACACTGGTAGCATGCCGCGACAGCGTGGACGTGAACCGTATGTGCAGTTGATGGACTTTGAGCGAGGGCGTATAGTGGGCATGCGGGAGGCCGGGTGGACGTACCGCCGAATTGCTCAACACGTGGGGCGTGAGGTCTCCACAGTGCATCGATGTTGTCGCCAGTGGTCGGCGGAAGGTGCACGTGCCCGTCGACCTGGGACCGGACCGCAGCGACGCACGGATGCACGCCAAGACCGTAGGATCCTACGCAGTGCCGTAGGGGACCGCACCGCCACTTCCCAGCAAATTAGGGACACTGTTGCTCCTGGGGTATCGGCGAGGACCATTCGCAACCGTCTCCATGAAGCTGGGCTACGGTCCCGCACACCGTTAGGCCGTCTTCCGCTCACGCCCCAACATCGTGCAGCCCGCCTCCAGTGGTGTCGCGACAGGCGTGAATGGAGGGACGAATGGAGACGTGTCGTCTTCAGCGATGAGAGTCGCTTCTGCCTTGGTGCCAATGATGGTCGTATGCGTGTTTGGCGCCGTGCAGGTGAGCGCCACAATCAGGACTGCATACGACCGAGGCACACAGGGCCAACACCCGGCATCATGGTGTGGGGAGCGATCTCCTACACTGGCCGTACACCACTGGTGATCGTCGAGGGGACACTGAATAGTGCACGGTACATCCAAACCGTCATCGAACCCATCGTTCTACCATTCCTAGACCGGCAAGGGAACTTGCTGTTCCAACAGGACAATGCACGTCCGCATGTATCCCGTGCCACCCAACGTGCTCTAGAAGGTGTAAGTCAACTACCCTGGCCAGCAAGATCTCCGGATCTGTCCCCCATTGAGCATGTTTGGGACTGGATGAAGCGTCGTCTCACGCGGTCTGCACGTCCAGCACGAACGCTGGTCCAACTGAGGCGCCAGGTGGAAATGGCATGGCAAGCCGTTCCACGGGACTACATCCAGCATCTCTACGATCGTCTCCATGGGAGAATAGCAGCCTGCATTGCTGCGAAAGGTGGATATACACTGTACTAGTGCCGACATTGTGCATGCTCTGTTGCCTGTGTCTATGTGCCTGTGGTTCTGTCAGTGTGATCATGTGATGTATCTGACCCCAGGAATGTGTCAATAAAGTTTCCCCTTCCTGGGACAATGAATTCACGGTGTTCTTATTTCAATTTCCAGGAGTGTATTTGCAGTGTGAGAAGGACACCAAGCTGGTGCGAGAGTGGAGGTATCATAATTTTTTTTATACACCTATAACTGATAGTCAGGAATGTTATGTTGCTGTTTGAACGTAAAGGTACCGTGGCTTATGTTCCGACAGATCACCAAACGTTTGTGGGAAGTAATAAAACTACTATTCACGTAAAAACAGAAAAATACGTATGTCTAGTCATAAGGGAAGGATAGATTTGATGTGGTGAATTATGATTTCAACGCATTGAAGAGTATATCCGAACGTAAGGGGTGATAAATTCATTTCGTAAACATCTGCACAATATAGCAATGCAAGTAAGTGCTCAACTTGACCTGCTATAGTGTACGAACGGGAGAGGCAGTACGAATGTAACAAACGTCCATTCATCAACAACCCTAAGCGTATCCTTGTTGCACTATTGACAGTGATGTTGATTACAGTACACTAACCCGTATCAGTGATGTCTTTCCAACCCTTTCATCCACGGGAGCGTTGGTGATTATCACATAGTGTCAGACGCCTGTGCTTTATAACACTTGTTTGTGAGAGGCTTGGCAGGATGCAGCACCTTTCGGAAGCGTTGACTGGAAAACTTGAACGTGAGATAATTTCCTAGAACTGAAGAGAATTGTGACACATAGCTGGTGTGAGTGTGGGCATACCATAACTTTTTCTTGTGCTGCACACATAAACGATAACTGCACTGCTTGTCTGAAATGTGTACATGTTGCAGTGTAAAGTTACTGCGGCTTATGTTCTGCCATGTCCAGAGAAAATGACAGTGTGTCCTATCGTGAGGGAGGTATGGATTTGACATTGAAAACTGCAATAGCCGTAAGGGAGATGAAAGAATTTTTTTATGTGCCTGGTTCCCAATGTTCTTATGAGTCTGGAGATGGCCATAGAAAGCATAGCAGCAACCAAGCACGTCGGAGTTGGAAACAGCATCGCAGCGAGCGCCTGTGTTCTGGGCTGCGGCTTGTCCATCCTTTGCACACCAGTTCAGAGAGTCCGAGAAAGTTTCCGGCTTATGGCGATTTGGCTCACGACTCATCCCGGATGGGTGAATAGTGGACTAATACCCAGTTTGCGTTGAGTCGCCTTCGGAACCACGGGGATTTGAGAAGATTCATTACGACGAGTGTTTGCACTGGGAGTATTGATAGCGTTCGAACTCCTATCAGTCAGGTCCTCCTGGGCTGTTGGGTCGTCCACGGCTGACTGGCCTCTCTCTGGCTGACACACTCTTCGGCAGCTGCGGTGATGGGCCACGTGTATGGCGGCGGTTTCCTCCGTTGGTGCTGCGCTGCGGCATGATGAGTACGTAGCATGTATTTCACGATCTGTAGACCACTTTGGCGGGGTTTAACTGTCAGTGCAATATGGCCATCCGTACAAAAGTGTTTTGCTGCTGAAAGTATCGTTTGCAAATAAAAAATGGCAGACATTGCTCCCACACCGACAGCAGCAGCAGTTTGGCAGGTAAATTCAGTAAGAGCCAATCAGAATGCTCCATTCAGTCACAAGACATCCTTTGTGATGGGACATAGGAGCCTCTACAGATTGGTTTGAACAAGATGGAGGCAATGTATCTACTGAAAGTTCTGAGAGTAACGTGTGAATTCTGTTTGCATAATTGTCCTGATTTTCCTATCTCTGCTTAGACAATGGTCTCTTTCTAAACAACAAGAATGATTTCATGATTAATGGTGTTTTCAAAAGCATGCACAGACATGTTGAAACATTTTAGCGGTGAGAACAAAGGCAAAAGATTACCATTTCTGAGACATATGTTGAAAGCATGAAGTCATGATTTCCAGGAAGGTCCCGTCTGCAGAAAAAAATGGCGGGCAGTGCTCTCACACCGGCAGCAGCAGCACTTTAGTAGGTAAATTCAGTAAGAGCCAATCAGAATGCTCCATTCATTCGCAAGATATCCCTTGTGCTGGGACATAGGAGCCTCTACAGATTGGTTCGAACAAGATGGAGGCAAGGTATCTACGGAAAGTTCTGAGAGTAATATGAGTAATTGTCCTGATTTTCCCATCTCTGCTTAGACAGTGGTCTTTATGTAAACAACAAAAATGATTTTATGATTAATGGTGTTTTCAAAAGAATTCACAGACATGTTGAAATCTTTTAGCGGTGAGAACAAAGGCGAAAGATTACCATTTCTGAGACGTATGTTGAAAGCATGAAGTCATGATTTCCAAGAAGGTAGCATGGGGTGCCTCATTAGGACCATCAGGAAGAACGCGGTTCGTGTTACTCCGGGCTATTTTCGTAAAGAGGTCCTGTTAGGACAGGAATTTCCATGAAGACAAGCTGAGACATCACGAAAGCTCCCGCGACAAGAAAAGGACCATTAACTATTTCTGTGATGCTTTAAGATTTCCAAGAAGGGACTGATGTACAATGGATTGGGTGTTCTGTTAGGATCGCTAGGAAGAGTGCATCCTGTGCTATTCTGGGGAGCATTGCAAAAGACATCTATAGCATGTCCAGGGGGAGACTTGGCTGTTATTTCCATAGACATGTGATATAAGTATAACACCGACAACCTTATATCTGCGCCTGCGAGGGAGAGCCGCTATGCAAACATCTCGCTGAGGGTGAGCTGCTATGCAAACATCTCAATGGACCACAGGTACAGAGGCTATGCGCCATCTCACCTGTAATGGTGCCTAGGTAGGCACATGTTTCGACAGATATTTTTCAGGTGTCAAGTATGAAAGGGATGCCACCACCTCAAGCTTGTGGGACCCAAACAAACACCCTTGCCTGGCTCAGCAGCCGATTGCCGCATCGTCACTTCGTGGGGGGCCACTGGTTCATCATGACTCCTGGCAGCATGTGGGGTGGCGGTCTAAAAAAATGGTTCAAATGGCTCTGAGCAATATGGGACTTAACTTCTGAGGTCATCAGTCCCCTAGAACTTAGAAACACTTAAACCTAACTAGCCTAAATACATCACACACATCCATGCCCGAGGCAGGATTCGAACCTGCGACCGTAGCGGTCGCACGGTTCCGGCCTGCAGCGCCTAGAACCGCTCGGCCACCCCGACCGGCGCGGTGGCGGTCTGTGCAGTCCAATGGACAGGGAACAGCGGGTGGTGCGTGCTTCGCGATCGGGATGTTTTTAACTGTGTAATAATGTGTGATAGGTGTTTCATGACGGTATTCTTTGCACAATCAGAATAAAAGTAAGGCGATCGATTTAATTACTTCTTACAAAACCTGCATCTTCACAAAAATCAGAGAATGATGAGCAAGAGAAATCCAACCCCAGCAAACTGAATTTTTTATAAATTAACAATGTACCACTGAATTTCCTGTCATGAGACCCTTCCTCTCCACCTCAGAGCCGCCAATTTCCATGGTTAGCACACTGGACTCGCATTCCAGAGGACAATGGGACAAACCCGCATCCGGCAATCCAGATTTAGGTTTCTCGTGATTTCCCTAAATCGCTCCAGGAAAATGCCAGGATGGTTCCTTTGAAGTGATGTGGCCGATTTCCTTCCCCATTCTTGATACAATCCGAGGTTGCACTCCATCTCTCGGACGGGACTTCTTGCAGGCATCACAAGCAATCGTAGATTATAGAAGATCAGAACTAGAGACTGGCGAATCTATTCCAACAAAAATTGCTGTGGGTGGTTCTTTGCGACTGAAGTCATTGATATCCTGCCATTATCAATAAGGCATATTCCATTCATCAACCTAGATACTCCAAAAAAGTGTGAAGCTTTTGTCGATTCCAAAAAGCTAATCAGGCCCTCAAAATAAATATTCATGCCAATGACGATTAGAAGTATTGCAAAAGGAAGGAAGGAAGATTGAGTTTAATGTCCCATCAACGACAGAAATGTTATTGTTAACCTAAATATGCTGTCAATACTTTTGAAGAGTGCTGTGAAATGTAAGTACTGCAATTGTGAAGATAGTATTGATGTTTGTGAAGACATTTCAGTAAGGAAGTGTCTTTCAAGTCGGTTAGTGATTACCTGTAACTCGTGTGAGATGCACAATGATACTATGACACCTCCAGTAACGGTTAGTCGACATTACAGTGTAAATATTCAGTTTGCTTATACAATGCAATGTATTAGAAGGGGAAGGAGAGCTGCCCAGACTATTTGTGTAGTGATGGATTTGCCTCCACCTCCACAGAGGTTTGACAGATACAATAAATTAATACATAATGCCATATGTGGTGTAAGTGAACATTCAGTGAAAAGAGCAGCAGGAGATGCAGTAGCCTTGTCTGACAATATAGACATTGTAGCAGCATTTGATGGATCTTGGCAGAAGAGAGGTCATACTTCCCTGATTTCTGCCACATTTATTGAAACTAGTAAGATACTAGATTATGAATGTCCAACAAAGCACTGCAAGGGTTGTTCAAGTAAATTTATTGGAACTCATGTTTGTGTAAAGAACTCTGATGGCCCAAGCGGAAACATGGAAACGAAAGGAGTGCTAAACATTTTTAAAAGATCAGAGGTCAGTCATGGTGTGAGGTATGTAGGCTACCTTGGGGATGGAGAATGTAAAGGACACACTACTGTTGTTAATGTCAGACCGTATGGGGACACACAGAAAAGCTTGAATGTGTTGGGTATGTACAAAAAAGAATGGGAGCTCGGCTGAGAAAATTATATAATGACTTGAGTGGAAAAAAACTGTCAGATGGAAAACACATAGGTGATCCAGGTCGTCTTACAAAAAGTGAAATTGATTCTTTGACTCAATATTATGGACTAGCAATAAGGAGAAATGTAGGAGATTTGGAGAACATGAGACGAGCTGTTTGGGTAACATGGTTTCACAGATTGTCAACAGATGAATCCCCACAGCGTGGTTTGTGCCCAAAAGGGGAAGATACGTGGTGCAAGTACTGGTTGAGCAATGCTACAGGCGTACAACATACCCACAAGCATTCCTTACCACTTGCTGTAATGGAGGCAGTTAGCCGTTGTATAGGGGTCTGGCAAATAAAAATCTACTTGGGAAATGTATGCATGGTCTCTCTCAGAAGGCAAATGAAAGCTTCAACAGCTGTATATGGGAGAGAATACCCAAAACTGTATTTGTTGGGCTGACAGTGTTGAAGATTGGTGTAATGGATGCTATAATAACATTCAATGATGGTGAAATTTCAAGGATCAATGTTATGAAGAAATTGAACATCCAGGCAGGAAGGAATATGGCTTCAGCTCTAACTGCCATTGATAAGTGGCAGGTAACTGAAGCAGAGACAGCTGCAGAAGCTGCTACCAAAGAGTCAAGAATAAAGAAAACAATGAAGAGAAAGGGTATGAAAGATAAGGAAAGAGGAGGACATCTGGAGTATACAACTGAAATGTTCTAAACGAGCACAGTGGTAAGTTAATAAATCTGTAAATCTGCTTTTGCGATTTACAATAAACTTGAATCTTCATCATTCAGGTACACTTCTCTCCTAAATGACTGAAGTTAAACTTACAAAAATTTGTACAGATATTTAGAATGACCTCCTCTGCCTCCCTCGCCCACTATTTCCTGTAAAATTTATAACGTGATGATGATGTCGGCGATATTTGAGCTACATTTTTTTATATATTTTTGTTGTAGTAAAATAAATTACTTGTCCTTTTCACAGATCAGCATCAGGGAAGGAAACTGGGGGCGTAAAACACTTATGTGAATGTTGTCTGTACTCTGACTCTTATTCCAAGCTGTGCAGTCAGTTGGTACTGAAGAAGAAAATGGTACTGCAGTGAAACAGTGTTCCGTTTTGTATACTGTTATAAATACTGTTGTCAGTACCAAAGAGTAGCAAATATCTAAATGATTTTTTGGGAAATGCTTTGACTAATGACCCTAACTGTGTGTAAGAATTTTGAGCTCTCTCATTTATAGATCAGTTGCACTATGAGGGCGAGGATAGTGCTAAAAATGCAGCCCGTTCAGGGGCGTGTCCCCTTAAGTATTACTCATCAGTCTGGGATCAGAACCAAATAGGATTGATAGAGGAAATAGAGAAGATCCAAATAAGAGCAGCGCGTTTCGTTACAGATTCATTTAATAAGCGCGAATGCGTCACGGAGTTGCTCAGCCAATTCCAGTGGCAGACACTGCAAGAGAGGCGTTCTGCATCACGATGTGGTTTAATGTTAAAATTACGAGAGGGTACATTGTTAGAAGAGTCAACCAATACAGGATGGTCCATTGATCGTGACTGTGCCAAATATCTCACGAAATAAGCATCAAACGAAAAAACTACAAAGAACGAAACTTGTCTAGCTTGAAGGGGGAAACCAGATGGCGCTATGGTTGGCCCGCTAGATGGCGCTGCCATAGGTCAAATGGATATCAGCTGTGCTTTTTAAAATAGAAACCCCCATTTTTTATTACATATTCGTGTAGTACGTAAATAAATGTGAATGTTTTAGTTGGACCACTTTTTTAGCTTTGTGATAGATGGCGCTGTAATAGTCACAAACATATGGCTCACAATTTTAGACGAACAGTTGGTAACAGGTAGGTTTTTCAAATTAAAATACAGAACGTAAAGACGTTTGAACATTTTATTTCGGTTGTTCCAATGTGATACCTGTACCTTTGTGAACTTATCATTTCTAAGAACGCATCCTGTTGCAGCGTGATTACCTGTAAGTACCACATGCAAAAACTGCTCAAAATGATGTCCGTCAACCTCAATGCATTTGGTAATACGTGTAACGACATTCCTCTCAACAGCGAGTAGTTCGTCTTCCGTAATGTTCGCACATGCATTGACAATGCGCTGATGCATGTCGTCAGGCGTTGTCGGTGTATCACGATGGCAAATATCCTTCAGCTTTCCCCACAGAAAGAAATCCGGGGACGTTAGATCCGGTGAACGTGCGGGCCATGGTATGGTGCTTCGACGACCAATCCACCTGTCATGCAATATGCTATTCAATACTGCTTCAACCGCACGCGAGCTATGTGCCGGACATCCATCATGTTGGAAGTACATCGCCATTCTGTCATACAGTGAAACACCTTGTAGTAACATTGGTAGAACATTACGTAGGAAATCAGCATACATTGCACCATTTAGATTGCCATCGATAAAATGGGGGCCAATTATCCTTCCTCCCATAATGCCGCACCATACATTAACACGCCAAGGTCGCTGATGTTCCACTTGTCGCAGCCAACGTGGATTTTCCGTTGCCCAATAGTGCATATTATGCCGGTTTACGTTACCGCTGTTGGTGAATGACGCTTCGTCGCTAAATAGAACGCGTGCAAAAAATCTGTCATCGTCCCGTAATTTCTCTTGTGCCCAGTGGCAGAACTCTACACGACCTTCGAAGTCGTCGCCATGCAATTCCTGATGCATAGAAATATGGTACAGGTGCAATCGATGTTGACGTAGCATTCACAACACGGACGTTTTTGAGATTCCCGATTCTCGGGCAATTTGTCTGCTGCTGATGTGCGGATTAGCCGCGACAGCAGCTAAAACACCTACTTGGGCATCATCATTTGTTGCAGGTCGTCGTTGACGTTTCACATGTGGCTGAACACTTCCTGTTTCTCTAAATAACGTAACTATCAGCGAACGGTCCAGACACTTCGATGATGTCGTCCAGGATACCGAGCAGCATACATAGCACACGCCCGTTAGGGCATTCTGATCACAATAGCCATACATCAACACGATATCGACCTTTTCCGCAATTGGTAAACGGTCCATTTTAACAAGGGTAATGTATCACGAAGCAAATACCGTCCGCACTGGCGGAATGTTACGTGATACAACGTACTTATACGTTTCTGACTATTACAGCGCCATCTATCACAAAGCGAAAAAAGTGGTCCAACTAAAACATTCGTATTTCTTTACGTACTACACGAATATGTAATAAAAATGGGGGTTCCTATTTTAAAAAACGCAGTTGATATCCGTTTACCGTATGGCAACGCCATCTAGCGGGCCAACAACAGCGCTATGTGGTTTCCCCCTTCAAGCTAGACGAGTTTCGTTCTTTGTAGTTTTTTCGCTTGGTGCTTATTTCGTGAGATATTTGGTCCGGTCACTATCAATGGACCACCCTGTATATTGACTCCCGCTATGCGTATCTCACGGAAAGACGGTGAAGATAAAATTAAAGAAATTCGAGCTTAGAGGCTTACTAGCAATCGTTCTTCCTGCAAAACATTCGCGACTGGAACAGGAAATGGGGGTGTGACAGTGGTACACAAAGAATCGTTTATAAGGTGGGTTGCAGGGTGTATATGTAAGAATAGATGTACATGTAGATGTAGAGATTCATTGGTATCTATAGACAAACACCAGAGACATGGAACAGTAGTGTTCCATATGATACTAGATCCTAGCACAGGGTGTTGCCATTCTGTGCATTTTGGATGTTACCAATGATTCAGTATTAATTAAAATGAGGGAAACAGTTAGTTTTCAAAATATGGCAACGTTAACGTTCATATAGACTGTAGCTGCTTTATAAAACTTTTATCCATTACAGGTTTGGAACACTGCGACTATGGTTAATAAAGGTTTCCACACATTACTGCAACCAGTCACCTTTTGTTTTATTCTTCAATTATAAAAAATAAAAACTGAACAATAAAACAATAGGCGATTGGTTTCAGTAGTTTTTGGAAGCCCTGCTTTCTTTAATTACCTCAATGGATTAGCTGAGTCAGCAGTATGCTAAATGGTGAATAGTATGTTCCTCTGTATAAATGGCTAAAGTACTCATTCATGAAGCAAACATGAAAAAAATCTCTAACCATCAATAAGAGTGAATTTTTGAAATAGATGAACTTGACATACTGGGTTATTAGGATCTTGAACGATATGTTAACACTACTGCAGTCTGATGTAAGTTGCACAAACCAAACATCCACAGTGGGGAGGAAATCTCTAAATATTAGACAATGGTCTCCTTAGAAGAAAGAAAAATGCACTTAGACCATGCAGCATGGGTAAATGATTACTGGTAGAGAACACGTGGCATAAATACCTTTATCCTTGATTTCAACAACGGATCACTCAAGTTTCTGCATCTCACTATCTGTTTCCCATTGTTGAGGATTGATGTAGCTCTGTGATGGGTTGGTCCGAGTTTTATGATAGTTGAGACATCGTGATAAAACTACAATTAAGAATTATGTGGACAGTGTACGTAGTGAAAATAACCCTATGGTACAGCCCAACAAGGACACCGTTTTCGAGATGACACTGCTGCATTTCACTTAGTTTAGTGGCAACATATTCATATACTGAAGAAGATGCACTTGACTGTCCGTCCAGCCATCCTTATTTAGGTTTTCCTTGGGTTCTCAAGATTATTTTAGGTAATGGTTGGATAGTTGCTTCAAAATCACCATGACCACTTCCTTCTGCCATCCTTCTGCAACTGAACTGGTACTCCATCTCTTATGACGATGACGTTGCCATGTGAGCTTTTTTTAAATCTTGAGCTTCTGTTGGACAGCGATATGTATCTCGACGTCAGTATAATTGGTTCGATATCTTCTTGAATTGGCTTCATCGGTGGATCTTCTATATGCATGCTATTTGAGATGTGCAATGTACACACATGACTTATCTTTTCTTTATACCTTATTGACAGTACTAGCTTTGTTCATGTGCACCTCAAAGCCTACTCTAGCCCAGCTAATTTTTAACGTTAATGTTCTCAAGCATCGGTTGTAGGTTTTGGAGCAAGGAACCTGGTGCTAACACCCTTTCCAATCACCAACATTTGAACTAAATTCTTGGCTGTACAATGAATAGAGTAAATTACTCTGAAAACAATTAATGCATTAATTCCAGAATGGATCACAGCTGTTCTATATGCTGAAGGTGGTATAGTGACACATTAATCTAGTTGATTTAGAGGTTTCTACTGTTTTAACAACGACCTGAACACAAATGCAGGATTGCGGGAATGCAGTTTAGAAAGTTGAATGCATCATGGTGACGCTCATCCAACTCCAGTCTCAGACATTACTAGAGCAGCGTTTTGCATCATGGTGTAATTTATTGTTGAAATACCTGAAGCACATGTTTTTTCTGCCATCTAGATATATCTCATGAAAGTATCATGAAAGAAGAGAAATTCGATTTCATATGGAGGCTTACCAACATTCTTTCTGTACAGCATTTGCGACTGGAACAGGAAAAGGAGAAAGTGACAGACCTGGAGTAGTCTTCACCACACACCGTAGTCTTCACCACAGATGTAGATGTGGATTCTTCACACTAGTAGATGAGGGCTATATCGCAAAGTTAATGATCGCTGTTACCCAAAACACTCTGTCATTGCCGTACTTGTGGCTAGATGACCGTTCTACAGCTTAAATATAAAAATTTACTGACTCATTATCACAACTCGTGTGAGATTTGCTCAGGATATTTAGTCAAGATGATGAGACAATGTCAAACGGAAATAAATATTTTAGCACCATACCTGGAAAGCAAAGCTTCCAAACATTTCCCATAACAGGAAGAATGATTTTTCGTACCGAGATGTTTTTTGAGTGGATACGATCATATCGTGGCGCTTAATAGAGATTCCATTGGTGGTCTTTGAGAGCCGTGACGTGTATGGGTGCTGAGCTGAGGGTACAACAGAAACCAGGCCTAATATGATACAATGCCAAATTGAAACACAAACAATAGAAAACAGGACTCACAACAAGTTGTCTCTGCCAGTATCCTTAGCATGCTAACAGTCAGCAGCGGAGTTCCAAACTTGATTCTTTGTATGTGAGACAAATGGTCACTTATCCATCCAGACTGAGCCTGACTGGAAAGCTGGCTGTCAGTGCACCATCATTGTGGAAACCAAATACTCCACTTCAGGAAGGTAAACAACAAATATACGTAGCCCACCAAACTCTGATCGTCTGCACCAGAAGAAAACATTAGCCAGTTATACAAGATATATCTTGCAAAGTGGACAAATGTATAAAGAAGGGTGAGGCAAATTGTATAAATGGATGAAGCAATTGCTAGTGGTGATTTCTCCAACAATGTGGATATCTGTGTCGCCTTATGAAGTTGGCACAGAAGTGCTGTATGCTGCTAGCCTAACAGGTAAGGTGTATTTTCATTGCACATCTCTTTCACTAATAGGCCACTGTGCATTATCGGCGAACATTTGCTTAAATGGTGCAGTTCACCTCCACGTCAGCTCATCCGCATTTAGATTTCTGTGGTTTCCATAAACTGCTTAAAGCAAATTCTTGAATGGTTCCTTTCAAAACGACACGATCAATTTCCTTCGAAATCCTTCCCCCAATCCGACTTTCCTCTCCATCTCTAATGATCTCATTGCTGACTTCAGCTTATGTGTCTCATGTTCTGGTACAAAAGCTCCAGCTTGGATGTTGATCCGATCTGATCTTCGGATATTTTGCCATTTCTTTTGGTTTGACACCTGAACTCCAGATCCCAAGCTCAATATTTGTATTATTGTATTATTAAGCAATTAGTTCAGTAATGGTAGTACCATTTCTACTCTTTGTTTGTGATGAGTTACTACCATTAAAATGAAGAAATAGGAAAATATAGTATTAATATTTTATTAACAATGTCACCATACTAAGCTATATTTTTATTACAGCTGAAAGATACTTTTTGAAAGCACAAATATCTTCTCTGCAGTTGCAGGTAACATATGATGAACCATCATAAACTGAAAAAATCAGTGTCTTGTGGAATTTCCAGTAAGCACAAATGATGCTGCTTCAAAGACAGAAATAACTGCTAATGGGCTTTCTCAGCCAAAGGGGCTTTTCGAAAAAGGTTCTGCAGATGTACTTTTGTTAATATACATGCTGGATTTTTTGAAGCTGTCAACCTGAAGAAACTAATTTAATCAATTACATTCACTAATGATGAAAAATGCACTTAAATGCAACATTTACAATCAATATAATTACAATTACACTTATAATCAATTAAATACATTGATTATACAGGGTGAGGCATTTAAAATTGTTTGTCGGAATATTTGGCAAAATACTCATTGGGTAAGGAAAAGTAGTAACAAACGTTGTTCACCTCGAAGAGGGACATCCATTAACATAATGCTCAACCCCCCTGCACCACCTCCAGGGGCGGGAAGGGGGGTTGACCTTGAAATCTTAAATAGGAACCCCAATTTTTTTTGAAGATTTGGATTCTCTGCGAAAAAATATGTAATTTTTGTATGTAACATTTCTTTCATTTCATGTTGGTGGCGCTGTAATCGGCAAACATGGAAATGAACTTGAAAATTGTCGCAAAATGGTGCTATCTCAAACAAACACACCCGATTAAGACAATTGAAGTACTTTTTTGATATTTTTGATAATACTATCATGTGACATCTCCCACAATTGAATGAAGCACAGATCGTGATGATGCGCTCAGTCCGCGGTCAGACTGTGCATGTTACTCCAGTGATTCGGACTGTAACCATCTGTTGGGGCAGTTGCCCACTCTGTCATAAACACTCCAATCACAGCACAAGACACTAAAGTTATCCTCCAGTCAAAACGCAACACGGACCCTGGTCACGACTGTGTCACCTACCACCACGTCAGAGAATGCCCCTTCTCCTTCCTTACTGTCCTTGCCAATTTATACAACGCCATCCTCTCTACCGGCTTCTACCCCGACCTGTGGAAGACTTCCCACAAACCCAACAAACGCCCTTCCATCACCTCTTCTGATCGTTCCACCTGCCCCACCTCCATCTTCAGTAAGGCCTTCGAATCCATCCTCTCCCATCGTATCCATCACCACCTTAATCAACACCATCTCCTCCCCCTTACCCAGTGTGGTTTCTGACCCTCCTTCTCCACAGAAGACCAACTCCTTAACCTCATCCACCTCCTCTCCCTTCAAATTAACTCCCTTCACTTCGCCATTTTTGTTTCCCTCGACCTCTAACATGCCTACATCTGTGAATGGCATCCTGGTCTCCTCTTTAAACTCCAAACCTACACCCTGCCTATCAATTTTGTCCATCTGGTGGCTTCCTTCCTCTTATGCCGTCCTTCCTATGTCACCCTCCACGATACCAACTCCCGTATCTTTTATCCCACTGCTAGCATCCCACAGGGCTCCATCCTCTCCCTTCTCCTCTATCTCCTGTAAACCACAGATATGCCCAACCCACCCCCACTGTCCATCTCCTCCAATATGCTAATGACACAGCCTTTCTGGCTATCTATCTTACTCTTCAACAGTCCCAATGCACCCTTCAAACCCACCTTGACCAGTTCACCACTTGGAGCAACAAAGGGTCCTTCATATAAACCCCTCCAAAACCCAGGCAATCATCATAGGCCGCACCATCCGCTCCTTCCATCTCCATGATTTCTACCTAACTGTTTATGGTCGCCCCATCCAGCTCACCCCCAACCCTGCGATGCCTTGGCCTCACCCTCGGCCGTCACCTCACCTAGACCTCTCATTTCCTGAATATCCAGCAGAAAGCCCATTCCTGCCTCCGCCTCCTGAAACTCCTGTCTGGCTGGACATGGGGATTGCATCCTTCCAACATCCTCCCCACCTACAAATCCCTCACCGTCCTATCCTCTGTTATGCCAGCGTTGCCCGGATCTCCGCCTCCCTGTGTTTATAAGACCCTCCAAATCCTAGAACGCCACGTGCTCCGCCTTGCCTTCCGTATCTGCCTTCTGTTCCCCACATGACTCCTGTATGACCTCATCCCCTTCCCCCACCTCCTCCTTCTCGTCCCGCATCCTTTACAATGTCCACAGGCTTGATCCCCCTCACCCCCTGGTGTCCTCCTTCGTCTCCACCCCCTGTCCATTGCTGCACCTCTATCGCTATAGCTTTCTCTCTCTCCACCTCCACACCCTTCATCTCCCTCATCAGGGCAATTTCCAGCACCTGCTCCTCCTGGATGATGAACTTCGCTGTGACATGTACCCTTCCTACCAACTGTAGCCTGACCTTGTTCCCCCCTCCCCAGCGCCCCAAGTTTTCTCTCCCCTCCTTCCCCCAGAGTGGTTTCTCCTCCTTCCCCCCCCCCCCTTCCCCCTGTCCTTTCCTCCCTGGCCCTCTTTGGCGCGTCCCTGGCTTGTCTCCCCCTTTCTCCCCCATCTAGCACCGCCCATCCCCCTTTCTTCCCTTCTCCCCAGTCTCCGTACCACTGGCACATCCTCTCAGTTTGTTTATCGTCGTTGGTGTGCTACGTCTGTGTTGTGTTTGGTGCTGTTCTCCAGTGACATCAAGAGCTGTGATTTTAATCATGTGCTGGACTTGTACATAGTGTTACTGTCCATGATTGTTCTGTGATATGCCACCTGTCGCAACTTTTATGCTCCAGCCGTATTTCACCTTGTGTTCTTTTAATTCTCACAGTGTGTGTTTTTTCTTGTGTACACATCTTTTTTAAGGTTTTTATCTCCATTTTATAGTAGCTCCGTTTTTGTCTGTTCTCTTCCATAATGTTTCCCGTTTTTATCTATATGTTCCGCCATATTTTCTCCTGTATGTTATTTTAAAGGTTTTCTATTGTACAATTAATGTCTTTCGGCTGAAGAGCAGCGCCTATGCTGCTGCCAGCCCGCCCCAGATGGGGAACTGAAGTACATTGTTCCACGATGCTAAGAACTACAGAGAGAGTCGATATCATTGCCGTGTACTTTGAGGCTCATAGAAATGTTGACGAAGCTCGTCAGAGGTATACTACTCTGTTCCCCGATGGGAATGTTCCACCTGCAACGACGTTTCGCAATATTGTCCATCTGTTTACTGAAGAGGGAGGTGCTAAACCTGGAGAAAGAGTCCTCTCGCGGCCTGTGACAAACGAAAATAACACAGTGAATGTTTTAACTGTGGTTGCTCCAAATCCTCACATTAGTTCTCGGCAAATTGAGCGAGATTCAGGAATTTCGGCAAGAAGTGTACGCATACTGAATGCACACAAATGGCATCCATTTAATGTATCACTGCATCAAGAACTGCATGGTGACGATCTTCACAATCGCCTGAATCTTTCCAACTGGATACAGGAAAAACTGGCAATCGATGATAATTTCGTTCCAAACATACTTTTCTCAGGGGAATCAAATTTTACGAATCGTGGTGAAGTGAATCGACATAGTATGCATTATTGGTCAGTGGAGAATCCCCATTGGGTAAGGCAAGTTGAACATCAACACCCATGGAGTGTCAACGTTTGATGCGGTATTTCAGGTACGCAGGTAACTGGCCCATGTAGAAGATAATCTGACTTGTCAAACGTACAGCGACATTGTGGATAATGTTTTACCCATACTAACGGACGATGTTACACTTCAAACGAGAATGGATATGATTTCATCACGATGGATGCCCTGCGCATTATTCACGACTAGCTCGAGAAGCTTTGAATCGAAACTATCCGGGTCGATGGATCGGATGAGGAGGTCCTCAAATGTGGGCCGCACGTTCACCCGATTTGACTTCTGCCGATTTTTTCCCGTTGGAATGGCTGAAAGAGTGAGTTTACATGGATGTAGCAACAACCCCCGAAGACATGCGGCAGCGAATTCGCAATGAATGTGCAAACATTAGTGCAGAGACATTAGTACATGTCGGACTGTCATTCAGACACAGAGTTGCAATGTGAATTAGAAACAACGGACAACATTTCGAACATTTGCTGCAGTAAATTGTGTCACGTGATAGCATTTTCCCAAATATCAAGTAATGTACTTTGATTTTCCTAATCGGATGTGTATTTTTGTGAGAAAACGAAAGAAATGTTTCATACAAAAGTTACATATTTTTTCATGGAGAATCCAAATCTGCAATAAAAAATAGGAGTTCCACATTAAGGTTTCAAAATCACCCCCCCCCCCCCCCTCTTGACGCTGGGAGTGGTGCAGGGGGTCGAGCGTTATGTTAATGGATGTCCCTCTTCGAGGTGAACAACGTTTATCACCATTTTTTTTAATCCGATGTATATTTCACCAAATATTCCGACAAACTGTTTGAAATACCTCACCCTGTATGTACCAGCTGCAAGAATGTAATTAAAGTGTCTCATAATGTTTTTATTTCCATAAAACTGATCTATTTTTAATCACGTCTGCATTGAGTGTAGTTAATCTTTACAAAGCTATTTAATAATTTAGTCTGCAAAAATTAATACCTCTCCATCACACACTAAGAATGGAAAGGAAAACAATAATATCCCCCTCATACTTACGAAGATCTCAAGGTCATATTCCTAGATATTAGTTATTACTTTGAGACAAACAAAAAGTTGGCAGGTAGACTTTTACTTAAGTTCCTCAACAAACAGTGGGAGAGGGAAGGGTTGACAGTGTGTGTCTCGAAGCACTTGACGTATACGATGGTATCTCTTGGCGACAGGCATTGCTTGGGTGAAGACGGTGGCCGACTTGACTGCTCCAAACGTTTTGCAGCAATGCTTATGCTCACGTTAAAGATCATGATAACTTTTCAGCAGACTATGAAACTCAAATTACTTTTTTGCAACTTTAGTTGCTTTTGAGAAATGACCTCTTTTCACATTCTGAAAGCTAGTCACTAGTCAAGGAATGTTTCTTCTACCATTATTCCTGAGTAGTGCATAATTTGCTAATGTCTCTCCGAGAATCTGCAACCTCCATGTTAGACTCAGCGGTAAATCTTGAAAGTTACTCTAAATCACAGTTGAAGCCTGATCGCTGTGCATTATTATTGCAGACAAACCGGCCAAATAAGTAAAACTCTTTTCACAGATAGAATGGCGTGGTGCTCGTTCGGGTTGTCACTGCCTTGTAGGACACTTTACTTGCTGTCTTCACCCTTTCCCATATATTGAAGCACTGCTGCATATTTTCTAATAGTCTAAACCAAATGAAGTCCGTTTTTGAAATTGGTTGGGGTTATGTACAGATATTTTGAGCTTAGCATACTACAGTGTAGTTATTACACGCATATTCTAAGGTAATGTTTAACCATCGAACCCAATACTTTAAGTGTATAACAACGTTTATGTACTTCAAGAAAGATTCGTTGACATTGTTAAAGCTCTGAAAAGGGTAGTACTAACTATCTGATTATGGGATCTAACATTCTACATTCCAATCCACAGAACGCAGGATTTGTATTTTCTTTTTTTACAGCATCCTCCTGAGTTGTACCTGCCTGGAGACCTATATCTGGGACTATTTCATCTCCGGAATATACAAAAAACTGAAGTACCCAGAAGATGAGGAGGAAATGAATTGAAACTTCACAGGTTGAGGTGGTATGTAATATTGTTTCAGCTATTATAAAACCGAGTCAAATTAACAAAGAACATCTACATCTACATTTATACTCCGCAAGCCACCCAACGGTGTGTGGTGGAGGGCACTTTACGTGCCACTGTCATTACCTCCCTTTCCTGTTCCAGTCGCGTATAGTTCGCGGGAAGAACGACTGTCTGAAAGCCTCCGTGCGCGCTCGAATCTCTCTAATTTTACATTCGTGATCTCCTCGGGAGGTGTAAGTAGGGGGAAGCAATATATTCGATACCTCATCCAGAAACGCATCCTCTCGAAACCAGGACAGCAAGCTACACCGCGATGCAGAGCGCCTCTCTTGCAGAGTCTGCCACTTGAGTTTGCTAAACATCTCCGTAACGCTATCACGCTTACCAAATAACCCTGTGACGAAACGCGCCGCTCTTCTTTGGATCTTCTCTATCTCCTCTGTCAACCCGACCTGGTACGGATCCCACACTGATGAGCAATACTCAAGTATAGGTCGAACGAGTGTTTTGTAAACCACCTCCTTTGTAGATGGACTACATTTTCTAAGGACTCACCCAATGAATCTCAACCTGGCACTCACCTTACCAGGAATTAATTTTATATGATCATTCCACTTCAAATCGTTCCGCACGCATACTCCCAGATATTTTACAGAAGTAACTGCTACCAGTGTTTGTTCTGCTATCATATAACCATACAATAAAGGATCCTTCTTCCTATGTATTCGCAATACATTAAATTTGTCTATGTTAAGGGTCAGTTGCCACTTCCTGCAACAAGTGCCTATCCGCTGCAGATCTTCCTGCATTTCGCTGCAATTTTCTGATGCTGCAACTTCTCTGTACACTACAGCATCATCCGCAAAAAGCCGCATGGAACTTCCGACACTATCTACTAGGTCATTTATATATATTGTGAAAAGCATTGGTCCCATAACACTCCCCTGTGGCACGCCAGAGGTTACTTTAACGTCTGGAGACGTCTCTCCATTGAGAACACCATGCTGTGTTATGTTTGCTAAAAACTCTTCAATCCAGCTACACAGCTGGTCTGATATTCCGTAGGCTCTTACTTTGTTTATCAGGCGACAGTGCAGAACTGTGTCGAACTTCTTCCGGAAGTCAAGGAAAATGGCATCTACCTGGGAGCCTGTATCTAATATTTTCTGGGACTGATGAACAAATAAAGCGAGTTGGGTCTCACACGATCGCTGTTTCCGGAAACCATGTTGATTCCTACAGAGTAGATTCTGGGTTTCCAGAAATGACATGATACACGAGCAAAAAACATGTTCTAAAATTCTACAACAGATCGATGTCAGAGATATAGGCCTATAGTTTTGCGAATCTGCTCGACGACCCTTCTTGAAAACTGGAACTACCTGTGCTCTTTTCCAATCATTTGGAACCTTCCGTTCCTCTAGAGACTTGCGGTACACAGCTGTTAGAAGGGGGGCAAGTTCTTTCGCGTAATATGTGTAGAATCGAATTGGTATCCCGTCAGGTCCAGTGGGCTTTCCTCTGTTGAGTGATTTCAGTTGCTTTTCTATTTCTTGGACACTCATTTCGATGTCAGCTAGTATGAGTCCATTGTCAGAATGACTACCCCCTTTCACCTGGATGCAAGCACTGATTCGGTTGGGAAGAGTGTCAAAAGCTGTTGCATCCTCTCCTGAGGCAAGCTGGCCCACAACAGTTGTAACTGGACAAACACAATGTGACACAGTTTGTGAGCAATCCGTGCTCTCCGGTCACGCTACTACACCAAACACAGCCGTTTGTGTTGTGGTGTTAACGGTAGCCTGCATATGGGACGATAATTCAATAGCCTGGGTACTACTAGTCTCCAGCCGATGGTGCGAGATAACACAGAATTTTCAGATAGCCCATTACTTGTTCTCGTATGACAGTTTCAAATGCGAACAAGTTAACATAGGCTCGGTGCACAATACAGCGATCGTCTCTTGTTGTGATTTACCGTGGTAGACCAGAACTTTGACGACGATTCTGCCTTCCCTCACGTTCCAATGCAGTCCACATAGAGCCACTGTCACTTCCGGAAGGCCGACAACTCTGGATACTACACGATTCGACCAGCCCGTCACATAGATACATAGTGAGGCCCGTTTCGAAATGTGTCAGGTGCCGATAACACTCTCTTACACGAGTATGCAGCATCCCCGTGTCCCTCACAGGGATCGCGCAACTTCTGACACTGTCCACTTCCCTCGTATACCCTACCCGGCCTGGTAACAACATTTAGCAAAACAACACTAATGCACTCTGGTGCAACAGGTCCTGGTCGCTGCATGAACATTTCACTGCAATGCGTCAGCCACGCTGGGCAGGTAAGCACGCGTGCACAGCTAGATGCAGCTCGCATGTCCAATTAGGATCATGATGGAGAAAGCAGTCGATGTTATTCTGGGGAGCATTGGAACGGATTTCTGCAGCGCCTGCGAGGGTGAGTGGCTCGGCAACCAGGTCTTCGCTGGACTGCAGGTAGAGAGACAGATCACGCGAGCAGCACGCGGTGTCCAGAGGGTGACTTAGCGCTCATTTACATAGAGATTTGACTTCAGTATAATACTCGAAGAACTGTAACTGTAGACGCGACTTTCACCTGCTGTCAGCAGCGGCGAGAGAGCAAATGGCTAGTGTTCCAGTTTAGGTTTGCGTCCAGCTGGCCCTGCAAAGTGTGGTGTCACCGCCAGACACCACACTTGCTAGATGGTAGCCTTTAAATCGGCCGCAGTCCGTTAGTATACGTCGGACCCGCGTGTCGCCACTGTCAGTGATTGCAAAAAATGGTTCAAATGGCTCTGAGCACTATGGGACTTAACATCTATGGTCATCAGTCCCCTAGAACTTAGAACTACTTAAACCTAACTAACCTAAGGACATCACACAACACCCAGCCATCACGAGGCAGAGAAAATCCCTGACCCCGCCGGGAATCGAACCCAGGAACCCGAGCGTGGGAAGCGAGAACGCTACCGCACGACCACGAGATGCGGGCTCAGTGATTGCAGACCGAGCGCCGCCACACGGCAGGTCTAGTCTAGAGAGACACCTAGCACTCGCCCCAGTTGTACAGCCGACTTTGCTAGCGATGGTTCACTGTCTACATACGCTCTCATTTGCCGAGACGACAGTTTAGCATAGCCTTCAGCTACGCCATTTGCAACGACCTAGCAAGGAGCCATATTCAGTTACTATGTCTTCTGAACAGATAATATTGTGAATCATGTACCGTCAAGAGCGACGTTCATCACTAATGGATTGAAGTTAAGTATCCAACTAATTACGTCCGCTTTCTGAATTCTAATTCCTTGTCATGTTCCAGATCTCACGTCGGTATAGTTCTTCCCTCCTCACGTCAGCCTGCGTGAGCTAAAACGCGTGCATTTCGGACTCCTCTAGTATCACGGTGTTGGCTCTTCTGCCAACATAACACAAAGTGCGTGCACGCGTTGGAGTCTTGGACAGTTGCAGTTGATTATAGTTCGAAAGTGTTTTTTTTCGTGCACTGTGTGTTTGTGCACTGGATTATTTTCGGATGTTTAAGTGTTGTGAGCATGTTTGCATAGTGTTACACATGCATTATCATTCGACAATTTATGAATTGTTTCGGTGTCTTTTGCGTTATTTTGTGAATGGGTGTGCAGTACATGATTTCGACAGTTGACAATTAGCAAGCGTGATTGCAGAGTCTTTTATATGCGTTATTTGGACAATTTACGAGTTGTTTGCCTCTCTGCATATCAATGTACTGTATTATTTCGGTGATTTACGAATAGTTTGCATGTCTGTAGACTATTTACTGAGACCCCAAGCATGCTAGGGTGAGTGTTTTGTATCACTGTAATGAACAAACTACGTGAAATCCACCCCCTAAATAAACTGTATGCATTATTCCGACCGTTTACGAGTTGTTTTCGTGCCTGTACATCAGTGTACTGCATTATTTCGGTCATTTACGAGTAGTTTGCAGATCTGTATGCTGTGTACTGCATTACTTCGGTAATTTACGAGCTGCCTGCGTGTCTGTACATCAGTGTACTGCATTATTTCGGTGATTCACAAGCAGTTTGCAGCTCTGTGTGCTGTGTAATGTGACCCCAAGCACGTCAGAGCGAGTGTTTTGTGTCAGTGTAATAAATATACTATGTCAAATCCGTGCCTAAATAAATTGTTCCAAAAATAAATAAAGTACACTCCTTCCTCTCTCCAGAAGCCCAGAACAGGCTGAATCCTTTTTCAGCCATTTTCCTTCTCCAGACCGCCATCTTGGATTACTTCATGGGAGGGACGACGGCGCACTGTGGTGGCAGAACTGTGTACTATGTCAGTTGGACTCCAGACCTTGTGGCGGACACACTGGATAGTGGTAATGCCTCAAATTATTTAAATAAAGACTGCCTGCAAAATAAAGACTTACATCCATCTTATCCAGCAGCCCAGCGCAGGTTGAGTCATTTTCCAGCCATTTTTTCCCTCCTGACTGTCAATCTTGGATTACCTCACAGGAGGGACAATGGCGCCCTCTGGTGGGGGTACTGTGTACTAGGTCAGTTTTACACTGGACCTCTGGGTGAACACACTTGATGGAATTACTGCCTCTAATTGTTTAAATAAAGATGTATGGAGCACACCCGATGAGTAATTATACATTACTCTTGTGGGCTGTCACATTGTAACTTACTATATTACTGTTTGGGAATAAAATCACTCCTACCATTATTTATCGAGGTTTGACTTAGGCTCTTCAAGTCTGTCCCTCGTCCTTGAAAATTTAATTATAAATAGTAAATAATCAAATAACATATGAAATTCAAAACAACTTTCAGAAAATGCACGTCTTTTTTTTTTGTTGTATTAGATCGCAGATGTCGTATAAATTGTCCACCTGCTTAGCTGAGTAGTTACGTGCTTGCCTCCCATGCAGCAGGCCCGGGTTCGCTTTCCAGCTGGGTTGGAGGCTTTCTCGACTCATGGACTGGGTGTTGTGTTGTCCTTATCACCATTGCATCCTCATCAACGGCATGCAAGTCGCCCAATGTGGTGCCAACTGAAATAGGACTCGCACAGGGCGTCCGAACTTCCCTGGTTGGGGCCTCCCGGCCAGCAATGCCATGCGATCATTTCATTTCATTTTTTCACATAAATTAAATAATGTGACCAGGGGTGAAAAAAATGTAGATTAAAAATTACATGGAAACAGGCACTTGCGATTTTCTTGGAATTTCCATACTAGTCGACCTTATTACTTGCCCATTATGTTTTTTTAATGGCCCACTAAAGGTGTACAAAGTCTGAAGTAAATCCGTGATGCCAATGTCGTGGCCTCCCCTTGTAAGAATCCCAAGTTCCTCAGTTCAGTCTCAACTTTTAGTAGAGTATCTTTCCAGGCTCGGATCTAGGGGGAGGCAAACCGGGGAATATGCCCCGGGCGGCAATTTCAGGGGCGCCAAAATCATATTCTTGAAGAAAAAAAAAAACCTTGTTTCACAAAGCACCTAGCATCCAGCGCACGTTGATCTATCGATTATTCATATGATTTTGAAACGTATCCCTGTTGGCCTTTCAACATTTTTGAACAGATTCTGAGCTGATTTCTGAACGGGTCATAAGTTGATTTTTGAATGGGCGCATAGTGTATGTGATGGCTCTGCCAGAGGAATCCCCGTTGCATCTAGAAATAAAAAACTTTCCTGCAGACAAAAGAGGATGGTTTATACGAGCTGGTTATGTGACTGATCGGGTGAGTGAATCATAAGTGACTGATCGGGTGAGTGAATCATAAGTGTTACTATAATTATTCGCGAAATCCATAGAATCAGACTACCTGAGTAGAAATAAACGCCTAACAGGAAAAACAGGTAAGAAAGATTACATACTATTTGCTCAGTGTATCCAAGAAAATGCAATTTTGACAGAAAATTTTTGCCAGATCGATACACTACTAAGGGCCAGTTGTACAATACTCGGTTAGCAGCCGTTTAAATTCTATTCTCGGAATATCATGGAAAACGCGATGTACGAACACCTGATAACGCCTAACCGGAGAATAAACGTGGGATAACTGAACTGGTGATTCTGACAGGGTTAGTGTAGTTAACGGGAGAATAAGTTTTGACAATGGCAGGAATAGTTACAGAATTAGTGATGACAAGTTTGTTTGTTAGAACGAAGAAGGAGGAGGAATGGGGACATCACACAAATTATCTGTAATAATACGCCGATTCCGGATTCATGTGAAAATTCCGTACCACTACTACTTTTCGATCTGATGCTTGAGAAACTGGAGCATATGAATGGAATGTGAAACTATTTCCTAACATAAAACTTTTTTGCTTGTAGTACGCCTAAAAGGCACTTGATATTGGTACTTCGTGAATTATATTCTGTCCTGTTATTTATATAAATGAGGTAAATAAAAATGACCATTTGTGCTAAAACAGTCTCTCCTATTTGGCGTGTGTTACAATTGTTACAATATTAGAAAGACCTATTTCGTTTTATCTAGCAGACAGTGAGAAAATAGACGTAATCAAATCGAGGAACCACATCAGTATTGGCAACTATTCATATTAACAGGTTTTTCATTATCAGACAACGACATTTTGAATATTTCTCAGAAAGGAAAGCACGCCGTGCAAAGCCTTTGCAAGGCTTGAAGAAATGTGTACTGTCTTGTTTGTCTGTTGCCTTTACTTATTTTATTGTTTCCTTTATTTAATTTTATGTGATACAAAAGAAAAAGTTATTAGCTAATAGACAATAAAGTGTGCAAATTTTCTGAAGAGTTATTATTATCCCGGTCACAAATAATTCCACGCAGTATTAATTGTGTTTTTTAAAGCGGGGTAGGGTGTCAAATCGGCAATAGAAGATGTTGTGTGAGGAGGCGTGGCGCTGCATTGTGGCACACCTAAGATCAAATAACATGTCTTATATTTTCTTGAACATGTATGCCTTATATATCAGACTCTTCAGAAGGATGTGCTCTACAAAATGAAAATATTTTTGAAAAATTAATTCCTTTTTAAATTTTTGACATCGTATCTTAAGAATACAAAGGGGAGGTTGGGGGTTGGGAGATGGTGCAGGGTTCAGTCGGCTTGGGCGAATTCAAGCAGCCCGCTGAAAAAGAGTTCTTAGCAACGAACTAGAATGTGCTGTCGTCACATACCCCTTCGGCTACGTCCTTGGCTGACTAATGGCAGGAACTAAAACTTGACATGCCGCGAAAATCTTGGCGTAAGCTTTGGCTGGAACTTACGCCCGAAAGTGACCAGATCGAAGATGAGAAAAACGACACGCAGGAAATAGTTCAAAATGGTTCAAATGGCTCTGAGCACCTTGGGACTTAACATCTGAGGTCATCAGTCCCCTAGAACTTAGAACTACTTAAACCTGCCGGCCGAAGTGGCCATGGGGCTAAAGGCGCTGCAGTCTGGTACCGCGAGACCGCTACGGTCGCAGGTTCGAATCCTGCCTCGGGCATGGATGTTTGTGATGTCCTTAAGTTAGTTAGGTTTAACTAGTTCTAAATTCTAGGGGACTAATGACCTCAGCAGTTGAGTCCCATAGTGCTCAGAGCCATTTGAATTTGAACTTAAACCTAACTAACCTAAGGACATCACACACAGCCATGCCCGAGGCAGGATTCGAACCTGCGACCGTAGCGGTCGCGCGGTTTCAGACTGAAGCGCTTAGAACCGCTCGGCCACTCCGGCCGGCAGGAAATAGTTATAGATCTACAAATTGTAGAACCAAATGTCCCTGCTAGTGAAGTTGAGTAACGGATTGCTCAATGAGACAAAGACTGTGAAACCAGTGAAGAGCTCAGTGACAACCAGATTATTGTCGCTGCTTTGGAAAAAAAAAATGGTGAAGAAACTGTGAATGAGGACTCGGATGGAGATGATGACGAACCCCTACCAGGATTTCACACACCGACGCCAAGAACGCTTCTGATATTGCCCTTCAATACATCAAGCGGAACTCAACCGCAACACCTATGGACGTTTTGTGGATCAAGTAATGGAAGAACACGGAAGCTAAGTCTAGTATTTCATCTGCCACATGATAATCTACCACTGACTTTCTTCCTAAGCAGTTTCTTGCTAATGTATAGGCTACCTTCAATTTTTACAGCACTGTACATACATACCGTATGTACAGTGCAGTACAGAAAGTACATACTGTACAGTATTGGTCTCTTTCATTATGTACTAATAATCTCTTTAATGCGGTTTAATGCAATGTTTTTACTGTAGAGAAGAATATACATACGTACAGTAGGCTTTTGGAGTTTGGTAATTTTTTATTTTAATGTAAATCCGTATTTTTCTGTGTTTTCTGATAATCAGACCTTTTTGCGTTCTGGCCCATACCCCAGTCCCAGGGATGACGATTTGGTTGAGTTGTTTTTGGGGAAGGAGACCAGACAGCGAGGTCATCGGTCTCATCGGATTAGGGAAGGATGGGGAAGGAAGTCGGCCGTGCCCTTTCAAAGGAATCATCCCGGCATTTGCCTGGAGCGATTTAGGGAAATCACGGAAAACCTAAACCAGGATTGCTGGACGCGGGATTGAACCGTCGCCCTCCCGAATGCGAGTCCAGTGCGCAGGGATGACGAATTACAGGGATTGTAACGTAGAATATTTGAGAATACAGATAAATCACAACATGAACTTGAAAACTCACATCAGAAGTATACCTATAGGCATTGTAGCACACAGCGCAAGCATCTACCGCTAGTCAGCACTTCAGTAGTCAAAAAATCCAAGACGGCACTTGTGAAAAATTTTAAAAAATGCAAAATGGTGGTTGTGAGAAATTTGAAAATATTTAAGATGATGGTAGTAGGAAAATTAAAAAAAACAAAATGGTGGAACCAGTGCAGTTATGCTTTGTAACCCTCATCCTCTGATGTTACAATCCAAGATGGCGCCATGTTCAAAAAGTTTATGTCAAATACTGTACCTTGTAATGGGACATCCTCCTCTAGCATTACTTTTCCTCAAAAGTAGCTGTCAATACCAGTATTATTCTTCGACTTTTGGACACATCACTATTATCTTAGTTGCTTTTATGAAAACTTTCATATAATTTCATATACAGGTTGTTATATTTCAACCTAAAATTTATGTAAATGAATTACTTTATAAAATGTTTTAGTCTCAATGTTATAATTGATAAGTACTAGCTCTGAATGTACAGTTACAATTATTTTTTTAGAAGTATTTGAAATTACGAACTATTGGCACATTTGAAATTTATATTATTAATTACGCAATACTGTAATGGTTACTATGGTTATTTCTGGATTCATTTATGAAATAGTAATCGAAAGTAATAATGTAACAGAAACTAGTACAAATTCACTGGTGAAGAAAAATTGTAAACTGTTTGGAATATGGTTATTTCCACAAAGCGTGAGAGCCTCTGATGTGATCGGACGTGTTTTTGTATTTTGTGCGAACAATGTAATTTCGACGTTGTCAATGAGAAAAATAAAAAGACTATATGATATACTGAAATGTGAAAAAATAGATTAATGTAAAAACAAAAATCTGTAACAACGATATTCAGATTTATTTAGATCAATCCAACCGTGAGGATCTAAAATGTGACATTTTCAGCTTCAAGAATCAGGCCCCTAGACAAGAAGAACTGGCGCCAACTTTACCTGACAAGCTAAGTAAACTAGAAAGTTTATTGTAGTCTTCGCTCCTCTTACATCTTCATAAAAGACTAATGTAGACAATAGGTAGAATTAGGGAGGAGGGGGGAGATTATAAACTGTCATCCCATATGCTAACAAACAGCATCAAAAATGCGTTAAGCTTCACCTGGATTATACAACTGGTGCCATGTTCAAAGATATTCGCCGTTACTACTGTATTCCCAAAAAATGCATAAGTTTCACTTGAATTATGTAAATTGGCACTGCTATGATAAAAAATGTTGCCAGTACTACAGTATTTGCATGATGAAAAATTTGCAACCTTCTCCAGAATTGCATAAAAATGATGCCATGTTTAGAAATGTACTGACAGTACTACGGTATTTCCAAAAAAAATTGCAAGTTTGTTCACCTGAATTGGGTAAATTGCTACAATTCCTCCCCCTCCCCCACTCTCTCACTCTCTCTCTCTCTCTGTCACAGACACACACACACACACACACACACACACACACACACACACACACACACACACACACACACAAATCTCCAGCCTTCAATGCAGCTACTGGCTGGATGACCGAGAGAGCAGTCCAGCATTATAAATAACTTGTTTGGTTTTGTGCCCCAGCTGCAGGGCGCCTCTCAGTAGAAACCACTGGTGTCCCCCCAGAGGGATGCATTATTCATATAATTTTGAAAAATTGAGTCCTACGATGACCCATCATTTTCATTATGGATTCATGTGCATAAAGTAAAAAATACCCTCAGAGCCGAACGTTTATGCTCTTGCAAGCAATAGTTTGGAAGTTATTAGCAATTAATCGATGTTTAAGATGGAATTGAGATCCGATATACGATTAAACCTATGAATACCAAAATTGGTATGAGATTTTGTTATATATTATATTCAGGGGCTTAGTGTAATTTCAGTTTTTTGTGCAAATAAACTGTGGGGTGGATCTTTTAACTGATTCCACATGAGGAGGAAATGCATGGTTTTTAAGTAATGAATTAAACGTTTGACAGTAAGTACATCTTCATTTTATTATGAAATACTTCCATGAACTGAAGAAAAACTTTGTGATATTCTAGGACACCCACAGAAGGCACCTTGCTGAAGTGTAAACGTGTCTGGGTGAATCAATAAAATAAAAAGAATTCATGTGCAGGATGCAAAAAGGACTTTTTTTAAAAAAAACTACTGCAATTTACATAATATTTTATTTTGTTGACATTCAAGTACAAACGATCTCTTGTGAGATCTTCGATTAACTGTTCTGTGAGAGATGTAATTTTTTTTAGAACTTCATCACCCTGTAAACTGACTATCACCACCCTAGGGATAATACTGGTCGTCCAGTGAACTGACTTAGGGGTGATGGTGGTCACTCTCTAGTGGAATGGAACGGGTCAGAATGTAAATAAAGTAACATAACACGCTGACAGTATTCTCTAGAAACGTCTTTGGAACCTCAGAAAAGTAACGTCTCGGGCTAAGAGCTCAAAAGTATTAGTGCTATTCAGTTTATTTTAACAAATCTCGCCAGTGGAATTTTCCTCCAGGTAGCTGTCAGCCCGACGAACTAATGAAAGACTGCCACAGAATAATAACACCACATCGTCTGTCGTACATTATTAGACAAGGCTGACTTCGAAAAAATCACAAACCTCTCCTTTGAAAATTGGAAACGCAACAGCGATTTAAAAAAAAATGCTGAACGTAACTTCCACCTCGCATTCCTCTGAACATTAAGAACCTTCCAACAGGGTGTGCGACAGACTCGAAGACAGAGTGAGTTTCGAGTAACTCGGGAAATGACTCAACATTTAGCTCTTTGAGTTTGTCAGTGCTTTTGTTACAGGTTAACTGACTTTTGCTGGAATCAGCCCCTCCATCGCCAATGGTATTTGTCTGCAATGTCATAAAGTCCGCAAAAACCTCTCGTAATACATTCTTTCAAGTAATGTACAACTGAATTTCTCTGACGTCAAGAATAAATCTTCGAGAGTTGGGAACTTGAGGAAATCCTAAGCTCATAAACAAACAACTGAAGATAAAGTAAGCATTTCCGGGAAGCAATTCCAATATACTTCTTACACACACAAACACACGCATGTCAAACACATCGAGAACTGGTTGCGGTTTCATAGCTGAGCAGATTACACACATCTCGCAGCAGTCTTTTGCACCACACCAAGTGTGCTCGTAATTCCACTCTCCGAATCACATAGCCTAGAAAGTAGTACGTTACGATATTATTATCTGTTATTTTCAGTTGCTGTATTAATTTCTAATCAACGGACGCTAATGACCGCATTGTCGACGGGACGTTAAACTACGACTTCCTTCGTTCCTTCTGATTACCTACCTTTGTAGTATCGTTTCAGTTGTGCAACTGGATTCGTAATCTCCTGTCACAAAGATCGCAGTTGTTAGTAATTGTCAGGAAGTTATCTAATGGAAGCGAAGTTACGTATGGAGTTCTCAAAGAAAGCGGTATAGGCACTCTGCTGTTCTTACTCGATATAAATCATTTAGGAGATAATCTGAACAGCCCCTTAGATTCTTTGTAGACGATATTCTTATTTGCCATCTAGTAATAAGTCGATGAAAATGAATTACAAAATGATTAGACAAGATATCTGTATAGCGTCATAAGTGGGAAGTGACTCTGTACAATAAAGTGTGGAGGTCTTCCATACTAGTACTAAAACTTTCGATTACACGGTAAATCACGAAAGTTTAAAGTTTACCGATTCAACTAAATGCATAGCGCTTGAAATTACGAACATGTTAAATTGGAACCATCACACAGAAAATTTTCTGGGGAAGGTACAACCGCTTCCTTAGTTATTTAATAGTTCTCGTGGCTGTTGGACAAATGACAGATGGTGGTTGGCGATAACTGCCATACACGTAGGCGATTATTGAAATATACCGTGCGCCTGAAACCGTCCTATGCACTGTTCATAGGGATTTACACTGAAACGCCAAAGAAACTGGTATAGGCATGCGTATTCAAATACAGAGAGATATAAGTAGGCAGAATATGGCGCTGCGGTCTGCAACGCTTATATAAACAACAAGAGTCTGGCGCAGTTGTTAGATCGGTTACTGCTCGTACAACGGCAGGTTATCGAGATTTAAGTGAGTTTGAACGTGGTGTTACAGTCGGTGCACGGGCGATGGGACACACCATCTCCGAAGTACCGATGAAGTGGGGATTTTTCCGTACGGCCATATCACGAGTGCACTGTGAGTATCAGGAATCCGGTAAAACATCAGATCTCCGACATCGCTGCTGCCGGAAAAGATCGTGCAAGAACAGGACCAACGACAACTGATGAGAATTGTTCAACGTGACAGAAGTGCAACCATTCCGCAAATTGCTGCAGATTTCAAAATGGCTCTGAGCACTATGGGACTCAACTGCTGAGGTCATTAGTCCCCTAGAACTTAGAACTAGTTAAACCTAACTAACCTAAGGACATCACAAACATCCATGCCCGAGGCAGGATTCGAACCTGCGACCGTAGCGGTCTTGCGGTTCCAGACTGCAGCGCCTTAACCGCACGGCCACTTCGGCCGGCGCTGCAGATTTCAGTGCTGGGCATGAACAAGTTTCAGCTTGCAAACCATTCAACGAAACATCATCGATATGAGCTTTCGAGCCGAAGGCCCAATCGTGTACCCCTGATAACTGCACGACACAAAGCTTTACGCCTCGCCTGGACCCGTCAACACCGACATAAGACTGTTGATGACTGGAAACATATTGCCTGGTCGGACGAGTCTCGCTTCAAAACCGTATTGAGCGAATGGACATGTACAGATATGGAGACAACCTCATGAATCCATAGACCCTGCATATCAGCGGGGACTGTTTAAGCTGGTGGAGGCTCTGTAATGGTGTGGGGTAGTGTGCAGTTGGAGTGATATGGGGCCGCTGATACGTCTAGATACGACTATAACAGATGACACGCACGTAAGCATCATGTCTGATCAAAATAATTACTATTAAAAACAGTCTTGATCACAATTTATTTAACAAGGTGACCGGTTTCAACCACTACTGTGGTCATCTTCAGACCATTGAGTAGGAGCCTCAGTAGTGATTCTTCAACAGAAAGAGGCTCCTACTCAATGGTCTGAAGATGACCACAGTAGTGGTTGAAACCGGTCACCTTGTTAAATAAATTGTGATCAAGACTGTTTTTAATAGTAATTATTTAAAAGACATTGATCACTGCTGTGCCCATATGTATTCAAAAGTAAATCATGTCTGATCACCTGCATCCATTCATGTCCATTGTGCATTCGGACGTACTTGGGCAATTCCAGCAGAACAATACGACATCCCACGCGTCCAGAATTGCTACAGAGTGGCTCTAGGAACACTTTTCGGCGTTTAAACACTTCCGCTGGCCACCAGACTCCTCAGACATGAACATTATTGAGCATATGTGGGATGCCTTGCAACATACTGTTCATAAGAGATCTCCACCCCTCGTACTCTTACGGATTTATGGATAGCCCTGCAGGATTCATGGTGTTAGTTCCCTCCAGCACTACTTCAGACGTTAGTCGATTCCATGCCATGTCGCACTTCCGCGCGCTTGCGGTGGCCCGATACGGTATTAGGCAGGCGTACCAATTTCTTTGGCTCTTCAGTGTATATTTAGCGATATTTTTGGCATATTGAAAGTCACTTTAAGGAAAACCAGTTTGTTAATTCTTGAGAGAAGAAAGTGGTCCCTAATCCGTCTCAGACGCAGATTCACAGCACTCACTTCGTCTAGCCACAACGCGAAATTTAACTTAAAAATTACGTTCTGAGGGTAAAATTGACTCACTGTCACACAATATAATTTCTTCCAATACGCGATAATATCGACGGTCACCTTATTAACGTTGAAACACCCGTGTGGTATTAATGGCGGCAACTCACGTAATATTATGTGATCTCACTTTCACTTATAACATTCAGTTCCTTGCAGGTTATTGACAAAGCCCCATCCACAATTATACAATTACCTTCTCAGTTCACTGTAGTCCTCAAAATCTTAATCATGCCGATATTTCTTCGAGTTAGCATAATCGTTCCGACACTGGGGCCGCAACCCAACCGTACGAGACTAAACTGCTTCTTGCCTAAGGATGCGCGATCTAATGGGGGGGACTCTCGAACTGTTCCTTTCTGGAACCTTCCAGAAGACCAGCGATGTGGTATCCACCGGAAGTAAGTGGTTATAATCGATTACATAGTAATGGTATTTGACAACGGCAGCCCTACAAAGGCTAACGAAACACTACGTCTACGTTTTCCTGGCAGAATACTCAAAACGTGTAACAAGTGTACTGAACAGCTGACCTACTCTAAGTCTGTCCCACCTCTTCTGAAGTATTTCTGCACATTGTGGTGTGGTGTCCTTGACAGACAGGATTCACGGAGGCCGGCCGGTGTGGCCGTGCGGTTCTAGGCGCTTCAGTCTGGAACCGCGTGACCGCTACGGTCGCAGGTTCGAATCCTGCCTCGGGCGTGGATGTGTGTGATGTCCTTAGGTTAGTTAGGTTTAAGTAGTTCTAAGTTCTAGGGGACTGATGACCACAGATGTTAAGTCCCATAGTGCTCAGAGCCATTTGAACCATTTTTGATTTGATTCACGGAGGGCATAGGAAAAAAAGAAAGAAGGGCAGTTGGTTTTCTGTTATCGTGCGACAGAGAGTGGGAGAGCGTCACGGATAAAAGAAGTGCATGGAGGCTACCCTTAAAACAAAAGGCACTTTTCATTACAACGAGATCTTTTCATGGAATTTCACTTATCAACTTTCTCCTCTAAATGTGAAAATATTTTGTTGACTCCCACGTGCATAGAGGAAAATGACCATCGTGACAAGAGAAATCGGTTTTTGTACGGAATGATTTCGCACTTGCTGTTCGCGAGTGGGAGAGTAAAATAATATTCTAGTACATTGAACTGGGTGTTATTGCCTAAACTGCATAATAGTTGTGCGAAGCGGCTGCTCGTCATATTCTATTTTATTCTTTCTCAAAATACCTGCCTTGGAAATTTATGCACTTTTCCCTGCTTCAGTTCTGCTTCAGTTTATAATTCTGCAAATGGCTTAAGCGTTTTGATTTGAAGTTACAGCTACTTCGTACAGATTTGGGTGATCTGATAGCTGCTTGACAACATTCGTCAGAGACATTACACGTAAAGAAAATGAAGTAAGCTTAGGGTTTAACGTCCCGTTGACATCGAGGTCATTAGAGATGGAGCACAAGCTCAGACTGTTTTAACGACGGGGAAGGAAATCGGCCGCGCTCTTGCAAAGGAACCATTTCTTCATTTGCCTGCAGCGATTTAGGGGAATTACGAAAAACCTAAAACTGGATGGGCAGACATGGGCTTGAACCATCATCATCATCCCAAATGCGAGTCCTGTGGGCTAAGCACTGCGCCGCCGCGCTGGGTTACATGTTACGAAATACGTTTCCACGTTTTAGGGACACATACAATGTGACTAACATAAAATACACTAATGAGCCAAAATATTATGACCACTGCCTACCGCGACATTGGATGCCGCCTGGTGGTGATGTGGGCACGTGACACGGTAAAAAAAGTATGCAAGTGGAGCAGACACGGACGGGTTTTCACCCCAGGGAAGATATGGGCTGCAAATGGGGAAATCCATTGACATAAGCGACTTTGACAAAGGGCAGATTTTTATTACACACAGCCTGTGAACGAGTATCTTGAAAACGTCGAAGCTGTTCGAATGTTCTCGGGCTAGTACTGAGAGCATCTACGGAAAGAGGTAGAAGGACAGACAAACTACCACTAGGCGCTAAATGGTTGGAGTCCACGACTCTTCACAGAACGTGGGGTTCGGAGGCTCGTCTGTTCTCGGTGTGCTACAGTGGTTTGAGGAGCGTAATAGTGAACTCGCGTTGAATGGTGCAAATGGCTCTGAGCACTATGGGACTCAACTGCTGAGGTCATTAGTCCCCTAGAACTTAGAACTAGTTAAACCTAACTAACCTAAGGACATCACAAACATCCATGCCCGAGGCAGGATTCGAACCTGCGACCGTAGCGAAACTCGCGTTGATGCCTTAGCGACTACATTCGCCTGATGTAAATCGTATGGAACCCATCTGGGTTGCTATCTGACGCCATCACCGCGTACGCAAATCAGCGGCCCCTTATTTACGAGAATTACATGACCTATGTGTGGACATCTAATGCCAAAAAATGGTTCAAATGGCTCTGAGCACTATGGGACTTAAGATCTGAGGTCATCAGTGCCCTAGAACTTAGAACTACTTAAACCTAACTAACCTAAGGACACCACACACATTCATGCCCGAGGCAGGATTCGAACCTGCGACCGTAGCTGTCGCGCGGTTCCAGACTGTAGCGTCTATAAGCGCTCTGCCACCCCGACCGGCATCTAATGCCACATACCTACAAACTGTCGGATCATGATTTGCGAAATCGATGACACATTTCGTTCCAAAGACGGACAAATAAGATATTAATCAGGTTGTTATAATATTCTGGTTCATCAGTAACACGTAAATATAAACCATATTCACGTCATGTTGCCTCGAAATTATGTCAAATACAGACTGAATTACTTCTATAAGCACTTAATACTCATGAAAAAATTATAGTTAAGCGTGGAAATACAATTGACACAGTATTTGGGATTAAGACAGCAATAACAGCTTGCTCAGCAGACAGTGGCGGGTGGCTATCGCTCCACAGCTGGCTGGCGATATGACTCTGTTATCAGAACACTAGACTCGCTTATCAGCAGAGTTGTCATATGTTCCCAACCAGCAGTTAATTTTCACCGTGAAATTATAACTTATTGTTATAAAACGTGTCATTGCAACCGAGCAGCATAGGCGTGAAAAGGCAACACTTGCACTTGAGATTGCGTTACCAGTTCCCTGGATGTACATATCTCAAGGGTACACCTGACTTCGAGATTGTGTTTGCTGTGCCTTGAAATGTCTAAGCGCATGTGCATTGAAATCGCTTCAGCAAAATGCACTGACAGAAAAAGTCACAACGCCAAGAAGGCGGCCGGCCGGAGTGGCCGAGCTGTTCTAGGCGCTACAGTCTGGAACCGCGCGACTGCTACGGTCGCAGGTTCGAATTCTGCCTCGGGCACGGCTGTGTGTGATGTCCTTAGGTTAGTTAGGTTTAAGTAGTTCTAAGTTCTAGGGGACTGGTGACCTCAGCAGTTAAGTCCCATAGTGCTCAGAGCCATTTGAACCAACCAAGAAGGCGTCGTGCGACATAAAGAAAAGTCGGTAGGCCTGTTCCTGTATAGGAAAGGTGATGTCTATTCAAATTTCGGATCACTCGCACAAGAGTGGCACTAGTAGCACCACAGTGAGAATGCAAATCAGACTTGCTTTAAACACACGCTGTAACGGTCTTGAGCGTTAGATACCTTTGAGATTGGGCGTAGTGAGCTAATGTTAGTCAAGAATGCCTTGAAGGTGGCAGTGACGTCATTATCAACACCTCACTGAGTTACAACGAGGTCGTGTAACAGGGCTACGAGACGCTGGATGCTCCTTCTGCGAAACTGCAGAAGGACTTGGCACGAATGTAGCCACTGTACGTGATTGCTGGCAGTGGTGTTTACAAGAATGTGCAGTCGCAAGAAGACCAGCCTCCGCACGGTCACGTATCACTACCGAGAAGGGAGACGGGAAAAGCATCGTGTTCCGCGTTTGGCTCTGGCGCGTCGTACTGTATCTGCAGCAGCAACCTGAGCAGCAGTTGGCACCACAATGACACAACGAACTGTTACAAATCGGTTACTCCAAGGACAGGTTCGAGTCAGGCATTATGTAGCGTGCATCCCAAACCACCGACATTTCCGACTTCAGTGGTGTCAAACGGGAGCTCATTGGAAGGCTGGCTGGAAGTCTTTCGTGTTTTCTGACGAAAGCTGGTTCTGCCTCGGTGCCAGTGATGGCCGTGTGTCGGTTAGAAGGAGGCCAGTTGAGGGCCTGCAACTGGTCTGTCCGCATGCTGGGCACGCTGCACGTTCACCTGCGGTTCTACTCTGGTGAGCGATTTCGTATGACAGCAGGAGTACTCTCGTGGCTGTCCCACGCACCCCGACTGCAAAATCGTTCGTCAACTTTGTGATTCGCTCTGCTGTGCTGCTATTCGTGAACAGCATTCAAAAATGGTTCAAATGGCTCTGAGCACTATGGGACTTAACAGCTATGGTCATCAGTCCCCTGGAACTTAGAACTACTTAAACCTAACTAACCTAAGGACATCACACAACACCCAGTCATCACGAGGCAGAGAAAATCCCTGACCCCGCCGGGAATCGAACCCGAAAACCCGTGAGCGGGAAGCGAGAACGCTACCGCACGACCACGAGCGAACGGCATTCCAGTGGGTGTTTTCCAAAAGGGTAATGCTTGCCCACATACAGCTGTTGTAACCCGGCGTGCTCTACAAAGTGTCGCCATGTTACCTTGGCCTGCTCGATCACCAGATCTGTCTCCAGCACATGTGGGCTATCATCGGGCGACAACTCTAGCTTCATCCACAACCAGCATTAAACGTCCCTGTATTTACCGACCAAATGCAACAGGCATGGAACTCTATCCTACAAACTGACATCCAGTACCTGTACAACACAATGCATGCACGTTTGCACGCTTGCATTGACCAGTTTGGTCGTTACATCGGTTATTTATGTACCACCGTTTCACATATGCAATGGCTTAAAAATGGCTCTGAGCACTATGGGACTTAACATCTGTGGTCATCAGTCCCCTAGAACTTAGAACTACTTAAACCTAACTAACCTAAGGACATCACACACATCCATGCCCGAGGCAGGATTCGAACCTGCGACCGTAGCGGTCACGTGGTTCCAGACAGAAGCGCCTAGAACCGCACGGCCACACCGGCCGGCTGCAATGGCTTGTCTCACGCTTATATTTACCTGTGATTTTGTGATATTAGTCAGTTACATATGTTAACTAGACAAACGTATTCCCGATATTTCATTACTCCGAAATAATTATTTTTTGGCGTTGCGATTTTTTTCAGTCAGTGTATGATGAAAATATCGACTGGACAGGACTTATTGCTACTAAGTGTGGAACATCTCTGAACAGGCCAGAACTTGGAACTGGTTGGAGTCAGCTGACTCACCAGGAAGGGGGTTATAAAAGCTGAGCTGCAGTTTTTAGTTGCATGTTATCGATGCTGGACCGTGACGGACATCATTGTTGTTCAGTGCTTTCCTGCTTGGATATATGCGAAACGAAAAATGTAAACCTGACATATACATTACCATTAACAATCTTACATTTTTCACCTACTGATTACTTGCTGTAACTCAGATGGGCTTTTTTTCTCATTCAGTGTTGCAGAACTTGCAGAGGCTATCGTCTAGTACCCAGTGGCTGCCATCGGAACTGCACTCGAAGACCAAAGACCGGCGGCCAAGCGTCAGTAGGCTGACCGTCGTGGATATCGTCAACCTTGACACTAACCTAACAGTATTATTGTAATAGTGAATTTGTGTTACTGAAATGTCAAGTTATGGTTGAAACATCTACAAAGTGTGTTTAATTAAGGCCGACGAATGATCTTGAGTGGTTTGCTGCTCACGGATATTTAAAAGTCGGATACGTACAGGTGTGATAGTTCATAGGGTCGGGTTTAAATAGCCTAGACGCTTCTCGGATGCCTGAGCTTACATACTTGAGAACAGAGTATGTCAAATCACCCAAACTCTTGACACTTAGATAGGAACGTCGTTTTACAGGGAGAATATAATTTTTTCTGACATATATTAAGTAACTGTTAAATATTGAGATTTATCTGAAAATTGAAAATGAATGAAGTGTTGAAATTCGAAGATTTTAAATTTTTATTCAGTTTCAGAGTGAAATTTCACCAGTCTCAAACAAAGTTTTATCAGCCTTCTATGATATTTTAGCTATACAGAAGTAACGAAGTCACGCATTGGTAGTCCTGAGATAAACTAACAGAGCAATTTGGATCACTTGGTGAATCTGGAGGGTCATATTCCATGTTTACCGTATCTAGCACATTATCATCAGAATGAGATTCCTCACTTTTTCACCTTGGTTATGCTGATCGATTGTAGTAGTAATAGTTGCATTCTCTTCATACAAAGTATTCTGATTGAGTTCCTTTTCGGATATTTCTCAGCTTGTGTCGTGTTCTACCCTTGACAGATCGTTTTCGTCAGGAACATTACCGGAGTCGACTTGAGAGTCAGAGTCTTTAGGAAACATCCCCTCCGATATCTGCATGATTCGTATGTTTCTGTTAGACACATTTTCAGGTATTTTTCCAGCCATTGCACTCTAATAGGACAGCCTGAATTAGCAACCAGTACATTCTAGGATTCCTTGTTGAATGTAATTAATGAAAAGAATTACAAAAAGAGTAGTTCCCTATCTTCACAAACTAGCAAGCAGCCAAGAAACAATGGTAAAATGAATGAGCCATAATAAATCAAATCAAAACTGATACTGCGTAAAGGCCGGCCGCGTGTGGCCGAGCGGTTCTGGCGCTACAGTCTGGAACCGCGCGACCGCTACGGTCGCAGGTTCGCATCCTGCCTCGGGCATGGATGTGTGTGTTGTCCTTAGGTTAGTTAGGTTTAACTAGTTCTAAGTTCTAGGGGACTTATGACCTCAGCAGTTGAGTCCCATAGTGCTCAGAACCATTTGAACCATTTGCACTGCGTAAAGTACGTGCCTATGTACAGAAATTATTTCGAACGGGCAGAATTGTAGCTTATGCAGGAAGAGAACTTCGCTAAAACGGACTGAAACCGCGCTTGGTACTTGTGATTTTAAGAACATAGTTATTCACTCTAAATTTCTTGAAGCAAACTCACTAAATCGTAAATTAAGCTGTAGCGTAATCATGTAACAAAAAATATCATTTAAAAGAATTTGAAGAGTAAGATGGATTATCCGCCTGTGAGGCACAATTGTGAGATTTCAAGAACATCAGTCTTTGAGGCGTGTTAATATTTGCCCTTATCTGGAACGTCTGCCTGCGAGACCATGTGGGGCTGGAGTGGAAGCAAGTTTTGTTGGGTAAATCGGTACGACGAGGCACGTGATCTTCCCTGCTCTGCGACTAAATACCAAATGAGACTCTAGTAGCCGATTAGAACTGTGGGCGAAAACTGGCGCCTCTAGTGGAACTAACGTAATCCATACCCTCATCTCAGACGCATGTTCCGTTCTAAGTGTTAAAATCAGTTTAACTTTCTAAAGTTTTCTCCTATGAAGTCAGGTGACGGAAAACGACTGGCCGGCCGGTGTGGCCAAGCGGTTCTAGGCGCTTCAGTCTCGAACCGCGCGACCGCTACGGTCGCAGGTTCGAATCCTGCCTCAGGCATGGATGTGTGTGATGTCCTTAGGTTAGTTAGGTTTAAGTAGTTCTAAGTTCTAGGGGACTGATGACCTCAGATGTTAAGTCCCATAGTGCTCAGAGCCATTTGAACCATTTTTTTTTCAAACGAGTGTACTTCAATACAACGTAACCTAGTTTACTGCCATATGAAATTGCTGCTGAGTGATATTCAACTAATGTTATTAACAACAGATTCCAGTTGGGCATTGAAAGAGCTACTTCAGCTGTCTGTTAACGCAAACGAAAATAAAATGTTTTGTACAGTATTATACACAAAACTACCAAATAAAATCTCAGTAATAAACTTTCACTCATATGACAATACCTTTTTTCAGCGGTCAATTTTAGCTGGTTTGTATCCTGTAAATAAGGATGTGAAACATATGTCCAACTATTTTTCACATGCAAACAAATTAAACTTTGCTAACATACCGTTTCCTACAGAGCTGAAACATGTTAAAATATTCGATAAGAACAATGAAGACGTCTCTGTAAATGTCAATGGCATTCCAGTATTCTGAATGTGAGTGGATGACTGCGGAAGATAAGAGTGACAAGAAAGAATTTCCAGTTATACCGATATATCTTACAAAGCATAGTCATGAGAAACATGTAAATCTATTAATGTTACAGGTTAATAATACAAATGCATATCATTTCCATTACATAAAAAAACTTTTGAGGCTGTCACGTAGTAGCATTACTGCTTATCATCTTTCAGCTACAGTATTTGAGCATTGGCTGGGGTAATTTCAATTCAAAGAAAAGTTAGATACACATTTAGTTGACTGCACACAGTTTACGTCAGTCAGCGGTGTCATGCCCAGCTGTAAGAATAAATATACAAAATTTACCAAGTAAGTAGCAAGTTAAAGCTGCCTTTTGTAATTTTTACTGATACGTAATACGTATTACAGTTACTACTTGCAGTTGTAGTATGAACTTTGGCTCTTTTTCTGATCAGGTATATTCATAACCGTTCAGTGTAACGTATTTGACACACTGTGGCTATGATCAGCAATATTCTGAGTTTAAATTGTACAGAGGCAGCAACTGCATGAAATGGTTTACTGAACAGCTGTACGTCATTGCTGAGACTGTGAATGAGTTTTTATTGCAAAATAAGAAGATGGAGTAAGCCCCAAAGAAGAATTAGCACTTAGCAGAGATCTGTCATGATTACCGAGAACCGTTCAAGGTAGGTGATGTTGAACACAGAGACCACTATCATTGCTCTGGTACATATCAGGGTGATGCAGATGCCAGCTGCACTGTCAACTACAGACTTCAGTTGCCAGTTGCCAGTTGTATTTCAGAATCCAAGCAACTACAACGGTCATTTCGTGATCACAGATTTATCTGACAAATGGTGACAGAAGGCGGTGAAGAAACTAAACTAAATCCAAGTCGCATTTCTCTGCTGCCACCGGATATGGAGAAATATAACACATGTACGAAGTTCATTGCAGTAATGCGCCAAGAGTGGAGATACAATATTAATTTCCTATTTATTGATTCACTTAATTTTTTGACATGCAGCCTCGAAAAGTGGGCATCGTACTCGAAATCATACAAATTCAAAAGACTAGGATAGCACTCCGATTTGTATTTGAAAACTAACATACTACTGCCTGCTGATGTGTTCCAAAACTTTCATGGTCTGTGTCTTGGAACATATAAACTACATTGTACTGTATGAAACCGGGGACCTAGAGACGTCGGAGAGGCTTCGTCCCGCCGGAGCCCTCAGTGGTACACAACCCCACAACAGGCCACAGCAGTCCACCCTCCCCACCGCCACTCCACACCGAACCCAGGGTTATTGTGCCCCTAGTGGAACCCCCCCCCCCACCCCACCCCCCACCCTCGGGAACGTCTCATTCCAGACGAGTGTAACCCCAAATGTTTGCGTGGCAGAGTAATGATGGTGTACACGTACGTGGAAACGCTGTTTGCGCAGCAATCGCCGACACAGTGTAACTGAGGCGGAATAAGGGGAACCAGCCCGCATTCGCCGTGGTAGATGGAAAACCGCCTTAAAAACCATCCACAGGCTGGCCGGCACACCGGACCTCGACACTGATCCGCCGGGCGGATTCGTGCCGGGGACTGGCACGCCTTCCCGCTCAGGAAGCAGCGCGTTAGACCGCGCGGCCAGCCGGACGGGCGTTCATTACATTACTTCACATGGCTTCGCTGAAAACTACTAGAGCAGGATTGCAACGTATTACCGATACTGAACAACTTTAGTCCTTTGAAAGAGGCATTAGAGGTAGTATTGCTCATTGTTCATACAGCCATGTTGTTGCAAACAACAGATTCATGGCCAGTTATGACGACAAAATTGACAAATCTTACATTATACTCAACTCAGAGTCACCCTGAACCCAAACTAAAGCAGTAAACTAAAGGAAGTGCCATGTTTAGGAGTAGAAAAAGTAGCACAGGAAGAAACCAGAAATGAACTTCAAGCTGAGATCAGCAATCGTTTTACAGTACTGCTGGAAACAGAGGACACAGATGTAAATCAGCAATGGGAAGAAATTAGAAATGTGGTTACAAAGGCTGCAGGAGCAGACATTAGAAAAAGAGTGGCAAGAATGAAGAAATGGTTCAATGAGATCTGTGAAGAGGCTGTCAACAGGAGGAAAGAATCCCGTGACAAGTGGTTACAGTCAGCAACTGATCAGACCAGTACGGCAGAATTTGACAGAGTCCGAAGAGAAACGCAAGCGGTATTGTGGAGAGAAAAGAGGAAGTTCGTGAGTGGGGTTATTACAGAAGCAGAAGAAGACTTCCAGGGAAGGAGGATGAAGAACATGTACAGAAGGGTCAACTATCCGAGGAAAACCTATAAACCCACTGAGAAATTAATAAAAAATGCCAAAGGAGAGATGCTGACAAATGAATATCAAATTGCAAAGAGATGGGAAGACTTGTTAAATTATGAAGACCCAACGATACTCTTTAACTTCCCCCTACCACAGACAGCAGACCCTGAATACCTACCGCCAACTGTAGAAGAGATCAGGAAGCAGACAAAACGGCTTAAAAAGGACAGAAGCCCAGGAGGAGATGGCATCCATGCTGAAATAATTCAGGAAGGGGGTGAATACCTTGTCGCAAGAATTCACAAATTAATAGAGACCATTTGGAACACTGAAAGCATTCCAGAAGACTGGAGGAATGCACTAATCTGTCCCATCTACAAGAAGAATGACCGAATGGCATGTGAAAACTACTGTGGTATCGCTCTGCTTAATATTTGTTATAAGATCTTCTCAAACTATCGTCTAGATCGAATCCAACCATTGGCAGACACCATTATTGGAGAATATCAAGGAGGATTTCATCACGGGAGATCTACTATCGACCAAATCTTTGTCCTACGCCAGATCGTAAAGAAAAGGTGGGAGTTTGGCAAAGAACTACACGCTCTGTTTGTCGACTTCAGAAAAGCATATGATTCCATTCATCGGGAAAGTATACTGAGGTGTCTGGAAGAGTTCGGTTTTGCCAAGAAACTGGTAAACATCACGAAGGCCTGCCTGATGGATACTACAGCAAAGGTAAAAATTGGAAATAAGGTTACTGAAGCATTCAAAATAAAAACTTGGCTACGGCAGGGCGATCGACTATCATCGGTTCTTTTCAATCTCGCATTAGAGAAGGTAATGCGAGAGATGTCATCTAATGAACTCAGAGGAAACCAGACCGGGAATGTGAACACCTAGTGCCTCGGATATGCCGATGATATAGTGCTACTATCTGGGTCGCAAGAAGAATTAGGGGAAATGGCTGACATTCTGGAAACAACAGCGAGGAAAATTGGACTCCAAATCAATCGTGACAACACAGAATACATGGCTCTACACCGCAGACATAATGAAACTCAAGAACCACTTCCACTCTTACAGGCAACTGAAGGTTCTTATCGTCAAGTCAGGGGTTTCTAATATCTGGGCGCAGTATTCAGAGATAAACCATCCAGTAAAATGGAGATACAGGCAAGACTACAGGTAGATAATCGCTGTTACCACGGCCTTAATGCTCTCCTCAAAACCAGAAGTTTGTCAAGACATTAAAAAAAAATCTACAAAACACTCCCACAGCCAGTAGTACTATATGGATGTGCCACCTGGAGCACAGCCACGCAAGATCTGAACAGACTAATGATATTTGAAAGGAAAGTCCTTCGGAAGATTTTTGGACCAGTTTACGATAATGAGAGTGAAAAATGGAGGATTCGTCACAATACAGAGTTATGTGATATTTACGAAGAGCCGAACATCGTAGTTATAATGAAGACACGACGGCTCCAGTGGGCAGGGCATGTTGCTTGAATGCAGGATAACCGATGGCCGGAAACTGTACTCAACACCAAGCCAACCGGCAGAAAGCCCGTAGGAATATCTACAACTCGATAAAATGACTGCAGAGAATGGGGCTGCTGGAAGGATGGCAGAAAGGAGCTGAAGACAGGCTGAAGTGGAGGCAATCTCTCAAAGCAGCGCGCGGTCCATTGAGCCTAATCGCGTAAAGTAAGTAAGTAAGTACATTATATATTTTGACGTGAATAGCTTTTACATTTGGGCAATATTACAGTAGCTTCGAGTGTCCAGTTTTGTATGGCTGTGGAAAATGTACCAGACGATTCCGACATAGGGAAGTTTTACAAGTGTATCATAAATATTCTGTGACTACTCACGATTTTCATTCAGATTTACCCTTAAGTCCTGAAAAAACTGCCACCACCGTCCTGCAGTTACAAATCAAAGAAATTACTGTAGACTTTACATTATAAGAAAAACTGTTACCCACTACAGAATTCTGAAACTATGTTGCCAGTATGGATTGGTATTAAAAATATTCATAAAAATTTTATCGTTTAGACAAGCTCCCTGGATTTATTGAGATTAGTGAAGAAAAACATATGAGGGCAATGAAATAGTCGAGACTGAGATTGACTGAGCAGACACGATGGAAGAGTTACTGTAAAAATTTCGTGGGGTAAAGATGCTTTCGTGGATGGACATAAAGGTCAGCTACCGGCAGGCTGAGCTTTATCCCAAGTGTTGGACGTTTACAGCATTCTTATGGACTCCACTATAACTTTCGGAAATTGCCATTTGGTTAATGTACCATCCGCATCGTTTATACGTCTGTTGATTATGGTCAGTCCTGATGAGCTGCGAAGAAAGGTCACCTTTTGTGTGGATGATGTGCTGACTGGGGAGAACTCATGGGAAGCACATAACTAAACTCTAAGTGAGCCCCTACAATCATTCTAGAAGCATGAGATGACAGTCAACCAAAATAAGTCTGACTCTGGATGCAAGTGTGTGATGTTGCTCGGGCATGTAATCAGTTCTGAAGGAATCCGGCCCAATCTGGAAAAGCTGAGGGCTATCCAATAGTATTCTGTACCAACAACGGGGCATCAAGTGCGCGTGTTCCTCAGTGTCACAAATTTCTATAAAAGATTTATTGATAGTAGTGTCAGAACCCCACATTTGTGTTGTAGTACCGGAAAGAAAACAGTCTGGGGAATTTGATACGTTGAAGGGTGTATTATTAGGTTCGCCAGTCTTACTCTGTCCAGTCCTAGATAAGGACTTCAGACTCACCATGGATAGTTCCCAAGTCAGACTGGGGGCTCATCTACCCCAAGAAAAAGAAAGGGATTGTAAGACAGTACAGCTCACTGTGGCGTTTGCAAGTAGAATGTTGACTAAGGCAGAAAAAAACATTCAATTACTGAACTAGAAGCTCTCGTCATTGTGTAGGGCTTCACTCGATTCCGGTATTTCTTATACAGGAGGAATATGCCCATGTACAGCAATCATAGGGCTTTCGAGTTCCTAATGATAGCCAAACTGACACTTGGAAGGCTAGCCCAGCGTGCATTATACCTTCAAAAATTCCGCGTCACAATACATTACTTGTCCAGAAATGACAATGTGATTGTGGATCCGCTATTGCATGCTCTACCCTACCTGACCTATTCTAATGATGCTCATCAACAGGAAAATCACATAAACGTGATGTACTTTAAGCATTAACCATTCGAAAATTACATCAGTATGACATAAGAAGTGTGGTGTCACCGCTAGACACCACACTTGCTAGGTGGTAACTTAAATCGGCCGCGGTCCTGTAGTACATGTCGGACCCGCGTGTCGCCACTGTGTATTCGCAAACGTAGCGCCACCACAGGGCAGGTCACAAGACACGGACTTGACCTCGCCCCAGTTGTACGGACGACATAGCTTGCGACCAGACATACCAAGTATTCCTCTCATTTGCCGAGAGACAGATTAAATAGCCTTCAGCTAGTCCATCGCTACTACCTAGCAAGGCGCCATGTGTATCATTGCTAATTGCTTACTACTATGCAAGAGATGTATTTCAACAAGAACAAGACTACATTAAAGTTAAGTATATTAAAATCTCTCTTCTTTTCTTTATAGTTTTCATCCAGTCTCCTGTTTCAGAATCTACGCCCGTCTGCGTTAGTTTCGCGTGCACCTAGCCACTCATTGTGTCGAGACCTTAGGGAATCGACACAACAAGAAGATATTGCAGATGGACAGGACAATGATCCAGTATGGGTAGATGTGAAGGTAAAGCCTAGAGAAAGGGTTCAAAAAATGGTTCAAATGGCTCTGAGCACTATGGGACTCAACTGCTGTGGTCATAAGTCCCCTAGAACTTAGAACTACTTAAACCTAACTAACCTAAGGACATCACACACATCCATGCCCGAGGCAGGATTCGAACCTGCGACCGTAGCAGTCGCACGGTTCCGGACTGCGCGCCTAGAACCGCGAGACCACCGCGGCCGGCTTAGAGAAAGGGATCAGTGAACATACAGTTTTCTATATATATACTAAGATTGTATCTGTTCTTTCGAACATGTCCCAAAGAACAGATACCATCTTAGTATATATATAGTTAAGGCTTACCGGCCCCTTGACCATCTTCTTCTTCTGTGCAAATGCACAAACAGTGCCCGAACTCTTACGGGAATCGGCAACGCGCCGAGAGTAATGAGTATAATGGGCGGGGGCACTACGAATGTAGTGCGGGACAATACGTTGAGAATGTGGGTTTCGCGGGAGGCGTGCCAGAGATAAATCCCTGCAGTCGCGCTATCCTCTGTGTCCTCGGTGGCCCAGATGGATAGAGCGTCTGCCATGTAAGCAGGAGATCCCGGGTTCGAGTCCCGGTCGGGGCACACATTTTCATCTGTCCCCGTTGACGTATGTCAACGCCTGCAAGCAGCTAAGGGTGTTCATTTCATTGTAAATACAGTTTTCTATTCTATCAAGAAGTCAAACAGAGACAGCCAGGTAGTTTGTATGCCAAGGAGTTCATAAACGAACTAATATGGTATATGCATCTGACCCTTTCACAATTTGGGTCCCACAAGTGCTACTGGAAGTCGTGTGAGTCTGCATATTTCTCCAGTGTGGAGAACAGAATTTGGAGAGCACTTGCAATATGCAGAACTTGTCCACTGGCCAAACTATCAACTGCCGTGCACAAGACTCGGCTAGATTGAGGGAAACTGTGGACACTGACCTGTTTCATCCTCTTCCCAATCTTGATGTGGGTTCGTATAATCGAGACTGAGATTGACTGAGCAGACATGATGGAAGAGTTACTGTAAAAATTTCGTGGGGTAAAGATGATTTCGTCGATGGACATAAAGGTAAGCTACTGGCAGGCTGAGCTTTACCCCAAGTGTTGGACGTTTATAGCATTCTTATGGACTCCGCTATCAGTTTCAGCAATTTTCATTTAGTTAATGCACCATGTGCATCGTTTATACGTGTGTTGACTATGGGCTTAACCTCAAAGTATCGAACACTCACCCCTCTGCATAGCACCGTGACTAAATCTGTCATGAGGGTGATCGTGAAGACAGTTCAGAAAGAAGTCTGGAAGATAGAAAGGGTCTTCTCCGACAACACGGCACAATTTCGGTCCAACAAATGGAAGAAGAATTGCAACGAAGGAATATCATGACCATTTATAAGTCCAGGTTTCACCTAGCCTTGAACCCAGCAGAGAGGGCCATGAAAGAGATAGGGAAATTATGCCGAATACAACTGTCACAGGCAGCATTGGTGGTGGCATGCTTACCTGGAAGAGTTTCAGAAGATACTGATTGATTTGCCCCATGAGACTATAGGGGGGTGGGGGGTGGGGGGGACCGGTACTGGCTCTAAAGAATAAACAATCAGTGTACAAGCTGAGCGAATCATTGCCTTTCCCACCAGATGAGAGACTATGCATTTGGACATAGTAAATCTAGAAACTGAGAGAATCCAAAGTCAGACATGGAAAAGACGGGAGAAACGAAAGGTAGCTTTCCAATAGTATAGTTTGGCAGTCATGTGTAAAGTATTAATGAAAATACATAAATTCTCAAAGAAATAGAAATTTCTCATCCGCAAGTTTTACAATGTATTCTCTGGACCATTCCGAGTATGAAGGTTAATTAATCTAAATGCAGCAGAACTTGAAACACTACATACAAAGCGGTCGTGTGCTGTGCACCATCTGAGCAACTTAAAGTTGTTTCGAGAATGAACAAAGTAGGGGGTAGTGGCATGTTGTATAATGATGAATTATAAGGTTAAGGTTGACGTGATGGTAACTGTTCTGTTGTCACGTGAATTTTCTATTGATGGGTATGTATTTCGATTGAAGAGTGGAGATTCTGTGTGTAATTTAGATAAACGGAAGTGCTGTTTAATGTTCCGTTGCCCTAGAGGGACATTTTTCTAATGATGGAAGGAAGATCAAACTAATTACTGGTAGTCTTGTTGTAGTGTAACGTCCGATCACTGTGTTGAAACAGATTGTCAGGGACGAAGGGTGCACCGAGCTTATTGAGTGAAATTCCAGGTGCAAGGAATGCCCTGAGCTTTATTTTGTGGTGAGAAGAATCAGTCGTTTCAGAGAGGAGAGATGATTCTGAAAACGCTCAGGAGGAGGTACCTGGGGAGCTAGCAATGTGCAACGCAAGACAATTTTGTAAGAGAGGAGTGTGAAGCAAAACATATGGAGCAGGAATCCAGGAAATATCAGAGATGAGAACAAGATTAGAACTCAGTCGCCATTTCAAGGAGCAGCAAAAATGAGTACCAACAACGAAGTGAACAACCGAACAATGGAATGTATGCCTGTGCCACTACCTCTGCTAATATGGGTGGTACATATTTTATCAATCACATTTCGATTTTGTGTGCGAGATATGTGTACCATTATCTTTGGAAATGTTACAGAATCAGTCCACAGACCCATCTTTAAAGGAGTCCTGATTTCTAAGGTCAAATACTTGAAGAGAAGAAAGGGAAAATCAGGCACTGATGATAGCTCCACTGAATAGTAATTAGAGTCTGCCGGCACATAACGATGAAGACAGTTTTGAGTAGTTGGGGAATATACTAAGGAGGAGAAAAAATGGATGAAGGAACAGGGTTTTTCTACCGATTCTGGTAGTTATTTGAGTAACTGAATTTCGCAGTATAGTTTGTGTAATAAACATAAGTTTTCTGAGTGATAAGTGACTATCAGCAAGCATAAGTGGGAACGTCGGAACATGGCATGCGGCTTTGTTGCTTAGAGTCTTAGGCGGGGCTTGACGCTCCATCGACAAGTGTGTCTCACAAACGTGTGTAAATAACAGTAGCTGGGAATATTTATACGTGATGGCATGTTAAGGTTCTCAGTAGTTAACAATGGCATTTTTCTTTCCCAATACCAGCCGCATGTGGAATCCCCACCTTAGTAACATCTATAGTATTTGTGTAATGTATAATTACACTGAAGAGCCAAAGAAACTGGTACACCTATCTAGTATCGTGTAGGGCCTCCGCAAGCATGCAGAAGTGCCGCACCTCGACGTGACATGGACTTGACTAATGTCTGAAGTAGTGGTGGAGGGAACTGACACCGTGAATCGTGCAGGGCTGTCCATAAATCCGTAAGAGTACGAGGGGGTGGAGATCTCTTCTCAACAGCATGTTGCAAGGCATCTCACATGTGCTCAATAATGTTCATGTCTGGAGAGTTTGGTGGCCAACGGAAGTGTTTAAGCTCAGAAGAGTGTTACTGTCGTCACTGTGTAGCAATTCTGGACGTTTCGGGTGTCGCATTATCCTGCTGGAATTGCCCATGGGGTGTCGCATTATCCTGGTGGAATTTCCCAAGTCCGTCGGAATGCACAATGGACATGAAAGGATGCAGGTGATCAGACACGATGCTTATGTACGTGTCACCTGTCAGAATCGTAGCTAGGCATATCATGGGTCCCATACACTCCAATTGCACACACGCTACGCTATTACAGAGCCTCCACCTCCTTGAACAGTCCCCTACTGACATGCAGGGTCCATGGACTCATGAGGTTGTCTCCATACCCGTACACATCCATGCGCTCGATACAATTTGAAACGAAACTTGTGCGACCAGGCAACATGTTTCCAGTCATCAACAGTCCAATGCCGGTGTTGATGGGCTCAGGAGAGGCATAAAGCTTTGTGTCGTGCAGTCATCAAGGTTACACGAGTGAGCCTTCGTCTCCGAAAGCCCATATCGATGATGTTATGTTGAACGATTCGCACGCTGACACTTGTTGATGGCCCAGCATTAAAATCTGTAGCACTTTGATAAAGGGTTGCCTTCTGTCACGTCGAACAATTCTCTTCAGTCGTTGTTGGTCCAGTTCTTGCAGGATCTTTCTCCAGCAGCAACTACGTCGGCTATTTGATGTTATACTGGATTCCTGATATTCACAGTACACTCGTGAAATGGTCGTACTGGAAAATCTCCACTCCATCGGTACCTGTGAGATACTGTGTTCCATCGCTTAGGCGCCGGCTATAACACCACGTTGAAACTCACATAAATCTTGATAACCTGCCTTTGTAGCAGCAGTAACCGATCTAACAACTGCGCCATACACTTCTCTTATATAGGTGTTGCCGACTGCAGCGCCGTATTCTGCCTGTTTACATGCACTGAAGCGCCAAAGGAACTGGTATGGGCATGCGTATTGAAATATAGACATATGTAAACTCGTGAAAAGGTCGTATGGGAAATTCCCCACTTCATCGCAACCTCGGAGGTGCTGTGTTCCATCGCTCGTGCGCTGTCTATAATACCAAGTTCAAACTCAAACTCGATAACCTGACATTGTAGCAGCAGTAACCGATTTAACAACTGCGCCAGACACTTGTCTTACTTCGGAGTTGCCGATCGCAGCGTCGTATTCTGCCTCGTTTACATACACTGAAGCGCCAAAGAAACTGGTATAGGCAGGCGTATTCAAATACAGAGATATATTAACAGTCATAATACTCTTTAAATATCCTTTGTCATAGCTACAGTGTATGTAATATGCTATACTGAATGATGTATGTAAATGTACTTAGTTTGGATTGGCTTTAACTGTGCGCTGTCAACCAAGTGGGGCTCTAACTTTTATTTCGAATATATTCTTTTTTATAATAAAATTTGTATCTGGAATATTTTTGTTTGATTTTTTTTTCAATTACCCTTCAGTAACATATTAAAAAGAGAGACAGAGAGAGAGAGAGAGAGAGATGAATTTTACCAAGGCAGTGCAGAATATTTTGTGGTGTATAAACCAGAAAGTGGATTGAAATTTTCTGATGAGGCAGTACAGTATTTGACATACGCTTTAGCAGAGTATAAAGCAGAGAAAGATGAAATTTACCGATGAGACAATATGAAACCGAAAGAGAGGGAGGGAGGGAGAGAGAGAGAGAGAGAGAGAGAGAGAGATCAGTGTTACAGATAATGATGATGAGGCAGATGTGCAAATACTGCAGATAATTATTTTTTATGCTATGTGTGCACATGTGAAATGAAATTTAATGATGAGAGAGTACAGTTTTGGTCTAAGTGTTTTTCTTCGTAGTGAGATGTGAAATAGAAACAGAGGTACAGAGATGAATAGCGTAAGTTTAAGCAGTTTGGGTGGAGTTTATGTGGTTTTTGGAAATATTTTTTTTAATATCATATTTACGTATTTTTCGACATGGAAACACTGTGGTATTTGTTATATTTGCTGCAACATGGTGACATTTTACGCAATTCACGTTGAGATTACAAATTTTTAATGTTGTAGGCGCCCATATGAAACGATAGGTACAGTATTTGGCATAAACATTTTGAACATGGTGCCACACTGGATAGTAACACCAGAGAAGGGGGAGCGGCTACAAAGCATAACTGGGCCAGTTCCTCCATCTTGGAATTTTTTTAAATTTCCCACCAACGCCATCTTATATATTTCCGAATTTCTTACATTTTAAAATTCCCACCAGCATCATCTCGCAGTTTTGAATTTCCTTCCAGTACTGTCTTAGATTTTTTGGCAACTGTAGCTCCAACCAGCAGTGGACGCTTGAACTGTGTGCTGTAATGTCTATTAAATGGAGCTACTAAAAACAATTAATGAATGATTACTGTTACAAGAGATTTAAAAATGAGTAATTTGTTTATTCTGCTTGTTTTCTCTCACTGATGAGTTAAACAATAAATTTTTGTGTGGAACACAACTTACAGGGATAGAATTTTTAGAATGCAGAGGTATCTTACAAGAATTCTGCCTGTTATTATTTTTAGATTATTCTACAAAAAACTTTATACAGGGCGTTACAAAAAGCTACGACCAAACTTTCAGGAAACATTCCCCACACAAAAAAGAAAGAAAATATGTTATGTGGACAAGTGTCCGGAAACGCTTACTTTCCATGTTAAAGATCATTTTATTACTTCTCTTCAAATCACATTAATCATGGAATGAAAACACAGAGCAACAGAACGTACCAGCGTGACTTCAAACACCTTGTTACAGGAAATGTTCAAAATGTGCTCCGTTAGCGAGGATACAGGCATCCACCCTCCGTCGCATGGAATCCCTGATGCGCTGATTCAGCCCTGGAGAATGGCGTATTGTATCACAGCCGTCCACAATACGAGCACGAAGAGTCTCTACATGTGGTACCAGGTTAGTGTAGACAAGAGTTTTCAAATGCCCCCATAAATGAAAGTCAAGAGGGTTGAGGTCAGGAGAGCGTGGAGGCCATGGAATTGGTCCGCCTCTACCAATCCATCGGTCACCGAGCCTGTTGTTGAGAAGCGTACGAACACTTCGACTGAAATGTGCAGGAGCTCCATCGTGCATGAACCACATGTTGTGTCGTACTTGTAAAGGCACATGTTCTAGCAGCACAGGCAGAGTATCCCGTATGAAATCTTGGCGGTGAATCTAGGAAGTACAGTACATACTGACGAAACTAAAATGAGCTCTAACATGGAAATTAAGCGTTTCTGGACACATGTTCACATAACATCTTTTCTTTATTTGTGTGTGAGGAATGTTTTCTGAAAGTTTGGCCTTACCTTTTTGTAAGACCCTGTATATTTTGACATGTATTTTGACATCTGCTTCACAATACATGTACTTATTAATATATTTTGTCGTCACCAATATTTTTCTTTTCACGAAAATAATTCAAAGCATGCAATAATAACAGAATGAAAACAAGCTTTACAAAGAACAGGTGCAGAGAATTTCTACAAAATAGCATCTGTACAAAGACTTCAAGGGCTTATCATTAGCATAGAAAGAAGTCAGATTAGGGTTACCAGATTCCAGAATGCCAAAAAAAGGGCATTTTCCATATTTTGGGAAGAAAAAGAGGACACTTTCTACACTCCTGGAAATGGAAAAAAGAACACATTGACACCGGTGTGTCTGACCCACCATACTTCCTCCGGACACTGCGAGAGGGCTGTACAAGCAATGATCACACGCATGGCACAGCGGACACACCAGGAACCGCGGTGTTGGCCGTCGAATGGCGCTAGCTGCGCAGCATTTGTGCACCGCCGCCGTCAGTGTCGGCCAGTTTGCCGTGGCATACGGAGCTCCATCGCAGTCTTTAACACTGGTAGCATGCCGCGACAGCGTGGACGTGAACCGTAGGTGCAGTTGACGGACTTTGAGCGAGGGCGTATAGTGGGCATGCGGGAGGCCGGGTGGACGTACCGCCGAATTGCTCAACACGTGGGCGTGAGGTCTCCACAGTACATCGATGTTGTCGCCAGTGGTCGGCGGAAGGTGCACGTGCCCGTCGACCTGGGACCGGACCGCAGCGACGCACGGATGCACGCCAAGACCGTAGGATCCTACGCAGTGCCGTAGGGGACCGCACCGCCACTTCCCAGCATATTAGGGACACTGTTGCTCCTGGGGTATCGGCGAGGACCATTCGCAACCGTCTCCATGAAGCTGGGCTACGGTCCCGCACACCGTTAGGCCGTCTTCCGCTCACGCCCCAACATCGTGCAGCCCGCCTCCAGTGGTGTCGCGACAGGCGTGAATGGAGGGACGAATGGAGACGTGTCGTCTTCAGCGATGAGAGTCGCTTCTGCCTTGGTGCCAATGATGGTCGTATGCGTGTTTGGCGCCGTGCAGGTGAGCGCCACAATCAGGACTGCATACGACCGAGGCACACAGGGCCAACACCCGGCATCATGGTGTGGGGAGCGATCTCCTACACTGGCCGTACACCACCGGTGATCGTCGAGGGGACACTGAATAGTGCACGGTACATCCAAACCGTCATCGAACCCATCGTTCTACCATTCCTAGACCGGCACGGGAACTTGCTGTTCCAACAGGACAATGCACGTCCACATGTATCCCGTGCCACCCAACGTGCTCTAGAAGGTGTAAGTCAACTACCCTGGCCAGCAAGATCTCCGGATCTGTCCCCCATTGAGCATGTTTGGGACTGGATGAAGCGTCGTCTCACGCGGTCTGCACGTCCAGCACGAACGCTGGTCCAACTGAGGCGCCAGGTGGAAATGGCATGGCAAGCCGTTCCACAGGACTACATCCAGCATCTCTACGATCGTCTCCATGGGAGAATAGCAGCCTGCATTGCTGCGAAAGGTGGATATACACTGTACTAGTGCCGACATTGTGCATGCTCTGTTGCCTGTGTCTATGTGCCTGTGGTTCTGTCAGTGTGATCATGTGATGTATCTGACCCCAGGAATGTGTCAATAAAGTTTCCCCTTCCTGGGACAATGAATTCACGGTGTTCTTATTTCAATTTCCAGGAGTGTATTTCTTGAATTATTACATAAGAAACAAAAAATAAAATCGTTCACACATCTCACATACCTACAACACTTTAGAATTCATGTAGTTTTCATTTGACACAATCTTCTTGAAAGTTCCTTTCCTTGACACAAATATTTAAAAAAGTAAACTACAATCCAAATTTCTAAAATTAAATTACACCATTGTAATCCCCCTTACAGTGTCAATAGTAAGTCTATTTCTCTCCTTTGTCTACTGTGCCTGTGCCTCTCAACACAAGCATTATGGACTGGCAAAGCGAAGATGAATTGTGCAATTTTAATTAACTCTCTAAAATGTTCCTCACTACTATATTATCCAACATACTTGCACTATTTCTTATGGGCCAGTTCTGATTTTCCATTATATGTGGCTACGAATTTTTTTTGAAACTTGAAAACTGATCAAAGCATTTTTCATTGTCAAATTTAATATTTTTATTCAACGATAATTTGATTGATTCTTCTACGTAAGGCCACGATATATCTGAAAAATCAACCACTTAAACCAATAAAATTCACAAAATGTTTCCATCTACATATTCAGGTGCTCCAAACATCCTTCTTAGAGGATACCAACATGGCACTTTAAATCCTTCACCTTCGAAGCATACCTGTCGTTTCTATTTGAAATAATCTTTGGTTCATACTCAAAAATATAAAATTTTCATCTGCTGTGTCAAGGAACACCACGAAGGGAATCCAGTACATTCATGACATCTATAAGGGAATTTTCTTGCTTTTCTAAGTTATGTTAGATGTCAACTGAATTCTGGACATGCAATAGATGTATCTCATTGGTAAGGTCCATAAAAAATCTTAAGGACTGTTGGAGGTTTGTTTTGTGCCAAAAAGAAGGATTTCAGAGCGGGAAACATCTCTGTAAGTTTCTGAATAGGTGGAAATAGTGACAGCCATCGAGTCTTGCTATGGCTCAGAAGTTGTTGCTACTTTATTCCAACAAAATCACAAATTTATTTAGAGAGTTAACACAGCAGTATATGTTGAAAAATGGTTATATATTTTCATTATTAATCCTTGTAAGTGAATTTCAAGAAGGTCCCTTTCTCGCTGAATGCAGTTATTAAGGACATGAGCAAGGCATCCCACTCCAACCAATAACTTGTTAAATACCCTCTTCGGGTTAGCAGATTTGTTATTTCCATCACCTCTTTTAATACCACTGAACATTGTGCTGCAATTATCAGCACAAAATGCCACATATTTGTTCTTAACGTTAAACTTGTTAAGCGTACCAGTGATATATCTTGAAATGGTTTCTGCAGTTTCATTTGATCTGCTTTCTGTATTAAAAAGTTTAATTTGCAGTCTTCTATTCCTGTGATCAAAGTAATGAACTAGAATGGGGATCATTTTAATATTCCCATGCTTGCTAATATCTGTCAAGACACCAACAAAAGGAATGCACTCCAGATCTTCCATGATGCATTTTCCTGAATGACGTGCTAGAACTGAATTCACTGTTGCTTTAGTCTTGGTTACGTCCACACGAGATTTTTGATGATATGGGCGAGTTATGGAAAACTTCTGTCAACAATCCACTGATACAGTCCATAGATTTATAACTGCCGCGATGAAACACAGTATGGTAAACAAGACTTCCTTCAGCAGCATGTGTCCAGTTCCACCACAGGATCTTGTAAAGAAATTACTCATTTTACCTGATGAACTTGCATCTCTAACAGACTTCATATGTTTTTTCTTCACTTACAAAACTGAAGTATATTTCTGGTCATAAGCTATATTTTGAAAATAACGAACGATGTGGGTGAGCGGTTCTAGTCTGGAACCGCGCGACCGCTACAGTCGCAGGTCCCAATCCTGCCTCGGGCATGGATATGCGTGATGTCCTTAGGTTAGTTAGGTTTAAGTTGTTCTAAGTCGGACGTCTGGTAACCCTAAGTCAGATGCGTAGTTCGATATGTATAGAACAGCCTGCGAGCTTATATTAGATATCTTTTGAGTAATATGATGGAGTGTAAGACTGAGTTACGTAACTTTCTTTTATTGACTCTCAGTATTTCACTGAAGAGTATCCTCACAGACTTTCTTTAAACTAATGTTTTAGGTTACAATTAAAATTAGCGCTGTAACACAAAATTCCTATTCCATAAAGTTTAGTAATGCCTTTGAATGAAACTGACATTCTTGACTTCTTTTTACAGGTATCCACCTTTGCGGGATCATGGAATGTGTAACAGAGCCAACACAACAGCTGAGCGTCTGGGTCGTAAGCCTATGTTGTGGTATGATTGTATTGATAACGAGTCAGTCGCAGCCGAATATTAAGCTGCGCGCTATTCTTTGTGCTTTTAGACTATTTACGTTCTTTCAAAAACTGTACTCGATGAGTATTTCGGATGGTTTATTTCTTGGTTTATTTGATCGTTTCCTCCTGCTTTCGTTGTCGAAACTACTTCATTGCACCGTCTGTAAAAACTAATGAGTCTAAAAAATTAAATTCTGACAAAGAAAGAAAAAGAGCATATATTATAGCGACACCTAACCTACACCGCTGCGTTAGAAACAAACACAGTGTATCAGGTGGATCTGAGTGTGGTTGACGTAGCAGTAGTGTGGAGAACTTCTAGTTCAGTTCAGCAGATTTGACAAAAATTGACGTGACCACCTCATCCATGGATCTGAAAGGGATGTTAGCTGCAGTTGGCGATGAAAACGTACAGGCGTTGCACCTTTCTGGAAGCACGTGGGCGATTTGATATACAAAGAAACTTTTCCAATAATAGTGAAAGCTTAGTTTACAGGAAGTCTTTCGATTAAATTACAGTCCTGTATGTGTGTTTTCTTCGTGAAGACTCTCAATGCGCCAAATTGTGACGGCTTTAACATACACGTATTTAAAAAATCTATCATATTTTCCTTAGCAAGTTACATCCCTCACTATCTCCTCTAAATGTTCCCTGGTGCTCTGGAATGCTCTACGAGAGTGGACTTTTAAATATGATAAAATCATAATGACTTTTACCTTCAAAAGAAAAAAATATTCTACAGATAATTTCCAGTGAGTACAATAGATCTGATTCGGGAAGTTTCCACGCTTATTATTCTCTCATAACAGAAATTTTTTCTATAGCTGCTTCATATTCGCGTACTTCTCGAACACTCTTTCATCTGATGAAATTTTTCTGTCTTCAGACCATTTTCTAATACCAGGAAACAGAAAAAGTCTCACGGAGAAACGTACAGAAAATAACATTCATGAGGAACTCTTTAGAAGTCTAGCTCTTGTGCTTTTGCCATTGGAACAGCCTGGGTGTTCGCATGTCATTTACTGGAACAGCACCGCATTTTTTTTGTTTCACTTCGTCACGTCTGCTTCTACTCACTATGCAAACAGACCATTCAGGCCGCGTTATGACCAACACTATCTTACTCATTTCCGAGTAACCAGTTAGCAAGACATACGGTGCGTCGCAGAAACAGTCTCCAGTACTTTTTCCTGTCGACATCATAGTTCTCTCGTTTTTCGGCAAGGCACTATTTCGACACGTGTACAAGAACCACAAAAGTGTCATAGAATAATACGATTGTTTAGTTTTATTCGTAGGTATCTGAGAGCTATAATGGAAAACATCTGTGTCATTAGGGTGGTCGAAGCTTGGAGGCTGCAAGTGCATCTGCAAGTCGATTTCACATAAACTGCGGAGCAACTTGTTCTTTACGATATGTGTGGAATGAAAATGTTCTCTTATTTCCATAGAGCATATAACGAATCACCATCATTTTTACATTTCTCTCGGACTAATTTGACTGCACAACATTTTGTGGACTTGAGCCTGCACAAGTGAACAGAGGATTTCAAGTGGGCCTACGAAAATAACGTGTAATGTCCTCACCGACAGTGAAAGACTTAATTATCTATTACTTTCGCTGCGGATGAAACCGATTTCATCTATTTTGATGAACTTCAGTAATTGATTTAACTGATGTTTCGTTTCTAGGTGAAAGGATGGGATCAAACTTAATCCACAGTAACAAATGGGCAAAAAAGTCTGTCAGGTTTTTTTTTCCTAAAGTGATTCAGGAATTCGTTTTCGCGTTTGTGTTTTGTCAGAAAAAAAAATACAGCATCGATGTATCTTATTTGAAACGGTTGACGTATTCGTTTTCTCGCTTCTGCGGCACAGTACAGCATTGCAGATATTCTTGCTGTTTTGGGCGTCTTTCAAGTGGATCACCCTCAAGGTGAGTGTGGTACGTATGAATTCAGCGGCCATTTTAACTCATGGAAACGAAGAAGTTGATTGCACGATATTTAGGTTCATGCATTTGAACGACACACAAACAACATACCTACTTCGAAAAACTGTATAAACAAAATTTTTCCGTAGATCATGTCAACAGTAGACTTCCGTTATCGAGCATCATACTATGTGCGAGAGGTCAGACAGGCGATCCAAAATGTACCCAGAACAAGCAAATGCGTCGAGCTGCTATATTCTGACGCAAGCAAGTAATCATTAACTTTTACAACTGCCGAATTCTGATGCGTGCTTTGGTTTCTCTAAATTGAACTGTATACTTTTTCTGTGGCATTGGAAGGTGTCTTAGAAGAGGATTTCAACGACATAACAAGCATTGAAGTAACTGGAAGTGCGAAGAATAAAATATACCAACGAGATAGGACAGCAGCTGACGAGAGAAATGCAACTAACATTTTAGCAGCGGTAGAACACAATCCACTTGTCACTACGGCAATGTTTGAATGTGCGAGTGGATCTGCAGGTTAGTGTTCGTGGTGTAGTATGTTCCAACGCATTTCATTCTTTCCACATTTCGCTCAATCGACAGCTTCATGGCAATGACTTTTAAAATCGGTTACGGTTCTCCGAATGGTGTTTCCAGAAACTGCAAAATGATGTGGCGTTTGTGTACACGATTTCATTTACGGATGACTCATCGTTTACAGACTTACCGACGAATAATCGTTTACAAACCATGAACAAATCAATCGTCGCAATATGCACTACTGGCCATTTGAAAATCGACGATGGCTGAGAGAAGGGGACAAACAAACGACCTTGGTATGTCATTATGCGGTGTTCGCTTTTCAGAAATCGCATCAGTGGTACCAGTTTTGTTGATGAAAGCGTAAATAGTCACAAGTATTCTCTATTACTAACAGCTATACTGCCACAGTTATCGGAAGACGTCCAACTGGACACAAGACAAACCATGTGGTACCAACATAATGGATGTCCATACATTTCGCACACTTGAGTTCAGACTTTCTTAACAGAACATTTGAATATTTGGAGATCTTTGGATCGGTTGTTTGGAAAGTACAAAGTGGCCTGCGTGCTCACCAGAATGAACAAAATGGTTCGAATGGCTCTGAGCTCTATGGGACTTAACAGCTATGGTCATCAGTTCCCTAGAACTTAGAACTACTTAAACCTAACTAACCTAAGGACATCACACAACACCCAGTCATCACGAGGCAGAGAAAATCCCTGACCCCGCCGGGAATCGAACCCGGGAACCCGGGCGTGGGAAGCGAGAACGCTACCGCACGGCCACGAGCTGCGGACTCAGAATGAACACCTTTGGACTTTAATCTGGGGGAAAACTAAAACTGGAAGTCTACAAAGATGCACTGACGGTTCCCGAAGACGGGAAATAGCGCATAACAGTTGTTTGTGGTTCAAAATGGTTCAAATGGCCCTGAGCAGTATGGGACTTAACTTCTGAGGTCATCAGTCCCCTAGAACTTAGAACTACTTAAACCTAACTAACTTAATGACATCACACAAATCCATGCTCGAGGCAGGATTCAAACCTGCGACCTTAGCGGTCGCGCGTTTCCAGACTGTAGTGCCTAGAACCGCTCGGCCACCCCGGCCGGCAGTTGTTTGTGGAGCAACGAGTCCAGATACATACAGTATTTCCAGTACGTTATCGGTTTATAGTATGTATTAATTTGCAGGTCGACATTTTATGCACTTGATATGACAGTCATAATAACCGTATCTGAGTTATGTGTTTGTTTACTAATTGTGTCCCAGGAGGAATGGTATAAATTCGGGGGTATCACAGGAACGATCATTCGAAGCAAAATACATACCTTAGGAGCTATGGGTACTTCATTTTCGATACTGTGAAACAAATGTCTGTACTGCAAGCTCTTTGCTTTCTGTATTTTTGGAGAAGGTAGTGTGGACCAAAACAAGAAAAAATTGGTTTGTAAACATGTGTTCTAAGATACATACCTTGAGAGCTATGAATACTTGTTCAGTAGAAGAGATATGTTCCACATCAGTGAAGAGGAAGAGGTGCTCATAGCTCTTGAAGTATGCACTTAAGAGCCTATGTTTACTGGACGTTGTTTTCTTGTTTCGGACCATACTAGCACCTCTCAGAATATGGAAAGCAAAGAGCTTGCAGTAGAAGAGATTTTTTTTCACAGCATCGAAGACGAAGTCATGTTCATAGCTCTTAGGGTACGCATTTTAGAGCCCATATTTGCTTTTGTGCTTACAAGGGAACCTCCCCATCGCACCCCCCCCCCCCCCCCCCCCTCATATTTAGGTTCGCCAAGTGTACACGTTAGGTGGGTCGACAACATATTCCTGTCATGTAACGCACATGCCGTCACCAGTGTCATATAGAAAATATCAGAAGTGTTTTCCTGTGGAGGAATCGGTTGACCTATGACCTTGCGATCAAATATTTTCGGTTCCCACTGGAGAGGCACTTGCTTTCGTCTAATAATCGCACGGTTTTGCGGTGCGGTCGCAAAACACAGACACTAAACTTATTACAGTGAACAGAGACGTCAATGAACGAACGGACAGATCATAACTTTGCGAAAATAAAGAAAGTAAACTTTTCACTCGAGGGAATACTTGAACCAAATACCTCTCGTTTCGTAGCTGTTCACGCTAACCACTGGACCACCGCGCTCCTGAGCTCATACGATCCTTGATGTTGCCTATGCTGCGCATGGACTACTCAGTTTGTATATTTTGCTTATTTTTTTCATAGTTCCAGACAATTTCTTCCTGTTTTCTCGATTGATCTGTGTTCAGTTTTTCAAGGCCTATCCACTGTGCCAACTTATAACTAAATCTGAGGGGGGTGCGATGGGGAGGTTCCCTTGTTAGAATGATTGTTCCTGTTATATCCCTGAATATTGAGACACCCTGTGTTAGGTTCAATAGGGCAGACGGTTTTGGAACCTCTGTTCTTGACAGTGAGACAGCTGTTTGGGCCCTGTGAGCTTGTTAGTATTTGATCAGATTCCACAAATGTTATTTCCTTGAAATTCACGTCGAAAGTTCTTTCCAATGCCACAGAAAATGGATAAAATTCTGTCAAAAGAAAAACAAAAGTGGAGTCATATTTGTGGTAACGTATCGGTAGCACCCCATTGGCGTCAAAGCTGAGAACGGAACTGCAAGTTTCCGTGAGACGAGGATAGCGGCGGCCCTAATGGCACACGGCCAGTGAGCCGCGTGTGCAGTGGCTCCGTACCGTGGGCCCACTCGCACCTGGAGCTTGCTGAGCCACGTGTCCAGTGGCTCCGTACCATGGGCCCACTCGCACCTGGAGCCTGCTGAGCCACGTGTCCAAGGGCTCCTTACTGTGGGCCCACTCGCACCTGGAGCCTGCTGAGCCACGTGTCCAGGGGCTCCTTACTGTGGGCCCACTCGCACCTGGAGCCTGCTGAGCCACGTGTCCAGGGGCTCCTTACTGTGGGCCCACTCGTACCTGGAGCCTGCTGAGCCACGTGTCCAGGGGCTCCTTACCGTGGGCCCACTCGCACCTGGAGCCTGCTGAGCCACGTGTCCAGGGGCTCCTTACCGTGGGCCCACTCGCACCTGGAGCCTGCTGAGCCACGTGTCCAGGGGCTCCTTACCGTGGGCCCACTCGCACCTGGAGCCTGCCGAGCTACGTGTCCAGGGGCTCCTTACCGTGGGCCCACTCGCACCTGGAGCCTGCTGAGCCACGTGTCCAGGGGCTCCTTACCGTGGGCCCACTCGCACCTGGAGCCTGCTGAGCCACATGTCCAGGGGCTCCTTACCGTGGGCCCACTCGCACCTGGAGCCTGCTGAGCCACGTGTCCAGGGGCTCCTTACCGTGGGCCCACTCGCACCTGGAGCCTGCTGAGCCACGTGTCCAGGGGCTCCTTACCGTGGGCCCACTCGCACCTGGAGCCTGCTGAGCCTCGTGTCCAGGGGCTCCTTACCGTGGGCCCATTCGCACCTGGAGCCTGATGAGCCACGTGTCCAGGGGCTCCTTACCGTGGGCCCACTCGCACCTGGAGCCTGCTGAGCCACGTGTCCAGGGGCTCCTTACCGTGGGCCCACTCGCACCTGGAGCCTGCTGAGCCACGTGTCCAGGGGCTCCTTACCGTGGGCCCACTCGCACCTGGAGCCTGCTGAGCCACGTGTCCAGGGGCTCCTTACCGTGGGCCCACTCGCACCTGGAGCCTGCTGAGCCTCGTGTCCAGGGGCTCCTTACCGTGGGCCCATTCGCACCTGGAGCCTGATGAGCCACGTGTCCAGGGGCTCCTTACCGTGGGCCCACTCGCACCTGGAGCCTGCTGAGCCACGTGTCCAGGGGCTCCTTACCGTGGGCCCACTCGCACCTGGAGCCTGCTGAGCCACGTGTCCAGGGGCTCCTTACCGTGGGCCCACTCGCACCTGGAGCCTGCTGAGCCACGTGTCCAGGGGCTCCTTACTGTGGGCCCACTCGCACCTGGAGCCTGCTGAGCCTCGTGTCCAGGGGCTCCTTACCGTGGGCCCATTCGCACCTGGAGCCTGATGAGCCACGTGTCCAGGGGCTCCTTACCGTGGGCCCACTCGCACCTGGAGGCTGCTGAGCCACGTGTCCAGGGGCTCCTTACCGTGGGCCCACTCGTACCTGGAGCCTGCTCGGCACGTGGCGCACAGCAGACGCCGCCTGGTCGCGGCACCGACCCCATCCTTCGTGCTTTAGTTCAGAGAGCCTCTTAGTTGTTGACATTGAGAGCTGAACTCTATTTCTTGCTGCATTATTTGTAATGAGTCTGCGTACGCTTGGAGAAATATATATTAAGTAAATCTTCTGTTTACTGTGCTAGCTTGTTCGCTAATCTCCTCCGCTCCTGTCCAGCTTTCCTGAGTGGGCAGTTGCCGCATGATGCTGCAGCCCATCTCTTCTTACCGTCGTGTACGATGTCGTACACAGCAATATTCAGTAGATATGAACATTATAAATCACTCACGTACGTCACAAAATTCGCCACGTTGCCCTCTATAAGTTAAAGAAACCCGCATTTCCAAATACTTGTTTTTTCTGAGCATATCTTGCGATGTCTGTCTTAACTGCTTCACACTGGATATCAACAAAATACAAACACATTGATAATTGCCGAGTGGGAAGATATTCTCCTTGCCCTCGTATCTAAATCCCTGTCTGACAATACTGACTTGTTCCGACAACAGCCTATAAAATTTAAAAAAATGTTCAAATGTGTGTGAAATCTTATGGGACTTAACTGCTAATGCCATCAGACCCTAAGCTTACACACTACTTAACCTAAATTATCCTAAGGACACACACTCACACCCATGCCCGAGGGAGGACTCGAGCCTCCGCCGGGACCAGCCGCACAGCCTACGACTGCAACCCTAGACCGCTCGGCTAATCCCGCGCGGCCTTATAAAATTTGCCCACCAATTATGCCAAGGTAGAAAAAGTAGTGTAAAACTGGAATGCCATTTGTTGGCTGAGGTGCACTGTTGCAGGATACAGTGGAATGCGTGTAGAGGACTTACGCTGGACGAACGAGGGTGCGCGTAGCGGCCACAGCACCACCGCCGGCCCGCGTCCGCCATCGCTGCTGACTGCACTACAGAGCCGGCCGGCGGCCGCTCGATGCCATGGATTTTCCGATACTCTGCCACAGTTAATGTAATGACGAAATCGCGTGTGTGTGCGCACTGTATCCTGTTTCACTTCCGCCTTCGGCTTATCATCACTGGTAGCGAACATCACGAAAAGAAAGAAAGCCGTTGCAGAAGTCATCCTCGTATCCATTTATTTCAGTTCGTTGCCAGGTTATGTCAGCAGACTGAGAAGGGTGGCTTCACACCGTCACAGGAATGTTTCAGAAGGAGCTCGGAGGAGATCCAAGCCTCACGAGCAGCAGCCCAAATCGTACTAATGGTTGACCTCGTTTGGGTCACGATGACACCCCGATACTTTTACATTCCCCTCGGACTAATTTCACTGCACAACATTTTGTGGAGTTGAGCCTGCACAAGTGAACTGAGGATTTCAAGTGGGCCTACGAAAATAACGTGTAAAGTCCTCACTGACTGAGTTATCTGTTACCTTCGCTGCGGATGAAACCGACTTCGTCTGTTTTGATGAACTGCCGCCAACAGGTACCGTAGTGGCATACGTAGCTACCAGAGCGCCTTCTATGTCTACCCTTCGGCACGGAATGCTCACAGCCAAAAGGCATAGCGTGCTGCAAACAAGTGCAGCAAGCAGGCAACCAAGCCACAGAGACGAACTCGTGCTTCCTACAACCAGCTGAGTGAGTCTGAAAGGGCCAAATTGTGGCCTTCCGAGTGGCGGGATGGAGAACTGCCACGAAAGTTCGACGTGCCGCGTCAGTTGTGCAACGATGTTAGTATCAATGATCACACCCGTGCACTAGGTTCTGGACGTCCTCACGGCACAGACGCCCGCCAGGAATGTCTTATCGTGAGGACAGCAGTAGTAGATACTACAGCTGCCACAGCACAGATGAGAGCCAAGAAATATCAATAGGAACACGATCTGTTGCGAACTGGTTATTAGCAGTGGGACTAGAGCCACACACACTACAGCATCGACGTATACGGCTCAACTGGTGCCGACAGAGACCACTTAGAAGATAGGATGGCGCTCCGTAGTCTTCAGCGATGAAAGCACATTCTGCCTGAACGCAAGTAATGGTCGTTTGCTCATACGGCGTAGACCTAGTGAGCGCTGTCTCGTACAGTGCATTACACTGGTTCTGTGGTGTCACCGCCAGACACCACACTTGCTAGGTGGTAGCTTAAATCGGCCGCGGTCCATTAGTACATGTCGGACCCGCGTGTCGCCACTGGCAGTGATCGCAGACCGAGCGCCACCACACGGCAGGTCTCGAGAGACTGACTAGCACTCGCCCCAGTTGTACGACGACATTGCTAGCGACTACACGTATGAAGCCTTTCTCTCATTTGCCGAGAGACAGTTAGAATAGCCTTCAGCTAAGTTAATGGCTACGACCTAGCAAGGCGCCATTAACCATTTGTAACGTTGCATGTACCTCAAGATAGAGTTTCACTTGTATCATCCAGAATGCTGTATACCAAAGGACAATATAAAAGTTAAGTGTTCTAGTAGCTACGTTCTTTTCTTTATCACATTCATTACGAATCCTGTTCCAGACTTAACGCAAGACGGCGTGAGTTTACGCGTGCCCTTTCGGCTACTTCACTGTGGACTGGCTGCCTTAACAGTCCACTACATTGGCGACGCGGATTAATCAGGATCTTGTTCTTTCTCATTGCTTACATTTACTTGTGTCTCCAGATGTCCTGTCCGAATTTTATCACTTGCAGAATCAGCAGACGCAGGCGTTATTGGATGCCCTTGGACAGCTCGTCCAGGGTCAACGTGCGCTGCAAAACGATGCGGCCGCCGCCGCTTCATCGCTACCGCAGCCACAACACGCCGTTGCGCCGTCCTTCCGTAGTTTTGATGCAGCCAACGAATCTTGGACAGATGGTCCCAACAATTTGGATTTCATCTCGCCGCCTACAGAATTCAAGGTAATGAGTGGCAGCCGTTTTTGCTTTCGTGTGTGGGTGTGTCCACCTACCGTGTGATAGTGAAATTGTTTCACCGGCGCGACGTAGCAACTCTGTCATACGATGAAATTTTGTCTGCTTTAGATGCCTATTTCAAAGAAACAGTTAATGTAGTTGCAAAACGGTATATGTTCTTCCGTACAAAACGTACGGCCGGTCAAAGTAATCGGGAGTGGGTTGCAACTTTGCAAGGACTTACTAGGGAGTGTGCATTTGAATGTGACTGTGGACTCCCTTATTCAGATACTATGGCGCGTGATGCAATAGCACAGAACGTTTCTGATGTTCGTATAAGGGAACAGATTTTGAAACTCGTCAATCCCTCCCTTCAACAAGTGATAGACATATTAGATAGGCAAGACACACTTGACTTTGCTCAGGAATCATTTGCAACTTCGGCAGCCGTGTGTCACATTAACCGGCCTGCCGGGCGCGCTGCGCGGACCTGTAAACAGCCTTCGCGCACGTCCGCACCGCCACGTGTCCCGCGCAAGCAAGCAAATGCAGTGAAATCATGCCCGCGGTGTGCAACTAGACATTCGCGTGAGAATTGCCCGTCACGCCAAGCTATTTGCTTTTTCTGTAATAAGAAGGGGCATGTTCAAAGTGTTTGCCAGAAAAAGCTCAGATCAGACAATCACAACCATTCCAGGCCCTTTGCTTCGCGCCGGAATCGAACCAAGGACAATTGGGCTCGTGAACCTTCGCCCATGGACATTCATGTAGTTAATTCCACCCCGTCCAGTGTTCCTCTCGTTACCAGTGACTGTGTTCGTCCCACAAAAAGTGTACGTCGACGTCGACGGAAGTCCCGTCACGTCGCACGTGATTCTGTACCAGTGTCTGTTCAAGTTGCACAAAACACTCGCTCTTGTCGTCAGCAGGACAATAAACTTTTTGTAGATTTGGACTTTGCCGGACAAGTGATACCGTTCCAGCTCGATACCGGAGCTGCAGTTTCATTGCTCAATCACGCCACGTACAAACAACTGGGCGCACCTCCGTTGCGTGCCGCAAATGTTCAGCTCACGAGTTATTCCGGACAAGCTATCCCTGTGTTAGGACAGTGCAGCCTTCTTGCCACGTACAAGGGTCAAACAAAACTTGTGTCATTTTACGTTCTTCGTTCTTCTACGGCAGTGAACTTGTTTGGTTTAGATTTGTTTCAGTTGTTTAACTTGTCTATCGTGAATCAGGTCCTATTAGTGAACCAGACTGTGCCTTCCGCCAGTGTTTCTCGTCTTTGTGCGGAATTTGCAGACATTTTTGCACCGGGCCTTGGTTGCGCTAAGAACTATGAAGCACATTTGGAACTCAAAGTGGACGCGCAACCGAAATTTTTCAGAGCGCGCAATGTTCCACACGCATTGCGTGATGAGGTCGCACGAACATTAAACGATTTAGAATCTCAAGGTGTAATTGAACGTGTGCAGGCTTCTCTCTGGGCCTCACCCTTAGTAATTTTGCCAAAACCTTCCAGAAAATTGAGACTTTGCGTGGACTTCAAGGCAACTGTGAATCCACAACTTGTGACTGCAACTTTTCCTTAGCCCCGCCCGGAAGATCTTTTTGATAAACTGTGCCCGGGTACATACTTTTCGAAATTGGACTTAGCAGATGCGTACTTGCAAATACCAGTGGACGAAGAATCCCAGCGAGTCTTGGTGGTTAACACGCATCTTGGATTGTACCGATTCAAAAGACTGCCATTCGGGTGTGCATCCGCCCCGGCATTGTTTCAGCAATATTTACAAACTGTTTGTGCGTCGGTCCCTACTGCTGCGAACTATCTGGACGATATTGTGATCTCCGGAAAGACATAAGACGAACATTTAGCCAACCTACGAACGTTATTTCAGGTCTTGCGACAAAATGGTCTACGCTTGAGGAAGGACAAATGTGTGTTTTCTTTTTGCTCGTGACTTACCATATCTGGGCCATGTCATAAATGCACGCCGGCCGCTGGTGGCCGAGCGGTTCAGGCGCTACAGTCTGGAACCGCGCGACCGCTACGGTCGCAGGTTCGAATCCTGCCTCGGGCATGGATGTGTGTGTTGTCCTTAGGTTAGTTAGGTTTAAGTAGTTCTAAGTTCTAGGGGACTTATTACCTCAGCAGTTGAGTCCCATAGTGCTCAGAGCCATTTGAACCATAAATGCACAAGGCATACATCCGAGTCCAGAGCACCTCCGTGCCATACAGGAGTTGCCTTCGCCACAGAATGTGAAGCAGCTACAGAGTGTGTTGGGAAAAATTAACTACTATGCCAGGTTTGTGCCGCGCGCTTCTTCCATTTCAGCTCCGCTTCATCGCTTACGCCGTAAAGGTGTTCCGTTCGTCTGGACGACGGAATGCGAACGCGCCTTTCGCCGGTTGAAATCGGCGTTGCTTTCAAATACTTGCCTTACGCCATTCGATCCCCAGAAACCCCTTTTGTTGATGGTCGATGCATCGGAATTCGGGATCGGTGCTGTGCTTGTGCACAAAGATGGATCGCATGATCGTCCTATTGCCTTTGCTTCAAAATTGCTCTCGTCTGCGCAACGCAATTCTTCCCAGATAGAGAAAGAAGCTTTAGCTCTCGTGTTTGGTGTTACTAAGTTCCCTGATTTCTTGTATGGTCGTCACTTTACCATCATCACAGACCACAAACCTTTGACATCGCTTTTTCATCCGAACAAGCCTGTACCTCCACGTACAGCGCAGAAATTCATTTGCTGGTCTCTTTTCCTCTCGCAGTACCGCTACGATATCTTGTATCGGTCCACTGCTAAGCACGGAAACGCTGATGCGTTGTCCCATTTGCCTGTTGCTGAGGATACAGCATTCGATTCTTCCGAACTTGCTTGCATGTTCATTTATTCGGAAACCGATGACGTGGTCGAATCGTTTCCGATTGATTTTCGTCGTGTGGCTACCACCACAGCTGCTGACCCTGTCCTTGCTACTGTTTTGCGTTTTGTTGCTACGCAATGGCCCTTGTCGAAGTGACGGATCGAGGATCCGTTGGTTCGCCGATTTTTTGCTAACAAGGAGAGCCTTTTTGTACGACGTGGTGTTTTGTTGTTGCGTTCTGATAATGATCAGTCCTGAGTAGTGGTCCGACGATCGTTACAGTCCTCAGTCTTAAAGCTTCTCCACCAAGGGCATTGGGGTATTGTGCGTACGAAACAATTTTCTCGTCAGCACTGTACTTGGTTCGGCATCGATGCTGCGATTACGAATATGTGCTCTTCTTGCATGGCGTGCGCCGAACAACAATCCGCACCACCGTGGAAATTCTTTGCGTGGCCAAAAGCCACTTCCCCTTGGCAACGCTTGCACATAGATTTTGCTGGCCCATTCTGGAATGCTCGATGGTTGGTTGTGGTGGATTCCTTCAGTAATTTTCCTTTTGTTGTCCGGATGTCTTCCACGACGTCGTCTGCCACCATCCAAGCGTTGTCCGCTATTTTTTGCATTGAAGGTCTTCCCCAGACTATTGTTTCCGACAATGGCCCACAATTCATGTCCGCAGAATTTCAGTCATTCTGCAAGGCCAATGGTATTCAACATCTGACATCCGCGCCGTTTTCGCCTCAGTCAAATGGTGCCGCTGAATGGTTGGTCCGGACTTTCAAGTCACAGATGTTGAAGTTGAAAGAGTCGCATTCTAGGGAGGACGCATTGTTGCTCTTTTTGTCTTCGTATCGCTCTCAGCCCCGCGATAGTCGCTCGCTGGCTGAGTTGCTCCACGGTCGTCCTCATCGAACCTTGATGTCTTTGCTGCATCCGCCGCATCAGGTTCCTGTGGAGCGGCAGACTCCTGCTTTTGCTCCTGGCGACGTTGTCTTCTATCGCACCTATCGAGGTTCACGGCGTTGGCTCGCAGGGCGCATTCTTCGCTGCCTCGGCCGCGCGATGTATTTGGTTTTGGGGGCCTCTGGTGAGGTGCGTCGGCATCTCAATCAGCTGCGCCTCTGTCGTCGCCTGGGTTCTGCCGCTCCCCGTCTGCTTTCAGCGACGGTGCCGTCCGGTCAGCGCCCTGGGGACCCATCTACTGGCTCGCCTCATCCCCAGGTGTTACCGACGATGCCTTCCATTTTGCCCCATGGCGTCGCGCCGCCGCCGCAGCCGCCGCAGCCGCCGCCGGCGCCACCCGCAGTGGACGCTTCGCTGCAGCCGCCACGCGCCTCCCTGGGTCACGCGCCGCCGATCGCTTCCCGTGACCAGCTGTCCTCCGCCATGGAACTCTTGCCCGCTCCGGCCCGGATGTCGTCATCGCGCGTCGGATCCCCCGACGCAATGGAGGTCGACCCTTCGGCCCCTCCTGTCTCATTACGGGCGCATACACCGCATGTTGACGTGCACCCTGGACTAGGTTTTCAGGCGTTTCCTAGCTCCCCTCAGACCGAATGGCCGGGTGCGGGTGGCACAGACTCGCCTGTTGTTAGGCTCCCCACCTCATCGCATACGTCAACAAGGGGTCCTCCCCACGGCGGGCGGAAGCCTTATCACACGACCGTTCGCCGATTTGCGGGGAAGGAATGTGGTGTCACCGCCAGACACCACACTTGCTAGGTGGTAGCTTAAATCGGCCGCGGTCCATTAGTACATGTCGGACCCGCGTGTCACCACTGGCAGTGATCGCAGACCGAGCGCCACCACACGGCAGGTCTCGAGAGACGTACTAGCACTCGCCCCAGTTGTACGACGACATTGCTAGCGACTACACTGACGAAGCCTTTCTCTCATTTGCCGAGAGACAGTTAGAATAGCCTTCAGCTAAGTTAATGGCTACGACCTAGCAAGGCGCCATTTGTAACGTTGCATGTACCTCAACATAGTCTCACTTGTATCATCCAGAATGCTGTATACCAAAGGACAATATAAAAGTTAAGTGTTCTAGTAGCTACGGTCTTTTCTTTATCACATTCATTACGAATCCTGTTCCAGACTTAACGCAAGACGGCGTGAGTTTACGCGTGCCCTTTCGGCTACTTCACTGTGGACTGGCTGCCTTTACAGTCCACTACAGGTTCCACCCCAGGATTTATGGTCTGGAGCGCGACAAGCTACAACTCTAGTTCACCTTTGGTGTTTCTGGAGGAGGCTCTCGGTACGTGCAGAATGTTGCTAGATCCGTTCTTTTGTCGTTCTGGCAGAAGGAAGGTGATGCGTTGCTCGAACAGCGCCCACGCACTGCCCGTGAAACTCGACGTGCTCTGCGAGATGTGCAGCAGCATTCCTGGCCAGCATGATCTCCGGTCTTGTCTCCAACCGAGCACGTGTGGGATATGAGGGCGAGAAGTGACTCGTCGACCAACTCTCTCAGAACTACGTGAACAAGTCGAGCAGGAGGTGTATAACATATCCCAGGACAACATTCGCCATCTGTATGATCGACTGGTTGCCAGAGTCAGCACCTGCATTGCCACCCGAGGAGGCTACACCACGTACTCATATGGGTGTTTCAGCCTGGGTCGATACCTGGCACCTCAGAACCGCCTGTGCTACTGATCTGTAAATGTAATCATTTCGTGTACTCCATGTGCACTGTTGCAACAATAAATCTTGAGTGAATTGGAAACCTCTATAAGGGTGTGCTACTTTTTTTCCGTAAATGTAGCTCCGTACATTTTCTATAGGATTAACAACGGCGATGTAGGGAGCCAGTCGAGGTGCAATATGGTCGCCAAACTAGGAATTATTCACCACAATGAATAAGGCTATTGTCAACTTGGAAGGCGGATGTGTTCACGCTATTTTCTTCATGCAGATGTAGAAGAAAGGGCAACAACTGGTCATCGATAATGTTGAAATAAAGGCCCTGTTTCGTGTCCGCAGTAGCCTGAATGATTGGGCCCAAGTTATGGTACGAAAAACACCCTCAAAACATCACAGATTCACCTTCTGCATGAATTACACGCTGCACATATTGCGTGTTAAATGAAGCATTGTGCCGTCGGTCCATTCGGTGTGCCGGCCGTTGTCGCCGAGCGGTTCTAGGCGCTTCAGTCTGGAACCGCGCTGCTGCTACGGTCGCGGGTTCGAATCCTGGCCGGCCGGTGTGGCCGTGCGGTTCTAGGCGCTTCAGTCTGGTACCGCGTGAGCGCTACGGTCGCAGGTTCTAATCCTGCCTCGGGCATGGATGTGTGTGATGTCCTTAGGTTAGTTAGGTTTAAGTAGTTCTAAGTTCTAGGGGACTGATGACCTCAGATGTTAAGTCCCATAGTGCTCAGAGCCATTTGAACCACCCATTTTTTCTATTCGGTGTTCTGTACCGTTTAAAAAGAGGTACAATCGCAACTCATTGGACGATACTCACGGCTAACGTCAGCTACTGTCCAGTCTCCGAGTCGTTGGCCAACTGAAGACGTACGGCATTATGTGCCGATGTGAGTGATGGCCTCTTGCGAGGTAACCGACTCCAGATGTCCACTGCATGTAGTTCCCTTCGCATTGTTCGCTCGGAAACTGATTGAGATGGACATGTATTCACTGACAGCAGCAATATCCGTCGGGTTTGAAACCGAATGTCACTGACATCGCGTTAAATTCGTCTCCAGTCCCAGTAGATTAATCTCTGTTTACGGCCACTGTTCTTATGTAGCTGCCAGCTGCACACCATTCCTTCTAGAGACGTCAGACAGCCGCCTTGATACATCAACAACCCGGACGAATTCACTCACGGTGTGGTCATGGGCTGGTCCAAAAACGGTAGCTCCATTTTGCCATTCTGCTACGCTTCCACACCGACCGAAGTTACTACCCTGATTCAATACAACCGATGACACACTGACTCCATTTCACTGCCATGAGTTACGTCAGCATTGAAGGATCACACAATCAACTTCTACCAACTGTAACGCCATCTACAGCCCTCCTGAGCGACCACTGTGCTCTTCTGAATCTACGAGACTAATCCAGAAACTAAGGTTACGAGAATATTTTGAAGTACAAAAAATGAATTTATTTTAATAAAATTTACATGCATTGTAGTATAGGTCTTGCATTATTTTTCCACATAATCACCATTTAATTCAACACATTTTGTCATCCGTGGGAGAAGGTTTTAGATTCCTGTGTCATAGACGTCCCCCGTCGCCCTTTTCAGGCAGTTCTTCACTTCGATTTTCACCTTGTCGTCGTCGTCGGAAAAGGAGATGTTCCTTCAATTTAGTGACCACATTATAGTCACTAGATGCGAGGTCGGGGCTGTAAGAGAGGTGGTTTAAAACATCCCAACCAAACGAAGTCAACAGCTCTTGTGTTACAGGGGTGGTGTGTGGACTTGCGTTGCCATGAAGGAGACAGACTGCCGTTGATCCCGCGACGTTTGTTTTGCATGGCTCTGCAAAGTTTCTTCATGGTCTCACAATATATTGCAGAATTTATTATTTCACCTCTTTAGAAACAATCAACGAGCAGAACCCCTTTTCTGTTTCAAAACACTGACACCATGATTTTTCTCGTTGATTGCTGAGTTTTGAATTTTTTTGGCTGGAGGCGAATAAATATGGATCCAGTTTATTGATTTGCCGTTTGCTCTCTGGAATATGGTGATAGCCAAAGTTTCATCTCCTATAGAGTTGAGAAAAGCCTCGCCTTCTGTCTCAAAACGGTCAAGAAACTCACGAGCGGCACTGCCTCTGTTCATTTTGCGCGCTTCGGTAAGCATCTTGGGCACCCATCGCGCACACAACTTCTTATAATGTAGCCGATCAGTAACGATTTCATGAACAACAGTTCGTGAAATGTTTGGACAAATTGCATGCAGGTCGTCAATTGTCGAATGGGCGGAAGCAAAGACTCGTGTGAAGTTATTCTAGGAGCGCTCCCAACATATAAACTTGAGCAATTTGTTAGAAAACCAACTCGAGATGGGAACATATTACATATCTTGGAGACAAATAGACCTGCCGGCCGCGGTGGTCTAGCGGTTCTGGCGCTGCAGTCCGGAACCGCGGGACTGCTACGGTCGCAGGTTCGAATCCTGCCTCGGGCATGGGTGTGTGTGATGTCCTTAGGTTAGTTAGGTTTAAGTAGTTCTAAGTTCTAGGGGACTTATGACCTAAGATGTTGAGTCCCATAGTGCTCAGAGCCATTTGAACCATTTGAACAAATAGACCTGAGTTTTTTGAGGAAGTTAATCTAAAAGAAGGTATTAACTGTGGTGTCACCGCCAGACACCACACTTGCTAGGTGGTAGCTTAAATCGGCCGCGGTCCATTAGTACATGTCGGACCCGCGTGTCGCCACTGTCAGGATCGCAGACCGAGCGCCACCACACGGCAGGTCTCGAGAGACGTACTAGCACTCGCCCCAGTTGTACGACGACATTGCTAGCGACTACACTGACGAAGCCTTTCTCTCATTTGCCGAGAGACAGTTAGAATAGCCTTCAGCTAAGTTAATGGCTACGACCTAGTAAGGCGCCATTAACCATTTGTAACGTTGCATGTACCTCAAGATAGAGTCTCACTTGTATCATCCAGAATGCTGTATACCAAAGGACAATATAAAAGTTAAGTGTTCTAGTAGCTACGTTCTTTTCTTTATCACATTCATTACGAATCCTGTTCCAGACTTAACGCCAGACGGCGTGAGTTGACGCGTGCCCTTTCGGCTACTTCACTGTGGACTGGCTGCCTTAACAGTCCACTACATTGGCGACGCGGATTAATCAGGACCTTGTTCTTTCTCATTGCTTACATTTACTTGTGTCATGGCTTCGCCACATTCTCCAGATGTACTGTCCGAATTTTATCGCTTGCAGAATCAGCAGACGCAGGCGTTATTGGATGCCCTGGGACAGCTCGTCCAGGGTCAACGTGCGCTGCAAAACGATGCGGCCACCGCCGCTTCATCGCTACCGCAGCCACACCATGCTGTTGCACATCAATTTAGGCCCTACGAGGCGGGCAACGAGACATGGCCGGAATGGTCGCGACAATTTGGATTTCATCTCGCCGCCTACAGAATTCAAGGTAATGAGCGGCAGCCGTTTTTGCTTTCGTGTGTAGGTGTGTCCACCTACCGTGTGATAGTGAAATTGTTTCCCCGACGCGACGTAGCAACTCTGTCGTACGAAGAAATTTTGTCTGCTTTAGATGCCTATTTCAAAGAAACAGTTAATGTAGTTGCAAAAAGGTATACGTTCTTTCGTACAACACGTACGGCCGGTCACACTAATGGGGAGTGGGTTGCAACATTGCAAGGACTTACTAGGGATTGTGCATTTGAATGTGACTGTGGACTCCCTTATTCAGATACTATGGTGCGTGATGCAATAGCACAGAACGTTTCTGATGTTCGCATACGGGAACAGATTTTGAAACTCGTCAATCCCTCCCTTCAACAAGTGATAGACATTTTAGATAGGCGAGACACACTTGACTTTGCTCAGGAATCGTTTGCAACTTCGCTGGCCGTGTGTCACATTAACCGGCCTGCCGGGCGCGCTGCGCGGACCTGTAAACAGCCTTCGCGCACGTCCGCACCGCCACGTGTCCCGCGCAAGCAAGCAAATGCAGTGAAATCATGCCCGCGGTGTGCAACTAGACATTCGCGTGAGAATTGCCCGTCACGCCAAGCTATTTGCTTTTTCTGTAATAAGAAGGGGCATGTTCAAAGTGTTTGCCAGAAAAAGCTCAGATCAGACAATCACAACCATTCCAGGCCCTTTGCTTCGCGCCGGAATCGAACCAAGGACAATCGGGCTCGTGAACCTTCGCCCATGGACATTCATGTAGTTAATTCCACCCCGTCCAGTGTTCCTCTCGTTACCAGTGACTGTGTTCGTCCCACAAAAAGTGTACGTCGACGTCGACGGAAGTCCCGTCACGTCGCACGTGATTCTGTACCAGTGTCTGTTCAAGTTGCACAAAACACTCGCTCTTGTCGTCAGCAGGACAATAAACTTTTTGTAGATTTGGACTTTGCCGGACAAGTGATACCGTTCCAGCTCGATACCGGAGCTGCAGTTTCATTGCTCAATCACGCCACGTACAAACAACTGGGCGCACCTCCGTTGCGTGCAGCCAATGTTCAGCTCACGAGTTATTCCGGACAAGCTATTCCTGTATTAGGGCAGTGCAACATACAAGGGACAAACAAAACTTGTGTCATTTTACGTTCTTCGTTCTTCTTCGGCAGTGAACTTGTTTGGTTTAGATTTATTTCAGTTGTTTAACATGTCTATAGTCAATCAGGTCCTATCAGTGAATCAGACTGTGCCTTCAGCCAGTGTTTCTAGTCTATGTGACGAATTTGCAGACATTTTTGCACCGGCCCTTGGTTGCGCTAAGAACTATGAAGCTCATTTGGAACTGAAAGTAAACGCGCAACCGAAATTTTTCAGAGCGCGCAATGTTCCACACGCATTGCGTGATGAGGTCGCCAGAACATTAAACGATTTAGAATCACAAGGTGTCATTGAACGTGTGCAGGCTTCTCTCTGGGCCTCACCCTTAGTAATTTTGCAAAAACCTTCCGGAAAATTGAGACTTTGCGTGGACTTCAAGGCAACTGTGAATCCACAACTTGTGACTGCTACTTTTCCTTTGCCCCGCCCGGGAGATCTTTTTGACAAACTGTGCCCGGGAACGTATTTTTCGAAGTTGGACCTAGCAGATGTGTACTTGCAAATACCGGTGGACGAAGAATCCCAGCGCGTATTGGTGGTTAACACGCATCTTGGATTGTACCGATTCAAAAGACTGCCATTCGGGAGTGCATCCGCCCCTGCATTGTTTCAGCAATATTTACAAACTATTTGTGCGTCGGTCCCTACTGCTGCGAACTATCTGGACGATATTGTGATCTCCGGAAAGACAGAAGCCGAACATTTAGCCAACCTACGCACATTATTTCAGGTCTTGCGACAAAATGGTCTTCGCTTGCGGAAGGACAAATGTGTGTTTTTTGCTCGTGACTTACCCTATCTGGGACATGTAATCAATGCCCAAGGCATACATCCGAGTCCAGAGCGCCTCCGTGCCATACAGGACTTGCCTTCGCCACAGACTGTGCAGCAGCTACAGAGTGTGTTGGGAAAAATTAATTACTACCATAAATATGTTCCCCATGCCTCTTCCATTTCAGCTCCGCTTCATCGCTTACGCCGTAAAGGTGTTCCGTTTGTCTGGACGACGGAATGCGAACGCGCCTTTCGCCAGTTGAAATCGGCGTTGCTTTCTAATACTTGCCTTACGCCATTCGATCCCCAGAAACCACTTTTGTTGATGGTCGATGCAACGGATTTCGGGATCGGTGCTGTGCTTGCGCACAAAGATGGTTCACATGATCGCCCTATTGCCTTTGCGTCAAAATTGCTCTCATCTGCGCAAAGAAATTATTCCCAGATAGAGAAAGAAGCTTTGGCTCTCGTGTTTGGTGTTACTAAGTTCCATGATTTCTTGTATGGTCGTCACTTTACCATCATCACAGACCACAAACCTTTGACTTCGCTTTTTCATCCGAACAAGCCTGTACCTCCACGTACAGCGCAGAAATTCATTCGCTGGTCGATTTTCCTCTCGCAGTACCGCTACGATATCTTGTATCGGTCCACTGCTAAGCACGGCAACGCTGATGCGTTGTTCCGTTTGCCTGTTGCTGAGGATAAAGCATTCGATTCTTCCGAACTTGCTTGCATGTTCATTTATTCGGAAACCGATGACGTGGTCGAATCGTTTCCGATTGATTTTCGTCGTGTAGCTACAGCCACAGCTGCTGACCCTGTCCTTGCTACTGTTTTGCGTTTTGTTGCTACGCAATGGCCCTTGTCGAAGTCACGGATCGAGGATCCGTTGGTTCGCCGATTTTTTGCTCACAAGGAGAGCCTTTTTGTACGACGTGGTGTTTTGTTGTTGCGTTCTGATAATGATCAGTCCCGAGTAGTGGTCCCACGTTCGTTACAGTCCTCTGTCTTACGGCTCCTTCACCAAGGACATTGGGGTATAGTGCGCACGAAACAACTTGCTCGTCAGCACTGTACTTGGTTCGGAATCGATGCTGAGATTACGAATATGTGCTCTTCTTGCGTGGCGTGTGCCGAACAACAATCCGCACCGCCACGGAAATTCTTTGCATGGCCGAAAGCCACTTCCACTTGGCAACGCTTGCACATAGATTTTGCCGGTCCCTTCTGGAATGCTCGATGGTTGGTTGTTGTCGATTCTTTCAGTAATTTTCCATTTGTTGTCCGGATGTCTTCCACGACGTCTTCTGCCACCATCCAGGCGTTATCTGCTATTTTTTGCATTGAAGGTCTTCTGCAGACTATTGTTTCCGACAATGGCCCACAATTCATGTCCGCAGAATTTCAGTCATTCTGCAAGGCCAATGGTATTCAACATCTGACATCCGCGCCGTTTTCGCCTCAGTCGAACGGTGCCGCTGAATGATTGGTCAGGACTTTCAAGTCACAGATGTTGAAGTTGAAAGGGTCGCGTTCTCGGGAGGACGCATTGTTGCTCCTTTTGTCTTCGTGTCGCTCTCAGCCCCGCGATGGTCGCTCGCCGGCTGAGTTGCTCCACGGTCGTCCTCATCGAACCTTGATGTCTTTGCTGCCTCCGCCGCATCAGGTTCCTGTGCAGCGGCAGACTCCTGCTTTTGCTCCTGGCGACGTTGTCTTCTATCGCACCTATCGAGGTTCACGGCGTTGGCTTGCAGGGCGCATTCTTCGCTGCCTCGGCCGCGCGATGTATTTGGTTTTGGGGGCCTCTGGTGAGGTGCGTCGGCATCTCATTCAGCTGCGCCTCTGTCGTCGCCTGGGTTCTGCCGCTCCCCGTCTGCTTTCAGCGACGGTGCCGTCCGGTCAGCGCCCTGGGGACCCATCTACTGGCTCGCCTCATCCCCAGGTGTTACCGACGCTGCCTTCCCTATTGCCTAGTGGCGACATGCCGCCGCCGCCGCCGCCGCCGCCTCCGCCTGTTCTCCCGCTGGCGCCGCCCGCAGTGGACGCTTCGCTGCAGCCGCCCAGCGCCTCCCTGGGTCACGCTCCGCCGTTCGCTTCCCGTGACCAGCTGTCCTCCACCATGGAACTCTTGCCCGCTCCGGCCCAGATGTCGTCATCGCGCGTCGGATCCCCCGACGCAATGGAGGTCGAACCTTCGGCCCCTCCTGTCTCATTACGGGCGCATACACCGCATGTTGACGTGCACCCTGGACTAGGTTTTCAAGCGTTTCCTAGCTCCCCTCGGACCGAATGGCAGGGTGCGGGTGGCACAGCCTCGCCTGTTGTTAGGCTCCCCACCCCATCGCATACGTCAACATGGGGTCCTCCCCACGGCGGGCGGAAGCCTTATCACGCGACCGTTCGCTGATTTGCAGAGGAGGAATGTGGTGTCACCGCCAGACACCACACTTGCTAGGTGGTAGCTTAAATCGGCCACGGTCCATTAGTACATGTCGGAACGCGTGTCGCCACTGTCAGGATCGCAGACCGAGCGCCACCACACGGCAGGTCTCGAGAGACGTACTAGCACTCGCCCCAGTTGTACGACGACATTGCTAGCGACTACACTGACGAAGCCTTTCTCTCATTTGCCGAGAGACAGTTAGAATAGCCTTCAGCTAAGTTAATGGCTACGACCTAGCAAGGCGCCATTAACAATTTGTAACGTTGCATGTACAGTCGTGGACAAAACGAGCGAGACCCCTCGCCTTTTCGTTATGCTGATCCGCACGGCTTTAAAGTCTGCTACACAGCATAACAGGCAAGGCGACAAAGTGCTACCAACATACTATGCGCAGGCGTGAAATTGACAAACTATCTGAACTTTTTTAGACTGTATTCCATAATTTCTAAGACTATATTAATGCTGATTAGTGTGTTAAATACAACACGTAAACATAAGACAGAACTGAAAGAAGAAACGCTAATTTGTATGAAACGGACGAATAAAAATGAATTTCAGCTTATCCAGATAACAGACAAAGAACCCCAGACCGTTACGAATTAGCAAAATATTATCCGCATTCGCCCGCGAAACGGTCTGTGTCAACGTTCAGACCAGTCATACTGGATTACCATTGCTGACCTACCATGAAAGTGTGCAAATTTAGCAATGCGTGAAGATTCATAACGAAATTCACTTAAACATCATTCAGTGCCACACTTAAGTCAATTCCATTATTGACAGAAGCGGAAAAAGGAGGCAGTATCATGTATGAAATTCTACAAGAGTGTCATATTGACATCCACAGAGCGCCAGTACAGAATAAAGGTACCGATAAATCGTATTGGGTGCGCGAGAATTTCTTAAAATTGCTTTACTGATATTCTACCTGCCTCCATAGAGATTAGAACCGAAAACAAACCAGACCTTCCTTTCACTATGCTAGCAGACAACCTAGGCAAACAGCCCTCTATTATTACCCCAGACATGAACAAGCCGGCAATTTCGCAATAAAAATCTGCAGTTTCTGTTGCATAGAGCTTTCTGGACTCAAAAACATGAATTTTCTTCCTTTATGTCACCACTTATGCGACAATCATTCGGGATGATTATCGAAATAACAAATTACTGTTATTAGAGAGTAAATTTTGTAGGATAATTCTGCACCACCCCAGGAAATAAACGGCTACATAGCTGCCAAACGTATTCTGCATTGTTTCGAATTCTCCACTAGACTCGCCACAGCCAGAAAACGTTCATTAGCAGAAGTGTTTCTTAAGCTAGCTAGCAATGAGAATGTTCGTACTTCTAAAACGCGGTGGCATTAATACTGGGATGTGAATTACCACGTGTATAGGCAAATACATTCTATTTGCATTCCTGTAAACGTGATTTGGATCGAAAACGTAGCTACGACTAATATGCTTATGTATCGACAACAACTAGAACATTTCGAATAAAGAGTAGCGGGTGTTATTTATGCGGCCCTCATCTTCAGTGTTTTCGTTGTTAGGATTTCGTCACCTAAACCGGTAAAAACGGAACCCTACTAGTCTCACTTTCTTGACCGTCTATCGGTCTACCCAACCCTTAAAACCCGTTTACCTCCAGAACGGGTGGACATAATAAGCGGAAATGTATCGCACTTCTTGCTGTAACCGGTCCCTTGCTGGTGTAAAAAAGTGAGCTTCTATGTCAACGCAATCAAAAGATACGACGGTTTATGTAAAGAAAATTTACGCGAAAGGTCAAAAAATGGCTTCAAGAACTATGCGACCTAACTGCTTAGGTCATCAGCCCCTAGACCTAGAACTACTTAAACCTAGCTAGCCTAAGGGCATCACAGACATCTATGCCCGAGGTAGAATTCCAACCTGCGACTGAAGCAGCCGTGCGGTTCGTCACTGAAGCGCCTGGAACCGCTCGGCCACCGCAACGCGGCGAAACCCTACTCACCTCATGTATAATGATAATATATACTGTCTAGTGAGGATAAACTGTATTCTCCAGCAACTCAGATCGTTTGATCACGGAACTTTTACGAAGCTACATTCAAACTTTGTCGAAGTCGTCTGCAATATCCATTACAAACACCCTAGGAACTTCGTATGCGATATCCACTTCTGAATACGCTGGCAGATAATGCAGTACTATAACAAGTAGGTGGGAACTTATTGTTATTGGTCCATGCATGACACTTTATTTCAATATCACTTTAACGCGCCTAGGTGTTCGTATATGGCTGAAATTAATGAACAAAAAGTAAATAAACAGTAAACAACTTCGATGTTCAGATCAAGTGAAAGTCACATGTCGTAATTACAACATAATTTCGTTGTTACATCTACATGACTACATCAACAGGATTTCTTTGCAATCCGGACTTACGTGCCTGGCAGAAGGTTCGGATTATTTCTCTACCGTCCCACTCATTAACAGTGTGCGGGAAAAGGGACTACTTAAATCTTTTCTTGCGAGCCTTGAATTACATTATTACTATGGTTTCTTCTTGTGTAAGTACCCTAGGAAATAATGTTTTGGCATTCAGAACATATGGTGGTGATTGAAATTTCGTGAAAAGATCTCGTGGCAACGAAAAACGCATATGTTTTCATGAATGTTACCCCAACTCGATTATCAAATCTGGGATCCTCTCTCCCCTATTTCGTGACATTACAAAGCGTGCTACCGTTCCTTGGACGTTTTTGCGTGCACAGTCAGTCACGTCTGTCAAGGATATTATAGCAGTGGACGGACAAACGTAGTGTAGGCAGTGTTTTCAGTTGGCCTGTTGCGTATTCTTAGTGTGCGGCCAATAAAACGCAGTCATTCGTTTGCCTTCCCCACAAAAGTATGTTTTCGATCTTTCCAGTTTAAGTTTTACTGGGTACTGAGGTGAACTGACAGTGCTTCGACTTGTGTTTTGTCATGTAACCGAAAGTTAATTATTGTTATTGGACGCAGCTTTCGTGTTTAATGTATTCCTCAGTCAACAACAGTAGACTCCTCGTACACCACACATAACTGTTTCAAAGTATTAAATTGTTACTGATCTTACCATGTTGCAGTGGTCATCTTAACTTGCCGTTTTGAAAAAAAAGGAAAATATTTTAGCGAAATGTAGCAACTAAGAAGCGGAGTATCCAAACAAACAAACGTTTCCGGTTTAAGTAGTTGCAGTAGGTCTACTACACAGTAACGTAAATTAGGAGCAAAGTCCATAAGTAGATCCTCATCAGGAAAACCAGCCCTCATAATGCAAAGTGCAACTACAACAAAGAAAGTTTCCAAACATGTCAATGAGTAGTCGAGGAAAGTGGACGCATTCTGTCTACTGAATCCCAACGCACGCAATTTACGAGGGGGCACGCCAAGTGTCAGACCCCGATCTTGCTTTTAACTACGCTCATTGAAAGAGGGGACAAAATAAGCTTAAACTCTACCGCTTCTGAGAAAACGACGGTCAAAGTGTTCAATGCGTTGTTGCTATAGTGTAGATACCGCTTAGCGGTTAAGGATTCAACTGAAGCGGTGGCTCTGCGGCTACCATAGCGACTTCGGAACTTTGCGCTGCGAGTTCGAAACCCGGTTTTTCCTTTTTTCCCCCCTCACTCTCTGAATTATCTACGAATGTTTATTCCAAATTATGATGAAACACTGTTGTCGTTATTCGTCAGTTAATTTACTGTGTAAAGAAATAAGTTAAAAAGGGAACACACAGTGCGTAGTGGGGCGATCACTCTGTTGTAGAAATAATTCAGAAGCCAAGATCGCTTAAATACTGTCTACTGGATAACCGGTTTCAACACACTAAAGGTGCCATTATCGGATCTAAATGTAGATTAACATTGATAAACCATTTGGATATAACGATACATGAGGCAGACGAGATGATTTTATATCAGCTTGTCTCATTCGTTTATTATTTTTTTAATTCATTAATTACACATAAAGTTAATTGTCGAGTAATGACAACATTATTTCAACATAAATTAGAAAAAAAACATTCGAAGATAATTCTGATAGAGAGGCAGGAAAATAAAATAATTAAAAAACCCAATATGGTCTCGAACACGGGAATCAATGCTAAGAAGGAACGACGGTAGCCACTGAGCCACCGCTTCAATTGCGTTCTCGGCTGCAGAATGTATCTACACTAGAGCAACAGCGCGTTGATAACTTTGGCCGTCGTTTTCTCGGAAACGGTCGAGTGTCTGCAGATAAGCCGAAACACAAGTTCGCTTATTTTGTCCTCTCCTTCACTGACAAGGGGAGGCCGCCAATTGTGAAATTCAGATTCGATTCATACTGCGCATAATAAAAGCTCATGGCCAGAGGTGTAATGTGGCAAAGCACCAAGATGCACTTCTCAGCCGTTGTCGAGAAAATCGACAGTTAGAAGAAACCGCTGCGGTAAAATACTCTCTACGATTCATAATTTTCTACAGCGTCGTGGCGCAGCGGTAAGCGCTCGAGTTCGTAATCCGAAGGTCGGCGGATCGAATCTCGCTCCATGCAATTTTTTTTTTTAGTATTTGTTTTTTGTAATTCAAATGTGTGTATAAACACACACACACACACACACACACACACACACACATATATATATATATATATATATATATATATATATATAATTCCCGGCAACAGGTTGCAACAATTATGCATATAATAAGTTGTTGAAAGTCGTTTGTCGTGGAAAAACTGGCGACTTCGAACATCATTATGTTTTCCGCAAACAAATTTGTATTTCACAAATGTTATTAATTGTCTTCATAATGTTAACCACGTATAGTTAGCGGAAGACGTAGAAACGATATTCCGAAACGAATACGTATAGCGTAAGTCAAACGTTCGAATTAGAATAGAAACCCCACGAACACAAATTTGCTGTGGCAGGTATGAAATATAAACTCCGTTAATCGCTCGTTACACTTGAAGGACAGATGTTGAATGGGCCGAAACGAGCCGCCGCATAACAGCGTAGTTGCCTGCTAACTTCGAAAGAAGGTAGATGCGGTCCCTAGCACAACTTATAACACCGTCGAAAATCAGTGCGGACGTGAGAGCTTTGGTACACCCTGTTAAACAAACGGTAAAATGGAGGCGGTACAATTGGAGAGCGATCCGCCTTCACCAACATGCATAAGCAATTCATTAATAATTTATATATATATATATATATATATATATATATATATATATATATATATATATATATATATATATTTGAATTACAAAAAAATTATAATAATAAAAAAATGTTGCATGGCGTGAGATTCGATCCGGCGACCTTCGGATTACGAACTCGAGCGCTTACCGCTGCGCCACGACGCTGTAGAAAATTATTAATCGTAGAGAGTATTTCACCGCAACGGTTTCTTCTAACTGTCGATTTTCTCGACAACAGCTGAGAAGTGCATCTTGGTGCTTTGCCACATTACACCTCTGGCCATGAGCTTTTATTATGCGCAGTATGAATCGAATCTGAATTTCACATTTGGCGGCCTCCCCTTGTGAGCAAAGTTTCGGGACAATCAGCCTATGACACTTGGCGAGTTCCCCTCGCTCGTCGAGTCGCTTCTTACGCCCGGCGAGAATTATGTATGCCTCCGAGTAAACTGCGCCACCTGGAAACACGGCGAGCGGGGATAAACACGTTTTCCTTCTTATAAGGCAACCCTCTACAGATAAAATTCATGAAGTGTTCTTCAGGTTGCCTCAGATATTTCAGAAATGTTTCTTGCGCCAGGCCTGCCGCATATGCAAAACGTAAACATTTCATTTCATGTAATATTTATCAGGATAAGACATGACAAGAGTGGACCAGTCACTTCTGAGAAAAATTAGAGATTTTAAGTTGCTCCACTATGTAATGACACGGGTATGGGCTTGCGATCTCTCTTTTATGCCATCGATTTCCGTGTTACACATACTTGGCCACTGCGTTGTGGCTGCCATCGTGGAGGAGGCAGTCTGTTTCCTGCCAGCGCTGTTTCCGCAGCCAATATTAACCGCGACGAATCATTCAGTCAACGCTAAATGGCCCATCTGGCTGAGGCAGACAAGGGCGCTATAATAGAACTCCATGCAGAGGGATCTTCAAATGCCGACATAGCAAGAACTATGGGTCTTCACAAGTCGACGGTAGCCAGGTGGATCAGACGAAAGGAAGAGAGTGGTAACTTGAATGGGAGGCCTCATGGCCGTCGCCGCAAAACAACAGCAGCTCAGGATCAGCAGATACGCCGTTTCAGTGAGAACCACCCATTTGTCAACGCACGACAAATTCAGCAAACTTTGGGTCTCAATGTTAGCAGTAAGACCGTCACTCCTCGTGTAAGGGAAGGTGGACTGAGAGCAAGAAGCGCTGCTGTGAAAGAGACATTGACTGTTTCCCAAAGAGAAGCTTGCCTTGCTTTTGCTACTGAAAATGGCGACAAACCTCTCCAGTTTTGGAGGCGAGTGATTTTCACGCACCAAAAAGTTTTCTCTACGGCATCATCCGGAAAAGTACTAGTTTACCGGCCTAAATGTGCTAGGTATAATCGAAAATATATTTACAGTTGCCGAAGGAGTGGCAGGTTGTCGGTGCCGGCCGGTGTGGCCGTGCGGTTCGAGGCGCTTCAGTCTGGAACCGCGTGACCGCTACGGTCGCAGGTTCGAATCCTGCCTCGCACATGGATGTGTGTGATGTCCTTAGGTTAGTTAGGTTTAAGTAGTTCTACGTTCTAGGGGACTGATGACCACAGATGTTAAGTCCCACAGTGCTCAGAGCCATTTGTAGTCGGTAACGGTATGGGCGTGGATATCGGCCGAAGGGTGTGGGCTCCTGTGGGAAGTGGAAGGAAGATTCGATGCGCGCAATTACATATCAATTCTGGAGAACGTGATGTTGCCTGCTGTGGCAGCAAGATTTGGCGATGATCAGATCATGTTCCAACAAGATCGCTCGTCTATTCATATGGCACGTGTGGTTAAGAGGCGGGTCGACGACCATAGTAATATTACTGTAACGGAATGGCCACCTAAAGGAGCTGACACGAATCCCATTGAGAATATCTGGGCAGAAATGGTCAGAGTAATACGAGAAAAGGGCAGTCACCGTCGACTCGCCGACAGCTTTCTGATGTGATTCATGACGCTTGGAATGAGTTACTTGAATCTCCTAGTTATGTGGCTCGAGTTGTGGGCTCAATGCCCAACAGACTTCGAGCTGTTGTGGAAGCCAAAGGAGGCTTCACCAATCAGCTGTTTCAAGCTTTGTTTCTTTCTTCTTCGTCTTTTTTTTTTTTTTTACTTACAGACGTATATTTTATATAATTTCAAGGAAACGCAGTAAATGGAATGTGGACTGATTTTTGAGGCTTCATTTTGTGACGGCTAAACAGTGCTGCATCATGGGACCCGCTATTTGCCCACATGTGGCTGAACATCAGAGGTGTAAAAAATTTTGAGGTGCCGAAGTTCTCTGGAAGAATAACGTCTTTTAGACAAGGAGATGATTTTTAGTTCATTTCATTTTAACCATTCACACTATGATTTGACATTCTAATCTTTGATTTCATTTTATTATTATGTATCTTTTCTCCAGTGAAAGTCAACGGTAGTAAGTTTCAAGATATGAAGAATAACTGGAAGTTTCTAATTTGTGGAAAGCGTATTTAACAGTTAATATTTTCGACAAATCTGTAGTTATAGGACATATTAAGAAGCGAGTCAAAAATGGCATTGTGGAATGATCAGGTTGGTCTCTAAAGGGTAACGACGATAAAATAGCAAATATGAAACTATGGGTAACAACTATTGTTGATGGTGAGGAGCCATAATCGATATGTCACTTTTCCGTAATTGTATTTCTGAAGTTTATCGTCAATCCTAGGACTGACACCGATACTCTGTTTTACGTAAAGAATACAACCTTCAAAATTTATTTAGCAGCGCAGAATATTAAATCACAGTTTATAGATCAGGAACCTAATCCAACTGCCTTTAATTTTATTTTCACGGATGACATTGAGACAGTAAATAACAAGAGAAATAAGAAAACTCTCAGAATCAATATAGAGAATTCAAGTATCATGTGAATTCAAAAGTTTGCTATAATAGCGATTAATTGCTTTTTACAGACCCCTTCATGCCTACGTTTTCCGTCAGACAGACAATGTTTGAAACTAGGACTAACGAGGTAAACAATTTTTCCACAAATTGTCAAATTGGAAGTCGGAGAGCCAGTTACATAAATTACGATGACAACAAACGTTTTTCAAGTAAACTGATCACAGGAGGAATCCAACGCATTTATTGTGAGTTACATGCACAGTATGTAAACTGGCAACGCCACCAACACACAATACCACTAACAAGGGAACATCCCCATCGCACCGCCCTCAGATTTAGTTATAAGTTGATACAGGGGATAGGCCTTGAAAAACTGAACACAGATCAATCGAGAAAACAGGAAGAAGTTGTGTGGAAGTATGAAAAAAATAAGCAAAATATACAAACTGAGTAGTCCATGCGCAAGATAGGCAACATCAAGGATAGGGTGAGCTCAGGAGCGCCGTGATCCCGTGGTTAGCGCACGCAGCTGCGGAACGAGAGGTCCTTCCGTCAAATTTTCCCAGGAGTGAAAAGTTTAATTTTTATTTTCAGACAATTATTATCTGTCCGTCCGTCCGTCCGATGCGAGGTAACCGCGCCGTAGTATGATGACGCTACACCTAAAAAACATCGAAAGACATGACGTCAGTCGACTATAGCGCACGGAAGAGAGAGTATTCCTGCTAATGAGGCTCCCTGGCTGGCAGTTAACTGTTCGCTACTTTGGACGAGAGTGCATTAAATACGTGCGATGCATTGCGTGGGCAATATGAATCCAGCAAATATAGCTCGTGACTCCAATAACAATGTCAATGAATATTTTCCGAACTGTAAGGCATCGGAAAGTTCCTTAAGGGATCGAACGATTGTCGAACATTTGTATGATTATTTCCTACATTTGTTGAATAACAGTACGTGTGGTGATGATTGTCTGAAAATAAAAAAAATCAAACAACTAACCCGAGGGAAGCCTTAAACCAACGACCTCTCGTTCTGCAGCTCCTCACGCTAACCACGCGACCACTGCGCTCCAGTGCTCAAGCTATCCTTGATGTTGCTTATCATGCACACGGACTACTCAGTTTGTTTGGTTTGAATATTTTTTTCATAGGTCCACACAACTTCTTCCTGTTTTTCGAATGATCTGTGTTCAGTTTTCAAGGCCTATCCACTGTGTCAACTTATAACTAAATCTGAGGAGGGTGCGATGGGGAGGTTCCCTTGTTAGCTATGAAACAACTGTAGCAAAACGGAGCATCCTCGTTATCCATGTGATGGATAAGACGACTAATTCGCAACATAAATGTCAATGTAAGCATCAGTTTCTGTTGGAACGTGCTTCCCGGACCAAATAACATACATTTCCTACGTCTTCAATGCGAATCATGTAGCAAATGTAATTTAAAGGACATAAAAATATCGAGTGAATTTACTAAAATAATTATGAACCACTTGAATTTGCATTCAACAGGCAATGTTCAGAAGTCTGGTGTAGGAGTACTGCATGCTCTAATTCGAAACAACAAAAATCAACAGAGTAACTATTATTGAACGTCATCAGGTCACTCATCGAGCATTCCTATGCAGTACTGTTACTGGTGACGTGTTATGATGCCTTTATCGTTAACTTCCTAAGAAGAAATGAAAGGCTGAGCCCCACCAAAAGACGTAAACTCGAGGAAAGAGTTGCGTGAACATATTATTTTACATCTGATAAATCCAAAAGTGTGTTTTGGGCTACGAATTCTGCCCCCAGGGTGTGTGCAACACAGCTGGAATTTGTTGCCAACAACTGAGTCACCTTTCGGTCACAGTGTAAGAAAATCGAGCAACAAAACTACATCACCTGTGCTACTGCATGATAACGCACTATGTTGATTTGAGAAACAAAACTATCCAGGAGATTGATAGGAAAGTCGTCTCTCAGGCACATTTGTATTGATAGGGAAGTCCTCTCTCAAGCACTTGTCCCTCTCGTCATATATTTGTAAAATTTTACCTTTCCCACTCTAGATCGATCAACCGTCAAGGCAATTCATTTCTAGACGAAAATACTTTTAAAACTACTCTGGTTTATTGACATCGTTAGAACAAGTAGGTTTCTACAGGCGTAGAATTTGTAAACAACTTTAGCATTGTCATATCGTTTTAGATATCGTGAAAGAAAATTCTGCTGCTAATTAATTTCTCTTTGATAATTACTGTTGCGTTTAGTAAACTAATGGAAAATGCAATTAAAATATTCACTGTACTAATACAAACTAAAGTCAGCTTAATACAGAAACATCACGACGGCAGTCTATCTTAATAAAGCATTAAGTTTCTGTGAGACAATTGGGCTTATTTTAACACGAATTAGTAGGATATTACAGACTTTACACTTAGAAAAGATCTGTATTTATTTCATTTCCTGTACCATTCGTAAGTGTTATGAAAATGGGGCTTTTCATAGATAAAATTATGTATTCACAACAACAAAAAAATGTCGGCAGAAAACAAAAGTGGCATTATGAATCTGGCAGTACCGTAAGGTTTTCACTCTGACACTAAGAGTTACTGAAAGTAGCAAGAAGAATTTTGCTCGAGCGTTGTCTTACGATTCCCTTATTAAGTTTTTATCTGCCTGCTTGTAGCTGTGCTACAAAAGAATTAAAAATCTGGCTTTCAGCAAGTCTCGAAAGGCGAACAAAAGCAGCTTGCACCTGGTTACTAAGCATGTTACCTGGGGACTGGTTTTTTCTTAAAGCGGGAAGACATCCTTTTGTGGTTCAATTGGCAAATGTCAGTCAGACGTGTGACGTTAGTCTAAGCGTTTCGGTGTGTTGAATTTGTACCAATGATTTTTCTACACGTTTTTTCTGTCCCAAATAGAGTTGAAGTCTCCCATTAGTATTTTCACGTCATCTTGGTGAATTTTGCTCATGGTATTTTCGAGTGTGTTCCAGAATTTTTCAACATTGTCGGTGTTTTTCTTATTTTCGATGTTGGTGGGTTCAAATGGTTCAAATGGCTCTGAGCACTATGGGACTTAACTGCTGTGGTCATCAGTCCCCTAGAACTTAGAACTAGTTAAACCTAACTAACCTAAGGACATCGCACACATCCATGCCCGAGGCAGGATGCGAACCTGCGACCGTAGCGGTCGCGCGGTTCCAGACTGTAGCGCCTAGAACCTCTCGAACACTCCGGCCGTCGCAGTTGGTGGGGACACGTGCATTGATGAGTGTATATGTTTTACTGGGGCTCTGAATGACCATAGTCATAAGTCGCTTGTTGACGGGCCAGCCGCGGTGGCCGAGCGGTTCTTGGCTCGGAACCGCGCGACTGCTACGGTCGCAGGTTCGAATCCAGCCTTGGGCATGAATTTGTGTGATGTCCTTAGATTAGCTAGGTATAAGTAGTTCTAAGTTCTAGGAGACTGATGACCTCCACTGTTAAGTTCCATAGTGCTCAGAGCCATTGGAACCTTTTGATTGTCGATCGGTGTGATTTCTTTGACAGAGTTGATAGATCGGTGTTCGAGAAATGCAATGCCGAAGATTGGTACGCCTTTCGTTACCTTTTGTTGTATTCTGCTCTTGAAGATGCAATGGTTTCCCTAATGCACGGTTTCATTGTCAGTTAGTCGTGGTTCTTGAAGTGCAAGGATGAGAATTTTTTGTCGGTCCATTTCTTTTGTGAGATTATTTAGTTTTCGTGTTTGGATCAAGGTATCGATGTTTACTTTGTAAGTAGGCTGTTTAGGTTTTTTTATTGGTAACGCCACCTCAGTATGAAAATCACCGGCTGTGCCGTGTGCAGTCTGTGGCTGCTTTGCATTGTTGTAATACTCAACCATTGTAGTGTTAGGCAGCTGGCTGTGAACAGCGCGTAGCGTTGCGCAGTTGGAGGTGAGCCGCCAGCAGTGGTGGATGTGGGGAGAGAGATGGCGGAGTTTTGTAATTTGTCATGATATCAAGGTAAATACATTGTTTGTTCTCTATTAATATCTTTCATTTGCTAACTATCCCTATCAGTAGTTAGTGCCTTCCATAGTTTGAATCTTTTATTTAGCTGGCAGTAGTGGCGCTTGCTGTATTGCAGTAGTGGGAGTAACCAAGATTTTTGTGAGGTAAGTGATTTCTGAAAAGTACAGGTTAATGTTAGTCAGGGCCATTCTCTTGTAGAGAATTTTGAAAGTCAGATTGCGTTGCGTTAACAAAATATTGTGTGTGGAAAGTCAGATTGCGTTGCGCTATAAATATTGTGTGTCAGGTTAAGGACAGTCGTGTATATTGTTCAAAAGGGGACGTTTCATATGTCGACCCTTAGCCGAGGATACCTCACTGGAATCTTCTGATTTTTTTCTTGTAGTTTGTGTAATTAGTGTAGATTTTGTTTATTGCTAGCGCGTAATTATAGAGAGAATTTCCTTTGTAGTTGTAGTTTTTCATTGTTGTACAGTAAAACAGTTGTGGCATGCATGTAGATTTGCAGCAAGTATTTCGCAGCTGCGCTTGCAATTAACTAGATATTATTTTCAGTGCTATGTTAATGTGTTTTCTTATTTTTGCTCTTCAAATTGTGTTTTTCTGTGTTGTCGTGTGAAATACTGTGACAATAATGGCGTGTGAAAAACGTAACACTAGGCTCCAAAGCAAACTGAGAAATAATAGTGACGACGAGCGTAGCTTGCCAGCACCACTGTGTAATGAATTAACAGATGTTCAAAGTAATAATTTGGTAGCTGTGCATAGGGAAATGGAGCGGGCTGCAAACAATGGTGTAGACAGCGAAACAATTAGAGAACAGGGAAGCATTATCGATCGATCGGTCGGCGACAGCTCGCCTCAGGAATCCGAAACGACAGGAAACAATCTCGCAAATGCTGTGAATTCAGGATTTGGGTCCTCACCGTTTTCTCAAATGAGTCAAGACACATTTTCTGCTTGTCAAAATGTGAATGTTTCCGGTGCAAATTCACTGCCGAAAGGCACTGAGGAACATGTTTCAGACACCAATGCATTGTTATTACAATTAATACAACAAATGGGACAAACACAACAAAAGCTTCAAAAGTTAGACACAACGCTCGAACAAAATCAGAAACAAATGGGACAAAATCTTCAAAAATTAGACACAATCGAACAAAATCAGAAACAAATGGAACAAAATCAGAAACAAATGGAACAAAATCAGAGTCAAACACAGCAACAGCTTCAAAAGTTAGACTCATTGGAGCAAACTCTTGAACAAACACGTGAGGATTTAATTAATGAGTTACATCACATTGAATCGAAATGTCAAAAAGTCTGTAACGACGTAAAAACACAAATTTGTGAGCATTTCCAACCTATTTTTTCGCGGCATGAAAATGCACTACAGAATCACGAAGTAGCCATAAAAGAACTGCAAACTACTGTTCATGAAAATCATGAGACCTTGCAAGCTAAATTTGACTCAGTTGCATCTACCGATTCGGTTACGCAACTTGCAAAAACCCAGGAAAACTTAAAAGACACAGTAGAAAGACACATGGAGGAAATTAGTACATTATCAGAGAAAGTAGTTGAACTTTCGGATCAGCTAAATAATTTATCTACGAAGGTAGATGATAATCTGAATGACACAAAACCGGTAGTCTTTAATGACACAGAAGAGTGCGAACAAATTAGGAAATTCAAACAAAATCAGAATCAAATTAATACGCAACACCAAAGAGAAATCCGCGAAGTACAAGATCAGCTGACACAGGTAGTACAAGAATTACGTATTTCGGAGGACACTCGCGCCCCAATACGGGAAGAGGGACTTAGCAATATGGAACAGCCACAAAATAATAACACAGGACACTTCGGAAATTATGACAGAAATTGGCAAGGCACACCGAATTTTGAGATGGAACCGCCGAAACGACGTAATAATGACCGATATGCGACTCGCCGACATGATGACTTTGACTATAAGCTGTTCATTACTACACGTAAATTCAAAACGTTTAAAAATTCTGCCAACGACATTCATCCACAAGCGTGGCTCCATCAATTCTCTCATTGTTTTCCCCCTAACTGGTCGTTAGAACACAGATTAGAATTTATGTGTGGCTATTTAGAGAATGAACCAGCTGTAAGAATGCGTTCGGTCATTCACGATTGTCATAGTGAAGGAGAATTTTACCATGCCTTCCTCTCAGAATATTGGTCTCAAGCCACACAAGACCGAGTAAAACATGGCATCATAATGATGAAACATTTCGAACAATCTGAATTCTCCAGTCTTGTGAAATATTTTGAAGACATGTTGCACAAGAATCAGTACCTGTCAAACCCATACAGCCCCTCAGAACTCATCCGCATTTGCTTAATCAAACTGCCTGAACATTTGCGACATATTATTTTGGCAGGACGTTGCAAAGACGACATTGAAGCATTTCAAGGACTCTTACAAGAACTAGAAATTGACACTGACAATCGCGGAACGCACGAGCACAACAATTACAGATCACATCCGTCGCAATTCCGCGATGAAAGAAATAATAACTGGACGCGACAAGGCTATTCTCACAACACAAATCGTGACCGAAACAGACACCACCCGTATAACAACCGTTGGCAGAGTAGTAATAATTACAGGGAAAGATCACCTCTCCGCGGTAATGACTATCACAGAGACAATCAGAGAAACAGACAATATGGGAACCAAAACAATTATTATTACGAGGGACAGAATAACTTTAGACGCAACGGTCCAGCGCGCAGTTACGATTCAGGGAGAAATTCTCCACCACATGACCGACAAACAAGAAACTATGTAAACTACCGACATAACGACAGACCTGAATTGCATCAGAACTGGCTGGATTTAAACAGGGCAGGGCCCTCTCGTCACGGTGAATTTGTAGAAGTTAGGTCTCCAAATCCCAATAACGACGCGCGCCAGCAAAGAAACAGACAATGACTCGCACAGCAGGCAGCCGCGTGCGCCCGCTGGCTCCGAGAAAAATAACACAGACGCTAACCTTGAGAAAAATTCCAGTATTCTTTACCGACGTATACCACTTGATAATTGCGTTAAAGTTGAAACTCTGCGTACTAGGAAGAGCAAAGGTTTACACCACATTTCACATGTAACACCGTTTATTGAGAGATAATGTGCTTTTTTAACTTGAGATTTTAATGCAACATTTTGGTTTATTTGAAAATACATTCTGGATTTAAAGTGCTTTCTGAGAGATACTAGATGACACAGTGGTTAGTTTATGTGACAGCTACACGACTATATCACGACGCTATTAATGAGTGACAATTTACAATGTTGCTTTTGCGGTGTATCTGTTTTATATCTGCACAGTTTTTCTGAATTCTTCTGTAAAGTAAAACATGTTTTAGTAGTAACTATTGTGGTATAGCAACAATGAGACAGCCTTTTCCGTAGCACAACAATACGTTACAGCACAATACTTTCTTCATCACAACAATAAGCGTAATAACTAAGATATCTATACGCAAAGCATTTCACTTTTGTGTATCATCAGGTAAGTACATTGACTTCTGCAGAACTTAGCTTTCGGAGGACGATAACTACGACACTTCCACAGAGATTATCTTACAACATGACGCACAGTTTAGCGCTACAGGACACGTATTTGAGTGATTAATTTTGTACTTCAAACATTTATTTTTTAAGATTTTTAAATTGCAAAGAAAGTTTTCCGTCATACATTTCATTCCATTGCTGTAATTTGTAACACCTGAGGGTATAATTACATTTATCCTCAGGGGGGTACACGCTTACTTTGTGTACCATGTGTGTGGCAACCACAAGGAACCCTAGCTAATATGGTATTTGCTTATACAACTTTACACATCAGTACCATATTTCTCTAACACAGAATTACACAGCTATCTGATTATTTACCTGAGAGAGACAAACATTTATTTTACTACATCAGTGACAGACGTTTACGTAATTTCACAGTTGAATAACTTCACACTTATGAAACTGTATTTTGTCTGTACTTTGTAAACTGTTCATATTTTTTCAGAACCATTGTGATACTATGAGAGCTTTGAATGATGTATTTGGTATGGGATCATGATTTTAAAGTACGTTTGAGGTTGATGACACTATTCAAATGAGCAGAGAATTTTTTTAGGTTTTGAAATTATTGGAGGAAGCTACGACGTTTTTGAGATTTGACTAAGGTTTTATGATGTTATTATTACGACGACGATGTGTATTATGCTGCTGAGGTATGTTTATGGTCAAGAAGCTGATGCTATATGAGGAATTTGATTATGTGTCGACGATATATATATGTGTAATAAGGTAAGGAGTAATGAATAGTGATTTAGGGACTCTGCTTTGTGGAAAAGGATGTTGGAAACCAAGAATTGTATTTTAGAATTATGAAATGTGTGTAAATGCATGAATGTATCACAATGCCGACGAAAATTTTTTTTGGACGCTGTTATATTTATAGGATTTTGTTTCTACAGATTTGTAATCCAAATTCTTGACCTGTGAAATATTTTTATGTGAGTCACTGTAGCGAAAACTGCTGTCGTAAATATTCCGGGATGAGAGGTAAGTGACCGAGACGTAATTCGTTGTGAGCGGCCACCTGTGCCAGCCACCTGGAGAAACAGCCATTAGGTGGAGAAAAAAAAAAGGGGGGGGGCCATTATCCTCGCTTGACGTTCCTTTGTAGAAAGCATCGCAACATTTCACGGCTATTGTCGTGCTAGTTGAGAGAAATGCCATATGGCGACAGAAATGCCTAATGAAATGACGAGAAATATTTTTACATCTGCACACCTGATTACGACAAGCGTCTTTCTACGAGAGTTGAGAGAATTTCTAACTTATGAAATGTCACATGACTACTGAATGATTATTTTATGCTTTACTTTGTACATAGTTGCTTATTTCATTTGATATCTAGTTTCCAGCTGTGTTGCAGCATTGGTTTCATAAAAAAAAATTCATTTGCTAATGTGAACACTTTCTGTCAACAGATCTATTAAATAATTACTTTATGACCCACATTCTTCGAAAAAGGAGCTCTTGGAATGGAAAGAACAATAAGAAGGGACTAGTAACGGTTACTGCACACATAATTTTCTTTTCAAGTACATGGTAATATTTTTTTTACAATAAGTTGTTGTGGTGCACCACTTTAATTACTTAGACATTAAGATGTGATTATACATTTCCCTTATCTGTATTGTTATCTTTAGTCTACAATTTTTTCTGCTTGAGCTATGTCATGTTTAGGTATAAGTTGCTGCTGTTTGCCAGGCATAGTGTTATTGAATTTGACTTTGTATTATTCTGTTAAGCCAGTTTTACTAATGATTATTTTATTGTTTGCTGCGCATTGCCTCATATTAGTTGTAATGTTGAATTGCTTGGTAATTTAGATTTACTGTAGCTTGCTTTGCCAGTTTGAAATATTTGTCATTGATGTTTATTGTTTTATGTGATGCTGCATTGCCTCGTCCCTTGGTATATATATCTGAGCTCAGTAGTTTTAAGTTAGCTTAAGAGGGGGTAGACTATATAAGAAACTAACTATGATGAATTGGAAGAAATGCATTGAGAAGCCGCAAGAAACAGATAGGGCCAAAATGAGTATTGTACAATGAGCCATATTTATTTTGAAAGAATTATGGTTGGAATACAGAAAAGAGGTACAGATAGGACTTTTGGAAATAATGAGGAACGAAGGGAGATCTCCAAGAACAAAAAAAGTTTTGTTCGCAAGATACTGCAGTAAAAGAAACCCTGTCCTTTCCTTGTGTTATCCCACTATGTGTTTGTGTTCCCTTGTGTATTTGTGTACTTCCTGTCTTTAGTTGTTTATCTGATAAGACCTATGTTGTAGAATTTTTCTAATAGCATGTTATTTACTTTGTAAACATGTTTAAATAGTATTTGTTCTGTTTTGTTTTAATGCTCATGTGGAAGTTGATATTCCAAAAGTTATTCTGATCTTTATGTATGTACTTATGTCATTATTTTTGTAACACTGATGTGTATGTTTATTTCTATTCTTTTGTAAAGCCCCTATTACTACGAATGTTATCTCTACTATTATGTTTTTAATGATGTATTTTGTACCTTTGTAATTGTATTCTTATGTTATAAAATTGTACTTGACACCAGTTCATCAAACTAAGTAACTTGTAAGTTACATTTCACTGCACACGTTTCTATTGGTCATAGTATCTGGACAATATGTGAACAGTAGGGACTGTTAGTGTTTGCACGTGTGTTAATAATTCAGCAAGGGACTGGTTAACAGCATTGCTGGTTCTCAGGACAATTCAAAAACTTTGTGAGTGCACAAGTGGTGGTTATGGACTTGTTATATTATCCGCAAGACTCTTCAATGGTGATTGTGTACATGCACAGTCACAACAGATGGCTGCTGGCCATCTCTACAAGGACTACAGTGGGTCTGCGCCTCTGGTGGCCCACCAGTACCATTATCTCTACAAGGACTGCAGTGGGTCTGGACCTTTGATGACTCACCAATACCATTATTTCTACAAGGACTGCAGTGGGTCTGCACCTCTGGTGGCCCACCAATACCGTAATCTCTACCAGGACTACAGTGGGTCTGCTCTGTGATGACCTACCCACCAATACTCTTCAAAACTTCGACTGACTCCGCTGTGGGTTTGCTCTGTTGTGGCCCATTACCTGTCAGCATGTCAAGAGTCAGCACTGTCTTTCCGTTGGAAGGACAACACTACTTCTTCAAGACTGCATGGAAATCCACTACGTCTGTGTGCATTGTCTTTTACTGCTCAGACTTTGAGAAAAACACTGCAAGGTGATGAATGATCAGGACTGTCTTTAGGGACTGTGAGAAAATTTTAGCTTTTGACCAACATTGTATCAATAAGTGTGTGCATTTGATTTATTTGTTATTGTAATTACGATTATGAAAAATTTTAACAAATATGTATTGCCCACTGCCCAACCCAAATTGTAAAATTTTTTGTGGGGAGCATGGGGGCTATGTAAGTAGGCTGTTTAGGTTTTTTTATTGGTAACGCCACCTCAGTATGAAAATCACCGGCTGTGCCGTGTGCAGTCTGTGGCTGCTTTGCATTGTTGTAATACTCAACCATTGTAGTGTTAGGCAGCTGGCTGTGAACAGCGCGTAGCGTTGCGCAGTTGGAGGTGAGCCGCCAGCAGTGGTGGATGTGGGGAGAGAGATGGCGGAGTTTTGTAATTTGTCATGATATCAAGGTAAATACATTGTTTGTTCTCTATTAATATCTTTCATTTGCTAACTATCCCTATCAGTAGTTAGTGCCTTCCATAGTTTGAATCTTTTATTTAGCTGGCAGTAGTGGCGCTTGCTGTATTGCAGTAGTGGGAGTAACCAAGATTTTTGTGAGGTAAGTGATTTCTGAAAAGTACAGGTTAATGTTAGTCAGGGCCATTCTCTTGTAGAGAATTTTGAAAGTCAGATTGCGTTGCGTTAACAAAATATTGTGTGTGGAAAGTCAGATTGCGTTGCGCTATAAATATTGTGTGTCAGGTTAAGGACAGTCGTGTATATTGTTCAAAAGGGGACGTTTCAACTTTTAAATGCATGTTTTTTGCTTGTAGGGAAATTTACCAGAGATCTTCGATATTCTCTGTCGTGCTAACCTGGACTCCCCAGAATCCGAAAATCCAACTGCCACCTGTCGACAGCCGGGTTGTGTACCACCTGGGATAAAGTTGACTTTGCTTGCATAGTTTACGTTTGCTTGTGTTTCATTGGTTGTGCTTGGGTGATACCAGGACCGGACAGGACCAGAGGGTGTTGAAGCCTTTGAAAGCAAATATTTTCAGCCAAGCTCATTGAGCTAACACGGTGACCAGAGTAACGGTGATTTTCACTCAGACGTGTCTGGATTTTGCGTTCAACGGATTGAGTAGCCGTTCAGGATTGTGTTAGTATTTGGTTCACCCCTAGTATTTGATTTCCTCGGTACCACCCATATGGGGGAGGGTTTCCACTATCCGCCACACGCGATTAGTATTATTATTATTATTATTATTATTATTATTGTCATTATGTCTCAGCAAATCCCATATGGTGTATCTTCCCACCACTGAAATAGATGTGTATTGTTCGATTCAGTATTTCCATCACATAAATGTGGTTTATAATTACGTTACATTGCTACTAGTAGACATATTTCTCACTTTTTCTTAGACAGTTGCTACCTGTTACTCCATCATAGGAATTTATGTGCGAAGCATTGTTGAAATACAGACGTTCAAATTATCCGATTTCTGTAATTTCATTTCGATACCAGATCGTTCTAATCGGATTCAGCCAGGTAGTCTTAATGTGGATATCCGACCACGACTGTCATCATATGATAGACTGTGTAAACCACATTCTTTATCGGACTGTTGAATATAGATCACTTATCTATGACAGGACCTGAATTCTTAAACACTGTGGAAAATAATAATCCGATGTGCTTATTACAAATACGTTATTCCAATATAAATATGTGAACTAACGAGATAACAGTTTATTTACAGGAGCAGAACTAATGTTCAAATGTTCAAATGTGTGTGAAATCGTATGGGACTTAACTGCTAAGGTCATCAGTACCTAAGCTTACACACTACTTAACCTAAATCATCCTAAGGACAAACACACACACCCATGCCCGAGGGAGGACTCGAACCTCCGCCGGGATCAGCCACGCAGCTCATGACTGCAGCGCCCCTGACCGCCCGGCTAATCCCGCGCGGCTACTAAAAGTATACTCGTCCACAAAACCCATGTGGACAATTATCTGATAATCGGTCAAGCTTTGCTTTGTCGCAGCTCTTTAGGACAAAAGAATGGACAGCTCCCTGCTTTTTGCGTTTCCGATAGCGCCTACGATAAGAATCTGGTGTCATATTATGTTTCAGAGCCGTAAACTGTTTATTTTTTCACCTCATACTAAAACAAAAGCTATGATATGAGACGAGGAAATGACTTATATGCTTCTCAGGAACTTAAGTTTTTCGCGTTAATTTTCTCACTTCATTCTAAAACAAGGACGTTAATATGAGAAGAGGAAGTGAAATATACGCTTCCAAGACATATTATTTCCTTGTGTGCTACTACTGCATACATGAAAGCCCTGCAGTTAATTTTTGTATGTTGGATAAATTTTGATATCACCTCACATTCCTTTGTGAGAAGGTTCCTATTTTCTTAGGATTCAAATAGAGTGGACATTTCATCACTGGTTAATATTCTCATGACTAATGACATGATACCCGTTGCAATTGCTCCATGGCACCTGTGAGTAGAGTCTCACGTTGGTTACTATAAGAACACGCAGGCAGTGATATCCGCTCACTGCAGTCAGAGCCAAGGTGATTTCTTTCTGTTTATGGCGAAGCGTCTGCTGCAGTGTCCACGCTCAGCCAACATAAACAAATCGCGGCGGCATTGGGCAGTGCTGATTGCTGCGCTTGTCGCAGGCCTCGACAACAAGAGCGCACTCTCTGCTAACGATACTATGGAGTTAATACATCTTACTTAACGTAATATGCAGGACGTGGGTTAGGTGAAAATTCAGTTTGTAACTTCCCATCGCATTAACATACTTTACAGTCATATTTGATGCCCGGTTGTCTGTCTGATGTTAATAGTATTGATTCAGATTGTGCATTAACACGAAAACTCACTCACACACACACACACACACACACACACACACACACACACACGCACACACACATTGATTCCAGTGAGGGTGACAACTACTGTGTGTTGAACAACACATGCACCAGTCAGTTCCTCAGTTGGCGTCGAGTGGATGAGTTTTTTCAATTACCTTGCATTGCAAGAATTGTATGTAAGAGCCTGAAAGTAAATGGACTTGTATCCTAAAGAGCTGCGACAAAGCAAAGCTTGACCGATTATCAGATAATTGTCCACATGGGTTTTGTGGACGAGTATACTTTTAGTAGCCGCGCGGGATTAGCCGAGCGGTCGGGGCGCTGCAGTCATGAGCTGCGTGGCTGATCCCGGCGGAGGTTCGAGTCCTCCCTCGGGCATGGGTGTGTGTGTTTGTCCTTAGAATGATTTAGGTTAAGTAGTGTGTAAGCTTAGGTACTGATGACCTTAGCAGTTAAGTCCCATACGATTTCACACACATTTGAACATTTGAACATTAGTTCTGCTCCTGTAAATAAACTGTTATCTCGTTAGTTCACATATTTATATTGGAATAACGTATTTGTAATAAGCACATCGGATTATTATTTTCCACAGTGTTTAAGAATTCAGGTCCTGTCATAGATAAGTGATCTATATTCAACAGTCCGATAAAGAATGTGGTTTACACAGTCTATCATATGATGACAGTCGTGGTCGGATATCCACATTAAGACTACCTGGCTGAATCCGATTAGAACGATCTGGTATCGAAATGAAATTACAGAAATCGGATAATTTGAACGTCTGTATTTCAACAATGCTTCGCACATAAATTCCTATGATGGAGTAACAGGTAGCAACTGTCTAAGAAAAAGTGAGAAATATGTCTACTAGTAGCAATGTAACGTAATTATAAACCACATTTATGTGATGGAAATACTGAATCGAACAATACACATCTATTTCAGTGGTGGGAAGATACACCATATGGGATTTGCTGAGACATAATGACAATAATAATAATAATAATAATAATAATAATAATAATAATAATAATAATCGCGTGTGGCGGATAGTGGAAACCCTCCCCCATATGAGTGGTACCGAGGAAATCAAATACTAGGGGTGAACCAAATACTAACACAATCCTGAACGGCTACTCAATCCGTTGAACGCAAAATCCAGACACGTCTGAGTGAAAATCACCGTTACTCTGGTCACCGTGTTAGCTCAATGAGCTTGGCTGAAAATATTTGCTTTCAAAGGCTTCAACACCCTCTGGTCCTGTCCGGTCCTGGTATCACCCAAGCACAACCAATGAAACACAAGCAAACGTAAACTATGCAAGCAAAGTCAACTTTATCCCAGGTGGTACACAACCCGGCTGTCGACAGGCGGCAGTTGGATTTTCGGATTCTGGGGAGTCCAGGTTAGCACGACAGAGAATATCGAAGATCTCTGGTAAATTTCCCTACAAGCAAAAAACATGCATTTAAAAGTAAACATCGATACCTTGATCCAAACACGAAAACTAAATAATCTCACAAAAGAAATGGACCGACAAAAAATTCTCATCCTTGCACTTCAAGAACCACGACTAACTGACAATGAAACCGTGCATTAGGGAAACCATTGCATCTTCAAGAGCAGAATACAACAAAAGGTAACGAAAGGCGTACCAATCTTCGGCATTGCATTTCTCGAACACCGATCTATCAACTCTGTCAAAGAAATCACACCGATCGACAATCAAAAGGTTCCAATGGCTCTGAGCACTATGGAACTTAACAGTGGAGGTCATCAGTCTCCTAGAACTTAGAACTACTTATACCTAGCTAATCTAAGGACATCACACAAATTCATGCCCAAGGCTGGATTCGAACCTGCGACCGTAGCAGTCGCGCGGTTCCGAGCCAAGAACCGCTCGGCCACCGCGGCTGGCCCGTCAACAAGCGACTTATGACTATGGTCATTCAGAGCCCCAGTAAAACATATACACTCATCAATGCACGTGTCCCCACCAACTGCGACGGCCGGAGTGTTCGAGAGGTTCTAGGCGCTACAGTCTGGAACCGCGCGACCGCTACGGTCGCAGGTTCGCATCCTGCCTCGGGCATGGATGTGTGCGATGTCCTTAGGTTAGTTAGGTTTAACTAGTTCTAAGTTCTAGGGGACTGATGACCACAGCAGTTAAGTCCCATAGTGCTCAGAGCCATTTGAACCATTTGAACCCACCAACATCGAAAATAAGAAAAACACCGACAATGTTGAAAAATTCTGGAACACACTCGAAAATACCATGAGCAAAATTCACCAAGATGACGTGAAAATACTAATGGGAGACTTCAACTCTATTTGGGACAGAAAAAACGTGTAGAAAAATCATTGGTACAAATTCAACACACCGAAACGCTTAGACTAACGTCACACGTCTGACTGACATTTGCCAATTGAACCACAAAAGGATGTCTTCCCGCTTTAAGAAAAAACCAGTCCCCAGGTAACATGCTTAGTAACCAGGTGCAAGCTGCTTTTGTTCGCCTTTCGAGACTTGCTGAAAGCCAGATTTTTAATTCTTTTGTAGCACAGCTACAAGCAGGCAGATAAAAACTTAATAAGGGAATCGTAAGACAACGCTCGAGCAAAATTCTTCTTGCTACTTTCAGTAACTCTTAGTGTCAGAGTGAAAACCTTACGGTACTGCCAGATTCATAATGCCACTTTTGTTTTCTGCCGACATTTTTTTGTTGTTGTGAATACATAATTTTATCTATGAAAAGCCCCATTTTCATAACACTTACGAATGGTACAGGAAATGAAATAAATACAGATCTTTTCTAAGTGTAAAGTCTGTAATATCCTACTAATTCGTGTTAAAATAAGCCCAATTGTCTCACAGAAACTTAATGCTTTATTAAGATAGACTGCCGTCGTGATGTTTCTGTATTAAGCTGACTTTAGTTTGTATTAGTACAGTGAATATTTTAATTGCATTTTCCATTAGTTTACTAAACGCAACAGTAATTATCAAAGAGAAATTAATTAGCAGCAGAATTTTCTTTCACGATATCTAAAACGATTGACAATGCTAAAGTTGTTTACAAATTCTACGCCTGTAGAAACCTACTTGTTCTAACGATGTCAATAAACCAGAGTAGTTTTAAAAGTATTTTCGTCTAGAAATGAATTGCCTTGACGGTTGATCGATCTAGAGTGGGAAAGGTAAAATTTTACAAATATATGACGAGAGGGACAAGTGCTTGAGAGAGGACTTCCCTATCAATACAAATGTGCCTGAGAGACGACTTTCCTATCAATCTCCTGGATAGTTTTGTTTCTCAAATCAACATAGTGCGTTATCATGCAGTAGCACAGGTGATGTAGTTTTGTTGCTCGATTTTCTTACACTGTGACCGAAAGGTGACTCAGTTGTTGGCAACAAATTCCAGCTGTGTTGCACACACCCTGGGGGCAGAATTCGTAGCCCAAAACACACTTTTGGATTTATCAGATGTAAAATAATATGTTCACGCAACTCTTTCCTCGAGTTTACGTCTTTTGGTGGGGCTCAGCCTTTCATTTCTTCTTAGGAAGTTAACGATAAAGGCATCATAACACGTCACCAGTAACAGTACTGCATAGGAATGCTCGATGAGTGACCTGATGACGTTCAATAATAGTTACTCTGTTGATTTTTGTTGTTTCGAATTAGAGCATGCAGTACTCCTACACCAGACTTCTGAACATTGCCTGTTGAATGCAAATTCAAGTGGTTCATAATTATTTTAGTAAATTCACTCGATATTTTTATGTCCTTTAAATTACATTTGCTACATGATTCGCATTGAAGACGTAGGAAATGTATGTTATTTGGTCCGGGAAGCACGTTCCAACAGAAACTGATGCTTACATTGACATTTATGTTGCGAATTAGTCGTCTTATCCATCACATGGATAACGAGGATGCTCCGTTTTGCTACAGTTGTTTCATAGCTAACAAGGGAACCTCCCCATCGCACCCTCCTCAGATTTAGTTATAAGTTGACACAGTGGATAGGCCTTGAAAACTGAACACAGATCATTCGAAAAACAGGAAGAAGTTGTGTGGACCTATGAAAAAAATATTCAAACCAAACAAACTGAGTAGTCCGTGTGCATGATAAGCAACATCAAGGATAGCTTGAGCACGGGAGCGCAGTGGTCGCGTGGTTAGCGTGAGGAGCTGCAGAACGAGAGGTCGTTGGTTTAAGGCTTCCCTCGGGTTAGTTGTTTGATTTTTTTTATTTTCAGACAATCATCACCACACGTACTGTTATTCAACAAATGTAGGAAATAATCATACAAATGTTCGACAATCGTTCGATCCCTTAAGGAACTTTCCGATGCCTTACAGTTCGGAAAATATTCATTGACATTGTTATTGGAGTCACGAGCTATATTTGCTGGATTCATATTGCCCACGCAATGCATCGCACGTATTTAATGCACTCTCGTCCAAATTAGCGAACAGTTAACTGCCAGCCAGGGAGCCTCATTAGCAGGAATACTCTCTCTTCCGTGCGCTATAGTCGACTGACGTCATGTCTTTCGATGTTTTTTAGGTGTAGCGTCATCATACTACGGCGCGGTTACCTCGCATCGGACAGACGGACGGACAGATAATAATTGTCTGAAAATAAAAATTAAACTTTTCACTCCTGGGAAAATTTGACGGAAGGACCTCTCGTTCCGCAGCTGCGTGCGCTAACCACGGGATCACGGCGCTCCTGAGCTCACCCTATCCTTGATGTTGCCTATCTTGCGCGTGGACTACTCAGTTTGTATATTTTGCTTATTTTTTTCATACTTCCACACAACTTCTTCCTGTTTTCTCGATTGATCTGTGTTCAGTTTTTCAAGGCCTATCCCCTGTATCAACTTATAACTAAATCTGAGGGCGGTGCGATGGGGATGTTCCCTTGTTAGTGGTATTGTGTGTTGGTGGCGTTGCCAGTTTACATACTGTGCATGTGACTCACAATAAATGCGTTGGATTCCTCCTGTGATCAGTTTACTTGAAAAACGTTTGTTGTCATCGTAATTTGTGTAACTGTCTCTCCGACTTCCAATTTGACAATTTGTGGAAAAATTGTTTACCTTCTTAGTCCTAGTTTCAAACATTGTCTGATAGAAAATGTAGGCATGAAGGAGTCTGTAAAAGGAATTAATCGCTATTATAGCAAACTTTTGAATCCACTGGACACTTGAATTCTATATATTGATTCTGAGAGTTTTGTTATTTCTCTTGTTATTTACTGTCCCAAAGTCATCCGTGAGAATAAAATTAAAGGCAGTTGGATTAGGTTCCTGATCTATAAACTGTGATTTAATATTCTGCGCTGCTAAATAAATTTTGAAGGTTGTATTCTTTACGTAAAACAGAGTATCGATGTCAGTCCTAGGATTGACGATAAACTTCAGAAATACAATTACGGAAAAGTGACATATCGATTACGGCTACTCACCATCAACAATAGTTGTTACCCATTGTTTAGTATTTGCTATTTTACCGTCGTTACCCTTTAGAGGCCAACCTGATCTTTCCACAGTGCCATTTTTACTTGCTTCTTAATATGTCCTATAACTACAGATTTGTTGAAAATATGAACTGTTAAATACGCTATTCCACAAATTAAAAACTTCCAGTTATTCTTCATATCTTGAAACTTACTACCGTTGACTTTCACTGAAGGAAAGATACGTAATAATAAAATGAAATCAAAGATTAGAATGTCGAAGCATAGTGTGAATGGTTAAAATGAAATGAACTAAAAATCATCTTCTTGTCTAAAACACTTTACTCTTCCAGAGAACTTCGGTACCTCTCAAAATTTTTTCAGCTCTGATGTTTAGCCACATGTGGAAAAATAGCGGGTCTCATGATGCAGCACTGTTTAGCCGTCACAAAATAAAGCCTCAAAAATCAGTAAATAAAATTATTCTTGTACGGTTTCTCCGAATCGCATATACCTACCGCCCTTTGCTGCGACAACTACTCAAAGTCTATTGGGTATTTGATTTTGTTCTGCTTTTTCGGGCCTCCTTACCTCTCCTTCTAGCCCAACCTTTGTTCTGCAATTACGTCTTCATCGGGGAGCTTCTCCTCAACATTTTTATTTTGTGCTGAACTGTTTTGTACCCTTCTTGCATACACACGTGTGTCACGTATTTTATAGAGACTGAATGAATATATAAGGTGAGTATTTCTTCTCTTATCAAATTAAATATTACATATCTTGCTGTGAATTAATTTGTTTGTCCCCATTCCACTTATTGCGTTTCCTTGAAATTATATAAAACATAAGTCTGTAAAAAAAAATCGCGTATAGCCTCCTTTGGCTTCCACAACAGCTGGAAGTCTGTTGGGCATTGAGCCCACAACTCGAGCCACAGAACTAGGAGATTCAAGTAACTCATTCCAAGCTTCATGAATTTGCTGATTTGTCGTGCGTTGACAAATGGGTGGTTCTCACTGAAACGGCGTATCTGCTGATCCTGAGCTTGCGTTGTTTTGCGGCGACGGCCATGAGGCCTCCCATTCAAGTTACCACTCTCTTCCTTTCGTCTGATCCACCTGGCTACCGTCGACTTGTGAAGACCCATAGTTCTCGCTATGTCGGCATTTGAAGATCCCTCTGCATGGAGTATTATAGCGCCCTTGTCTGCCTCAGCCAGATGGGCCATTTAGCGTTGACTGAATGATTCGTCGCGGTTAATATTGGCTGCGGAAACAGCGCTGGCAGGAAACAGACTGCCTCCTCCAAGATGGCAGCCGCAACGCAGTGGCCAAGTATGTGTAACACGGAAATCGATGGCATAAAAGACAGATCGCAAGCCCGTGCCCGTGTCATTACATAGTGGAGCAACTTAGAATCTCTAATTTTTCTCAGAAGTGACTGGTCCACTCTTGTCATGTCTTATCCTGATAAATATTACATGAAATGAAATGTTTACGTTTTGCATATGCGGCAGGCCTGACGCAAGAAACATTTCTGAAATATCTGAGGCAACCTGAAGAACACTTCGTGAATATTATCTGTAGAAGGTTGCCTTATAAGAAGGAAAACGTGTTTATCCCCGCTCGCCGTGTTTCCAGGTGGCGCAGTTTACTCGGAGGCATACATAATTCTCGCCGGGCGTAAGAAGCGACTCGACGAGCGAGGGGAACTCGCCAAATGTCATAGGCTGATTGTCCCGAAACTTTGCTCAGTGAAGGAGAGGACAAAATAAGCGAACATGTGTTTCGGCTTATCTGCAGACACTCGACCGTTTCCGAGAAAACGACGGTCAAAGTTATCAACGCGCTGTTGCTCTAGTGTAGATACCTTCTGCAGCCGAGAACGCAATTGAAGCGGTGGCTACCGTCGTTCCTTCTTAACACTGATTCCCGTGTTCGATACCATATTGGGTTTTTTAATTATTTTATTTTCCTGCCTCTCTATCAGAATTATCTACGAATGTTTTTTTCTAAGTTATGTTGAAATAATGTTGTCATTATTCGCCAATTAACTTTATGTGTAATTAATGAATTAAAAAGTAATAAACGAATGAGACAAGCTGATCTAACATCATCTGGGCTGCCTCATGTATCGTTATAACCAAATATTTTATAAATGTTAATCTACATTCAGATCCGATGATGGCACCTTTAGTGTGTTGAAACCGGTTATCCAGTAAACAATATTTAAGCGATCTTGGCTTCTGAATTATTTCTACAACAGAGTGATCGCCCCACTACGCACTGTGTGTTCCCTTTTTAACTTATTTCTTTACACAGTAAATTAACTGACGAATAACGACAACAGTGTTTCAACATAAATTGGAATAAACATTCGTAGATAATTCAGAGAGTGAGGGGAAAAAAAAGGAAAAACCGGGTTTCGAACTCGCAGCGCAAAGTTCAGAAATCGCTATGGTAGCCGCAGAGCCACCGCTCCAGTTGAATGCTTACCCGCTAAGAGGTGTCTACACTATAGTAACAGCGCATTGAAAACTTTGACCGTCGTTTTCTCAGAAGCGGTAGAGTGTAAGCAGATAAGCCGAGACACGTGTTCGCTTATTTTGTCCCCGCTTTCACTGAGCGAAGTTTCAGCAAGATCGGGGTATTTCCTCGGGAACACAGGAAGAAACCATAGTAATAATGTAATTCAAGGCTCGCAGGAAAAGATTTAAGTGGTCCTTTTTCCCGCACACTGTTAATGAGTGGGACGGTAGAGAAATAACCCTAACCTTCTGCCAGGCACGTAAGTCCGGATTGCCAAGAAATCCTGTTGATGTAGTCATGTAGATGTAACGACGAAATTATGTTTTAATTACGACATGTGACTTTCATTTGATTTAAACATCGAAGTTGTTTGCTGTTTCAAAATGGTTCAAATGCCTCTGAGCACTATGGGACTCAACTGCTGTGGTCATAAGTCCCCTAGAACTTAGAACTACTTAAACCTAACTAACCTAAGGACATCACACACATCCATGCCCCAGGCAGGATTCGAACCAGCGACCGTAGCAGTCGCACGGTTCCGGACTGCGCGCCTAGAACCGCGAGACCACCGCGGCCGGCTCGTTTGTTGTTTATTTACTTTTTGTTCAATAGTTTCAGGCATATACAAACACCTAGGCGCGTTAAATTGATATTGAAATAAAGTGTCATGCGTGGACCAATAACAATAAATTCCCACCTACTTGTTATAGTACTGCAGTATCTGCCAGCGTCTTCAGAAGTGGATATCGCATACGAAGTTCCTAGGGTGTTTGTAATGGATATTGCAGACGACTTCGACAAAGTTTGAATGTAGCTTCGTAAAAGTTCCGTGATCAAACGATCTGAGTTGCTGGAGAATACAGTTTATCCTCACTAGACAGTATATATTATCATTATACATGAGGTGAGTAGGGTTTCGCCGCGTTGCGGTGGCCGAGCGGTTCCAGGCGCTTCAGTGACGAACCGCACGGCTGCTTCAGTCGCAGGTTGGAATTCTACCTCGGGCATAGATGTCTGTGATGCCCTTAGGCTAGCTAGGTTTAAGTAGTTCTAGGTCTAGGGGCTGATGACCTAAGCAGTTAGGTCGCATAGTTCTTGAAGCCATTTTTTGACCTTTCGCGTAAATTTTCTTTACATAAACCGTCGTATCTTTTGATTGCGTTGACATAGAAGCTCACTTTTTTACACCAGCAAGGGACCGGTTACAGCAAGAAGTGCGATACATTTCCGCTTATTATGTCCACCCGTTCTGGAGGTAAACGGGTTTTAAGGGTTGGGTAGACCGATAGACGGTCAAGAAAGTGAGACTAGTAGGGTTCCGTTTTTACCGGTTTAGGTGACGAAATCCTAACAACGAAAACACTGAAGATGAGGGCCGCATAAATAACACCCGCTACTCTTTATTCGAAATGTTCTAGTTGTTGTCGATAAATAAGCATATTAGTCGTAGCTACGTTTTCGATCCAAATCACGTTTACAGGAATGCAAATAGAATGTATTTGCCTATACACGTGGTAATTCACATCCCAGTATTAATGCCACCGCGTTTTAGAAGTACGAACATTCTCATTGCTAGCTAGCTTAAGAAACACTTCTGCTAATGAACGTTTTCTGGCTGTGGCGAGTCTAGTGGAGAATTCGAAACAATGCAGAATACGTTTGGCAGCTATGTAGCCGTTTATTTCCTGGGGTGGTGCAGAATTATCCTACAAAATTTACTCTCTAATAACAGTAATTTGTTATTTCGATAAACATCCCGAATGATTGTCACATAAGCGGTGACATAAAGGAAGAAAATTCATGTTTTTGAGTCCAGAAAGCTCTATGCAACAGAAACTGCAGATTTTCATTTCGAAATTGCCTGCTTGTTCATGTCTGGGGTAATAATAGAGGGCTGTTTGCCTAGGTTGTCTGCTAGCATAGTGAAAGGAAGGTCTGGTTTGTTTTCGGTTCTAATCTCTATGGAGGCAGGTAGAATATCAGTAAAGCAATTTTAAGAAATTCTCGCGCACCCAATACGTTTTATCGCTACCTTTATTCTGTACTGGCGCCCTGTGCATGTCAATATGACACTCTTGTAGAATTTCATACATGTTACTGCCTACTTTTTCCGCTTCTGTCAATAATGGAATTGACTTAAGCGTGGGGACTGATGACCTTCGCTGTTTAGTCCCCCTTACACATCCCAACAACAACCACCACTTAAGCGTGGCACTGAATGATTTTTAACTGAATTTCGTTATGAATCTTCACGCATTGCTAAATTTGCACACTTTCATGGTAGGTCAGCAACGGTAATCCAGTATGACTGGTCTGAACGTTGACACAGACCGTTTCGCGGCCGAATGCGGATAATATTTTGCTACTTCGTAACGATCTGGGGTTCTTTGTCTTACTGAAACAGTTAAGTCATCTCGATAAGTTGTAATTCATTTTTATTTGTCCAGTTCATACCAATTAGCGTTTGTTCTTTCAGTTCTGTCTTATATTTACGTGTTGTATTTAACACACTAATCAGCATTAATATAGTCTTAGAAATTATGGAATACAGTCTAAAAAAGTTCAGATAGTTTGTCAATTTCACGCCTGCGCATAGTATGTTGGTAGCACTTCGTCGCCTTGCCTGTTATGCTGTGTAGCAGACTTTAAAGCCGTGCGGATCAGCATAACGAAAAGGCGAGGGGTCTCGCTCGTTTTGTCCACGACTGTACCTCAAGATAGAGTCTCACTTGTATCATCCAGAATGCTGTATACCAAAGGACAATATAAAAGTTAAGTGTTCTAGTAGCTACGTTCTTTTCTTTATCACATTCATTACGAATCCTGTTCCAGACTTAACGCCAGACGGCGTGAGTTGACGCGTGCCCTTTCGGCTACTTCACTGTGGACTGGCTGCCTTAACAGTCCACTACATTAACGACCATAATGTCGTTGTGGCTTCTATGTCAGTGGAAGAAGCAAAAGAAACCGAAGAAACAGCGTAGGGTCTTCTTGTTTGGGAAAGCAAATATACGTGTCATTAATGATATCTTCATAGTCAGCTCCAAGCATTCACAGCGGGGCACAAAGATATTGAGCATCTTTGGTCGGAATTTAAAGGTATTGTACACCGCCGGCCGCTGTGGCCGAGCGGTTGTAGTCGCTTCAGTCCGGAACCGCGCTGCTGATACGGTCGCAGGTTCGAATCCTGCCTCGGGCATGGATGTGTGTGATGTCCTTAGGTTAATTAGGTTTAAGTAGTTCTAAGTCTACGTGACTGATGACCTCAGATGTTGAGTCCCATAGTGCTTAGAGCCATTTGCATTTTATTGTCCACCACGTGCTAGAGAAATATGTGCCTAGCAAAAATATAGGGGAGGGAAGAGTTCCATCCTGTTGCAACAAACATGTTAGGAAGTTGTTGAGAAAGCAGAGAATTTTTCACAGTCGTTTTAAACGTAGTCATTGCCCCGCTGACATATAGAAATTACGCGAAATGAAAGCAACTGTCAAAAGGTCAATGAGAGATTCTTTTAACGAATTTGAAAGCAATATTTGATCTGCAGATTCTAAAAATAACCCAAAAAAATTTTGGTCCTACGTAAAATCTATGAACGCTACAAATAATTCAATACCTTCTCTTCCTGACAGTACTGGTAATGTAACGGATGATGATAATCAGAGGGCCGAAATTCTAACCTTAGCTTTCCAAAAACTCGTTTACAGTAGAGGACTGCAGCACCATTCCCACTTTCAACTGTCGAACAAACGCAAAGATGGCTGACATAGTGTTTAGTGTATCTGGGATTGTAAAACAGTTAAGATCCTTAGATGCCAGGAAGGCATGTGGTCCAGACGGTATCCCCGTAAGATTTTATGTTGACTATGCTACAAATATAGCACCATTCTTATCCATCATCTACCAGAGATCATTGGAACAGCGGAAAGTTCCACAGGACTGGAAGAAGGCTCGGGTCATAGTAATCTATAAAAATGGTAGAAAATCGGTTGCACGTAATTATCGGCCAGTTTCACTGACATGGATTTGTTGTAGAATCATGGAACATATATTGTGTTCAGACATAATAACCTTTCTAGACTCTGAGAAGCTCATCTGCGGAAACCAGCACGGTTTTAGGAAACAGCGGTCATGCGAGACACAGCTGGCCCTCTTTGTGCATGATATACAACAGGCTCTAGATACCGGCTCCCTGGTTGATGCCATATTCCTCGACTTCCGAAAGGCGTTCGACTCAGTTCTACACTGTTTCTTGCTCCAAAAAGTGCGCGCTTACGGTCTATCCGGTGACATATGCGGTTGGATAGAAAGTTTTCTAACAGACAGAGAGCAGTATGTCGTCCTGAATGGGGTGACTTAAACAGAAATAAGCGTAATGGTACTGATAGCTGCATTACACTGTTTGCCGATGATGCTGTAGTCTACAGGAAAGTAATGTCACAAGAAAGTTTTGAACAAATCAATGAAGATTTGTAGAAAATAATTGCGTGGTGTAATGAATGGCAGTTATCTCTCAATATTAGTAAGTGTAACCTACTACGTATAACAAGGCGAAAATCCCCATTAATGTAAGACTACAAAATGAATGCCCAGTCTTTGGAAGCGGTAACATCCGTCAAGTATCTGGGTGTGACTATTCGAAATGATCTCAAATGGATTGATCAGATTACACAAGTAACGGGCAAGGCGAACTCAACACTGCGGTTTATTGGTAGAATCCTGAAGCGATGCAGTCCTTCAACAAAGGAAATTGCTTACAATACGTTAGTTCGTCCAGTCTTAGAGTACTGTTCGTTTGTATGGGACCCTTACCAGTTGGGTCTGATTCAAGAGATTGACAGGGTCCAAAGAAGAGCTGCAAGATTCGTGACTGGTACATTTAGCCATCGCTAGAGCGTTACAAATCTCATAGAAAGTTCGAAGTGGGACACACTTGCAGACAGACGACGCGCTAAACGGAAGGGGCTGCTCACTAAATTCCGAAATCATATCTTCGCCGTGGATGTAGAGCATATATTATTACCACCAACTTTCAAATCGCGCAATGATCATCATTCAAAGATAAGGGAAATTAGAGCTCGTACTGAGGAATTCAGACAGTCGTTTTTCCCTCGCGCGATCCGCGAATGGAACAGTGGGGGGGAAATATGACTTTGGAGCGAATTGCACCCTCCTCCACACACCAATTGGTGGCTAGCGGAGTATATATGTAGGTATGTAGACATGGTCAGTCACAACAGACGTCCTTCCGCATCTCTCTTCATCGTGAATTTCCCTCCTTCCAGAATTGAAATTCCGTACGTATTTCGTCACATGCTGTCTTGACATTACGTCCTCCCCATAAACTGAAACAATTTCATGATGAATCGCAGCGGCGTTCATGCCCTTAGCATTTAGGTAGCGAATTACAGCCAGCACTACTCACTTGTCGGGAGCCTGAATGAGAACGCTCATTTCTAAGTCACCACAGCACTAATCAACGAGCTACTGATAGTTGGGAATGCTCGTTCCTTCCGCTGCCTTCCCGCTACACGGCAGTGCTACCAACGTCCCCCCACGGACATTCCATGCTAAAGCTACATGCCCTGTAACTTTAGTTTCCGGATAACCCTCACATCAGATATGTTTACGAGGGCGAGCTGGAAAATAGCGCCTCCCGAATTTTTCATGTGAAAACTCCTAAGCTTTTAATATAAAACATCTTTATTCTTAATGTCTACATAACTGCCGCCCTCTGCCGCAAGAGTGCTCCGAATTGTAGCTTGCAACATGGCAGTGTGTAATGTAACTGTGTCAATGCGTGAGAAACAGCGCGCTGTAATCGAATGTCGAATTTGAAGAGTTTGACCACAGATGTAGTACCCTCTCCTTCAGCATGACAATGGCAGACCACACACAAGCACTGCGACATCTGCAACAATCCGACGCCTTGGGTTCGCTGACATAAATCATCCTCCACACAGTTCCGACTTGGCCCCATCCCAATTTCAAACGTTTCCAAAACTTAAAGAACATGTTCCAGAACTTCACTCTGATAGTGATGAAATGTTGCAAGCAGTAACGTTGCTGTTTCATCAACAAAGTCAACGATTCTACAGTGACTGTGTCAACAAACTGGTCTCTCGTTGGGAGGAATGTGTTCGTCAGCAGGGTGATTATGTTGGGAAGTAAATATGTATTTGCGAAGAACAGATATTTACAATGTTAATAACGTCCGTTTTATTTAATAAGCTGTAAGAGTTTTCACATATGATATTCAGAGGCATTATTCAGAATGCCCTCATAGTTGTCCCTTAAGCTAACTGTACTGTGATGATGGTAAGTCAACTTAATTCTAGCGTTTACCATACAGAAATAGGCGTACACAAGTAGTGGGACAAATTTTGTACAAGCACATTTAGTTTGTGCAGGTTGCCTACATCAGGGGCAGGTATGCACTAAGGGGCAAACCTATGGTTTTCCTTTGATTGACATGTCATTAACCAATTGTTCTCCTTTGATTGACAGGTCCTTAACCTATTGTTCTGCTAAAACAATCCTTGATTTTTATTAACAGGCGGCCGGCCGAAGTGGCCGTGCGGTTAAAGGCGCTGCAGTCTGGAACCGCAAGACCGCTACGGTCGCAGGTTCGAATCCTGCCTCGGGCATGGATGTTTGTGATGTCCTTAGGTTAGTTAGGTTTAACTAGTTCTAAGTTCTAGGGGACTAATGACCTCAGCAGTTGAGTCCCATAGTGCTCAGAGCCATTTGAACCATATTAACAGGCACTTAACCTAATGTCCACCCTCCCCCCATCCCCTTCCCCCCCTCAGGAAACCTCCCCCCTCGCTGCTACAGGTACACTTTCAGGTCTGAGTTACTGGACAGCCCCTCTCACTCTTATCAATTTGATTGACTACTTAATTAAATTGAAAATTAATTAACCTCTCCCCCTCTGGTAAACCCCCTCCCCTCCCATCCTCCCTACCGGAAATTGGCGGGAAAAAGACTCAGTTGATCGATCATTTGGAGGAAATTCGATTGTAGTGTATGGAATACTGTTTAAACAATTTAGGCAATGAGTGGAATATTGTTTATTTAAACAATTTAGGGGATTAAAGGCAGTGGATGAAATAAAGTTTATTTATTTATTTAAAGAACGTTTCAGGAAATTGATAACTACCCCCACCACCCCATCTCCCCTCCTTTATGTGGAAATTGGCGGCTCTACATTGGAGAGAAAGTATCTCACAAAGGGGAAATTCAAGGGTACATTGTTCTTTTATAAGAAAAATCAGTTTTTCAGTACTTCGATTTCTCTTGCTCATCATTCTCTGCCGTTTGAAAAGATGCAGGTCTTGTAAGAAGTAATTACGTCGATCACATTTCTTGTTTCATTCCAATTGCGCAAGGAATACCATCATGAAACACACATCACACATAATTACACAGTCAAATATCTTTCGATCGCGAAGCACGCACTGCCCCCTGCCCCCCTGTCCACCGGACCGCACAGGACGCCACCGCATACGCCCCCAGGAGTAGGGGAACACCAGTGCCCCTGCGAAGTGACGACGCAGCCATCAGCTGCCGAGCCACGCACAGGTGTCAGTTCGGGTCCCGCAAGCATGAGGTGGCAGCTTCCCTTTTATACTTGACCTCTGAGAAATTCCTGTCGAAATACGTGTTCACCTAGGCACCATTGCTGGCGCGATGATGTACGTCTTTGTACCTGCGGTCCGGCGAGATGTTCACATAACGGATCACCCTCAGCGAAGTTTTCCAATGCGTGCATGCGCCAACGCAGCATATATACAATTGAAGTTCTTCGAGTGTTATACTGAGGTCACATGTCTATGTAAATAAGAGCCAAGTCACCCTCTGGGCTGCGCGGGCCTGTTTACCGATTCTGGCGCGATACCTCTCTACCTGTGCATTCTGACGTCACAGGTCACGTTATAGAAATCTGTTCCAATGCTTCCCAGAATAGCACAGGATGCATGCTTCCTAGCGATCCTAACAGGACATGCGAGCTGCGTCTAGCCATGCCACGCGAGGGATTTTCTCTGCCTCGTGATGACTGGGTGTTGTGTGCTGTCCTTAGGTTAGTTAGGTTTAAGTAGTTCTAAGTTCTAGGGGACTGATGACCATAGATGTTAAGTCCCATAGTGCTCAGAGCCATTTGAACCATCTAGCCATGCACGCGTTTTTACCCACCCAGCTTGGCTGACACATCACCACAAAATGGTCGGGTAGTGACTCACCATCTAAAAGGTTCTCAATGTTATATGGATGTCACGTGGTTATTTAAATAAGAACCAAGTCGACCTCTCGGAAATTGTAAAACGTCGCAGAAATAGTCAACGCTCGCTTTTGTAGGATCTTTCGTAAGGTCTCAGTTTGTCGCCGGCCGCGGTGGTCTAGCGGTTCTAGGCGCTCAGTCAGGAACCGCGCGACCGCTACGGTCGCAGGTTCGAATCCTGCCTCGGGCATGGATGTGTGTGATGTCCTTAGGTTAGTTAGGTTTAAGTAGTTCTAAGTTCTAGGGGATTTATGACCACAGATGTTGAGTCCCATAGTGCTCAGAGCCATTTGAACCATTTTTTTCTCAGCTTGTCTGCATGGAAATTCTTGTCCTAACAGCACCTGTTTACGAAAATAGCTCAGAATAACACGGAATGCATCCTTCCTGATGGTCCTAACGAGACATCACGTGTTTCCTTCCCGGAAATGGTGACGTCATGCTTCCAACATATGTCTCAGAAACAGTAAACGTTCTCACCTCTAAAAGCTCTCATTATGTCTGTGCACATTCGCGAAAACACCGTTAACCTTTTGAGTACTGCAGACGTAATATGCCGCGGCGCTCCACCTTGCCGCGGGGTGTGCGGACTTAGCTTGCCGCTGAAGTGGGCTTTCCCGTGGGCCCTGCAGACAGAATTCGCCGCGCGGCCTGGCCGGTGCTCGAGTCCTAATGACGGCTTATATCGCAGCCAGTTCCACTGCCTGTGGGCCTGCGGATGTCAATAGCCGCTCAGGGCTGCATGCCAGCCTGTTGCAAGTTCTTTTGTCCCGTGCACTCCCTGGGATGCATATACCCTATTTATTGTTCTGTGCCGCTGGCCCTGCTATCGCGGAAACATTCTGCTATGGATTTCGCAGTTGCTGTTCGACATTCGCGCTAGATGGTTCGTGTGATTTTCTGCATTCTGCTTCTGTGGTGTCGTTTAGGTATCTGCCGTTTCATCAGGATATTTAGAGTGCTGTCACTTTTGAGGTCCACAGACAAATGGCACATCGGCGTCGTTGCACTGACGAAGATACTGGAGATACTGACAAGGAGTGACAGTGACAGTGAGTGTGGCATCTTCAATGAATGTAGTGACGATGAAGATTCATCAGAAGAATCTCGTAGTAATACGCCTCCACGTACTTCACCTACTAGAGCTCGCGAGGACAGTTCTTCTTCAGATTCTGAAAGTGAAGACGAATCGATCCGTAAAAGGCCATGCCATAGTGAGAATGAGAAATTTGATTGGCAAAAACGTTATTTCACTCCAGCACTTCATGCATTTGATGACTCATCTTCAGGACATAATATCCAACTTGCGCCTGATTCAAGAGTTCTATCCTTTTTAATGCCTTTTCTATCAGAAGATCTGTTGAAATTTATAGCACTTGAAACGAACATATTTATAACTTTCACCGTGGCAAATACGTCGGAATCAGTTCGTTCTCGACTATCCACCTGGAAAGATACAGGTTTTGAGGAAATTGGTATTTGGCTTCTCATGGCTGGTGTTAAAAAGTATAGAATAAAAGAATATTGGTCCAGAGATGTACTTCTGAGTACTCCAATTTTTGGCGAAGTTATGTCCCGTTGCCGTTTTATGTTAGTTTTGAGAATGTTGCATTTTAGTGGCAATTCGGCAAATCGTGGAGATGACAGTTCGTTTAAAATTAGGTAAATAATTGATACAGTATGTGCGGCGTGCCACAGTGCATTTAATCCATATAGAAAAATCTGTGTCAATGATAGCTTATTATTGTTCAAAGGTCGCTTATATTTTAAACAATACATTCCTTCGAGTCGAAGTAGATTTGGAATCAAAACATTCGTGTTGTGCGACTGTAAAATTGGATACGTCCTGGATTTTATTGTATACACAGGTACAACAACAGAAATTGAAGTCCATAATTTGGGGAAATCTGGTGGTATTGTGTCAACACTAATGAAGCCATACCTTGAATGTGGACATACCCTGTATGTCGACAATTGGTATACAAGTCCAGCCTTGTTCCTCTGGCTTCACAACCAGAGAACAACAGCATGCGGTATTGTAAAGTCTTAGACATAAAAACTGGTCGCCGGCCAGCCGCCACAGAGACTAAGTCCGAAAATTGAGTCGCAAGTGGAAAAAGGTGTAACATCTGCAACACAACGTTTACTTTTGGTATAATAGAGGGGTGAACGCAGAGGACGTAGCTAGAAAGATTTGAACTGTGTTTGGAGCGAGGGCTTTTGGGAAAAATACGCCAAAGACCGTTCCGGCATGAATGATTTTCCACATTAAGGAAGTCTCGACTACTGATATATGTGATAGATTACCATTTTACCATCATGCGACATTTGCATTCGACAGGCAAAGTTCAGAAGTCTGGTGTAGGAGTACTGCATGCTCTAATTCGAAACAACAAAAATCAATGGAGTGACTATTATTGAACGTCATCAGGTCGCTCATTGAGCATTCCTATGCAGTACTGTTACTGGTGACGTGTTATGATGCCTTTATCGTTAACTTCCTAAGAAGAAATGAAAGGCTGAGCCGCACCAAAAGACGTAAACTCGAACAAAGAGTAGCGTGAATATAATATTTTACATCTGATAGCTCCAAAAGTGTGTTTTGGGCTACGAATTCTGCCCAAAGGGGTGTGTGTGACACAGCTGGAATTTGTTGGCATCAACTGAGACACCTTTCGGTCGCAGTGTAAGAAAATCGAGCAACAAAACTACATCACCTATGCTACTGCATGATAACGCGCTCCGTTGATTTGAGAAACAAAACTATCCAGGAGATTGATAGGAAAGTCATCTCTCAGGCACTTGTATTGATAGGGAAGTCCTCTCTCAGGCACTTGTCCCTCTCGTCATATATTAGTAAAATTTTACCTTTTCCGCTCCTGATCGATCAACCGTCAAGGCAAATCATTTCTAGACGAAAATACTCTTAAAACTACTCTGGTTTAATGACATCGTTAGAGCCTGTGGAATTCTACGGGCGTAGAATTTGTAAACAACTTTAGCACTGTCAGATTGTCTTAGATATCGTGAAGGAAAATTCTGCTGATGATTAATTTCTCTTTGATGATTAATGTTGCGTTTAGTAAACTAATGGAAAATGCAATTAAAATATTCACGGTACTAATACAAATTAAATTCAGCTTACTACAGAAACATCACGACGGCAGTCTATCTTAATAAAGCACTAAGTTCAAAAATGTTTCAAATGGGTCTGACCACTATGGGACTTAACTTCTGAGGTCATCAGTCCCGTAGAACGTAGAACTAGTTAAACCCAACTAACCTAAGGACATCACACACATCCATGCCCGAAGCGGGATTCGAACCTGCGACCGTGGTGGCCCCGCGCCCCAGAGTGTAGCGAAGCATAAAGTGTCCGTAAGACGATTGAGGTTATTTTAATAAGCATTAGTGGGATATTACCGACTTCTGACTTCGAAAAATTCTGTACTTCACTTCCTGTATCATTCGCAAGTATTATGAAAATGTGGCAATTCATAGATAAAACTGTGTATTCACTACAACAAAAATATGTCCTCAGAAAACAAAAGCGACATTATGAAATTGGCAGTACCGTATGGTTTTCGCTCTGACACTAAGGATTACTGAAAGTAGCAAGACGAATTTTGCTCGAGCGTTATCTTACGATTCTCTTGTTGAATTTGTATCTGCCTGCTTGTAGCTCTGCTACAAAAGAATTAAAAATCTGGCTTTCATAGAGTCTCGAAAGGCGAGCGAAAGCAGCTTGCACCTGGCAGCCAAGCATGTTAGCTGGGAACTGGTTTTTTCCTAAAGTGGGAAGATATCGTTTTGTGGTTGAATTGTTGGCAGATGCCTGTCAGACGTGTGTCGTTGGTGGAAGTGTTACCATGTGTTGAATTTGTACCAATGATTTTTCTATAGGTTTTTTCTGTCCCAAATAGAGAGTTGAAGTCTCCCATTAGTATTTTCACGTCATCTTGGTGCATTTTGCTCATAGTATCTTCGAGTGTGTTCCCGAATTTCTCGACATTTTCCGTGTTTTTCTTATTTTCGATGTTGATGGGGGCATGTGCATTGATATTTTTTACTGGGGCTCTGAATGAGCATAGTCATAAATCGATTGTTGATGGGTGTGATTTCTTTGACAGAGATGATGATAGATCTGTGTTCGAGAAATGCCATGCCGAAGATTGGTACGCCTTTCGCTACCTTTTGTTGTATTTTGCTCTTGAAGATACAATGGTTTCCGTAATGCAAGGTTTCATTGTCAGTTAGTCGTGGTTCTTGAAGAGCAAGGATGAGAATTTTTTGTCGGTTGATTTCTTATGTGAGATTATTTAGTTTTCGTATTTGGATCAATGTATGGATGTTTAGTTTTCAAATTCATATTTTCTGGTTGTAGGGAAATTTACCAGAGATCTTCGATATTCTATGCCGTGCTAACTTGGTCTCCCCAGAATCCGAAAATCCAAATGCCGCCTGTCGACAGCCGGGTTGTGTACCACCAAGGGTAAAGTTGACTTTGCTTGCACAGTTCATGTTTGTTTGTGTTTCATTGATTTGCCTGGGTGATTCCAGGACCGGACAGGACCAGAGGGTGTTGAAGCTTTGGAAGCAAATATTTTCAAAAAATGAGTCAAATGGCTCTGAGCACTATGCGACTTAAGTTCTGAGGTCATCAGTCGCCTAGAACTTAGAACTAATTTAACCTAACTAACCTCAGGACATCACACACATCCATGCCCGAGGCAGGATTCGAACCTGCGACCGTAGTGGTTCAAATGGCTCTGAGCACTATGGGACTTAACATCTATGGTCATCAGTCCCCTAGAACTTAGAACTACTTAAACCTAACTAACCTAAGGACATCACACACATCCATGCCCGAGGCAGGATTCGAACCTGCGACCGTAGCAGTCGCGCGGCTCCGGACTGAGCGCCTAGAACCGCTAGACCACCGCGGCCTGCAACCGTAGTGGTCGCTCGGTTCCAGACTGTAGCGCCTAGAACCGGACGGCCACTCCGGCCGCCTATATAGATGAACAGAGATATTATTTCATCATCTTAAATAGTCTCTATTATCTTTGATTGGTGCATATGTTATATCTGATTTATACTTTTTCGTGTTCTAAGAGTTCAATGAAATATTTGAGATAGTATTTGTGTCTGAATTTTTTATGTTTATTTAACATTTCTCGTGAGCATTTTCTCGTGTGTATACAGACTTCCCATTCTTCAACAATGTTCATTGCAGGAAGTCTTATACAGCCATGCACTTGGGATTCGCCCTTAACCACAATTCGAGTTGGAGTCTCTCATCAGTTACATCTAACCAGTGCGCACATAATGCACTATTGTAAGAACCGAGATGCAGTATTTTGGATTTAAAATTTTGTAAATTTGCAATAAGAACTTATGAGACCAAGCTCCTTAGGTCATCGGTCCCTAAGCTTAGACACTACTTAATCTAACTTACACTGACTTACGCTATGGACAACACACACACCCATGCCGGAGGGAGGACTCGAATCTCCGACGGTGGGCACTGTCGGGAAACAGCAGCCAACCTCTCTACAGCACCTATCTACACACTCTCCTCGTGAGACGCGAATTCCCATCTTTGCCGCATACGTGTAAATGTCCGAAAGAAAAGACACTACGAATCCGGGTTCGAACTTGATCAGGCACACATTTTCATCTGACGCCGTTGTTCTGTTTTAATTCCCATGACAGCCTGGACATCTGTCAAAAATGGTTCAAATGGCTCTGAGCACTATGGGACTCAACTGCTGAGGTCATAAGTCCCCTAGAACTCAGAACTACTTAAACCTAACTAACCTAAGGACATTACACACATCCATGCCCGAGGCAGGATTCGAACCTGTGACCGTAGCAGTCGCGCGGCTCCGGACTGAGCGCCTAGAACCGCTAGACCACCGCGGCCGGCGGACATCTGTCCTTCAATCTTTAACTGATTGACAAGGCTGTCTATTTCGATTCGTAGTGTCTGTTCTTTCTGAAATGTCCGAAAGAACACACACACACACACACACACACACACACACACACACACACACACATACACATTTTTATCTTAAGTGCGATTTGGAAAATGTTTGGCAACTCAGTGATAGTGCCGGACTGGAGCTGCACCAACCTACTCATTTCACAAGATATAGTTGTAATTTTCTGAACAATTCCTGTTTAATAAGTGACAGCAACAGTGTCTCTCACCGTTTACTTTGTCGGAAACCTGCTTCTTTCTGCCCTAGCCTATACTATAGCAATGAGTGATTGCTCACATTCTTGATACCTCACTGGATGTGCTACTGCAACTGTAGCCAAAGATTCAAATCCCGCTGGAAAAGTATGTTTCAAGTCAGATGGTTTTGCAGCTCCCCTGCTGTCATTGAAAACGATCACAACGACATTAAGTATAGGTATCTTATGAAACCCTTGAGTTCATACTGCGGTGCTGTGAAGATGAAAAAAGTAGTTTTTCACAATTATCAGATGACAGATGGAATTTGTCAGATTCCACTAATTATGATTGCATTATTAACTGTTGGTTCACAGGCGCTTTTCTGCCGCTTATTGTAACTGTTATTTGAATGTTAGAGATGGAAGAATAGAAACATCAAATTTTCGCCCCATGGGATGTTCGAATTAGCCTTAATTCTTCACGTTTCGAGCAAAGGCAGAGTATCCGTCAGGAAAGCTGACAACAATAAGCCAAGCCATGCCTGTCTTCTGGTGGATGTGCCAATGACAGTGATCTCAATAACAATATTGTACAGCAAAGATACATTGCCAACCCAACCACTGTAGAAGCTCCAAAATTGTGAATCGCATTTGGTGAATACGCTTTCAAGGTTTCGGTCCGATTAAGACAGTAAAACACAAATAATTGTCGCAGTTATTAATTTATGACATTTAGTTTGCATTCAGTGCATCGATGTATTACAAGTAATTGCACTCTAGCCCCTAAACCTAGTTACAGAAATACGAATAAGGTCCATTGACATATAATGAGGATCTTGCCACCCGCAACTTTGAGACGAAGCTATAGTCACTTCCGAGGTCACTTACAGAACACATCAGCTGGTATGCTTCCTGGCAGTATAACTGAAACTTGGAAACAGCGCAGAAAATGTTTGGCAACTCTGTGACCGACGAGTTACTTCATTGATGGCATCGAACTACCCTGCTAAATCCACTTGTTATTATCGTGTCATTTCAATTGAATACTGTGAGTGATTTTGTCTTGAGATGTGACATAAGGATATCAGTTAATGCTTTTGAGTCAACGAAAGTGGTTCCACACGGGAAATACAACTACTCTCGTCTCTTATGTTGCGATTTATCTGCCATAGCGGCTACTGAGCCAATAAGTACGACAAAGACCAGCACCTGTTCGCTAGCTCCTAGGTAAGACGGCACAGTAGCTCAGCATGTTCGGTCAGAGAGCTGATTGGCCTCTGTAATAAAAAAACTGAGTGGGAGGATCAACAAACGAATTCTAACGAATGTCATGTGACGTCCGCAATGACCAAACACAACGATCAACAACGAACAAAATGAAGGAAGAAAAAAAAAAAAAAGCGCTAGCGTTCGTTAAGAGCCGCACAGCGTGTTCGGTCAGAGGGTTAGCTGCCCTCTGTAATAAAAAAAACTAAGTTAATCGATCAACAAAGAACTTAAACGGATGTCTTACAACGTCCGTCCCGAGCAGATGCAACGAACGAAAGCGAACAAAATGAGATTTAAAAAAAAAAAAAAAAAAAAAAAAAAAGGGTAACTTGCTTGCCTGTCAGGGGCACGCTGCCTTTATTTATTCAGACAGCCAGGCAGCTCTGAAATCTCTATCAGCCCCTGCAACTAGATCTAAGGTCGTTACAGACTGCCATGAAGCATTTTCTTTCGGACATATCCGAAAGAACAGACGCCACACATATATCCATATACAGGGTGTTTCAGGGGGATTGGTATATATTTTAGCAGGTGGTAGTGCAGATGAATTGCATAAAAAAATTCCATATAAATGCATCTACTTTTTATTCAGTACAGAGATCAGCTGATAGTACGTAACCCTAACAAACTCAAAGAAAGGCAAATGAGGACATTCAAAGTTGATTTTCAAAAATTCCCCCACCATCTTTAATGCACATTTAACTTCTCTTGATAACACCACGTGTAGCTCTTCTGAGGTCGTCTTTGCGTTCTTTTATGAGGACTGCATTATTCATAATCCGAACGTTCAAATCGGCTCTTGGGTTTACTTTTTCTTTGTAGACTTCGCATTTAACCATCCCCGCAGGCAAATATCCAAAGAGATAAGGTGCGGGGACCTTGGAGGAAAAGAAAATTGCCCATGTCTAATGATCAATCTTCCGGTTAGGATTGGATAATGTGTCACCTGACGACTAGAATGTGCAGGAGCACTGTCATGCTGGAGAAACATACGCATTCTTGTAGCCAAATGAACCTGCATCTCGGTTCTTACAATAGTACAATAGGTCCGCACTAGTTAGATGTAACTGATGAGAGACTCCAACTCGGATTGTGGTTAAGGGCGAATCCCAAGCGCATGGCCACGAACAATTCGGAGAGGAAACTTAATGTCATCGGAACCTTGTTGAAGGACCATGACATGCGATCGTTAGAGCGACTGCAGAAAGCTCAGTTTATAAATACATACATACTTAGCAAAATATATGATGCCGCAGCAGTCTTACCGATACCGCAGGCCACTCCACATAAAATATTAGCTGTAGCGTCTTGGTATGTGTGGAAACAAAATATTTTCAAAGTATCCTCCCACACGGAGACTTTGCGGAGGCAAAACGGAGGACCTGGAATTAAAGACGTACTTTTAAATTAATACATGCCACTAAGACAGGCATCACGAAACTTCTGTTCCACTCGTTAAATCCTGGTGATAGGAACGCTCCTGTTAATGTAGCATGCCAGCATAGATTACGTCCGAAAGTACTATGGCGATTGGAGCTGTATAAGACTTCCACCAGCACAAACCAACACTAGAACCGTCTATAATTATATTACCAGAAATGGTCTTCACAAACCAATTTCGGTAAATTAACCTACAAAAAATCTGGAGGAACGTCTGGAAAAATATCAACAATAAAATTCTACCAACTAGAGTCAGTGCTGTATGGTGCGACGTTGTAAACGAAATCATACCCATAGCGGAACGATTATGGAAAATCAAACTGAGACCATCTCCATACTGCGACAAATATCGGCTTGTAGAAACTGTAGCGCACATCTTGTTATGTGAAAATAGAATCAGAATTTGGAACTGGACTAGGAAGAAATTAGCACTATCAACAGAACCGCAGAAAGTCATATACCGATAACTGAAGCTTTACAACCAGACTGGAAATGTTACCCGTCCGCAAAGAATAACAGTTATTTGTGGCTTCTGGGACAGTTTCTGTTTTACGTAGTAACAAAGAAAACTTAGAACTTAGAAGAGTACATGTTTTATATTACAGAAGAACATTTTCAGCTGAAGAAGAATAACAAATATAAGGAATGGTTTCAAATTTTTTTTATCTATTGCTTTATGTGGGCTACAAAGAGGTGGACAGTTTTACAGGTTAGAAGCAGAATATTATTCTTTCTTTTTTTTATTCCTGGAATATTCTTTTATGTTGGTTTTAAAATCAGAACTGTTTTAATTTGGCAAAACCCCTCAGGCTCCGAAATTTCTTTTATTTGTTGAAAAATACATGGCTTCGTTACAGACCTCATAAGCATCCAGTGCATAATAACTTAAACTGTGAATATATTTCTGAATGAATGTTTGTTATGTATTTTTCCGTCACGCTTTTCACTGTTATAAGTTATGTTCTACAATGAACGCACGTCATTGGAAGCGGCAATCTGTAATTTATTTTACCTTAATAACTACATCAATTGTGTTCTACAAATTAAAGTAATATATGGGTGCACACATGGAATACGCCCGCATCTCGTGGTCGTGCGGTAGCGTTCTCGCTTCCCACGCCCGGGTTCCCGGGTTCGATTCCCGGCGGGGTCAGGGATTTTCTCTGCCTCGTGATGGCTGGGTGTTGTGTGCTGTCCTTAGGTTAGTTAGGTTTAAGTAGTTCTAAGTTCTAGGGGACTGATGACCACAGCAGTTGAGTCCCATAGTGCACAGAGCCATTTGAACCATTTGAACACATGGAATACATGCGTATAATGCAGCTGCTCAGTGACAGGTATGGGGGAGACATTGTGGCCAGGCCTCGGATCTTCGACCCATCTCCTCTTTGCCTCCGCCTACCTGGTGCTAAAAGTCGTCTCAACTCTAAAAAAAAAAATAATAATAGTGCAGTGATCAGCACGTGTGTCTAGAAAGCAGGAGGTCCAGGTTCGAAGCCCAGTCGGTCACAAATTTTCATCTGCCGTCGTTGCTGTATTTCAACGCGCTGTGACAGTGAGGACGTCGATCCTTCGATATTATAGATGCAATTGTTTTTTGAGGCAATAGAGGTGATTTGCGAACATTTGTCTTGCCACCAATGTAACAGGACTTCAACGGCATCCAATCCTTAGTCATTGCTTTGTGCCAACGCTAGCCCATGTCATATATATACAAATCAGATTGTAGTTCATATTTAGTCAAGTAACGAATGGTCAGTATACAAGTATGCCGGCTGGAGTGGCCGAGCGGTTCTACGATCTACGGACTGGAACCGCGCGACCGCTACGGCCGCAAGTTCGAATCTGTCTCTGGCATGTATGTGTCTGATATCCTAAGGTTCAAGTTAAAAAAAAATGTGTGTGAAATCTTATGGGACTTAACTGCTAAGGTCATCAGTCCCTAAGCTTACACACTACTTAACCTGAATAATCCTAAGGACAAACACACACACCCATGCCCGAGGGAGGACTCGAACCTCCGCCGGGACCAGCCGCACAGTCCACGACTGCAGCGCCCCTGACCGCTCGGCCAATCCCGGGCGGCTAGGTTTGAGTAGATCTAAGTTGTAGCGGACTGATGACCTCAGAAGTTAAGTCGCATAGTGCTCAGAGCCATTTGAACCATTTTTGAAGTACAAAAGTATTTACGAACAGTAGAAGCCGCATTGCAGCGAACTAAACACTTAACCAAGTGCAACATAGAGTACCTGTGTAATGAATCATTCCAGCTGCATAACTGAGGGTAATATTTGCAAAACAATTCATTCCAGAATTAATGTAATACCCCCACGATGATCTCTGTCGTCATACTGTATCATTAGCACCCCGCGAACGGAGTACTATGTTCGTTAAATCGGATTACTCAAGCTGAGGCCAAATAAAGAGAAGCGACGACCCCACAACACTATCTTTACTTAAGTGCTAAATCATGTGCGCCACCATTAACGTTACTGAACGCAGTTTGACAGCATAACACCACCACAACTACTTACAACCTGAACCATTATCATGACGCAGTTGTGACTCGCAGTGATTACAAGTTGCTGACGTTTGTCAAGAATAGCGGAAAGCGCCCCAGAAGTTCCATTTGCTTTACGACTAGGAGGGAGAGAATCCTAAATAATAGTAATAGGTCACCCAGCGAAGAGAAGAGTCCACGTAGTGTCTCAAGTTCTTGCAGTTTGATATTAATGCAGTTCCCGATGGTTTCACACTAACGGGTTCTTTTGGCTATTGAAATACTCATATGGGAATTATAAAATTGTTATGGCTAGAACGGTCAACTACCTTAATAACACCTCATTCTGGATTGAATACGACTCGGAAAACGACGTTAATTTGACGTTTCCATCCATCACTTGGCGTCTTACTGAATGAAGTCTGAAGTGCACGCACAGTTGTGTTGCCTGCCGCACGGATTCTGTGAAGTGTTGTGGCAGCTGGCAGTCATTGCTGAATACAGACATGTGCAAACATCCTCGCTGCTCTAGGGGAACTAGTCCTTGTTGCATTTTTTCCATACCGTAATTAGCACAATAACATAAGGCTTATTCTGCTGAAGATCTTGATGCCCACAAGTCCTTAAATAAGAATCTCCTAGCGGGAGTAATGCATGAAAAGAAATAGACTGTTGGACAAAAGAAGGGACAGCTCCCTGCTTTATGCGTTTCCGATAGCGCCTACGATAAGAATCTGGTGTCATATTATGCTTCACAACCCTAAACTGTTTATTTTTTTACTTCATACTGAAACAAAAGTGATGATATGAGAAGAGGAAATGACTTATATGCTTCTCAGGAACTTTAGTTTTTCGTGTTTATTTTCTCACTTCATACTAAAACAAGGGCGTTAATATGAGAAGAGGAAATGAAAAATACGCTTCCAAGACATAATATTTCCTTGTGTGCTACTACTGCATACATGAAAGCCCTGCAGTTAATTTTTGTATGTTGGATATATCTTGATATCACCTCACATTCCTTTGTGAGAAGGTTCCTATTTTCTTGGGATTCAAATAAAGTGGACATTTCATCACTGGTTAATGCCATGATACCCGTTGCAATTGCTCCATGGCACCTGTGAGTTGAGTCTCACGTTGGTTACTATAAGAACATGCAGGCAGTGATATCCGCTCACTGCAGTCAGAGCCAAGGTGATTTCTTTCTGTTTATGGCGAAGCGTCTGCTGCAGTGTCCACACTCAGTCAACATAAACAAATCGCGGCGGCATTGGGCAGTGCTAATCGCTGCACTTGTCGCGAGCCTCGACAACAAGAGAGCACTGTCTCTGCTAACGATACTATGGAGTTAATACATCTTACTTAACGTAATATGCAGGACGTGGGTTGGGTAAAAATTCAGTTTGTAACTTCCCATCGCATTAAAATACTTTACAGTCATATTTGATGCAATATTTATTGTTGGTTGTCTCTCCAATTTTAATAGTATTGATTCAGAGTGTGCGTGAACACGAAAACACACACACACACACACACACACACACACACACGCACGCACGCAAACAGTCATTGATTCCAGTGAGGGTGACAACTACTGTGTGTTGAACAACACATACACCAGTCAATTCCTCAGCTGGCGTTGAGTGGATGAGATTTTTCAATTACCTTGCACTGCAAGAATTGTAAGGAGGAGACTGAAAGTAAATGGACTTGTATGCTAAAGAGCTACGACAAAGCAAAGCTTGACCGATTATCAGATAATTGTCCACATGGGTTTTGTGGACGAGCATACTTTTAGTAACCACCCCACCCACGATCATTACGTAAAATTTCTCGAAGGCGTAGTGTCATTGATTTCATTAAGTCGTCGACAGTGTAGCGTGATGGTTTACTTCCCACAATACATTTTCTATATTCGTCCAAAGGTCGCTTGCATTTGTAGGTACACATGGCAATGACCTTGTTACCTCTGCCCACATATTCTGTATCTGGTTGATGTTCGGTGATCATGGAACAAACGGCAACAGCTTTATTCTCTCTTGGCCCTGAAACCAATCTCGCACTGCTCTGCTATGATGGATGGGGCTCTGCTCCTGTAAATAAACTGTTATCTCGTTAGTTCATATATTTATATTTAAATAACGTGTTTGTAATAAGCATATTCGATTATTATTTTCCACAGTGTTTAAGAATTCAGGCCCTGTCATAGATAAGTGATCTACATTCAACAGTCCGATTAAGAATGTGGTTTACCCAGGCTATGATATGATGAGAGTCGTAGCCGGATATCCACATTAAGACTGAATGGCTGAATCCGATTATAACGATCTGGTATCGAAATGAAATTACAGAAATCGGATAATTTAAACGTCTGTATTGCACCTATGCTGCACACATACAGGGTGTTACAAAAAGGTACGGCCAAACTTTCAGGAAACATTACTCACACACAAAGAAAGAAAATATGTTATGTGCACATGTGTCCGGAAACGCTTACTTTCCATGTTAGAGCTCATTTTATTACTTCTCTTCAAATCACATTAATCATGGAATGGAAACACACAGCAACAGAACGTACCAGCGTGACTTCAAACACTTTGTTATAGAAAATGTTCAAAATGTCTTCCGTTAGCGAGGATACATGCATCCACCCTCCGTCGCATGGAATCCCTGATGCGCTGATGCAGCCCTGGAGAATGGCGTATTGTATCACAACCGTCCACAATACGAGTACGAAGAGTCTTTCAAATGCCCCCATAAATGAAAGTCAAGAGGGTTGAGGTCAGGAGAGCGTGGAGGCCATGGAATTGGTCCGCCTCTACCAATCCATCGGTCACCGAATCTGTTGTTGAGAAGCGTACGAACACTTCGACTGAAATGTGCAGGAGCTTAATCGTGCATGAACCACATGTTGTGTCGTACTTGTAAAGGCACATGTTCTAGCAGCACAGGTAGAGTATCCCGTATGAAATCATGATAACGTGCTCCATTGAGCGTAGGTGGACGAAACTAAAATGAGCTCTAACATGGAAATTAAGCGTTTCCGGACACATGTCCACATAACATCTTTTCTTTATTTGTGTGTGAGGAATGTTTCCTGAAAGTTTGTACATTCCTATGATGGAGTAACAGGTAGCAACTGTCTAAGAAAAAGTGAGAAATGTGTCTACTAGCAGCAATGTAACGTAATTATACTAAAATGTAGACTTTCACGGCCGGAAATATCATGTCCATTATAACTATCTGAGCTGTTATGCCGTGATCGGTTGATGAATTACGTGTCAATTCCCAACATTTCGTCTCCGATTGCGGGTGTGTTGGACCTTCCATCGAGTTACGGACCCCCTTGAAGATGTCTCCCGCAGTCGGAGACGAAAAGTTGGGAATTAACACAGAATTCATCAACCGACCACGGCATAACAGCCCGGATAATTATAATGGGCAACGTAATTATAACCCATATGTATGTGATGGAAATACTGAATCGAACAATACACATCTATTTCAGTGGTGGGAAGATACACCATATCGGATTTGCTGACATAATGACACCATCAATAATAATAATAAAAATAATAATAATAAAAATAATCCCGTTTGGGGATAGGGGAAACCCTCCCCCATATGGGCAGCACCGAGGAAATCATATATTTGGGGTGAACCAAATACTAACACAATCCTGAACGGCTACTCAATCCGTTGAACCCAAAATCCAGACACGTCAGAGTGAAAATCACCGCTACTCTGGTCACCGTCTGTTAGGTCAATAATCTCGGCTGAAAATATTTGCTTCCAAAGGGTTCAACACCCACTGGTCCTGTCCGGTCCTGGTATCACCGAAGCCAAACCAATGAAACACAAGCAAACATCAACTATGCAAGCAACGTCAGCTTTACCCTAGGTGGTACACAACCCGGCTGTCGACAGGCGGCAGTTGGATTTTCGGATTCTGGGGAGTCCAGGTCAGCACGGCAGAGAATATCGAAGATCTCTGGTAAATTTCCCTACAAGCACAAAACATGCATTTGAAAACTAAACATTGATACATTGACCCAAACACGAAAACTAAATAATCTCACAAAAGAAATCGACCGACAAAAAATTCTCATCCTTGCTCTTCACGAACCACGACTAACTGACAATGAAACCTTGCATTACGGAAACCATTGTATCTTCAAGAGCAAAATACAACAAAAGGTAGCGAAAAGCGTACCAATCTTCGGCATTGCATTTCTCGAATACAGATCTATCATCAACTCTGTCACAGAAATCACACCCACCAACAATCGACTTATGACTATGCTCATTCAGAGCCCCAGTAAAAAATATACGCTATTCAATACACATGCCCCCACCAACATCGAAAATAAGAAAACCACCGGAAATGTCGAAAAATTCTGGAACACACTCGAAAATACCATGAGCAAAATTCGCCAAGGTGACGTGATAATACTAATGGGAGACTTCAACTCTCTATTTGGGACAGAAAAAACCTGTAGAAAAATCATTGGTACAAATTCAACACATGGTAACACTTACACCAACGACACACGTCTGACAGGCATCTGCCAACAATTCAACCACAAAACGATATCTTCCCACTTTAGGAAAAAACCAGTTCCCAGCTAACATGCTTGGCTGCCAGGTGCAAGCTGCTTTCGTTCGCCTTTCGAGACTTGCTGATGGCCAGATTTTTAATTCTTTTGTAGCAGAGCTACAAGCAGGCAGATACAAACTCAATAAGGGAATCATAAGAAAACGCTCGAGCAAAATTCGTCTTGCTACTTACAGTAACCCTTAGTGTCAGAGCGAAAACCATACGCTACTGCCAATTTCATAATGTCAATTTTGTTTTCTGCCGACATATTTGTTGTTGTTGTGAATTCATAATTTATCTATGAAATGCCACATTTTCATAATACTTGCGAATGATACAGGAAATGAAGTAAATACAAATCTTTACGAAGTCAAAAGTCGGTAATATCCTACTAATTCCTGTTAAAATAGGCTCTATCATCTTACAGGCACTTAACGCTTTATTAAGATAGACTGCTGTCGTGGTGTTTCTGTAGTAAGCTGATTTTAATTTCTATTAGTACATTGAATATTTTAATTGCATTTTCCATTAGTTTACTAAACGCAACAGTAATCATCAAAGAGAAATTAATCAGCAGCAGAATCTTCTTTCACGATATCTAAAACAATCTGACAATGCTAAAGTTGTTTACAAATTCTACGCCCGTAGAAACCCACTGGTTCTAACAATGTCATTAAACCAGTGTAGTTTTAAGAGTATTTTCGTCTAGAATTGAATGGCGTCGACGGTTGATCGATCAAGAGCGGGAAAGGTAAAATTTTACGAATATATGACGAGAGAGGACTTCCCTATCAATCTCCTGGATGTTGTTGGCAACAAATTCCAGCTGTGTCACACACACACCCCTTGGGGCAGAATTCGTAGCCCAAAACTCACTTTTGGAGCTATCAGATGTAAAATATTATGTTCATACTACTCTTTGCTCAAGTTTACGTCTTTTGGTGGGGCTCAGCCTTTCATTTCCTCTTAGGAAGTTAACGATAAAGGCATCATAACACGTCACCAGTAACAGTACTGCATAGGAATGCTCAATGAGCGACCTGATGACGTTCAATAATAGTCACTCCGTTGATTTTTGTTGTTTCGAATTAGAGCATGCAGTACTCCTACACCAGACTTCTGAACTTTGCTTGTCGAATGCAAATGTCGCATGATGGTAAAATGGTAATCTATCACATATATCAGTAGTCGAGACTTCCTTAATGTGGAAAATCATTCATGCCAGAACGGTCTTTGGCGTATTTTTCCCAAAAGCACTCGCTCCAAACACAGTTCAAATCTTTCTAGCTACCTCCTCTGCGTTCACCCCTCTGTTATACCAAAAGTAAACGTTGTGTTTTTCCATTTGCGACTCATTTTTACAATGTTTAACAGTAGTTCATGGTTTTCAAGTATGCAAAATCCAATACTTAACTGAAAGATGATAATTAGAACTTCAAATTCGAAAATGACAGTTGATACATACACCGACAGCGTCGCGCCGCGTTCACCTGGGCGGCGCCGGATTTCAGGCTGGGGGTGGCGTCTGGCCGGTGGCCGGTAGCCGCTGCAGCGCGAGGAAACGCTCGAGCGTAAGCTGTTATGATCGCGACGCAGCCACGAGCTGTCCTGCGGAATTGTTTGTGGAATACTTGTTATTGCTGGTGGGTAGAATGTTAAGCGAATTATCTTCCATGTTCAATCAGACTCATAACTTTAGACCGACGTGTGGTTAAAAAAAAAAAAGTAAATACAGTGGACGCGAACATGCGACTACGAGTTTTGAATGCACGACGATTACCACTAGACCACGGGCTCACCCAGCCCGAGAACATCTCGGAAGTAGATAACACGTCTTCCTGACACTTCCACATCTTACAGTGTTGCCAGATTGTGGAGATAGCCGGACTTAGAGTTGGCAGGGGCGGTCAGTTTTATTGGCCACCTTAAGCGAACGACTCGGACTTAGTCTCTGTGGCGGCCGGCCGGCGGCCAGTTTTTATGTCTAAGACTGTACGTAGGAACAGGCGCAAGTTTCCGAAGCTACAAAAGAAACTGCAACGAGGAGAAGTTGAGTTTATGTCAACTGACGCAATGCTTGCCATCAAGTGGTGCGACAAGAGAGAAGTGTTCTGCTGGCTACCTGCGACACTACAGAAATGCGTGGCACGGGAAAGACAGACAGGACGACTGGCGAAAAAGTAATGAAGCCGCAATTTATTGTTGATTACAATGCAAATATGGGACCAGTAGACCACTCCAATACGTTATTAAGCTCTTTTGCATTTGTGCGTTAATCTGTTAAATGATACAAAAAGTGTTTTTTTCATATTGTGGACCTACGTGTTTTGAATGCTCACACTCTTCACAGATCGGTGACGGGGAGCAGAATATCATTAGCAGATTTGGATTTATGTCCGGTACGAGAACTTGTGGAAAAATTTGCTACAGAACGAAGAAGAGATAGGAAAGGAAGACGCTCTGATGACGAAAATCCTCTTCGCTTTACTGGGACGTACTTTCCACATCTCATTACAAGTGACCAGTACAAGAAACGCGAAATATGGCGTAGACGTGCAGTCTGTTCGAAACAGGATGTGCGTCGAGAAACGAAATATGAATGCAAAACATGCAATGTACCTTTGTGCATTGACCCATGGTTTGAAGCATACCACACAAAGAAGAACTTTTAGCCAAGTTACTACAGCTGGAAGATCTAATGAAGCCCTTACTTCTGAAAAAATACTTAAAAATTTAAAAAAAGAAAAATAATTACAAAAATTAAAAAAATATTTTTAATTTCGCCATTGCCGGTCCAGAGCCAGGATGAGAAAGAAGGATGGGAAATATAACTGTGCAAAAAAACAAAACAAAAAAATCATCGAATTATCTGAGTTTGGAGAGCCTCTCCAGATGGATTACTTTGCTGACAAACACCTTATGTACGAACATGTGAAACATCCAGTCTGCGCTGACAAACACAGACTGGATGCTTCAAATGTTCATACAGAAAGTGCAAAAATATAAACTTAGTACAAATTTATGGATTCTTCCATAACTTCTTGGTAGAAGTTAAACCTTAAACTCAGTGCAAATATCATTAATTAAACAAAAATTCTAGCATTATTATTACTACAAAATTGTAGCCTGGGTTGCATTAAAAGATACACTCCTGGAAATGGAAAAAAGAACACATTGACACCGGTGTGTCAGACCCACCATACTTGCTCCGGACACTGCGAGAGGGCTGTACAAGCAATGATCACACGCACGGCACAGCGGACACACCAGGAACCGCGGTGTTGGCCGTCGAATGGCGCTAGCTGCGCAGCATTTGTGCACCGCCGCCGTCAGTGTCAGCCAGTTTGCCGTGGCATACGGAGCTCCATCGCAGTCTTTAACACTGGTAGCATGCCGCGACAGCGTGGACGTGAACCGTATGTGCAGTTGACGGACTTTGAGCAAGGGCGTATAGTGGGCATGCGGGAGACCGGGTGGACGTACCGCCGAATTGCTCAACACGTGGGGCGTGAGGTCTTCACAGTACATCGATGTTGTCGCCAGTGGTCGGCGGAAGGTGCACGTGCCCGTCGACCTGGGACCGGACCGCAGCGACGCACGGATGCACGCCAAGACCGTAGGATCCTACGCAGTGCCGTAGGGGACCGCACCGCCACTTCCCAGCAAATTAGGGACACTGTTGCTCCTGGGGTATCGGCGAGGACCATTCGCAACCGTCTCCATGAAGCTGGGCTACGGTCCCGCACACCGTTAGGCCGTCTTCTGCTCACGCCCCAACATCGTGCAGCCCGCCTCCAGTGGTGTCGCGACAGGCGTGAATGGAGGGACGAATGGAGATGTGTCGTCTTCAGCGATGAGAGTCGCTTCTGCCTTGGTGCCAATGATGGTCGTATGCGTGTTTGGCGCCGTGCAGGTGAGCGCCACAATCAGGACTGCATACGACCGAGGCACACAGGGCCAACACCCGGCATCATGGTGTGGGGAGCGATCTCCTACACTGGCCGTACACCACTGGTGATCGTCGAGGGGACACTGAATAGTGCACGGTACATCCAAACCGTCATCGAACCCATCGTTCTACCATTCCTAGACCAGCAAGGGAACTTGCTGTTCCAACAGGACAATGCACGTCCGCATGTATCCCGTGCCACCCAACGTGCTCTAGAAGGTGTAAGTCAACTACCCTGGCCAGCAAGATCTCCGGATCTGTCCCCCATTGAGCATGTTTGGGACTGGATGAAGCGTCGTCTCACGCGGTCTGCACGTCCAGCACGAACGCTGGTCCAACTGAGGCGCCAGGTGGAAATGGCATGGCAAGCCGTTCCACAGGACTACATCCAGCATCTCTACGATCGTCTCCATGGGAGAATAGCAGCCTGCATTGCTGCGAAAGGTGGATATACACTGTACTAGTGCCGACATTGTGCATGCTCTGTTGCCTGTGTCTATGTGCCTGTGGTTCTGTCAGTGTGATCATGTGATGTATCTGACCCCAGGAATGTGTCAATAAAGTTTCCCCTTCCTGGGACAATGAATTCACGGTGTTCTTATTTCAATTTCCAGGAGTGTATTTACTTAAGCGGCTACTAGTTTCGGGCAAAGCCCAATTTGCAACCACCATGTAAAACAAAGACTGTGACAACCACATTATAGCTGTTAATAAAACCATAGAAGATAGATAACTATCGATATACTATGGTTTTATTAACAGCTATAATGTTTGTCACATTCCTTTTTGACACGGTTGTTTAGAAATGGGCTTCGCCCGAAATTATTCGCCGCTTAAATAAATATCTTTTACCGCAACCCAGGCTACAATTTTCTAGTAATATTCAGTAACTGATTGCTGTCTTATTTTTCCAGGACACTGGATTTGTGAAAAAATTCTAGGCCTGCACTTGGAAAGGGCGTCTCGGCACACGTTGGTCAGTTGCACATACTCGCCCGTTTCTGAAGCATAAAAGGCCATTAGGAATTAAGGGTGACGTTTAATTAGGTAGTTTAGAAACTTGAGTATTACTTATCTAATTATTAAACAAAAGTTATAAATCATTGTTTATTTCTACTGCACAATAACAATTGAGTCCCATATAAAAAGAATTCAGAAATGTTGAATTTTTTTACTTTGAAGTTTCCTTGGAGATAATTTATTGAGTTAATGCTCTCAAAATATAGTGATTAGCTTCAAAAGTGTGTCTCGGCATCCAGGCGCTTCCCTCGAAGGTTGTTTGCGGGCGAATTATTGAGCTAGTACAGAAGAAGGTTAACGTTTGGACGTTACGGGTTCTACAGCGCTTACATCGTAAGTTGAGTACAAAAATCTGATAATTAAGTATCAGTATGCCAAATAAAACACAGATGTATACTGAGACCTTATGACGATTCTCAAGAACTAATTTCAAATGAAAGAAAGCCTTTGATGAGGAGTTACATGTTAGCAGCGTAAGCAGTTTCAGTGAACATTAGGTCTGTCGAGCAATTCCTCTCCAGATTCAAAGCTATGGAATAAGTATCCAGATACCTGCGTTTATTTGTAACGTCGGCGATCACACTAACTGCGAGACTGTCACGACCGCCGTGGTTCCAGAAATACTCAGGACATGGCGACTTGTTTCCTAGGATAATTCTGTCTAGGAAAGCGTGGCGCGCAGGCGGTGGTCTGTGGCGGGAATGATTCACGTTTCCAGCTAACGGTAGGAGCTGTCCGGATGGAGAAGTCTGTACGAATGCAGGAATGTAGCTGCTTAACTGAGTCGTCCTCTATAAGGCCCAACCGCGAACTAACACTCAAACACCATTCTCCGAAACAAGAGACGTACTGTAAACACGGCAAGGCGCTGCCGTCGAGGGATGTACAAGGCAGAGGCGTCAGAAATTAAAAAAATGAAAGTCGTGTTTTTCATAATTTGGCACCTGAACGTGATAAAGTGATTCGAGAACTACCTTCCGACACCTTTTTTTACATTACATTAAAATTTATTGTCTCTGAAAAAGAGAAATATTTAAGCTTTCACGAAAAGTTGTTTTTTCGCGTTACTCTACATTTATCACGCCATATCTCCTAAACTGTGTGTTGCACAGCAAAATAATTTTATAATTACCTTCAGTACTATATGTTGATGACGTCTGCAAATTTTCTGCCCAATAGAGTCAGTAATAGTGAAGTAATAAATTAAAATATCACGTCTGATGCAGAACTTTTACCAAATCATCGTCCGAAATATAGTAAGCGACAAACTTTTCCCCTTTAAATTTTTTTTGTGGGGGTGTAAGCGAGAAAAGTTTCAGAAAGGTTTGAATTTAATTTTGTAGTTTGTTCGAATGCGATGGGTGCAACCGTTTGTCCTTTATGAGCGATGCATTGTGCGGTTCGCAGGCGCGGCGCTCTGTCAGTGTGGCCGTCTCAGTTGCAGGTGTGAGCTCGTTAGTGGATGTTGTACAGCGGCGATTTCAGAATACCGTAAGTTCACCTGTAAAGACGCTTGAAAGACTAGTTGTTGATTATTAGAGTAAGTATATTTCATTGTAGTCACGCTGAGCATTCACTGTTTATGTGCGCATCCAATAGCATCGCATGGTTTCTTATTTTATATATTCACTTATTTCATTGGCATCACATACGGCTGTCCTCATTATGTCATCCACGGATTCAGCGAGGTCGACGTGTCAGTTCTGAGTCCACCAAAGAAGCGAGCAAAGAAGAAATTATTAAGTTCTTCTGAGAAGCACATGGTGCTTAATGTGTATAAAACGGAACTGTTACATCCAAAGCAGTCGATGAGTGACATTGTTTCGAAAACAGCTGCAGCTACGGGTGTCGGACGTTCTTCACTTTCTGAAAGTGCTGATGACTTCGATAGAAATGCGATACGAAGGAAAGTACACGAATTTTGTTTTCGTAACGAATTGCCAACAATTGACAAAGTGCTTATAGTCGTGAACAAAGATGCAGATCTGGGCAATTTTCGGAGAACTACATTTTATAAGTTATTTCAAATATGTCCGGCGTGGGCGCGATAGCATGCTAATAGACAGGGATGACATCATTTTATGGAGGCGGCGTTATCTTCGAACCATTAAACGGTTGAGAGATGAAGGCAGACCCATTTAATATTTGGACGAGACGTGGGTAAACGCAGGACATACCCGAAGTTACGTCTGGGTAGATGACACTATAAATTCCTCAAAACAAGCGTTTCTGTCCGGATTATCCATCGGAAGCAAGGCCCATCAGGTAAAGGGAAACGTCTGATTATCGCACACATTGGCAGCAAAGCAGGGTTCGTTGAAGGATGTTTGTGGACTTTCGAATCCAAGAAAAGTGAAGATTATCGTGAGGAGATCTGCGCCGAAACCTTCGAGAAGTGGTTTTAAGACGTTCTTCCTCGGCTTCAGGAAAATGCAGTTATTGTTCTTGATAACGCGCCGCACCATTCTCGGAGAAAAGAAAAGTTCCCAATGCGAATTCCAATAAGCACGAAATATCAGAGTGGCTAAAATCTAAAAACATCGATTTCGAAGACGGTATGTTGAAGAAAGAACTTTTAGATATAATTAAAAATCACAGAACAGCGCACAACTAATACGCATTAGATGAAATGGCGAAGAATGCAGGGAAAACTGTTCTCAGAATTCCTCCGTACCACTGTGAATTAAACGGTATCGAGTTAGTGTGGGCCAGAATCAAAGGCTATGTTACAGCGAAAAACAAAACATACAAAATGCCGGAAGTTAAAGTACTGCTAGAAGAAGCAGTAAGAACAGTGACTGCAGAGGATTGGAATAAGTGCGTCCTCCATGTCGTAGAAAAAGTGGAAACTCAAATGTGGAAATTAGACTGCATTATACAGGAGAGAGAGGAGCGGTTTCTTATAAACCTCAATGAAAACAGTTCAAGTTCGCCAGAGTGAACCTTGTTTCGTCCTTAATCATTATTATTACTGGTATTGTTATTAAAATTAACAATTAATTGTGTTTGAATGGAACGTTTTGTTAGCAACCTGAATGAAAATAAATCTGCTTCGACAGAATGAACTCAGTTTAACATTATTGTTAAATTTATTTCGTACATTGTTGCCCAGGTTTCTCACGGTCCGCTGTGACAGCTCGGCAGCCAGCCGAACGCCACCAGCTGTGAAGCGTGCGCCGAGGATTTTCCACACCCCTATGTATGACGTGAACACCGAATGCTTTCTCTGGAAACGAGCGTAGTCGCTCACGTGACACTGTTTATGTTTCGTTCCAGCTCTCGGTGAATAGACTATAGTATGTGTTGGATAGCCTTTGTGATCGTGTGGAAATTTGAGAAGATTCAGTATGGACATGTGTGTTTGCGCTGGACCGTTGCTACCTCCTATGTAAATTGTCCGATTGACTGCATCTTCAAGTTGAGAGACATCGATTGTGGTGTGCGCATCTAGCAGGTTAAAGACAGGTGTAACATAAATTTGCTGGTTCTCTAAACATGATAAACACCTTAGTTGACTTTGCAAATTATAGGGATGATTTTGATTCCATTGCAGCACCGACATCGGTATTCGCGAGTGGAAGTATCAGTTTCCTCTATTTTTTTCCAGTTTTCACATAAAGGTCTTCGCAGATGGAATAAGTTTCTAGTTACTCATTGGTTTACAGTATGCTCCACCTCTCTAAAGTTTCGGGTTTCTAGAGAAATAATTTCCAGTGTATATCTTCGGAATTCCGTTGCGTGAGCGATCCTGCTATGCAAGCGATATTACTATGTGGTTGATATCGAGAAGTATCACATAAACGGTAAAATATTCTGGAAAACAATGTGAAAATACATGTGTTCCTGTAACCTCAGAGTCTGGAGATTGGTTTAGAAAGCAAGAAAGCAAGCAGGTCTGGACCAGAAATGGTGACGCCTTTGTGCCGAAGATAACCGACCCAGTCTTTGCGGTATATGTATGAATGCCCCTCGAAAATGGCATGATATTCCGGCAGACCATGTGAAATTACATATGTTCTTGTAATTCCAGAGTATGGAGAGGGGTGTGAAAAGCAAGCAAGCAAGCAGGTTGGGGCCAGAAACAGTAACGACTTTGTGCTAAGGGGAAATGACCATGACTTTGTACAGCAGTTCTGAGAGTGACTTTGGTCCGCTGAGGGCGCTCTGGTCACGTGTCGGGAGTGGATGACCGCCCGACCTTGCGGGAATTATCTAGTGCAGCGAGGAGTATGCCCACGGTGCATATGCTTATGCTGTCTGTCTTTGGGGTATATGTACGAGTGTCTGGTGGCTGATAGCGATATGACTGATGGAAAAGGAGCGATTTTGTATGGCGCAGGACACGTTTACTACATCGACATGGTATGCAGTGATATATATTAACGGGTTGGAGATTGGTTTCACGCTCTAATATTCGATCTTCCATCCTCCGTGGCAGAGCAGTGTAATTGAGTAAGGGTCTTTCCGTATTTGACGATCTGTAGGCCTCTTTGCAGGGTATAATTGTCGGTGTAATATGGTAATCTGTACAAAATAGTTTTTGCCGCTCAAAGTCTCGTCTGCAGAAAGAAAAAAAAATGACAGATATTGCTCCCACAGCGGCAGCATCAGTAATTTGCAGGGTAAATTCAATAAGGACCAGTCAGAATGCTCGATTCATTCACAAGTCGTCCTTTGTGCTGGGGCATAGGAGCATCTACAATCTGATTCGAACAACATCGAGGCAAGGTATCTATGGAAAGTTCTGAGGAAGCAAGTGTTCTGACAATTTGAATTAGACTATCCATCTCTGGCGGGGATGCTGTCACTCATCTGCTACTGTAGCATTAGGACATCTCCAGACCAGTAGTTGTAGGACACTGAAAATTCCAGCAATTTTCTCTTCTGTAGGACAGTGCTTCGAACTCTATTTGCATAATTGTTCTGATTTTTCCTGTCTGTGATTAGACAGTGCTCTCTTTCCAAACAACAAAAATGTTTTTGTGATTATCAGTGTTTTTGTGAGCGTACAGAGACATGATGGGAGCTTTTAGCGGTGAGAACGTTTTCCGTTTCTGAGACATATGTTGGAAGCAGGACGTCGCAATTTCATGTGATGTCTCGTTAGGACTATCAGGAAGAATGCATTCAGTGTTATTCTGAGCTATTTTCGTAAACAGGTCCTGTTAGGAAAAAAATTTCCATGCAGAGAAGGTGAGACCTCACGAAGGCTCTTACAAAAGCGATCATTAACTATTTCTGCGACACTTTACAATTTCCGAGAAGTCGACCTGGCTCTCATTTACATAGCCATGTGACGTCCGTATAACAATGAGAATCTTTTAGATGGTGAGTCGCTACCCGAACATCTTGTGGCGATGCGTCAGCCACACTGGGCGGGTAAACATGTGTGCATGGCTAGACGCAGCTCTCTTGTCCCGTTAGGGTCACTAGGAAGAATGCACCCTGTGCTATTCTGGGAATCACTGGAACAGATTTCTATAGTGTGACCTGTGACTTCAGTATCCACAGGTACGTAGGTATCGCGCCAGCAATGGTAAACACGCATGCGAGGCCCAGAGGGTGACTTAACTCTTATTTACATAGACATGTGACATCAGCGTAACATTCGAAGAGCTCTAACTGTGTACCCGAAAATAGACACGACTTTCAGCTGCTGGCTGTCGTCTGCAGCGGCCTGGGAGTAATAGCTCGTGCCCCTGTATTTGTCTGTCCAGCAGTGGCTCGCAGCATCAGCGCGTGTGCACTTTGTAACAGTTCACTGCGGGTAATCTGTTATGTGAACATCTTGCTGGACCGCATGTACAGAGACATGTGTCAGCGTGCCAGCAACGGTGCCTAGGTGAACAGATATCTCGACAGGAATTTCTCAGAGGTCAAATATGAAAGGGCTGTCACTGCCTCATGCTTGCAGGTCCCAAACTCACACCTGTGCGTGGCTTGGCAGCTGGTCACTTAGCAGGGGCCGCCGGTGCTCCCTGACCCTTGGGGCGTATGTGGTGGCGATCTGTGCAGTCCTGTGGTCAGGGGGTGGTGGGCGGTGCATGCTTCATGATAGAAAGACTTTTAACTGTATAATTACGTGTGTTGTGTGTCTCATGACGGTATTCCTAGCCCAATCAGGATAAAAAAAGAAATGTGATCGATGTAATTACTTGCCAAGACCTTCATCGTTACAAACGGCAGAGAATGATGAACAAGAGAAATCTAAGCGCCGAAAAACTGATTTTTTTTTATAAAAAAGCAATACACCCTTGAATTTCTCCTTCGAGAGATGCTGCCTCTCCACTGCAGAGCTGCCAATTTCCAGGTAAAGGAGAGTGGGTGAGAGGGGAGGGAGTGAGGGGGTGGGGATGAGGGAGTGAGGGGGTGGGGATGGTGTGGTGGGGGTAATGATCAATTTCCTGAAAAATTCTTTAAATAAATTAATAAACTGTATTTCATACACTGCCATTAATCCCCTAAATATTGTCTAAATTGTTTAAACAATATTCCATACACAACACTTGATTTCTGGACAAATTCCTTAACTAAATAACTAAACTATATTCCATACAATGCAATAATTAACTAAACAATATTCTATACATTGTCTAAATTGTTTAAACAATTCCCTCCAAATGACCAATCAACTGAGTCTTTTTCCCCACAATTTCTGAGAGGGAGAGTGGGAGTGGAGGGGTTTACCATAGGGGGAGAGGTTAATTAATTGATCAAATTAATTATGTAGTCAGTCAAATTGATAAGAGTGAGAAGGGTTATCCAGTAACTCAGACCTGAAATTGTACCTGTAGCAGCGAGGGGTCAGGTTTCCTGTGGCGGGAGGGGAGTGGGGGGTGGGTGGACAACAGGTTAAGTGCCTGTCAGTGAAATGGAAGTATGCTTTTAGCAGAACAATAGGTTAAGGACCTGTCAATCAAAGGAGTACAATAGATTAATGACATGTCAATCAAAGGAGAACTATAGGTTTGGCCCTGAGTGTGTGCCTGCCCATGATGTAGGCAACCCACATTAACAAAATATGCTCGTACAAAGTTTGCCTCACTACTTAAACACACACACACTCACCCACCCACCCACACGCACACACAGATACACACTCACTCAAACACACGCATACACGTGTGTGCAACACACACACACACACACACACACACACACACACACACACACACACCAACATAGATGTGCACACAATGAGAGACAGACAGACATGTACACACGATTTTCCATTTTTTTCTGTGGATGAAAATAAGTTCTCAAAGGAATATAAGGTTCAATAGTGTTTTAAATTACTTGCTTCATCTGTTAGATCATTCATATCGCTGGGTAAACGGTCAAAGATCGTCATAGCTCATTAACGGGTGGTTATAATTAAACTTTCGCTATCAGAGCCAGTGTAGACGGAAAACTATTTACTGTATTGGATCCAGCTTCCCAAGATGATGTTAAAAACTGTGCACTGCGGGATTTGCTTTGCTGGTAGTGTTAGCGTCATGACTTGCTGTTAGGCACTTACACTGTGGCCGTCGCTTTTAGTTGCAAAATTTAACAGCTTTTCTTTATTTCTCACTGTTTATATGCTTATCCCATAAACCTGAGGAATTTTTACTGTAGATCCACCTTTTTAGGACTACCTTGAGAGGTAGCTACTCTTTCTGGCTAGCCACATCTCACCCATAAGTTGAGATGGTAGGGAGTAGTATGCAAATGACATGTATAGCGGGACGATTGATCTTAGAATCGTAAGGACAGTGATTGCGGAGGAGTACTAACAGTTTATGCTTGCTCTTCCTCTACGAGGCTTCTACGGTTCTGTGTTTGGAGGTGTTAAGTCAGGGACGGACAATTGCAAGGCAGCGACGGACTGCCACAGGAGTCGTGCCCTGGGGATGCAGGCAGTGCTGTCTTTTCATAGAATTCACGGCAGTGAGAATGAGCAGAAACAGTCTTTGTGCGAGAAAATGGGCACGCGCTAGGTGTCGGACTGGCCAGGCCTAGGAAATTGTTACAGTGGTAAAATCATTGCTTTCTCCAGCCCAGTCTTCAGATAGCATAGCGCAGCCGCTGGTGGTCGAGGAAAACTCGCCAGTGGTGTGAGGGAATTCAGAGAAACGCTATTCTGAGCGCGCACAAATGTACGCTCTGGATGAAGATAACATCTTCAGAAAGGGGATCAAAATACACCACCGGCTAGGCCAGTATTGCGGGGCTGGTGGCTCGTCGAGCCGATGCAAAGAGACAGGAACGTTTTTTTAATTTTATTTTTGTTTTCCCAATGTGGCGAAATCATGCCATGGAGAAAACATGCCCTCTCATTGATATGCAGCATATGACATGTTTCTCGATTGCCGCTTTTTGGGCAGAGATGGGCGGTAAAGAATCTGACAGGGAAAACAGTTCTGTGGAGCTGACGGAGGTAGTATGAGGACGTTATGGAATTGTGCTATTACGGAAAGTCGGGTTAGCTACTACAAACAGCATAGTGAACGCATTATTGTGGCCAAGATAGACACAAAGCCCATGCCTACTACAGTAGTACAAGTTTATATGCCAACTAGCTCTGCAGATGATGAAGAAATTGATGAAATGTATGACGAGATAAAAGAAATTATTCAGGTAGTGAAGGGAGACGAAAATTTAATAGTCATGGGTGACTGGAATTCGTCAGTAGGAAAAGGGAGAGAAGGAAACATAGTAGGTGAATATGGATTGGGGGGAAGAAATGAAGAGGAAGCCGCCTTGTAGAATTTTGCACAGAGCATAACTTAATCATAGCTAACACTTGGTTCAAGAATCATAAACGAAGGTTGTATACCTGGAAGAATCCTGGAGATACTAAAAGGTATCAGATAGATTATATAATGGTAAGACAGAGATTTAGGAACCAGGTTTTAAATTGTAAGACATTTCCAGGGGCAGATGTGGATTCTGACCACAATCTATTGGTTATGAACTGCAGATTGAAACTGAAGAAACTGCAAAAAGGTGGGAATTTAAGGAGATGGGACCTGGATAAACTGAACGAACCAGAGGTTGTAGAGAGTTTCAGGGAGAGCATAAGGGAACAATTGACAGGAATGGGGGAAAGAAATACAGTAGAAGAAGAATGGGTAGCTCTGAGGGATGAAGTAGTGAAGGCAGCAGAGGATCATGTAGGTAAAAAGACGAGGGCTAATAGAAATCCTTGGGTAACAGAAGAAATATTGAATTTAATTGATGAAAGGAGAAAATATAAAAATGCAGTAAATGAAGCAGGCAAAAAGGAATACAAACGTCTCAAAAATGAGATCGACAGGAAGTGCAAAATGGCTAAGCAGGGATGGCTATAGGACAAATGTAAGGATGTAGAGGCTTGTCTCACTAGGGGTAAGATAGATACTGCCTACAGGAAAATTAAAGAGACCTTTGGAGAGAAGAGAACCACTTGTATGAATATCAAGAGCTCAGATCGCAACCCAGTTCTAAGCAAAGAAGGGAAGGCAGAAAGGTGGAAGGAGTATATAGAGGGTTTATACAAGGGCGATGTACTTGAGGACAATATTATGGAAATGGAAGAGGATGTAGATGAAGATGAAATGGGAGATAAGATACTGCGTGAAGAGTTTGACAGAGCACTGAAAGACCTGAGTCGAAACAAGGCCCCGGGAGTAGACAACATTACATTAGAACTACTGATGGCCTTGGGAGAGCCAGTCATGACAAAACTCTACCATCTGGTGAGCAAGATGGATGAGACAGGCGAAATACCCACAGACTTCAGGAAGAATATAATAATTCCAATCCCAAAGAAAGCAGGTGTTGAAAGATGTGAAAATTACCGAACTATCAGTTTAATAAGTCACAGCTGCAAAATACTAACACGAATTCTTTACAGACGAATGGAAAAACTGGTAGAAGCGGACCTCGGGGAAGATCAGTTTGGATTCCGTAGAAATCTTAGAAGAAAGATTAAGAAAAGGCAAACCTACGTTTCTAGCATTTGTAGACTTAGAGAAAGCTTTTGACAACGTTAACTGGAATACCCTCTTTCAAATTCTGAAGGTGGCAGGGGTAAAATACAAGGAGCGAAAGGCTATTTACAATTTGTACAGAAACCAGATGGCAGTTATAAGAGTCGAGGGGCATGAAAGGGAAGCAGTGGTTGGGAAAGGAGTGAGACAGGGTTGTAGCCTCTCCCCGATGTTATTCAATCTGTATATTGAGCAAGCAGTAAAGGAAACAAAAGAAAAATTCGGAGTAGGTATTAAAATTCATGGAGAAGAAGTAAAAACTTTGAGGTTCGCCGATGACATTGTAATTCTGTCAGAGACAGCAAAGGACTTGGAAGAGCAGTTGAACGGAATGGACAGTGTCTTGAAAGGAGGATATAAGGTGAACATCAACAAAAGCAAAACGAGGATAATGGAATGTAGTCAAATTAAATCGGGTGATGCTGAGGGGATTAGATTAGGAAATGAGACACTTAAAGTAGTAAAGGAGTTTTGCTATTTAGGGAGTAAAATAACTGATGATGGTCGAAGTAGAGAGGATATAAAATGTAGACTGGCAATGGCAAGGAAATCGTATCTGAAGAAGAGAAATTTGTTAACATCTAGTATAGATTTAAGTGCCAGGAAGTCGTTTCTGAAAGTATTTGTATGGAGTGTAGCCATGTATGGAAGTGAAACATGGACGATAACCAGTTTGGACAAGAAGAGAATAGAAGCTTTCGAAATGTGGTGCTACAGAAGAATGCTGAAGATAAGGTGGGTAGATCACGTAACTAATGAGGAGGTATTGAATAGGATTGGGGAGAAGAGAAGTTTGTGGCACAACTTGACTAGAAGAAGGGATCGGTTGGTAGGACATGTTTTGAGGCGTCAAGGAATCACAAATTTAGCATTGGAGGGCAGCGTGGAGGGTAAAAATCGTAGAGGGAGACCAAGAGATGAATACACTAAGCAGATTCAGAAGGATGTAGGTTGCAGTAGGTTGCAGTAGGTTGCACAGGATAGAGTAGCATGGAGAGCTGCATCAAACCAGTCTCAGGACTGAAGACCACAACAACAACAACGGAAAGTCGTGGCTAAATGTGACGTTGGTTAGGAAATTTCAGGCGTGCGAAAAGCTGTAGACAGATTCGGTGGAGAGCGTTTTTTAAACACTCGAAAAAATTCAGAATCCGATGGTCAAGTAAGAAAGATTAACATTAGTATGCTGACTTTGGAACTTTGGCGAGACTGGACTTCGAACCTGGAGACTGAAAGTCGGACATCAGCAGAGAAGTGCACACATGATGGAGGGCCCCTCGAGGTACTACGGTTGGACACCAACGATCGCAGCTCACGGTAAGATTACTTTGCTGCACCAGCGCGCTACGGACGAATAGGGCCATAATCTGTTCTTTCGGATGGAAGTCGTGGCCTCATTAACGGTTGTTCTGCCTGAATAGGAGAGCTGTTTTCATTTGCTGTCAGTTTTTTGCCGTGCGATCGCGCATACCTACCGTGCGATGTCATCCTTCGATAACCGTGATAAGGAATCGTCATAACCAAATTGACACCCTTGCTCGTCTCCGGACCTTGTCAACCAATAGTTGCAGTTACTAAAGTGACCCGTCATGTACCACCGGAAATGAGATTTTGAATCATGGATGTTCAGTCCTTGCAAGTTTTAATGCTGTTTATGAAATAAATTCTTAATCTCTTGTATTCTATGACTTTACTTTCATAGCCAGTAAAGCCAGTGTCGTTGTAAGAATTAAAGGAAGATTCAGTGCGGCCCCACTCCCTTGTACCAGAGAGCGTTGACAAAATTTCTTAACGTAACTTTATTTACTAGCAATGGCTCCTGAGGGTAGATCTGCTACCGGTTAACTGAACGTATAGCAGAAAAGGAGCTGGTCTCGATATCTATAACTTATGATTTCTTATCGATCGTTAAAACACCACAGTGTCATATACGTACCTAGCACATGTGAGCCGTCCATTGCGTCATGTTATTGTAGTGTTTGTGGGTCAGGGGGCCCTAAACAACGAATCATCAGCGGCCGTACGAAAATTAGCAGAACAGAATGTGAATAAACGTAGAAGATGGGACAAAAATATAAAAAGCATTCGGACATAAAATTTGACTCACTCTCTCCTAATCTCACATCTGATCATTCTGACAACCACACTCGTACAGATCAAGTAAGATTCTTTAAAGAGGAAAACTAAAAACGATTGACAGTAATATGCGGTTCGCTGATCACTTAGAAAAAATGAAGATGAGCCAGCAACCGTGCTAACACATTAAAAACGTCAGACATTCACTAAACAGTAAAAGACGTACCATTTGTATCATCATCGTTTAAAATTTAGGGCAACCCGAATGACAAACGAGCTGCTGCCCTTTTGTCTGTATACAAGATACAGTCTACTTCAAATGTGGTGCACCGTGATCTGTACACCACTAACATCACGTTGGAGGGTTCTCTCACCAGAGCATGAAGCCATGTTTCAGAGTGCTGTATCCTATGTGAAGTCGAGTGAGAGAGATCTCATGATATCTGCATGACTGGAAAGAGGCATGCCACGGCCGAGCTGTGGACTTAAAAAGGCGCAGTTTGTTGACTCTTACTTCCAGCCACACGTCTTCCCATCGACGCATGACTCTGTGCCTAAGTAACAAAGTGACAGCATGCAGGGTGATGGCATACTGGACCAACTGAGGGTCGCGGCACTCCACATTGCTTGCTACATCTGTCATTTCGTTACCCTTAATACGCATGTGGCCTGGCACACAGCACAAAGAAACCTCCTTCCCCAGCCTTCGAAAATGAAGAACGACGAGTTGGATAGCGTGGACTCTCTTATCTGCTCGGTACAAATGTTGTAGAGACAGAAGAGCACTCAGGTTGTCGAAACAGACGAGGAATTTAGCAGGCACGACACATCTCATCTGCTCCAGCGCCCTCAAGATCACGTATTATTCGGATCGAAGACAGTGAAGTCTAGAGGCAACCGAATACTGAGGAACGATCAGGGGAACAACAGAGCAGCCAACAGGATCCATCTGTTGAGACCCATCCGAGAATACAGCTGCTCATTTAAAATGTCAGAAAATGTATTAAAAACATATGCAAAGTGTACAACCTCTCCCATACTGCACTAAATCTAAAATTACTCTTGGCCTCTGTCAACAACAAGGTGCAGTCGGTTAAAACACTGGATTTGAGCCTGTGCTAGCACCACCTCAAGTGACTGCACGTCGCGCTGCACGCGGATTCCAACTGACCTTGTTGCTCGTGAACCAGAGAAAAGGCGTTCCATAGCTAGACAAGTATGTTACACTGGCGAATTCGGAGGAGCGAGTGTCTTATATACTGAGGTGACAAAAGTCATGGGATAACGATGGCGGTAGTATCGCGTACACAAGCTACAAAAGACCAGTGTAATGGCGGAGCTGTTACTAGTAAGCAGCTGATGCACGTGAAAAGGTCTGACGTGATTATGGCCGCACCACGGGACGTAACAAACTTTGAAAGCAGAATGGTAGTTGCAGCTAGACGCATGGGACATTCCATTTCGGGAATCGTTAGGGAATCCAACATTCCGAGATCCACAGTGTGAAGACCGTGCCGAGAACGCCAAATTTCGGGCGTGACCTCTCACCACGGACAACGCAGTGGCCAACGGACATCACTTAATAACCGAGGGCAGCTGCGTTTGCGTCGAGTTGACAGTGCTAACAGACAAGCAACATTGCGTGAAATAATCGCAGAAATAGATGTGGGATGTACGACGAATGTATCCCTTAGGACAGCGCCGGAAATTTGGCGAGTGCCTTTGCTAACAGCAGAACGTCGCCCGCAACGCCTCTGCTGGGCTCGTGACCTTACCAGTTGGATGCTAGATGCGAGACAGATACTGGATGTGAGTATGTGGCCAGCCTAATATCCTCATGGTGGATAGCCTCAATAACCTCCCGATAAGAAGGCCTCGATGATCCGTACACTGTGCACACTTAGTCTAGTCACGATCGCTTGAAAGCTCTATAAAACTGGAGCAGACGCGACCTGACTTCTCCCCGAGACCTATGGCTAGCGCATTTTAAGATATTCAGTGTCTTCTGGGCCCTCGCCTTCGGGTCCTTTAGATGTGATAACCACAACAGTTTGTAATAAAAAATGAAGACCAGAAACAGCGCCTAGTCTTTAAAAGTAAAATGGTATCTCTCATATGCAAGTCAGGTAAATTAAAAATTCGACGAGAACGATTAAAACGAACAGACACACTTACCTGCAGAAAATTGAAAACCCGTCTATGCAGTCCACTTCTGCAATCTCTGCACTGTAAGCTGCTACTGACGATTTCCTAGTTCTGTGTTGGACGAGGAACAGAAAACTGCAAACTCGTTCACAAAAAATGGGCATTGCACAGGATTCCTTTTGTGATGGTGTTGATAGTTATGGCAAAGAGCGCAACACTTAAAACATGTTCCTGAGGAACACTTCTCTCCTACTCAAAACTATTCGACGGCACGTGACCAATTACTTACCGAAAAATAGCTCTTAAATAACAAGGGCCGCGCAGCGGAGGGTATAGTCCCATAGCATAATCTCTTTCTTGTATAAACACTAGGAAAAATGGCTCTGAGCACTATAGGACTTAACATCTGCGGTCATCAGTCCCCTAGAACTTAGAACTACTTAAACCTAACTAACCTAAGGACATCACACACATACATGCCCGAGGCAGGACTCGAACCTGTAACCGTAGCGGTCGCGCGGTTCCAGACTGAAGCGCCTAGAACCGCTCGGCCACACTGGCCGGCAAACACTAGCACAGGGGGTGTTCTTGTACTTGGAGTTTCAATTCCTCCACATGCGTTCTGATCCCATTGACATTCTACTGTAACATGGGAGCCATTTATCAGGGGTGTTGTACTTTCACCCTGTCTCACTGCTGGGATAGAGAGCCTGCAATGGGTAGAGGCTCAGTCTTGTGGTGAGATGGTTGCCCCAGGCAGACTTCATATTCCATTGGCTCTGAAGCAGAACAATTAGAACCGTCAGGTGGAACGACGCTAACATGGTCTGACGCCTTACTGCCTGTCTTCGTCTGCGGCTAAAGTTTCCTATTTGACATATTGCCTGGGTAGATTTTTTGGGAACTACCGAAGTTCTATGGAGAGTTATGTGATCCAGCAGTACAGTACCTTTACAAGTGCAGTGATTAACGCAGGTAGCAGTGTTGACATTAACAACCGCAGTTTGTGTAGGGGAATCGACTTTTGGAATAGGCTTTTTTGGAGCTAAAGCGAAAGAAGTAGTGAATGTGGGTGGCTGCATGGCCTTAAAGATCCTTTTGGCCCCACCATCCAGAATTCGCTGCATTGTTTCCAGATTTAATATCTTCCTTTCTTGAAGGAAGACGCTACAGTCCCTACTCCAGACTGGGTGCGAGCCACAACAATTTAAACTCTTCGGAGCAGATGAACAACCACTCCTCCACGGGCGGCCATACGATATTTGCCACAAGTGGCTTCTCCATTCAATCTGAGAGTAGTGTGCCCAATGCCCTGACTCTTAAATCATTGAATCAGGTTGCAACCAGGTGGCCGTTCATTCAAATGAAGGGAACCTGCCTTGACATGCTTTCGAAGTTTTATGCTATTGTGTTGTTCCTTTTCGATGGCATTTTCCCTGAGACATTTAGCTTCCTGGAGCTTCTTTGCTTGTTGGGGACTAGATGTTTCAACCAATAATATACCACAAGCTCAGTCGCTTGACAGATGTTAATGTGCCAACAATGCCCTCTAAATCCTTTTGAATGCAAAAATGTGGAATTCTCTTAAAGCTGTCCTCTTTTCTTTTAACTACTGAAAAACAGATTCTCACAAGCTGTGTGTGTGCTGTTACTAGAAACTGATGTCCTCTAACTAATTCTGGGTCGGGAGGACTGGTTACATGAGCCCTTTTGTCAGGTTGGGTGTTGATATTCACCAGCGGTACACCCATTCCACTGGGAGTTGATACAGTAAAGTTCGAGGGTTCGATGGTTCTATCTCTGTCTCACGAGCAGTTAGTGAAATAAGGATCCAGGCGGAGCCCCACTTGCCTGGGTAAGTCTTATACAACCGAGCTGCGGCAGTTTTCCAAGAGGTTGCCCGCTACCGACTGTTCTGCCTCAACAGCTACACATCTCATTGGCGTACAGCATACTCTGAGACTGAATTTTTTTCTTTTAAATAGTGTTTTGACCATTCTCGCGATCTAGGCGGTTAAGTCAAGATTTCGGTCGCCTGTGAAACACAACATTCCACCACCGTGCCGTATGGTGGTCGCTGAATCGTGTCTAGTGTTTAGGTGAGACAGGACTGGAGGCACTTACCATTCTCCATCTCAGGAATCATCAGCTTGACAAGCCTATATGCAGCAACGAGTATGGAGCTCCCGGGGTGCTTGGCATTCAGCATGACCCAGAGGACGTGTGTGGCTTATCCAATGACATGGGCGTAAAGAGAAGTACCTCCTCCATTACTTCAGCAACAACAGGGAATGTGATATATGTTAATACTTACTGTTAGTGATCGATTTTAGAAACTGTTATTAAGATCAACAATGCATTTCTCGTGGATTTGTTTAACAGTATCCTTTCATTTCATACCAAAACAGAACAAGATTTCTGAAGGCAACCATGCCTGAAGAAAATATATATAATTTTCTTGTATTATCGGCTTTAAGTGAGTAAGTGAGTTGCAAATTATCGACCCTTAGCTCCTAGGGAGCATGTTGTGACAAACTTCGGGGATAGGAGCCCGTGTCCGGAAACGTCATTCAACGATGCAACAGAGTCTCGAAGTGGAGCTAGCTGCTGCATAAACAGGACTCGTCTCCTATGAATGTTTAGCTCTGTTGTCTTGGAGGATGACTGTTTTGGACACGGGTTTCCATTTGCAGTTTGACCGCATCTCGTGGTCGTGCGGTAGCGTTCTCGCTTCCCACGCCCGGGTTCCCGGGTTCGATTCCCGGCGGGGTCAGGGATTTTCTCTGCCTCGTGATGGCTGGGTGTTGTGTGCTGTCCTTAGGTTAGTTAGGTTTAAGTAGTTCTAAGTTCTAGGGGACTGATGACCATAGATGTTAAGTCCCATAGTGCTCAGAACCATTTGAACCATTTGAAGTTTAGTTTTCTCCTATATACCAAAAAACAAATGGTGATTCCAGGAGAAAAATAAACTGTTGATGGAAATTCCCCGATTTCAAACATTTCTTTCCGAAAAATTATGCTACATACAGCTATGTGGTTTGTTACAAATGTTAGCATAACTCAAAGTTTCTTTTTTATAGATACACTTTCACATGTGCTCCGTTTGTTTCCCGTAGAACGCCTAGGCGATACTCAATTTCTCTCCATGTCTTTGCCAACATCTCTTCCGTCAACACTCCACAGTATCCCGTATTCGTGCCTTAAGAGTTTACGCATCAAGGACTGGTGAACCGAATACTTTATCTCAACGTAACTTCACAAAAAGTCGAGAGGTCCTATATCTGGAGAATGTGGCGGCCATTATGCTGGTCCGTCTTTACCGATTCAGATTTCTGGGAACGTTACAACCGCCAGTGTGGCGTGCGCCTATTTGTTGTACCACGATATGTTTGTATACGCATGGTACCAATAAGGTCGTCACTCACTTCGTTTCTAACAATTCTTGCTTTGTCACCAACACTGCCAGTCTCCTTAAACTTTTCATACAGTCCTTTGAAGCGCTTCATATCTGACGGTCTCGACCACAGGCACTTCGGAATTGTTGCAGAACTGTAAAAGACGACCGCATTTCATGAAACCAGAGAAAACATTTCGCATTCTCATGCGCAGACACCATTGTCATAACGGCACTCTTAAACTACTCTGCCTATAACAAGAGAGAGAGAGAAGAAATCAGATTCTGTCAGAACACATGTAGAAGTCTATCCATAAAAATTACGTTAGTTACGCTACCATTTGCAAAAACTCGCATAGACGAGTGGAAGCGTAACAGATATCTATCACAGCTCCTTAGAAATAAATTTCTGTAACTAGAGAAAGATTTTATGCTGACCCTGCATTTCAGGGATATCCGACAGCGGAGTTGGGACCGACGTTGTCTTCCGCTGGTAAAACATGAGTCATACGGATAATACTATTTTCTAAACGAAAATATTCGTTCAAATTAAACCAGAGTAGTTTACTCCTAGTTTTTAATTTTTTCTTAAATCGCCGAAATATGCCCGAATAATCCATGCCTGGATAATCGGGAGTTACCACTAATTTCCTCCATACACTCTCAGGTCAAAAGTATGCTGACATCTATTAGTGAACATTAATATGCGATGGATCCACCATTCACCTTTATGACTGCTTAAACTCTGCTGGAGACACTTTCAGTGAGGTGTCTGAATGTTTGTGGTGGATCAGCAGCTGATTATTCATCAAGAGTGGAAACCAGAGAAGGTAGTTGCGTTAGACGCTATGGTCTGGACCCAAGTCGACGTTCTAACTCCTCCCAAAGTTGTTCCATTGGGTTCAGGTTATTATCCAAAACCCATTGCCTCACAGATGTTGCTTTCTGCCAAGTTGCTTTGTCATGCTGATACAAACACTTATACTTCCGGAACTGTTTCTCTGCTGTACGTAGTACAGAATGCTGTAAAACGTATTCGGATTTGTTCCCATTTAGCTTTTTCTTACGCTCTATAAGGGGTCCATAACCTAACCATGGAAAACACTCACATACCTTGCCACCATCTCCTCAGCACTTCACTGTTGTAACTGGATTGCCACAAGGTACAGACGGTTTCATCGCTCCAAATCACTCGTTTCCAGTCATCCAGTGTCCAGTGGCGCTGCTCTTTACACAGCCTCAAGTGTCGCTTAGCACTGATTATAGAAGTGGGTGGCTTATTGGAAGCTGCTTGACCACTGTACCCTATTCCTCACTCCCCAACAAGCGAGGTGGAGCAGTGGTTAGGACGCCGGACTCGCCTTGAGACGACGGTTCGTATCCCCGTCCAGATATCTAGATTTAGGTTTTCCGTGATTTCACTAAACCACTTCAGGAAAATGTCAAGATGCTCCCTTTGCAGAGGACAGGGCCGATTTCCTTCTTATCCTTCCGTTAACGCGAACCTTTGTTCCGTCTCTAATGACCGGTCTATCGACAGGACATTAAACTCTAACCTACCTTCCTTCCCTTTTTTATAACTCTCTACGTACAGTCATTGTACTAGCCGGACTGCTGGTAGCACTTCGGAACTCATGAGTGATTCCTTCCGCTGATTTCATACGATATTTTACAACCACCACCAGCAATGTTCGATGGTACCTGTTCGCCAGTACATGAGGTGCGCCTGGTCTTGGTTTAGCTATGGTAGTTACATCGAATTACCACTTCACAATCGCATCTCCAACAGTCGACTTCGGCAACTTCAGAGGGTTGAAATGTCCGTGATGGATCTGTTACTCGGGTGACATTCAAAGTCAGTGAGCTCTCCTGACCCACCCATTCTGCTATGACCGCTTCTCTCCTGACAACACAGTACACTCCGCCTTCTTTCATACTGGCATGTCCACTTCCTGTGCTACCTAGTGGTCAATTCCACATTACATAGGTGTGTCCGGATATTTTTGATCAGATAACCCATTTAGAGGCCAACGACCTTGCCTCAGAGGCAACACCGGTTCGCGTCAGATCACCGAAGTTAAGCGCTGTCGGTCTGGGCTAGTCCTTGGACGGGTGACCATCCGGTCTGCCGAGCGCTGTTGGCAAGCGGGCTGCACTTAACCCTTGTGGGGCAAACTGAGGAGCTACTTGATTGTGAAGTAGCGGCTCCAGTCTCGTAAACTGACGTACGGCCGGGAGAAAGGTGTTCGGACCACATACCCCTCCATATCCGCATCCAGTGGAGCACGTAGGCAGAGGATGACACGGCGGAAGATCGGTACCGTTCGGCCTTCATGGTCTGTTCAGACGGAGTTTTATTTTTTATTTTTTTGAACGCATCTCGATACCCTTTGTAAGAAGGACGAATGCTTGTAACCTCACTTCCAACGTTTTGTAGTGGGCACTGGGGCTAGGATTGGACTTTCCGTCTAGTGTGAACCTAACGATATCTGGGTGGACTTTGCCGTTCCGTGGGATGATGTTCCGTTGACACCCAACGTGATTCGATATTTTTACTCTTCAAGTAGTTTCTCATACAACCTGCAGAGACAATTGAAAATACGTGCGAGACCGGACTGGAACCTGGATTTCCTGCTTAATGGGTGCAGTCGCCTTAACCAATTGGCTATATGAGCACGTCTCCTGGCCCTGATTTTAACTTTAATTCCCACTGATGCGTCCACTCATTATATTCGAACATTGCTAGCAGTGGGTCTACCACTCAATATGTGGGAACAGCAGCACTGGGGGAACGCAGTCGGTGGAGGACCGTGGCTATTTCTACCGTAAGCGCATTCATTATATTTCAGGTTCAGCTCATCTGAAAGGTTTTGGGCTGCATTCATTTCATGTCACTGCATCTTCATTTCTCTCATCTACTTATAACAGCCCCTTAAACGCAACATTATACAATTCACGTGGGCTGCTCTTTTACAAAATGTTTGAGATCGTGTTACTAATTGTTAGTTTAGTCAGGCTGACTCAGAGGCAATTCTTCTCCTCCAGAATACACCAGACTCAGTATCCAAAACAGTGCTAATTGCAAGTCGTTTTTGTTAAGTCACACACATAAGTGTTGGAGCGAGATAAAGTTACGGTCGCCATTCCCATTCGGACATACATGAGTAAAGAAATCGCAACAACTGAAACGAAAATTTATGTTACTAATTAACTGTCTGCATTAACTATCTCATCAGAAAGCTGTTGAACTAAATTTGACGTGTAATGCTCATTACGTAATTTAGGGGAGATTTCCCTATACCCTATATTGTACCGGCTCCAAATTGTACCACTACTACAAAATTCGTACTTCTTGTACTACTTAGCATTTCGTAAGTTCTGGATAAACAATGTGCTTCTTGGAGCCACATTGTCAACTATGAGTTCTATGTCAAGACAACGTCGACTTTGGTGTACTTTCCATGTAACTTTTTGTGTATGTAGCGAAGAGAATTACTTTTATAAGGTAAGTGGCACCATAACGTTTTATTTATGGGTGAATGTACATGAAATAACCTTAGTTCACAGACAGTCATGCATCTGTGTGCTTTGAGGATCGTTTGTAGAAAGCTGACATAGAAAAAATGGCAACGTTGGCTGTAATGTACCGCTGAAAGTTCCCGATATTGTACTGGTGCATTCTGAGAAACATGCTCGTGTAATGACTTTTAAAACATACATTTAACATTATTAATGCAACATAATGTTTAGAAATGACGTGGTGAATATTCTAATGTGTTCTTTATTCTAAGTTATTAATTAAGTAATTATTTTATATTTCAGTATGGCAAGAGAAAGGCGTCATGGAAAGAGGAGCGCAGATGAATTGAATGAATGTGCACGCATATAAAATGTGCCTAAGACAACAATTAAGAGGCATGCTGGAAATAAAAACAACAATATAAAAGTTTTTGGCCGCAGTAAAATGTTTTCCAACGCAGTTGAAAACGAATTGGAAGAGCATATTCTTACAACCGAAGAGATGGTGTTCGCTTTAAGCATGTCGGACGTAGGAAAACTTCGATATGAAGAAACCATGGCAGGCAAAAAGTGTGTTGAAGTTCTCCATCGAAGAAATGTTGCCGAATTCGAGGGAAATGACGAAAGCTACAAGCTAACCTTCAAGGCCGACTGCAGCTTCACCCGTGAAAAGGAAGTGTTTTGGAGACTCTTATGGGGAGCCACCACAGAAACTACATGAAAGACAAAGGAATATTGTAGAGAGTTGTGCGAAAAAGATCGCATGGATGAAATGATGAGATGCATGAAATGCAAAATATGGAACATGCAGTTGTGCAGGGGTGGGGAAAGGAGCATAAAAGTTATATTGCAATGCCTGCAAATAGTGATGTAGGATTTAAAATGTGGAGCAAGTCCTTAAACACAGTCTGGTACATATCCTGAAGCTCAGGGACATCGTATATTAGGGTTCTACAATTTACACACCCACTGGTACAAATGATGAAACCAGCTTCCAAATTTGTATCATTTGCAGACGTTTAGAAAATTAAGTGTAGTCTGTTTACTTTTCTCAGAATTTCCATTCTTTAATTCAGATACCAAGAAGAACATCCTTCAGTTTAAGATGACATTGTTTAAATACTTCTGTAAGTTACTATTTAAGCTCTAATAAATAAAATCTCCAAAGTGGTATAATTTAAGTAACTCGCGCCTACGATAAGACACTAATTAACCAGCAGATCTCTCGGTCATATTAACTGATGCGGAAATATTCTGCATGATTCTGAGCTAAGGAACACCTAATGTAACCAAGGATATTAATCTACAGCCCTACTTCCTTTACATAGATATATCATGAATATAAGTACACATCAATGAACATAGCCCCCACACTTACACAAACATTGAAATAAAAAAAAAATGATTCTTTTCTCTGGAATGCCTGTTGAATAAAATTTTCAGTATTGATATACTGATTAACTTTTCATGAAAATCTGGTTCTATTACAACAAAACGTAACTTATTAGCTGAACTGAATCAAAAATGGTTCAAATGGCTCTGAGCACTATGGGACTTAACATCTGAGGTCATCAGTCCCCTAGAACTTAGAACTACTTAAACCTAACTAACCTAAGGACATCACACACAGCCATGCCCCAGGCAGGATTCAAACCTGCGACCGTAGCGGTCACGCGGTTCCAGACTGAAGCGCCTAGAACCGCACGGCCACACCGGCCGGCTGAACTGAATCGTTAAGTGGTTTTTCAAAGTAACACTAATTTCTGACAGCCTTTGTTATAGAAATACGACACTTTTCTCTTTAAAATTATGACGCTATGGTAACTTTTATGGTTGGGTCAATAATAGTATGTATGCATACGTAAATTAAACTATACTGATAAAAGAACACACAGTGAACAATGGCCTGCATGACTTACAATGCTAAAGAAAAGGGTTCATTGGTTGCAAGCGACGATTCGAAGCACTGCTTCGGTATCGGCGAATACTGGGTAGTTTGAGCCTCAGCGTTTACAAGGCTCATACATGGATCTTTCTGTAATTAACAGCTACCTCTAGAACCTGTTTACACATTCCCTATCTTTACTACCGGAGCCATCAAGGCAATATTTCCAAGGAGGTTTATAAATTTTAGACTCGTATACGATCCGAGTTTTGTACACTATGATGTCCAACTACCGTCTGGTGCTTGGTCCCCACCCGGCGTGCTTTCCACGCGCATTCCACCTATCCCATTGGCGCCCTTTTGCCTACTTAACACAGATGGACTACCCTCCAGCTTTTCCTATCCTATCATCACAGTTCTATTGACCCTATATATGGACCAGTAACTGATACCATATTTTCACAGATAACCTTACGGGTACAAAAATAGTTCATATTAGGTACAAAATCAGAAATAAAAATAAATACCGATACAATATACATAAAACAGGCAAAACATTAAAAAAGACTGAAAATTATGAATGCCATAAACTGTTGGTGTTACACATTCATTTCATTTCAGTGCATATAATTCAGTTCCTCAGTTGCTGTTACGAGGTAGAGCGGATAATGGCGTATTTCTCCCGTTAAGAAAAGCTCTGTGGCAGAACCACAGATCGAACCCGGTTTCTCTGTGTGACCGACGGATACGCTTACTACTAAGGCTCAGAGATTGAGCCAGAAATGTTCAGCCCGGTTCAAATAATAATCCCCAACCAACCAGTCAGTAGCTGGCACGTTTTTGTGGTTGAAACCTCCTGTTATACAAACTACAGAGTACAAACGAGTATCGTGGCACGCTTATGCGAATAATGCTCATTATCGGACGCGCTTATCGACAGTATCTCCTCGCCGGAAACCGACGCTTTCTCAGAGACTCAACTACCTTGGAACTGCTGACCCAGCGTCTGCAGGTTGCAAGACTGACATCCGGCGGACACAACCTCACATCGACTTCTAACGTGGCTACAGAAAGTTAAGGCAATGTATGGGATTATCTATCCTAATTACTCCAGGCCAGCCGAATTGGCAGTCAACATATCTCTTCTGAGCTCCAGGTGGTGCACTGTTACTCACAGAAGACATATAAGACGCACGAGTGTAGATAGAAGTGTTTCTACCCTGGCAATGAAAGATTGTTTTTGGGTCAAATACACTTACTTTTTCAACCTTCGTTTTCCACTGAGTAGATGTCATCCCAGCAGTGCGATCCTGCATGCTTTGCAGAATGCAAACCAGTGACCGAAGTAACTTCTTCACTGGTCTCAAATAGCTTTTCAAACACAAACTCCACGGATGTGGTAAAAGGTGGAAGTAGAAGGTTGCCAGTTCTGGTGAACAGGATGGTCGTTCCAGCAGTTCTTATTTCATACACTTCGATACAGCTATTGCAAAAACACAGCTATGGACAGTTGCTGTGTCCTGAAGAAATAACCCCTATTTAATCGAATTTTTGGAAGCACACAGAGTAAACTTCTCCTTGTGCATTCGTGCAGAGTCTTCGGCTTCCAAACTTTCATCACTATTTCGTATCAGTGAGAGTCCTCCTCCAAAATAGAAATTGGCGCTCAAAATTACCTTTTTTGTTATTACATTTGCTGGCATGTGTTTCCTCGGAGTGCAGCTCTTAGGGGCGTCTGGTGTTTCGCCTAAGGGTGTCCTACCAACCTGCACACAAGTTTCGCGTTCCACTGCTTACATGAGAAGGGAATGAACATAATTGCTGAAAAACTATGCTATCGAATCCCTGTCTCTGTATATCTCTATTATGCTTTGATGTGTTTGTAATCGACGTTTAGTGTGATCGTTCTGATAGTATTTTAAACAGTTTTTTTGTTTCTTTCATTGGCTGTTATATCCACTGCTGGAATAAGTTTGCAAATGTCTCACCAGTGTGCACTAGAGTACGATAACAAAAGTATACCATCTAACAAGGATTTCACGAATGCTTGGAGGAGAAAGCACGTGAAATATACCACCTGCGCGAAATATGTCCCATTACTTTAGCTTCCTTGCTTTCTGACTGTGGCTAACGTGCGTTATTAGTAAGTTTCTTTTTGTAAGTATATTATGAATGAGTTTAGTGAGTTTTACTTTCTTTCTAATAGAAGCATCCTGCCACAAGTTCGGAAACAACACAACAAGAATTCAATGTGCAATGTGTCTGATAAAATTTTAGAACATGCGTTTAGAATGAAGGTGAAGGAAATTGGTACGCACAGATTCGATGTAAACTTGAATCTAGAACAGAAACAGGGTAAATCCAGGCAAGGGTAAACAAACAATTTTAGCAGAGCAATGTACAATGCAGCTGAGTGGTTGTGTGCGCTATATCACTTAAAATGCATATTTATGTAATACACAAGTATAAATACGACAATCACGATCTTTACATTTCTATGGAAGATGATCATGTTGCTCATGTCAGTCAGTCACACCACAAGATCCGTGTCGTAATGGAAACATCACTGTTCCGTCACGTCAATCCAGAAACACCACGGTTTGAGTTCACAATACATTAAACGTCAGTAGTTTAGAAATTAAGATACGAGAAACCATAAGTACGCGACGAAGTTAACACACACCGCTTTAAAGGTCTCTCCAAAACGCGTCGTACGATTTGTTGTGGTAAAATGTCGGGTAATGTAACGTTGGGGGATAAATAACCTATCTATTTAACGGTTGATGGTTACGAAACGGAAAGAAGATCCAGTACCTAAACGAGATATTCCACCCCCCGCCCGCCTCCTGAAATCTTGGTTGTGGTGACAGTCTGATCTGTCGCATAGCCTGAGGTCTAGGATCCGATCGATAAATGCCGCAGCCTTCCCCAGTATGGAAACCACGAGTCAAGACTGAAGATGGCTGGGTTGCCAAAGAAGGAACATATCTTTGATCAGGAAAATGCATCTGCTCATAAAGGTGCTTTAGCAGGTGAGACAACTCAGGGATTTGAAGCACGAATCCACCACATCTCTTGGATTTTGCACTCTCCATCTTCAACATATTCAACAGCCTCAGAAATTTGACCACAGTGGGTCGTGGCAGCCGCACACAAGTATTTTGCAGATCTTTCACAATCGCACTTCACCGACGCAGTCAAATCACAAGGAAAGTTTAACAATCTGAATGTATCTAAAACAGAACTCTGTCGAAAAGTGAGTGTACTCTTATTAATAAAACACTCTTTCATTGCCAGACCGTGAAATGTTCATCTAGGTCTCGCACGCTTTTAGGAGTTGAACTTACTCATCTTCTGGTTTTCCAAGTTGACGCTAAGATAGACCGGTTACGGTTTCACCCTCTTGTCCTCGGTATGTCCTTCGATTCTCTCCATAAAGGCTTATAGTGCAAGATTAGCTTTGATCCCTTCGTTTCTGACGTTCACGAAACATGTTCTGTACATTCACTGTCTTTACATGGACTTCTCCCTATTATAGATGTCACATTTCATCAGCACCTAATGTAAATGTTCCTGATTTGGTCTTCTCCATTGCAATTTCTTGGAGCCACCATTCTGATCCCTTCTACGGGACACCGCCTTGTCGGAGCACCTTCATTGTCGAGCGGGAAGATTTGTGTCCGTCAGTGATGTCAAGGGCTATGCCGGCCGCAGTGCAGGCAGGTGTCTGCAGGGCAGCCAAGCAAGACAGACCACTGTAATGCAGGAAAGACTGAAGAGACATACTTAAGGCAACTTCGACAAGTGCATCAGAAAACGGGCAAGTCGGGACGTCATACGTCGCAGCCTCACCACCACATTTGACCCTATCAAGAGGTCAGTAACCTGTCATAGAGAACGCATCACAACATACTCGTCTGTGTTACACACAGCTTTCGATGAAAGATGGACGCTAACGATGACGACTTACAAGGAAAATGATAAGGGGATCTAGCTGAATTTCTGACAATAATATCGAAGTTCATCTTCCGGGAGAGTACAGCAACAAGCTTGTCTTTCCTCTAGTGCAGATTCGTACTTGCGCCTGTACTGTCCACACAGCCTGTTGTCTCGGCGAGGCAACTTCAGGAAGTGTGTTGTGTCTACTGAGATGCATTGCTGCTGTAAAAAGAAGACGCCATGTACGGCATAATATTTTAGATTAAAATATTACTTTCAGGAGCTTTATTACATGACTTGATGAATGGTCTCACTTCTCACAAAATTCGGTGCTTCTATTTTCAGACACTCTGTTTCAGGAAGAAGATTATAACAAAAATCTATCAATATGATAAAAAAGAAGCAATTTTCCAAATGTATTGTACAGTGTCTTGCTATACATATAGATGCAGAAAAACTGCCAAGTGGTGTAGATGTTTTACAAATTAAATTCTCCGTAGAAAAATCAGAATGGCAGGAAGAAAATTTGTGAAAATATTTAGCATCACAAATGCAGATAGAAAAGCATTGTTAGAACAAATACGAAAGTCGATCAGGTAACATGAATACACTGAAGCCCTGTCACTTTTTGTCACGCATCAATTTCTCACCCGAAGAACTCCTGAGAGTCGTGGGGCGCTGCTTTGGGTTAAAAAAAGGTATCCTGCAATTTCGACTTTGGCGTGTAGGAGTAACACCTTGAAGAAGCCAGAACACAACGACCCATTGCGCATTGGGTTTAGTAGACGATAGAAGGAAGATTAGGGTTCAGTGTCGGCGTTTGCAGAGAAGCTTGAAACAATGGTAGCTCTGTAGGAATGGTTTCTCATTAATCAAATTATATAACATGCTGAACTATGAACCAATCATTTGTTATACGTTTGACACTGTTTGATAGTTACCAGTTAATGTTTGCACACTTAATGAACAAACTCCCTAATAATTACACAACTGGCAATTAAAATTGCTACACCACGAAGATGACGTGCTACAGACGCGAAATTTAACCGACAGGAAGAAGATGCTGTGATATGCAAATGATTAGCTTTTCAGAGCATTCACACAAGGTTGGCGCCGGTGGCGACACCTACAACGTGCTGACATGAGGAAAGTTTCCAACCGATTTCTCATACACAAACAGCAGTTGACCGGCGTTGCCTGGTGAAACGTTGTTGGGATGCCTCGTGTAAGAAGGAGAAATGCGTATCATCACGTTTCCGACTTTGATAAAGGTCGGATTGTAGCCTATCGCGATTGGGATTTATCGTATCGCGACACTGCTGCTCGCGTTGGTCGAGATCCAATGACTGTTAGGAGAATATGGAATCGGTGGGTTCAGGAGGGTAATACGGAACGCCGTGCTGGATCCCAACGGCCTCGTATCACTAGCAGTCGAGATGACAGGAATCTTATCCACATGGCTGTAACGGATCGTGCAGCCACGTCTCGATCCCTAAGTCAACAGGTGGGGACGTTTGCAACACAACAACCATCTGTACGAACAGTTCGACGACGTTTGCAGCAGCATGGACTATCAGCTCGGAGACCATGGCTGCGGTTACCCTTGACGCTGCATCACACACAGGAGTGCCTGCGATGGTGTACTCAACAACGAACCTGGATGCACGAATGGCAAAACGTCATTTTTTTCGGATGAATCCAGGTTCTGTTTACAGCATCATGATGGTCGCATCCGTGTTTGGCGACATCGTGGTGAACGCACATTGGAAGCGTGAATTCGTTATCGCCATACTAGCGCATCACCCGGCGTGATGGTATGGGGTGCCATTGGTTACACGTCTCGGTCACCTCTTCTTCGCATTGACGGCACTTTGAACAGTGGACGCTACATTTCAGATGTGTTACGGCCCGTGGCTCTACCCTTCATTCGATCCCTGCGAAACCCTGCATTTCAGCAGGATAATGCACGACCGCATGTTGCAGGTCCTGTACGGGCCTTTCTGGATACAGAAAATGTTCGACTGCTGCCCTGGCCAGCACATTCTCCAGATCTCTCACCAATTGAAAACGTCTGGTCAATGGTGGCCGAGCAACTGGCTCGTCACAATACGCCAGTCACTACTCTTGATGAACTGTGATATTGTGTTGAAGCTGCATGGGCAGCTGTACCTGTACACGCCATCCAGGCTCTGTTTGACTCAATGCCCAGGCGTATTAAGGCCGTTATTACGGTCAGAGGTGGTTTTTCTGGGTACTGATTTCTCAGGATCTATGCACCCAAATTGCGTGAAAATGTAATCACATGTCAGTTCTAGTATAGTATATTTGTCCAATGAATACTCTTTTATCATCTGCATTTCTTCTTGGTGTAGCAATTTTAATGGCCAGTAGTGTATATAGCAGCATATAAGATTCACATCATTATTTTCGCAACTGGAATATCTGGTTTGACGAGCTGAATGGCGCAAATAAATGTGATGGAAAGAAGGCTTCATTGTTTTGAACCGTGCTGTTGTGGATGACAACAGTCACCTTCAAGGTAGTATCAAGTCCTGTCAGATATGTGCCTCACTACGAGAGTCGTTCAATAAATAGTGTTTGATATTTTTTCTCAAAACATATTTATTATTAAGAGTTAGAATTTGGTGACTAAATCAATCAACATTTCTTTTACGTGTACTACTTTTCTACATATTCCCCATCGCGTCGTATGGCCTTAGCCAGGGCTGTGTAGTAGCATGTATTCTGTGGTGGTAAAAGCTCTTGTCCTAGTACAATACCATTTTGGCCACTCTAGTTTATGACCCTTATGTAAGCGAACACTATCTGTCACTTTCATGGTCAACCTCCCAGCCGTCCCCCGCTCCCAGGAGCGCACTTGCACTCTTATCCGTAAAACTGGTCACTTGCCTGGAGCACTCAAGTCAACAAAATAAATTCTTGTAGCCTCGTATCAGCAAACCACGCACTTGTGCTTTTATGTTATGCTTATGTACGTCTAATTTATGACCTGATACTATTAGCCTTGCCTTAATGCCCATAATGTATGACCCATGAAATGGCTGCTGTCCCCACACTCTGCTTACCCATTACTCTAGTCCAAATGGGTGATGTATAAATGGTGTGGTGTGCTAAATTATTTTAATTAATGTAATTTATGGTCTGTAATAGAGCCATTATTTTCTGGGTACTACTCTGTCACAGCAGATGTGATGTGCCTTAGAAGCCGGTGGGAGCCAAAACACCATCACGAGTGTTGCGGCAACCATCCTATAGATGCACTGTGAGCTGAGCCGAACCGAGCATTGCAATACCGATAACAATGGGCTACTGCGGGGCTAGCTGGCCAGTTTCCACACGTTTGAGCAACGGACTTGTTATACCACGAGTTATTAGAAGCGGTACATCGCAACGAAAAATGAGCACCTAACCGATACAAATACCACCTGTATTCCAGTCTGGCAGCACCGACTACGAGCAGAGGGCTATGCCAGGTGACGGGGCGATACGGTTCTGCAAGCAGCGACGACAAATTTGGTCCTTCACCACCCTTAGCCCGACTGCAGGCTCTGAGTCCACCACCTCGGACTTGGCGTCTTCCCACTTGTGAGCCGCCTTCTGGCTCACTCTGGTCACGACAGACTGTTTGAGACCGGCGCGCTGCAGCCGCTGACCCGTTTAAGCTGGTGCAGTCGTCCCGGTCCGCGCACCTTCGCTCGCGAGGGCGTGTTTCACTTCTGAAGACTGACATCTCCTGGAACTTAGAGCGGGCCTCCGCGCCACTGGCACACCTTACACTTACAGCAAGCAGCTACTGCACATACTGCTCCGAGGGCTCCATTCCTCCGCTTACTCACATCACAACTGGCCTCACAAGTCCACCACAAGCTATCCTCACTACACACACCAAAAGGGACGGGTGGGGGGGTGGGAGGGGCGGGGGTGGGGGGGGGGCGGAGGAATGGGGGAGTGGGGGAGTGGGCGTGGGCACCGAAAACAATTCTACGAGTGTTACAGCTCGAGTCAGAATAAAACGTTTGACTTTTGATGCTATTTTTACGTGTTACCAATTATAGTCGTATTTAACTCTTGTTGTAAGACGGATTAATTCGTTATAAGAGATAATGTAAAATCTATGAAACGAGTGATAGTGGCGACAGTGTTGCACCACCGTCAGTGAAAAGTGCGACAACACGCGTCCCACTACGTGACGTTGGCGACAATAGTGTTGGCGTTGAGCCATCTACGAGCAAGTCGAAAAGTCCAGGAAATGTGAAATACAGATATTGCAAGGAAATTTGCATTAAATATAGATTCGTATCAAATATTATGATTCACCTCTTTCACTCTGCATTATTTGCAACCAAATTCTGTCGAATAATTCTATAGAACAATCCCCACTTCATAGAAACTTGGTAACCAATCACGACGATTATAAAAAAAAAAATGTCGTGTGACTAGGGCCTCCCGTCGGGTATATCGTTCGCCTGGTGCAAGTCTTTTGATTTGACGCCACTTCGGCGACTTGCGCGCTGATGGGGATGAAATTATGATGATTATGATAACACAACACCCAGTACCTGAGCGGAGAAAATCTCCGACCCAGCCGGGAATCGAACCCGGGCCCTTAGGATTGACATTCTGTCGCGCTGACCACTATTTTTTATATCTCATTTTGTTCTATAGTGTTCGTTGAATTTGTTCGTGGCGGACGTCCGATGACATCCGTTCAGGTTGTTCGTTGATCCGTTCACTCAGTTTTTTTTATTACAGAGGGGAGCTAAACCCTCTGATCGAACACGCTGAGCTACCGTGCCGGCGTCAGCTACCGGCGGCGGACACGACGATTATAAAGACAAGTCAGTCGAAGTTTTCAGGTGCAAAGCAGAAAATTTAGATAAAAGGTCAAAAGTAATACACAATTTTACAAAACCAACAAAGATGGTACTAGAGACATCCCCTTAATTAGTGTTGCTATTTGCAAAAAATCACGCTATACCGCTGTTCAATCTCTTATTCGTGGTTATTTGACTATAGCAGATAAAAGTTACACAAAAATTCCGCTAAACTAATCAAAACAATTTCGAATTCTGACACAATGTAGGGCGTAGAATTCAAAAGATACCATTTTCTTTGGCGATTCGTTCATAGGAAACTTTTATTTTGGGTTGACTCCGTTAATGAAGTTTTTCCAACTGTGCTGCAACATCGTGGACAGAATGCAGTTAGTATTGCGATACACTTTTGGAGATAATCAAAATCGACGGATAAAAACTCACGTCATAGTTTTTTAAATACTTCCCAGGTAGTGAAAAGAATGATAATACCCAAGAATGGATTACAAATCCTTTATTCACCATCGCCATCAATTTCTCTGATATTTCCTTAAAATTAAAAGGAGGTCTTTGGAAAATATCTGTTGCCAGTTCACTGAGAATAAAAATTGAAAACATTTGTGATTTCTGGTGCTACTCACACAAACAGTACACTGAACTTTGTGACATTGCCATTACACTCCGTCCCCCAGTCCCCTCTACTTACTTGTGTGAGCAGCGTTTCTCTGCAGTCCAAACAAAACAAAGAAATCATTAAATCAGGAATCAATACTCGCTCTAACGAAGATTCAGCCACGAATAGACGAGCTGACGTCCGGGAAATAAGCTAGCCATCTCATTAACAGGTCAGAAACATATACAAATACATGTAACTGTTTGTGTATGTGCTATCTGTAGCACAGTTCCTATTTTATTTTATACGTTTATAGCAGAATAGTCCATTTTGTAGTATTTAATAAGTTTTAAATTTATAATCTATTTTAGATATGGTTATTCATAATGTGAATTAAGGATAACTCCAGGGTTAGGCCTAGGGCCTAGGCCCTCGGATACGGGCCAGAATGAAAAGTTTCTCTTTGGGGATAAGTGGAGAAAAAAGTTGAATACCATTGCTCTATATCCTTGCCATTAATAGAAGGTCCGTTAAAACTAAGGCCTTCGTAATATAAAGCTTACGAAACTTCCATCTTCCTGAATTTGAAACGCGATTTGCTCATTGTCGCCAACAGTTCTCTTTCTGTAATTGTTACCTCACAATCTGGCAATCGTCCAACAAGTGTTCAGATCAATTATTATTTTTCTATACTGATAATCCCCATCAAGACATTTCACGACTGTACAGTGAATATCAGGACTCCGGTAAAACAAAAAATCTCTGACATCAGTGCGGCCGGAATAAGGTCCCGCAAGATCGGGACCGAGCACATCTGAGGGGAATCGTTTAACGTGACAGAAGTGCAACCCGTCCGCAAATTGCCGCAGATTTCAATGTTGGGCCATCAACAAGTGTCAGCGTGCGGACCATTCAGCGAAACATCACTGATATGGGCTTTCGGAGCCGAAGGACCACTCGTGTACCCATGATGACTGTAAGACCCAAAGCTTTACGCCTCTCCTGGGCCCGTGAACACCGACATTGGACTGTTGATGACTGGAAACATGTTACCTGGTCAGACGAGTCTCGTTTCAAATTGTATCGAGCAGATGGTCGTGTGCGGGTATGGAGAAAACTTCATGGATCCATGGGCCCTACATGTCAGCAGGGGACTGCTCAAGCTGGTGGACGTGTGCAGTTGGAGTGATATGGGACCTCTGATGCGTCTAGATACGACTCTGACAGGCAACACGCACGTAAATATTCTGCCTGAACACCAGCATCCATTCATGTCCATTGTGCATTTCGACGGACTTGGTCAATTCCATCAGAACAACGTGACACCGCCCACGTCTAGGATTGCTACAGAGTGGCTCCAGGAACACTCTTCTGAGTTTAAACACTTCTGCTGGCCACCAATCTCCCCAGACATGAACATTATTGAGCATATATGGGATGCCTTGCAACGTGCTATGCAGAAGAGATCTCCACCTTCTCGTACTCTTACGGATTCATGGACAGCCCTGCAGGATTCATAGTGTCAGTTACCTCCAGCACTACTTCAGACATAAGTCGAGTCCACGCCACCTCAAGGTGCGGCACTTCTGCATGCTTGCGGAGGCCCTACACGATATTAGGCAGATGTACCAGTTTCTTTGACTCTTCAGTGTATTTGTTTATAATAATTTCGTAGAAAGACAACAGTTTATAACACACTTACGTGATGTGACATTGCTAAGATTGTGCTCTAAATTTCACTCTTGTTTTGCAATGCAGTCCTTTCAGCACTTTTATTACACTATACAGTTTCCTTTTTCGAAGTATAAGTTCAAAACGACGCACTACTGGATACTGCTTTATCAACAAAAAAATGTTTAGTTTCATGCCCTCTAACATTTAAAAAAAAAACAGAGAGAGTTAATGTGGTACTCCCTGTATGTGTCCTACTGCGCGAAGCAATCCGTAATTGCCTTCTGCACATCCTCTACCGACAGGACTTGTCGACCCTTAAGGCCGTTTTTAAGGAACCGAAGGCGAGTACTCTCATGGGGAGATGTTCAAATGTGTGTGAAATCTTATGGGACTTAACTGCTAAGGTCATCAGTCCCTAAGCTTACACACTACTTAACCTAAATTATCCTAAGGACAAACACACACACATCCTTGCCCGAGGGAGGACTCGAACCTTCGCCGGGACCAGCCGCACAGTCCAAGACTGCAGCGCCGTAGACCGCTCGGCTGATCTCTCATGGGGAGAGATCAGGACATTCTCCGATGGATGTCTATGGCTGTTTGTCCTTCGACAGCCAAAAAAAGAATAACAGCACGTTGGGCACGTCTGGGCGCATTTGGTAATAACGTCGCGACAGTTCACGTTTCCACATTTATTGCACGCACATTGATTCGTCCCTTGCCTAAGTGTCGGTGCTTCTGCACCCACATCGGAGTCCATGTTATGTTGCATATACGCTGCGACAACACCCTCAAACGGAAACTTATCGATCGCTCCTTGTAATGAGTATTGGTTTGAACAGTAGTGATGGAAACAGTTGTCAGGAACCGAAGACCACCAAAGCTAGAGAAATGGGTGATAGCTCGACCGAGACCTACACGACAAGACAGGAAACTGGTACGACTGACAAATTTTCAAGTTCGACTTCAGATGCTACTCAGTAATCAATTATTGTAAAATGTGTATACAGATCATTTAATTAAATTTGTAATTGATTTAATTTACTTTCACTTCACTTTAAAACAAAAGGCTAACCATTGCCCTAATTTTTGTATCGCAGCAATGTCTCGTGCTAGTAAGGCTGCGGTGTTGAGTGTTCTGTCCCCACACGTTCCCGGCGTGGTCACATATCAGCGCCATCGCATATAAACGGCAACGAGTTGTGCAAGGTGTGGCATATTGTAACTTACTTGCCCATAACAGTGTCAACGGTGCTTTCCGATCCCTTCGTTTAGCAAATGATTGAGACCCAGCATGGAAGTCTAGTTGCCCTGCCAAATTATATTGAGTTGTTAAGGTTCCGAAATCTGTGAGACATTGCTGATGAATACTTGATTCGAGACAATTTTTCAGATGGTTCAAATGGCTCTGAGCACTATGGGACTTAACTTCTGAGGTCATCAGTCCCCTAGAACTTAGAACTACTTAAACCTAACTAACCTAAGGACATCACACACATCCATGCCCGAGGCAGGATTCGAACCTGCGACCGTAGCGGTCGCGCGGTTCCAGACTGTAGCGCCTAGAACCGCTCGGCCACCCCGGCCGGCGAGACAATTTTTAACACGAGCCAGAGTACTGAATGATCTTTCTACTTTAGCTATAGTCACTGAATGAATGTAAAAGATGCATATAGCTACACATAATTCGGAAATAAGATTGAAATTTTAAGCTCGTGCATCTTATTCAAGAGGTCTAAAGTTTTCGAAGTTCAAATTTTTAAATATGAATTGTTTTCAAATATTTAATGTCTTCTTCAAAGTCCGTTGCGGCATCATTATGGTATTCATTGATAAATAACGTGCATGCCTCAGCAGCCTAATCGTCAGTCATCTTTGAGTATTTCCATAAAAATCCGATTGTTTCAACTAAAATCTTCGCTGTTTAATATAGGATTTTCAAGTTATGCGCTAGATTGTCAATAATGGCATAAAAAACATTTACCTAGAATAAATTTTCTGAATTCACTTATATCACTTCATTCCTGGTTTCATCATGAAATGATTTCCTCTCTCTACTATGCACCTCCTAAAATCGGGATCGATTTTAATTGTCTCGACAACAATTTTACATCAAGGGGGAACGGTGTCCCATTTTTCACGAAGATATATAAAGTCATTTAATGAGCTCTAAAAGTTCTTACCTCAACATCAGTGGTAGTATTTCGAGCTTGTAGTAATTTGCTTCTGCTTTCAATTGCTACCAACTTCAGCCAAATTGTGCTATGAATAAATACTGGAAAGAACCTATATAATCTAAAACACCTAGTACCGCAGAACGTGTTTTAGGTGACAAACTTTTAACATGAGCTCTCTAGCGGGTATCAGAGATGGAATATAAGGAACTTTCAATACACTGTTTTAGAATTTCGCATCGTTGTGGACTGCAACTGAAGAGGTTGGAAAGTTATTGAATCATTTCGAAAAAGTATCTGTTTCATGACAACTCTCCGTATAAGGCTCCGACAAGCATACAGAGAAAATTTTGCAAGAGGGTTCCAGTGAAGAAAATGTGTCTGAGCTCCTTTAAAATACCCCCCTCGTATTACTTCCGTTATAATAACCTTTGTCCGCGGTGTTTACTGAAAGGAACTGAGTGTTTCTCAAAAATTGTTCGTATTAAATGTGGAATAATAACTCCCGTTTTTTGATTAAAATCCACAAATCCCAATAACTGTTCATTTATTTCATATTTATCAGTTCCCTTATTGAAGTAAACATAACACGATTTGTGTGAGGAGTTGCTGCCAAAATACTGTAATTGAATAACACTTCTCATTTTCTCTCTTCTGATATGATGGACCCAACTAGAAAGAAATTCATTTTGAGTATCACTTGACAGACAATGCACTTATAAACACTTTCCAACTTCTTGTCCGTCTCTTGCAAATGTGTTTTGCAAGGACTTGATGATAGTGACTCAAGAGCTCTAATATTCCGAACAAATTTCCAGTATTTGGATCTCCAGTTGAGATGAATCTTTGAGGACCAAGAATCTTTGACTAAGAAATAATGTCACTTCAAGTAACATAAGAGTTCCCATGTAAGATGGCTGTTCAACAGACGAACGACAGAAGAATATTTCCTCTTTACTTTCGAGCAGCAGCATAACCAATATACCTCATTCATGTCTTTTCATTTCTTCACTTCTACGATTCTTCCAGGACAACTATATAGAAATAGATACATTTCATTTTGTGTTTTCTCTCGAATGCAAAAGATTTTCTGTATATTTCGTGTAAAATCATCTTGTGATGGAATCAGAAGTGCCATATCTTTGAATTTGTTAGCACTCTTATCAAATTATAACGAAGTTCCACACTGTTGCCATGGACATTTGTCGAGGAAATGTTGTGATAGGATTTCCAGTATATAAATAAAGTGCATTCTTGATTCTATCACAAGACGGTTTTAGGCAAAATGTCTAAAGAAAATACTGCACATTCACGATTAAGCAGGAAATGGTATTGAAAGCAGTTGGTGTGCAAGAATCATACAAGTGAGGAACAGAAGTGAAAAAGCAAGAGCTAGATTGCCTACGCTGGTGCTTATTGCATGACACAAAATGTGTTTTATAATATCAGTCGGATATTTGCCGACTGAGCATCCCGTGGGATCTGAATCCTTGAAAGACGTGGGCCCCCTCCTGGGGCTTAAGCCCCGGGTATTTTGCCCCCGTCGGGCCTGAGGGAACGTTAGTCATTGTATACAAGGGGGAAACTAGATGGCGCTATGGTTGGCCCGCTAGATGGCACTCCCATACGTCAAACGGATATCAACTGCGTTTTTAAAAATAGGAACCCCCATTTTTATTACATATTCATGTAGTACGTGGAGAAATATGAATGTTTTAGTTGGACCCCTTTTTTCGCTTTGTGATAGATGGCGCTGTAATAGTCACAAAAATATGGCTCACAATTTTAGACGAACAGTTGGTAACAGGTTGTTTTTTTTTAAAATTAAAATGCAGAACGTAGGTACGTTTGAACATTTTGTTTCGGTTGTTCCAAAGTGATACATGAACCTTTGTGAACTTATCATTTCTGAGCTTGCTGTTACAGCGTGATTACCTGTAAATACCACATTAATGCAATAAATGCTCAAAGTGATGTCCGTCAACCTCAGTGCAATTGGCAATACGTGTAACGACATTCCTCTCAACAGCGAGTAGTTCGCCTTCCGTAATGTTCGCACATGCATTGACAATGCGCTGATGCAGGTTGTCAGGCGTTGTCGGTGTATCACGATAGCAAATATCGTTCAGCTTTCGCCACAGAAAGAAATCCGGTGACGTCAGATCCGGCTATTCAATAGCGCCTCAACTGCACGCGAGCTATGTGCCGGACATCCATCATGATGGAAGTTCATCGCCATTCTGTCATGCAGTGATACATTTTGTAGTAACATCGGTGGAACATTACGTAGGAAATCAGCAAACATTGCACCATTGTCTTGTGACAGCCAGAGCGAGAGCACCAGCAGCAGCGAGTACTGTTTGTATAAAGCGTTTATTTTGCATTTTGTTTACGACCTTCCACTAAGGAAGGGATTCTATTTGTGTTTATCTGCTCTGCATATAAACTAACAGTTCTTGATCGTTAGGAGAGAAATTTATTTTGTACTTATTTGCTGCGCTTAGCTTTTAAATAGTTTTTCTGGGAAAACCTAGCGTAGTTTTCGCGTCTCGTATTTCAGTGAGTGTTTCTTGATTATCAGAGTAGCTCATCAGAAGATTATCTTGGGAATTTGTCACCGTATAGAGTAGGGTAAACATAGTCATGTGTAGGGACTGTGGTTGTTGTGAGCGGACGCAAGGAGAATTGGCCACTCTTCGGGGGCAGGTGGAGGCTCTGTCTGTTAGGCTCATCGAGCTCGAGGCGCAGGCGTCGGCTCGTAGTGGCGTTGGGGCAACTGTGGTGAGACCTATGCCTACTTCGGTGGCCTTGGAATCACATGGAACCTCTGATGTCGCTGCGTCTTCCGGCAGTGAGCATCTTACCGGTCAGCCATCACTCCAGGGTGAATGGCGGACAGTGGTGGGCTCGCGCGAGCCTGGCCGAAAGGCGAAGGTGGGATCTGGCCGCGTGGCAGCTGCCTTACCCCTTTCCAACAGGTACGGGGTGCTTCCTAGTGGTGATGACATCGTTTCCGAGCCACCACAGGATGCCTCGCCTGTTGGGCCAGTGGCCGATTCTCCGGCAAGGTCCCGACAGTCACAGAGGGCGGGCCTATTAGTTATAGGGAGCTCCAACGTTAGGCGGGTTATGGAGCCCCTCAGGAAAATAGCGGGTAGGTCGGGGAAGAATGCCAGTGTGCACTCGGTGTGCTTGCCGGGGGGTCTCGTCCGTAATGTGGAGGAGGCCCTTCCGGCAGCTATTGAACGCACTGGGTGTGACCGGCTGCAGATAGTAGCACATGTCTGAACGAATGACGCCTGCCGCTTGGGTTCTGAGGCCATCCTTGGTTCCTTCCGGCGGCTGGCTGATTTGGTGAAGACAACCAGCATCGCACGCGGAGTGCAAGCTGAGCTTAATATCTGCAGCATAGTGCCCAGAGTCGATCGCGGTCCTCTGGTTTGGAGCCGTGTGGAGGGTCTAAACCAGAGGCTCAGACGACTCTGCGACTATAATGGTTGCAAATTCATCGACCTCCGTTATTGGGTGGAGAACTGTAGGGCCCCCCTAGACAGGTCAGGCGTGCACTACACACCGGAAGCAGCTACTAGGGTAGCAGAGTACGTGTGGCGTGCACACGGGGGTTTTTTAGGTTAGAGGGACCCCCCTTGGGCGAAACGATAAAATACCTGACGGCTTACCAGAGAGAACATCAGCATCGTTGATAAAGAACGTCCGTCCTCAGAGACCAAAAACAGGAAAAGTTAACGTAATATTGGTAAACTGCAGGAGTATCCAGGGCAAGGTTCCTGAATTAGTATCTCTTATTGAAGGAAATAGTGCGCATATAGTATTAGGAACGGAAAGTTGGTTAAAACCGGAAGTGAACAGTAACGAAATCCTAGACACAGAATGGAATATATACCGCAAGGATAGGATAAACGCCAATGGTGGAGGAGTATTTATAGCAGTAAAGAATTCAATAATATCCAGTGAAGTTATTAGCGAATGCGAATGTGAAATAATCTGGGTTAAGTTAAGTATCAAAGGTGGGTCAGATATGATAGTCGGATGCTTCTATAGACCACCTGCATCAGCAGCCGTAGTAGTTGAGCGCCTCAGAGAGAACCTGCAGAACGTCGTGAAGAAGTTTCGTGATCATACTATTGTAATAGGGGGAGACTTCAATCTACCAGGTATAGAATGGGATAGTCACACAATCAGAACTGGAGCCAGGGACAGAGACTCTTGTGACATTATCCTGACTGCCTTGTCCGAGAATTACTTCGAGCAGATAGTTAGAGAACCAACTCGTGAAGCTAACGTTTTAGACCTCATAGCAACAAATAGACCGGAACTTTTCGACTCCGTGAATGTAGAAGAGGGTATCAGTGATCATAAGTCAGTGGTTGCATCAATGACTACAAGTGTAATAAGAAATGCCAAGAAAGGAAGGAAAATATATTTGCTTAACAAGAGTGATAGGGCACAAATCGCAGAATATCTGAGTGACCACCATCAAACGTTCATTTCTGAGGAAGAGGATGTGGAACAAAAATGGAAAAAATTCAGAAACATCGTCCAGTACGCCTTAGATAAGTTCGTACCGACTAAGGTCCAAAGCGAGGGGAAAGATCCACCGTGGTATAACAATCATGTACGAAAGGTACTACGGAAACAAAGAAAGCTTCATCATAGGTTTAAGAGTAGTCGAATCATAGCTGATAAGGAAAAGCTGAACGAAGCGAAAAAGAGCGTAAAGAGAGCAATGAGAAAAGCATTCAACGAATTCGAACATAAAACACTGGCAAACAATCTAAACAAGAACCCTAAAAAGTTTTGGTCATATGTAAAATCGGTAAGCGGATCTAAATCCCCTATTCAGTCACTCGTTGACCACGATGGCACCGAAACAGAGGACGACCGAAGAAAGTCAGAAATACTGAATTCAGTGTTCCGAAACTGTTTCACTGCGGAAAATCGTAACACGGTCCCTGACTTCAGCCGTCGCACGGACGCCAAAATGGAAAATATTGAAATAAACGATATCGGAATTGAAAAACAACTGCTATCACTTAGTAGCGGAAAAGCACCCGGACCAGACGAGATACCCTTAAGATTCTACAGTGATTATGCTAAAGAACTTGCCCCCTTTCTATCAGCAATTTATCGTAGATCTCTGGAAGAACGTAAAGTACCTAGCGACTGGAAGAAAGCGCAGGTCGTTCCCATTTTCAAGAAGGGTCATAAATCAGATGCGAATAATTATAGGCCTATTTCGCTTACGTCAATCTGTTGTAGAATAATGGAACATGTTTTGTGTTCTCGTATTATGACGTTCTTAGATAATGCAAATCTCCTTCATCATAACCAACATGGATTCCGCAAACAGAGATCATGTGAAACTCAGCTCGCCCTATTTGCCCAAGAAATTCACAGTGCCGTAGACACTGGCGAGCAGATTGATGCCGTATTCCTGGACTTCAGGAAGGCATTTGATACGGTTCCGCACTTACGTTTAGTGAAAAAAATACGAGCTTACGGAATATCGGACCAGGTTTGTGATTGGATTCAGGATTTCCTAGAAGAAAGAACACAACATGTCATTCTTAACGGTTCAAAATCTGCAGATGTAGAGGTAATTTCGGGAGTACCGCAAGGAAGCGTGATAGGACCTTTATTGTTTACAATATACATAAATGACTTAGTTGACAACATCGGTAGCTCCGTGAGGCTATTTGCAGATGACACGGTTGTCTACAAGAAAGTAGCAACATCAGAAGACTCGTACGTACTCCAGGAAGACCTGCAGAGGATTAATGAATGGTGCGACAGCTGGCAGCTTTCCCTAAACGTAGATAAATGTAATATAATGCGCATACATAGGGGCAGAAATCCATTCCAGTACGATTATGCCATAGGTGGTAAATCATTGGAAGCGGTAACGACCGTAAAATACTTAGGAGTTACTATCCGGAGCGATCTGAAGTGGAATGATCACATAAAACAAATAGTGGGAAAAGCAGGCGCCAGGTTGAGATTCATAGGAAGAATTCTAAGAAAATGTGACTCATCGACGAAAGAAGTAGCTTACAAAACGCTTGTTCGTCCGATTCTTGAGTATTGCTCATCAGTATGGGACCCTTACCAGGTTGGATTAATAGAAGAGATAGACATGATCCAGCGAAAAGCAGCGCGATTCGTCATGGGGACATTTAGTCAGCGCGAGAGCGTTACGGAGATGCTGAACAAGCTCCAGTGGCGGACACTTCAAGAAAGGCGTTACGCAATACGGAGAGGTTTATTATCGAAATTACGAGAGAGCGCATTCCGGGAAGAGATGGGCAACATATTACTACCGCCCACATATATCTCGCGTAATGATCACAACGAAAAGATCCGAGAAATTAGAGCAAATACGGAGACTTACAAGCAGTCGTTCTTCCCACGCACAATTCGTGAATGGAACAGGGAAGGGGGGATCAGATAGTGGTACAATAAGTACCCTCCGCCACACACCGAAGGTGGCTCGCGGAGTATAGATGTAGATGTAGACCATTTAGAGTTCCATCGATAAAATGGGGGCCAATTATCCTTCCTCCCATAATGCCGCACCATACATTAACCCGCCAAAGTCGCTGATGTTCCACTTGTCGCAGCCGACGTGGATTTACCGTCGCCCAATAGTGCATATTATGCCGGTTTACGCTACCGCTGTTGGTGAACGACGCTTCGTCGCTAAATCGAATGCGTGCACAAAATCTGTCATCGTCCCGTAATTTCTCTTGTGCCCAGTGGCTGAACTGAACACGACGATCAAAGTCGTCGCCATGCAATTCCTGGTGCATGGAAATATGGTACAGGTGCAATCGATGTTGACGTAGCATTCACAACACGGACGTTTTTGAGATTCCCGATTCTCGGGCAATTTGTCTGCTGCTGATGTGCGGATTAGCCGCGACAGCAGCTAAAACACCTACTTGGGCATCATCATTTGTTGCAGGTCGTGGTTGACGTTTCACATGTAGCTGAGCACTTCCTGTTTCCTTAAATAACGTAACTACCGGCGAACGGTCCGGACACTTGGATGATGTCGTCCAGGATACCGAGCAGCATACATAGCACACGCCCGTTGGGCATTTTGATCACAATAGCCATGCATCAACACGATATCGACCTTTTCCGCAATTGGTAAACGGTCCATTTTAACACGGGTAATGTATCACGAAGCAAATACCGTCCGCACTGACGGAATTGTACGTGATACCACGTACTTACACGTTTGCGACTATTACAGCGCCATCTATCACAAAGCGAAAAAAGTGGTCCAACTAAAACATTCATATTTCTTTACGTACTACACGAATATGTAATAAAAATGGGGGTTCCTATCCAAAACACGCAGTTGATATCCGTTTGACGTATGGCAGCGCCATCTAGAGGGCTAACCATAGCGCCATCTGGTTTTCCCCTTCAAGCTAGACGAGTTTCGTTCTTTGTAGTTTTTTCGTTTGATGCTTATTTCGTGAGATATTTGGCCCGGTCACCAGTAATGGACCACCCTGTATAGTTGTGATACGGACACGGACAAGATTCAAGAATTGATACATGTTATTTGATTACTTTAACCACAGAAAATCAGATCAGACATCATTGGACTTAAGTACTTCCCGTAATAAAGTGTATTTTAACCATGTGTGCATTTTGTGTTGTAGTCAGAGGAAATCAGCCACCCACCTACCATACCACCCTCTCCTTATCCAGCGAGGAACTACAAAACATTACAAGAGGGCACAGCCACAGCGCCTAGTATGTCACTCCAGTGAGTTGCGTCCAAATATCTTTTGACGTCACCTAGTACAACCGATTCATGAGGCACAAGCAAAACATGTTCTCGAACAAGAGCCAATGACACCAGGTTGCTGGACGGGGCTAGATTTTATGCTGTCTACGTATGGCGACAGGTGGGATCCATGTGCATTTGGATGGCTAATGAGCAGCTAAAATGACAATTTTGCGTAATTGAAAACCTTCATGTCCGTCCAGCACAACACTTATACTATCCAAAAATCACTGGATTTCAGTAGATAACAGAAGTTTCATAAGCCTTTGTCGTGCGAAGAACGGTGACTTCTAAGAGGGTCACATTGGTTTTAGAACTATTTGTCCCTACACAACAAACTTCGGACGATTCTCCAGATATTTCGCAGTTTGTGGGTAATGGGGTGATTCCACATTAGATTCGAGTCATTTTCATTAGCAATTTCAATACTTGCTCGATTATTCTCTCCGTGGCTGCTTTTGTGGATCGCAAAGACGGAACGTAATTTCCGTAACAGTACTGCGACAGTGTACGACCTTGAACACACAGGTCCATTTCACACAGCAGGGGGTTTCTATTAATATCGTCATTCATTTATGCTTTCTAATTGCTAAATCACGTTGACAATTTCAAACGCCTTTGATGTGATGTATCGGTAGATCGTTTAAAAAAGGCGCAGCACAGTTCATAACATTTTTATCACACTCCGTCCGTTTAATGCAACACCTTTCACCATCTGCCGATGCCCACGAGAAAGGCAGGCCATGGAACGTACGTCACAGCAGGTGACACTGCAGGTCTTACGAGTGCCAGCAGCCGTCTCTGGTGAGGAGCGAGTAACTATCTCAGACGAATTTAGTAATTCATGAATGTGTGTTTAAACGTTTGAAAGTTTTCGATGGCACACGACAAAATTAATTGTTTTCAATTGAATATTGATTCCCCCGTGGGCCCTGCACGGAGTCGATCGTTGACGAAATTTGGCGGTCAAGCCGACTGGTGTGACGTCACAAGTTCGTTGCAGTGCCCTATGTCTCGTTGCCCCTCTCCATCTGTATGTGACGTTCGGAACTAATTGTGGCACCTCTGTAACCGATGCTCGCAACGTTCCCAGTAAATGTACCACTTGATATCCTCAGCTGTCACGTGTTCTGACGAATATGTGTGTCGTCCATGCACAGGTGCTACCTGAGGCTGCTAATCGAGTGGAACTGGTCCAGTATTCATACCAACTGATTTCCCCGTCCATTATCGGTTGTAGTCTCTCCGTTTGCGGTCCATTCCCACTAGAAACGTCCTGAGAAATGACTATGGAAGGGGAAATTAGTAGGTATTAGTATGGGAACTCTTCTACAGTCTCATGTAGTGCCTGACGAAGACAACAAGTCACGTTATCGAAGTACTGTGCGTGGCAGAACACCCAATACCTCAAGTTGTCAAGATATCGCCGGAAAAGCCAAAAGAATTACATCAAGATACCACTTCTCAGTTGACTGGAATATAAGGTAGCAGGAGTAAAATACAGGGAACAAAAAGTTATACAACTTGTACTGACACCAGACGACAGCTATAAGAGACGAGGGGCCAGAAAGGGAAGCAGCGGTTGAGAAGGGAACTAAACACGGTTGAAGCCTGTCCCCCACGTTATTCAGTCTGTACGTTGAGCAGGCAGTAAAGAAAGCCAAGGAAAAATTTGGAGAATAAATTAAAGTTCAATAGGAAGAAACAAAAACTCTGAGCTCTGCCGATGACATTGTATTTCAGTCAGAGACAGTAAAGGACTTGGAACAGCAGCTGAACGGAATCGACAGCGTCTTGAAAGGAGAATATAAGCAAAATAACGCTAATGGAATATAGTTGAATTATTCGGGAGAAGCTGAGGGAATTACATTAGGAAATGAGACCTGAAATATAGCAGATGTGTTTTGCTATTTGGACAATGAAATAACTAATGATGGCCGAGGTAGTGAGGATATAAAATACAGACTTGCAATGGCAAGAAAAGCGTTTACGAATATAAGATATTTATTAACATAGAATACAAATTTAATTGTCAGGAAATGTTTTCTGATGGCATTTGTGTGGAGTGTGAAACGTGGACGATAAGCAGTTCAGACAAGAAGAGAATAGAAGCTTTTGAAACGTGCTGCTACAGAAGAATGCTGAAGATTAGATGGGTAGATCGCCTAACGATCAGGTACTGAATTGATACGATACTGCAGTGTCTGCGTTGTTAAGAAGAACGATGCCAATGTTCTTTTGGATATGCATGCATGTCCGAAGGTGCAGAGACTGTGGCGACAACAGCCGTTATGGAATATACGAAATGCATTCGCAGCTGCGAATACGAACAACCATCAGCTGTATCAGAAAATGACGACAGTGGAATTTAGTGCCGGACCGGGAATCGAACCCGAAATTCTCGCTTTACGGGAACGGCCGCTATCCGTGCACGTCGTTTCTGTACTCGAGCACACATTACGTAATTCCTGAACAGGGGATGACATTTTTATTGAAAGTCACTGGCCAGTATTGGGTGGAAACTTGTACAACTGGTTCTTCAAAATAAAGACATAATGACTTGTGTTTATTGGATTGGCGAAGTTGATGATATTGACTGTCAAAACCAAGATGCACATCTCGTGTTTTATCACCCTCCAGGACCAAGGACATCTTTTAAAAAAATTGAGAAGGATCAAGTTTGGATGCCACTTTAAAATGTACTAAGGAAGCTGTCTCCCATGGAATTTACTACTGTGACTGGGCGAACTGATAATCTAACACCCAAACTGATTGACCAAATTTCTCAAATGTTCAATGAGCGATGTCATAAAAACAAATAACAAGAGAACAATATAATGTAATTAGTAGGCTTATTTTCAATAAAAAAGTAAGTAATCGTAGATATGATTGAATTATATACTGTAACTGATATATTTTATTCCTTAAGCCTAGATATCGCAGATGTTAAAAAACTTATTTTTGACTTGTGTTTGTAATCTTTTTTCCATTTCTTCCAGTTGAATCTCAAAGTTGAAATTGATATTGAAGTTTGATATCATAAAGGTCTATTAACTGTGAAATTTTCAGATTTTTATTTGGTCCACCACCAAAGATATTGCAGGTCACAAAATGGAAAAATTAAAAAAATCCATGTTTTAAAATAGTGTATCTTTTTAAGTGTAAGCTGCTCACCATTGATACTCTATAAAAATTAACTATACTATACAGTGTAATAGCAGAAAAAATATTAAAGCTGAGAAATTAATCTTTCTATGGTAAACTACTGTTCAAAAATTGAGTTTTTTTAATTTGTGACTGTTAACTTTGAACTATTAAAATATATTAAAGAATACATTCAGTTAAGTGATAATGATGTCAATTTGTATCCCAGAGTGTGTTGAACTAAATGCATTTTAACTGAAAGGCTTAAGACAATCCACTACTGAATAATTGTAAAAAATGTATATGCTTGCAAATACGAAAAAACGCATGCGGCCTGGAACAAATATGGCTGTCATTTCAAAATAATAAACAATAAATTTTTTAAAAAAGTATTTTTGTGGCTACTTAACATTGGGGAATTCACCAACCAGCAAATACAAAATTTTTCTGAGATAGTCAAGCAATCAATGCTGGACCACTTTGCCTCTTTTATGCGTTGATGACTTAGTTCTAATGGTAGAATGTTTACCAAAAATTCAAGACGACCTTAATGCTTACACTGAGGTGACAAAAGTCATGGGTACCTTTTAACATCGTGTCGGTCCCCCTTTTGGACAGCGCAGTGCAGCAACTGGACGTGGAACGGACTCAACAAGTCTCTGGAACTCTCCTGCAGAAATAGTAAGCCACGCTGCCTCTATAGTCGTCCATAACTGCGAAAGTGTTGCCGGTACTGGATTTTATCCGTGAGCTGACCTCTCGATTACATCCCATAATTGTCCGATGGGCGGCCTGGGAGGTCATATCATTCGCTCGAATTGTCCAGAATGTTCTACAAACCAATTGCGAACAATTGTTGCCCGGTGACATTGTTATCCATAAAAAATTCATGGTTATTTGAGAACTTGAAGCCCATAAATGGCTACAAATGCTCTACAAGTAGCCGAACATAACCATTTGCAGTTAATGATCGAAACAGTTGGACCAGAGACCCCAGTACATTCCCTATAATCACAGCACACACTATTATGGAGGCACCAGCAGCTTGCACAATGCCTTGTTGACAAATTAGGTAAGTGGTTTCGTGGGGTCTGCATCACACTACAACTCTACCATCAGCTCTTACCAATTGAAATCGGGACTCATCTCACCAGACCACTGTTTTCCCTTTTATACCTCGTACACGGGATGCTACCGCCATCTGGATATGTTCATATCGCTATCCCATGAGTATTGTCACCTCAGGGTATGATAGCAGTTGATCAGATCAGGCACCTCGGATCGGTAATAAAACGGCCGCTTCCACGGATGAAGACATCGACATTGACTGGTTGGTTGAAATGGCAGCCACTAATAGAAGCTGTCTGTGATTCGAAAATATCTGCCGAAGTCAAAGGAAATACACGCAAACGAGCGATAAGATCAGCTCTGACGTACCGTTCAGTACGTTGAGACGTGCACAAATCAGATGAACGGAAGCTCCGGATTACAGAGACAAGGATGCTACACTGGTCTGGAGGAGTGACCCTAAGAGACAGAGTAAGAAACGTCCACATACAAGGCAGCAAATATAGGGAAAATTTTCAAGAGTATTGCCTACGTGAGTATGGCATGTCTTGCGCCGTGAATCTAACCGTATGACAAAAACAGTGTCTCACACAAAAGAATGGAAAAGAGGACCCGGGTCCCCAACGAATAGGACCATAAAGACGGATCTGAAAACTATGGAGCTTAACCCTGAAACGAGGTAAATACGTTCAGAATAGAGTAAAAAGTTTAGGAGGGCCGACCCCAAGCGAGGTGGGAAGTAAGAAGACAAGTATAACGATAGAGAATTGTGAACTATATTTTAGTCTCGCTTGCAGTGTAAGTTCATTTGTCTTTAGTGTACATTACGGACTTTTATGACAGTATACGAAGAAATTCGGATATAGAAGGATTTACTCATTATACTCCTGAAATATATATCAACGGAAAAGTACTCAACTTGTTAAATTTATCTCGCTTCATTCTTTTTCAGCATCATAGTTATTTCTCTTTCCTTAACGAAAGTAATATTAATTATTGACTCGAATTTTTCTGTTGTGTGCGTGACTTTGCAGTTGTCTGTATGTACTCTTTTAGTGGAGCTGCCGAGTGTTGTTTGTGTTCCTCTTTTCATTTACGGAAGTTCACTTACTTGTCTTCACGCTATGTCACTGTGACGCGTTTTTTCTGTAAATGTGCAAGTAATGCTTTGCTGCACTAGGCTGATGTAACGATAGAGTCGCATTGGTGGGAACAAGTTCCGGTGAAACAGCATTGAGAATGAACGGTGTAACGGGTCAATATGTCACGCAAAGAAGTCTGCAAGCTCAAATAGACGGCTACGATTTCAGGGACCGAGTGTCGAACAAGCTCTGGAAACCTGTTAAGTTATCTCGAAACAGAGTAAACTGTGCCATCAGCTTGTACGTATTATGGGAAAAAATGTCAGCCGTTGCTCTGTTCTCTTCGTTGATGAGGAATTTCAACTTTGTAATTCTTCGTCTGATACCTAAAGAACATGCACTGTGTGTTAGCTATTTTACGATTTCCCTGATAACTATATCACAGTTGCTATTGTTCATAGATTTTTTATGGATCTCTGTTTTTTCTCTGCTGGTTCTAAGATGTGTAAAGAGATAATTGTCATGAGATGTCACTTACGTTTGTTACACATATTATTCGTTTACTTTTTTTAAAAAAAATCATCATTTTTTGTTCAGTGATTTCCCTCTATACCAGTTCAGCAGTAAAGGGAAAATCCAAATATTACGTCGTGAATCCAGTGCGATTGCATCATTAAGCCACATGTTGCTATGAATTATGAAACACGAGGAAAAACTGGTCTATGTGTCTGTGTGACTGGTTTCCAGGAAAGTCCGGCGATGTTTCTCAGGGAATAAGTTAAAACTTCGAGTATCTTAAGGGAAACGAATCATCAAGTTCACGTAATTTTGACGCGTTTTTATTAGGTAGCTTTCTTGTCTGTTTGTTAGGTACAAATCTTGCAATTGATTTAAACTAACTTCCCTATGAGCTAGAGACATGAAACTCTCAACATAGCTCATAAGTCAGTGACAATGCAATATTAGCTTGCTTTAGCGTCTGGTTCCACTTGCGAACGTTTAACGGTGAGAACAGTTGCTAGTAAGTACCCGTGAGAACTCGATCCTCTCTCATTTTTGCCTTCGACGATTTTTCGTGAGATAATTGTAGAAGGAAGCAATGTATTGATTGATTTAGGTGGAGAGAAATAATCCTCAAATTTATCTCATGTCTCTGTTTTACTCTCATCAAAATGTTTGAAATCAGTTGAAAAGCAGAAAATAGTTTTTAAATAAAAACTTTTTAATATAACACATTTTTAAAACAGACTAAAGAGTATAAAACTATTTCTCCTAGCCCCATACAGATTCCTAGCTTGATACAGATAGTCCTGAAAATCTGTATGTGTGAATTTTTAATAGCTATGAAACTACACTCCTGGAAATTGAAATAAGAACACCGTGAATTCATTGTCCCAGGAAGGGGAAACTTTATTGACACATTCCTGGGGTCAGATACATCACATGATCACACTGACAGAACCACAGGCACATAGACACAGGCAACAGAGCATGCACAATGTCGGCACTAGTACAGTGTATATCCACCTTTCGCAGCAATGCAGGCTGCTATTCTCCCATGGAGACGATCGTAGAGATGCTGGATGTAGTCCTGTGGAACGGCTTGCCATGCCATTTCCACCTGGCGCCTCAGTTGGACCAGCGTTCGTGCTGGACGTGCAGACCGCGTGAGACGACGCTTCATCCAGTCCCAAACATGCTCAATGGGTCCGGAGATCTTGCTGGCCAGGGTAGTTGACTAACACCTTCTAGAGCACGTTGGGTGGCACGGGATACATGCGGACGTGCATTGTCCTGTTGGAACAGCAAGTTCCCTTGCCGGTCTAGGAATGGTAGAACAATGGGTTCGATGACGGTTTGGATGTACCGTGCACTATTCAGTGTCCCCTCGACGATCACCAGTGGTGTACGGCCAGTGTAGGAGATCGCTCCCCACACCATGATGCCGGGTGTTGGCCCTGTGTGCCTCGGTCGTATGCAGTCCTGATTGTGGCGCTCACCTGCACGGCGCCAAACACGCATACGACCATCATTGGCACCAAGGCAGAAGCGACTCTCATCGCTGAAGACGACACGTCTCCATTCGTCCCTCCATTCACGCCTGTCGCAACACCACTGGAGGCGGGCTGCACGATGTTGGGGCGTGAGCGGAAGACGGCCTAACGGTGTGCGGGACCGTAGCCCAGCTTCATGGAGACGGTTGCGAATGGTCCTCGCCGATACCCCAGGAGCAACAGTGTCCCTAATTTGCTGGGAAGTGGCGGTGCGGTCCCCTACGGCACTGCGTAGGATCCTACGGTCTTGGCGTGCATCCGTGCGTCGCTGCGGTCCGGTCCCAGGTCGACGGGCACGTGCACCTTCCGCCGACCACTGGCGACAACATCGATGTACTGTGGAGACCTCACGCCCCACGTGTTGAGCAATTCGGCGGTACGTCCACCCGGCCTCCCGCATGCCCACTATACGCCCTCGCTCAAAGTCCGTCAACTGCACATACGGTTCACGTCCACGCTGTCGCGGCATGCTACCAGTGTTAAAGACTGCGATGGAGCTCCGTATGCCACGGCAAACTGGCTGACACTGACGGCGGCGGTGCACAAATGCTGCGCAGCTAGCGCCATTCGACGGCCAACACCGCGGTTCCTGGTGTGTCCGCTGTGCCGTGCGTGTGATCATTGCTTGTACAGCCCTCTCGCAGTGTCCGGAGCAAGTATGGTGGGTCTGACACACCGGTGTCAATGTGTTCTTTTTTCCATTTCCAGGAGTGTATTTGCAGAACTGAAAACTAAAAACATGGGGCGCATGCAATACATAACTGATGCATGAATACTTCAGCTCCTCACTATTACCTAATGCATTCGCTCCATCGAGCGCGGTGGCGCAGTGGTTAGCGCACAGGGCTCGCATTCGGGAGGACGACGGTTCAACCCCGCGTCCGACCATCCAGATTTAGGTTTTCCATGAGTTCCCTAAATCACTCCAGGCAAATGTCGGGATGGTTCCTTTGAAAGGGTACCGCCGATTTCCTTCCCCATTCTTGACACAATCCGATCTTCTGCTCCATCTCTGAAGGCCTCGATGTCAACGGTACGTCAAGCCCAGTTTTCCTTCCTACCTATTGCAGGCACTCCACGTATTACGTTTTAAATTCTGTAAGTATTTTCATAGCTATTAAAAATTCACAAGCACAATTTTTCAAGACTGTATGGGACTAGAAGATATTATTTTATACAGGACTATTCAAAAAGAAGGAACAGATTTCAAACACTTATTGCTGCAAAACTACAAAAGATAGAAACTCAATTCCAACGTTCCTGGAAAGAGAGAAGTTCAAACTTTTATGCATTTAGTGTAAGCACCATGAGTTACACACCAAATATGAAAACGATGGCTCATTTCCTGCCGCACACGAAGCAGCTGCCCTCTAGTTATCGAATTCATAGCTTCAACAATACGATGTCACAGACTTTCAAGAGTGTCTGTCAGACATAGGAGGATAAAAACGGAGTCTTTTACGTAACCCCACCGACAAAAGTCGCAAGGTGTAAGGCCTGGAGACCTGGGAGGCCACCGGCGATGAAATTCATCTTCCAATCCAACGTCCTAGAATGATGTCATTAAGGCAACGTCGGACGTGCTTAGAGAATTCTCCGTGAATTCCCAGTGAATTCTCCATGACGATAAACTCACATTGAATGCACAAAAATCCGAACTTTTCAATTTCCAGGAATTTTTTAGGAATTTGTGGTAAAGTGCTATGCGACCAAACTGCTGAGGTCATCGGTCCCTAGGCCTACGCACTACTTAGCCTAACTTAAACTAACTTACACTAAGGACAATACACATACCCATGCCCGAGGGAGGACTCGAACCTCCGACAGGGGTAGCCGCGCGAACCGTGGCAAGGCGATCCACACCGCGCGGCTACCCCGGGCGGCCCTTTCCAGGAACGTTGGAATTGTGTTTCTATAGTTTGTAGTTTTGAAGCAATAAATATTTGAAATCTGATCCTTCTTTTTGAATACCTCTGTACTTCTTAGTCCGTTTTAAAAATGTGTTATATTAAAACGTTTTTTTAAAATAATTTATTTGCTGATTTCTAAAGAAATGAATTTCTGCAGTTATTCGTAGTTTAGAAAGTATGCTTTTGTTCTAGGAAACCTAACTGTGAGTGTACTTTGTTATAACTCTCCATGATAGTCTTACAGACACGTTTCAGTTAGGCATTTTAATGACAACTTCGTATATCCTTTTTTGAAACATTTAGTAAGTATTGCACTTCTGAAGCAATAATGATGTCCATAATGACAATATTCGATGGGAAAAATGGCCGTTATCCTCCATTATTCTTTATTGAAGTCATATTTTTCTCAAAAAACAGTGAATTATTCTGGGACCAAAAATTTTGGCAGTTTGCTAAATGACGTAAAATGTGTGACAGATATGCTATACTCAAAAATAAAGTGAAATTTCCTTTTCTTGACTGCTAAAGACGTAGAATGATGTAATTAGAAAGTTTTATGTATTCGAAATAACGGCATACATGTTGGTGCTGTCATGCTGTAGTGTTTTTCAGTGTTGTGCGTATACACCAAGTAACTGGCCAGCATGGAATGACTTCTGTTAAAGATTCTATAAACTCACAGGTTCCACATCATTGCCTCTTATCGTACAAATGAGTTGAAAAGTGACAAACAAATTAATCTAACCTTCGGCTAGAGACGAAATGGACATATACAAATCTCACATTATCCAGCGAGAGTCATAACTGACGAACTACTCTAATTAGACTGAATATTATGCGTACTCATCTAATACTGTAATAGTCCACCTATTGTACATAAAAAAGTGAAATTCGACGTGGTTTATGAAAATCCTTGTTACGCGGCCACATTTATGCGGCGCCAGAAGTTCACGAACAGATCTGAGTAGACTACGGACTGGTTTGTCAGCTCTGCCTTGGAGGTTGATGACATTCCAGATATATTCAAAGTGGATTATAAATGGTGAGTTTTGAGTCCAACACATCAATTGCCAAGCACTCCTCAGACGACTGCGGTTCGTTTTTGGCTGTGTGGCTTTGTAACCAAACGTTTCGAATCGTTACTTTAAAAGAGTACTTGTATGGTTGCGGTATTCAATAATACACACGCGTCACAATAAGTTCGGTTTATGTGAACCTCTCTAAATACACCACTATGTGCTGATTTCTTCCTTGCTGCAATATAGTGACACTTATTTAAAATATCTGGTGTATAAAAGCCAAAATAAATACAAAAGTACCCAGGCAACTGGATATGAATTACTAAGTTCTCCCAAAGTAGTTTGATTGCGTATTTTGACTGGAGGTGGTAACTTTCACAACTATCTAGGATTATTTCAGACAGATGATTAAACTATGGTTTAATGTAAGTAATCTGCCTAGTTAGATTTAGCAAGAAAAACTGATAACCATAAAAACGAGTTCACTAATATTCAGAAGTCGAACAACATTTAAGGATACAGGGTACTTTTCTGGCTCAATATTATGTAAAAATCAATGTTTTACATTTGAAGGAGACCAAAGTTTTACCAGATATGCATGACATGATGGCTAGGTACTAGACCTATTTAATTCCACCTATTATGTATATTACAAGTATAAAAAATATCACATCTTACATTTTAATTTTTATAATTTTTCCTAATAAAAGTATTATTTTTTCTATAATTTAGTTGATTCTGCAATAAAGCTTAGGTCTAATACAAAAGTATGGATTATTGCAAGTTACAGAAAAAAATTAGAGTAATGCTTCATAAACTTTAGGAAATATTTGTACCTGAATTCTGAAAAATACAACTTGCAGGAAACTGAGAATGAAGATATGAGTCCAATTAAATTGTGCCTCAGAACATTCCTGAAGCATAGTCTTCATTCTGCAGCATTTTTTCAGGTTCAAGCTTCCTCTTGGCATTCCTTTTAGCACTCCTTGCTTCTCTGGTAACATGAAGAGCGAATCTTTTAGCAAGCAATCGTTCTTCCATGTTAGAGCCACATTTTATGCCTAAATTTCTTAAGACTTCCAACCTTCCTATCACTCCATCATTGAAACATATCACTGCATCTAGTATTTCGTCCTACAAATACATTCTTGGGTAATCTTTCCCATATGCAATGGTTGAAACTTTCATTTGTATTCTGAGTGCCCCCACGAAGACACTTATTAAGCAAAACAGGGTCATTCAGGTCTCTAAAAATTGGTTTTATTTCATTCGTAACAGACTCAGGAAGAGGATGCTTATGATGGGACATTTGACCACTTTCTTTTGCTTTTTGGTAACCACACCAAGACTCTGCTACTTTAGGGCAAAGTCCGTGAACAGGGTGGTCATCTGTGGACAACTTATGAAAGTAGGTTGCCCATAGCGCTTTTCTCATTGCTGTTAACATCATACAGAGGTGCAGTTCGTCTAATGGCCAGTCCATAATAACTCTGAAGAAGGTGTATTTCAGTTTCTGTCAATCTGCCTCGGCCAGACAGAGATTTTCCGACAGATAGCAACTTTCCATTCAGTTCTCTTTGTAGCTTCCTCAATGAAGCACCCATCCTCTTTTGCACATGTCCACAACACTCCAGTTTTTTTTACCAAGGTATCACGATAAACATTGAACTCATTAATTTTATTGAAAGCTTTAGAGTCCCCATCGCCTAATTACTTCGTATATCTAACACTATAAACGGTCATCGACCTCTGAAATATTTTTAGAGCTCCATCATACTCCTTACCTCCACTTTAACCACCATAATTCTTAGAACACTGATGTTCAACTTGTCCTTCAGTTTTACCATGGCAGGTGTGGCAGTACTTAGAAAAGCACTCAACAGCAACAACTCTTCCATTCTCCAGAGAAGTAGCACTAACAAACCACTCAAGGAACGATGTCCTCGACGTTGCCATGTCCCATCAAGTGCAACACCAATCTCCCTGGTTCCACTAATATTTACAGTTTCTTCTACTGCACGTTTCACACGTTTCATAGATGCTTTAGATACAACCGTCAAAGCACCTAAAGGTATTTTTTTGTACTTTCTGAACCTACTGGGAGGAGAAAGAAGGTCCGTCAAACCACAAAACGTTTGAGCGCCCTTTTTTCCTTTTCCTATTGCACGCGTTGCATACACTAACATCAAATTCACATCATATCAATTATGCACAATGTTCGAAGCTATTTTAGAGGTAGATTTATTGCAGGATGTACACAGAACAACTAATTTTGACGCTAAGCCCTTCCTGCTACTTTGTTGCCAGTTATTTCCAGACAGCCTACACCATAACATTGTTTACATTTCGCCACTTCTTTTATAAAAAAAGATAAGATCCCCACATCAACAACAAACCCACTAAAAACAGCGTCATTATTAACAAAAAAATTGGAATCACCAGGAGCCGTGACATGCGGGAGTTTCTTCCCTGAAGAACTCATACATAGGCTACTTTCAACAGTGTGGCTTGCTTTGTTTGTGAACTTGTTACCACAGACTTTCCTTTTATTGAATTTCTTGACGCGTGGCATAGTTCGTATTTATTGCACACTAAAGAATATGTACTTCCACTGATATGTGTAGCACTTGGGCAACAAACATTCAGTAACACGTGAACAAACTGCTTCGGCGAAACAAAAGTAAATGCTAACAAAAACAGACACTAGAAACCTGCACTGTTACCAACATATACAATGTATCATACGCATAATCGCTGGAAACAGAAAGCTCACAGATCTTTTCGAAATAATACTGGTTTCTGTGACAGAAATAAAGGGGGCGTGGCGGCATACATGACCGTAACTTTAAAATTTGGTACATATAGGTCATTCTTCATTTGAAACCCTATAATGTATATATCAATGTAATAAGGATGACTACAGAATTTTATAAAGTCATAAAAAATTTCGATTTTTCCATCATTTATAACTACTCTGTATCCTTAATACATTTTTATTGGCGTCAGCATAATCCTAAATGTCAAGCTATTGTATCGGCACACTCTGAATGGAATCTAACAGGTATACAATCAGGACCGAAGGACTTGCCTCTATTAAGTGTTTTAGGCTGCTTCGCTGCATCGAGGACATTTACTTCCAGGTTACTCATGTTGGCAGTTGTTCTTTATTAGAATTTTCTTCTTTGGTACAGGAATTTCCTAAAACCGTATTTAGTAACTCTGCTCTAGTGGCACTGTCATCAGAAACATATCCATTGCTGTCGTACAGTGCATATATTGATTGTGTATTGCCGCTGGTGTACTTCACATACAACTAGAACCTCTTTGGATTTTCTGCCAGATTTCGAGACAGAGTTTCGTTGTGGAACCTTTTAAAAGCATCTAACATGAAGTCCGGGCTAAGTTTCGAGCTTCAATAAAACATCACCAATACTGGAGATTCTGCTTTTTTTAAAAATTTGGCATGTTTTTCTGTTGCTTCCATAACAGTGCGATGACCTGTTTTGTGTACGATGGAGTATCAGTACTATCTTTTTTTTTAACTTATTTGGTGTATATCTCTCAATTTCCGTTGATACTATTTCTTTGACTTTTAATCAGATCTGGTCTCCGGTTACGTGATCAGACTGGAAGGAGTAGAGGCTGTCTCGTAGGCAGGTGTCAAGTGAATTTTTGTCTACTTTTTTTAAATAGATATATTTTGCGATTATTTTTGCTGGATTTGGATGTTAGATATTCGGTCTTTTTACGACGACCTTTTGGTCACTACTCCCTGTATCCATCCCGATGCTGTCAATTTTCACAGGAGTATTTGTTGCTAAGAGGTCAAGTACGTTTTCATAGCCATTTACACTTCGAGTGGCCTCCTGAACTAAATGTTGAAAATAACTTTCGAAGAAAGCTTTCAGTACGATTCGTTAAAGTTAAGAGCCATGAAAGTTGCCAAAATTCGTTAGCTGAAATTGAAGTATACGGAGTAAACGCTATGAGCGCTGCAGTGCTTAGAAAATGGTGTAGAATATTTAAAGATGGGCGCACAAATGTGCACAATGAGAAACGAAGTGGTCGATAGTCCATCATTACTGGTGACCTGTGCAGAAAATCGATAAAAAATCGAGAAGATATAGGCACACAGTTGCATCATTATCTGATGTCTCTCCTCTCGTTTCAAGAAGTCTTTTATATGAAACTGTAAGATAACGCTAACAGTATCGGAAATTGCTGACAGTTGTACAAAAGCAATCGTTTAGCCAGTGGAATGACTTTCCTTCAGAAGCACTATGTCAAAAGGATTAAGTTTTTAAACCAAATTGTTATTGTGTCGTGATTTTACACGTAACTACTACGACCGTGTAGCGCTACGTGTACACTACCACTTCTATAAGTATTTAAAAATTTGCAGGTTCATTTGTTTCGAGATGGAATATGGCACAAAAAGGGGAATAGTTCAGCTTAAAATACTTGTCTGATGTCTTAGGAAATGTTGTCGTTGATTGTTCGCAGTAACACAGACAACGAATGATGTGACTTAGTATTGCGCTCCTTTGAATTGACCAAACCTCTGGTTTGTACGATATCGCTCAAATACACTACTGGAAATGGAAAAAAGAACACATTGACACCGGTGTGTCAGACCCACCATACTTGCTCCGGACACTGCGAGAGGGCTGTACAAGCAATGATCACACGCACGGCACAGCGGACACATCAGGAACCGCGGTGTTGGCCGTCGAATGGCGCTAGCTGCGCAGCATTTGTGCACCGCCGCCGTCAGTGTCAGCCAGTTTGCCGTGGCATACGGAGCTCCATCGCAGTCTTTAACACTGGTAGCATGCCGCGACAGCGTGGACGTGAACCGTATGTGCAGTTGACGGACTTTGAGCGAGGGCGTATAGTGGGCATGCGGGAGGCCGGGTGGACGTACCGCCGAATTGCTCAACACGTGGGGCGTGAGGTCTCCACAGTACATCGATGTTGTCGCCAGTGGTCGGCGGAAGGTGCACGTGCCCGTCGACCTGGGACCGGACCGCAGCGACGCACGGATGCACGCCAAGACCGTAGGATCCTACGCAGTGCCGTAGGGGACCGCACCGCCACTTCCCAGCAAATTAGGGACACTGTTGCTCCCGGGGTATCGGCGAGGACCATTCGCAACCGTCTCCATGAAGCTGGGCTACGGTCCCGCACACCGTTAGGCCGTCTTCCGCTCACGCCCCAACATCGTGCAGCCCGCCTCCAGTGGTATCGCGACAGGGGTGAATGGAGGGACGAATGGAGACGTGTCGTCTTCAGCGATGAGAGTCGCTTCTGCCTTGGTGTCAATGATGGTCGTATGCGTGTTTGGCGCCGTGCAGGTGAGCGCCACAATCAGGACTGCATACGACCGAGGCACACAGGGCCAACACCCGGCATCATGGTGTGGGGAGCGATCTCCTACACTGGCCGTACACAACTGGTGATCGTCGAGGGGACACTGAATAGTGCACGGTACATCCAAACCGTCATCGAACCCATCGTTCTACCATTCCTAGACCGGCAAGGGAGCTTGCTGTTCCAATAGGACAATGCACGTCCGCATGTATCCTGTGCCACCCAACGTGCTCTAGAAGGTGTAAGTCAACTACCCTGGCCAGCAAGATCTCCGGATCTGTCCCCCATTGAGCATGTTTGGGACTGGATGAAGCGTCGTATCACGCGGTCTGCACGTCCAGCACGAACGCTGGTCCAACTGAGGTGCCAGGTGGAAATGGCATGGCAAGCCATTCCACAGGACTACATCCAGTATCTCTACGATCGTCTCCATGGGAGAATAGCAGCCTGCATTGCTGCGAAAGGTGGATATACACTGTACTAGTGCCGACAATGTGCATGCTCTGTTGCCTGTGTCTATGTGCCTGTGGGTCTGTCAGTGTGATCATGTGATGTATCTGACCCCAGGAATGTGTCAATAAAGTTTCCCCTTCCTGGGACAATGAATTCACGGTGTTCTTATTTCAATTTCCAGGAGTGTATGTCATGAATTGTTTTCCCCTTTGATGTACTTTGCGGTCATGTACAGTTTGTCGCAGCCAAATAGCTTGCTTTCACATTCAGGTTGTAGGTTCCTTCTGTCTTTTAAAAATATTAGTCATGCATCTGAAAATATACGTCGGCGAAATATTTTAAAACCAGAGATATTTCTCACTTTTCTCACTATTTTCATTTTAAATACTTCTTTCAATATAAGTGCGCAATTCATTTAATCTCCATCAAGACACAATTGAGAATAAATTTATCCATAAATATTTAAGAAAATTTTTGAAACTCAAGTATTATTTTTTTAGTTTCAAAATCACTTCCAACTGGTTTATTAAACACCAAAGAAAATCATCCAATCCCACGTAATGAGACTTACGTAATATCATACATATTAACTTTATCGTGGCCAGAATAAGAACAAGAATTGTTTACAACATCGGCATTCAGTGATTCATTTTATAACTTTTTATTTATTAGTAATCGCCGAAGGAGATTTTGCTCATCCTCACGCTTCTTCTTGGGCCAGACGGCCGTCGAGCAGGTGAAATTTGAATCCAGTGACTTGAATTTTACCCTAAAGCGCTGAGAACAGTCTCAGCAACCGTTCGATCCCCGCAACGTTCGTTCAACAAAGGAAGACAGAGCGAAAAAAAAAAACAGTTTTTAGTTTCACTTTAATCAATTGTTACTATGAAAAATCATTAATATTAACATAAAATATACCATATGTCGCGCTTCAGCATATATCGTGTAGGTGGCCAATTCTTCTGTGATACAGGACATGTATCTGTATGGTTACTACATTTAACAAAACATGGGCTGTTCCACGTTACACCAGCATCAAGTAACAGTCCTTGGAATGGAGGAATTCAATTTCCCCAAAGTAACTGTAATGCAGTAAACAATTTCAGCCCGAAAAATTATGAGCACCGTGTTTTGCGAGTCTATTTTTTGCTTCAGGTTAGCACAGTCTATGCAGACACTTGCTGTTAGATCTTAAACGAACTGTGCCGTGCAGTCTAAAACTAAGAGCTACATAGAGCGATCGTTTGGCTGTACGACAGTGCCCGCCTCCATTTGTCTTATCACACTCAAGATCTGATCGCGTCGTAGGACTGGGAACAATGTCCCCCACCCCTGTCCCCGAGAGACCTGACGTAGCACCCATTGTCTACCATTCGTTCTTGCACTTAAAAGAAAGAATAGAGATGGAGCTGTAATATCTGAAGAACAGAATGGTTTAGGACCATGGTGCTCATGTATTGATGGAATATTCATATTACGGAATCCAGTAGGGAAGAGAGTTGCCGTAGTGATAGAGATTCTTTAGCCTGCGTGTGTTTCCAGAAGGCCTATGGTACGGTACCACAAAACAATCTGTGGACAAGAGTGAAGAATAGTGGCGTGTCAACTACACTCCTGGAAATTGAAATAAGAACACCGTGAATTCATTGTCCCAGGAAGGGGAAACTTTATTGACACATTCCTGGGGTCAGATACATCACATGATCACACTGACAGAACCACAGGCACATAGACACAGGCAACAGAGCATGCACATTGTCGGCACTAGTACAGTGTATATCCACCTTTCGCAGCAATGCAGGCTGCTATTCTCCCATGGAGACGATCGTAGAGATGCTGGATGTAGTTCTGTGGAACGGCTTGCCATGCCATTTCCACCTGGCGCCTCAGTTGGACCAGCGTTCGTGCTGGACGTGCAGACCGCGTGAGACGACGCTTCATCCAGTCCCAAACATGCTCAATGGGGGACAGATCCGGAGATCTTGCTGGCCAGGGTAGTTGACTTACACCTTCTAGAGCACGTTGGGTGGCACAGGATACATGCGGACGTGCATTGTCCTGTTGGAACAGCAAGTTCCCTTGCCGGTCTAGGAATGGTAGAACGATGGGTTCGATGACGGTTTGGATGTACCGTGCACTATTCAGTGTCCCCTCGACGATCAACAGTGGTGTACGGCCAGTGTAGGAGATCGCTCCCCACACCATGATGCCGGGTGTTGGCCCTGTGTGCCTCGGTCGTATGCAGTCCTGATTGTGGCGCTCACCTGCACGGCGCCAAACACGCATACGACCATCATTGGCACCAAGGCAGAAGCGACTTTCATCGCTGAAGACGACACGTCTCCATTCGTCCCTCCATTCACGCCTGTCGCGGTACCACTGGAGGCGGGCTGCACGATGTTGGGGCGTGAGCGGAAGACGGCCTAACGGTGTGCGGGACCGTAGCCCAGCTTCATGGAGACGGTTGCGAATGGTCCTCGCCGATACCCCAGGAGCAACAATGTCCCTAATTTGCTGGGAAGTGGCAGTGCGGTCCCCTACGGCACTGCGTAGGATCCTACGGTCTTGGCGTGCATCCGTGCGTCGCTGCGGTCCGGTCCCAGGTCGACGGGCACGTGCACCTTCCGCCGACCACTGGCGACAACATCGATGTACTGTGGAGACCTCACGCCCCACGTGTTGAGCAATTCGGCGGTACGTCCACCCGGCCTCCCGCATGCCCACTATACGCCCTCGCTCAAAGTCCGTCAACTGCACATACGGTTCACGTCCACGCTGTCGCGGCATGCTACCAGTGTTAAAGACTGCGATGGAGCTCCGTATGCCACGGCAAACTGGCTGACACTGACGGCGGCGGTGCACAAATGCTGCGCAGCTAGCGCCATTCGACGGCCAACACCGCGGTTCCTGGTGTGTCCGCTGTGCCGTGCGTGTGATCATTGCTTGTACAGCCCTCTCGCAGTGTCCGGAGCAAGTATGGTGGGTCTGACACACCGGTGTCAATGTGTTCTTTTTTCCATTTCCAGGAGTGTATTTGCATCAAATCTGGACCAAGATTTCCCAGTAACAGAGCTTGAAGTTCATGAATCTATCACATCAATCAAAAACAACAATGCAAGAGGTGAAGACTCCACTGTTGCAGAATTATTGAAATGGTCAGAACCAAAGATTATACATGATCTACAACTACTTTCTGAGAACATCTGGAAAACTGAAAGACCCCAGAAGAGTGGAAAATAGCGTTAATACACATACACAATATACATAGAAAGGGAGACAAACAAAATGTCAACACTTACAGAGGAGTGTCAATTCTGCCAGTGGCACACAAAATTTTATCAAACATTCCCCAGGACAGAGTTCTAGAAACTTTAGATGAACAATTTGGAGAATATCATGGATGTTTTCGAAAGGAAATATCCTGCACAGAACACATTTTTAACTTATCATCAATAATTCGCCACAGAATGTTAACCAGCAAACCTATAATAGTATCATTCATTTCAAAAAAGCATTCGATCCGGTAGATAGAGAAAAAATAGCTAGTCATTAGAGAATTTGGTGTTAAAGGAAAATTAGAAAACATAATTCGTGAAAGTCTTACAAACATGATATATAATCCAGAATGAGATTTTCACTCTGCAGCGGAGTGTGCGCTGATATGAAACTTCCTGGCAGATTAAAACTGTGTGCCCGACCGAGACTCGAACTCGGGGCCTTTGCCTTTCGCGGGCAAGCGCTCTACCAACTTTTTTTTTTTTTTTAAATCTCATTTTGTTCGATTTCGTTCGTTGTATCTGCTCTGGGCGGACGTCGAAAGACACCCGTTTCAGTTCGTTGTTGATCCATTAACTCAGTTCTTTTATTACAGAGGGCTGCTAACCCTCTGACCGAACACGCTGAGCTACCGTGCCGGCACCAACTGAGCTACCGAAGCACGACTCACGCCCGGTACTCACAACTTTACTTCTGCCAGTACCTCGTCTCCTACCTTCCAAACTTTACAGAAGCTCTCCTGCGAACCTTGCAGAACTAGCACTCCTGAAGAGGTACTGGCAGAAGTAAAACTGTGAGTACCGGGCGTGAGTCGTGCTTCGGTAGCTCAGTTGGTAGAGCGCTTGCCCGCGAAAGGCAAAGGTCCCGAGTTCGAGTCTCGGTCGGGCACACAGTTTTAATCTGCCAGGAAGTTTCATATCAGCGCACACTCCGCTGCAAAGTGAAAATCTCATTCTGGAAACATCCCCCAGGCTGTGGCTAAGCCATGTCTCCGCAATATCCTTTCTTTCAGGAGTGCTAGTTCTGCAAGGTTCGCAGGAGAGCTTCTGTAAAGTTTGGAAGGTAGGAGACGAGGTACTGGCAGAAGTAAAGCTGTGAGTACCGGGTGTGAGTCGTGCTTCGGTAGCTCAGTTGGTAGAGCGCTTGCCCGCGAAAGGCAAAGGTCCCGAGTTCGAGTCTCGGTCGGGCACACAGTATTAATCTGCCAGGAAGTTTCATATCAGCGCACACTCCGCTGCAGAGTGAAAATCTCATTCTGGAAACATCCCCCAGGCTGTGGCTAAGCCATGTCTCCGCAATATCCTTTCTTTCAGGAGTGCTAGTTCTGCAAGGTGCGCAGGAGAGCTTCTGTAAAGTTTGGAAGGTAGGAGACGAGGTACTGGCAGAAGTAAAGCTGTGAGTACCGGGCGTGAGTCGTGCTTCGGTAGCTCAGTTGGTAGAGCGCTTGCCCGCGAAAGGCAAAGGTCCCGAGTTCGAGTCTCGGTCGGGCACACAGTTTTAATCTGCCAGGAAGTTTCATATCAGCGCACAATCCGCTGCAGAGTGAAAATCTCATTCTGGAAACATCCCCCAGGCTGTGGCTAAGCCATGTCTCCGCAATATCCTTTCTTTCAGGAGTGCTAGTTCTACAAGGTGCGCAGGAGAGCTTCTGTAAAGTTTGGAAGGTAGGAGACGAGGTACTGGCGGAAGTAAAGCTGTGAGTACCGGGGGTGAGTCGTGCTTCGGTAGCTCAGTTGGTAGAGCGCTTGCCCGCGAAAGGCAAAGGTCCCGAGTTCGAGTGTCGGTCGGGCACACAGTTTTAATCTGCCAGGAAGTTTCATGATATATAATGTTAAATTTTTCGGAGAAGTATCTCAGCCGTTTGAAATAAAAGCTGTTGTTACACACGGGGGTGGTTTACCACCTTTAATGTTGAACTGCTTTCTAGAAGAAATTGTAAGGTTCTGGAATTTGGAACTAAAGAATGACAATGTTGAACCAATAATTCTAGGAAGGAAAACAAATGGAATTAAGGTAAACTGCCTGGCTTTTGTAGACGATTTTGCAATACTTTCAGAAAATCTGAGAGACGCGGTTACTCAAATAAATCTTCTCGAAGAAATAGCAAATAGAACTGGTCTCAAAATTTCAGCTGAATTAACAAAATTCACGATAAACATAAAATGCACAAAAATTCATATAACCACAATTAGGTAAAATAGAGCGAATAAGTAAATTCAAATTTCTTGGAGAAACTGTACAACAAAATGGACTAGAAAAACTTGCAGTACATGTAAGAGTTAGAAAAATGGAGAGAGCATATGGTTTGACAAAAAAAATTTACAACAAGAAATGCATATGTAGCAAAACAAAACCAAAACACTACACCATAGTAGTATGACCAGAGTGTTTGTATGGATGTGAATGCCTAACAATGAACTATAAGCTGGACAGAACAGTGGTACTTGAAAGACGGCTAGTTAGAAAAGTAATGGGTGCAATGCAAAATAAAGACGGATGGATAATGAGAAGTTACGAAGAGATCTACAAAAATAAAGAGAAGTAGCTGAAGAGCTAAAAGAAGACTAATCTTTTTTGGACACCTCTGCCGAATGAATGAGAACAGGCTCACGAAACAAATATTCCTGTATTTCTGGAAGAAGAAATCGACCGTAGCCTGGATTACAGAAATAAGGGAAGGTCTAGAAAGAAACAGTATCAAATAATCGGAAATAACAGACAGAAACCTTTTTAAGAATAAAATTTTAAATTTAGAAGGCTTTCAGCGCAGACGAAATAAGAAATCGGGAACAACTTGGCCAGAAGGAAGGAAAAGACAACATGGGGAGATGATGAAGGAGTACTGAAATATAGGAAACCAGGAGAGAAGAGGAGCTGAGCGTGTTACGTGATCCTAGGTGGTTAATACGAAAATAAAATAAAATAGGGCAGGGCTGGACGGCTATAAGAACAATTGACATCTACCCTTTGGAATAACAAAATAACAAAAAGGACCAAATAGGTAATATATCGTACAATTGTTGAAAACACCTGTGTACAGAGCAAAAACGCAGGTAATAGCAAGCGTCAGAGAAACAAGTTGCTTGCGCTAGAGATAGACCTTTGGAGGCGACGTTGTGGGATCTCCAAGCTGGACCGTGTAGCAAATACCAACAAAAGAGAGTCTGTGTGCGACGATAAATCGGTACTAGACACCACAGAGACGAAACGTCTAAAATGGTATGGAGTCTGGAAAGGATGGACGATAGCAGATGGCCATAGAAAGTGTGATAACAGTGTTTGAAGTTAAACAACCATCCACTGCTTCCCTTGAAATCATTGTAATCTATATCGTGTACAATAGGTCACTGTCATGCACATCCTGTAAACTTTATCGTAAACACCAGTTTTTGTAACAAGTACGGCCGGCCGGAGTGGCCGTGCGGTTCTAGGCGCTTCAGTCTGGAACCGCGTGCCCGCTACGGTCGCAGGTTCGAATCCTGCCTCTGGCATGGATGTGTGTGATGTCCTTAGGTTAGTTAGGTTTAAGTAGTTCTAAGTTCTAGGGGACTGATGACCACAGATGTTAAGTCCCATAGTGCTCAGAGCCGTTTGAACTATTCTTTTTTGAACAAGTACGGCTCGTCCTCCGTTGAATATCCGTAGCTTTCCTTATGCGTTACACGCCGTATTGCTGCGGACTCATTCGAAATCTGTTCGTAATTGTGTTTTTACTATGCTGCGGATGATCTTCCATGTGCGTGATTTTGTTTAGTAGCCGCTCCTTGGACAATGATTGTTCTTTACCACGTTTCACTGGAGACGGGACTTGTGGTTCCCTGTTCGACAACTATGATGAACTAAATGGTTCGAGACCTGTTTCAGTATCACTTTCACTTGTTAAGCACGTATCGCTATCATTATACTCATTATGTACATTGTCCGCACAGTCGAGCGTATACGACACAACAAATTCCACTCATCCCGCAGAAACGATAATATTTCATCTGCCACTTCTTTCTCACCCTGCGAAATTCCTTGGGTTCTTTTCTGACGAAGTGTCAACTTCGGCAGCTGTTGTTTAGATATGATGCAATGTTTGTTTTGTTTATCGTTGCCATTGATCTGTTTTGTGTCGACACCTCTAGCACTGTAGCACTGTTGTGAGTTACTCGCCGACTAAACAGTCAACTACGGTCCGTAGCCTCATGCTGTGCTCACCATTGGCACCTCAAGTCCCGCCCCATGCTGCCATTAGCAGCCAATATTGTGGCTGCATGGTAGACAATATTACTGACCTACGTCATTATTACCTGGGATGGGGTCGTGAATCTAAAACTCCTATTGGAATAACAGAGTGTCATAAATATGTAGCAGAATTTAGTAGAATGACATAAAAATTTTTAGGGCCTGATTCCAAGGTTTCTGTTTGCATAACCGAATGACAGAAATACGTAAAACAATTTAGTAGATTATATCAAATTTCATTCCTTTGAAAAAATCATGTGTAAATCTAAATTAAGTAACAGATAGTTTGCGGGATAACGGGTCTTCAACCTAGTATTCTTTTATGTGGAGGTAATTACTTAATTTAATTTAAATGCTGGCATTAAACAAATACTGAAAGGAATTTGTTTACACTTCTACATTGTTATTGTGCGTTGATAGCTTCGTATGCAGTATTCAGAGTTGTTTCAAAAGTTGTTGTTCTATAATGAATTTCAGTAGTTTGAAAGTATTATTTTTATTATTTTTTAAATTCATCTAAAAATAAATTTGTGGAGGTAAGTGTTAGTATGCTGCGAAATTATGTATTGTGTTCAGGCTCATTTCTTGCTCCCGAAATCCTTAAGTTCGCAGTCACACGGTCAGTTGATTAAGTGAATGTGGGGGTAGCTACAGTACGTGGGAACAGCGGCACTGGGGAAGAACCTTAGCTTATCCTGCCATAACGGACACTTATCAAATAAATGAGATGTACTGAAATGTAATGAGTGGCTGCATGGCAGTGAAATGAAGGAAAATACGATGACACAACTGAAATCAGTGCAAACCTTTGAGATACGCTGAACCTGCAATACTAAACAAGTAAGAGAAATGATAAGCTGTTTGCGATTCGCAGCACAGAGGGGAACGGCTACACTGCCGTGGAGGAAGAAGTGGCTTCTTTAACACTGCAGAGCTGACAGCTGTAGTGCGCCAATTTGTACAGACAGTACACTTGGTCGTCTACAGATTCATTACTTTATTCATTTAGTCTGAAGATGCATTATTGTTATTCACTAATTTAATTAAATCTTACACAGAAAATTACTAACAAGTAAAGCAGTCAGCTGCTTTCCCCAAGAGACACTACCATGGTCCATTTGACTTTAGCAAAGAAATTTAACACTGACAAAAGAACCGTAGCTCTCAGCTTGAGCTGCCCCATCCCCCATCATCATGTGATCGACTCCGAGACTGGCTGCGGCTAACAGACGGTAATGTCTCTACCGAATGAAATACCTTTCACGTCATCGTCGTCTGACTGAAGTCTTAGTACATTAGTGACACAATATTATGATAAATAAATTAAAAAAATAATCGGTGTGACAAGAGACATCACAATCGTCAGTAAAAGCTTAACCAAGCTCTTCGGACCATTCACATGACAAAAAGATTTAAGATGATTCTTTCTGTATAGTAAATACATTTTAAATACCCAGCATAGGTTGTCAAATTCTTTATAGAGTCATGCACATTTTGACAGGTGTGTGATTTTATCTAGACTGTAAGTGAGATAGTACTGAATGTCATTTCTTATCATTTTTTGCTTTATCCACAGTTTTTGCTAAATTACTAAACACAGATTATCAGAAAAGTCACTATACCTTGTGCCCAGGCGATCAGACGATTTCCTGCATTATCACAGTTCCTGTACTTATCGACGATCTGGCGGTCAGTCACAATCGCTTAACCTTCGTATTTGTATCTTCTACAAGTGTGATAAGTACTTCGGTTTCGGGATATGAGTAACCCTCTATGACTCATTAGGGTCTATGATATACTAATAGCCCAGTGCTTTGTCACGTAATCGTCTCAATTAGTCACGAGCGTACTTTTTACCATAACTCTCTCCAAAGAATCAACCCGAGACCAGAACTGTATTTCTGCTATAGTTAGGACGCTGATTTCGTGAAACATTACGCAACTAACATTCATTCTCTCCCCTCGAGTCTTCCAGAGATGGCGGATATTGGTGAATATCGATTCGTATTTCGAGAATGAATTTTCACTCAGCATTGGAGTATGGGCTGACTTCGAACTTCCTAGCAGATTACAACCGCGTGCCACACACCTCTCGAATCTTGGAGCTGTGCCTTTCGCGGGAAATTGTTCTACCGACTGAGCTATCCAATCACTACTCACGACCCGCCCTCACAGTTTTACTTGATTCGTATCCTTTCTGAGCAAAAAATCTCAACGGACAAAATATTAGACCCCCCCCCCCCAAAAAAAAAGTGCACACTGGAAATTTCGGAGTGATGTAGACAAGGGCTGTTGAGTAAATAATGATATATGGATATTTTTTTGGAGAATTATCAACGACCTATATAAACAACATAGACTGGCTATGGCACCGCCATCTTTGAAGCAACTTGAAAACTGAGCCGCCATGTCTTGTAACGTCAAGGTGCAGCCTACACGTCGTCTGCTAATACTGAATTGTTATTGTTTACTACGCATGGCGTAAAAAAAAGCCAATCTGCACTGACAATCTGATTTCTCTACTGTAAAACATATAGTGATGAAGGCTAAAAGAAATGAAACACACTTCTGACATCGATTAATTGAAAAGTTTATTACGAAATTTTGCAGTTCATTTCGCTGCAATGCCATATAGATTAGCTCAAATAGTTCAGTAGGTCCAAAAACGATCATTTGACAGCGCAGGACCTTTCATTGTCCCTTAAACAATATAAGTTTGTATATATTTGCCGAATATGTTTCCCTCTTTCTTCCAGTGGCCTGGTTTTTGCACAAATGGTGTAACCTACAATTAAAATACTATTTTAACAGCATCCTGACTAGAAAAGAGTAATGTGACTCTTCTCCAAATTCAGCTGGCACCATTAGATGATCAAAATCGAGTAAATAAATTCGGCCTGTCACCCAACATTCTGAACAATTCCACACACAACTACTGAAGGAAGTTCTTCATCGATATTAAGGTTTGACAGTCCCTGAAAACCCTTTCTGCCACTGTTAACAATTTGAGTACACCCTTTGAAGCAGTATAAAAACTATTTTTGATACATTTTATTGCAATGAAACCTGTTTCCATCAGTTTCCTTCAATTTACGGAGGTACTGCTGCAGTAAATTAAGTTTCACACTTGCTGTTAAACCATTAAGAATACAATAGCCAACAGGAATTTCCCAACTCTTATTAATCCCAGTGACCATAAACACTAGTGCCTCGTTTGCTATTTGGCTATCATCACTTGCCTCACATCCTTACCCTAAGTCAACATAACCCCAGACCTTATTACCATCCCATATTAAGTCTTTTTTAAGAGCCACCTCATCGAACATAAGTGCAGCTAAAATAGGTCCTGAACTACGTTGAACCTCATCAGCTAATTTTTTTAAGCTTTCTTCTGTAAATCTAGGACTGCCATTTACTGTAGTTGCCCACCTGTGGAGTGTTAGGGGATGGGGTAATTTAACAAACTTCCTCAAATAATTATAAGCTTTGGAAGAGTAAAAATTGAGTGTAAGGGCAAACTGTCTTATTTATTTAGGATATTCAGGAATTGAACATTTGTTTTGTATTGCAAAAAGTTGCTTTAGAATATCACTATTTTTGTCACATCCTATCACTTCAGAAGCACAGTCTTGAAGTCTCTTATTTAGGCCTACAACCACTGTTTTATATGTCACAATTTGTTTCTTCTTTCTTGAAACACTTTGCCTTGCATGTTTCGCTTGCTTACTCAGCTTCTCGGTCCTTTTCTGTAGTGCCTTATAATTCTGTTTCAATTTTTTCGGGCTAGGCAAACAATAAGAATGATCTGTATGATCATTCTGATTCACTCTTTCACCTACAAAAATGAAGTATTATCATTAAGCTTTATTTTCCTTTAAACATACATTGATTAATAGTAAAATTCACACATAACCCATATAGCAAATAAATAACAGCAAACTATTTTACCTGGTTCATTTGATAAGGAAGCTCATTCTTCACTGACAGGCCGTTTACTTGGTTGTCTCTATATATAGTTGTTTTCTGCAGATGGTCAGGAAACGTAAATATTATCGGTACTGCGTTTGCCAGAAGTCGCCTTTTCTCGTTTGTACTATACATGTATCTATCTTCAAAGTGAAACGAGCATATATAGCTATATTGAAGTGGCTGCCACTTATGTCGCCTCATATTGGCTACCCATCGACTTAACAGCTCTTTATTTTTCAGAGGAAATCTAAAAATAAAGAGACTTGTATACAGTAGCTTATTTACATTTTGTATACAGTTTAAACACGAAAATGATGCACAAGACGCTAAGTACAACACGCATTTAGATACCCACCTGAAATATGATATTCCAGTTGTTTTATCACTTCTATTAGCGCAATTGTACACTGCACATACACTGGGTATGATTCGCGATCGGTCAATAAGACTTTTAAAACAAATTACAACCGGAAAACAGTGATTTTATAACGCCACTACTATACACCAAGTGTAAATATACTGACATGTAGACGTTTCAAAAAATGGCGGCCGGTGTTGCTTTTTGCTGCCGCTGGGAGCGCTGTTACCTCACAGATAGCCACTCTATGTAGTTTATATCCCACCTTGAGAATTATAGATGTATATCGGTGACGTACATTAGCTCGATATATCGATATATTAATATCTAACAGTCAGTGTCGGGCGCCGATATTTTTATTTTATATTATATCTTTTTCGCAATTTTCGGTAAATATATGAAATTGTAGTAGAACATAATTTTACTTTCACTGTGTAAAGGCGTCTTACTACCTTTCGAGCTTTCATCATGTATATTCTTTCTTTTTGACTGTGCTAAGCAAGCATACGTGACACAAAGGAAAAGACCGATTGCACTGGGGGATGTCGGCGTGAATGGAATAACGAGATTTCCGATGTGAAGACATAGCACACCAATTGCGTTAAAAAGCAATTTTTGATGCAACTAATGCGCTATTTCTTCACATCGGCATTCTTCAGAAACCATTGCTGAAAATGATGGACAAAAATGTAAATGACGAGATTGGTCTTTGCAGTGGGCAGAGACACAGTAGGTGCTCGACGCTACCAACAGAAGCTGCAACGTTTAACTTCACCACGCAATTTTAAAAATACATCTACTAGGTTGCTGGCGGTGGCAGAAATGAAAAAAAAACAAAAAAACAGGGAAGTCGACATGAAGAGTCCCGGGCAAATGCGATATGTGACGAAACCGAACGACGGACCCATTGGACACCTTTTATGTGCCACTTACATGCTGTTACCATGGTTAGCAAAGTGGTTATCGCCAAGCGTGAACGTGCATCGTTTCCCTTTCAATTCTTGCTCTAAGGGGGATAAGGAGGCTGCCAACTTGTTCATGTACAGAACATTTAATAATAAATCAATACTTAAATATACAGCTCTAAAATCGTCAGTATATTTACAATGTGCAGCCAGTATTTTTAGAGGCATGTAGTCGATATTATGTACGTCATTATATCGATACATTCTTTCGATATATCAAGGCACTAAGATAATATTTGCCTAAATATCGATATATCGGAATCCCAATATTTTTAAAAATATCAACGGTCCTACTATAGACGTGAGGAGGTGGTATCAGGCGCTCATAGTTGAAGCAGGTCATGGCAATGTAGTTTGTGTGTGTGTGCGTGTGTGTGTGTGTGTGTGTGTGTGTGTGTGTGTGCGCCAACCGGTTGTGTCGAATCAGCGCAGTAACACGTAGAGACGTGACAGAACGGCAGAAAGGAGCCATCATCTTTAGACGCGAGAAACATTTCACTGTTAATGGAATTGCTCATTTTCTTAGTATACCAAAGCGGATTGTCAAACGTGTTCGGAAGAAATGGTACACCACTTTCAGCTATGTAAAACGGCGTAAAGGGACTGTTAACGGGTGTCACGCCTTGTCAGTGATAATCAGTTTCGATCAGATAGGAACAGCTGTTGTTCAGAGAATCCAGGTCCATCTCAACCAGTTTGTGTTCAAGGGACCAAACTGCTAAGGTCATAGGTCCCTAGACTTACACATTACGTAAACTAACTTACGCTAAGGACAACAGACAAACCCATGCCCGAGGGAGGACTCGAACCTCTGGCAGGAGGGGCAGCGCAATTCGTGACATGGTGTCTATAACCGCGCGGCCACTCCGCGCTGCCTAACCAGTTTGTGAGCCGACATTACGAATATTTGGAGACTTGCAGCTCGCAAAAGACCACTACTCATTTCGGCATTAAAGCTACGTGTCTTCAGTGGACCAGACAACACAGAAACTGGATTGCAGCTGACAGTAGGCGTGTTGCGTGGTCCGACGAGTCGCAATTTGCCCCATTTCCACCGATGTAAGGCGCCGAGCACACCGAAATTTCACCTGCAGTATCTAGTTTCGGCGCCGGCCGTTGTGGGCGAGCGCTTCTAGGCGCTTCAGTCTGGAACCGCGCTACCGCTATGGTTGCAGGTTCGAATCCTGCCTCGGGCATGGATGTGTGTGATGCCCTTAGATTAGTTAGGTTTAAGTAGTTCTATGTTAAGTCCCATTGTGCTCAGAGCCATTTGAGCCATTTTCTAGTTTTGGCCGGAAGTGGTTCTGTGATTTTTTGGGGTGTTTTCCGTGCCATAACTTGTGCCTACTCATTCAGTTTCCCGTGAACATGAACCAGGACGATTATGTCCAGATTCTCGGTGACAAAGTTTTGCTCTTTCTTCTACATACTCATGATGAGTGTGCTGCAGACACTAACGTCTTCGAAGATGACAGCAGCAGTGCTCACAGTGCTTCACGCATACTTTACTGGTTTGAAGAACACTCGGCCACGATATCGCAAATGCAATTGCTGTTCTTATAGAAACTAGGCTCAACAATTAATATCTATACTAATTATAAAACTGCCGAGTCTGTGTGTTTGTCTGCTCGAACACGCTAATCTCCAAACTACTAGATGAATTTTCATGAGGTTTTCGCAGGTAACTTGCGCATAGCTTGAGACAGCGTATAGACTTTATTTAATCCAAAGTGGATCATAGAAAAAATATATATCGTCACTTAAAGTCTTATCTAAAACTGTCGTGTCTGTCTGTTGGAACACGCTAATCTCTAAAATTACTAAACGAATTTTCATGCGGTTTTCGCAGGTAACTTGAGCGTCGCTTGGGGCTTCATTTCGTCAAACTTGGATCACGGAAAAAATATCGTAATTTCATGTTTTATCGATAGTAGTATTATAAATGCGAAAGTAACTTAGAGAAAGTTACTTTCGCATTTATAATACTACTATCGATAAAACTTGAAATTACGATATTTTTTCCGTGATCCAAGTTTGACGAAATGAAGCCCCAAGACACGCTCAAGTTACCTGCGAAAACAGCATGAAAATTCGTTTAGTAATTTTAGAGATTAGCGTGTTCCAACAGACAGACACGTTTTCACGTCTTAACCGATTTCGATGAAGTTTGGTATGGTGATAGCTTGAACTCTGAGGGAGAACATAGGCTTCTTTACAAAGTTAAAAAAAAATCGACCCCTAAGAGATAGAAGCAGGTAATGGAACAATTTTCCAATATCAGTGAACATAAATAGTGTTAAGGAATTGGTTTCATACTGTACATGTGGTGTCTTGTATAGAGACTTCAGTAGCACAATGCAGAGATGCACGCTGTTGCCCACGGCCTTCCGCACACACTGATCGGCAGTGATGCTGCATGTGCCACTGCATCATGCGTTGGTGGGGGGAGGCTGGGGCGGGGGAGCACATCAACAGCTGTGCGTACCCGAACAGACAGATATGCGAGGTCACTGACGTTACTGGACGTACGCTTACCGCCACTCATCATAACAAAACCACTGATATGTGAACACAGCTGTAGGTAACAGTTAATAAACAATATATCCTCGGCGCAGTTTTTTGATGAAAAGAAATATCGTGTGAACAGGGCCCCCTGTCGGGTAGACCATTCGCCGGGTGCAAGTTTTCCGATTTGACGCTAATTCGGTGACTTGCGCGTCGATGGTGATGAAGTGATGATGATTAGGACAACACAACACCTAGACCCTGAGCGGAGAAAATCTCCGACCCAGCCGGGAATCGAACCCGGGTCCTTAGGATTGACGTTCTGTCGCGCTGACCATTCAGCTACCGGGAGCGGACAGTTTTTTTGATGGTTAAATAATGACATTCTTCAAACAGAACATTTGGTTCTAGGGTAAGATGAAGAAGACTTGAGTGTTGAGGGGAACATTGTTAGGGCTTGCAAACAATTCAGTTATCTTATACATCATCCGTTTGACAAGAATCCATCTATTGAAAAGGATATAGAATACGGAATGACCTAGGTAGGGAAAGCCCTACCTCATATTAACCGGGATATGGTGGATCAAAGCCATAAGAAATTTACTCGACTGTTTCAAAAACATTCATTCGATCTCACAAAACTATAATATTTTCCACACCAATGAAGATGGAAACTTGGGCTGAATTTTAACGTACACATCTAAACTACAAGTTTGCATTGGCGCCAGTTGCAGGTTGTCGGTTGATGTAGTTCGCAGTAGCCTTCTTGGTGGTGTCACTAACTCGCTCACTTGCTTGTTCACTACCTAACGTGCATAGAGTTGAGGTGACCATAACACAGTAAGAAAAGGCTTTCCATTTCTCAACAGGACCGAATACCATCTTACTGGAACCTGCGTGTAAGAGCATTTCTCACCGATAAGTTGTCTCGAAGATGGTTCGGCCGTCAGGGGCATACGGATTCCGCATTATACCAACAGCTTCCAAGGTTGCCCGATCTCAGCGTATGTGATTTCCTTGTGACTATTTGTGAAAAACTCCGTCAATGTGCCTCCTCTTCCTACAACTTTGGATGAATACTGGGGCTGCTTAGCAATAGCTGTTTTCGCAGTAACTCGAGACATGATAGCAAAATTTTGGGAGGAGTTTGACTATCGTCTGGATATTTGTCTTGGGTCCTGTTCAAATGGCTCTGAGCACTATGGGACTTAACATCTGAGGTCACCAGTCCCCTAGACTTAGAACTACTTAAACCTAACTAACCTAAGGACATCACACACAACCATGCCCGAGGCAGGACTCGAACCTGCGACCGTAGCAGTCGAGCGGTTCCAGACTTATGCGCCTAGAACCGCTCTAGCACAGCAGCCGGCTTGCGTCCTGTGGAGGGCACATTAAACATTTGTGAAAGGTAAATGAAAACTTTGATGGTAAGCGTAATTTTCTTTTCTGATAGGCTAGCAGCATGAATTAAGTCAGTGAATGGCGTAGTATTTTTTTTTTTTCAGTTTCTGTTGCACACTGATTTTACGAGCTCGTTATCTACATATCTACACACGACGATTCTCGTTTCGCTTATTATGCCATTTTCAAGTGATCCCGTAATATTAATGATGGTATAATATTTTGTATATAAAGTTATAAATGTAAGGCTTTAGTCTATGTTACTAATTGTTTACGTTGCATTTTAGATGTCATGGAATGTTTTTCCGGTAGATTTTCTTAGTTTTTGTGCTGTTGGACTTCCTTAGGGCTTTAAGTACGATGCTCGCTTTTTATTTGCACCTGTATTCATTTGACAGGAAATTTACTTAACTCAAGGTCCACTCCACTGAAGCGTATGTGTAGACAATGAATTTACATTACAGAAATCGAATTACTATAAATTTTTATCTATAATGCAAAGATACAATTTGTGTTGAGATTTCTGCTGTTTTTAATTTATTACTTGGAGTCGTGAGGCGCTAAAATTCATCCTGTTTCCTTTAGGAAGGCGATAAAGGTTTCTAAATATTGTCTGCAGTTTGGTTTCGTTTGTTCATTAAGAGTTTCGTCCGGATACTTGTCTCTGTGGGTATAAATCACGAGTTCCAGGATATTCATTATAGTTCCGTTGGGTACACGATTTAGAATTTTCATTGCATTTTCTGTTCCTTGTGATTTGTATTTATGGTTGCGCAAGTGAACATAAAATGTACATTGATGACTTTCACTACTTTCGAGTGTGCTCTTTGAACATAACTGCGAAGTTTCTACGTGTTTATCCAATGTAAAGTTGGTTAAAATCATTGCATGAAATTTTTATACATTTCTGGATTCGAGAAAATAGGGATTTTAATTTTTCCTGAATGTAATTTTGTATTTAAAGTGTTATGTGTACAAAAGACGTTTTTCAAAATAACGAGACAATGAAAACGGTGTGCAGTAGAAAATGAAAAAAAAATGTTGTTAACAATATCAGTTTCTTCCGAAGAGTTTGCAGCTTTTACTCAGTTAATACTAGGCAGTAACCCAGTCTGCATTTGGAACGCACCTCCTAGACTCTTGTGCACATAGGCGTGTAGTATTCTGCTGCATGGATTTCCAGTAAGCTGCCACAAGAATTCAAAAATCTTAGCAGTAATCCAGGCACGGTCAAGTCCAGACTGAAAAGTTTTCTCGTTGTCTACTCCTTCTATTCTGTCGAGGAACTCCTTGAAAAATTAAATATTGAGCTAATTCCTGTGTTTCGGTATTGATTATGTTTATTGAAATTTACAGCTTGTCGGCTCTTTGGGACTCATATACGTTTTGTTTCATCTATTTTTACTCTGCTGTTATAATTTAATGTACTGACTCGTTCCATGACCATGGAGACTTGCTCCTTAATTTAGTCCCAGGGAACATGACATATAAAATTAAATAAATGCCACAGAAGATAATACAGACAGGATGAAATCAAATGCGACAGAAGATGATACAGGCAGGACAAAATGAAATGAACTGTTTTCGTACGAACGTGAGAAGGATGGAGGAGGAAGGGTAGCCTGTATAAGTTGAAACTGAGTGCCTCCTGAAAGATGAAGTTGAGGAATGCCTAAGAGAACAAGTTACTGCTGTGTTGTTCTTCGAACTAGCTACTATCGTAGACTAACTAGCTAGGCTAGCAGGCACTACCTGCGAGGAGGCGCTTGCAAGTCACTGGCCATCCCGCGTGACCTCGAGAGAAGTTTGGTGCTTCTCTGCACACAGCCGTTACTCGCACGCTTTGGGCTCGCAGTCGGAATACTCTTTGGATTTTGGTTCTGCTCACTTGCTTCTTCCTGGCTACGAATACAAATTTCTCACTCTTCTTCTTAGTAGCTGCGTCCAGTGCAACGATAGCCCAGTTATACAAAAGCTGCCACTCGCCGCTAAAGACTTTGATGTCTCCAAGTCCAGTACTGTCATTTATGCTATAGTTCTGCTGTATTTTGTTCTGTTTTGTGAGTTCTTCTGCACTGTAACTAAATATCGTATTCAACATTACGAATCGACATCAGTTTGTATGTTGTTGTATTCTTATCTGTGATTCGTGAGGTCGTTTGTGTCTTTCTTGCTATTCATAAACGTTACCGTACAATATTATATGAATAAATAAACAATTCGTAGTTTCTGGGATCATATCTATTTCACCGTATGTCCGCTTCCAAGAGTTTGGGATACTGGAAATTAACTTACATTGGCCGTTACTCTGAAGAAAATGTTCTTTATTCACTCCTCTTTGTAAGTCACATTTGGATTTAACAGATTTTCTTCTGATTTTTACATTTATAGCAAACCACAGAACTTAAATTTTATCGACATCAGCACTTTATGGAACCGTTCAAATTAGTTTCATACTATACAAAAGGAACAGTACGCAATCTAAACCGTTATCCTGATAGAATAATAGAATTTATGTCATTCCCTATTCATGCTGTCATCAATTTACGATTCCGCTGAAAGGCGGATAGTCCCAAATCACAACAATCTCTATCAAGTTTGACAAAACGTTGGGTACGTCTAATATCCATTTCAAGCTTTAGTGTTTCGCCATGTATCTATCGGCTCCTGAGAACCAAAAACGTTGAGCTTCTTCATATAGACAAAAACAGCGTCACCTCACTAAGATTCATGTTCAACAACGCAGGTTTTAGCAAAGTGTAACCTCCTCTATCTACGAGTATTCACCTCAAGAACAGTTTCTATATGGCCACTCTACGTTGATACCGTTTGCCTCAAACTCGGCAGTTTGTTTCGGAATGAACTCTTTTACCAGGCTACTGTTACAATGATAGCGTCATTACAGAAAAACTGCCCAAAGTTTCCTTTTATAGTGCTAAGGATTGCCAATTAATCACGTGCAATGAATTTCTTGGGACAGCATTTTCGAGGCAGTGAGTTGTGTTTATATTTATATCTATACAATGTGTGTGAGAGAGGTATTTTTCATTATGTTATATATTAAGGTTTCTTCCAGTTTAATTCACGGATGGAGCGTAGGAGACTGCCTCCCTGCGAGGTTCTATTAGTCAGATTTTATCTTCAAGTCTCTACGAGAATGATATACAGGGTGAACCAGAACTCCGCCAACAAACTTTCAAAGGTTGTTCAGGGATACCTTCTGAGGACTTTGGTATAAGAGTCTCCGGCGGCTCTTTACAGAATAATAGTGTAATTACGATTTACTTTGTTTGTTATGGCAGTTGCTCTTGTTTCTGTGAAAATACCTTCACAACAGTGAAGTAGTCTGTAATATGCAGTAACCAAAACGTGCAAAAGTCAACATACGAGACAACACAAAGTGATCCGACAACCCTCAGATGAAACCTGTACTCTCTTAACACGCTGTGTTCAGTCTGTTCGGCCAGCGCACAGTACAGTCACGTAGCGAATTCAGAACTGTTCCCTTACAGATAGCGTTCAAAATTTCTACCACCACGATCATAGCAAAGTGTACAGCGGCGCACCATCGACAGTCTTACAAGCTCAGGAATTGCAGGAGTTTGGCGTACTTCCACAGTCGTGATAGTTCCGGCAAACAGGTACATGTGTAACGCAGTGACTTTGCCAAGCACGTAGCAAGGCCACAGAGTCTGTCGAGATCAGCCCTCACCACAAATGAAGAGAAGGAAATAAAATTATTCCTTTAATTCTGATTACAGATTCGAACTCCATCTAAAATTTCGAGTAAGCTGATACCTAACTCCAACGAGTCGAATAATTAACAATTCATCATATTTGATCATAGAATTAATACCACTAGAATAATTTTCCAACGTCCACAGACACTGCCGAGGTATTATCTGCGTAGAGGACCATCTGTTAGAGGGGGCAGGCTAATTTTAGCGTTACCCGTTTCATTAATTTAGAAAACGCCCAAGATGGCCAAATGTAGCTTGCTGTTTTGGCCGTTATTTCAGATCGTCGTTGGAGGCGGCGGCGGGGGCATACACGGTTCTCCCGCCTTCTGAGAATTCTCGCCAGTTCAGGACACCCAACGTGAGGGGCGGAACTCCACCACTACTGGAGGCCAGAACAGCAGGAACGGCTCCACCTCTGACCCTCGTCAGGTTGGCAACGAGGACCTTCCTGCGTACCGCGGAGGTGCGCTGTAGCTCATCGACCCGGCCGCGCGAGGTAGCCGCGCGGTCTTGGCGCCTTGCCACGGTTCGCGCGGCTCCCCCCGTTGGAGATTCGAGTCCACCTTCGGGCATGGGTGTGTGTTGTCTTTAGCGTAACTTAGTTTAAGTTAGATTAAATGTTGTGTAAGCCTAGGGACCGGTGACTTCAGGTGTTTGGTCCCATATCAACTTCCCACAAATTTCCAAATTTCCTCATCGACCGAGCCTTTAAATAACCTGGAGAGCAGCTCTGCAGCCCCAATCCGTTGCTGTTTCTAGAGGAGTCAACACCGCGAAGTTCAGTGTGCGACAGTTACTGCCATTAATGGCTAGTGTTTCCCATTGCCCTGGGAACTGCGTAGTTTTAGTCACCCGGGAACCACTCGTTATGTTACTGAAGCACTCGTCAATTACAATGGTTGCGACTGTGTTATTGCTACGTCTGTACAGCAAGAAACTAACGCTGCAGACCATCATGTAGCGTAGTAAGCTGTTTTGCCCGACCCCTGTTGCTGTTAGTGTGACCCGTGGTTAGTTTCTCTGGTTGTAATGATGATTTCATTCCTATGCTCTCTCTGAGGACTGGTCTTCAAACTGGAGACGGGTTTGTGAGTGATATTTGTACTTTCAACTTGTCCTACAACAAGTATGCCCGCGCAGCGGCTACATTTCGCGTGTAACAATGTATGAATACTTGTGACAGGGCTACCTCTGAACATATGTGTTCATTTCTGAATATATGTTTCACTAGATTACCCCGAGTTTCGTTGTCTGTGGCTTCCCTACTGTCCCTTTTCTAAACCAATATTTTACTAGGCTACGAAACACCTGCAGAAGAAACGTAATCCGTCGCCTGGGATAGAAGATCCTCAGGTGAGTGGTCTGCTTGGAAACATTGTCAGTCGGAGCTCCATTGCTGATCTGCTACAGTTACTTCCACCAAAAACCCAAACGCTACACATGCGAAAATCGATAGGAGTCTCGTAATAAACGAATGCAACAATTTTGTTTCCGGACAAGACACACAACGCATAGCATCGACATTTGCACTATTGAGCACTATTTTCGGTGCAATACAGATTCAAAGCAAAGTGGGGCAAGAAAATAAACAAAATGCAATAAATCTGTAACGAGCCTTCGGAGACTACGGCTTCCTTGTAGCGAAATACTCAGAACGTACCGCTGAACAACCTCTGAAAGTTTCGTCGGTGGAATTCTCGTTCACTCTATATGGGAGGCTGCACGATATCTCTAGATTCCAACCTGAAAATCAGCTCTCTGACTTTTCTAGTCAAGAGTTCCGCGCTGTTCGTAGCTGTTCACACTCGTAGCCCTACCTGATGTGCACCCTACACACTTGAGCAGCGTTCTGATATAGGGATATTACTGCAATTTTTATCGGATAATGCTTCCCTGTAGATAACTATGTCAGTTTGTCTTATTTTTGAGTGTGTCGTGTTTCATCATATATTCTGCTCCTTGGCCCTTTAAGAATGACGCTAATTTGTGATTTCAAGTTCCACTTAGCCTACTGTCTTTGTTCAGAGTTAGTATTCATACCACTCAGCTCCATTCTGTGTCATTATATAACATCACCTCGCAACCAGGAAGCTCTGCCTGAGATAAGCCCCACCGTGGATTGACAAACAAACTGCATGACCAAATACTAAAATCGCACACTCGAATGATGTCAATTTCATTTATACAAAGGCTTAAAAACGTGTGCTTAGTCTATATATTTGTAGAGTCCCTGCTGAGCTCGCTGTCTTATTAAGTGTTATTACTGTTCCCAAGGCACGAAATAATAACCAACTTCAGAGAAAAAGACGTGGTTGGAATGTTAGTGACAGTCATTATATAGTCCATCTGGCTTCTGTAAGTTTTAAATTTTTATATGCTGGGCACAGAACAAATACCACTTATGAACGTAGGAGCGTCGTCCTACTACTTCATATATTGAATTTTAATAACCTTTGAAATTTTACCTAAAAGCTTCATAAATATATAAGTTTTTCTTCGTTAAAATTAAGTTCTATGTTTCCCCGTACGGGGCTTTATGTGCTATGTGGTTGCTCTCGCAGCGAAGAAATTGACACCTAAGCGTGTCTCTTAATAAATTTTCCAACCGACTGTGATCATGAAAGATAACTACTGAAAAAATTCCGTATTTATATTTGGGTGGCAAGCATCGTCGCTATATCGCTTACATCCACACTGTATCACTTCATGCACGGGGTGTCAGAGACCGGGTCTTGAAAAAGACGTCCTCACGGTGAAGTTATAACATTGTTATCTCACTCTTAAATGTGGTTTTCCGTATTGCATCACTTTTTCTGACATTCAATAGCTGTAGCAAAGCTTCCATGGAGCTACTGAAATTACGTTTTTAAAAGTAAAAAGCACGTCAACTGGTTTCACCTACAGCAAAGTACTGAAGTGGCATGACATGTTGCAGAGATAAAGCGTGGGACTGATAAAACATTATCTACAGAGGAACTATGTCACTTTAACGAACTGGCACTTCCACTTGTCATTCTTCGAAGCAAATTCAACCAGGTAATTCTACAGTTCGGAAACTCAAAGTCCCAGCCTAGCAGCTTGATGTAACTGATATCTGTCAAAAAAACTTCAGTTACTACAAAATAAATGACATAAATGAACAGCTTTATAAATTATAACAAAAACCTTTGATTATTTGAGTGAAGATGTGATTCAGCTATCGACATTGAGAGCCATCAATAAGGCTCGACAGGCAGTTGCCGTCAAAAACGATGGAATGCAGGACATATCTGAAATGACAAAAGCTTCCATATAGAGACGTAGTTGGTATGTCACGTAAAATGAATTTTATGTCTTTACAGTAAAAATGTTACAATATGGTAAAACAATGTATTTCTCATGCCTGCACAAAGCCTTAAACGCATTTACTTTGGTCCATAATGCTGTCTGTTGTTCAGGAAGACACGTTTCAGTGACCATACAGAAGTTAGCTTACGAAAAAATTGCAATCTAGAAGGACCTGAAGGATTGGTTAGTGTCTAACTGCTTCCACTCCACCGATAAATTTATTTGCAGAACTGATTGATGCCGGTATTGTTAATAACACCACATAGTCGGTGTTCTATGTGATTCTCGACTTCAGCACGTCTTAAGCCCCGTAATATGTTCAGTATAAATGAACTTTCTAATATACACTGAAGACTCAAAGAAACTGGTACACCTGCGTAATATACATCTACATCTACATGGATACTGTGCAAATCACATTTAAGTGCCTGGCAGAGGGTTCATCGAACCACCTTCACAATTCTCTATTATTCCAATCTCGTATAGCTAGCGGAAAGAATGAACACCTATATCTTTTCGTACGAGCTCTGATTTCCCTTATTTTATCACGGTGATCGTTCCTCCCTATGTAGGTCGGTACCAACAAAATATTTTCGCATTCGTAGGAGAAAGTTGGTGATTGGAATTTCGTGAGAAGATTCCGTCGCAACGAAAAACTCATTTCTTTTAATTATGTCCAGCCCAAATCCTGTATCATTTCTGTGACACACTCTCCCATATTTCACGATAATACAAAACGTGCTGCCTTTCTTTGAATTTTCGCGATGTACTCCGTCAGTCCCATCTGGTAAGGACCCCATACCGCGCTGCGGTATTCTAAAAGAGGACGGACAAGCGTGGTGTAGGCAGTCTCCTTAGTAGGTCTGTTACCTTTTCTAGGTGTCCTGCCAATAAAACGCAGTCTTTGGTTAGCCTTCCACACAACATTTTCCATGTGTTCCTTCCAATTTAAGTTGTTCGTAATTGTAATACCCAGGTATTTATTTGCATTTGCGGCTTTTACATTAGACTGATTTATCGTGTAACTGAAGTTTAACGAGTTCCTTTTAGCACTCATGTGGATGACCTCACACTTTTCGTTATTTAGGGTCAACTGCCACTTTTCGTACCATTCAGATATCTTTTCTAAATCGTTTTGCAGTTCGTTTTGATTTTGTGATGACTTTATTAGTCGATAAACGACAGTGTCATCTGCAAACAACCGAAGACGGCTGCTCAGATTGTCTCCCAAATCGTTTATATAGATAAGGAACAGCAAAGGGTCTATAACACTACCTTGGGGAACGCCAGAAATCACTTCTGTTTTACTCGATGACCTTCCGTCAGTTACTACGAACTATGACCTCTCTGACAGGAAATCACAAATCCAGTCACATAACTGAGACGATATTCCATAAGCAAACAATTTAACTACGAGCCGCTTGTGTGGTATATCGTGTAATATCGTTTAGGGCTCCCGCGAGCACGCAGAAGTGCCGCAACACGATGTGGCACGGACTCGACTAATGTCTGAAGTAGTGCTGGAAGAAATGAACACCACGAATCCTGCAGGGCTGTCCATAAATCCGTAAGAGTACGAGGGATTGAGACCTCTTCTGAACAGCACGTTGCAAGGCATCCCAGATACGTTCAATAATGTTCATGTCTGGGGAGTTTGGTGGCCAGCGTAAGTGTTTAAACTCAGAAGAGTGTTTCTGGAGCCACTCTGCAGCAATTTTGGGCGTGTGGGATGTCGCATTGTCCTGCTGGAATTGCCCAGGTTCGTCGGAATGCACAATGGACATGAATAGATGCAAGTGATCAGTCAGGATGCTTACGCACGTGTCACCTGTCAGAGTCGTATCTAGACACATCAGGGGTCCCACACACTTCAACTGCACACGCCCCACACCATTACAGACACTCCAGCAGCTTGAACAGTTTCCTGGTGACATGCAGGATGAATGGATTCATGATGTTGTCGCCATACCGCACACGTCCATCCGCTCGATACAATTTGATACGACACTCGCCCGACCAGGTAACATATTTCCAGTCATCAACAGTCCAATGCCGGGGTTGACGGGCCCAGGCGAGGCGTAAAGCTTTGTGTCGTGCAATCATCAATGGTACACGAGTGGGCCTTTGGCTCCGAAAGCCCATATCGATGATGTTTCGTTGAATGGTTCGCACGCGGACACTTGTTGATGGCCCAGCACTGAAATCTGCAGCAATTTGCGGAAGGATTGCACTACTGTCACGTTGAACGATTTCCTTCAGTCGCCGTTCGTCCCGCTTTTGCAGGATCTTTTTCCAGTCGCAGTTATGTTGGAGATTTGATGTTTTACCGGGTTCCTGATATTCATGGTACACTCGTAAAATGGTCATACGAGAAAATCCCCACTTCATCGCTACCTCGGAGATGCTGTGTCCTATCGCTCGTGCGCCGACAGTAACACCACGTCCCAACTCACTTAAATCTTGATAACCTGCTATTCTAGCAGCAGTAAGCAATTTAACAACTGCGCCACACACTTGTTATCTTATACACGCGTTGCTGACCGCAGCGCCTTATTCTGCCTGTTTACATACCTGTGTATTTGAATACGCATGCCTATACCAGTTTCTTTGGCGCTTCAGTGTATTTTCTATTAACGCCACTTACTTCGCTCACTTTAGAATATGCACTCAAATTTGTGTGACAGAAATGGTTTCAATTTGTAACTGAAAATATGCTCAAATATGATTTTTTCCATTACCTTGAGGACCAAAGATATGTAAAAGAACATTGAATCTAAGCATATGAGTTCTTATGTAAACATATGTCTATATTTTGTATTCCTGACGTGTACAGAATACCGGTATGCAAGAATCTGCTCACTCTGGGTCTTGTAGAGAAAGACAGAAATTAAAGTACATACTGCAAATAACTGAGGACGTAGCTTGCAAGTGCTACTCTGAGATGAAAACGTCGGCACAGGAGAGGAATTCGTTGCGGGCCGTATCGAACCAGTCAGAAGAATGGGACTCAGAAAAAATGGGATCTGTGGAACGAGCTCTATATCTAATCTAATCTAATCTATACCTCAGTATATTATTAAATGCGGAGAAAATGCGAACGTGTTGGAGTCAGACTATTCGAGAAGGATTATTTAAACTGCATTCATCTGTTTTAACTAGAACACAACGTACTGATAAGCGATTATAGCTGCTTTCTTGTCATTATCACATCTGGCATAATTACGGATAGAATGTTATATTAAATAACACGAGAGGTAAGAGATATATGATATGATATACTTTGGAACAGCGGGTAGACGAGTGACTAGGTCCAAGCGGGCCCATACCAACACAACACAGGGAAAACATGTTTACATACTAACCGATACGTTTATATGCAGTATTCGCCAACGGCCTTGCCGCAGTGGTAACACCGGTTCCCGTCGGATCACTGAATTTGAGCGCTGTCGGGCTGGGCTAGCACTTGGATGGGTGACCATCCGGTCTGCCGAGCGCTGTTGGCAAGCGGGGTGCACTCAGCCCTTGTGAGGCAAATTGAGGACCTACTTGATTGAGAAGTAGCGGCTCCGGTCACGGAAACTGACATACGGTCGGGAGGGCGGTGTTTTGACCACATGCCCCTCCATAGCCGCATCGAGTGATGATGCCTATGAACTGAGGATGACACGGCGGCCAGTCAGTACCTTTGGGCCTTCATGGCCTGTTGGGGTTGAGTTCAGTACGTCTGGGCTTTCATGGCCTGTTGGGGTTGAGTTCAGTACCTCTGGGCCTTCATGGCCTGTTGGGGTTGAGTTCAGTACCTCTGGGCCTTCATGGCCTGTTGGGGTTGAGTTCAGTACCTCTGGGCCTTCATGGCCTGTTGGGGTTGAGTTCAGTACCTCTGGGCCTTCATGGCCTGTTGGGGTTGAGTTCAGTACCTCTGGGCCTTCATGGCCTGTTGGGGTTGTTCAGTACCTCTGGGCCTTCATGGCCTGTTGGGGTTGAGTTCAGTACCTCTGGGCCTTCATGGCCTGTTGGGGTTGAGTTCAGTACCTCTGGGCCTTCATGGCCTGTTGGGGTTGAGTTCAGTTTTATATTCAGTTTTCATTTCACATATCCTAAGCGAAACTGCCTTCAAGGATGTGGAACAAGTCAAACAAACTGGAGCACGTTTTCAATTAAAAATAGAAACAACAGTTATTACGTAAATTTAAATGTAGTATTGGCTTACAAAACACTCGTTCGCTGGCTTACAAAACACTCGTTCAACCTATACTTGAGTATTGCTTATCAGTGTGGGATCCGTACCAGGTCGGGTTGACGGACGAGATAGAGAAGATCCAAAGAAGAGCGTCGCGTTTTCGTCACAGGGTTATTTGGTAAGTGTGATAGTGTTACGGAGATGTTTAGCAAACTCAAGTGGCAGACTCTGCAAGAGAGGCGCTCTGCATCGCGGTGTAACTTGCTGTCCAGGTTTCGAGAGGGTGCGTTTCTGGATGAGGTATCGAATATATTGCTTCCCCCTACTTATACCTCCCGAGGAGATCACGAGTGTAAAATTACAGAGATTCGATGGCGCACGGAGGCTAACCGGCAGTCGTTCTTCCCGCGAACCATACGCCATTGGAATAGGAAAGGAAGGTAATGACAGTGGCACGTAAAGTACCCTCCACCACACACCGTTAGGTGTCTTGCGGAGTATAAATGTAGATGTAGATGTAGATGGAAAGTAGATGAAGTAAGTACTAAGCTGTCGAAGAGTACTTCTGTGCAGAAATACGCAAATGTACAGCTTTAACCAGTGACAAAGAAATTAATTTTTGTTAACGAAATGTTAGAGTTCGAAATATAGTAATTAAGAGAATTGTCTCTTCAGTAATAAATGCGCATATCTGACTTGACTCACTCGGAATTTGCGCCCTATTGATGCAAAAAATTTATCTATAGAAATACAAAACTTTCCTGCATATTTCAGAACGAAATGAGGTCTAATTTTCATTGTGATTGCGCGTTTTTATAGAGACATTCTCCCTGAGCGAGTCGGGAAAGTTGTTAGAAGACATGAAGACACTGTTTCGGAGATCTACGAGTATTTTGAGTACTGTTAAATATTTCTCCAAACATACACAGATATTAACACCCTCAGAAGTTACGCACATCAGTAAGGCTACCGAAACGATCTCGAACATATGAACTATTAAGGACAAATAGAATCGATAATAATGAATTTCTAGCTTTTTTATGGATCAGATATCCCTGTAATAAATTATTATATTGCATCTATGTTTCATATTTTTATTTTGTTTGAGAAACTTCAAAATAAACTGTAATGCTATTTTGTCTAAAACTGACATGGTGAGACCGTGGCTGTGTACAATTAATGTAGGTTAATTCTTACAAAGAAGAAAACAGCAACCAGCCACTATTAATACTGCTATTTATTTAGGTAAATAGCGCCGTTACCGGTTTCTAACTGGCAAGTTCATCATCAGACGGCAGTTCACATGATTTTCAAGATACACTTTACATTATCGTCCGTTTTCAATTTTTATTATTCCATGTGTTGACGAAATATTTTTGGTGTGTTGCCGTCGAAAATTCCGCTCGATTTTGTTGCGAAGTTGCAGGATTGTATTTTTCGCATATTCCTAAATACGAGGGCGGTTCAGAAAGTAACCTCCGATTGGTCACAGTGCGGGTTGTGGGGGGAGTAGCGACGCCATCTGTGCGTTCACGCACTCAACAGGTCAGTCGGCATCAAGCCGTGGTCGAGTGAACGTCGTACCTGCGCTAGTTTAGTTTTTGTGGCAGTTTGAAATGTGTGCTGCAATAGAAAACCCCGCCAAATGTGAAGTGCGTGCTGTCATAAGGTTTTTTACAGCCAAAGGATATTCTGCAGCAGCTATTCATCGTGAGCTTTGTGCCGTGTACGGACCAAGAGTTATGAGTGAAGGAGTTGTCCGTGAATGGGTACGTTTATTTAAAAGTGGACGAGAAAACGTTCATGATGAAGAGAGGAGTGGTAGACCATCATTGGTGACTGACGAACTCGTTCAGACAGTTGATGCAAAAGTTCGTGAAAATCGACGTTTCTCAATGTCGGAGTTGTCTACTGGTTTTCCACAGATTTCTAAGACTCTCTTGTACGAGATAGTGACAGCAAGATTGGGTTACCGTAAGTTCTGTGCACGATGGGTGCCCAAAATTCTTACCGACCACCACAAAACTCAAAGAATGGCCTCTGCATTAGACTTTCTGTCACGTTATGAGGACGAAGGAGAACCATTGTTAAACAGAATCGTGACCGGTGACGAAACCTGGATTAAGTACGTGAACCCTGAGACAAAAGAACAATCAAAGATGTGGTCACAGGCTGGCTCCAGGCACAAGCGGGTGATTTTTATGCAGAAGAAATTTCAAAGCTTGTGAAGAGATACGATAAGTGCCTCAATCGCTATGGAGACTATGTAGAAAAATAGTGCAAAGATGTAGTTGTAAGATGTATATATTAAAATATTTTTGTTTAACTTGGTGTATTTTTTTAAATCAACCGGAGGTTACTTTCTGAACGGCCCTCGTATATCCAGCACTTACGTTAACTTGTACATCACCATATTGTGCAAAGCACCACACACACACACACACACACACATGTGACAAATTATTTTTGGTGTGTGTGTGTGTGTGTGGTGCTTTGCACAATATGGTGATGTACAAATTACGTAAGTCTTGGATATATTATATAAAGAATTTGCCACATGTGGCAAATTCTTTTTGGTGTGTGTGTGTGTGTGTGTGTGCGCGCGCGTGTGTGTGTGTGTGTGTGGTGCTTTGCACAATGTGATGATGTACACTTTACGTGAGTGCTGGATATATTTAGGAATATACGAAAAATACAATCCTGCAGCTTCGCAACAAAATCGTGCGGAATTTTCGACGGCAACGATACACCAAAAATACTTTGCCACAGTGGAATAATAAAAATTGAAAACGGACGATAATGTAAAGTGCATCTGGAAAATCATGTGAACAGCCGTCTGATGATGAACTTGCCAGTTCGAAACCGGTAACGGCGCTATTTACCTAAATAAATAGCAGTATTAATAGTGGCTGGTTGCTGTTTTCTTCTTTGTAAGAAGTAACCTACATAAACTGTACTGCGTATCGATTACACGTGTGAGAAAGCAGTTTATGTGTAGAGACAGATCAGCTTCACATTTAACAGGCCTACTTGAAGAGTCATTCGTTGTTTCGAACCCTCAACTATCAAGGTTAGCTTTCAGCGATAGTTTTCAAAGATTATATCCAGAGATTTGAATCTCTGTGCTCACTATTCATCAAATAGTAAGCATGAATACTTCCGAGTCTAGAGTTAATTCAGTTTGTCGGAAAATCGTGAGGTACACATTTAGTGTTGGATTTTAGGAAGGTTTTACATATCTCATTACTGGAACCGCTGCTATGCGGGTGCACAGCCGGGGGGTTTTACTGCTCGCTAGTTTTGTTTTCTCCGCCTTGTCTGCTACTTCGTGACGCATGTCAGACGGAGCGGTCCTTTTGGGCTCACTAACATCAAAGTTGAAAGTATATTGTGGTGAGCCTATACGTCTTGTTCAGATATTTTGTAATGGAGATGTTCCACGCTCTCATACGTGGTGTTCTACAGGATACGAATCACGGGCTTTTGAGAACACATATAACGCAAGCACCCTTTTAACGGCTTTCGTCGGTTATCTCTTCCACACATACGTGTGTGTGTGTGTTATCTGTGAGGTGACTAACACACAATTGGCTTTTCCTGTTCAAAATGGCTCTGAGCACTATGGGACTCAACTGCTGAGGTCATAAGTCCCCTAGAACTTAGAACTACTTAAACCTAACTAACATAAGGACAACACACACATCCATGCCCGAGGCAGGATTCGAACCTGCGACCGTAGCGGTCGCGCGGTTCCAGACTGTAGGGCCAGAACCGCTCGGCCACGCTTTTTCTGTAACTGAAAAGTAGTTATTTATTCTGTTATTCATATCTTTCAGTCGATCTCCTACATACGAACAGCTTCACGAGAAGTCATTTTTCTGAACTGCCAATGTCAGATCATCAAATGTAAAACACTTTTCCAGTGCAGTGAACAGGAAGGTGGCGTTTCCTATTACAGTGTTTTCGTCGAAGTGTTTTCTGTCTGCGATAAACTTGAAATTCCACATACCAGCTCCTGGTTCCAGTCCTGACCGCTGCCTGGCCCCCTTGTCAGCCTCCGCCATTTGCAAGCGGTTTGGAAGGCTTGCAGGACAGCAGAACGCTCTCCCGGCCGTTGTCGGCTTCCCAGAACTTGGAGCAGCTGATCAGCAGGCCTGAGTGCATACCGTTACAATCCTCTCACCGTGAACCAGCAAATGAACCCGGGTCCTCTGCAGGATAGATACGGAGGCAGAGTCTAATCCCATGTAACACACAAAAACCGAATCTTCGGCTTCAATTATCGAGCACCGCATACAATTACAGTTCCAAGAGCTGAAATAATACTTAAGTAGTACAACGCTATTCGTAAAAAAAAGTCTTATTTAAGGAAGGAGTTAGTCAAAAATGGTTCAAATGTCTCTGAGCACTATGGGACTTAACTTCTAAAGTCATCAGTCCCCTAGAACTTAGAACTACTTAAACCTAACTAACCTAAGGACATCACACACATCCATGCCCGAAGCAGGATTCGAACCTGCGACCGTAGCGGTCGCGCGGTTCCAGACTGTAGCGCCTAGAACCGCTCGGCCACCCTGGCCAGCAAGGAGTTAGTCGCTGTCGCTACAGTTGACGAGACAATTCTCGCTATCTATTCGGCAAAAACGCTGAACATTGTATTCTGTGCACAGTATTTCCATTTGCATTGTCGCAAGATTGGTTCTGACTCAGTGGCCATTTGAGCCTTCATCAAACCTTTGATACACACATGGTCCACGTAGCGCGGCTTTAGGTTCGCTGTTAATATCGTGTTATGTGTTGTAAGACGATCCGTAAATCTTATAGCACATTCTCCACCAACTAATATGATGTCACGTAAACAAATCTACAGCTCCATCGTGGACGTGTTATCCAGTGATGTCATATTTTACGTCGGAGCGAAACACACTGGTTTACTCGTGTACTCGAGGCAAGTAAAAAAGTGAAGCAATAAAGATAACTTGTTACAGGCCAATTATTCCTCTCTGGAAAAAGAAGACAAAGGAATAAGGAACAAAGACAACCTCAAGTTGCTCCCACTCATTCCGCTGCCTCTTCAGGTATACTTCCCTCAGCCGAGAAATTTACGTGTTGTGAATGGTGTTAGGATACATGACATAAAAATAATAATACTCTTAAACTCACTCTTCTTTATCCATCGATTCACAGGATGTCTGATCATTATCCAAATAAAGAGACTCACACTAAAAACAATAATTATAACATCTATTACGACAGCACAAAGGAAATCATCGTGGGTGAAATAAAACATTCGATGTTTCTTTCTCACGGGTGGTAAAGAATCTCATATTGTGTCGACAGCAATATTTCCGAAGACTGCGTCTAAAGCTGCCTCTAAACATTTATAGTTTGTGCGACCAGGGTTTTTCTCTGGCCGAAGACATATCCAAGGTAGTCTATTTTCTACAAGTCTTTTCATAACAGCGTAGCTACTGCCCCATACATCAGTTTGACATTTGAATCTGCTTACTGTAATTAAGCCTACCCTCTAAAGTTTTTTCCATTATCAGATGAATAATACCCTGATGCCTCAGGACATATTCTCTCAACTTACTCTTTTAGTCAAGCCGCACCATTAACTTCCTTTTCCCTAATTCGATTCAATACATTTTCATTAGTTAGTCGATATATCAATTTCATCTTCAGAATTCTTTTGCAGCGCCACACTTCAAAAGCTTCTAGTCTCTTCTTGTTTGTACCTTCTATCGCACACGTTTCATTACTGTATAATTTGTTAACTTTAATTAATGTGTTCAGAAAAACTTCCTAAGAATTAAATTTACATTTAAGGTTAACATGTTTCTCTTCCACAACTTTTTACGACTCATTTGCTACTCTAATTCCCTCGGCATCGCTCGTCTTAATTCTAGTACAATCCACTACCCTGATTATGCTTTTATTTACAGAGTGACACAAAAGTCCATAAACATTTGAAAATGCACTAATTCACGGAATAACGTAGGTAGAGAGGTAAAACTTAACACACATGCCTGAAATGACATGAGATTTTATTGAAACCAGTGCAAAAACTGGCCGACAGATGGCGCTGGACAGCAACACGTCTTTGACGTCACATGAGAACAGTGTATAAAATGAGCTGTAGTGAGAGAGGGAGTTTGATAATCACCTGCTGGAAGGTGCGACGTTTATGCAGGATGGCATTTGGTATCACACTGCTACGCGTGTGAAAGATTTGTTGCGCACATCGTTTGGTGAGGCTCTCATGCCGAGCCGCCAAGTCCGTTGAGCTTGTGTTCTCCAGACCTCAACCCGTGTGATTATTGGTTGTGGAGTTACGTGCAGCCGCAAGTCTACCACGACCGTCCAGCCTCATTAGGGATGCTAAAAGACGACGTCCGACGACAATTTCTCACCATACCTACTGATAAGCTGTACAGTGCTCTCCACGATATTGTCTGTCGACTACAGGTATTGTTGATAAATGACGGCTGACATGCTGAGCATATGTTATAAAGAACATCGTCTTTGCTAAAAATCAGTCGTTATACTAATTATTGCTTTTGTATCATATGAAGCGCCATTTGATGGTCATTTAGTGCACTGTTTTTTCGTTTCGATACAACCTCGTGCCATTTCAAGCGTGTGTGTGTCAAGTTTTACCTCTATGCCTACATTATTCCGTGAAGTATTGAATTTTCTAATGATAACGGACTTTCAGGTCACTCTGTAATTTCGTCTCATACCTCTTCACAGGAAGCTATCCATTCCGTTCAACTACTCTTCGAAATCGTTTGCCGACACTGATAGGATTACAACGACAAAGGCAAACGTTAAAGTTTTTATTTCTTTCTCTGCACTTTACTCCGTTTAAGAAGTTTACGCCTAGTCTCGTTTACAGCTTGCTTTATGCACAAATTGAGTAACATGGGGGGTGAGTGACAGGCTTGTCTTATTACTCCCTCCTTAATTACTGTCTTCCTCTTATTTGAATTAAGCATTATTTAGTTTCTTTACGCCTTTACTATATGCGCAATCTGAAGATGAGCGTCCAGAGCTCAAAATTTAAAGTGATTAAATAAGCCAGTCAAACAATCTTTTGAATGATGCATGTCAATTGTTTTAAACTTCATTGATGGTACTTATTTTTTATGACTTGAACAATGAATTTTTACTTTTCAGAGAAACAGAGAACTTGTCCTCTAGAGGAGCACTATTTCCTAATAAAACTACAAAGGAAGGAGGAAAGATGTTTAACGTCCCGTCGACAAGTAGGTTGTTAGTGGCAGAGCACAAACTCGATTTAGGCAAGGACGGGGAAGGCGTTTCAGAAGAACCACCCCGAAATTTGCCTTAAACGATTTAGAGAAATCAAGGAACACCTAAATCTTGGTGGCCGGACGAGGATTTGAACCGTCGTCCTCCGCAATGCAATAAAATCACGAGGGTTAGTTGCAAAGCTATGATGATTATCTCGAGAAAATAAAGTTTCGTAATTAATTTATTTGTTTGTTCGCCTGTTCATGGGTACGGTCTAGGGACACAAAAAATTTCCGCACTACAGTACCGTTACACGCCACTAGGGGAGCCAAAACGAAATGGCGCAGCCCATTCATAAAGTGCGGTAATTCGTTTTCTGCATTTGAAGGGAACAACGCTCCAAGAAGCCATGCTGGGTTGGTGGAAGTGTGTGGCAGCAATGCACCATCATGTGACACTGTGGTCAGGTGACACAGACGCTTCCAGCGTGGTCAAACAAGTTTGAATGACAACGAACGAAGCAGCGAACCATCTCCTAGTGGAGAACACAGAATCGCAGAAAAAGTGGAGGCCCCTGCACTCGAAAACCAGAGTATCACAATCGAGGCGACAGTGGAAAAAGTGAAAATCAGTCACAGATCAGTTTTCAACATCTTGCACGATATTTTGAATACAACGAAGGTCGCCGCGACTGTTGACACACATTCAAAATTCCTGGAGGACTGAGGCGGCTGCAGAAATGTTACAGCTGTTTTAGGCCAGTCTAATGAGGTGCGGAGAGTCCAAACGAGATGTGAAGAGTTCAGGTCTAGAGAGAACTTTCAGAAATCTACGGTAGCCAGTTGGAATTAGTGATCCCTATAATAGTAAAGACGTTTTGGACGACAGCGTCCTCAAGGTGGCGCCAATGAGGTGCCGAAACTGGTAGACAAATAAAATAATACACAAAGTTACGGCTGTTTGGACCCATTTTCTTCAAGTCTTTCACCAGGCGCAGTTCCATTCCATTTAGACGAGATGGAGCTGCAGATCATTGGAGAAGGCGATGCTGTGTGTTGTTCTGGGATTGCCAGGGTTGGTTCTAATAAAGGGGCACAGTGTCACAGGAGCGGGCTACCGAAATCTCCTGACGACGTTACAGGATGCTGTCAAGATGAAGCGCGGCGGAAAGCTGTTCGAGGGGCTGCTTTGCTCCAAAGGACACAATCACACACGCTGTTTCTGTGTACTGCCAAGTTTTGCCACAACCCCCTCCCCCCACTCCCCTCCCCCCCCCCCCCCCCCGTGCTCTCCTGGCATGGCACCCCCGTCACTCTCTTTTTCCTCTGACGACGAAACCATTTCGGGGTAGGCTTTTCCAGAATGATGACGATGTGGTTTTCGAAGTGGAACCTTTCATCAAAGACCAAAACGCAAACTTGTACAACCGAAGTCTCCGCAAATTCTCGCATCTTTAGAGAAATATGTGTCGTATTGAAGGGTTAATATGTAGGGAGGACTAACACCATCGATAAGTTTCAAGGTCGCAGCTCCATTATCTCGAGGTGATACTTAAAACTGTACGATTACCCTTCGCCAGTGCGACGCACCTGCGGTGTCTCTACACATAAAAGCCGATGTCCCGACTGACTCGCCGGCTCGTCATCGCCCAGCCCAAACTGCTTCGGATAGAATATTGAAATTTGGAGAAGGTGTTGATCTTATACTGCAGGCATCTTTTAAGAGGGGATTTTTCGAAATTCCGCCCCTAAGGGAGCGAAAGAGGTATGAAAAGTTTTTGAAACTTTTAAACTTTGAAAGTATTAAGGCAATTTTCAAGCTTGACCTACGGAAATTGGTATCTGGTTTCTCGGTCAGAAATAAAGAAATACGTGTTTCAGCATTTTTAGAAATTCAACTAGTATGGGGGTGAAACAGTTGATAGAAATTTTTTTGAAAGTAAATCGTTATTGAATAACTATTAAAGTACACTACTGGCCATTAAAATTACTACACCAAGAAGAAAATCAGATGATAAACGGGTATTCATTGGACAAATATATTATACTAGAACTGACATGTGATTACATTTTCACGCAATTTGGGTACATAGATGCTGAGAAATCAGTACCCAGAACAACCACCTCTGGCCGTAATAACGGCCTTAATACGCCTGGGCATTGAGTCAAACAGAGCTTGGATGGCGTGTACAGGTACAGCTGCCCATGCAGATTCAACACGATACCACAGTTCATCAAGAGTAGTGACTGGCGTATTGTGACGAGCCAGTTGCTCGGCCACCATTGACCAGACGTTTTAAATTGGTGAGAGATCTGGAGAATGTGCTGGCCAGGGTAGCAGTTGAACATTTTCTGTATCCAGAAAGGCCCGTACAGGACCTGCAACATGCGGTCGTGCATTATCCTGCTGAAATGTAGGGTTTCGCTGGGATCGAATGATGGGTAGAGCCACGGGTCGCAACACATCTGAAATGTAACGTCCACTGCTCAAAGTGCCGTCAATGCCAACAAGAGGTGACCGAGACGTGTAACCAATGGCACCCCATACCATCACGCCGGGTGATACGCCAGTATGGTGATGACGAATACACGTTTCCAATGTGCGTTCACCGCGATGTCGCCAAACACGGATGCGACCATCATGATGCTGTAAACAGAACCTGAATTCATCCGAAAAAATGACGTTTTGCCATTCGTGCACCCAGGTTCGTCGTTGAGTACACCATCGCAGGCACTCCTGTCTGTGCTGTAGCGTCAAGGGTAACCGCAGCCATGGTCTCCGAGCTGATAATCGATGCTTCTGCAAACGACGTCGAACTGTTCGTGCAGATGGTTGTCGTCTTGCAAACGTCCCCACCTGTTGACTCAGGGATCGAGACGTGGCTGCACGATCCGTTACAGCCGTGCGGATAAGATGCCTGTCAACTCGACTGCTAGTGATACGAGGCCGTTGGGATCCAGCACGGCTTTCCGTATTACCATCCTGAACCCACGGATTCCATATTCTGCTAACAGTCATTGGAATCCGACCAACGCGAGCAGCAATGCCGCGATACGATGAACCGCAATCGCGATAGGCTACAGTCCAACCCTTATCAAAGTCGGAAACGTGATGGTACGCATTTCTCTTCCTTACACGAGGCATCCCAACAACGTTTCACGAGGCAACGCCGGTCAACTGCTGTTTGTGTATGAGAAATCGGTTGGAAACTTTCCTCATGTCAGCACGTTGTAGGTGTCGCCACCGGCGCCAACCTTGTGTGAATGCTTTGAAAAGCTAATCATTTGCATATCACAGCATCTTCTTCCTGTCGGTTAAATTTCGCGTCTGTAGCACGTCATCTTCGCGGTGTAGCAATTTTAATGGCCAGTAGTGTATTTTAAGGCTACATCTACGGAAACTGGTATTTGACTTCTCGGTTACAAATAGAAAAAAAACGTATTTCATCGTTTTTTTGGAAATTCGAGCCTTATGGGGGTGAAATAGGGGATGAAAATTTTTAAGAAAATATTTATTTGTATAAGAAAATTGAACCTAAATATATGAAAATTGATATTTCACTTTAGGTTAGATATAGAGAAATATTGGTAGGGGATGAAAGTTTCTACGAAAATATATGCACAAGAACGCAAAATGCACGATGAACAAAAACTCCGCACTCCGGCTGCTAGAATCACTTTTTGGTCAGAAGTACATTGGGAAAAGACCACTATTCAACAGGCTTAATTAGCGTGAAAAGTTCAGAAAGTGTTTCAGTTTGTGAACAACATAAAAATTCGATTAAAGAAAAATAAAAAAAAGTTTGTGCAGGCCACACAGTGAAGCAGCAGGCGCTAAGCTATTCTTTCCGTGAGGCGCTCGATACTTCGATCCCACTTGCAATAGCGATTGGTGAAGTGAAGCGGTGTAATTGAGACGTGTTCCTTCCCTCAGCAGATCCCGGTGTGTATCAGCTGGCAGCAGCTGCAAGAAGGCGGCGGGCAGGGTCCAAGGGCCGCGGCGGCGGCGGCGGCGGCCTTGGCGCTGCAGCAACGCCTCTAGCGTCGCGCTGCGCTGCGCTGTGCTTACGTAACGCGCCGCCGCCCGCCAAATCTGCTGCCTCATTGTGACCGGCAGCTCAGCCAGCTCTGCAAATCCCGCGTGCCGGCAGATGCCTCTGCTGCTGCTCTCTGAATACTAACCGGGAGAGTCTTCCTGTAGTCAAACAACAGCTAGGTCATTGGAGGTGAAATGCGAGGAACAGTCATAAAGTTCTAAAAAAACCGTCGAAAAAATCACACGACGATCACGAAATTTGGTGGTGTTGTGGGTCGTTCTCTACATATTCGCCCTTAAGTGTAGCGCTCTTTTCCTAACGACGCGTGACTTGACGAAAAACTTTATTGTATAAGTCTATATTTTGGATTTTCGGGTAACGACTCCTGCGCAATGGTTTCTTCATCCAAAGAAGTCATTGACTGCAACGTGAGGAAAATACGGGAGTTGAAGCAAAATTTAATAGCCCAAACAAGCAGCATGTGATACTGTATCGTATGCCAACTGAACAGGGTCGTTGTCGTTAACAAAAACACCTCTTTGGACAAATTCCCGCGGCGCCTTCCAGAAGCTCGTCGGACTATTACGCTTCATTAACGGCTTGCCCCTTGCAAGTGTTGTCTGTAAGAACTACACCGTAGCAGTCCCAAAAAAAACATAATCATCTTGCCGATGATTGTTGCATCTTCGCCATTTTCGCAGATGATTTTAAACCGAGGACAACCACAGCTAAAATACTTATACATAGTTTACAGAACTTTCAAACAGTAAAATACAGATGTCAAAATGGGTAAAAGTGATGAACATATAGCTGAATGAAAGCTCGTTAATCCACTATGGCTGTGTTTATTGGAGTCCTTCTAGAGTCGCACTACCGTTTAGTTGCATCTTCTGATGCTTCTGTTGCTGTTACATGTAGTTATTGCAGCTTACGATTGGCAAGGATAATGGTCGACGCTGACCCGAAACATACTCAGCAGCTATGAAAATGAAAACATGCCTGATCATCCTCGGTGTGTGTGTGTAGTACCTGCAGGAGTCCCTTAAAACCAACCGGTGAATATCAGATGTGCCAATGTCCTGTGCAAACAGGAGCATCACTGTTGTAAGGCCTGACTGCCAGTGCTGTGGTGACAGACGATTACACCTCCTTAATTTATGAAGTTCTAGTGGATTAACGAGCTATATGTTCATCACTGTTACCCATGTTAACATCTGGATTTTATTGTTTGAACGTTCTGTAAACTATGTTCGCCATTTTCGGCGTAATTGAATCCACATTTTTCGACTGGTTGCTTTGATCCTTCATCTGAGGCTCGTGGTGATACACGTAGCACTCGTCCACGGTGGTAGGCGCCTAAAGAAGCCACCTGGACTGGCCCGAGGCAGCTGCTCCAAATGACGACTCGATGCGGCACAGTTATTGAACAGATCTGAACAGCCGCAGAACCCTGTGGGCGATGACGTATGTCATGTTCAAAATGTGCTTGCTACATATTGAAAACTTATTCGTGACTTATTTTCATTTTTTCCACCAATACCTCGATCGTGATACGCCGGTCTTAGAGCACCAGGGCCTCCTCTTCTCTTGCAAGTCCCGTTTCTTCTGAGAGAGATGGTCCGTCATTTTGTTTTTCGTGGTTCAGAACAGTGAAGTAAGCAAAGACGCCATCTTCCATTTCCTCAGCGTTTACGAAGCGTATGTATTGCTGTATGTGATGTAAGAGGACATAAAAGGAGCCTGCACCCACAGGAGACAGTCCCACAGATTACCCCTACTCGTACCCATAACGCAGGCAGAGGGTGGACAAATATACTGCACAGAAGAGGATTACTTTCTTGAAACCCCGTAATTTTCTCCAATTACGATGCGTAAGTTTGACATTTGGCTCTAAGGTGGCTATAAGATTCTATTGTAATGGAGCAAAAGCGTGGCGCCCTGCGACGTCACCATCGGGCTCGGAGACGCTTCAGATACCAAGGTATCGACGCATGCTGCAGCTCTGTAAGATGGTTAATAGTGTCACATTGGGACCAAATTTCACTATAATTCCGCCCAACGCCATTGTGGAATGTCTTACTATGGGAAGGTCGTTACACTTCCTCTTACTCACGTTTCATCCCTTCTTTTGACGCCTCTACTATGGAGGTCAGAAGCGCGATGTCCAGCCTTGAAATCTCTCGGTTTTCTTGCAGGTGATCGAGGAAAACATTTGAGACACATCTTCGCTCAGAAGTGCCACCAAAAGCCACAGGAGATCGTATAAACGGCGTCAATGAAACCACCCCTTTCTTTGGAGCGTTGTTCCCACATATTTCGCGGCCTGAAACCTCAGTTCATAGTGCAATGAGCAACAGGATAAAGTCCTTGACAACATTCGACACTGATGAAACCCCCAGAAAATTCAACCACACTGTACGGAGATTGTGGGCCTGTAAATCCAATGAACGTGATCTGACCCCTCTGAACTGTAGTGCGACCGCAATTTTTGTTCTGGTATACAGGGTGGAACAACTAGAGACCGTTCAGAACCATTCGACGACATTTGAACGTGATCAGAAGCAGTAAAGGGTGTTTACGCTTTTTCAGACCTTCTGCTTTGCACCCTCCTGTGGAGTGATCATGGAAGGGTGGAACACTGACATATGCGTGAATAAAATGGCAAATGGTTCCTCTAAACCCTCCCAGTTTGGCAACACCTTCGGTGCCACCCACACACCTTTGCTGAGCACGTTAAAAATGTACCTGTCAGAGACTTTAACAGCCATTCAGCTGAGTTCTGCTTTGCAGCTGCTCTAGCGCCTGAGTGCAGGCAGCCCCACCGAAAGGGTGCCTAATACATTGGTCAGATAATGGTTCAAAAATCGGAGTGTAAAGCATTTGTTGCTCCTTTAATGTGTAAAATAAAATTTCATTAGACGTTAACTTCCTGTTTTATTTGGAAGTAACTTCAATCAATGCTATGGTCCCCATGTGACCTTACACTGCCCTGGCTCGAGCTCAGAATGCACGAGGATGAGGCGAGAATTCGACGGTGCCCTTTTCGAAGAAGCCGTCTCTACATTTGTCTTACTTGATTTTGAAAAACACAGGAAAAGTGGACCGGGTATGGTTTGAACACCTCTCCTCTCGAATGCGAGTACAGTGCCTGTTCTAACTAGTGCCCCAATTTAGTCTCTCCTTGTCCTCTTTGGATGAAGCACAGAAGTCGCATAGAGCCCCTTCTCAGAGGTCCGGTACTAAAGAATCAAAGTAATAGTTCAGGAATATTTGCTGACTGCGGCGTGTCGACGTCGAGATAATTACGAACAGACCAGTTGGTTGATTGTACGAGGATGGTGTGACATAATTCTACTCAAATCGCCGCGCTTTTACTAAATATCAGTTCGACTGCGACCAATCGATTAATTCCAAATCGACTGCTTTAGATGAAGACTGCTTTCTTCCTTATAGCCTAGATTATAGGTAATAAAAGTTGGTTCTGATATAACATGGCTTACACTTTCAGCTACTACAAAAAAAATTGCTTGAAATTATCCTTTCCTTTTCAAATTTATCTCTATTTTATTATATTTACTCTATCAGCTTTCTCCATTTGGTTTGTTTTCTATAAATTATGTCCAGCATAACTAACATGTATTGCAAGTCAAAACCACTTCTTATTCACAGTGACTTAATAGGTTTTGTGGAGGATGGTTTCTATCAACTAACACCGAGAAGCCTAATATGAGAATGCTGCTCATCCTAACTTTTACACTTTTTATTAGAAAACCATTTTGAGTGCATGTACGACGGTAGGCTGAGACGTAATGCCTCCGAATCATTAATGTGAAAAATCTTAAGTCTTTTCAAATAAAACATACATTGCCAGCATTCTGTTCTTCATGTGTACATATTTATTTCTCAACATAATCACCCTGGTGACGATCACATTTCTCTCGACTAGAGACAAGTTTGCTGATACCATCAATTTACAATGTTTGACTTTATTGACGGAGCTAAAACCTCACCTCTGCTTGCACCACTTCAGCACTGTCGAAGTGCTTGAGGTGTTCTTTAAGTTTTGGAAACAGATGAAAATCGGTTGGGGCCAAGTCGGGACTGTATGGAGAATGCTTGGCGACAGTGAACCCAGGGCGTTGGATTGCTGCAGATGTGGCAGCACTCGTGTGTAGCCTGCACTGTCATGCCGATGGAGACGTCCCTGACAACGATGGGGTATCACCAACCTGGCAGTCGCCCGCCACTCGGTCTGTCAGCTAGGAGCGATGGTCTGGGGTGCCAGTTCTTTTCAAAGCAGGATCGCTTTCATTGTCATCCGCAGCACCTTTACAGAACAGCCTTATGTCGACGATATTCTACGCCCCGTCTTGTTGCACTTCATGGGAAGACATCCTAGGCTTATTTCAGCATGATAATGCCCGCCCGCACACGACGAGAGTTCTACTGCTTGTCTACATCTACATGTACATTTATACTCCGCAAGACACCCAACCATGTGTGACGGAGGGCACTTTACGTGCCACTGTCATTACCTCCCTTTCCTGTTCCAATGGCGTATGGTTTGCGGGAAGAACGACTGCCGGAAAGCCTCCGTGCGCCCTCGAATCTCTGTAATTTTACACTCGTGATCTCCTCGGGAGGTATAAGTAGGGGGAAGCAATATATTCGATACCTCATCCAGAAACGCACCCTGTCGAAACCTGGACAGCAAGCTACACCGCGATGCAGAGCGCCTCTCTTGCAGAGTCTGCCACTTGAGTTTGCTAAACATCTCCGTAACACTATCACAATTACCAAATAACCCTGTGACGAAAACGCGGCGCTCTTCTTTGGATCTTCTCTATCTTCTCTATCAACCCGACCTCGTACGGATCCCACACTGATGAGCAATACTCGAGTAAAGGTCGAACGAGTGTTTTGTAAGTCACCTCCTTTGTTGATGGACTACATTTTCTAAGGATTCTCACAATGAACCTCAACCTGGCACCCGCCTTACCAACAATTAATTTTATATGATCATTCCACTTCAGATCGTTCCGTACGCATACTCCCAGATATTTTACAGAAGTAACTACTACCAGTGTTTGTTCCGTTATCATATAATCATACAATAAAGCATCCTTCTTTCTATGTATTCGCAATACATTACATTTGTCTATGTTAAGTGTCAGTTGCCACTCCCTGCAACAAGTGTCTATCCGCTGCAGATCTGCATATCGCTGCAATTTTCTAATGCTGCAACTTTTCTATATACTACAGCATCATCCGCGAAAAGCCGCATGGAACTTCCGACACTGTCTACTAGGTCATTTATATATATTGTGAACAGCAATGGTCCCATAATACTCCCTGTGGCACACCAGAGGTTACTTTAACGTCTGTAGACGTCTCACCATTGAGAACAATATGCTGTGTTCTGTTTGCTAAAAACTCTTCAATCCAGCCACACAGCTGGTCTGATATCCCGTAGGCTCTTACTTTGTTTATCAGGCGACAGTGCGGAACTGTACCGAACGCCTTCCGGAAGTCAAGGAAAATGGCGTCTACCTGGGAGCCTGTATCTAATATTTTCTGGGTCTCATGAACAAATAAAGCGTGTTGGGTCTCACACGATCGCTGTTTCCGGAATCCATGTTGATTCCTACAGAGTAGATTCTGGGTTTCCAGAAATGACATGACACGCGAGCAAAAAACGTGTCCTAAAATTCTACAACAGATCGATGTCAGAGATATAGGCCTATAGTTTTGCGCATCTGCTCGACGACCCTTTTTGAAAACTGGAACTACCTGTGCTCTTTTCCAATCATTTGGAACCTTCCGTTCCTCTAGAGACTTGCCGTACACGGCTGTTAGAAGGGGGGCAAGTTCTTTCGCGTACTCTTTGTAGAATCGAATTGGTATCCCGTCAGGTCCAGTGGACTTTCCTCTGTTGAGTGATTTCAGTTGCTTTTCTATTCCTTGGACACTTATTTAGATGTCAGCCATTTTTCCGTTCGTGTGAGGATTTAGAGAAGGAACTGCAGTGCGGTCTTCCTCTGTGAAACAGCTTTGGAAAAAGGTGTTTAGTATTTCAGCTTTACGCGTGTCATCCTCTGTTTCAATGACATTATCACCCCAGAGTGTCTGGATATGCTGTTTCGAGCCACTTACTGATTTAACGTAAGACCGGAACTTCCTAGGATTTTCTGTCAAGTCTTTACTTTCGAATTCACTGAACGCTTCACGCATAGCCCTCCTTACGCTAACTGACATCGTTTAGCTTCTGTTTGTCTGAGAGGTTTTGGCTGCGTTTAAACTTGGAGTGAGACTCTCTTTGCTTTCGCAGTAGTTTCCTAACTTTGTTGTTGAACCACGGTGGGTTTTTCCCGTCCCTCACAGTTTTACTCGGCACGTACCTATCTACAACGCATTTTACGATTGCCTTGAACTTTTTCCATAAACACTCAACATTGACAGTGTCGGAACAGAAATTTTCGTTTTGATCTGTTAGGTAGTCTGAAATCTGCCTCCTATTACTCTTGCTAAACAGATAAACCTTCCTCCCTTTTTTTGTATTCCTATTTACTTCCATATTCAGGGATGCTGCAACGGCCTTATGATCACTGATTCCCGGTTCTGCGCTTATAGAGTCGAAAAGTTTGGGTCTGTTTCTTATCAGTAGGTCCAATATGTTATCTCTTTGTGCTTGCCAAACCCTACCTTGGCCAACAAGGTTGCTGGTTCTCTCCCCAATCGATACCGTTTGGAGCATTGTGGGCAGGACCCGCCAATCAGCTCGGGATTTTGGCTACCTGATGCGCCAATTGGACAGAATCTAGCACGATGTCCCTCAGGAGGACATCTAACAACTCAATCAATGGGTGACCGAGTAAAGGCTTGCATAAGGACCAGAGGTGCACCAGCGTGTTGTTGACTTGCTCATTTTGTGAATATCATTCTCTTGAATTAATCATCCAATTTTTCTGAAATTGTAATCATTTGTTTGTCTCTCTTTCTCTTGAATAAATGATCCAATTTTTCTGAAATTGTAATCATTTGTTTGTCAGTACACGTACATCATATCTGCTGATCTAAGTCCCAAACGGATAATTCATTCAAGGTGCGTCCTTTTTTTTTTCTTTTTCTTTGAGGGAATTTTGCCCAGGCGAAATCAAATTACAGTTTTGTGATCCTCTGATGAAACGGAATCATTTGATGCGTATCATGATAACATTCTGTAAGATTTTATTTAACCCTTTCCACCCATTTCAACCCGATTCAGCCGGCCGCGGTGGCCGAGCTGTTCTAGGCAGTTCAGTCTGGAACCGCGCAACTACTACGGTCGCAGGTTCGAATCCTGCCTCGGGCATGGATGTGTGTGATGTCCTTAAGTTAGTTAGGTTTAAGTAGTTCTAAGTTATAGGGGACTGATGACCTCAGATGTTAAGTCCCATAGTGCTCAGAGCCATCTGAACCATTTCAACCAACCCGATTCAATGGAAACATTATAAACACAATTTGCATGAGACGACAACTGCCAGTTTGTGAGGGACTCATAATGTGGTTTGGATGCACTGAACTATCTTTTTTACTTGCCATCAACATACTCGTAACTTCAATTTACGCAATACTTAATCTGAGTCACAAGACACGTCGTAATTATGACACCCTCGGAATGTCACTAGCTCCCATATTCAGATACTATGGTATGTGATGCAATTGCACAGAACGTTTCTGATGGTCGTATAAGGGAACAGATTTTGAAACTAGTCAATCCCTTCCATCAACAAGTGATGGACATAATGGATCGGCAGGACACACTTGACTTTGCTCAGGAATCATTTGAAACTTCGCCAGCTGTGTGTCAGGTTAACCAGCCCGCCGGGCGAGCTGCACGGAGCAGTAAACAGCCCTAGCGCCTGCCGGCGCTACAGCCGCCAGGCTCTCGGCCACGTGTGCCGCGCCGGCAAGCAAATACAGTGTTCAAATCATGCCCGCGGTGCGCCAGTAAACATTCACGTGATAATTGCCCGTCACGCCAAGCTATTTTCTTTTACTGTAATAAAAAAGGACATGTTCAGAGTGTTTGCCAGAAAAAGCTCAGATCGGAAACTCCAAACCATTCCAGGCCCTTTGCTTTGCGCCGGGATCGGAATTGAACCAAGGTTACTCAGGCTCGCAAAACTTCGTCCATGGAAATTCATGTGGTTCATTCCACTCCGCCCAGTGCCACTCTCTCTAACAGTGACTGTGTTCGTCCCACAAATAGTGTGCGTCGACGTTGCCGGAACTCCCGTCAAGTCACAAGTGATTTTGTACCAGTGTCAGTTCACGTTGCATGAGACAGTCGCTCTTGTCGTCAGCAGGACAGAAACTTTTTGTAGACTTGGACATTAATGGCAAAGTGATACCGTTCCAGCTCGATACTGGAGCTGCAGTTTCACTGATCAATCAAGACACTTACAAACTGCTGGGCACACCTCCGTTGCGTGCCGCAAATGTTAAGTTAACTAGCTATTCAGGTCACGAGATCCCTGTGTTAGGACAGTGCAACCTTCTTGCAACATACAAAGGACAGACAAAACTTGTGTCATTTTACATCCTTCGCTCTTCTTCTGCAGTGAACTTGTTTGGTTTCGATTTATTTCAGTTGTTTAACTTGTCTATAGTAAATCAGGTCCTATCAGTGAACCAGACTGTGCCTTCAGACAGTGTTTCTCGTCCATGTGAAGAATTTGCAGACATTTTTGCACCGGACCTCGGTTGCGCTAAGAACTATAAAGCACATTTGGAACTGAAAGTCAACGCGCAACCGAAATTTTTCAGAGCGTGCAATGTTCCCCACACATTGCGTGATGAGGTTGCAAGAAATTACACGATTTGGAATCACAAGGTGTAATTGAACGTGTGCAGGCTTCTCTCTGGGCATCACCCTTAGTAATTTTGCCAAACCCTTCAGGAAAATTGAGACTTTGTGTGGACTTTAAGGCGACAGTGAATCCACAACTAGTGATTGCAACTTTTCCTTTACCCCACCTGGAAGACCTTTTTTTGACAAACTGTGCCCGGGGAAATATTTTTCGAAGTTGGACCTAGCAGATGCGTACTTGCAAATACCTTTGGATGAAGAATCCCAGCGCGTTTTGGTGGTTAACACGCATTTTGGTTTGTATCAATTCAAATGACTGCCATTCGGGTGTGCATCCACCCCTGCATTGTTTCAGCAATATCTACAAACTGTTTGTGCGTCGGTCCCTACTGCAGCAAACTATCTGAACGATATTGTGATCTCCGGAAAGACGGAAGAAGAACGTTTAGCCAATCTCAGAACATTATTTCAGGTCTTGCGGCATAATAGTCTTCGCTTACAGAAGGACAAATGTGTGTTTTTTGCTCGTGACTTGCCATACCTGGGCCATGTACTCAATGCCCAAGACATACATCCCAGTCCCTCGCACCTCCGTGCCATACAAGACTTGCCTTCGCCGCAGAATTTGAAGCAGCTACAGAGTGTGCTGGGAAAAATCAACTATTATCACAGATATGTGCCGCATGGCTCTTCCATTTCAGCTCCGCTTCATCGCTTACGCCGTAAAGGTGTTCCGTTCGTCTGGACGACGGAATGCAAAAGCGCCTTTCGCCGGTTGAAATGGGCATTGCTTTCCAATACTTGCCTTACGCCATTCGATCCCCAGAAGCCCCTTTTGTTGATGGTGGATGCATCAGATTTCGGGATCGGTGCTGTGGTTGTGCACAAAGATGGATCGCACGATCGCCCTATTGTCTTTGCGTCCAAATTGCTCTCGTCTGCGCAAAGAAATTATTCTCAGATCGAGAAAGAAGCATTGGCTCTCGTATTTGGTGTTACAAAGTTTCATGACTTCTTGTATGGTCGTCACATTACCATAATCACAGACCACAAACCTTTGACACTGCTTTTTCATCCCAACAAGCCTGTCCCTCCACGTACAGCGCAGAAATTCATTCGCTGGTCTATTTTCCTCTCGCAGTACTGCTACGATATCTTGTATCGGTCCACTGCTAAGCACGGAAACGCCGATGCATTGTCCCGTTTGTCTGTTGCTGAGAACAGGGCATTCGATTCCTCCGAACTTGCTTGCATGTTCATTGATTCGGAAACCGATGACGTGGTCGAATCGTTTCCGATTGATTTTCGTCGTGTAGCTACAGCCACAACTGCCGACCCTGTCCTAGCTACCGTGCTGCATTCTGTTGCTACGCAATGGCCCTTGTCAAAGTCACGGATCGGGGACCCGTTGGTTCGCCGATTTTTTGCTCACAAGGAGAGACTTTTTGTTCGACGTGGTGTTTTGCTGTTGCGTTCTGATAATGATCAGTCCAGGGTCGTGGTCCCACGTTCGTTACAGTCCTCTGTCTTAAAACTTCTCCACCAAGGACATTGGGGCATAGTGCGAACGAAACAACTTGCTCGTCAGCACTGTACTTGGTTCGGAATCGATGCCGCGATTACGAATATCTACTCTTCTTGCATGGTGTGTGCCGAACAACAATCAGCACCACCGCGGAAATTCTTTGGATGGCCAAAAGCCACTTTCCCTTGGCAATGCTTACACATCGAGTTTGCTTGTCCATTCTGGAATGCACGATGGTTGGTTGTGATAGATTCATTCAGTAATTTTCCTTTTGTTGTTTGACTGTCTTCTGCGACATCATATGCCACCCTCCAAGCGTTATCTGCTATCTTTTGCATTGAAGGTCTTCCACAGACTATTGTTTCCGACAATGGCCCCCAATTCATGTCCGCAGAATTTCAGTCATTCTGCAAGGCCAATGGTATTCAACATCTTACGTCCGCGCCGTTTTCGCCACAGTCGAACGGTGTCGCTGAACGATTGGTCAGGACTTTCAAGTGAAAGATGTTGAAGTTGAAAGAGTCGCATTCTTGGGAGGATGCGTTATTGCTCTTTTTGTCCTCGTATCGCACTCAGCCCCAAGATGGTCGCTCGCTGGCTGAGATGCTCCACGGTCGCCATCTTCGAACCTTGATGTCTTTACTACGTGCGCCGCATCAGGTTCCTGTGCAGCGGCAGACACCTGCTTTTGCCCCAGGCGACGTTGTCTACTACCGCCACTATCGAGGTTCACGACATTGGCTCGAAGGGCGCATTCTTCGCTGCCTCGGACGCGCTATGTATCTGGTTTTGGGGGCCTCTGGTGAGGTGCGCCGGCATCTCAATCAGCTGCGCCTCTGTCGTCGCACGGGATCTGCCGCTCGCCATCTGCTTTCAGCGACGGTGCCGTCTGGTCAGCGCCCCGGAGACCCATCTACTGGCTCGCCTCATCCCCAGGTGTTACCGACGCTGCCTTCCATTTTGTCCCATTTTGCCCGCAGTGGAAGCGTCGCTGCAGCCGCCGGGCGCCCCCCTGGGTCACGCGCCGCCGAACGCTCCCCGTGACCAGTTGTCTTCCGCCATGGAACTCTTGCCCGCTCCGGACCATATGTCGTCTTCACCCGTCGGGTTCCCCGGCCCGAGAGGTCGACCACTCGGCCCCTCCTGTCTCTCTACGGGCGCATACACCACATGTTGGCGTGCACTCTGGAGTAGGTTTTCAGGCGTACCCTAGCTCCCCGCGGTCCGAGTGGCAGGGTGCGTGTGGCACAGCCTCGCCTGTTGTTAGGGTCCCCACCTCATCGCATACATCAACATGGGGTCCTCCTCACGGCGAGCGGAGGCCTTATACCACAACCGTCCGCCGATTTGCGGGGGAGGAATGTGGTGTCACCGCCAGACACCACACTTGCTAGGTGGTAGACTTTAAATCGGCCGCGGTCCGTTAGTATACGTCGGACCCGCGTGTCGCCACTATCAGTGATTGCAGACCGAGCGCCGCCACACGACAGGTCTAGTCTAGGGACTCCCTAGCACTCGCCCCAGTTGTACAGCCGACTTTGCAAGCGATGATTCACTGTCTACATACGCCGTCATTTGCAGAGACGACAGTTTAGCTTAGCCTTCAGCTACGTCATTTGCTACGACCTAGCAAGGCGCCATATTCAGTTACTATAATTACTTATAATATTATGAATCACGTACTGTCAAGAGAGACGTTAATCATTAATGGATTAAAGTTAAGTATGAAACTAATTACGTCCGCTTTCTGAATTCTCATTCCTTGTCATGTTCCAGACCTCACGTCAGTGTAGTTCTTCCATCCTCACGCTAGCCTGCTTGAGCTAAAACGCGTGCATTTCGGCCTCCACTCGTAACACGGTGTTGGCTCTTCTGCTAACACAAAACTAGCCACAAGAATAAAAGCACCAGAAGGTGGCATAGCACTGGTGTGACCAGTTGTTGTGGTGACAGCGTTGGTAGAAGCTTCAGTAGACTTCGTAAGTCCGTATGTTTCCAAGATGGCGTTGCATTGTTTTTTCTAGGGTGAAAGTGGCGACACTGACCTATTTTGGCAGCAAGATTCTTCAGTCGTTCCGTGTATCGTTTTCATGTTGTTGTTAACGATCAGAACAATAATAATCCAACATTATTCGATGTGTTTGTTATTTATGGAACCAAAAGATCACCTCAAACATACACAAACTGTAGAGCTGCAGCCCTGGGTAATAAACCACAGCAAGATAAGTATATCCACGGGAATGGTTGGATTTGAGAATCTACGATGTTAATGGGGGCTCGAATGAATACCACTTAAAATAAACAATAATATGGTATCCGTGGGATTTAAATCAGCCATTCGCTTGACGTGGTAAACGAAAGGAATGTATTTAAAGACACTGCGATCTGGCGCTGACTCCTCATGAAAAAGTCGAATGTCTTAGGTACGGTGGCATCTAGTTCGATGGTGATGGTTTCATAATATGGCACTCCAAATATTTGCTTCAAAGGGTACTTACTCCTTGTAAGGTACCCCTTATGTTGAAGCCACATTTCATTTTCTTACTTTCTAGTTTTATAATTTTGTATCGCGTCTGGAGATATTATGTAGCATTCAGTGAGTATAGCGGTATTATAGAACGGACGCAGTAGGGACAAAGATTTCAGTTCCCACGCTGGCTGAAGGAGCCATTGGACCAAATGGCGTTGCCAGTCGGCGTGGTGTAAGGCGCTGTGGCTAGACTTGAGAACGTCCGTTACGCCAAGGGCGAGGTAAGTAGGGAATGCACAGTTATTCTGGCGGGAAGCAAGTAATGTTGCTTGATAAATATTTGCTAATGAAAGTAGCTTTTTCCGACAGAGATATTAGGAGAAGCCTACAGGTCATAAGTACTTTCTTACAGGAACATTACCATACCAGAAATCGATCATCTCAATAAATAAATGAATAATGTTTAAGCTAACGAAAATGTACGAACGGCTACGAAATATCTGGAGTGTAAGCACTAGGTAACAGGCTGCCCACCATAGTCATCAGTCGCCTTCCGATTTAGTCCTGTCGTGAGACCATGCTCTCAGGAAATTGTTATTTTTCAGTTATTCGTTATTAACATGTCGATATTATCAGTTTATGGGCTTCGTAAATATATATATCATAATGGCATCCCTTACGAACGTCGTTATTCCGACTAATATAGCTTCCCTCTTCGTCACTTACAATCACAAAAACTAGTTCTGCAGTTTACAGAGAACCCGACTACGCTGATACTGCTTCTGCAAGGTAGACTTCGAGAGCTTCTCGCCAATAGAATAGAAAGACTCCTACACGACGACCCATTAAAATAGTCCAAGGACAGATTCCTCTTATACCATGCTCTAAGGACTCACTAACTCACTGGCTAAATAAGATATTTCTAGAGGTTTAGTACAAGTCGGGGGGAAGGGGGGCAGTTCTTGCGCGCTCTCGATCCATCATTATTGTTTCTAGTATTTATAGAGTCTTCGATAGTGAGATCATACATATCGTTTCATTCAATCGAGAATGTAATAGTAAGGTGACCCACGCATGGATACAAGGTTGAAGGGGCTGTTACTTTCCCTCGCAAAGAACATTTTACTAATGGCTTGGCTCTGAGCACTATGGGACTTAACATCTGAGGTCATCAGTCCCCTAGAACTTAGAGCTACTTAAACCTAACTAACCTAAGGACATCACACACATCCATGCCCGAGGCAGGATTCGAACCTCCGACCGTAGCTGTCGCGCGGTTCCAGACTGTAGCGCCTAGAACCGCTCGGCCACCCTGGCCGGCGAACATTTTACTATGAGCGTTTATATTTTAACGTGTGTCGATTGACAAGTTTCTTAGGATGAAAAAATTTAAAATTGGGAAAGAGTTCTAGAAAATTACGAGCTATGTTTAACACAGAGCATTTTTCAGTTGCAACCGCTGGCTGACCGGCCGCAGAGAGCGTTGCAGCCAGGCAAAGCCGACGATCCACATGCTGGCCGGATATGGTGGCCGAAACGCAAATCCGATTCGGTTCTTGGTTCTACAGACAGAACCGGCAAACTACAGAACGTCGAGTAAGCAAGACAGAAAGGGAAAGACCTTTTACTGAGTCTAAAACAGCATTTCTGACGTTCCTGACCGTAGGCTGGAAAGGCTGAAGAAGCAGCATTGCTCTTATTTACACGCCCTCATAAGGGTAATCTGCAGATCTATGTTCAAAACCGTAGTGCTTAGTGAAATACTGATAATGGTGCATGCAATCTTCCATTTTATATCATGAACATTATTATTCTTGTAAATTATGTTAAAGCAATGTACTAAGTATTAATTCAAACAAATTATTATATTTCTGTTATTGTGAAGACGAAACGGCCACAAGTTCTTGCAGTACACAAGATTATTATTATTATTATTTTAAAACACGTGATATATTTTATTGTTATTATTATTGAATCCTAGACAACTGTGGCGTGTTAGATGTTGGAGTGGCAGCAAATTATATTTTCGTGACGGAAGGAGAAAGTAAGAAACTGTAATCCTCTCCAGAACCCAATCCTCTAAGTGCACTTGATGGTGCCCAGCATGTTGCATCATTGCGCAGTCTTACGTTAGCACTTACGTTTACTCACTTCCTCGGTGCCTGGACGGCCATCTGATCCAAGGTTACACGCTCATGGAACGAGTGACTGCATTCCCTACCATACAGCACAGTCTTCACGGCCAAAAGTAAACGTATGGCGCAGGATTCTAAGCTGAGCACTCTGAGATAAGAAACTAACAGGCAGAAACGAATATCCAGATTCTTATTGACGTAAGCCACTTCCACCTTACAGGAATCACTTTAGCTAATCGAAACTGTTCAAAGGGACGACTGCAAGGATCGGTCCGATCATTAGAACGTCATTCAGAATTCCTGTGCATTCGATGAGTTATCCATTTTGTCTGCTGGACAATGAGGCACACAGATAGGATGCTAACAACAAGTAGAATGGATTTTCATACACCAAAGGCTTCATGTAACCCTGCAGGAAAAAATACAACGTGGACACATCACAGAGACTGTGCTGTTTCTCAAGGTACCAGCACCAACTTCTAGGCAGAAACATGAACAGTTTACAAGAACGTGCTCGTTGAAGACCTCGTATCGCTTTTCGACCATTAGTTCCTTATCTCGAAATACTGAGTCTAGGAACCTGTACTGTCTGCATAATTTCTGACCTTGAGGTTTGAGACATGCCGAAGTTCACAAACGAAGATAGCAAAAACTCATAAAAAAACAAGCGAATTGTGGTAATATATGTACAAATTACAGCGTAAGCCTTTAACCTGCAATGAGGAACTCCTGTGCTAAATAAAGGTAGTGTGCCGCGAATAAGCTTTTCAAATTGAAGCTGAAACTATAAGGACTATCACTGAGATTTCTTATTTTCTTTGGAAGCCTACAGAAAGAAACGTGCTCTCTGTTCTGTATCGAGACCTTTTCTTATAGTTCTATTATAAAGAGACACATATCTTCTATTTTAAAAACAATAAATTTGTTTTTTTGACCTATAAATAATTATTCTGTTTGGAAATTGTTATAGGATAATACATTCGTCTATTTTCACCAATTAAAAAAATCTGATCGATTGATTGGAAAAATGACGGACTTCATCGAATTCTGATGATGACACATTAAACACTCAGTGTTTAAACAGGTATATTCTTACTACGAGGGATGGAATGAGAGACAAAACTCGGGGAGCGTTACTGGACTCGCAGTCGCGAGGGCGACGGCTCAAATCCGGTGTCGAACATCCCGATTTATGGTTTCAGTGATTTCCCCAACTCGCTTAACGCAAATGCCGGGATGGTTCTTTTGGATGGGCACGGCCGAATTCTTTTCCCATCCTTAACCATCAGAGCCTATGCTCCGTCTCTAGTTAGTGCGTTGTCGACGGGACTTTTAAACCCTAATCTTCCTTCGGGAGCGTGACGACCTCCACCGGCTTTAAACATACTTGTCGTAAAGAATGTAAAACGCGTAGAATGCCTGCTTCTATGAGCATGATGGCCTTCATCCTTCCAGGTTAAATTAATCAATAAATAATAAATAGAAATTCTTTGGGGTACGCGAAGGGCTCAGAACAAAGCGAAATGTATATTCAACATTTGTTAAAGTGGCCTAAAACAGGAGACTGTTTATTTTTGTAACGATTTCTTAACATAAGGCTGTTTATTACTTAAATGTCGTCGTTACGTTCTGCTTTTAAAACGACGCAAAATACGTTTATCTGAAATAGTAAATGTTAGAAACACATATTTTCTCACTGAAACGTTAAACATATGGTTTGTAGCACATGAAAGTTACCACGGATACTCTCCGTTAAATCTTTCTCAACAGGTCCAAATGACGGTGATTGTTTTGATGTCATAGAATTACCACAACATACTAAAAAGCCTTTCGAGAGAAGAAAATCCTCTTTCCTCAGTGCTCTATTGAACCACAGTATCTATGATCAATCTTTCTATGTGAAAATACGATGCTGCTCTTATTTCCCCTTTTGCCTGTATGTGACATGTGACTGGCAGCATGAGTTTCATAATTACATTAACATTTTATCCAAAAAGATAGCACACACCTTTTTCGGGGAAAAAAGTGCTAGTATGATGGGCCTGAGACACACGGTGCACATTCCAGCATCGCTCTCAGCCAAAACTCTCATCTCTCCTTGGCTGGAAAGTAAAAGATAGGAGAGCGTCCACGGCGACGGATGGAGCGCAGCAGTGGAAGAGCTGACCTTGGCGCGCCGTTGTGTGATGCAATACTTACCCGGGCGGCCGCGTAATGATTCCGGAAGTGCGATCCGCATACTACTTCATTACCCAGTATACATCTGCAGTTCAACTTATCCTCGATAAACGAAAATTATTATTACTTGTCGATACCCTCCTTCCTCCCACAGACTCTTTTCAACAATTCTTATACCTTTAACCGACGGAGAAATGAGAATCGATTTTTCGGAAACCTCCGCACATGTCCACTTTCTCACATTTCACCAGCGTCGTCTGTATGACAGCGGAATATTCTTACTGTGCTTGCTTGAGGAATTTCTCCGAATTGAAGGAGCAATCTGTATGAACTACCAAACCTTTCTTCAAGTAAAACCTACGCAAGTTCCGTGACTACACCTCCTAATTAGATAAACAACTTCTCAATCCTACAGCATTGCTTGAAGTCTTTGCATTCTTTTCAGCTATGTGAGGATTCTGTACTCTCCCAGTCAGTTCTGAAACGACGTCCTTCGTTGGCAAGCTACACTTCGTTTGTGCTCTCCATAAAGATGCAGTCTACCTTAGGTCTGATCTACTGTTTGCTTGCGTGTTCCTACAAATTTCATTCTTTCAAACGGTTGCATCAAGGCAGACCTATGTGATTTTGCTCAATGGAGAGAAATAATTGATTCACAAAGCACAGTCTAAGACCCGCAGCTATACTTTGTGATTAAGCCTAGCTTTTTAATTTAAATACAAGGGCATGCTGAAATGTAAAGCCTCCGTAGTTTTCTGTGAAAACTCTTAAAGCTTTTCAAATATAACAAACTTTTTAACATTGCACATGTTTATTCGTTATGTCCACATATTTATATCTCAACATATTCATCGTGGCGGCGAACACATTCTTCCCGACGAGAGACCTGTAGCATGTTTGACTTTTTTGATGGAGGCGCAACCTCACTTCTGTTTCCCTCGCTTCATCACTATCAAAGTGAAATCTTTCTTTTTTTCTCTTTATTGTTATTTCATGTCCCCTGGCAACATATAGGCGGTGGGGGGGATGTGGAGTAGTGTGGCAAAGGGGTTCATACCCACATTTTGATATCAAATTAATTTTGCAAGGTAATCAAATTGATCAGTTAATTACCACTCCCATAGATGACGTCATGGGTTTTCCAAAGTTGGCATGTGGGTTCTCCACAGTGAACTCCCAGCCCTTTCCAGCACCTCCTCTCCCCTCCCCTCCCCTCCCTTCCCCTCCCCACTCAACTTCTCTCCCCCCTCCCCTCCCCACCCAGCCGTCTCGACCTCCCCATCCCCCCTCCCCTCCCATGACGTAATTCAAAACGGTGGCCCAGCAAAAATGGCGGGAAATTCAGATTTACTCGTGCGAATATCAAATATTGTGTGTGTTCACCTAGACGTTCAGATAGTATCTTAACCAGTTTACAACACCACAACCAGAGGGTGATGTTTGTCATCTCCTCTCCCGTCTTTCCTCTCCATCTGGAAGTTGGTGGGAAAAGGACACAGTCTCTGCTGGACCCCCAGATGGAAATGGAAATGAGCGTTTGGCGTCATTGGCCGGGAGGCCCCTAATGGGGCAGCTCTGGCTGCCTTGGTGCAAGTCTTATCACATTCGACGCCACATTGGGCGACCTGCGCGCCAGATGGGGATGAAATTATGATGAAGACAACACAAGACCCAGTCCCTGAGCGGAGAAAATCCCCGACCCAGCCGGAAATCGAGCCACGGCCCGTAGGACGTCAATCCGTCATGCTGACCACTCAGCTATTGAGGCAGACTGGCCGCCAGATAGGACTGACATAACCCTTTATATAGTGTACAGTGCGGCATATTGTCTATTTAAACAATTTGAGTTGCAGTTGATCATGCACTAGACAGTAGCTCCATCCAGATTCGTCAATAACTGCTGGATGTGCAGCGGATGTTTTTGTATTAGTCAAGCCTGCCTAGCCAATAGCCCTATATAGGAAATAATGATAGGACAGCAGGGTACCGCTGAAGTACAGGGGAGTAGCTTCCTGCCAAACTACAAGCGAATAACTGCTGCTTGGAAGATGGGTAATAATAACATTAGAACTGCAACCCACTGTCCCACTCCACCTGCAACAGTTTGTCCTACATACAGGACTCCTGTAGCAACGTAATTTGAGAACGAAACCCACTTATACCTATTTCCGAGTCACAAGTCGGATCCTAACCAACAAAAAAATGGCTCTGAGCACTATGGGACTTAACTTCTGAGGTCATCAGTCCCCTAGAACTTAGAACTACTTAAACCTAACTAACCTAAGGACATCACACACATCCATGCCCGAGGCAGGATTCGAACCTGCAACCGTAGCGGTCGCGCGGTTCCTGACTGTAATGCCTAGAACCGCTCGGCCACTTCGGCCGGCACCTAACCAACAGAAACATGGAGAATATAGAGAGTGTTTGGGGAGGAAAGGTCAATATTTTACACAGTGATAGTATAAGTAATTCTGAACAAAAAATGTTAAATGAACATAGGTCCGGAAATGCTTCGTTAGGGAGGTATGGATATTGAAACGAACTTCAATTCTGCAAAATTGATGTACCCACCGTGAACGTATACGCAATACAACTGGATCGTAACGCGATTTTCTTGAAAACAATTTTACAAAGAAGTACAGTTATGCTACACATTTTTACATAATGTTTATTTACTTTTCATTTAGTACATAATGCATTACAACATGCATGTCACATGAATTCAGCTGAAAAAGACGTACCACGTCTTTTACAAACGGCTCTAACACTTATCGTACAGATGTTGTACAATTGACAGAACAGGTTCGAATATCCCATTATGGACGTCAATGCACTTTTGCGCTGTAGCGATAACGTGTTGCGTAACTTGATCAGTTGCCTGTGGTTGATTCCTAATCAATTCAGCAGCGTCCATGATGCAACGAAGCAGTTCATTTCGTGTATTTACCTTCACTTTGTGCACCTCTGATTTCAGCCAAACCCATAAACAGAACTATAAAAGCATAAGGTCAGGTGATCTTGGAGGCCAGTTATAACACCGCCACGGCCAATCCAGCGATTAGCGTAGGTGCGGTTGAGATGGTCCCCCACATGAAAAGTAACATGTGGAGGGGCACCGCCATGTTGAAAGTACATTCCAGTTCGCTTGGCTAAAGGAACGTCTTCCAATAGTTCTGTTGTAGCTGCGGCAGGAACGATCACGGGTTTGCAGGTAATGAAAACGCGGCGGGACCGAACAGAAGCGGCCCGCGAACAAGCAAGATGGACGAACGGGAATGGTAGGACAAGCACGACGATAGACAACCAGGAAAGACACCAAGATCCACTACAAAGTGTTAAACAACGGGGTCACAAGAGATAACCTCACGAATTCAAAACAACGTCCACTCGTAAACGGGAAGTAAGCACACGCAACGTAAACACGATGTCTGTAAGCGAGATATCAACCGACTCAACGTGAATACCAGACTGTGTCACTGAGTGAGAGGCAGCCACCTAAATACACGACAGGGTATGTCGCTACTGGCCGCTGGGACGACGTGCTCCACAGTGGCGCCCTCACATGACTCGGGGCCTGGAGCAAGTGCAGCCACGGCTTACGGCGCGACTGCTGCAGAGACTTCTAGTGGTCATCGAGTTCCATGCTGTCTGGCGCGGATTCGAAACCTGCGGCGCTCGGTACCAGATCCCTCCCCCTGAAACTTGTGCGTAGGGGTGAAAACGCCCAGGATGGTGCCACGGTCGATCGCAGATGGGAGAAGACCCCGGCTCGTCAACCGCCGTTGTTGGGGAGGAAAGGACGTCTGAGGTGTCCAAGACGGCTGACACAGAGGCCAGGGCGTCGGAGGGACTCTCCGGTCCACCTGGGGATAGGGAGGGCCAGCGGCAGGTTCGCAGGGAGGCAGCAACTGGGGGCAGTGGCAGTGACTCGAGGACCACGTCTGTACCCGAAGGAGGTAGTGTAAGTGTTCCTGGCGGGAACGCCCGGTGACCAAGATGTCATCCAGATAATTCACGCAGGCTGGGATAGGCTGCATAAGCTGCTCCAGGAACTGCTGGGAAATTGCTGGTGCTGAAGAGACACGACATGGAAGACCCTTGTACTTGTAGAATCCGAACCAAGTGAGGGGTTTAGGATACTGGATGTACGGGAAGGACTCCTCTAGATGACCCATGAGTAGGTTGGCATAGGATGGTGTCATGCAGGTTCCCATGGCCGTGCCCCTTAATTGTTTGTAGGTAATGATTCCAAAGGAGAGGTAATTGTGGGTGGGGATATAGTTGGTGATGGTGACTAGGAAAGAAGTTGTTGGTTTGGAATCCGTCGGGCGTTGAGAGGGGTTGTTGGGGTTCTGGGGGAGTGTGGATGGAGTGTCCGCACTTTCAATCCAGATAGCAAAGATGTCATCAATGAATCCTGCGTCTGACCAACAGAAGGTACTCTGCTTTCACATTGATTCCACCCACTGGGATGCAGTGGACCATCTGCCTCTAATGGCTGCTCACATTGCCACAGCTACTCACCGAGACCCTATCTTGTGGCAGGTTCTCCGCTACATGGTCCACTGTTAGTCCTCCTATATTACTCGTCGGATGCGGACAGACTTCAGCCTATCCCACAGGTTCTCCACGGTCGGTGATGTCCTTCTGTTGGCCACAGAGTCGGATGCCCATTGGGTAATCATCCCTCTGGATTTTCGTCATCACGTGCTCAGTTTGTTACACCACGGGCACTGGGGTATGTCCCGCATGATAGTTTTGGCTCGCCGGCACGCGTATTGTCCCAGAATTGATTGCGACGTGTGTGTGCGCTTCACCAGGCAAGCCCCCCTCAGTCCTTCTCATCTTGGCCTGTGCCTCGCCACCCCTGGGATCGCATCCATCTCGATTTTGCAGGCCCGTTTTTGGGTCCATGTGGTTACTTGTCGTTGCTCCCATCCTCGTCGCCAAAATTTTATAACCGTAACAGGAACGGGCGCGGGTTTGCCGCTAAGGAAAACGCAGCAGGACTGAATGGGAGCGGCCCGCAAACAAACAAAACGGACGACCGGGAGTGGTAGGACGAGCACGGCGACATGACAACTGGGCTACTACAAAGTATTAAGCAATGGGGTTACAAGAGATAACCTCCCGAAATCAAAACAACATTCACTCGTAAATGGGAAGTAAGCACACGCAATGTAAATATGATGTCTGTAAGCGAGATTTCAGCCGACTCAATGCGAATACCAGACTGTGTCACTGAGTGGGAGGCAGCCACCTAAATACACGACAGGGTATGTCACTGGGACCACGTGCTCCACAGTGGCGCCCTCACGTTAGACTCGGGGCCAGGAGCGCGCGCAGCCATAGCTTATGGCGCGACTGCTGCAGAGACCTTTAGTGGTCATCGAGTTCCATGCCGTCTGGCGCGGATTCGAAACCCGTAGTGCTCAGTACCAGAAGTTCAACAAATGAATTTTCCAAAAAATGCAGGTACCTCTTGAAAGGTGGCTACACTGAGCCACAGCGCCAGAGATCGCGCTAGAGAGTATTGTTCCGCCGCCTCCACTGGCAGTGATTATTGAGAACTCGTAGTGGGCAGTGCTTGGGGAGAGCTCGTGGTAGTCAGTGCTTGTTAAGAACTCGTAGCAGAGAGTGTTTGTTGAGATGTGCTAGTAGGGAGTGCTTGCTGAGATGTGATACTGAAAAGTTCTTGTTGAGATGTGGTAATAGCGAGTCGGTGTGGAGATATATTGTAATGATTAGAGTGATTTGGTCAATATATGAAGGTAACGAAACTTGATTTATTTTTCATTATTTCCATGTTTTAAATAATGCGTCATTACAGGTTCAGTCAACAAAGCATCTGGCTTGTGTTCTTGTATTAGAGTGTAATTCTGGTTTTCTTGAGTAATTATGGTATTTTTATTTTCTTTAATTAATTCAGTATAAATGATATTTAAAATTTCTTGTGTTATTGAAGAAGATCCGTGCCAGATGCGTACGTTGAGTCATACTTCCACACACAGAACAGTTACACTTGTGCTTTGGTTTCGTAGGTTTTATAGTTGCTGGGGACTTAATTAATTAATTGTGTAAATGAAAATTTCCATTTCATTCTTTGTTATTGTTCTATGCAGTGAGACTTTTAAGACTTTGTTACAAGAACTTGAGTATGACAACGACGACGGGACTTATTGTAATTTTTTCAGTAACAGTAATTACAACAAATTTTCAGAGAAAAGGGATAGTGATCGGAACGGGCGTTACATGGGTAACTGAGAATGACAGACGAAACAGACAGGACAATAGATACCAGCCTTATGACAATAACAGACGTTCTAACAGAAATTACACAGACAATTATAATAACGGTAATTCCTACCGGAATGGTCAATCATACGGAAACAGTAATCGGTATCATCAAGACAGAAATTATTCATACAATAATAGAAATTCTTACTACAGAAATAACCAGGGTAGTAGATACAACAATAATTTCAGAAGTGACAGTCGAAATTATACAAGAAGTAGTTATGCAGACAGACAGGAAAACAGAAATTTTAATAACAGACACAACCAAGAATTTGCATCTAACAGACAGGAAGGACCTAATTGGCATCCTCCGCGTGACAGAAATTCAGAGAGACAAGTGGAAATAGTAGAAATTGATCCGCGAAATGTCGGGAATAATCAAAGACCTGACGCAAACAATCGACAATGACTAGCAGCTTCGGCTTCTGGCAGCAATATAGACGGTTCAGAAAGTAATGACACTACAACTTTACACTACGTACGCCTGGAAGATATGAGAGACATTTTGCTAGGCGAAAAGGAAAATAATGTAGACGCATTTTTACATCCTGTTATTGAAGTATGTGTGGGTAAGAATAAGTTCACTGCAGTTTTAGATTCTGGGAGCCCATTGAACGTCATTAGTGAATCAGTTTTTCGTATATGTGAAAGAACTATTGCCTGTCCTGTGTTACCTATTTCTAAAACTACAATTCGAGGAGCGATTTCTGGAAAAGGTGTGGAAGTTAAACAACAGACCAACCTAAATTTCATTTGTCAAGGATACGAATTTTCTGCTAATTTTATTATTGTTCCATTACTCAGTACACAGATTATATTAGGTATGGAGTTTCTTAACACACATAAGGCAATTTTGAACTTTAAAGAAGGAAGTGTGAATTTGACTGTTGCCGGAATGCCGAAATGTCTGAAATTTTTCGAGTGTTTAGCAAGATCTGAATCAGATACAAAATGTTTAAGGTTTCTTACTTCTGATGTTTTCGTTGAGCATTATGACGACAGTGTGTTTATTCATGACAATGACAATAGATACAGAGATGCGATGGAGGATATAATTAATAGCGAAGAATTAATTAATGAAAAGGTTAAGAAAGCTGAAGTGCCAGATGACGTTGCAAGAGAAGAGTTGCACCACATTTTGACTTCACATGCTACAGTGTTTAGTCATCACACAGGAACTATACAAGGCTTACAATATTTATTTAAAGTTAAAGAACACACACCATTTCGCGGGAAAACGTACGCTATTCCTTTGGCTTACAGAGACAAGGTTAAGAATGAACTTCAATACATGTTAGATCAGGGCATTACTGAGCCAGCAGTCAGCCCTTATACCAGCCCATTACATGTCGTTCTTAAAAAGGATGGGTCAATTCGTTTGGTTCTGGATTCCAGACAGATAAATAATATTATTATTCCTGAAACTGACCGTCCACAAAATTTAGATGAACTTCTTCAACATTTCCATGGAATTAAAGTTTTATCCACGAGTGATATGCGCGCAAGTTTTTGGCAAATAGAACTCCACCCTGATTGTAGAAAATATACTGCCTTTTTAGCCTTTGGTAACTGTTACCAGTTTCGGAAATTACCGTTTGGACTTACTGTATCTTCTGCAGCATTCATTCGTAGCTTAAATGAAATTTTACCTGTTTATCTTCGTGACAATATTACTTCATATGTTGATGATATTCTTATTGCTAAACATTCTTGGAGTGAGCACAACAAAATTTTGGATTCATTATTAAGTATTTTTGCAAGAGTTGGCATTACTGTGAACTTAGAGAAATCTGAATTTGGTCGTTCTCAGGTGAAATTTCTCGGTCACATTATTTCTACAGAAGGTATTCTTCCTGATCCAGAGAAACTAGACGCTATTCGTAATTATGCTGTTCCTACCACAAAACGTGATGTTCGTAGTTTCCTTGGTGTCTGTAATTTTCTTAGACGCTTTGTTGGATTGGACAATTTGGCCACACCTCGTTTATGTGAACTATCTGGAAAGAAATCTAACTGGTGTTGGGATGAGGAAGCTCAGTCAGAATTTGAACAACTTCGTGATGCTTTAGTTGCTGCTCCACTTCTTTCACATCCGGATTTATCTAAAGATTTTTGTTTGGCGACGGACTCATCATACAAAGGCCTAGGTGCACACTTATTTCAAGAGACAGAAGAAGACGGCGTTGTAGTACAGAAAACTATTGCCTTTGGAAGTCGTGTTCTCTCTAAATCAGAAAAGAATTATTCGATTACGGAACTTGAAGCTTTGGCTGTTGTTTGGGCTTTCACAAAATTTCGCACATTTTTGTTCGGTAGACATACTAAGGTTTACACTGATCATCGAGCTTTGGAATTTCTTATGTCGACAAAATTAACTCATGGCAGATTGTCACGATGGGCGTTGTACCTACAGGAATTTGATTTTAGTATTGTTTACATACAGGGATCTTCAAATATTGTTGCTGATGCTTTATCACGTGCACCTATGGGTTTGAAACAAAGTGCTGAAGAGGACTGCAAAGAAAACCATTATTGTTTGATGTACATTCAAGGTGTTGCGTTTGAGAATTTTATTTCTTCTTCGCTCCAGGACATCGCTAAGGAGCAAAATAAGGATCCCATCTGGAAGGACATTAAGGAGAAGTGGAGGAGAAAGGAGAGCGTAGCGATCAGACAGTATTATTTAGTTCGCAATGACATTCTTTTCAAACGAAAATCGGTCGACAACTCTGTTTGGTTAGTTTGTATTCCTGATGAGTGGGTCAATAAATTGATTTGGTACACAAATTTCAGTTATGCTCACTTTGGTCCCAGAAAATGCTTTCATAAATTACGAGAAAATTGCTACTTCAGTAATATGGAAAAACGTATTCGATCTGTTCTTGCCAAATGCAAATTATGTCAAAAGGCTAAGCCGCCAACTGTTTCTCACAGAGCACCGTTGTTTCCTATCATTCCAGCGAAATTAAAGGTCATGGCTGCAGTCGATTTGTTCGGTCCAGTGGTTCGTTCTACTAATGGTTTTGCGTATATTTTCGTAGCAGTGGAATTAACATCAAAATATGTGTGTTTTACACCTTTACGCAAAGCAACAGCTCGTTCAGTATCTAACGCTTTCATCAAACATTTTCTTAAAGAAGTGGGTCATGTTGATAAGGTTATATCAGATAATGGATCACAGTTTCGCTCTAAAGTTTGGCTTCGTACTCTACAGGGTCGTAAGATTAAACCAATTTTTATTTCACTTTTTCACCCTCAATCTAATGCTTCAGAGAGATGGATGAAGGAAATCAATAAATTGTGCCGTCTTTATTGTCATCAGAATCACAGAACTTGGGATCAGTATCTTCATATTTTTCAAAACATTCTGAATCAACTTCCTAATGACTCAACTTCTTTACCGCCTATATTGATATTAAAAAATAAAGTACCAACAAATCGCATTTCTGAAATCGTTCCTTTTCCGCCTTCACGGAAACTGCGGCATTCTGAAGTTGTCAACCTGGCTCTACGAAACATTGCGTCTGCGGCTGCAAGAAGAGAGAAATCAGCTAAACGTCCTGGTCGTTTAAAAATTTTGTCAGTTGGTCAAAAGGTGTTAATTAAGTCTCACCGTTTGTCTCACAAAGGAAAAGGCTTGTGTCGCAAATTTTTTCTGCTTTATAACGGTCCATACAGAGTTCGCAAAATCATTCATGATAACACTGTTGAAGTAGAAACTCTTAAATCACGATGCTCTAAAGGAATACATCATATATCAAACGTTAAAATTTTTGTGGAATGACATACTTGTGAGAAACTAACAGCTACATGTAAACATGCGGAGAATGCAAGGATACCGCGCTGTGTTCTGGCGGCGGCGCGTACTCAAAGCAACAGTGAAGTCTGCGCGCCGCACAAGGCAGTCGTTGACCGCAAACAATCACTTCCCACGTCACGCGCCTACAGCTGATCGAGCGCTCAGTGCGAATGCACTGACAGACGTAAACAAATACACAGTCTAATTTCTCGGATTAAATTCTGTATAAAGCTATAGTGACTTTATAAATTATGTTATTAACGTTCAGTATTTTTCAGGATACGGTTGTGTAAAATATTTAAGACCTTCAGGTAAATTCTGTGTGTGTCCAACGTTAAGAGGACTTGCTATGGAGAAAATTTCAGGAAGAATGTAATTTCGAAAAAAAGAAGTAAAAAACCAAAAAGGTAACGATTAATTGAGTTTATTTTTCAGGTAACATATTTCCACAGGTACGTACTTTAGACGTAATTTGCTGCTTGCGATTACGTGATTCATACTTTGTGCTAAATTTCATGTTCTATGAATTTACTTGTGAAGCGACGTGCTTGCGTACATTAACTGATTTTGACAGTGACTGATTAATGAATAGGGTTGTTACTTGCAATACTATGCATCGCTTGGCTGCTATGCTTTTTCACTGATGTCATATTTTTTTATTATGTGCCTGCTGTGCTTATTTATTTAAATTGTAATTGTCAACTGATTAATTGTGCTGACTGTGGTTATGTATGTAAGTTATACTTTGTGATTTATCTGCTTGCGCCTTCATATTTACTTATTAAGGTTACATATGAACATTTATTTGCTTATGCTGATATGATGATAATGACCTGTTTATTATGTAAGATACATATTTGCTGCTTTGCGTATGGATTGCATATTAACACATTTCCTTTTGTTGTCATAAGTACTCTTTAATTTGGTATATAGAATACTGATATGCGGTGTACGAACATGGGGTTTAGGTCACACTATGGTATTAATTGTAGATTGTTCGCTTGGCAGAGCCTCGTTGTAAGGATTGTGCTGCATTCACTTGTTGACATTCTGTTCTCTACTGGTATATTTACTCGCTATTGGATGTTTTGCTTACGCTCAGTGCCTTATATTTTTAAGATAAGAAAATGAACTGCTATAATTCTACGAACGACATTGGTACAAGAAACTGCATAGAAGTCACATGAGCTGGAGGTTTTATGGAAGCTGTATAAATTTATGCTAATAGGAAGGAAGCTAACGACATGACATACCAACACTAGGTTAGACCATTAACAGTTATTACACTGCATTCTTCGTGAGCAATTGAAATAGGAAGTGACACTTGACACAAGAAATACTCCACATGTTTGCTTCTGTTTGCCATAATTTTTGAAGTGGTGTACACACTGAAATATTATGATCATTAACACTTCGTAATCGTACTTAATTACTGAGAGTTATTCGAACTAAGTCTGTTAGAGGTCATGTATGCATTTCTTTTATTTAATGATGGACAAGGTAAACAAAATGTATCTTATAATTTATAATGAGTAGCAGATTTGGATCAGATGGATTACACAGAGGTTGTGTGTTGACACTGTGTCTTCGGATTGCATGGGATGATGAACTGAAGTTTGCACTAGAATTTTATCTGTACTTGTTCGAGGAGACTGACTAGAGGAAAGAGTTGTTATGGAAGTGAAATGATATTGGTGCTGAGGTTTATATATATCGACGTATTGAAGAGGTATGATTGAGGTATTGAGATTATGTGATACTGATGATTATTGGAGTTTTGGTGGATAAGAGGTGAAGTAAGTGAGGAGCATATTTTTTTTTTAGTTGGTCTATATGGAACAAGGAGGATAAAGATGGCAGACTAGAACACTAAAGTAGCAGGAAGATTGTCTACACACACACTTTGTTAAATCACTAAGCAGTATATCCTTTTTTTTTGGAGAGAGGAAGTAATTGCATATCTTGGCTCACTGACAGTTGTTCAGCAACCGTACAATTTGATCTGGCTTGGCAAACATTGGTCTTGACATGATGACTATGACGCTGACTAACTATTATTGACTGTTATACATTGCTGCCACTACTACTTGATACACATGATGAACATAAAATTTTGACAGAATTGCATTTACACAGTTAACACTATTCAACTACACAGTAGCACTAAATGTGGATGAAAGATGAGTGAGTGTGTTTTCCTTTCCCTATCCCAAATTGGTACCAACCTATCTCCTAAATATTATTTTACTTGTTGTTGTGGCTTGCACTGACACCCATAAAAATTATAGGTTTACTGATATTTGTGTATTTGTAATATTTAATATGACAATTATCTGATATCATTTGTGTGTTTGTTATGATTTGTATGTTTAGTGTAAAAGCATTGTATGTGTATTCAAACTATTGTTCATGCCTGAACTGTCTGATTAGTGATGGTGCTGCACTTTTCAACATGATGTGTGACATTTAGTCATGTTTAATTTCTGCTGATGAACAGTGTGATTAGTGAAAGTGAATACTATGGACTGCGGTCTGCACCTGTTCAACATTGCTGGTGCCACTAATGGAACTGCTTATACTGAAATGGTGTTACTTGTTGATGTCTGCACCTGCTCAACATTGCTGGGTGCCACTGATGGACTGCTTCTACTGAAATGATGTCACTTGTTGGTGTCTGCACCTGCTCAACATTGCTGGGTGCCACTGATGGACTGCTTCTACTGAAAAGATGTCACCTGTTGCTGTGTGCACCTGCTCAACATTGCTGGTGCCACTAATGGAACTGCTTATACTGAAATGGTGTTACTTGTTGGTGTCTGCACCTATTCAACATTACTGGGTGCCACTGATGGACTGTTTCTACTGAAAAGATGTTACTTGTTGGTGTTTGCACCTGTTCAACATTGCTGGTGCCACTAATGGAACTGCTTATACTGAAATGGTGTTACTTGTTGGTGTCTGCACCTGCTCAACATTGCTGGATGCCACTGATGGACTGTTTCTACTGAAAAGATGTTACTTGTGGGTGTCTGCACCCGTTCAACATTGCTGGTGCCACTAATGGAACTGCTTACACTGAAATGGTGTTACTTGTTGGTGTCTGCAACTGTTCAACATTACTGGGTGCCACTGATGGACTGTTTCTACTGAAAAGATGTTACTTGTTGGTGTCTGCACCTGTTCAACATTGCTGGGTGCCACTGATGGACTGCTTCTATTGAAATAATGTTACTTGTTGGTATTTGCACCTGTTGACCATTGCTGGGTGCTACTGCTGGAACTGTCAACTACTTGTTTCTTGGGCTATGGAAAGCGTTTATGTGAATATTTGTATAAACTGATTTTTTGTGTATTACTGTTTGTGAAAAGTTATGAGACTCTTACCTGCACATATTCGTCATTGCTGACGCTATTGATTGAACTGTTTAACCACATAATACTTGTGTAAACTGTTATGTAAAGTCACATGTATGGAAGAATTTGTAATGCTTACTGTATTAGGTTATTGAAAGGTCAGTGCAAAGCCAAAATTTTATCTAGTATGTGATATTTACGTATTAATATTATCTTTTATTTTTGTCTGTATTTTTTTTGACGAATTTGGTGGTATTTTCACCACCAATGCTGGCAAAAATACCATCAAATTCTAGCCTGTGGAGGAAGGGCATATGAAAGGTGGCTACACTGAGTCACAGCGCCAGAGATCGCGCTAGAGAGTATTGTTCCGCCACCTCCACTGGCAGTGATTATTGAGAACTCGTAGTGGGCAGTGCTTGGGGAGAGCTCGTGGTAGTCAGTGCTTGTTAAGAACTCGTAGCAGAGAGTGTTTGTTGAGATGTGCTAGTAGGGAGTGCTTGCTGAGATGTGATACTGAAAAGTTCTTGTTGAGATGTGGTAATAGCGAGTCGGTGTGGAGATACACTCCTGGAAATGGAAAAAAGAACGCATTGACACCGGTGTGTCAGACCCACCATACTTGCTCCGGACACTGCGAGAGGGCTGTACAAGCAATGATCACACGCACGGCACAGCGGACACACCAGGAACCGCGGTGTTGGCCGTCGAATGGCGCTAGCTGCGCAGCATTTGTGCACCGCCGCCGTCAGTGTCAGCCAGTTTGCCGTGGCATACGGAGCTCCATCGCAGTCTTTAACACTGGTAGCATGCCGCGACAGCGTGGACGTGAACCGTATGTGCAGTTGACGGACTTTGAGCGAGGGCGTATAGTGGGCATGCGGGAGGCTGGGTGGACGTACCGCCGAATTGCTCAACACGTGTGGCGTGAGGTCTCCACAGTACATCGATGTTGTCGCCAGTGGTCGGCGGAAGGTGCACGTGCCCGTCGACCTGGGACCGGACCACAGCGACGCACGGATGCACGCCAAGACCGTAGGATCCTACGCAGTGCCGTAGGGGACCGCACCGCCACTTCCCAGCAAATTAGGGACACTGTTGCTCCTGGGGTATCGGCGAGGACCATTCGCAACCGTCTCCATGAAGCTGGGCTACGGTCCCGCACACCGTTAGGCCGTCTTCCGCTCACGCCCCAACATCGTGCAGCCCGCCTCCAGTGGTGTCGCGACAGGCGTGAATGGAGGGACGAATGGAGACGTGTCGTCTTCAGCGATGAGAGTCGCTTCTGCCTTGGTGCCAATGATGGTCGTATGCGTGTTTGGCGCCGTGCAGGTGAGCGCCACAATCAGGACTGCATACGACCGAGGCACACAGGGCCAACACCCGGCATCATGGTGTGGGGAGCGATCTCCTACATTGGCCGTATACCACTGGTGATCGTCGAGGGGACACTGAATAGTGCACGGTACATCCAAACCGTCATCGAACCCATCGTTCTACCATTCCTAGACCGGCAAGGGAACTTGCTGTTCCAACAGGACAATGCACGTCCGCATGTATCCCGTGCCACCCAACGTGCTCTAGAAGGTGTAAGTCAACTACCCTGGCCAGCAAGATCTCCGGATCTGTCCCCCATTGAGCATGTTTGGGACTGGATGAAGCGTCGTCTCACGCGGTCTGCACGTCCAGCACGAACGCTGCTCCAACTGAGGCGCCAGGTGGAAATGGCATGGCAAGCCGTTCCACAGGACTACATCCAGCATCTCTACGATCGTCTCCATGGGAGAATAACAGCCTGCATTGCTGCGAAAGGTGGATATACACTGTACTAGTGCCGACATTGTGCATGCTCTGTTGCCTGTGTCTATGTGCCTATGGTTCTGTCAGTGTGATCATGTGATGTATCTGACCCCAGGAATGTGTCAATAAAGTTTCCCCTTCCTGGGACAATGAATTCACGGTGTTCTTATTTCAATTTCCAGGAGTGTATATTGTAATGATTAGAGTGATTTGGTCAATATATGAAGGTAACGAAACTTGATTTATTTTTCATTATTTCCATGTTTTAAATAATGCGTCATTACAGGTTTAGTCAACAAAACATCTGGCTTGTGTTCTTGTATTAGAGTGTAATTCTGGTTTTCTTGAGTAATTATGGTATTTTTATTTTCTTTAATTAATTCCGTATAAATGATATTTAAAATTTCTTGTGTTATTGAAGAAGAACCGTGCCAGATGCGTACGTTGAGTCATACTTCCACACACAGAACAGTTAAACTTGTGCTTTGGTTTCGTAGGTTTTATAGTTGCTGGGGACTTAATTAATTAATTGTGTTAATGAAAATTTCCATTTCATTCTTTGTTATTGTTCTATGCAGTCAGATAGCGTAATAATACTAGTTAGGGCCAACCGTTACGAGACTTTGTAACTGAACAGACAGCTACTAAATCAAAAAATTAAAATTATTTGCATTTTATTTTTAATTAAGCCCCCATGCACTCTCTCCTGTCTATCGCTGATTGATAATAAATGGACCTATCAAAAGGTTACCGATCATGCCACACCAAACATTTATGGCAAAAGGAACTAGGAAATTGCTATCCACTGAAGTGTGTGTATTTTCCTGTGACCATTGATGATTGTTGCAAGTGTTGTTTATTCCATGTCGTGAAAACTGGGCTTCGTCGGTGAAAAGTGAGGGAAGAAAATGAGTATTCTCAATTACCTAGTGACAGAATTTAAGTCGTTGGGCATTGTCGCCAACATGGAGATTTTAAACACACTGTATATGAAATGGATACAGGTTTTCCACATGTAACGTTTCCCATACACGTGTCTGTGGGACATTCATATGCAGGGACATTCTTCGTATGCTCGTACTGGGACTTTGCTCAACATGTACGACAATTTCTTCCTGTTCTTGCAAAGTTTGTTGACGTGCACCCTCGGACGAAAAATGTCTGCTTGGAAGAGAGCCTGTTGCACGCAAACTGATAAACACTTTGGCAAATACCCTGTGATCAGGTAATCGTCGAGTTGGAAAGCGCCTATGGTATTCTTCTCTTGCAGCAGTAGCACTACCGTCACAGAAGCCATAAACATACAACATATCTGCATATTCCTCATTACTGTAGACGTGTGGCATTATTAGCAGCGCTTGTACGAACACGGTTAACACCATACACTAAACAGCTAACCGATCCGTCCTCGGTACACTGCACAATGCGGCTTATACAGCAAAACTGCGCAAACAATGGGTGACTGTACTATGTACGTCACATGACCATAATCCGTGGCCGGCCGGTGCGGCCGAGCGGTTCTAGGCGCTACAGTCTGAAACCACGCGACCGCTACGGTCGTAGGTTCGAATCCTACCTCGGGCATGGGTGTGTGTGATGTCCTTAGGTTAGTTAGGTTTAAGTAGTTCTACGTTCTAGGGGACTGATGACCTGAGATGTTAAGCCCCATAGTGCTTAGAGCCATTTAGCCCATAATACGTGGTAGGTTGCATAGCGTAAACATGACATGTACTCGTGCATTGTCTGCAAGTAAATCATTTTACGGTCCAGTTGTATAGCATATACGTTCATGTTGTGCACATCAGTTTTGCAGAATTAAAGTTCATTACAGTACCCATACCTCCCTAATGGTGCGTTTGCGGACCTATGTTCATATAAAATTTTTTGTTCAAATTACTTGTACTATCACTATTTAAAATATTGACCTTTCCTCCCCAAACACCCCGTATAGTACGATATTTCTTTTATCTTACCTGAACACCATGTTTCAAGACGAAAAAGTAAACTGACCAGTCACCTCCAGTCTAGTCCAGTGTCATCTAAAAAAATTGTTCAAATGGCTCTGAGCACTATGGGACTTAACATCTATGGTCATCAGTCCCCTAGAACTTAGAACTACTTAAACCTAACTAACCTGAGGACATCACACAACACCCAGTCATCACGAGGCAGAGAAAATCCCTGACCCCGCCGGGAATCGAACCCGGGCACGGGAAGCGAGAACGCTACCGAACGACCACGAGTCATCTACCAGGTGTGTTGTGTTCCCAAAGAGCCGGTCAACTGGGGAACTGCCACCTGTCACAGACAAGCTAATCCTCTACTTCCTGCCACCCCAGCACTCCCACTGTCAGCTGTGGCATAATGTAGCCTGACTCGGGATAACTGCAGCCCCTCGCTGACACAGACTCCTCAGTTTAAAAAATCCGAGATGGGAATGTTTTTTTGTCAATACACCTCCAATTTCTCATGTGAAATGTAGATTCCTCCTGTTTATACGAATTATTTTCGAAGACAGAAGAAATCGGACCACACACGTGTTTTCACGTCGATAAAGTATTGTTACTTTTGTGAAAATCCTGTACAACAGTGTGACTTAGGCTATATTTCCTCTAAGTATTCTCTTATCAAGTAGAAAAATCTGTTCTTATCTGCCACGTCCTGCATCACAGGACTAGAATATGAAACTCGTTTTTGGCTTATGACAGAGTGCTACGAGCATGCTCTACCTCTGCCACAGGATGCCGCGCCTCTTTCGTCTCTGAAAGTAAAGAAATGTCTCGTCACAATCAGTCTCCCAAGGTAACAGCACAGTGAAGTTGCAAATATCAGGTTTATACAACGTATTACTTTATAAATTCGATAATACAGCTGATTTTATTACATTGATCATCTCGCCCTGTGTAGGTTCCATTAAAAGATCTCACCACAACGAAAACATGCCTTACTAACGCTCCAACCCTGGAATCAATCCATGGTACTCGTACTCTCGCATTCACCCGCCCTGCGGCACATCATTCATATCAAATTGAAAGTCTAGTTAATTAATTTGATCACGAGAGTCCATTTGTATGGTGAGTAATTTTTTCCTTCTATCTCAGCTGACCTTTACAGACACTTCCGTGACGTCTCTGGAGGCTTCCCACAGTCTAGGTAAACACTTCCTCTGATACCATACTGGGTGGTAATCGTCGTCAAATAGCTGAAGACATCCAATGCTATTTGCGTTCTGTCTCTCAGTTGCCTTGCCATCCTGGTGGAAGTAAATCACATAGAATTCTGGTATACTGCTCCCGAACTAACCCTGCTGAGACCTGTCGGTCTGAGGGGGCAGTAGGATGTCTCTTCCCTTCCCCCCGGATTTCATGTGAACAGCTGCCACTGGGGCGCGAACCTCCACCCGTGCGACAGTGCTGTACCGCCCCCCACCGACAACCCACCGCTCGTCATGCTGGACAGCTGTTAATGATTGCAGACTTGGAAAATTTTTCCCATCCTTCCAATAAGGACTGGGCTCTTAAATGTCACTGGTGTAAATATCAGGATGTTGAACAATATGCTTCCCCTCACCCTTCCTGCAAACCAAAACATTCTGGATGTGTTTTCGAGATATCCTGGAAAGGTTGACATGGTGAGCAACAACTAAGTAACAGTATACTGACCACCACATCCCAAACGTGTATGAGTCTGCAGACCTAGGTTTCCCTCAGAATACAGCCCTCTGGAAGTTTTCCTATTGCCTCCTGCCAAATTAGTGGTTGGATGGTTCGAGAACTTGAACGTGAGTCACTGGAGGGAAGACGATGTTCTTTTTGGGGAACACTATCGAGAACTGGCATTTGAAGCTGGCTGCAGAAGGATTCTACTGCCGCCAAAATATATTTTGCATAAGGACCACGAAGATAAATACGAGAAGTTAGCGCCCATAGGGAGACATATAGGCAGTCCTTTCCATCGCTGTATTTGCGAGTGGAATAGGAAAGAGAATGACTACCAGTGGTACAGGATACCCTCCATCACACACCTTACGATGGTTTACAAAGTAAGAATATAGACATGAATTTAGTCTACCTATTAAGATGTAGGTTCATCCATTGATATGCACTCAAAACTCAAGGAAGACTGCTACCTCCAAACTACATACAGGTTCTACAGTCTGAAGGAAATCTGAGTCCCTCACAGTGCATTCGTGTCTGTAACTCAAACATTCTCTCTATCCTCGTTATTTTGTACCAACCAACAGAGAAAAACTGTGAACTATAAAGGCTCTGCTAACATCACCTGGTAGAGAACTCGATAAGGTATTGCCATGTCCCTCTCTGCCGATATATCAGAAACAAATACCATCTGCATAAGCGGTGATCCTATTAAATATACAGGTATTGATCTTCTTGAGCAGGTGGCCAGTGATCGAAGTTGCTTGCACATACCACTGTGAAGTTTCGCCTTCCATACTGTAGAAGGACCATGTCTGACAATCACAAGAGTAGGTCCCTGTTGTGTACATAGTTCCGCGTAGTCAGCGCGCACACAACTTTCCCACTAGAGCGCGCCCCGCTAAGCACAACAGCGCAGGCGCAGCGCTCGTCCGTCTCCGCACTACGAGATGGCGCTGCCTTAGAGACGGACCAAATTCTGCTTCCGCTGATCCGCGTATTAATATGTAACGCAGACAATGAGATTGCTGCTAATGTAGAACCTTTTCTCCTCACGGATCACACTCGCGCAGTGATACCTGAACGCGCGAGGTATTATAACGAGTGTACAGACCTCCAATTAGTCAGTCCGCATTAATCTGCATTTGTCTGCACCAGTCTGTACCAGTCTATAGTCAAGTTTCAGTCTGCACCTAATAAGATTATCATATTCCTGTACATAGCCATGAAGAGAAATGTATAGACACTTTGTCAAGTATCAGAGATATGTGAGAATAAGATTAACGTACCAAGACCAAAGGAACTTCAGATTGTCAATTGTAAATAGCATCCAGAATCAAGTTAAGTAATGTTTATGCTTATTATTATTTTAATAAATGTGTGTGAAAATTAATCAAGTTCTGTTTAAAGTTGGTCACCGTCAGTCTGTTACTCTAAGTGTGCAAGTGCCATTTCTATCATCTGACCTAACGGTAGAAGATAAACACGCCACGATAAGACCACGAGACATATTTCTGACACTCGCCTACTTCGTTAGAGCGACAAGTCAAATAATCTGATGGTGTGTGTACCGAGGGTCTTACAGTACGCACACCACAGTCCCTGTGTTGTTCTTTCATAAGCAGTATGATAAATTGTTTTTTCTGCTGTAACACATCCAAGCAGTGTATGACTGCATCTTTGAACACCATCACACATTTTGTTTGTCCACTATGACTTTGAGGTCTGTGTCAGGTGCTAAACTGACATTACCACATTTCAATCCATTGGCTCTCACAGAAAGTGGGACATCACATGGTGTAAATTATGCTGCTCCCACAACACACAGGGTGGTTGAAATAAAAGGCAGTTGGTAGTGTTTCTTATTGACAAAAATGTGGAAGAAATTGCAACATATGGAAACAAGAAGAGTCTGCGGCATTGTGGAGCGTTTGCAAACAGCTGCCAGAAGGTGACAATCTCTACATTTAATCACATCTTTCACAGTGATGGGGTAGCAGATGTCTAGGTGTTTTGTTTCGAAGAAACCAACAGCGTTGATTCCTAATATTTCAGGCAAGTAAGCGATCACTGTTTCGGTGCTGGCCAACCATGGAAAGAGTTGCTCCCACCAAGACTCTCTCCATCTCAAACAGTCAATAATTATGTGGTAATCAACAGTGTACCAGTGGACAGATGGGATGGAATAGACGCCATCGATATGGGACAATGTACAACAGTTTTTCCATAATTTCAATGCCAACCAATGACATTACAGCATGCTTACCAATTTCTGTGTCATCACGAAACCACCCCTCCACTATTTTGTGTGTACCATATACTAGACAGCAAATGTAGAATGATGACTGTGTAGTATGTCCATTCACGGTTAATTCTTGAACATATACACCAAAGTGTACCAGACAGCGTCCTATACCAATGCAGTTAAGTTATATATGTATTTCTAGCACTTTGATCATAGTGCATAATTTACGATAATGATTGCCATCTTTCCCTATGTGGATGGGAGTCACACAGCATTCTGGCATTCTCAGGATAAAGTTGGAGATTAAAAGATCTTCCTGCATGGTGCTGACCAACCCTCCCTACAACATTGTCACCAATTTAATTTGCAGCTCACTTCACTACATTCCATGTCTCATGAAGGAACAGAGCGAGCTGAATCCATAACTGCTGTTCAGCAAAGACTGTTCTGCGCCCATCTTACTCATCGCACCTGTCAAAGTGTACAAGATCTCTCCAGATGCTCCCATGTCGAGGAGCACCTTATTGGTGAATAGTAGATGTGAGAAAGTTGTGATGATATAACAGATTATTAAGAAGAACCGTGTGGTTTATGCATGATGGAGCTCTAGATGGACGGAGTTTGAATCATTTTACGTAAATCAACTGGTCTATCAGTTCTAAAGTGTTGTTATAGTGTCTGGGATCAGTACCAAGAACGTACTGGCAAGAGAGAAATGATCGTACAACATAAACACATGCACTCCTAAGGCTGCAATGGTTCTGCACTCAAACACACTGTAATGTTAAAGTCATGTGGTTTGCAAAATATTAGTCATGCTGAGTGCAACACTCTTAATACTCTAATGCAGGACATATACGTCCAACATCTGACGTACATCCACACTGCATGTTTCCTGTCCCATTCAATATGGTGACAAACTTTAAGATGATAAAACTAGTTCTTTCTACACCAAACAAAAATATAGAGTCTTTGTGATACATGCACAATTTAGCTTTCTGGAGGTGTATAGTGCTCAACGATCACATCCAAGCACAGTTCAGAAATTATACTATGCTCGCATCAATCACATGAAATGATCGTCAGCACTGGAGAATGCCTCTTACAAGGAAACAGACAAACATATAGCAGCAGTGTTTGACATATGAAATTACATGCCATGTTGCTCTAACTCAGGGAACAGAACACAGTCTCTCTCACACACAACATCTTTCAAGCAAATGTATACACAGGGATTGTGAGGGGGTCACAAACACCTGCCACTAAGTTAGAATCACCATAGTTATGAAACTGAAGAGTCGATTTGTGTCCAAAATGGCGCAGGGGAAAGGAGTACTTCACATAAGTCTTCAATCGTCTGGAGGAGAGTACCATAACAGGTTTTCCACTGGTGAACATGTTTCATCACACATGCGTTGGAAGTCCTCTGCTGACTGTGGTATGGAGAAGTTTGCTGTTAACGATCACAGGTAGACAGTGCTCTGAGTCACACACAGAACATGTATATGAACCGAACACACAACTGATAAACTCGAAGAGAACAACGGAGAAAAATGGTTAAATGCGCGATAAATGACCTGCAGCAACATCTCCTTTTCTCTACAATGCATCATCAGTCTGTCATTAAATCATACCTCTCATACCTCGTTACATCCAAATCTCAACCGATCACTCCATCCACATCTATTTCCAGGAAAACATCAAAGACAGCAGTGAACTTTCATGTATCACTATTACCTCAATAAACATACATCAGAATGTTTTTATAAAAAAACATACAACAACTGTTCTGTAAGGTATTTGTTAGCTGACCCCACATGGTTGTGATTGGTGGAGAGTACAGATAAGCACGTTGTAAATACTGCTTGTTACGGTTTAAAACACCTAAACAGTTCTGCAAAAGGTCAAATACGTGATCCATTCTGTCGCTGTACTGGGTGGTTATAATTAAACTTTCCCTATTTAACACATTATAACACAGAAACTAATTACCGTACGAGAACCAAACTTGCTAGCATTAATGTCCAGAGTATGGGGTTCATGTTTTCTATGCATTACAGCGCCACTGTCCAGTTCCACCTACGACCACCAGGTCTCGCGATCAGTCATCGTGATTCATAGTCTCAAACACCTGACCAGTCGCAGTGCATTTAGTGACATGTCAACATGAGCTGGGGCAAATGGAGCAGGACATTAATGGTGAAGCTGTATTATCAAAACAACAGTAACTCTGCAGCCGCACTTCGAGAATGTCGCCAGTTGAAAGGATTATGGAAGGGTCGTCTTTCTCCACCTGCTGTGAGGAACATGATGAAGAAGTTTGAATCAACTGGAGAAGTGGCCGTCACTCTGGGAAGAGGCCGACGACCGGTTGCACCGCAGGTGGTTGATAAAATTGCTGTTGCTATGGCAGACAACGCTGTGCGCAATTCCCAATCGTCAGGATATGTGTGTGCTGTTCAAAAATGGTTCAAATGGTTCTGAGCACTATGGGACTTAACATCTGAGGTCATCAGTCCCCTGGAACTTAGAACTACTTAAACCTAATTAACCTAAGGACAACACACACATCCATGCCCGAGGCAGGATTCGAACCTGCGACCGTAGCGGTTTCGCGGTTCCAGACTGAAGCGCCTAGAACCGCTCGGCCACGTGTGTGCTGTGCCACGACAGTTGAACATCTCGTGATCCACTGTACAGAACGTGGTTCAAACGATTTTCAAAAGGTATTCGTAAAAGATCTATACCGTACAGTAGCTTGCACCACAGGATGAACAATGACGTGTTAACTTCGCTCTCCACTTTCTCACAAGGATTGAAGTTAACGACGAGACGAGCAGTGTGACTGGTCAGCGTTACTGCGATATGCTCTGCCAGCATGTCATACTAGCCCTACAGGAGAGAGACGCATTGAACACGACAGTTTTCATGCAACATGGGGCCCCATCACACATAGCTCGTGATGTTCACCTGCCTCTCCGAAACACATTTGGAAAAGATCGAATTATCAGCCGATCGGTTGTTTCCAAATGCTTGGCCGGCATGATCACCCGATCTCACTCTGTGTGATTTCTGGTTGTGGGGCTGCCTGAAGGACAGGGTTTACCAGGGGAACATTCACACACGTACTGACATGAAGCACAGTACATCAAGAGAGGTAGCCAGCATACCAACAGACATGCTTCGCTCTGCTGTGTTGAATGCAATCCTGCACTTTCAGACACTTCTGGACACTGATGGCCACCATATTGAGCCCCTTTTGTAGCATTAATAGTACCAGTATGTAATGGTATGATGTACCGTAGCAGAACATTAAAAGTGTTTCAATTGAATTGATTTTGCATTATTTCTCTGCCCCATGTGCTTGATATTAATGTTACCAAGTTTGGTCCTCATACAGTAATTAGGTTCCATGTTATAACGTGTTAAATAAGGGAAGTTTAATTATAACCACCTGGTATATTGCAGTCCTCCAGATGCTAATACAATGCTCTTTAGCAAAGGGCACTTAATAAAAATCTGTAAGATGGTTGTCAATAACTTTGGGATCACATCTGGGCTTGTGATCCAACAAACACAAATTAGTTACTCACAGTTGGTGATCATCGACATTAAACATTCTGTTCCAGCCATCTTATCTCTGTCGACGAAAAATAACTGTTTCCCTGGATCCTCTTGCTGCCACATACTCGTCCCCATGTACAAGAATTTTCCTGCGCCAAGCAGAAGACATGCAAGTACTCCGTCATTCGCCTGCCTGGCTAGCCACGCGGTGTACGGCGCTGCTTCCCGAGCGGGAAGGCGTGCCGGTCCCCAGCACGAATCCCCGGCGGATATGTGTCAAGGGCTGGTGTGCCGGCCAGCCTGTGGATGGTTTTTAAGGTGGTTTTCCATCTGCCTCAGCGAATGCGGGCTGGTTCCCCTTATTCCGCCTCAGTTACACTATGTCGGCGATTGATGCGCAAACACTGTCTCCACAAACGCGTACACCATCATTACTCTACCACGCAAACATTTGGGGTTACACTCGTCTGGTATGAAACATTCCTGGGGGAGAGGAGGGGGCGGGGGGGGGGGGGTCCAATGAGGGCCGAACCGCAAAATAATCATGGGTTCGGTATGGGGCGACGGTGGGTTGGGGGGGTGGGGGGGTTGGATCGACTGCTGTGGCGTGTTGTGGGGTTGTGAATCACTGAGGGCTACGGCAGGACGAAGTCTCTCCGTCGCTTCTAGACCCCCAGTTCAACACACAGTACACACACTCCCTCATTCCCCTTCAATATACCCGCATTTCGGCCTGAATTTACGCGTACTTTCCGTCGATTTTGTAATTTTATCGCTTTTATGTCATTCTGCCCAAGCGATCATGACATCACTTCTCGTCATGTATTCTAAAAGTGCTTGTAAATGTGGTATAGTTGTCAACACTGAGAATACGGTAAGCGATACTGTGACGAACGGAAGTTGAGAGGTGAGCTCCATACCGTTTATTCTAAGTATTGTGGGCGAACATATTACAATGTCTTACATACATCTGGCGAAATGGCTGCAATGAGAAAATTAGGGGCTAATACGCTAATACGAAGGTTTCTACAGGGAGACAATCAGCAGCAGAAATTCTGTCGTTTCTTTTCTCAATAAATGAGGGACTCGTACACGTTTGGTTGCTGCTTACTGTGTTAGCCTTTCTGAGATATTACAAAAACACTTCCAGAAAGTTTCGTTTGCGAGAGGGATGAGGGGAAGCACATTGTTCAACATCCCGGTATTTACGCCAGCGACATTTAAGAGATCAGTCCTGAGAAGGATACGACAACTTTTGTGAGTCCAGAATCATTAACAGCTGTCCAGTACGGCGATCGATGGGTTGTCGGCCGGAGCCGGTACAGCACTGACTCGCGGTCGAAGGTTTGCGCCCCAGTGACAGCTGTGCACATGAAATGCGTGGGAAGAGACATCCTACTGCCCCCAAAGACCGACAGGTCTCAGCAGGGTTAGTTCGGGAGCAGTATACCAGAATTATTAGTGATTTACTTCCAGCAGGATGACAAGACAACTGAGAGACAGAACACAAATAGCATTGGATGTCTTCAGCTATTTGATGACGATTACCACCTATTATGGTATCAGAGGAAGTGTTTACCAAGCCTGTGGTAAGCCTCCAGAGACGTCACGGAAGTGTCTGTATACGTCACCTGTGATACAGCACTCCGTCTTCCGGCCACGAGTGGCCTACCGGGACCATCCCACCGCCGTGTCATCCTCCGAGGAGGATGCGGATAGGAGGGGCGTGGGGTCAGCACACCGCTCTCCCGGTCGTTATGATGGCATTCTTCACCGAAGCCGCTGCTATTCGGTCGAGTAGCTCCTCAATAGGCATCACGAGGCTGAGTGCACCCCGAAAAATGGCAACAGCGCATGGCAGCTGGATGGTCACCCATCCAAGTGCCGGCCACGCCCAACAGCGCTTAACTTCGGTGATCTCACGGGAAACGGTGTACACCTGTGATAGAAGGAAAAAAAATACTCACCATACAAAGGGACTCTCGTGATCAAATTAATTAACCCGACTTTCAATTTGATATGAATGACGTGCCGCAGGGCGGGTGAATGCGAGAGTGCGAGTACCATGAATTGATTCCAGGGTTGGAGCGTTAGTAAGGCATGTTTTCGTTGTGGTGAGATCTTTTAATGGAACCTACACAGGGCGAGATGATCAATGTAATAAAATCAGCTGTATTATCGAATTTATAAAGTAATACGTTGTATAAACCTGATATTTGCAGCTTCACTGTGCTGTTACCTTGGGAGACTGATTGTGACGAGACATTTCTTTACTTTCAGAGACGAAAGAGGCGCGGCATCCTGTGGCAGAGGTAGAGCATGCTCGTAGCACTCTGTCATAAGCCAAAAACGAGTTTCATATTCTAGTCCTGTGATGCAGGACGTGGCAGATAAGAACAGATTTTCTATTTGATAAGAGAATAGTCAGAGGAAATATGGCCTATGCCATACTGTTGTACAGGATTTTCACAAAAGTAACAATACTTTATCGACGTGAAAACACTTGTATAGTCCGATTTCTACTGCCTTCGAAAATAATTCGTATAAACTGGAGGAATTTACATTTCACATGAGAAATTGGAGGTGTATTGACAAAAAAACATTCCCATCTCGGATTTTTTAAACTGAGGAGTCTGTGGCACTGAGGGACTGCAGTTAGCCCAAGTTGGGGCTTTGTGCCATGGCTGGCGGGGGGAGTGCTCCGGAGGCGGGAAGAAGAGAAATGGTTCAAATGGCTCTGAGCACTATGGGACTTAACATCTATGGTCATCAGTCCCCTAGAACTTAGATTTACTTAAACCTAATTAACCTAAGGACAGCACACAACACCCAGTCATCACGAGGCAGAGAAAATCCCTCACCCCGCCTGGGAAGAAGAGAATTAGCTTGGTCTGTGACAGGTGGTCGTCTTGAGACACGGTGTTCAGGTAAGATAATGATCGCTACATTCATAAAGAAATATTGTGCTATATATTTCCCATGTTTCAGTTGGCTCGGAAATAGGTATAAGTGTGTTTCGTTCTCAAATAATGTTGCTACAGGAGCCCTATATGCTGGGCAGGCTGTTACAGGCGGAGTCGATCCTGTGGGTTTGAGTCCCACACCGGAAGATTTTCGCTGCCTGTGCTACCGTCAAGGAAGAAATCGACGCTTCGGAAGCTGCTGCTGTCTGCTGCCGCCTGCTGCCATCTGCTGTCGTCTACTGCCGTCTGCTGCTGCTGCTGCCACCCTTCCCCGTCTGCTGCCATCCGTCGCCATCTGCTGCCGTCAGCCCATTCGTCGTCGCCGCCCGACACTGCCACCCACCACCGCAGCACTGTCCTCCTGTCCCCATTCGCTTATTGACCCTGTCTTTGTTCTCTTTCCCTACCTCAGCGACACCTGTCGCCAGTAGACTGCACAGTCCACCACGAACACCCCCACCACCACAATCATATACATCGCCCCTTCCGCTGCCTCCTCCATTACCTCCTGGAGTACCTCATCCAGACATCTCCCCTCTACTCCACTTCCCCTTCTCACAGTCTCCACCCATTCCATCTTCTTCCCTCCCCTGTAAACCTGTATACTGCCTCTGCTCCTGCTCCTCCCTCTGCTCCCAGCCATGCTTCTGGTCCCCCTCCCGGCACTACCACCCATCAGGATGACTTTCCCTACTCCCCACTTGCCCTGCTATGACCATCCCTGCTTCCCCTCCCCGTGTCACCACCACCGCAGCACAGTCGCCGCCGTGGAGCACCTATCCTCCTCTCAAAGTGCCTCTGCCCCACACGAGGGGCATGCCTCCTGCAACCTCCCCACTCCAACCAGTTCGTCAGTCCTCCTCCCAGGCCACTACCACCAAAAAATCCCCCCAAACACCCAGGTGCAAACCTTACCTCCACCCCCTTCTCCATGAATCTACTGTCCACTCCTCTTCCTTCTGATTCCCTATGGACATCACCCCTCCTCCTGCATCGCAGCCCCTGCCCTCCATACATTCGTCTTTCCCAATCCCGATCCCAAATTCATCAGTGCTCACACCCTCGAGCTAGAAATCCGCAAGTATATTCCCAGAGCCCCCATTGCCAAACTTATCCCCTGCACAGACTATGTCTTTATCAAATTTCCCTCTCCCTCTTTCCACAGACCTCCAGAAACTACCCCGTATCACATTGGGCCCACACGGATCTCTCACACCTTCCCTTACCTCTTCCTGTCTCCATCAGCACCAACCCACTCATCATCCGCCACTCATCACCACCGTGATCACAAAGGTCAGCCCTGTGGTCACGGAGGCCAAGGTGATGGCGGAATTGCACGTCCACCCTGCCTTGGAAATCTACTCAGCTTGACACATCTATAAGAACTCCGGTCCCGCCTTCCTGATGTGTGTGTTCACAGAGTCTGTCTCCTCCATAGGTCACCTCCTCACTCACAGAGCCCTGATTTTTAACCATCTCCCCCCCCCCCCCCAGTTGACCCCTCCCATTCCCCTCCTCAATCATATCAGTGCCAACACTGTCTCCTCTACAAATACCACCTCACCTAAAACAGCAACCCCCCCCCACCCCACGTGTCCCTACTGTAAGGCCTCCCACTTCCGCAAACAGTGTCCTAACCTAGCTTCTCCTCCTTCCAGAAATGTTGTGGCGTAACAAGCTAGCTACGCCACACTGAGAAGTAGCCGAAAGGGCACGCGTCAACTCACGCCGTCTTGCGTTAAGTCTGAAACAGGATACTTTATGAATGCTACAAAGAAAAGAACGGAGCTTCTCGTATACTTAACTTTAATTAATTATGGTACATTTCTCTTGATAATACAAGTGAGACTCTCTCCAGATATAGTTAATGGCGCCTTGCTAGGTCGTAGCCATAGACTTAGCTGAAGGCTATTTTATCTGTCTCTCGGCAATTGAGAGAATGGCTTCGTACGTGTAGTCGCTAGCAATGTCGTCCGTACAACTGGGGCGAGTGCTAGTAAGTCTCTCGAGACCTGCCTTGTGGTGGCGCTCGGTCTGCGATCCTGACAGTGGCGACACGCGGGTCCGACATGTAGTAATGGACCGCGGCCGATTTAAGCTACCACCTAGCAAGTGTGGTGTCTGGCGGTGACACCACATTCCTCCCCCGCAAATCGGCGAACGGTCGTGTGATAAGGCTTCCACCCGCCGTGGGGAGGACCCCATGTTGACATATGCGACGAGGTGGGGAGCCTAACAACAGGCGAGGCCGTGCCACCCGCACCCTGCCATTCCGAGGGGAGCTAGGAAACGCCTGAAAACCTAGTCCAGGGTGCACGTCAACATGCGGTGTATGCGCCCGTAATGAGACAGGAGGGGCCGAAGGGTCGACCTCCATTGCGTCTGGGGATCCGACGCGCGATGACGACATCTGGTCCGGAGCGGGCAAGAGTTCCATGGCGGAGGACATCCGGTCACGGGAAGCGATCGGCGGCGCGTGACCCAGGGAGGCGCCAGGCGGCTGCAGCGACGCGTCCACTGCGGGCGGCGCCAGCGGGAGAACAGGCGGCGGCGCGTCGCCATGAGGCAAAATGGAAGGCAGCGTCGGTAACACCTGGGGATGAGGCGAGCCAGTAGATGGGTCCCCAGGGCGCTGACCGGACGGCACCGTCGCTTAAAGCAGACGGGGAGCGGCAGAACCCAGGCAACGACAGAGGCGCAGCTGATTGAGATGCCAACGCACCTCACCAGAGGCCCCCAAAACCAAATACATCGCGCGGCCGAGGCAGCGAAGAATGCGCCCTGCGAGCCAACGCCGTGAACCTCGATAGTTGCGATAGAAGACAACGTTGCCAGGAGCAAAAGCAGGAGTCTGCCGCTGCACAGGAACCGGATGCGGCGGATGCAGCAAAGACATCAAGGTTCGATGAGGACGACCGTGGAGCAACTCAGCCGGCGAGCGACCATCGCAGGGCTGAGAGCGATACGAGGACAAAAAGAGCAATAACGCGTCCTCCCGAGAATGCGACTCTTTCAACTTCAACATCTGTGACTTGAAAGTCCGGACCAATCGTTCAGCGGCACCGTTTGACTGAGGCGAAAACGGCGCGGATGTCAGATGTTGAATACCATTGGCCTTGCAGAATGACAAATTCTGCGGACATGAATCGTGGGCCATTGTCGGAAACAATACTCTGCGGAAGACCTTCAACGCAAAAAATAGCGGATAACGCTTGTATGGTGGCAGATGACGTCGTGGAAGACATCCGGACAACAAAAGGAAAATTACTGAAAGAATCGACCACAACCAACCATCGAGCATTCCAGAATGGACCGGCAAAATCTATGTGCAAGCGTTGCCAAGGGGAAGTGGCTTTCGGCCATCCAAAGAATTTCCGCGGCGGTGCGGATTGTTGTTCGGCACACGCCATGCAAGAAGAGCACATATTCGTAATCGCAGCATCGATTCCGAACCAAGTACAGTGCTGACAAGCAAGTTGTTTCGTGTGCACTATACCCCAATGTCCTTGGTGAAGGAGCCGTAAGACAGAGGACTGTAACGAACGTGGGACCACTACTCTGGACTGATCATTATCAGAACGCAACAACAAAACACCACGTCGTACAAAAAGTCTCTCCTTGTGAGCAAAAAATCGGCGAACCAACGGATCCTCGATCCATGACTTCGACAAGGGTCATTGCGTAGCAACAAAACGCAAAACAGTAGCAAGGACAGGGTCAGCAGCTGTGGCTGTAGCGACACGACGAAAATCAATCGGAAACGATTCGACCACGTCATCGGTTTCCGAATCAATGAACATGCAAGCAAGTTCGGAAGAATCAAATGCTTTATCCTCAGCAACAGGCAAACGGGACAACGCATCAGCGTTGCCGTGCTTAGCAGTGGACCGATACAAGATATCGTAGCGGTACTGCGAGAGAAAAATAGACCAGCGAATGAATTTCTGCGCTGTACGTGGAGGTACAGGCTTGTACGGATGAAAAAGCGATGTCAAAGGTTTGTGGTCTGTGATGATGGTAAAGTGACGACCATACAATAAATCGTGAAACTTCGTAACACCAAACACGAGAGCCAAAGCTTCTTTCTCTATTTGTGAATAATTTCTTTGCGCAGGTGAGAGCAATTTGGACACAAAGGCGATAGGGCGATCATGCGTTCCATCTTTGTGCGCAAGCACAGCACCGATCCCGAAATCCGACGCATCTACCATCAACAAAAGGGGTTGCTGGGGATCGAATGGCGTAAGGCAAGTATTTGAAAGCAACGCCGATTTCAACTGGCGAAAGGCGCGTTCGCATTCCGTCGTCCAAACGAACGGAACACCTTTACAGCGTAAGCGATGAAGCGGAGCTGAAATGGAAGAGGCATTGCGCAGAAAGCGATGATAATAATTAACTTTTCCCAACACACTCTGTAGCTGCGTCACATTCTGTGGCGAAGGCAAGTCCTGTATGGCACGGAGGTGCTCTGGACTGGGATGTATGCCTTGGGCATTGATGACATGTCCTAGATATGGTAAGTCACGAGCAAAAAACACACATTTGTCCTTCCTCAAGCGAAGACCATTGTGTCGCAAGACCTGAAATAACGTTCGGAGATTTTGTAAATGTTCTGCGGCCATCTTTCCGGAGATCACAATATCGTCCAGATAGTTTGCAGCAGTAGGGACCGACGCACAAACAGTTTGTAAATATTGCTGAAACAATGCAGGGGCGGAAGCGCACCCGAATGGCAGTCTTTTGAATCGGTACAAACCAAGATGCGTGTTAACCACCAAGACGCGCTGGGATTCTTCGTCCACCGGTATTTGCAAGTACGCATCTGCTAGGTCCAACTTTGAAAAATACGTTCCCGGGCACAGTTTGTCAAAAAGATCTTCTGGGCGGGGCAAAGGAAAAGTAGCAGTCACAAGTTGTGGATTCACAGTTGCCTTGAAGTCCACGCAAAGTCTCAATTTTCCGGAAGGTTTTTGCAAAATAACTAAGGGTGATGCCCAGAGAGAAGCCTGCACACGTTCAATTACACCTTGCGATTCTAAATCGTTTAATGTTCTGGCGACCTCATCACGCAATGCGTGGGGAACATTGCGCGCTCTGAAAAATTTCGGTTGCGCGTTCACTTTCAGTTCCAAATGTGCTTCATAGTTCTTAGCGCAACCAAGGCCCGGTGCAAAAATGTCTGCAAATTCTTCACATAGACTAGAAACACTGGCTGAAGGCACAGTCTGGTTCACTGATAGGACCTGATTTACGATAGACAAGTTAAACAACTGAAATAAATCTAAACCAAACAAGTTCACTGCAGTAGAAGAACGAAGAACGTAAAATGACACAAGTTTTGTTTGTCCCTTGTATGTGGCAAGAAGGCTGCACTGTCCTAACACAGGGATATTCTGTCCTGAATAACTCGTGAGCTGAACATTTGCGGCACGCAACGGAGGTGCGCCCAGTTGTTTGTACGTGGCGTGATTGAGCAATGAAACTGCAGCTCCGGTATCGAGCTGGAACGGAATCACTTGTCCGGCAAAGTGCAAATCTACAAAAAGTTTAGTGTCCTGCTGACGACAAGAGCGACTGTTTTGTGCAACGTGAACAGACACTGGAACAGAATCACGCGCGACGTGACTGAATTTGCGTCGACGTCGACGCACACTTTTTGTGGGACGAACACAGTCACAGTTAGAGAGAGCAGCACAGGGCAGAGTGGCATTAACTACATGAATGTCCATGGGCGAAGGTCCACGAGCCTGATTGTCCTTGGTTCGATTCTGGCGCGAAGCAAAGGGCCTGGAATGGTTGTGAGTGTCTGATCTGAGCTTTTTCTGGCAAACACTTTGAACATGCCCTTTCTTATTACAGAAAAAGCAAATAGCTTGGCGTGACGGGCAATTCTCACGCGAATGTCTAGTGGCACACCGCGGGCATGATTTCACCGCATTTGCTTGCTTGCGCGGGACACGTGGCTGCGCGGACGTGCGCGAGGGCAGGTTAGCGTTCCGTGCAGCGGGCCCGGCGGGCCGGTTAATGTGACACACGGCTGGCGAAGTTGCAAATGATTCCTGAGCAAAGTCAAGTGTGTCTTGCTTATCTAAAATGTCTATCACTTGTTGAAGGGAGGGATTGACGAGTTTCAAAATCTGTTCCCGTATGCGAACATCAGAAACGTTCTGTGCTATTGCATCACGCACCATAGTATCTGAATAAGGGAGCCCACAGTCACATTCAAATGCACAATCCCTAGTAAGTCCTTGCAAAGTTGCAACCCTCTCCCGATTAGTCTGACCGGCCGTACGTTTTGTACGAAAGAACGTATACCTTTTTGCAACTACATTAACTGTGTCTTTGAAATAGGCATCTAAAGCAGACAAAATTTCTTCGTATGACAGAGTTGCTACGTCGCGCCGGGGAAACAATTTCACTATCACACGGTAGGTGGACACACCTACACACGAAAGCAAAAACGGCTGCCGCTCATTACCTTGAGTTCTGTAGGCGGCGAGATGAAATCCAAATTGTTGGGACCATTCCGTCCAGCTTTCGTCGTCCGCTTTATACGGACGAAACGGTGGTGCAACTGCGTGTTGTGGCTGCGGTAGCGATGAAACGGCGGCGGCCGCATCGGTTTGCAGCGCACGTTGACCCTGGATGAGCTGTCCAAGGGCATCCAATAACGCCTGCGTCTGCTGATTCTGCAAGCGATAAAATTCGGACAGTACATCTGGAGATTGTGGCGAAGCCATGACACAAGCAAATTAGTGCAATTTAGAAAGAACACGTTTACACTCGTCGCCAAACTGTTGTGGCGTAACAAGCTAGCTACGCCTCACTGAGAAGTAGCCGAAAGGGCACGCGTCAACTCACGCCGTCTTGCGTTAAGTCTGAAACAGGATACTTTATGAATGCTACAAAGAAAAGAACGGAGCTTCTCGTATACTTAACTTTAATTAATTATGGTACATTTCTCTTGATAATACAAGTGAGACTCTCTCCAGATATGGTTAATGGCGCCTTGCTAGGTCGTAGCCATAGACTTAGCTGAAGGCTATTTTATCTGTCTCTCGGCAATTGAGAGAATGGCTTCGTACGTGTAGTCGCTAGCAATGTCGTCCGTACAACTGGGGCGAGTGCTAGTAAGTCTCTCGAGACCTGCCTTGTGGTGGCGCTCGGTCTGCGATCCTGACAGTGGCGACAAGCGGGTCTGACATGTAGTAATGGACCGCGGCTGATTTAAGCTACCACCTAGCAAGTGTGGTGTCTGGCGGTGACACCACAAGAAACATCTGCAATGAACCCCACACCACCTACTCCTCCAAATGCAAGGCCAAACCTCCTCCCACAAATACTGAGCTAACCATTCCCATTCGCCTGATCGATCAGCCCATCCACTCCAACAATTCCCTCCAACCACCCCCTAGAGCCGAAGACATCATCCATTTCCTGACTATCGTCCTCCAGAATATCCACCACTTCCAACATTCCCACACTCTCCAGCAGATCTCCCATGCTGCCCGCTCCATCTTCCATTTGAATACCTACACTACACACTCCCACAACCAGGCCTACTTCACCTCCACCTGCCTCGACACCCTCATTTAAGCCTCTCTCCTCTTCCCTCTGTTCCCTACCCCCCTCCTCAACTCCCTGCCAACAAATACCTCTTCATACATACCCTGTCCCAGCACCACGTGGACCCCTTCATGCTTAATGAAACCTTCCTCTTACCTCAACATGTTATCCATATCTCTCCCGCCGGCCGCGGTGGTCTAGCGGCTCTAAGCGCTCAGTCTGGAACCGCGCGACTGCTGCGGTCGCAGGTTCGAATCCTGCCACGGGCATGGATGTGTGTGATGTCCTTAGGTTAGTTAGGTTTAAGTAGTTCTAAGTTCTAGGGGACTGATGACCACAGATGTTAAGTCCGATAGTGCTCAGAGCCATTTGAACCATTGAACCATATCTCTCCCTACCTCCTTCACCACACAGCCAATCCCCTTCCTTTAGCTCGAGGTGGGGTCATTATTGGCCACCACAAACATATCGATGTCTGGCCACAAAGCCTACTCAATGACCCGACCGAACGTTTCATCTTCAACGTCTCTTTCCCCTCTCTCACCGTCCCCTGTGCCACTATCTATGTCTGTCCAGCAGCTCCTCTCCACTACAAATTCATCTCCCATGTTCACCACACCTTATCGACCTATGTGATTGCAGCAGACCTCAACATCCACAACTTTGACCCTGACACCCTTCAGCGGTGACATCATTTCCTCGCTACCCTCCAAGGTGACCTCGTTCCCCTCCCACAGCACACCTGTCATGGAAGTAACTCCACCCCCAATGTTGTCCTCGCTTCTGCCAACCTCCTTGCTCCTATTGCTGCGGACATCATAGACTAGACTGGTAGCAACCACCTCCCAGTCCTTTTCACCATCTTCTCATCGCATCGCCCACCTCTTGGCCTCCTTCCCAGCTGTTCCTCTGAAGTATGTCCATGACTACTGCCAAACTGACTGGGATGCCTGCAGGAATCCATTACATCCCAGACTGAAAACCACCCACTTAAATTTGAACATCCTGCTGACATCACCCATGCGTCGTCCTACCTCCAGAAGATCATCACTGATGCCCTGGAAGACCACATTCCAATCAAAACTATCCACTCTCACCACTCTGCTCTTTATCCACAGGCTGTCCTTCTTCTCTGCGAATCCCGAAGACTCTACCGCTCCTTCCTCCTCACCTGTGACTGGGATACACTCCTCTGCCATTGGCAATTACAACGAGACATATGTAACCTCTTAACAGCAAAGAAACGCCAGGACTGGTGCCAGACATGTACATGACTCAACAGCATCCTCCCAGTCAACTCCTCCAAGTACTGGTCTGCCTTCCACCACCTTACTAGTAACCATCCTGCCCCGCATCACCCTCTTCTCCATGACGACTGCTTCTTCCCTGACAACTTCAGCAAGGCTAACCATTTGGCTTCCCTCGTCTCTGAGTTCGTCAGTATTCCTGATGATCCCCACTTTGATTACTCTCTCTTCTCCAAAGTCCTTGAACGTACTGATACCTCTGTTCCACCATTCACCCCCAGTTTGCCGGCCGCTGTGGCCGAGCGGTTCTAGATGCTTTAGTCTGGAACCGCACGACCACTACGGTCACAGGTTCGAATCCTGCCTCAGACATGGATGTGTGTGATGTCCTTAGGTTAGTTAGGTTTAAGCAGTTCTAAGTTCTAGGGGACTGATTACCTAAGCTGTTAAGTCCCATATTGCTCAGGGCCATTAGAACCATCACCCCCAGTTTCCAGTACTTGGGTCAGTTACCTCCTCAAATTTAAACACTTCCGCTACAGCATATGACATCAAACTCATACTCCACTCCAAACGCTACACCACCCATGGTCATGACTGTGTCACCTAAGGCCACCTCAAGGAATCCTCCTCCTCCTTCCTGGCTGTTCTTGCTACCAGATTTTACCCCGACCTGTGGAAGATTTCCCATGTCCTACTGTTCCCTTAACCCAATAAACCACCCTCTGACACCGCTTCCTACTGTCCCATCTGCCTCCCCTCTGCGTTCAGTTGAGGTCCTCAAGTCCATCCTCTCCTGACATTTTCATCACCACCTCAGTCAGCACAATCTCCTTCCCTTACCCAGTGTAGCTTCCAGCCCTCCTCCGCCGACGACCTGCTCGTTAACCTTATCCATCTTCTTTCCCTCCAACTTAACTGATGTTGTTCCGTTACCTTTGTTTCCGTCAACCTCCAGATCGCCTATGACCGTGTCTGGCATCATGGCTCCTCTTTAAGCTCCAGACCTATTCCCTTTCTATCAATTTCGTCTGTCTCGTTGTTTTCATCCTCTCCTGTCGTTCCTCCTGTCACTATCCACAATTCATTTCATCCTACTGCGGGCATGCTCCAAGGCTCTGTCCTTTAACCTTTCTCTACTTCCTGTATACTGCAGATATTCCCAAAACGCCCCTGCCTGCTCATCTCCTCCAATTTGCTGATGACACTGCCTTCCTGACACTCGATCCTACCCTTCAAAAGTCCCCAAGTACCCTTCCAACCCACCTTGATGACTTCACTGCTTGGTGCAACCAGTGGCTCCTTCACATTGACCCTTCCAAGACCCAGGCAGTCATCATAGGTCGTACCACTGCTTCCTTCTGGCTCCACGATTTTTACCTTAGCATATGTGGTCATCCTTTCCAACTCACTTCTACTCTGAGATACTTTGGCCTCATCCTCGATCCTCACCTTGCCTGGACTCCACATCTCCTTACGATCCAACACAAAGTCCACAATAGATTCCACCTCCTGAAACTTCTGTCTGGCCAGACATGAGGACTGCATCCCTCGCAGCACAGAGTGGCCGTGCAGTTAGTGGCGCCATGTCACGAATTGTGCGGCTCCTCCTGCTGGAGGTTCGAGTCCTCTCTTGGACATGTGTGTGTTGTTGTCATTTGTGTAATTTAGTTTAAGTAGTGTGTAAGTCCAGGGACCAATGACCTCAGCAGTTTTGTCCTTAGGAATTCACACATATTTTAGCATTTTGAACTGTATCCTTCCACCATCCATCACACCTACAAATCCTTGATCCATCCCACCCTTTGCAATGCCAGCGTGGCCTGGATTTCCAGCCCATCATGTGGGAGGGGTAGGCACTGAAAGGTACGTTGCTAAAGGATGTGGAGGGTGTGGAGATGGAGATGCCCATTGCCCACTGTCGAACGCCTTGCACTCTGCCTTGCTTTCCATATCCGCCTCCCATCCTATCTGACCTCATCCCCTTCCCAAATCTTCTCCTTTCCCTCGGACACATGGACACCCTGTACATCGTCTACAGGCTCGATCCCCCCCCCCTCCCCACTGTGGTGTCTCCTATCCTCTTTACGCCTGCCCATTGCCCTGGCTTTACTGTTGTGTCCAGCCCTCTCTCCATCTCCACACCCTCCACATCCTTTAGCAACGTACCTTTCAGTGCATAACCCTCCCACATGATGTTTGCACTGATACCTACCCCTCCAACCAACTCTAACCCACCTTCCCCCCTCCTCAGGGCTCCCTCTCCCCTCCTTTCCTGCTACCCTGAGCGGTTTTTTCTTCCCTCCCTTTCCAGCACATCCCTTCTGCATCTCTGCACTCCCTCCTGGCTTGTTTTCCCTCATCCTCTCTCACCCCGCCCGTCACCTGCCCTTTGGTGCACCACCTGACCCCCTTTCTTTTCATCCCACCCTCTCCAATCCGCTCCCCCATTGCACCCTCCTCTCCCCTCTCTTTCCTCCTCTCAGACCTCCCCTCCCCCAGCAGGTCCCTTCCAGCAGTTTTTACTCTTTGTAATGTGTGATCAATCTCTTGCGTGATTTTAATAGTGCTGTTGTTCTGGTGTGGATTTTTAATATTGTGGCCAACTTTTGTCTTGTGCTTGTGACTACAGTGTATTTTACATGCTGCATACATTGCAAACTGTGTTTTTATCTTTATGTGGACTTTTTTAACTGTGTTTCCCAATGAAAGTCTCCATGTAAGTGTATATTTTAACCCACATTGTCTCCCCCCTTATTATGTGTGTTCCCCTTTTTTGTCATCTTTTATATACCAGGGATGGAACTTAAATAGTGGCAACTACTTATTCACAACCCATACAAAAGAGTTACATGTTTGCACCTGTTACCGTCCTTCAAAGTACTCACCAGCGTTGTGTAGAACCGTTGCCAGCGATGTAGAAGGCATAGTATACCGTTAGCAGATCCCGTTCTGTTGATGATGCGAATGGAGCAGTCTACTGCCTGTCTAATCTCTGGAACAGTTCTGAAGCGAATGCCACGAAGTAGTTCCTTCATCTTCGGAATCAAATCAAAGTCACGAGAACTTATGGTGGATGGTACAGTGCTTCCCAATTCCATCGACCGAACAGAGCAGCCCCAGCTTGCAATTACAATAAAGGAAAAATAATCAGAGTGAAAAAGTGGGTTGCTGTTCTAATATTATCGTTACCCATCCTTATACACTTCCCAGTAGCGATTATTCACTTGTACTCTTGTAGTTTGTCAGGAGGCTATACCCCTGTGCTTCAGTGATATCTTGCTGTCCTGTCATTATTTTCTATATAGGGCTACGCTGGTCTGAGCAACTCCCCAGTGCTGCACTAATAGTGAAAATATCCACTGCACAACCAACAGTTACTGACTAAACTGGATGGAGCTACTGTATAGTGCTCGATCAAATGCGACTCAAATTGTTTAAATAAACAATATACAACACTGCGTACAAAAAATAAAGACTTATGTCAGCCCTATCTGTCAGCCCAGCAGACACTGAGTCCTTTTTCCAGCAATTTCGTGCACGGGAGGGGCCTGGCGGAAACTTATGATGTCATTGGGGTTATTGATTGATCACTTTAATTAATGTACATAATTAATTTGATATCAATTGCGCCCACTGGTGGTAGCGATGGTGTTGTGAACTAGGTTTCCAAACTCAAGGTGAACACACACAAAATTTGATATTCTATGAAGAAAGTTGAATTTCCAGCCATTTTTCCCAGGCCACCATCTTGGATTACGTCACGGAAGAGCAGGAGAGTGGAGGAAGCTGGGAGTTTCCTGAGTGGGACCCATGTGCCAGCTAGAGAAAACCCATGACGTTAATGGGGGTAATTAATTGATCAATTGAATTAATTTGCATAATTATTTTGATATCTATTTCATATCAAAATTAGGGTAGGAACCCCTTTGCCCACTACTAGGATGTGCGTTGTCCCAAGCGGTACAGGGAACCAGCTCTTCAGCCAACTGAAGGTAAAAATTTAATTATATGGAAAAGAAACAAGAAACAAGTATGGGAGATGTGTACATTGAATCCAAAACTTTTTTAAGGGAAAATATAAAGTGCAAGTTTTTATATAGACAAGAGATATGACCTCTTGCTCTGGTATTTAAAAACAGTTATAATAAAAGATAAAACGAAACAGAAGAAGTGCACGTTTAAAAACATTTACATCATGATGACGAAATAACGATATTTAGAAGAAGCACTTTTCAGTCAGTAGGAACCGGAAGGACCTGCCCTGGGATAGGAGGAGTCTATTGTTAAATGGGAAAATTTTGGTTGGTGGGGAAGGTAGGAATTTAGTGGTATAAGGTTGGAGGACTGGTGAATAGCAGCGATGCGATAGGAGTGGTTGTTAAGACAGAAGAAGGAGTGGAGTAGAGGAGGGGAGTAGAGGAGGGAAGTGGTGAAGCTAATAGTTGTTGGGAAAACTGGGGATGGGGGAAAGAGAGGGAGATGGGAAAAAAGGAGTAAGGAGATGCGGGGAGGGGAAGGAGAGGAAGCTCTGATAATGTGGAAGGGGAGGGGTCGACTAATAACCAGTAGCAGGGTAAATGTCGGGGCAGAGTTCATGATCTAGGAGGTGGAGATAGTTGATATTTCTTTGGGAGAGTAGGTGGAGGGTCGTAGGTGTAGGTTTTGTGGAATGTGTTCGTAAAGTGGTGGCAGAATATGAGAGTTAGAAAGCAGAGATGAAACGATAGGATTACTGGAGTTGAGTTTTGGATGGTGTAGCTTGTTTGGAGGTGTTCGGTGTGAGTGAGGAAAGAAGGGAATTTGATCAATTGTTAAAGGATTCTTGGGGGGAAGGTAAAAGAATGCGGAAAGCGAGGGGGAGTGCATGGCATTCGAGAATATGGAATGAATTACAGAAATTAGGAGGGGCAGATATTCATGCAACATTTGCACAGTAAAGGATGGTGCGGATCGGGGATTTGTACGTGTGAATGATAGTGGAGAGGTGTGGTCTCCACCTTCGTCCTGTTAGTTTTTTTAGTAGTTTTAAAGTGAAGTTGTCAAAATATTCCTTAAATTTTTGAAACAGATGAAAATCGTATAGGGCCCAGCTAGGTCTGTATGGACGATGATCGATGACAGTAAACCCAATCGCATTGTTGCAGATGTCGCAGCGCACATGTGCAGTCTGGTATTGTCATGCTGCTGGATGTGTGGAGGAGCTCTTCGCATTCGAAACTCGATTACAGCACGCTGTTTCTCACGCACCGACATAGTTACGTTTATGTATCACCACACTACACGCTGCAATTCGGAGCCCTCTAGCGGCTGATGGTGGTAAACAAGTAGACATGAAGAATAAAGATGTAGAATGTTAATAACGTTTGTTTTGCTTAAAAATCTTAGTTTAAATCGTTTGACGAGGGCCTCCCGTCGGGTAGACCGTTCACCTGGTGCAAGTCTTTCGAGTTGACGCCACTTCGGCGACTTGCACGTCGATGGGGATCAAATAATGATGATTAGGACAACACAACACCCAGTCCCTGAGCGGAGAAAATCTCCAACCCAGCCGGGAATCGAACCCGGGCCCTTAGGATTGACATTCTGTCACGCTGACCACTCAGCTCCCGGGGGCGGAAATCTTAGTTGTTTTCACATAAAAGATTCGGAGGTATTACTTTTGAGCCCACCCTCGTATTTCTGGAACCATTTACGGTATCGTGATTCTGTTTTCAATCGGATGAATAATAAGGAAGTTCTGACTAGAACACGTATAGTCTCTCGACATGATTGGCTAATTACAGCGATACCGGTATCAATTACGTTTCTTCAACGCTTATGCTGGTAGTATGGTAAATCAGAAAGAGAGAACAGCCCTTCACGCTCCGAATACCGGTAAGTAGTTTCGTCGAAATTACTATTCATTTAAATGGCTGTTACAGCCATTAAAACATAATCCACAATTGATGTAACTGAAATTACAGTACTTCGAACTGAGGTTTTATCTGTTTTGAACAACAAATCGTTTGCTGTCTTACGTGAAGGTCGTGATTTCATGGCCAAGTAAGGAAATACATCACGTTGGGTAAGTGGGAAAGTGTTGGTCACCCGCGATACTGATATAAGAAGGATAGAAAGGAAATGTAGATTTGTTCTCTGTGTCTGTCGTTCACGTTTGTTGCGTTCTAATTAATCGGGAAAAATGTCTTCCACAAACCAAAAACGTATTCCATATCTATACGGGCACTGCAGAAAGAACGCGAAGAGAATAGTTAAGTTGTACGCACAAAAGTATTCTAACAGACGGTCTCCAGTCAGAAGCTGAACTGAGCGAATGTGCAGAAAATCGCTACACAGAGTGTAAACGGCAATCTTGGAACGAGCGGAGTGAATGAAGTAGGTGTTCTGGCAGATATTGCTCGTAGTCCACACATTAGCTCCAAAAAACCGGCGAGTGGAATGAGTGAGTCAAGCGTTGTTCGCATTTTGTGCACGTTCCGTATCATGTGTCACTTCAGCAGCAGATCATCCACCGAGACTGCAGAAGCCGCAGGGAATTCTGTTGCTCTGTTCTGATGCGAGATCAGGACAATAGGTTCTTACTTCACGTAACACTCTTTTTCCTATAAAGCAATCTTTACAAACTTACAAACCTTAGCCAGCTGAAAGTAAGAAATATGCATCGTTGTGCTTCCGAGAATCCGTACAGGCTGAAGCAGGCTGAACATCAGAGACAAGAGTGTGAATATCCAATTATGTATTATTGGAGTCTATGTAAATGGACCTTACTTCACTGAAGGAACCTTAACAAATAACACGTGCACATAACATCTTCCCGAAATGCTATCGACTCTTCTAGAGGAAGTAGCACCTGAAATACGTAAACTTATGTGGTGCAAGTGGGATGGCTGTCCAACTCACTACACGCTTGTGGCTAGGTAAGTGCTCACCCTCTTCTTTCCTGGGATTGCTTGTGCGTACCATTTGGCGCCACTGGACTGTTTTCTGTGCAGTAAGCTCAGACATATAAAAAGTTGAATCAACCTGTATGTAATGATCCCCCATTTAGCACTCACCAAGCGAAATTGCTTGTTTTTGAAACTGATATGATCATTATAATCAGTCCTCAATGAAATGAAACAACAATTTTAAAAAAGAAATGAACTGTTTGGTATTCAATAGTGCATATCCAAAGTAGATTTTGAGGCTGTGAATAAGATAACAATTATTTGGGCCTAATTCTGCATCGCGGAGCAAACCCGGGTAGAGTGCGTAGTTGCAAGGTGACGCGGTAGTTCCTGTCCATTCCGCTAAGGGACGGAATCTATCGTTTCGTTGTGGAGTAACTAATCCAGCAGTCGCCTGTAGGGCTGTAGACCCAGCTTCTCTCGTTCCCTCGAGCACTGACCGAAAAAAAAGAGGAATCGTAGCACCAAGGAGTTGTGCGACATGAAAGAAAGTTGGTAGACATGTTTCTACACCTGAAAGATGATGTCTACTCAGAATTCGTGGCAGTCGAATAAGAGTGACGCTAGTAGCGACAGTATGAAGATGCAAATCAGGTTTGCTTGAAATACACGCTGTAGCGGATGTGAGCGTTAGTTACCTTTGAGAGTAGATGTGGTGAACTGGTATTAGTCAATAATGCCTTTAAGACGACAAAGACGCCATTATCAGCGCCTCACTCAGTCTGAACGAGGATGTGTATTAGGGCTACGAGAAGCTGGATGTTGCTTCTTCGATACTGCAGAAAGACTTGGCAGGAATGTGCTCACTGTATATGATTGCTGGTAGCGGTGGTGACGGTAATGTACAGTCGCAAGAAGACCGGGTTCCGGACAGCCACGTGGCCCTACCGAAGACCATCGTGTTCGGCGTATGGCTCTGGTAGGCATGTTTCTACACCTGAAAGATGATGTCTACTCAGAATACTCGACATACTCGACCTACAGCTCGAGTTATCGTCTAGGAAAGGATTTTGTATGAGAGCAGGAGCACTCTTGTGGATATACCACGTACGCTGACAGAAAGTTTGTACGTCAGTACGGTTGTGTTGCCATTCATGGACACCATTCCAGAGTGTGTTTTCCAACAGGATAACTCTCAACCTCATACCGCTGTTGTAACCCAGCTTACTCTACAGTGTCGAAATGTTGCTTTGGCCTGTTCGATCACCAGATCTGTTTCCTGTAGAGCACACATAGGACATCATCGGACGACAAATCCAATGTCATCCACAATCAGCATTAACCGTTCTTGTATTGACCGATCAAGTTCAGCAGGCATGGAACTCCACACCACAAACTGACATCCGGCAGTTGTACAACACAATGCTTGCATTCAACACTCTGGCGGCTATACCGGTTATTAATATACCAACGTTTCACATTTGCAGTGGCCTCTCCCGTGCTTTCATCAATCTATGACGTTGCGATGTTCACCACTTAAATATGTTACCTAGACAAATGTAATCACGAAATTTCGTTAGCCGGCCGAAGTGGCCGTGCGGTTAAAGGCGCTGCAGCCTGGAACCGCGAGACCGCTACGGTCGCAGGTTCGAATCCTGCCTCGGGCATGGATGTTTGTGATGTCATTAGGTTAGTTCGGTTTAACTAGTTCTAAGTTCTAGGGGACTAATGACCTCAGCAGTTGAGTCCCATAGTGCTCAGAACCATTTTTTTGAAATTTCGTTAGTCTACATTAATTATATTTCGGTACTGCAATTTTTTTCCGTCAGTGTAGTACGGTCTAACAATAGTATTCTTTTCCATACATGGGAAGAAGGAAGGAGCAGCGACCAACAAGTTTATATTTTTTTTCATTTTGCGATTAACATTTAGTGACTGAGCTGAAAATAGAACTAGATACAACTGAGTTTATTGCGTCTAGCAATGGCTACAGTCCTAACCTAGTTGACAACATTCTACACAATAAACGAAGAAGAAAGGTGTTACCATTATGTCATATCCGCGATATCAGCGTCAAAAACCAGTCCCGTGTTTTGTAACACCGGGCCAGGATGTTCATTCAATCACGTGACGGCACTTGCGAGATATATAAACAAAGCGTACGATAACTATGGAAGACAGTAATGATAGTGACTTTGCAAACAATTCGGCGACTTTCCAGGAGTTATTCCTCATCTTAATGCCGTCCACAACCACGGTCCGCAATACCCAACAGCATCAAGGCCCACACGGGATTTCAGAACAACGTCACGACAACGTACAACCAACTGTGCAGCACTCTATTTTGCTGAAGACCCGATCAGCGTTCAGTGTCAACAGCAGCGCATTCAGCCTTGCTACCATGAAGTCAGTACTGTCGTCCACCGACAACATGCAGAGGCACTGTCAGCCATCAGTTTCCCAAGAAATCCATTTGGTCCAGCAACCATCCCATCAACCACGACAGACAGCAGCTATCCATTCGACAGGTACGCAACAACAGTGGCATCAAGGGGTATGGTATAGCCGGCCAGATCAAAATCGCTTTGAAGTTATTGCAAAGTCTTTTGAGAGTGAAAGTGAACGTCCCGTTAATAAAAACCCTCGGTAATCCTTTTTCATGCATACTTCGATCACGACGTGATGCTACAAGAATTGCGACCGACACCCCTGACGATTACAGAAAGGGTGTTAGTTTCTTGGAAGAGAACCACGTCGAATTTTACTCTTATGAAATTGATCAGACTACCAAACGGCTGAAAGTAGTCTGAGGGCTGCCAATCACAACATACGAGGAGGAGATTCCTGTCGAACTAACTAACTGACGACATCAACTAGGCTCTGTAGTACAAATGCATCTGCCATAGGACAAACGACCATGTCACTCGTTCTTAGTAATATTAACTCGTAATGCTTAAGCTGCAGACATATATTCCTAGCAAAAGTTATGTCGTATTTCAGTTCTGACTATGGAAGATTACATATCACGTGGTTCCAACCTTTGTCATAGGTGTCAAAGATTTAATCATTCATCAGTACACACCAGTGTGGAACTGTGTTGTGTAAAGTACGCTCAAAATCACCTATCTTCAGACTGTAAAAGACCCATTGACACTCCATCCTCGTGCATTAACTGTGGCGGAAGCCATTCCGCGCTATACAAAGGTTGCATTGTTTACCAGCAACTACGCTCGCGCCAGCATCACCAAGCAAACACGTTGGCGCAGAAGGAGCCAGCCCTGTGAAGATACAAACGTCTCGTCTCAGGGTGACATAACATTAGTCTCTGTGTACCAGCCTCCCCAGAGAAAACTTCTATCGATTGATCTCAATACTGTCTTGGGCGGCCCTACTGAACCCGTAATAGTAGCCAGTGATCTGAATTCTAAACACCCCGCGTCGCATTCAGAGATCACCTACCCTAACGGAAGTATATTGTTTACCTATTTACTGTACTGGTGATTCTTTCACCAAATCAACCAGCTTATTACTCCACAGATACTGCGTTCTTACCAGACGTTCTGGACGTCGTTCTGTATAAAAATGTGCCGACCTTTATAACTGTTGAATCTTTTAGTACCCTAAATTCTAATCAGAGCCCGTTATAAGTACCCATCAGAGGATGATAGATGATTAAGTCGCATCGGAATATTAACTGGGAACTATAAAAGCCACGACTTAAAACGATTGATGTTGTCCCTCATATACAGACTGCTGAAGAGCTGGAATTGCAAGTTGTATTATTTACCGAAATTTTGAACACAGCTGCTAACATCAGCACCTTGCCACTCTTCCATCGAACAATTACATCCTTCAATTTCCTTCTGAGTTTCTGCAGTTAAGAGAAACTAAAAACTAATGTTGATGATGTTAGGACAGCAACCAGCCACAAATTTACTTTCAGTTCCTTTATTCATAGGAAACCGTTACCGGTTTCGAATCGTTGTGATTCATCCTCAGACGGTTTACACGCATTCTTTATTACATTTGGTGTGTTTTTACATATTAATTGTCCTAAAATATAAATAAAAAATAATTATAAACACACCACACACAGATGGTTGCGTTACAGATTTTCGTTGCATGTGACTTACGTGAAAGGTCGGTTTCGAGTGTTTGTTTGCATAACATTTGTCCAACAGATGTAAATGCATTCCCACTGCATCCTCGTTGTTCCACACGTAAATAGTTCTCACTGTACACTTTAGATTTGTCGCTGAGATCATTTCAACCACGCACCACATGTTTTGATACATACAAAGAGCTTACAAACATATGAGTATCACAGATGCTATGATATATCGTAACATTTGACGATGATGTCCTATGTTTGAAAAGGATCATATATTCATGTACACAACTGTAATGCCTTTTACATTAGTACAGAGACATTGAAATTTTGAGCTGATATTGCTAAATTAATTATTAAGTTTTTTATATATATTTAGAACTGTATAGGTAAAATAATATATTATTTAATTACATTTGGCATCATGAGAATTATAGTAACATATAAATTTGCTACTTGATCTGCAGATAGGTGTATTAATATTATTTGCTTTGGAGGCTGGAAAGTAATTTTTGGAAATTTTTCAGGAAAGGGATGTTAGCTAACTCTATTTTTGTGTGTGTGTATTTCTAATTCTTCTAATATATTCATAGTGGCTCCTTTTTATGCTAGATGCAAAATTTTTAAGTTGTTCTCAATGTTTCCCACCGAATGGTTTTCTTCAGCAATATGGGCTGCAAATGCTGATTTGCTCAAGTTAGCAAGTCTTAGAGCATCAATATATTCTTTGTATCTCATTTCAAAACTTCTGCCTGTCTGTCCAATGTAGAATTTTGGGCATGTATCACTTTTGAGTTTGTATGTTCCTGATTTATGGTAGGGACTCTTGGAGGTATTTACATCATGGATTACTTTTTGTTGCAATTTATTATTTGTGGAAAAGCAGATTGTGATATTTTTCTTATTTTTAAATAAGTTTGCTATTTGGTATGAAAGTGGGCCTATGTGTGGGAGAGTAGCATATTTGGGTTTGGCTTCAGTGGCACACTGATTTGACTGTGAAGTGGATCTGTGGTTTTTGTCTGCATTTTGTTGTGGAGTTTTTCTATTATTGTGGGTTTATATCCATTATTATGAGCAACTGTTTTAATTATATTGATCTCATTTTGTTGGTCTGTGTCACTAATTGGTACTTTTTAATTCGGTGTAGCATCGTTCTGAAATATGCCATTTTTTGTTGACGGGGGTGGCAAGATGAGTTGCTAATACTGACATCTGTGGTGGTAGGTTTTCTGTAAATACTAAATTGATGTTTATTGTTACTATTGCAAATTTTCAGGTCAAGAAAGTTAATGCTTTTATTAGTTTCATGTTCAACTGTGAATTTAATATTTTTGTGCATTTTGCTTAGATCTACCACGGTCTCCATCATGTCATCATATGACAAAATTGCATGAACTAAAAACTTCATACTGAAATTCTGGCAAACGACGCTTAATCCAGCAGTAAAAACCGAATTAAACAGACTAATTAAGGAATTCAGCAAAAAAATGAGGTAACATGAAAACGACGCGTGGTGTTACAGACTTAAACTAACCAACCCAGGTTAAGATTGTGTCTGGAATGTTACCCGGAAAATAAGTCATAAACCGACTGTTATTACTGCCTACTGTGACTACTTCACCAAGAGAAAAGGTTTTGGCAAAAGAAACTGCATCTACTCCAAATTCTGCACCCTTCGATCCCTATAACATTGTTTCTGTTAACAGTACTGTCACCAATTACATCGATGATGAAAATGAGCGCATCGTTTTCACTAGTCTGTGGGAAATTCATGAAGTTCTGTCTCATCTAAAGTCACATAAATCTACATAGATGCTACGCAACGGTATCCTGTACCACTACTTGTCATTTCCAATAATTTGCCATAATCTCCTGGTATTGATGGGATAAGCAACATTATGTTACGAAACTTTTCTCCCAATGCCCGAGAAGCGTTGGTCATCATCATTAATTCAATGTGAAAACTAAGGCATCTTCCCAGCCAGTGGAAGCAGGCAAAGGTCATTGCTATATCCAAAACAACTAAGGATGATGTGTTATGGCGTAGAGTCAACGCCGGCACGTCAGTCGAGAACGACAGAGAAGAGACATCTGGGAGAGGAGGTCAGATAATCACACGCTGAGTAACCTCCCTCCAGGGAAACAACCAGACAGCAGAGGCCCCCATGGAAATGCCGTGTGGCTAGGGCCTCCCGTCGAGTAAACCGTCTGCCTAGTGCAAATCTTTCGAGTTGACGCCACTTCGGGGACTTGCGTGTCGTTGGGGATGAAATGATGATGATAAGGACAACACAACACCCAGTCCCTGAGCGGATAAAATCTCCGACCCAGCCGGGAATCGAAACCGGAGGCCCCTATGTGAAGAGGACATAAGCGCCGTGCCCGACTGATGGCAGCCCACTTCGATAGCAGCGTCAATGTTAGACACTTCGTTAGCAGACGCATCGTAGCCTATATCATTCGCACATTACGTAGCACAGACTTGTGTTTGACTATTCTGAAGAAGACTGATTATTTTGTATGTCGCCCTTTGCTTGCGGCACATCTATCAGAGTTAAGTATTGTAATGGTCAGATTGTAATAAAGCTCAGTAATACGAGGTGTTTGATTGTTTAGCGAACCGAGTATGCAGAATTCCTAGACACAACACCGTAGGTATCCCAAAAATTACAGGCCAATTTGTCTCTCATCACCCACTTAGAAAGTAATGGAGCGGGTCATATTTCTTCGCAAAGCATGCAATGACAAACCAGTTCTCCCAAATATGCGCTTTGGATTTCGTCCAAAAATTTCAGCTCCACTTCAGTTGCTGCGGCCAGTGGAAGCAATTATAGGTGGTTATAATGGTGTACAACCCACGGCAATTTTATACCTGAAAATTGCTCGAGCCTTCGATCGGATGTGGCAAAATACTGTAGAAGTTAATAAAATTTCAATTCCCACGTTACGACGTCGGATTAATTAGTTCGTATCTTACAGACCGTACTTTTATTGTATTCAGTGATGACACTGCCTCTGATGCCTACCCTATAAGGGCCGACGTGGCGCAAGACTACCTTTTTGGACTGACGCTGTTATATATATTTATCAGACATACCGAACTTGCGACCGACCAACTAGCTTCCTTCGCTAATGATACGGCGATATATTACACTGACAACAACGTTCCGAACGTTCATGACAAACTCCAGCGGGCTCTACAACTGCTTGAAAAACGGTTTGCAGCATGGCGGATCAAGATAAATCCATGCAAAAGTCAAGCCACGTTTTATACAATAAAAAGAAAGGGTTTACATACCCCGCTCTTGATATTCAGTGGAGGTATTCCTTTGACTGATTACGCCAAATATCTTGGAGTTCACCTCGATAAACGTCTTACCTTTGAGAAACATACAACCGAAGTCACGAACAAAGCACACAGTGTATTAGCTGCCTTGTATCCTTTAATAAACAGAAGGTCTTCTCCGAAGTGGAAAAACAGTATCCTACTTTATAAATCAGTAATACGACCAGTCATGTTGTATGCCTGCACCAAAAGGGGGCATGTCGCGTCTACACATCTCCACATACTTCAGGTTGCTTAAAACAAGACATTGTGCATCATATTAAATGATCTATGGTTCGTTAGAAATATCACGATTCACAATGACTTACAAATAAAAATGTTTCAGAGGATATCCGATTCATATCATGAAGCTTTTATGCCAAACTTCTTCCCTCCACCAACACACTAATTCGTCAATTATCCACGTATGATATCAATGACCAGCACAAACATAAACGCCCTAAACTGATGCTGTTACCGCGTCGGTAATCCAAAATGAGGCTGACATCCAACATGTAATGTCCTACCCATTGTGCTCACATATTTATGTATGTGTCGATCACACATCATCGTAAATAATGTTTTGTAATACTGTAAATTGTATTGTTTTAATTGTAATATTGTGCATTATAAATTATGTTTTGTTCTTTTACTTCTCAATGTACCGTACGTTGTCCAATAGTTATGTATAAGGTTATTTGTGAGTCTTCCATTATTTATAGTTACTAATACCCCAGTCCCTTAATGCAAAACTGGAGTACATGTTCTATACTCAATTGTATTTTGTCGTGATGGGGAGTTTTTATTGCCTCTATGGGAAATATTTTGCCCCATTACTGTCATGTCCTGCTATATATACGAGATATTATGTGGTTGGGAGTAAGGATCCTTGGGTCAGAACCCTATAAAATACAAAAAAAAAGATATTTCCCTATCTTTACGCCCCCTCCGCAGTAAAAGCCATAATTAAAATCAGCTGGCATACTTTCCCACATTTAGGAGAATCATTCAACGAATTAGCTAAAGCTCTCAAATCTCGCAACATGACAGTTATTGAACGGAAAGAACAAAACAGATTTATTATATAATAGTGGTGTTAATAAAATCACCTGCATTGTTTATAAAATCAGTCAAACAGACAAGGGTATTGCTGCTAGATTGGCTGAGCATGAATGTAGTTGAATATCACAAGAGGTAAACAAGCATTTAGCTCGAAACTCCCACCTGGTTCTAAACGATCAATTAGAGCTGAGCTCGCCCCCATTTTTAAACTTCACATGAAGACACATAAAGCCACACACTCATAGACCTCACTCCCAATGACCACATTAATCTTCACATCATTAATCACAGTTAGTTACAGTATGTGAGATAGCTCCGTACAGTAATGCAAAACAGTCCTCCAAAATAGTGCATTCAATTAATGAGTTAACAATTCAAATTATTAGGGAAAGCTTGCAACAGTTAGAGTGGGATAAGGTGTACAGGGTACATGATGCTAATTTAAAATTTAACCTATTTCATGATACCTTTGTGAGTATATTTGAAAACATTTTCCCTAAGAAAACATTGAAATATAATTGTAAGGAACCGTGTAAAAAGCCATGGCTTACTAAAGGGATAAAACAGAAAAGGGAAATGTATCTTATAGGTAGGAGGAGTAATGATCCCGAAACAGTGAAACATTATAAAAACTACTGCACTGTATTAAGAAAAGTTATTAAAAAGTCCAGAAGTACGTGCATTATGTCTGAGATTAGCACATCTGATAATAAAATTAAAACAATATGGAATATTACTAAAAGGGAAACAGGGTAACTGAGAGAACAGGAAGACTGTATTTCTATCAAACACAATGAAAAGTTTGTTAACAAGAAGTCAGAAGTAGAAAACATTTTTAATAATCATTTTTAAGTGTCATAGAGAAAAGGGGATCCAGCTATTCATTAAAAAATGCAGGGCAGTATATGGAAGAGGCAATACCTACGCAATTTGATAAAATTGAAATTCAACGCACCTCTCCTACTGAAATTAGGAAAATAATAAATTCACTCAAAAGTAAAAGCTCACATGGAATTGATGGAATTTTCAACAGAGTACTAAAAGCTTGTTCCCAACAAATAAGTAGGATTCTCAGCCACATATGTAGTAGCTCACTGAAACAAGGCATTTTTCCACATAGACTGAAATATGCTATTGTTAAAGCATTGTATAAAAAAAGGGAATAGATCTCATGCTAACAACTGTCGCCCAATCTCACTTCTGACAGCTTTATCCAAAATTCTTGAAAAGGTAATGTATTCAAGAGTAACAACACATATTTGTAAAAATGAAGTACTAACAAAATGTCAATTTGGTTTTCAGAAAGGCCTTTCAACAGAAAATGCTATATATGCTTTCACTGATCAAATATTAAATGCATTGAATAACTGAACATCACCCATTGGGATATTTTGTGATCTCTTAAAATTTTTTGACTGTGTGAATCATAAAATTCTTCTAGATAAGGTTAAGTATTGTGGAATGAGTGGGACAGTGCACAAATAGTTTAATTCATACTTAACTGGAAGAATGCATAAGGCTAAAATTAAATGGTACAGATAGTCACCAAAAACCAGCAGATTCCTGTAACTGGGGAGGTATCAAGAATGGTGTCCCACAAGGTTTAGTCTTGGGTCCCTTATTGTTGTTAATATATATATCACTTGCCACTCTATGTTCATGAAGATGCGAAGCTAGTTCTTTTCGCTGATGATACAAGTATAGTAAGCACACCCAACAAACAAGAATCAGCTGAGGAAATTGCAAATAATGTCTTTCAGAAAATTACTAAGTGGTTTTCAGCAAATGGACTCTTACTAAATTTTGAGAAAACACAGTTTATACAGTTATGTACAGTAAATGGCATAACACTATTGATAAATATAGACTATGAACAGAAATCTGTTGCTGAGGCAGAATACTCAAATTTTCTGGGAGTGTGCGTTGATGAGAAACTGAATTGGAAGAAACGCATCGATGATCTGCTGAAATAGTTAGGTTCAGCTACTTATGCTATTAGGGTTATTGCTAATTTTGGTGTCAAACATATCAGAAAATTAGCCTATTATGCCTATTTTCATTCACTGCTTTCATATGGCATCATATTTTGGGGCAATTCGTCATTAAGAGAGAAAGTATTCATTGCACAAAAGCGTGTAACCAGAGTAATAGCTGGAACCCACTCAAGATCACCTTGCAGACATTTATTTAAGCAACTTGGGATTTTCACAGTACCTTCGCAATACATATATTCACATATGAAATTTGTTATTAATAACCCACGCCAATTCAAAAGTAACAGCGAAGTGTATAGCAAACAACACTAGAAGAAAGGATGATCTTCACTATTCTGGATTAAATCTCACTTTCGCACAGAAAGTGATGAATTATGCTGCCACAAAAATCTTTGGTCATTTGCCAAATAGTATTAAAAGTCTGACAGATAGCCAACCAACATTTAAAAGCAAATTAAAAGAATTTCTAAATGACAACTCCTTCTACTCAATAAATGAATTCTTAGATATCATGTAGTAACCATAAAAAAATTAATTATTTTGTGTAAAGAAAACTTATGTTAAAGTGAGACATTCCTCATCATTACGCAATGTAGTATTCACGATCGATGGAACAAGAATTAATGTACGTATGTATGTATGTCCCCCCATGAACCATGGACCTTGCCGTTGGTGGGGAGGCTTGCGTGCCTCAGCGATACAGATGGCCGTACCGTAGGTGCAACCACAACGGAGGGGTATCTGTTGAGAGGCCAGACAAACATGTGGTTCCTGAAGAGCGGCAGCAGCCTTTTCAGTAGTTGCAGGGGCAACAGTCTGGATGATTGACTGATCTGGCCTTGTAACATTAACCAAAACGGCCTTGCTGTGCTGGTACTGCGAACGGCTGAAAGCAAGGGGAAACTACAGCCGTAAATTTTCCCGAGGACATGCAGCTTTACTGTATGATTAAATGATGATGGTGTCCTCTTGGGTAAAATATTCCGGAGGTAAAATAGTCCCCCATTCGGATCTCCGGGCGGGGACTACTCAAGAGGACGTCGTTATCAGGAGAAAGAAAACTGGCGTTCTACGGATCGGAGCGTGGAATGTCAGATCCCTTAATCGGGCAGATAGGTTACAAAATTTGAAAAGGGAAATGGATAGTTTAAGTTAGATATAGTGGGAATTAGTGAAGTTCGGTGGCAGGAGGAACAAGACTTTTGGTCAGGTAATTACAGGGTTATAAATACAAAATCAAATAGTGGTAATGCAGGATTAGGTTTAATAATGAATAACAAAATAGGAGTGCGGGTTAGCCACTACAAACAGCATAGTGAACGCATTATTGTGGCCAAGATAGACACGAAGCCCACGCCTATTACAGTAGTACAAGTTTATATGCCAACTAGCTCTGCAGATGATGAAGAAATTGATGAAATGTATGACGAGATAAAAGAAATTATTCAGGTAGTGAAGGGAGACGAAAATTTAATAGTCATGGGTGACTGGAATTCGTCAGTAGGAAAAGGGAGAGAAGGAAACATAGTAGGTGAATATGGATTGGGGGGAAGAAATGAAAGAGGAAGCCTCCTTGTAGAATTTTGCACAGAGCATAACTTAATCATAGCTAACACTTGGTTCAAGAATCATAAAAGAAGGTTGTATACCTGGAAGAATCCTGGAGATACTAAAAGGTATCAGATAGATTATATAATGGTAAGACAGAGATTTAGGAACCAGGTTTTAAATTGTAAGACATTTCCAGGGGCAGATGTGGATTCTGACCACAATCTATTGGTTATGAACTGCAGATTGAAACTGAAGAAACTGCAAAAAGGTGGGACTTTAAGGAGATGGGACCTGGATAAACTGAAAAAAACCAGAGGTTGTAGAAAGTTTCAGGAAGAGCATAAGGGAACAACTGACAGGAATGGGGGAAAGAAATACAGTAGAAGAAGAATGGGTAGCTCTGAGGGATGAAGTAGTGAAGGCAGCAGATGATCATGTAGGTAAAAAGACGAGGGCTAATAGAAATCCTTGGGTAACAGAAGAAATATTGAATATAATTGATGAAAGGAGAAAATATAAAAATGCAGTAAATGAAGCAGGCAAAAAGGAATTCAAACGTCTCAAAAATGAGATCGACAGGAAGTGCAAAATGGCTAAGCAGGGATGGCTAGAGGACAAATGTAAGGATGTAGAGGCTTGTCTCACTAGGGGTAAGATAGATACTGCCTACAGGAAAATTAAAGAGGCCTTTGGAGAGAAGAGAACCACTTGTATGAATATCAAGAGCTCAGATGGAAACCCAGTTCTAAGCAAAGAAGGGAAGACAGAAAGGTGGAAGGAGTATATAGAGGGTTTATACAAAGGCGATGTACTTGAGGACAATATTATGGAAATGGAAGAGGATGTAGATGAAGATGAAATGGGAGATAAGATACTGCGTGAAGAGTTTGACAGAGCACTGAAAGACCTGAGTCGAAACAAGGCCCCGGGAGTAGACAACATTCCATTAGAACTACTGATGGCCTTGGGAGAACCAGTCATGACAAAACTCTACCATCTGGTGAGCAAGATGTATGAGACAGGCGAAATACCCACAGACTTCAAGAAGAATGTAATAATTCCAATCCCAAAGGAAGCAGGTGTTGACAGATGTGAAAATTACCGAACAATCAGTTTAATAAGTCACAGCTGCAAAATACTAACACGAATTCTTTACAGACGAATGGAAAAACTGGTAGAAGCGGACCTCGGGGAAGATCAGTTTGGATTCCGTAGAAATGTTGGAACACGTGAGGCAATACTAACCTTACGACTTATCTTAGAAGAAAGATTAAGAAAAGGCAAACCTACGTTTCTAGCATTTGTAGACTTAGAGAAAGCTTTTGACAACGTTAACTGGAATACTCTCTTTCAAATTTTGAAGGTGGCAGGGGTAAAATACAGGGAGCGAAAGGCTATTTACAATTTGTACAGAAACCAGATGGCAGTTATAAGAGTCGAGGGGCATGAAAGGGAAGCAGTGGTTGGGAAAGGAGTGAGACAGGGTTGTAGCCTCTCCCCGATGTTATTCAACCTGTATATTGAGCAAGCAGTAAAGGAAACAAAAGAAAAATTCGGAGTAGGTATTAAAGTCCATGGAGAAGAAGTAAAAACTTTGAGGTTCGCTGATGACATTGTAATTCTGTCAGAGACAGCAAAGGACTTGGAAGAGCAGTTTGGAAGAGCAGTTGAACGGAATGGACAGTGTCTTGAAAGGGGGATATAAGATGAACATCAACAAAAGCAAAACGAGGATAATGGAATGTAGTCAAATTAAATCGGGTGATGCTGAGGGGATTAGATTAGGAAATGAGACACTTAAAGTAGTAAAGGAGTTTTGCTATTTAGGGAGTAAAATAACTGATGATGGTCGAAGTAGAGAGGATATAAAATGTAGACTGGCAATGGCAAGGAAATCGTTTCTGAAGAAGAGAAATTTGTTAACATCGCGTATAGATTTAAGTGCCAGGAAGTCGTTTCTGAAAGTATTTGTATGGAGTGTAGCCATGTATGGAAGTGAAACATGGACGATAACCAGTTTGGACAAGAATAGAATAGAAGCTTTCGAAATGTGGTGCTACAGAAGAATGCTGAAGATAAAGTGGGTAGATCACGTAACTAATGAGGAGGTATTGAATAGGATTGGGGAGAAGAGAAGTTTGTGGCACAACTTGACTAGAAGAAGGGATCAGTTGGTAGGACATGTTTTGAAGCATCAAGGGATCACAAATTTAGCATTGGAGGGCAGCGTGGAGGGTAAACATCGTAGAGGGAGACCAAGAGATGAATACACTAAGCAGATTCAGAAGAATGTAGGTTGCAGTAGGTACTGGGAGATGAAGAAGCTTGCACAGGATAGAGTAGCATGGAGAGCTGCATCAAACCAGTCTCAGGACTGAAGACCACAACAACAACAACAATGTATGTATGTATGGTCACCCCTCAGAAGTTCAAAGAATTAGCATCAGCTGTCGGGATTGATTACTCAAAGCAAAATGAGAATATCAATACGGGTCTTATAGACATACACACAGAATTTGAATTATCAGGCAATTTCCCAACAGAAAGAGTGGTGTAGTCATTATCGCTGCATCACTGTCTTACTAATTACTCATCTCACTCGGGAATCGTCCAGCAAACAGTGTAAACGTGGTGGTACTGCTTCACACCAGAGGCACTCCACGATAGCACTTCAAAATGTGAGCATTATCGTGGATATGCAGGGCTTTTACGACAAGAGTGGACAATTTGTGTTCAAAGATGTTGCATTTCTTGCATCACTGGACGATTACTGACAACGTTCTCAACAATCGTCGCTTCACCCAAACGGTTTATAACAGTGCATAGTGCCAAGACTCGTCGGACACAGGCACGGTTAACACACAATCACCGCTGACAGTGATGATGGTGAAATGCAGTATGAAGAAATGGTGACATTGCTCCATGTGTACAATTATGAAGACAAGATCGTTTATGTCAATGGCTCTGAAAAAGTTTTGTGATTTCGTGATATTTTGAAAAGTGCATCAATAATGACGCTTGAACATTAAAAATGTCCAGGTATTCGGAGACTGAGGAAGCAGTATGGACACATAAGTGATTACATTTGTGCTTCAACAAATTTAGAAATACTTGTAAGTTGGATTACCAGTAAATGTGAACTGATACAGGTACAGAAGCACTTGCGACGTTACGGGATTTCCGGCGATGTGGACGCACACTTTTTGTGGGACGAACACAGTCACTGTTAGATAAAGTGGCACTGGATGGGGTGGAATTAACGACATGAATGTCCATGGGCGAAGGTCCACGAGCCTGATTGTCCTTGGTTCGATTCCGGCGCGAAGCAAAGGGCCTGGAATGGTTTCGATTGTCTGATCTGAGCTTTTTCTGGCAAACACTTTGAACATGTCCTTTCTTATGACAGTAAAAGCAAATAGCTTGGCGTGACGGGCAATTGTCACGCGAATGTCTAGTTGCACACCGCGGGCATGATTTTAGAACTGCATTGGCATGCTTACGCAGCTGGACTCGTGTTTGCGAGCTAGGCTGCAGCTGCGCTGACGTGCGCGAGGGCCGTTTAGCGTCCCGTGCTGCGCGCCCGGCGGGCCGGTCAATGCGACTCACTGCTGGCGAAGTTTCAAATGATTCCCGAGCAAAGTCAAGTGTGTCTTGCCTATCCAATATGTCTATCACTTGTTGAAGGGAGGGATTTACTAGTTTCAAAATCTGTTCCCGTATGCGAACATCAGAAACGTTCTGTGCTATTGCATCACGCACCATAGTATCTGAATACGGAAGTCCACATTCACATGCAAAATCACAATCCCTAGTAAGTCCTTGCAATGTTGCAACCCACTCCCGATTAGTCTGACCGGCCGTACGTGTGGTACGAAAGAACGTATACCTTTTTGCAACGACATTAACTGTTTCTTTGAAATAGGCATCTAAAGCAGACAAAATTTCTTCGTAGGACAGAGTCGCTACGTCACGTCGGGGAAACAATTTCACTATCACACGGTAGGTGGACACACCGACACAAGAAAGCAAAAATGGCTGCCGCTCATTACCTTGAATTCTGTAGGCGGCTAGATGGAATCCAAACTGGCGTGACCATTCTGGCCACGTTTCTTGCGTTGAATCAAAATTACGGAAGGATGGTGCAACGGCGTGTTGTGGCTGCGGTAGCGATGAAGCGGCGGCGGCCGCATCGTGTTGCAGCGCACGTTGACCCTGGACGAGCTGTCCAAGGGCATCCAATAACGCCTGCGTCTGCTGATTCTGCAAGCGATAAAATTCGGACAGTACATCTGGCGAAGCCATGACACAAGTGATGTAAGCAAAGCAAGAAGAACGAAGACCGTTTTTATGCTCGTCGCCAAAATTGTAGTGTCGGCAGACTTGCCAACACTACGCACACTAATTGAAAGAGGCGGCCAAGATGCACGCGCTAACTCACGAAGGATGGAGTGAGGTCTGAAACAGGAGACTTAATGAATGTGATAAAGAAAATACGTATCTTTGGAATATACTTAACTTTTAATACATCCTTGTATACATCGTTCTTGATGAGACATCTGGAGATTCTGGCGATACAAGTGACTCTTTATATACAAGCTATTTAAGGCTAATGGCGCCATGCTAAGTCGCAGCCATTAACTTAGCTGAAGGCTATTCTAACTGTCTCTCGGCAAATGAGAGCAAAGGCTTCGTCCGTATAGTCGCTAGCAACGTCGTCGTACAACTGGGGCCGAGTTCTCGTACGTCTCTCGAGACCTGCCGTGTGGTGGCGCTTGGTCTGCGATCACACAGCGGCGACATGCGGGTCCGACATGTACTAATGGACCGCGGCCGATTTAAGCTACCACCTAGCAAGTGTGGTGTCTGGCAGTGACACCACAAAATGATTTTGTCCTTTTTGAAAACTGTATTTTGTTTATTTATTCAGATCCATCTATTCCTCTTCCTCTTACAGGTTTCAGGTAACTATTTAATATATGCTGCCTCTGTGGTTCACTGAGTACTGGAGTTATAATCCTTGAATCCTCCTCAGTATGTTTCTGGAAGCACCACTGTCCATAGCCACCTGCATCCAGGGACCCACAGGAATGTCTCTGTATACAATAAGTTTTCAGTTATTTAACGTGTGAACTAAGGAACACACCTGTACTGGAAAATTGACGTTCTTCCTAGCCATCACTGCGTCGGCTATGCCACATGTGGCTGCAGTCAGTGTTGGCGCTGAGCCGCCACTGCCAGCTGGCACAGGGCAGCAGCAGCAGTGGGCTCATCTGCAATGGCTCCGACAGTATTGCGGTCATGTGCAAAGTACTCTGAAACATCTCGGCTGGGCAAGACTCAACAAAGACAGTGATATCACACTTGCATATGTGGGAGCCTGCAGATAGCTCCCCTGTGGGTCTAGCATGCAAGCTAGGCATTCCAAAGGATGGTGGTTGGATATGTGCCAACTCATGTGAAAGTAAGTATCAGTTTCTCTCTCTCTCTTTCCCCTTCTCTCCTTCCCTACATGTGTGAATAGTAATGCAGTTATCTAACGTAATGATTTTTAGTTTCTGCCTATTGTAGAATTGTTCAATGAGCTGAAAGCCAGGGCAAGAAGGAGTGTATCCGCTGCAGCAACCAAGCACAATAACAATTGACTTGAGACTGCTGCAGTCTCCCCATATCATTAGTGATGATGATGTGCAGGAGATTCTCAAAGTAGCTGATCCAACACCATTCCCTACAGTGAGCTCATGGTGGATGGCGCCAGTGTTTGAAGAGTGTATATGTGAGTAGTAGTTCTTTCCCTTCTTCTTCTAACAATACTAACACACACACAATTTCATGCTGCATTACTAACGTCATGTGTTCTTCTCTCCTTGTAGCTGCACTCGATAATGATTATGAATCCCAGGAGAATGTGTTGACACAACCTATGAGCCCACCCTCCAACATTAGTTTATGGAGCATGATACAGGTCATATAGAAGTGATGAGTAGTGTTTCTTCTTCTTCTTCCTCTTATTCTTCTTCGTCTGCTCACTCTTCTAACAATACTACCATGAAGCACATACAATTGCATGGCTGGATTACTAATGAAAGGTATTCATATTTGTTTCTAGACGCACTCAATGTGCAGGTCCACTGGACCGACTATTGCTGGAGATAGCAGCCAACGGGATACCATTGACTTATTCTGACACGATGAATATTGAACATTAGTAGAAATGCTATAGACACCCACACATCTCTTCACTTTCTTAAGATCATGCATGATGCTTCGTATTGTCCCTCCTCCTGTCTGTGCAGGTGATACAGGGCAGATACTGGGTGTCGGCCTTGCTCCTCTATCAGCAGCAGCAGCAGCTCCATTGACAGTGGTGAACTCACAGACAGACATACAGCAGCAGCCCAGTTCATCATCTGTGCCTATGTTTCAGCAGACCACTGTGCCATACATGATGATAATGCAGCTTGGTCCACCTCCAGTGATGATGGAGCCCTCTCCATAGCCGTCGATTATGATGATGTGGCCGGTGCATGGATGATGTACCCCAGCTGACCATGCACCAGCCCGATCAGTGGAAATACCTGCAGCCAGCCACGCTTCAGCAGCTGGGTCTAGGGAAGTACCCCCCAGTTGGCTGTGCAGCAGCAGCCTGGTCAGTGAAGGTACTGACAGCGAGCCATACAGCAAGTCAGTCTGCCGCTGCTGACATACCTGCAGTCTACCATGCTTCATCAGATGGGCCCATCATCATTTGCCATGATTGACCCATGGATGACCAAAAAGTAGCAGCAGAAGCCAGGTCCATTGATATCTGTGGTGCAATCCAAGCCATTGACATACCACACTTAGGATTATTTCTGCATCTATTTACAAGATTTATAGTGACATTACTCATTAATATTGCGAGAGTTAGAGCCTTTTTATACTGCCTGGGAGCCCTGGTGGATCTTGTCTGTAGTCACTGTTCTTGCATGACTGAATTTATGAATCTGATAGCATCGTCAGAAATTAATAATATTGCCCAGTTTATTTTTACGAACGTCATGTTGTGGTAGGTTAATCGCGATGCATTGGCTTTCTCCTATTAAAACCACACACACACACACACACACACACAAATACATATGTGTGTCTGTGTGTCTGTGTGTGTGTGTCTGTGTGTGTGATGTCTCTCATATTAATTTACAGATAAGTTCTTATAGCAATAGTTTCCCAGAACTCCTGAAGAAAGAAGTTGGCTGTGGATATTGTATCAGAGACACAGTCCCTTTGACTGTTCAGAGATGTCACTAAACCCTCCCAAAGATGTACACATCCATGTATGAGCAGCGCCTGTTATTCAGAGGGATCTGACAGCCGATCAGTTCCAGTCGTTCTACCAGGAAGGAGGTACATGGCTCGGGTTGTCTGTAGTTCAGCAATACATAGACGATCAATACCGCGGTTCGATCGTGTCCGCATTCTTACTTTGTGCCAGGAAGGGCTCTCAACAAGGGAAGTGTCCAGGCGTCTAGGAATGAACCAAAGTAATGTTGTTTGGACATGGAGGAGGTACAGAGAGACAGGAACTGTTGATGACATGCCTCGCTCAGGCCGCCCAAGGGCTACTGCTGCAGTGGATGACTGCTACCTACGGATTATGGCTCGACTCGGGATTGGCATCACGTTCTCTTCACCGATGAGTGTCGCATACGTCTTCAACCAGACAATCGTTGGAGACGTGTTTGGAGGCAACCCAGTCAGGCTGAACACCTTAGCCTCACTATCCAGCGAGTGCAGCAAGGTGTAGTTTGCCTAATGTTTTGGGGTGGCATTATGTGGGGCAGACTTACTCCGCTGGTGGTCCTGGAAGGCACCGTAATGGCCGTACGATACGTGAATGCCATCCTTCGAGCAATAGTGCAACCATATCGGCAGTATATTGACGAGGCATTCGTCTTCATAGACGAGAATTCGCGCCCCCATCGTGCATATCTTGTGAACTTGTGGATAGTATGCCACTACGAATACAGGCATGCATCAGTGCAAGAGGACGTGCTCCTGGGCATTAGAGGTACTGGTGTGTACAGCAATCTGAACCAACACCTCTGAAGGTCTCGCTGTATGGTCGTACAACATGCAATGTGTGGTTTTCATGGGCAACGAAACGGGAAGATGTGATATGTTGATCTCTATTCCAATTTTCTGTACAGGTTCCGAAATTCTCGGAACCGCGGTGACACAAAACTTTTTTTGATGTGTGTATATTAATAATATTGCAGGACTTATGATTTTTAAATAACATAGCTATAATTATTTGTCTTCATTCCACCTAGGAGTGCTGTCTGGCTGAAAATGGGGTCGCCCATGCACAGGCACAAATTTTAAGAGCGTGATGATTGGAGAGAAGGGGTAGTTTGTTCTGGTTGGTACAGAGAGAAAGAGTAAAGGGGACAGGCATGATTAACCCTTAAACTGTTTGCAATGCTTATCTGTGAAAGCGTCAGTGAGTTGTGACTGGTTTGTTGTGGTAGGATGGCAATTTTTGTTGTAGTGCCTTTTGCACCAGCCACCTGGTAGGTTGTGTCAGAGACAATTACATATACATATTGTTCAAATAATGCAGATGTCTCTACTGTGCCTTAGGAGGTGGTCTGGCATGATGTTAGGGACATATGTGGGGCTCTCTCATTCTCATCCAAGGATTCAGTGATGGTTGCAGCAGCTCAAGGAGTTCTATACCCTACCAACATCTCACATGACTTGTTTGACTTGCATTACCCAGCGAATGCAGCAGGGAGAGTTCTTCACAATCTAGGTGTGTATTTCTAGCAGTCTTTGATATTTCCACCAATGTGTTGGGATCTGTTTGCCATTATGAATACAGGTGGGAGATCCCTCAGCCAGAATCGATATAGCAGCTGTGCCTTTTGTGCCAGCCACCAGGCTGGAGAAGATTACACCTATAATTATACATCTTCTCAGTCACTGTTAGTGCAGCGTTCATGGCTATATCGCACAAAATGGAGTTTGTGGCGTGTGCTGTCCTGCAGGGGACATGCATTTTCACTGGGGTGGTTGCAGTTACTGGTTGGCTCTACCTCTAGATGTGTATCTTTTTTAGTTCCATGTTGTACATGTGGTATATTTCTTTGGAAGGATCAGAATTTTACTATGATGTCACAGAGTCTAGTAATGTGGTGATGATAGCTCAGCCAAGGTATTTCTTATACATACATTGTCTTTGGTTGGATACTGGTATTTGTATAATTTACTATGACATCATTAATACGATGTGATGTCATTATTTTCACCTACATGGTCGTTTCTAACACGTATTGTTGTGGCGTAACAAGCTAGTCACGCCACACTGAGGAGGAAGCCGAAAGGCACGCGTACACACACGCCGACTGGCGTCAAGTCTGGAACGGTATAAGTTATGACTGCTATAAAGAAAATACGTAGCTTTGGAATATACTTAACGTTTAATGCTTCCTTTGGTACATCTCTCTTGACTATACAAATGAGACTCGTAAGATACATGCACTGATACAATTGGCGCCTTGCTAAGTCGTAGCCATTAACTTAGCTGAAGGCTATTCTAACTGTCTCTCGGCAAATGAGAGCAAAGGCTTCGTCAGTATAGTCGCTAGCAACGTCGTCGTACAACTGGGGCGAGTTCTCGTACGTCTCTCGAGACCTGCCGTGTGGTGGCGCTCGGTCTGCGATCACACAGTGGCGACACGCGGGTCCGACATGTACTAATGGACCGCGGCCGATTTAAGCTACCACCTAGCAAGTGTGGTGTCTGGCAGTGACACCGCAAAATGATTTTGTCCTTTTTGAAAACTGTATTTTGTTTATTTATTCAGATCCATCTATTCCTCTTCCTCTTACAGGTTTCAGGTAACTATTTAATATATGCTGCCTCTGTGGTTCACTGAGTACTGGAGTTATAATCCTTGAATCCTCCTCAGTATGTTTCTGGAAGCACCACTGTCCATAGCCACCTGCATCCAGGGACCCACAGGAATGTCTCTGTATACAATACGTTTTCAGTTATTTAACGTGTGAACTAAGGAACACACCTGTACTGGAAAATTGACGTTCTTCCTAGCCATCACTGCGTCGGCTATGCCACATGTGGCCGCAGTCAGTGTTGGCGCTGAGCCGCCACTGCCAGCTGGCACAGGGCAGCAGCAGCAGTGGGCTCATCTGCAATGGCTCCGACGGTATTGTGGTCATGTGGAAAGTACTCTGAAACATCTCGGCTGGGCAAGACTCAACAAAGACAGTGATATCACACTTGCATATGTGGGAGCCTGCAGATAGCTCCCCTGTGGGTCTAGCATGCAAGCTAGGCATTCCAAAGGATGGTGGTTGGATATGTGCCAACTCATGTGAAAGTAAGTATCAGTTTCTCTCTCTCTCTTTCCCCTTCTCTCCTTCCCTACATGTGTGAATAGTAATGCAGTTATCTAACGTAATGATTTTTAGTTTCTGCCTATTGTAGAATTGTTCAATGAGCTGAAAGCCAGGGCAAGAAGGAGTGTATCCGCTGCAGCAACCAAGCACAATAACAATTGACTTGAGACTGCTGCAGTCTCCCCATATCATTAGTGATGATGATGTGCAGGAGATTCTCAAAGTAGCTGATCCAACACCATTCCCTACAGTGAGCTCATGGTGGATGGCGCCAGTGTTTGAAGAGTGTATATGTGAGTAGTAGTTCTTTCCCTTCTTCTTCTAACAATACTAACACACACACAATTTCATGCTGCATTACTAACGTCATGTGTTCTTCTCTCCTTGTAGCTGCACTCGATAATGATTATGAATCCCAGGAGAATGTGTTGACACAACCTATGAGCCCACCCTCCAACATTAGTTTATGGAGCATGATACAGGTCATATAGAAGTGATGAGTAGTGTTTCTTCTTCTTCTTCCTCTTATTCTTCTTCGTCTGCTCACTCTTCTAACAATACTACCATGAAGCACATACAATTGCATGGCTGGATTACTAATGAAAGGTATTCATATTTGTTTCTAGACGCACTCAATGTGCAGGTCCACTGGACCGACTATTGCTGGAGATAGCAGCCAACGGGATACCATTGACTTATTCTGACACGATGAATATTGAACATTAGTAGAAATGCTATAGACACCCACACATCTCTTCACTTTCTTAAGATCATGCATGATGCTTCGTATTGTCCCTCCTCCTGTCTGTGTAGGTGATACAGGGCAGATACTGGGTGTCGGCCTTGCTCCTCTATCAGCAGCAGCAGCAGCTCCATTGACAGTGGTGAACTCACAGACAGACATACAGCAGCAGCCCAGTTCATCATCTGTGCCTATGTTTCAGCAGACCACTGTGCCATACATGATGATAATGCAGCTTGGTCCACCTCCAGTGATGATGGAGCCCTCTCCATAGCCGTCGATTATGATGATGTGGCCGGTGCATGGATGATGTACCCCAGCTGACCATGCACCAGCCCGATCAGTGGAAATACCTGCAGCCAGCCACGCTTCAGCAGCTGGGTCTAGGGAAGTACCCCCCAGTTGGCTGTGCAGCAGCAGCCTGGTCAGTGAAGGTACTGACAGCGAGCCATGCAGCAAGTCAGTCTGCCGCTGCTGACATACCTGCAGTCTACCATGCTTCATCGGATGGGCCCATCATCATTTGCCATGATTGACCCATGGATGACCAAAAAGTAGCAGCAGAAGCCAGGTCCATTGATATCTGTGGTGCAATCCAAGCCATTGACATACCACACTTAGGATTATTTCTGCATCTATTTACAAGATTTATAGTGACATTACTCATTAATATTGCGAGAGTTAGAGCCTTTTTATACTGCCTGGGAGCCCTGGTGGATCTTGTCTGTAGTCACTGTTCTTGCATGACTGAATTTATGAATCTGATAGCATCGTCAGAAATTAATAATATTGCCCAGTTTATTTTTACGAACGTCATGTTGTGGTAGGTTAATCGCGATGCATTGGCTTTCTCCTATTAAAACCACACACACACACACACACACACAAATACATATGTGTGTCTGTGTGTCTGTGTGTGTGTGTCTGTGTGTGTGATGTCTCTCATATTAATTTACAGATAAGTTCTTATAGCAATAGTTTCCCAGAACTCCTGAAGAAAGAAGTTGGCTGTGGATATTGTATCAGAGACACAGTCCCTTTGACTGTTCAGAGATGTCACTAAACCCTCCCAAAGATGTACACATCCATGTATGAGCAGCGCCTGTTATTCAGAGGGATCTGACAGCCGATCAGTTCCAGTCGTTCTACCAGGAAGGAGGTACATGGCTCGGGTTGTCTGTAGTTCAGCAATACATAGACGATCAATACCGCGGTTCGATCGTGTCCGCATTCTTACTTTGTGCCAGGAAGGGCTCTCAACAAGGGAAGTGTCCAGGCGTCTAGGAATGAACCAAAGTAATGTTGTTTGGACATGGAGGAGGTACAGAGAGACAGGAACTGTTGATGACATGCCTCGCTCAGGCCGCCCAAGGGCTACTGCTGCAGTGGATGACTGCTACCTACGGATTATGGCTCGACTCGGGATTGGCATCACGTTCTCTTCACCGATGAGTGTCGCATACGTCTTCAACCAGACAATCGTTGGAGACGTGTTTGGAGGCAACCCAGTCAGGCTGAACACCTTAGCCTCACTATCCAGCGAGTGCAGCAAGGTGTAGTTTGCCTAATGTTTTGGGGTGGCATTATGTGGGGCAGACTTACTCCGCTGGTGGTCCTGGAAGGCACCGTAATGGCCGTACGATACGTGAATGCCATCCTTCGAGCAATAGTGCAACCATATCGGCAGTATATTGACGAGGCATTCGTCTTCATAGACGAGAATTCGCGCCCCCATCGTGCATATCTTGTGAACTTGTGGATAGTATGCCACTACGAATACAGGCATGCATCAGTGCAAGAGGACGTGCTCCTGGGCATTAGAGGTACTGGTGTGTACAGCAATCTGAACCAACACCTCTGAAGGTCTCGCTGTATGGTCGTACAACATGCAATGTGTGGTTTTCATGGGCAACGAAACGGGAAGATGTGATATGTTGATCTCTATTCCAATTTTCTGTACAGGTTCCGAAATTCTCGGAACCGCGGTGACACAAAACTTTTTTTGATGTGTGTATATTAATAATATTGCAGGACTTATGATTTTTAAATAACATAGCTATAATTATTTGTCTTCATTCCACCTAGGAGTGCTGTCTGGCTGAAAATGGGGTCGCCCATGCACAGGCACAAATTTTAAGAGCGTGATGATTGGAGAGAAGGGGTAGTTTGTTCTGGTTGGTACAGAGAGAAAGAGTAAAGGGGACAGGCATGATTAACCCTTAAACTGTTTGCAATGCTTATCTGTGAAAGCGTCAGTGAGTTGTGACTGGTTTGTTGTGGTAGGATGGCAATTTTTGTTGTAGTGCCTTTTGCACCAGCCACCTGGTAGGTTGTGTCAGAGACAATTACATATACATATTGTTCAAATAATGCAGATGTCTCTACTGTGCCTTAGGAGGTGGTCTGGCATGATGTTAGGGACATATGTGGGGCTCTCTCATTCTCATCCAAGGATTCAGTGATGGTTGCAGCAGCTCAAGGAGTTCTATACCCTACCAACATCTCACATGACTTGTTTGACTTGCATTACCCAGCGAATGCAGCAGGGAGAGTTCTTCACAATCTAGGTGTGTATTTCTAGCAGTCTTTGATATTTCCACCAATGTGTTGGGATCTGTTTGCCATTATGAATACAGGTGGGAGATCCCTCAGCCAGAATCGATATAGCAGCTGTGCCTTTTGTGCCAGCCACCAGGCTGGAGAAGATTACACCTATAATTATACATCTTCTCAGTCACTGTTAGTGCAGCGTTCATGGCTATATCGCACAAAATGGAGTTTGTGGCGTGTGCTGTCCTGCAGGGGACATGCATTTTCACTGGGGTGGTTGCAGTTACTGGTTGGCTCTACCTCTAGATGTGTATCTTTTTTAGTTCCATGTTGTACATGTGGTATATTTCTTTGGAAGGATCAGAATTTTACTATGATGTCACAGAGTCTAGTAATGTGGTGATGATAGCTCAGCCAAGGTATTTCTTATACATACATTGTCTTTGGTTGGATACTGGTATTTGTATAATTTACTATGACATCATTAATACGATGTGATGTCATTATTTTCACCTACATGGTCGTTTCTAACACGTATTGTTGTGGCGTAACAAGCTAGTCACGCCACACTGAGGAGGAAGCCGAAAGGCACGCGTACACACACGCCGACTGGCGTCAAGTCTGGAACAGTATAAGTTATGACTGCTATAAAGAAAATACGTAGCTTTGGAATATACTTAACGTTTAATGCTTCCTTTGGTACATCTCTCTTGACTATACAAATGAGACTCGTAAGATACATGCACTGATACAATTGGCGCCTTGCTAAGTCGTAGCCATTAACTTAGCTGAAGGCTATTCTAACTGTCTCTCGGCAAATGAGAGCAAAGGCTTCGTCAGTATAGTCGCTAGCAACGTCGTCGTACAACTGGGGCGAGTTCTCGTACGTCTCTCGAGACCTGCCGTGTGGTGGCGCTCGGTCTGCGATCACACAGTGGCGACACGCGGGTCCGACATGTACTAATGGACCGCGGCCGATTTAAGCTACCACCTAGCAAGTGTGGTGTCTGGCAGTGACACCGCAAAATGATTTTGTCCTTTTTGAAAACTGTATTTTGTTTATTTATTCAGATCCATCTATTCCTCTTCCTCTTACAGGTTTCAGGTAACTATTTAATATATGCTGCCTCTGTGGTTCACTGAGTACTGGAGTTATAATCCTTGAATCCTCCTCAGTATGTTTCTGGAAGCACCACTGTCCATAGCCACCTGCATCCAGGGACCCACAGGAATGTCTCTGTATACAATACGTTTTCAGTTATTTAACGTGTGAACTAAGGAACACACCTGTACTGGAAAATTGACGTTCTTCCTAGCCATCACTGCGTCGGCTATGCCACATGTGGCCGCAGTCAGTGTTGGCGCTGAGCCGCCACTGCCAGCTGGCACAGGGCAGCAGCAGCAGTGGGCTCATCTGCAATGGCTCCGACGGTATTGTGGTCATGTGGAAAGTACTCTGAAACATCTCGGCTGGGCAAGACTCAACAAAGACAGTGATATCACACTTGCATATGTGGGAGCCTGCAGATAGCTCCCCTGTGGGTCTAGCATGCAAGCTAGGCATTCCAAAGGATGGTGGTTGGATATGTGCCAACTCATGTGAAAGTAAGTATCAGTTTCTCTCTCTCTCTTTCCCCTTCTCTCCTTCCCTACATGTGTGAATAGTAATGCAGTTATCTAACGTAATGATTTTTAGTTTCTGCCTATTGTAGAATTGTTCAATGAGCTGAAAGCCAGGGCAAGAAGGAGTGTATCCGCTGCAGCAACCAAGCACAATAACAATTGACTTGAGACTGCTGCAGTCTCCCCATATCATTAGTGATGATGATGTGCAGGAGATTCTCAAAGTAGCTGATCCAACACCATTCCCTACAGTGAGCTCATGGTGGATGGCGCCAGTGTTTGAAGAGTGTATATGTGAGTAGTAGTTCTTTCCCTTCTTCTTCTAACAATACTAACACACACACAATTTCATGCTGCATTACTAACGTCATGTGTTCTTCTCTCCTTGTAGCTGCACTCGATAATGATTATGAATCCCAGGAGAATGTGTTGACACAACCTATGAGCCCACCCTCCAACATTAGTTTATGGAGCATGATACAGGTCATATAGAAGTGATGAGTAGTGTTTCTTCTTCTTCTTCGTCTGCTCACTCTTCTAACAATACTACCATGAAGCACATACAATTGCATGGCTGGATTACTAATGAAAGGTATTCATATTTGTTTCTAGATGCACTCAATGTGCAGGTCCACTGGACCGACTATTGCTGGAGATAGCAGCCAACGGGATACCATTGACTTATTCTGACACGATGAATATTGAACATTAGTAGAAATGCTATAGACACCCACACATCTCTTCACTTTCTTAAGATCATGCATGATGCTTCGTATTGTCCCTCCTCCTGTCTGTGCAGGTGATACAGGGCAGATACTGGGTGTCGGCCTTGCTCCTCTATCAGCAGCAGCAGCAGCTCCATTGACAGTGGTGAACTCACAGACAGACATACAGCAGCAGCCCAGTTCATCATCTGTGCCTATGTTTCAGCAGACCACTGTGCCATACATGATGATAATGCAGCTTGGTCCACCTCCAGTGATGATGGAGCCCTCTCCATAGCCGTCGATTATGATGATGTGGCCGGTGCATGGATGATGTACCCCAGCTGACCGTGCACCAGCCCGATCAGTGGAAATACCTGCAGCCAGCCACGCTTCAGCAGCTGGGTCTAGGGAAGTACCCCCCAGTTGGCTGTGCAGCAGCAGCCTGGTCAGTGAAGGTACTGACAGCGAGCCATGCAGCAAGTCAGTCTGCCGCTGCTGACATACCTGCAGTCTACCATGCTTCATCAGATGGGCCCATCATCATTTGCCATGATTGACCCATGGATGACCAAAAAGTAGCAGCAGAAGCCAGGTCCATTGATATCTGTGGTGCAATCCAAGCCATTGACATACCACACTTAGGATTATTTCTGCATCTATTTACAAGATTTATAGTGACATTACTCATTAATATTGCGAGAGTTAGAGCCTTTTTATACTGCCTGGGAGCCCTGGTGGATCTTGTCTGTAGTCACTGTTCTTGCATGACTGAATTTATGAATCTGATAGCATCGTCAGAAATTAATAATATTGCCCAGTTTATTTTTACGAACGTCATGTTGTGGTAGGTTAATCGCGATGCATTGGCTTTCTCCTATTAAAACCACACACACACACACACACACACAAATACATATGTGTGTCTGTGTGTCTGTGTGTGTGTGTCTGTGTGTGTGATGTCTCTCATATTAATTTACAGATAAGTTCTTATAGCAATAGTTTCCCAGAACTCCTGAAGAAAGAAGTTGGCTGTGGATATTGTATCAGAGACACAGTCCCTTTGACTGTTCAGAGATGTCACTAAACCCTCCCAAAGATGTACACATCCATGTATGAGCAGCGCCTGTTATTCAGAGGGATCTGACAGCCGATCAGTTCCAGTCGTTCTACCAGGAAGGAGGTACATGGCTCGGGTTGTCTGTAGTTCAGCAATACATAGACGATCAATACCGCGGTTCGATCGTGTCCGCATTCTTACTTTGTGCCAGGAAGGGCTCTCAACAAGGGAAGTGTCCAGGCGTCTAGGAATGAACCAAAGTAATGTTGTTTGGACATGGAGGAGGTACAGAGAGACAGGAACTGTTGATGACATGCCTCGCTCAGGCCGCCCAAGGGCTACTGCTGCAGTGGATGACTGCTACCTACGGATTATGGCTCGACTCGGGATTGGCATCACGTTCTCTTCACCGATGAGTGTCGCATACGTCTTCAACCAGACAATCGTTGGAGACGTGTTTGGAGGCAACCCAGTCAGGCTGAACACCTTAGCCTCACTATCCAGCGAGTGCAGCAAGGTGTAGTTTGCCTAATGTTTTGGGGTGGCATTATGTGGGGCAGACTTACTCCGCTGGTGGTCCTGGAAGGCACCGTAATGGCCGTACGATACGTGAATGCCATCCTTCGAGCAATAGTGCAACCATATCGGCAGTATATTGACGAGGCATTCGTCTTCATAGACGAGAATTCGCGCCCCCATCGTGCATATCTTGTGAACTTGTGGATAGTATGCCACTACGAATACAGGCATGCATCAGTGCAAGAGGACGTGCTCCTGGGCATTAGAGGTACTGGTGTGTACAGCAATCTGAACCAACACCTCTGAAGGTCTCGCTGTATGGTCGTACAACATGCAATGTGTGGTTTTCATGGGCAACGAAACGGGAAGATGTGATATGTTGATCTCTATTCCAATTTTCTGTACAGGTTCCGAAATTCTCGGAACCGCGGTGACACAAAACTTTTTTTGATGTGTGTATATTAATAATATTGCAGGACTTATGATTTTTAAATAACATAGCTATAATTATTTGTCTTCATTCCACCTAGGAGTGCTGTCTGGCTGAAAATGGGGTCGCCCATGCACAGGCACAAATTTTAAGAGCGTGATGATTGGAGAGAAGGGGTAGTTTGTTCTGGTTGGTACAGAGAGAAAGAGTAAAGGGGACAGGCATGATTAACCCTTAAACTGTTTGCAATGCTTATCTGTGAAAGCGTCAGTGAGTTGTGACTGGTTTGTTGTGGTAGGATGGCAATTTTTGTTGTAGTGCCTTTTGCACCAGCCACCTGGTAGGTTGTGTCAGAGACAATTACATATACATATTGTTCAAATAATGCAGATGTCTCTACTGTGCCTTAGGAGGTGGTCTGGCATGATGTTAGGGACATATGTGGGGCTCTCTCATTCTCATCCAAGGATTCAGTGATGGTTGCAGCAGCTCAAGGAGTTCTATACCCTACCAACATCTCACATGACTTGTTTGACTTGCATTACCCAGCGAATGCAGCAGGGAGAGTTCTTCACAATCTAGGTGTGTATTTCTAGCAGTCTTTGATATTTCCACCAATGTGTTGGGATCTGTTTGCCATTATGAATACAGGTGGGAGATCCCTCAGCCAGAATCGATATAGCAGCTGTGCCTTTTGTGCCAGCCACCGGGCTGGAGAAGATTACACCTATAATTATACATCTTCTCAGTCACTGTTAGTGCAGCGTTCATGGCTATATCGCACAAAATGGAGTTTGTGGCGTGTGCTGTCCTGCAGGTGACATGCATTTTCACTGGGGTGGTTGCAGTTACTGGTTGGCTCTACCTCTAGATGTGTATCTTTTTTAGTTCCATGTTGTACATGTGGTATATTTCTTTGGAAGGATCAGAATTTTACTATGATGTCACAGAGTCTAGTAATGTGGTGATGATAGCTCAGCCAAGGTATTTCTTATACATACATTGTCTTTGGTTGGATACTGGTATTTGTATAATTTACTATGACATCATTAATATGATGTGATGTCATTATTTTCACCTACATGGTCGTTTCTAACACGTATTGTTGTGGCGTAACAAGCTAGTCACGCCACACTGAGGAGGAAGCCGAAAGGCACGCGTACACACACGCCGACTGGCGTCAAGTCTGGAACAGTATAAGTTATGACTGCTATAAAGAAAATACGTAGCTTTGGAATATACTTAACGTTTAATGCTTCCTTTGGTACATCTCTCTTGACTATACAAATGAGACTCGTAAGATACATGCACTGATACAATTGGCGCCTTGCTAAGTCGTAGCCATTAACTTAGCTGAAGGCTATTCTAACTGTCTCTCGGCAAATGAGAGCAAAGGCTTCGTCAGTATAGTCGCTAGCAACGTCGTCGTACAACTGGGGCGAGTTCTCGTACGTCTCTCGAGACCTGCCGTGTGGTGGCGCTCGGTCTGCGATCACACAGTGGCGACACGCGGGTCCGACATGTACTAATGGACCGCGGCCGATTTAAGCTACCACCTAGCAAGTGTGGTGTCTGGCAGTGACACCACACATATAGTACGATATCACAGACACGTTAGTGATAAAATGGTGGGTTAGCAATGATAAATAATTTGGACCAATGCTGATTTGTGACTGGCTGAGAACATCATCATGTCAACATGACATGATATTGACGTGACGTCAGCAGCAGGGAATGGAACTCGCATAAGTGTATAAAATTTTTAAAAAATATGAAAACATGTGTAAAACTACAAAATCCGTGGAAAATACGGAAAAAATACGAAAATGAGTGAAAAAACATAAAGTTGTGGAGGAATGGAGTACTTACATATCTGGCCAGGTGTGATCTCTGCTGGTACCTCCGATGACGTAATATTTAATTGTTATTAACAAACAGACCTTAGGTGATGTGAATATATTTTGTTACTAACAAACAGACACAGCCTGACCCACTCCATATGCTGTCCAGCTCCCAAGTGAACCCTTCCCACTCAAGAGGATGAACTACGGGAGGTGGTGGTACAGTGGTATTGGTCCAATGAAGAGGGGAGGGTAGGGGGTGAAGAGAAGGGGGGAAGGGGACTGGGGTTTCCGTGGATAACCTTGATCAGTTGCCAGTAGCTTCTTATGGTGGGAGGGGGGGGGGTAGTGCTTGCTCTGATAACCTACTACCAGAACAACTCTCTGCAACAGACACCGTAAGGTAGCTTCGGAGTATGTAGATGCAGATGTAGATCACAATACTCAATCAAATGATAATAGATGGATTACAGTACGACTTCCATGTATCGGAATCCTGTGCAAACTTTTGCTGCAAAATGATAGCACATTGAAAGAAACTGGCTTGTAATAACTTGTTGTTCACAGAAAGCGGAAGGCGACTACGGAGGCGAGGGTGAGCGAAGGACAATGCGAGGCTACCCGCTGTGTAGGAGGCTGCGCACGGGGCATCTAGGTCATCAGGCGCCGTCCTACCTTTTCAAAAGCTCTCTTTTAATGAAAGCCAGATGGGAGATTCCGCTGCTCCCTATTGAGAGTAGCAGACGTGCCGTGATGTTAGCCCGACGGGTCAGAGCCATGCCAGCACAGTTTCGTACTATTTTTGTGTCGTCAGTCACCAGCAACGTTTTTACGAGCATTTGAGGTTTGTGCTGAACGTTGCAAACTTCGTGTTTTCAGATAATGAAAACTACCTGTTGGCAAAATAGGCGCCAGAGTGAGCATATAAATATTAGCTGAGATGAAATTATAAACACCTACCCTAGCAGGGACAAAATGAAGATATCTCGGACGATCAGTAAAAGACTATGTTTCTTGAAATGCAGAATTAACTTACTTTAATGGGTAGTCATAAATGAGGCCAAAAATTCGTCTAATGTTTTCCCAGTAAGTAGATACAAAGTTTCAAGTCTCATTTTGAAGGACTACAAAATACTCACTCATGTCTGCAACACATTTTTCAGTTCCAGTTTTCTTTTTTTGCTGTTGTTGTAGGTGTAGGTGACAAATAGTGTACCTGTTTGGGAAATCTGTACTTCAAATCTCCCATCTTTGCGGCCAGGTTTATTGTTACGAAGAAAGGTGATTTTCTTCTTATGTAATACAGGCTGCTTCTTGCCCATTATTTCAACCATCTGGTCCATATAACTAGTATATATTCGCTTGTTATTATTTTACTCTTTGCAAGGTTATCATGAAAGAAAACGCCGGCTGTAAGATTTGAGCAGGCAAAAGTGACTTCTCGAATTTTGATCCAGTGGAAACAGTTCCATCTTGTTGCTTTGACTCTGTTTCGATTATGGCGAGAAATGGTGGATCCACGCGTCGTCTTTAGCTACAAATGGAAACAAAAGAATTATTAGGATTATTTTTAAAATTGTACAAAAATTACTGAGAAATTATTCCTGTATTTACTTGCGGACGACATTCAGCGAATGAGGCAGCCACTTTTAACGGTGCCTCTTTACTGTTAATACTCCATGTAAAATGTACTGTAGCTCATCTTCTGATAAGCTTATGGTGCCATCTATTTCGTACACCTTAGTAGATGATCCCCAAACGCCGTATTGTGCATTTTCTTGATTTTTGCATCTGGGGTCGTTCTTTTGGAAAGTCTTTCACATAGATCATCTTCGAAAGAGGTTCGGTCATGTTTGAATTAGTTACCCGTTTCTTAAGTGTAAAAAATGAAGGTACAGACTCCTTAGAAATCTCTACCAGTTTTTGATGAATTTCCATTGTCTGTAAACCGTCCGTAATCAAGAATTTTGCGATGGCGTGGTACTCCAGATTGCTCAATTTAACAAACCACGAAATAGGGCAAGACCCAAAAACATATACAAAAAACAGCTGCTATGTATATCAACGTAACTTTCATAGCTCTACGGGATATAATCATCAATGACTAGTTTTAGATGGATACAGTTGCGGACTTTCTTTCCAGCCGAATTGAGGCCATTATCAAAAAAAATGGTTCAAATGGCTCTGAGCACTATGAGACTCAACTGCTGAGGTCATCAGTCCCCTAAAACTTAGAACTACTTAAACCTAACTAACCTAAGGACATCACACACATCCATGCCCGAGGCAGGATTCGAACCTGCGACCGCAGCAGTCGCACGGTTCCGGACTGCGCGCCTTGAACCGCGAGACCACCGCGAGGCCATTATCAATGGTAGTGGTACTGTTACACGGTATTAGTGTGTTGTTGTCCGAAGAACGATGTCACAAGGCGAAGTTGCGGGGCCAAAGAGAAATATGCCCCAGCCCCCTCCCCTCAACGAAATTGTGACATAATACTAGTCGGCTGGCTGTCGTGCCATACTTCACAAACGCTCAGCTCCGTGCAGGGCCTATGGGAAATCAAAATGTCAATGAAAAAATACCCACTGAAGGTCTGAACTTGGTTTGGTGCTATCGGGAGCTTGCACGCATTTAAACACGCGATTATGAATTATTAAACTCGTCTGGAATAGTTACTCGCTCCCCGCCGGAGACGGTTGCTAGCACTCGTGAGACCTGTAGTGTCAGGTGCTGTGACGTGCGTAGTCACTGCCAGAAGCAGCGACAAATGAGCGAAGACGGTGTAGACACGCCACGAAGAGTTCCATACGCCACCGCTGCAGCATGCTTAGTTACCCCAGAGCGGAATGCCGCTCAGCTCAATCTGCAGTCATCGCCGGAGACGACAGCATCGTTTCACTATAGCCATCAGTACGATACTTGTATTAAACAAAACCATGTAGCAAAATTTATAGCCAGTTGTACTTTGAGGGAAGAGACTATTGTCTTGGCTGTATTAAGTGATACGTCAGCTTTCAGTGCCCGTAATAAATACTCACGACATTCCTGTGAACATGGATTGTTACAAAGCTAAGTACTTCATCGTATTTAAGTTATAATAAAGTAATCTATACTTTGCGCATGTTGTTGTACCCAGTCGAGCTTCTCCAGAAGTAAATATAGGAACCCACCACTTTGCCGACAAGTGTTATTTCGTCCGGCACAAAAATTAGCGAGGGGACTATTTTTTTGTCCAATGTCATTACCATCAGTAACAGCTTCATGTGTTGTGAGTATGCTACAATGCAGCTCGTGTTAACACTCATCACAATGAGCCTACCTGTGCCTACCTGAGCTCTAGGCACTACAGTCTGGAACAACGCGACCGCTACGGTCGCAGGTTCGAATCCTGCCTCGGGCATGGATGTGTGTGCTGTCCTTAGGTTAGTTAGGTTTAAGTAGTTCTAAGTTCTAGGGGACTGATGATCTCAGACGTTAAGTCCCATAGTGCTCAGAGCCACTTGAACCATTTGATCATGTATGTGTCGAGTAATCTACCCACATTCACAGTCATACTCGCAAAGTGATGTAAAAGGGGTGGTTTAGCTGTGATTCTGAAACTGGGGGCCATGCGGTGACATCTATGGCCTTAGCTGAACTTAGTGTAAAATTCTTCGCACTATCAAGTCTGTTGCTTAATATAACAGTACACTAAAGGTGTCTTTTCCATCACATCTGTGAATCGGTTACCACATAATGATTGAGTGACATAGCTTGTTTGAGCTGGGGGAGAAGTTTTGTGGGTGGGAGACAACTTCTAGGGTTTGTTGCCAGCTAAACAGCGATCGCGTACATGAGTGCAAAATTACGAATAACTCGAAATGGAACGTCGAACCATCTTCTGTTCTGTCACAGCGACATATGAACTTAAATGTAGAGGTCATGAAACACTTTCGCACGGTAGTTTGGAAACTCTCCACAATGCTGCCAAACTTTTCTAGTTTCCTTATGTTGTAAGTGTGTTTTATTTAAAAATAATTGAGTGTTATGCTATCGGCGGTAAGAATATGGTTTACATAGTGTGATGCCTAGTTTTCTGTGAGAGATCGTGGATCAGAGCGTCTTAAGGCCAGTATAGAATCTGACATAGAGGTCGAAGTTGTGGCAGAAAAAAGAAATGTTTGACAGTTTAAAAAGCGCGTTAGAAAACAGTGTTTCAAACTAAACAGGGCCACATTGGGCGTTTCTTGCGATTTACAGTATAGTACGTGGGATACGATCATTCTCCTAGAGTAGAGGTGATGAAACTTTAAACTACCGTCTGTAGAGTATCAATAAGTGTGTGTTTAATAGGTTTGTTCGACACAGGGAGCAATAGCAGCAGCAGTTTGAGGGGTAAATTGAGTGAGGGGCGAAGTATGTCATTAGGAATGCCTGGAGGGCTGCACGCTGTGCTATTCTGGGAAGCATTGCAAAATCTCCCTCTCTATCTCCCTCTCTATCTCCCTCTCTCTGTCTCTGTCTCTCTCTCCGCGCTGGACCCCCAACGCAGCTTTGCGTCAACACACGAGTAATGGCGTCTATGTGAGTTCTATATCGGATGAAGTTATTTGAGCTTCTATGGTTGTAAATTTTTGTCTGCTGGTGGGGTAGAGAATAACGATGATAGGATGTTGGGCTTATAGATTTCAATGGACGTGGATCTGTAGTACTTGTATGTAGTTTGGGAACGCACCACAATGCTCGCATTTCCGCCGAATGGTCAAAAAACGGTCTGTTTCTAGACAGGCTGCAGAAGGTGGTGGATATGGCTTTGTCCGACTTCTGCTCAGTTCCGCCTTAAAATGGTATGATCACATGCGCAAAGCTGTATAAATGGGAGCAGTTGCAAGATGTTTAGGGACTGACTAAGACCATGTTGGATTTTTACTGTAGCAGGTAGGTTCGAGAAAGGTGACTCGTTTCGAGATATGATTGACTTGTGGCTGTGATACTTCTCAATGAGTGATCGCCTTTAACTCAGTGGATATACAACGGAACATCTGAAATGGTATCGAGACAGAATATAGTACAGATACTGGATAAATACCTAGCGGCGTGAGGGAGTTGCAAATACTGGTCACATTCTGCGTTCCTTAGCCAAATGACTTTCAAAATTCATCGGGCGGATGTGTGATATGTCCGCATTTGAGGATCAGGTTTATAAAGTATATCTGTTTGTGTAAAGGACATGTCTATGTACTGTTGTAGGGAGGGTATGGAATTGACTTGGGGTACTGTGATAGCGAAGGGAAGAGTATCTCTAGTGCTACGGAATTTACAGGTATTTCCAGAGCCACAGCGTTCAACAGAGTGTATTTCCAATACTTCTCTCATTGCTGAATACCGTTCAGTTGAGATCTAGATGGTAAGATTTAATTGTACGTATAATGATAGAAGAAATATGTGAGGCGTTTTCTATAATGTGTTCGTGTATGCAGAGTCTGTGCTGGTATTGATTCGCGTTCCCACGTTAATTGTAGCGGTCTTCCGAATACAGAGGTCTGTTGGAGTGTAGGAATGTATGATAGTTAACTTCATCATGTTCTAGACGACCGAATAGAGAACTATGTGCTGGGCTGCTTTCGTCATCAAGTGTAACTTTGAGGAGATGGTGCGTTTGCGGTGGAACGTTTTCCCTCCCATGTAAATTGTTTGGTAGACTGCTTCTGCACATTTGATGCCTTTATTGAGTTGAGGGAATATGGATTGTGGTGTGTTGGACACACGTTTGCCCGTTCTCTAGACGTGGGAAAGACCATAGATGGATTGTAAACAATATTGATCATGTGGGATCTGTTAGATCACCGACTTCGGTATTGCAGAGTGCGAACATCAGTTTACTCTACTTGTTTCTAGTTAATCAATGGTTTACAGCACGCTGCGCCTCGCTAAAGTTTGGTGTTTGTGGAGAAATAATTTACAGTCTATATCTTGCGCATTATGTTACGTTAGCGATCGGGAGGCTAGTGCTGTGTGCTTGATATCGAGAAGTACATCGAAAATTGTATAATATTATGGCGAAAATACGGGTGTTCTTGTAATCGACTAGTCTGGAGATGACTGTAGAAATGCGAGCAAGAAAGCGGAATGAGTAGAGCGTTTATGCCATGGGGAAAGGAGCATGTCTCTGAACGTCAGTTCTGAGAGTGACTTCGGTTCGCTGATGTAAAGGGGGAGTGATTTGGTATGGTTGGGAATATGAATTGCATGTTTACTAGATCTAGACGGTACTCCCTGGTATTCCCTGGTTGGAGATCGATTTGACGCTCCAATATTCTTGCTAGTATAGTTTGCGTATGATGACTTGTAGACAAATTTCTCATGTTTGGTTGTCGGTGCAAAATGGTGATCAGTGTAAAATAGTTTTACCACTGGGTGTATCGTATGTAGAAAGAACGAACAGTTGGGCGTGCATAGATTGAGGGAACTGTCTGTGCAATTTAGCAATTTTTGCAAAATAACCGATGAAAGTCCGCGAAAGAAAAGGTGGATGGTGCTTCGATGCTTGCGGCATATGTAATTCGACTGGTAAATTCGATAAGAGCAAATGAGAATGCTTGATTTATTGTGGTGGGATATGGGAGCGGTGAGAACATTTGCGTATGTTGAGAGCAGGAAGGCTATCACGTTATGTCCGGGAGAAAGACTGGATTAGGCGATATTTTGATGAACAGGTTCTGTTAGGGTGAGAATTTCCATGCATAGAAGCTGAGGTATGAAGAAAGCGGGCGTTAACTATTTCACGTGTGGTTGAGCGCGTGTGTCAACACGCTCAGTGCTGTTCTGCATTCAATGGTAAAGACAAGTAGTGGCTGGAGATGCCTCGAATATGAGACTGGCGTGACCGTGCTTTGGAGTGCTATGACAGTATAATGGTGACTGTATAGAGGAATGTAACTTTAACCGGAGTTCGATGACGGTGGCTGGTGGGTGCAGCGGACCGTGCACCCCTGGCCGGTCGCGCCAGGAGCTGTGTCTAGGTGAACACGTATCTGGATAGGAATTTCACGGGCATGGAGTATGAATGCGGCTGTCGCCACCTCATGTTTGCAGAAGGTGAGCAGGGACCTGTTCACGGTATGAGGGCTGTCAAGCACAGCACATGTATGGAGGTGGCGGCCAAGGGTGTGTGACGTAAGGGGTCGGACGCCTGCGGGGCAGCAGTGACACGGCGCGTGTGCGGTTATAGCGCACGCGTGCATGATAGATGGTAGATGATCTTGTGTCGGTTAACTTACCGAGAGCGACTTTTGTCGAGCAAGCCACGTGGTGAACCGGCGGTTGAGTGACGTTCGGGAAGATTCCACTCTCGGGCAAACAATTTTGGCACGAAATGTGTGGGAGGGAGGAATACACGTGGTGAATGGACAACCTACCCTTGCGACATCAGAATCAGTAGGTTGAAACGAGCAAAACTTGTTTATGCCCCTGGACCCGCGCGGTCCGAGTGGCGGCTGGACCAGTGGCGTGCCCACGGGCTGCCGCTAACCATTGGTGCCAGGAGAAGCCTCCACTGCTGGTGATGATTTGAACTAAGTCAGTTGGAGTCTGGACCTAGTGGCGAGCGCACTGGGTGTCGCCATCTCAAAGGTGTACTAAGTCTTCTAAATGGCTCTGAGCACTATGGGACTCAACATCTTAGGTCATAAGTCCCCTAGAACTTAGAACTACTTAAACCTAACTAACCTAAGGACATCACACACACCCATGCCCGAAGCAGGATTCGAACCTGCGACCATAGCAGCCCCGCGGTTCCGGACTGCAGCGCCAGAACCGCACGGACACTGCGGCCGGCTGTACTAAGTCTGTTAGAGAACAAGTGATGACGATGCTGCTTGAAATAAAGACTTCAGTCATTTTTCCCTGCAAAATCAGAGGATGTGAATTATGTTACTACAAGTGCAGTTTATTATTTGATGCGATTTTGATAGGTTATCAGTGAAAAAATATATGTGACAGTCAAAGTTCGTGGGATGTGGACTATTTCGTAAGTGTGATCGATTATGTTGTTGGAATTTGAACTTGTTACAGGTTTTTGTTATGGATGTAACACAAATGGCTTTCTTCCCGCTGAAATCGGACATCTTGAACAAATAATAAATGGTAATAATAATTAATGGAAGTACAGTTTTCAAGACATTATCGTGTTGGAATTTGTATTTTGCGCAATTTTCTAGTGGAGGTAGGCCAATGATAATAAATAATAACAATAAATAATAATAAATGATAATAAATGATGATAAATGATAGTGAATAATGATGAATAATAATAAAGACAAGTCCAGTTTTGCAGCCATTATCCTGTTGGAATTTGAATTTGGCGCCATTTTTTTCTGGAGTGTTAGGTTGGTGGACATAGCACAATTGACCTATTTTTCCTGCCAAAATTCAAATTTTCTGGGGGTTAGGTTTGTGGATGTAGCGCAATTGGTCTATTTTCCCACCATTTTAGTGGTGTGACGCCTTATCCTGCTGTAATTTGAATTTCCCACCAATTTTTTTCTGGAGGGTTAGGTTAGTGGAGGTAGCCCAATTGACCTATCTTCCCGCCAGAATTCAAACTTCCCGCCAAAATCCGCCATCTTGGATAACGTCATGCGCATTTACCAAGCCTACACGCCGCCATCTTGGACGACGTTATCGCCTCCATCTTGGATACATCTGGAATGTGGGGTGGCGCCCCTGTAGCTCTACTACTGATGTAGTGAGTGAATAAAAATTGTCTGAATTGTCTTCGCTGCCATTAACTTATATCTCTGTGCTCATAATTGCGTGGCTAAGAACGTGTCTGATAACTTCAGCCCTGTAACATTCCGATAATACATGTACACTGTATAATTTCCGGCTTTGCATTGTGAACTTGACCAGTCAGTCATTCATGCTGAATATTAAACAATAGCTCTTTCGCCCTGAGTAATGACAATAATCAGTAACTGCCAGAAGAATATACTTCACTCTTGCGTAAGTGATTGATCAATATGTTAATGAATCCAAATCTGCAAAGTATCTAATATTATTTTATGCTGCATTACATCCAGTAGCTGATCCCAAGTGGAATTAAACGGCAGCTTGCACTGCCTGCATTGTTTAAAAGTAATGCGAAATATATGTTTTGTGATTTACAAGTGTGTGTAAGTGTGAGTAGTTGTGCTGGTACGACCGTTGACGAGTGAATGTATACAGTTTTTTGTCAGTTCTATTCCACAGGTTCTCTTTGTTTGAGGTAAAGTGATTTTTGCCGCTTTGTGTGAAAAATACAGCGTTATAATCGGCGTTGTTGTACAAATGAACAGCTTGCAAATGAACAGTATCATTGGCTATGAAGTGTTTCGTTATGTTACCGTGTTTCCAAACAATTCTGAAAATATTTCTAGAAGGGAATAATTTTATTTACTGTGTTTGCATAAAGTAATGTTGCCATTGATGAATGATTCGCTCTGGCTGCGACTATTACGATATAATTTCACTGCAAACTTTAGACCAATTAAGCGGTAGGATTAACAAAAAAGTGTTGTCTCTGCTCCGTAGAAAAAAATACTGAATTACTACACAAAAGTGGCCACGATGCAACTCCATATACTTAATTCAGCACAGTTTCGTGTAATATTTGCACGACCGTTTTATAGCTGTGGGGACAATGTGCAGGAGAAATTGAAGCATTGCATAGTCGGTTATTCAGGGCAATTAAAAACGAACAGAACGATTACAAATCGCTGTAACAGTTTCATGCAGTGGGATACATCAACATGTAAGGTCTAAATTTTTGTAACATATTTTATAATTGTTCTATATGGCTCCCTTTCGTCACCCGAACAGCATCTAAGAGATAAACCATTTCACGCCATGCACTCCGAAGCGTATGTGGACTCCAGACGCGAGGAAATTAGAAATGTCGTTTTACGTTCTGGAACTGTTTATATGAAAGGAGACACATCCACTGATCTTTCTCATAATCCCATAAAGAGATCTACTTGGGTGTCAGCTTCGGAGATCTAGATGGCAGAGAGCAGAACACAAAGTCGTCTTGTCCACTACGACCGATCCAAAGGTTTGGAAGATACTGATTTAAAAATGTGCCAATTTCCTTATCCCAATGTGCGAATGCAACGTTCGAAATTTTGAAATTTTTTTACGTTCTGTGTAACTGTTACTGATTTTTCGCAATGCATTAGTTATAGGTATTTGCAGTCGTTATATTCGTTTTGAAATGTCCTGTATTTAGGAAACTGAAGCCGTTCGGTCGTAGGTGGTATTGTAATTTTAATGTAATAATATAGGTTATTTATGGAATTTCGAGTGACCATCAGACATACATTGGCGTTCTGTTTCCTCTCTTCTCCATGAGTCATACCCGCATGCAAATCGCACACATCTGATAACTGTTCTGACTAGGTGACCGTTAGACCTGTTAATTACGGATTTTAATGAGTCTTTGTTTTATTGTAGAATGAGCTGCCGTGACTACCTGGACATAGCTCCTACTTTTCGCAAGAATCTATGTTGAAGTTTCATGTATACCTCTTATATCCTCAATGTTCATCATGTTTCGAACAAGCGAGCGTTGTGTAGCGGCCAACATATAAGGCTGTCACGCTTGCGGTACGGATTGGCCAACACTGCGATGTTTACTTTTACAGCATGTTAAAATTTGCACAAAAAAATCAAAATTCTCCGTACTTGATACAGACTAATAGAGAAATCGCTTCGAGAGAAGATTCCATAAAATACATTCTTTAATTCTGGTTGAATTTACAGCACCTGCTTTCACAGAAATGATCAAGCACGCGTGGTTCGCATAGAATTTGATCGTAGAAAGAAGGAATTTTTTGAATTTAAACTAGCTGTATCTTCCAACATCGCTTCTGAAATAGCTGTGTGCCTGCAAGGCAGTAGCTTTCATGAAATGTTCGAGGTGCTCTACGAATTTGTGTTTCGGATGCTTCTACACAAAATACATCCCGGAATTCTGTTCTGGCACAGCAAGCGATACAAGCATTCTGTAACAAGTGGGATATACATTTGAAGAAAGTTTGCAGTAGTGACTGATTTATTAATGAAATTTCTACAGCTAAAATCACTACTTTTGAATAATTTTGTATGACATATACTATTTAATGATATTATTTGCGATGAAATTGAAAAAAAGGTAATTTTGAATCTGTGCCACCAGCATGGTAGCTGTGGGCCCTAACCACCCACTTCGCGACACTCACTTGGTCGAAACTTAACGAACATTATGGGTGTGGTAGGTACGTGCGAAACTTCATCACATGACAAGCCGCTGGCCAGCTACTCAGGACAGGTCTCTCTACAACATACCGAAGACTCATCAAAGTCCGTGACTAACAAATCTATTGGTCATCTTGTGAGGTACTAAATTTGGGCAGCAAACATTTCTTGTACCCAAGAGATATTACTCCATTTTTTTGATATTTAAATGCACATCAACTTGTCCAATTGAATCAGTTAATGACAACATAAACCCACGAATATTTATAACGAAGGGTCTTTTCCGAAACGTTGTAAGATTGTTACTCGTGCTCAATAGTTATGATACGTTCTGTGCCTCCACAGTGCAGATCTCTGTGGCTTCTCGAACTGCGAATAAATAAAACCGACTCATAAAAAGTGTTCAAAGGTCAGCGCCAGCAATTACTGTAATGCGTCGCGTGCTGTAGACGTCCGTCTGCGGAACTTGTTTAGAAAAGTGACTGACCCTGACGCGTCGCCACAGTATAATTTTACTGTAACAGCAACTGCTCTAGATGAAACGAAATCCATTTATTTTATTTCTGTATCTCCTACGATGACGTGGGGCCACGTGATCCAAAGATACTAGTCACTACTTACGCTAGCTGCGTCTCCTAAACTATTGATCACAAACATTTCGAATATATTGCTGGTACAGAACAACGTTTCCGAAAAGAGGTAAGCATTTTGCTCTGTGGTAGGCACGAAGCTTCTTTAAGGCACGTGGATATCAACACAGCTATTGTTGTTGTGCTCTTCAGTTCAGACTGTGGTTTAATGCAGCTCTTCATGCTAGTCTATCCTGTGCAAGTTTCTTACTCTCTGAATAGCTAGTGTAATCTACATCGCCTTTAACCTGCTCAGTATAGTGCGGCCTTGGTCTCGCCCTACAGTATGCACCCTCTACATTTTCCTCCATTACCTAATTACCTGTTCCTTGATGTCTAATTATTTCGCCTATCAATTGATCCCTTCTAAAAGAAATTATGTTTAGCACAACTCAGCTTCAACGACTTTCGTGAGCTCTCTAAAAGAGAATATGGCTTTTGTAGTGGTTTGTATGAAGTTTCAACAAAAGTAGGTGGAAAATGTACTAAGTATGAACGAGGGAGCTGCCACCAGACCACAAGCTCCACCCAGAAATTCGATACTGACGTGCTCAAGAGAAAAATTGTGTTCTTTTAAAAACGTGGACCCTACTAATCATTATTTTTTGCAAGCATGGTAACAGATGTTTGCATCTAGGCTGATTATACAGGGTGAAACACCTAAAACCTGCACCGCAAACATTTCGGAAATGAAAAGTGTTGTTGAGGTGCGGTTTTCACAGAAGTGGTTGGTAGTCAGGGGCTCGTACTGTTAGCCGATAGCTGGCAAGCGTGTCCGTGCGGTTCTAGGCGCTACAGTCTGGAACCGCGCGACCGCTACGGTCACAGGTTCGAATCCTGCCTCGGGCATGGATGTGTGTGATGTCCTTAGCTTAGTTAGGTTTAAGTAGTTCTAAGTTCTAGGGGACTGATGAACTCAGCAGTTAAGTCCCATAGTGCTCAGAGCCATTTTTTGTTAGCCGATAAACAAATTGTAATAATACTTGAAAAGTGTATTTTTATGCAAACATACACTTTTTTAAATCGAACAATGTATATTGACATTAACAAACCAAAAGTAGTGTAAATTAGAATGTGATTGGTGTTTGTTGCAGGATTCCAGTGCTAGTCGTTTAGAATATATCGTATTTTTAAAAGTTCCGACACCAACACTTCTACAATACCTGTGATAGCACACACTAAAGAACAACACAGGTGCATACGGTAGTTATGTGGATTTTGACCAGTAATGAGACAACTGACCATCACAGGTTGTGCTCAAAATGACCACACGCTTCCAGTCCGGAATGGAACGACTGCTGCACAAGTGCCAGCATTTCAGCGGAGATGTTCGAGGAGTCTGCAGTAATATCATCAAGTGTAGGTGGTATGTCCTTGTGGTCAGTGTCTTTCAGCTTTCTCCACAGAAAGACATGTACAGGTGCCAAATCCGGGAAACTGGCCGGCCAAGGTACAGGTCCTCTGCGTCCGGTCCAACGGTTTGGATACAATTCGTGAAGACATGCTCCGTGGGCTGCACATCCATTATGTTGGTACCACAGGTTCCTCCTAGTCTGCAGAAGAACGTCTTGTAGCAACCGTGGAAAATGGTCTGTTAGGGGACCACGATATTTGTGCACGTTGTGTTCCGTCTATGAAACACGGGGCAGTGAGCTGATGATTCACTATCCCACATGACACTTTTACATTCTACGGATGCTAACGTTCAACCTGAAGAAACCAACGGAGATTGTCAACAGACCAATAGTCCATGTTTCCACGGTGAGCCTGGACTTGATTGGTAAAAGTGGCTTCATCACTACACAAGAGACATAATACAGCTGGAGTATTCTGTCTTGATGTCCATGTACAGATATTAGCACGATTCTCACTACAGTTTCCACGCAGCTCTCGATGGAGGGAGACGTGACGGGGATGGATCCTATGTCGATGGAGAGTGCGCAGGACACTTGCGTGGCTTATGCCACTTGCTCGTGCGATTGCGCGGGAGCTAACGTGTGAATCAACTGCAACAGCAGCGAGAACATTAATTTCCCCCTCTTCTGTCGTCACTTGTTTCCTTCTGTTACGCTCTGTAGGTGTTACACTTTCGCTTTCACGTAACTAGTTGAAGAGGCTGATAAATAATTGCCAAGATGGTTGACGTCTATTGGGTTATCTTGCCGCATACACCGTACAATAACTAACTGCATTGTTGCTACACTCTCCATGCACCATGAGCATGTCGGCTTTTTCTGTGTCGGTAAATCCCATCGTCCACTCGCGACCTACTGCTTGGACTGTCACGCACTGAGCAGCAGGTCACAATGCACTCATGGAACACACAAGCACACTGTATGCAAGCAAACATAGCAACATCGTACCTAGCATCTACGCAGGTTGAATGGCACAAACAAGTGTCGGTGTGGAAACTTTTAAAAATACGACATCTCGTAAACGACGCGCACTACAATCCTGCAAAAAACACCATGACATTCTAATTTACCCTACTCTTCGTTTGATAATGTCAGTAGGCATCGTTCCATTTAATATGTGTATGTTTGCACAAAAATACACCTTCCAAATATTATTGCGACCTATTTATCGGCTAACAATACGAGCCCCTGATTACCAATCCATTCTGTGAAAACCACACATCATTAGCACTTTCCATTTCCGCAATATTTGTGGTGCAAGTTTTAGGTGATTCATCCTGTATGCCAGGGCTTACGTAGATGACAAAACACAAATGGTCAGGGTTTTAGAGCGGTGCATGATATTAATGGTGCTTTCAGGCCTTTGAACATCGTGACACGGAATGAAAGACGGGTGGATATGTTCCTGCGAAATCTCCCGCTATACAATTTCTGTGCGAGTCTACAAAGCAACAGTAGTGCTTGCTGGAGAACCGTGAGGAACAACTGTCCAACTAATCATATCCTACATATGTACGACTAACGAGTAAGCGAATGCATCGATGAGACACGCAATGGTACCCATTGTTCTTCAAACAAGGCTTGGACATTTTCTGCCATATATGGTTGGGCGTTGTCCTGCTAGCAGATAATTGGAGGAAGGTCGATACTACGGGCGTCAGACGCTCGTTGCTGTGGAAGTAGCATCTTCAGAACACTTGCACATATTTTTTGGCATTTCATGTAGTGCTATCACAGATCTCCTTGCTAATCATAATGAACAACGCAGTTCTCGGTATTGTCTTTGCCTTATCTCACGAGGACAAAGTGTATAACACTACCGTCCGCTACTGCTGTACCATAACCTTAAAGCTGGAAACAGGTTGTGAAATAAAACTATCTTGTTAAAGCAATTATGGTATAAAGCAACAGAGCAGTGTTACCCTCTGAGAGGAATTTTGTTATGTTGACCGTGTTGTACCTAACGGAGGTGGCATATCGGAAATGAAAGTCAGAATTACGTAAATATTTGAACAGTAACAAACAAAATTTTGCCTATCTGCACTGTTTAACGGATAAAGAAAACGGTTGCCAGCCTAACTAGGCAAGAGAATGATTAACATTCTCGTTCAAGAAAATAGTTATTAGTAACTTTAATGGATAAACACAACCTATACTTTGTCACACGCGAGTGCAGTGAACTCTGACACATACATATGTTTACGGTAAGATTGAAACTAACAGTTAGAGCAGCAGAAATTATTTGCAAAATTATAACAGATACCGAAACACACTGTTACTTTCAGGGCTTACACAAACTGAATGGTCTTTATAATGTTATTATTACTATTCATTGCAGAATAATTAATTGGATATAGGTTAAGTCTGTCTCATTTAAATACTTTACTATTTAAAATGAAAGTTAATTGGAATCCACTAACAGGTTGCTTCTCACTATCATTTGAATAAAGAAATTATGGTTTTCATAATTAATGGTCTTACCGTTACTTGTTACCGAGCATTAATACAATAGACAAACTGTGGATCCTGTTATACTATTAATATGCACTTCTAATACACAAGAGAGACAAACACTTAGTAAACATGAGTATATAACGTTTCACAACTGCAGTTTTCCACTTTTACTACAGTGAGACACAGAATTAATATATATGTAAGATACCGGCTCACCTTCTGCGATTTACAACAGGCAGTAATGTGATCATTTACTAAGCAAAACTTTATAAGCCTCAATCTTAAGAACTTTTAATTTTGAAGTTGGCAACAACACATTAATAAGCAGTTTTACTAGGAAAATTATTTTCAGCAAGCCGCATTAACTTTAACTTTCTTTTTACTCTGTTCAAGAGGCATCAATTAGCAAAACACTGGGCTTTAATGTTCTTTCAGTAAGGACACGCGGATATCACTTTAGTTCAAGCGGAGAGGAACCTGAGAGGTGTTATGATGAGGAGAAAAATCAAGGTAGATACATAAATTCAGATATAAATTACCTTATATTTGAGCACACTAACACACCCATTAAGCTGATCCTTCACTGTACATCATTGTAGCATTCCGATGCAATAATTGCGCAATGTGGTGGCAAATGCATGTTGGTAGGTGGAATTGCAGGTAGAATTGCTGGACTCCTGTCATTTCTTGGTAGCGATGATAGATACAAATTCTAGAATAGTTTCAGCTAATTATCCATCCATCCGAGGCATTGGAAAGCGGCAGGAAAAGCCTCTCTCGGAACCAACACAATATGCAACATTTACATTACAGTGCACAGTTTGGTAGCTCGTCCCCGACTCGTAGCTCGTCCCCGACTGACTCTTGGTTCCACCTTTTCTACCTAGGCCAACCACAATTTGCACGTGCTACACAGTTCCGTTCCCGAGGGTAACCACAACATCTTTTACATACTAAAGAACTAAGAACCCTAAGTGAGGATCAGCAGTTTACATAACAGCAAACAAACATTTTAAATAAAACAGAACATTCGCACATATTGACATTTCTACAAAAAATTATTCGCACAGAAATTAGAATTATATACAGTAAGTTTTGTTCCCTCCAAATGGGACAAAGAATTTAAATGACAGATACACTACATTGCATACAATCAAATCATGACATCAAAGTTTTTACAAAGAAAGGAGTATACAGTTTTATGTTATCGATTCAATCACACACATTTACAGAAGTTCAACGATGTAACATTAAACCAAAGCAAAAGGCAAAATAAATCAGTAGAGTGTTAGAGATATGGTGTTACAAGTGTTACGCTGCATTGTATATTGTGTATTAAACTCCAAGTTGAAAGGTTTCCTTCTGGCACGGTCTCTCTGTTCTGTGCAGTAGTTCCTCGCAGTAGCTCAGAACTTTTCTTTAGAAAGTATTAGTTCCTCATGTACCGTCTATCTGTTTTTGTTAATTATTTAATCCTTTGCTTATAAGTTGTGTACACAACATCCTGTAAACTATGTGTCGACTGTTTCCATGACCAAGTAGCTTTCGTTCGCTATTTGATCATGGAATTATATTGTGAATTGATGGACGACAGCAAAATGCCTGCAAAACGAAATGACAGATACTCAGTGTACATGACGTGTTTTTAAAACAAGTACCGTATTGAAATCCGGCAGCTGCAGCACTGAGGTCGGCATTTGGCGCATGCGCGCTGTGTACCACAAGCCACAGACGCAATTACAGTCATTCGGCGCGTTTAGGTTTGTCTGTGAGTATTTGAAGTGCCTCCTCCGATTGAGAATCCTACCGACTGTCAAATAAGCGCTTTTATTCGTTTTATTAGTGCTAAAGGCATGAAAGTGGGTGATATTCATCGTCAGATCAGTGAAGTGTATGGGGAAAACATTATGATCGACGGGCTGGTATGGAAATGGGTGACAGCTTTTAAAGGTGGTTGTACGAATGTGCATGGTAAGGTATGAAGTGGGTGAACTTAAGTCGTTGCTGACGATTTGGTGCAGATAGTTGATGAAAAAGTGAGATAAAATATATGCCCGGTCACTACCATGTGTTCCTGCATTTGAAGAATCTTTTAGATGGCCAATGCCACGACTTCGATGAAGATGCCATAATGACTGCATTGCAATGGTTGTCTAATCAGGTGGCAGATTTCTACGAGAGCAGTATTCAAAAACTAGTTATATGTACAATACGATTAAGTGCCTTAATTTTAGTGGGAATTGTGTAGAAAAGTAGATTAAAGCACAGGCCTCCATGTAAAATCACAATTGCTAAGAAAGATCTACTTGTTTTATTTTTATTTCAAAATGGTACTTAAAAAAATGTGGATCGTACTTGTATTCCAAACCATACATGAAACCTATGTGGATGCACTGGACTCAAAGAAAAAAAATGAAAATTGTAATAAGGAAGTTAGCCATGTCGAAGCATTAAAGGAGGTCGAGCATGGCATCACACATAATAACTTAAAAAAAGAAAAGTGACTGAGGTGCACCTAACCTGAGATCCGGAGTCCAGGCCATGAGTTCGATCATTCTGCAAAAATAAAGTGCCAAGAAAAAGAAAATAGCTTCACAAAACTAGCGTGAAGCATTTGTATTGCTTCGACATAGATGGTGCATCTTGAACAGTACAGTCATATAGCCTGCAAGCGTCGGTGGGCATGGATTTATCCTCTCTTTCAAATGTGGATCTGATCATTACCAAGTAAATATGATTGAAAATTCAACTGAATAAGTGTTTGATTGCAATATGTTCGATTGGAAACTATAAAATGAACAATGTGAATCAGCTGTTTGCATGATACGTTCCAGTACATAACACTCTGCAGTTCTGTGGACATCAACCAGACTCAACATTATTTCTCTGGAACATATGTCTAGCGCCAGCTAGAGATAATTTTAATACTGTTTAGCACTTTGGTATCAAAGAAGTCATCGCCAATGATCTGTTTGTGACAAGCTGAGAGATGGAGACATTTATGGAGTTTCAGTTTGTCCATGATGGAAATATGTGTGAGATGATGAAATACGAGACCATGAAATAGACTACTTTCAGTATAGCCGCTGCTGCTCAAAATGTCATTAGTATCTAGGAGTCGAAGCAACCGTGGAGATCTGTGATTTAACACCCCATCAGCGAAACGTTCTTAGAGAAGGTTTGAAAGCTCGAAGGGGCGCCGATTGGGAAAGGAATCGGCCGTACTTTTTTTTCTAGTAACCATCGCAGCATTCAGCTTAACCGATTTAGAAAAACTTAAGGACATCTAAATGTGGATAATCGGAAGGGGATTTCAGCCCTGCACCTGCCAAATGGGAAAGCATTGTCGTAACAACTGCATCTTGCACGGTGCTGGCTCTTCCTTAACATGAGTACGCTGTTTTTTATCTTATAGTTTCTACTACGAATAGGCGAATGTTGCTCTGTTCCCAAAGGGAAACTCAGTCAACTTTTTCTAGAACTCATACAGGCTAGTTAGTCTATGACTAACACGCATTGAAACTGTCGGGAGTCACAAAAGTCTCGTATCTCGTGGCTAGCCTTGTTATTAGATATAGTTCCAGTGCATACAGCATTTGAATGAGAAGTGATACAGGGGGATTAGTTTCTAATTTCTCCTTGCTGGCATCTAGTGAACGGCTCTCCACCTCCTAATTTAAACAACGTTGAAATCACTAGCTATGCACTGCTTGCTGTGCTTAGCATGGGAAAATGATTATGCTCTAAAGCAGTTACACTTTATCTTGAAAGTAAGAGCGTTAATAACGGAGGTAAAACTGAATTAACTATCTTTGTGTTTCCCTCGTGTATTCTTGCTAGTAGGATCTGCCTTTGTGCAGGTTCCAACGTTTCACAGTAACGTACTATCGAATTAATGTTCTCAACCTCGCAAAGATAACATAAGAACAATCTGGTATGCAATCGAAATCACCTACTTTTCCTGAAGACCTGCATATGTGTTATTTATAAGTTAATTCCTTGGACATTAATTCGAACGATGTCGACATTTTGTCAGAAATTGTGGTAACATTAGACGAAAGAGGAAGTAAGTCTGACGATTCCGTAAATTGTGGTTCGAATGATGATTGTTGTGCTGATTAAAGTCCGAAGCAAAAATACAGTACCCTTATAGCCCAAAGAAAACACGGAGAGTAATAATTTTTATTGAGAAAGGAAAGGCTGTAAATATTTTAGTTAAACGAAGGAGGGAGAAAACGCTCAAAGTTAAGCTCTCGGCAAAGCTGGCTTTATTTCGTAAAACCTCAATGTGAATTGTATAAATGGAAGAAAGATTTACACGTTGTAGAAAATATCCGTCAAAATTAAACTCGAAAAAGTGTGAAAGAAAAACTATTCGAAAGATTTAAACCATTTCTGAGGGAAATGGGTAGTACCGTAGACAAATTCGGAGCTTCTTGTTATCTCCTAAAATACTGAACATAAGGCCAGTCAGTCAGGTTCCATGCGAGAACTGCGTGCATTTCGCACTTTATCATTTCAAATGAAAAAACAACAGAGTCGCTTGTGCAATCGATGAATGCTACGACACTTTTATATACAACAATACCAGTGATATGTATTAGTGGATTACTGTCTCCACAGCTGTATGTCTGTCTTCAGAAGCCTCAATAACAGGACGAAAAGACTGTTAATATGATTTGGATTCCACCTGGAACTAAAAGTGTGATTCAACCCCTCAATACAGAGATTTTTCGACGTTGTAAAGCGTTTATCAGAAAACTGTCGGCAATATAATTTCCAATAGCTCTTTGTCGTTTCAGGTTTATCAGCGTAATAGTATTTTTACTATTTACATTTGTGCATTGTCAGGATGCAATCATCATGTTTTACGAATCTGACCAAGTATACCCTCTACAGTCCACAGAACAACGGCAAGACCATTTCTTACTCCATCCCGGTTTTGTATAAATAAAAGTGGTATTAAATGTGAAGTGCCTGGATGCACTAATTTTTTTGTATCAGGTGTGCTTGTGTAAGGAATATGTGTATTTTCGTCATCCAATACGCACTTTGCATTTTGTGAAGACTACAGGGAATAAACAAGGAACTGTTTCATTGTTAGTAAAATATACGTTATTCAAAAATTGTCATAAGAAATGTGCTACAGGAATTTTTATAAAATATTTCATGTCAACACATTAAAGTCCAGATTGATTGAAGTTGTCTGTAATGTAATGTAATGTAATATACTGCCTCGATGCTGTTTCTTCTGCCAGTCACTTGTGCAAAAATTACATCTGCAACTGTTTAGCTGTCAAAATAATCTGCAAGTTATTCAAAAAGTCAACGATCTGAGACATTTTTGATGTGGTTTAAGTGCTTAAAAATGGCGCGTGTGCACTCTGGACTTCGCGCTACGTTCTCTTGTTGGAGCTGTACCCGCTTATTCACCAGCTAGGCAGGCACGACTGTACAAACAGCTGTTAGATGTGTTTCTTTGTGAGGCAAAACTGGTTTCCATAATTCATTGCAGAAGGATGTGCCAAGTGGTCCACAGGATAATCTAATCCTTTGCATAGTAGTAGATAGGGTACTCTGATAACGTCTTCAATTGCAACAATTATTTCTCTCGCAACCTATTTTAAATTTTTACGAGTGCCCCATCATATAGCACTCTGATCAAGGGAGGACCTTAAAGGTTCCTTATCCTTGATACTAGTTGATGAAAGAACGGTTGAACAGGTTTTTATGGCTCCTCCAAAAGACTGGGTCCTAGTCTAATCCTTAACATGTTGATTATAACGGATTGGGGATGGACAGTTGTGGGACCGAAGCCCCTTGCAGCATGCTTGCCCTCGGGTGACAATCTGCTGCGCCCACCCACCTACCAACCTGATTATTACTCGCATGTTATTTTAACATTGTCATTCCTATTGATGTTCATTACCTTTTTAACCTTTTCATTTTTACTACTATGGATCTCCTGACTAGAAGGAATTATTTATTCCGGTATTATCTTGCCCAGCATTTGGTTGCTGGGTCGTTTGATGTGGGTGAGGTGTCTCTCACTCTCGAGGAGTCATCTTCTGTTCTCTGACCTGTAGACTGGGGTAACCTATATACTTACAGCTCTATCTAAATTATTTCTCATCTCAGATGTCGATATTGCTTTAAATGGCTCGATTTTATCTCTCCTACACATTATCACAATTCGACCAACTCTGTGTCGTGTGTGGGCCACTCGCAGAGCAGACCTGCAACCTCTCTCACACCTGTGATATGTGAGTAGCTTAACCCAGAAGGGATGACATCAGCAGACGACAGAACTTCAATTTCAAACGCTGATTAGCCCAGTAGCAGGTAGCACAAGCGTGCTGGAGGTTGTTGGCTGATGCAGAAATGCTCTATGAAACAGCTGCCCAGCAACCCCACGAGACCGGAGGTACCCAGCCGACGACCCAGACGCTTCTCTAGAGTCAACCACTCCAGACACATCCACCGTAGCTTCCAGCTTCTGGTACGACACAGCCAGTGTCATCACCACTCTGGACGACCCCAGCTGTTGCCGCAAGCGGTAGCCATGCGGTCTGGGGCGACTTGCCACGGTTGGTGTGGCTCCCCCCGTCGGAGGTTCGAGTTCTCCCTCGGGCATGGGTGTGTGTGTTGCCCTTAGTGTAAGTTAGTTTAAGTTAGACTAGGTAGTGTGTAAGCCTAGGGAGATGACCTCAGCAGTTTGGTCCCATAGGAAATTACCACCATCTTAACTGCCGACCCTGACACTCCTCCAGGGTCTGCCACCAGCATACAGCACTTTTACAGCACCTGAACCTGCAACGACGTCTGCTCTCACATGTAGTCCTTCTAACGTTTCTTTCAATCACATCACCATAGCTCAATGATTCCCACCAGCCTGGCCCATCCCATGTCTCCTTCACACTCTCAATGTCTGAGGCACTCTTCTGTGTCTAATCTCAGCACACCAGCTTCGCCTTTCAAGCAAGATCACTGCACTCATTTTTCCATAGTTCTGGCACTTCCCTAGTCGCTGTGCCTTCCAAGCACAATACTCTTCAATATCAAGTGCTCCTGCACCCAACAGTGCCCGCCTGGCACACTCCTCTGCCGTCTGGGCGTAAAGATTTTACATGCCATGTTGCTACTGCACCCATCTCTACCCTCCCAGCACCATCATATTTCGTTTTCCGCCATTCCACTCTCAATTATTCCTTCTGAGCCCAACAAGTAACTTTTCAAGTGCTCCAGTGCTCACGTCTGCCCTCTAGGCTCTGCAATTTTATTTTCCAACACTCCCACCAACACATCCACCCTCTGAGTACAGTTTATCCATGTCCTTTTAGGAGTGTTTTAACGCCACTTCAGTGATTTACATCCTGTTTGTCTATTCCTATGTTTGGTCTCCTGAGAGACTCGCTCCAGGCGGCTTGCTCTTCAGTTGCTGTCAACCTTGCTGGCTGCTCCAGTTCCACCCATGCCAGCCTCTCGGTGGGCCCAGGATCCAGCATAGGGACACAGTTGCTGGACATATTGGACATCTACATTCTTCAACACTGCCAATACTGGACGCCAGCAGGGTTGACATTGATCTTTGGCCTGGCCATGTGAGAAGTGACACTGCATGCCAGATCCAAATGTCTTCAACCAGATCAACCTGGTGTACCCCTTGCCAGTGGATTTTCATTATATTCTGTTTCAGACTCACACTTCCTTCATGATCGTGCCAGGGTCAACAATGACACGGCACCATCTCTCCAGGATTGCAGACCCCAGCTTGCAGAGTTCTCAGCTCTCTTCACTCCCAGTTCCAATGTTGATGGATGTTGCCCACAGTGTGTATGTGAGTGGCCTAACCAAGAAGGGTTTACATCAGCAGATGACAGAACTTCAATCATGCACACTCAGTAGGCCAGCAGGAGGCAACGCAAGCACTGCTAGAGGTTGCTGGCCCCACAGACCTGATGGCATCTGTGGGCCACATGATCGGAAATAGTTACTCTGGTAACTGTACTGAGCCTGGATATTTAGGGCAGTGCAACACTGTTCCAAGCCAATATTATGTCGAGCTCTGGGCCAGGCTCTCACTGCACTGACAGTTCTTCAAGCCACCAGCATCTGTCATCACTATCATCAAGACTGGACCTCCACATTGGGGAACGATCAGGACTTGAGTACAAATCATCGACCTTATCTTCATACAGCGTTCTTCTGCTAAGTGAACCATAGACTATATCTTGTTCTATGACAAAGTAAATATCAGACTTTCACAATTTCATCATAAGGCCTCCAGCCTATATTCAGACTTGTGCAAGTTCAGTGCTAATCACGAATCCTCACAACATATTGTAATTGTTTAATTTTCCTCCAAAAAAGAGTTTTTGGTTGCACAAGACATTTCATGCTAGAATCTAGATGGAGAATAAGGGGCTGATAGTAGTGGGGCAACAAGGACGTGGCTCCACGTCGCATTGTTGCCAAATTTATTCAAGATGACGAATCCAAGATGGCAGCCATAGATGTGGCAATGTTGCAGTGACGTTATGATGGGAAGTTCAAATTTTGGGAGGAAAATAGGTTAGTTGGGCTACCTCCACTAACCTAAATCCCCTCCCCTCCTCCCATAACCTCCACTCCCATCACCAATCTCGAAATTGGTGGAATAGGACTCAGTCTGTGCTGCGCTGGTAGATAGGACAGACATAAGTCTTTTTTGGCCCTTCCCTCCTTTCTTACATCTAGAAATTGGTGGGAAAAGGACTGAGTCTGCGCTGGGCTGTAGGATATGAACGTAAGTATGCACTGTTTATTTAAAGGGCTTGAGTTGTCATAGACGATAATTCCATCCAGTGTATTCACCGTGAAGTCCAGAGGCCAACTGACCTAATTCACAGCACTACCACCAGAGGGCGCTGTCGGCCCTCCCCCTCACCCCTCCCATCACGTAATTAGAGATGGCGATATGAGGAAAAATGGCGGAAAAGGGACTCAGTATGTGTCTAACTGCTGACTGGGAGGATGGACATAATAGTTTACTGTGTTCATTGGATGAGATATCTGTGCTGGAGAAGGAGGAAAACATTAGCTGTAACCATGCATATCATGACTGTGTCGATAGCAATGACATTTGGTGGAGATGAATACACTTCATGAAATAATGAGGATGCAGCAGGATTAGGCTAATTTACGCTTTGCAACTTATAAATACGTTCGATGTAACTGTAAATCATTTGATTAAAGTCCAGTCAGTCTTTCGAAGCGCAAGAGGCAATATTTTCACTCTCCTACACGCGCTCCCTGTCCCTAGAGGCCACGTATTGGCTCACGGCACGGTCACTCGGTAGCCACAGGAGCTGGTACGTACTTCCTATCGTGTTGCAAAATACCTGTGGCGTTCTTCCTTCCCACCCCCGCCACATGGATACCCTTTGTTGTTGAACATGAACTGCTTCAGCAGTTAAAACAACTTTTGTTGAGGAATATTGTCACATACATAACTTGAAGATGTCCCTAAATGAGCCACTGTACAAAAAAGAGAGAGCTTTGTAGATGATATGAGAATATTTAGACAATTACACGTTTTATGCCGAGAAATACTACCACCGACACACGTGACCACAGACTCTAAAAAGATCGTGGCACACTTGTGAAACCATCCCAGAGATACTTCATGTAATTTTGTGAGAAATACCCCTGTCTTGATCATGGGCTACTTCAGGAGTTACTAAATCCAATTGAATATGTCTCTAACACACTTTGAAAAAAGATCGCTGCACTGTAATTTGTGCCAGGTTTGTGATGTATAGTGCCACAATAGAGCGTGGACTCTAAAAAAATCGCTGCACACTTGTAAAACCTCCCTGAGACACTTCACATGCTTTTGTGGGAAACAGATTCCAAAACCGATATCAACTGCAATATCTGATTTTACTCGGGAAAACTACGATATTTCGAAGTCGAAATAAATATCTCTGTGACTCTAAACAGGACGCTCACCACTTTTCGAGTTTTAGCTACTTGTTTGAAGGCACTGCCAAGAGGGAGAAAAATTTCTGAATCCTACATCTGCTGTGGTGTTCATCACTTTTCTGGAACGGTGAGAGGGCTTAGTTTTCCATTTGCTACTCCTGGAGTCAGGGACGTCATTTCCCTCTGTTCTCGAAGCAAACACTGGTGTCTAAGCACAGAAGGGAAAATCAGAACAATTACACGAACAGAATTCGAAGCACTGCCCTACAGACGAGAAAAATGGCTGGAGTTTTCGGTGAATTTTCGGTGTCCTACAGCTGCTGGTCTGGAGATGCTCTAAGGCCACAATGGTGGATTAGGGACAGCATGTTATCAGAGGTGGATGGTCTGCTTGGATATGTCTCTGAACATTTGAACAAAGAAGACATCACGTGACTCACAGAAGTGAGTGCCCTTGTCTTTATCAAACCAATCTGTGGAGGCTCCTATACCCCATACAAAGGATGTCTTGTGAATGGAGCATTCTGTTCGGCTCTTACTGAATATACCCTCCAAACTGCTGCTGCTGACGATGTGGGAGCACTGACTGCCATTTTGTGCAGACGAGACTATCAGCAGCAAAGCAGGATGGTCTGCTTGGACGTGTGTCTGAACACTCGAACAAAGAAGAAATCGCGTTACTATCGGACATCACAGATCTTTCTGTTGTCTTGTTTGAACTAGTCTGTAGAGGCTCCCATGCCACATACAATCGATGTCTTGTGAATGTAGCATTCTGATTGGCTCTTACTGAATTTACCTGCCAAAGACACTGCCTTAATTACACTGGTCTGCTACCGTCGATCAAAGCTTGAATTTTTGAGTGTGAAACCCGCCAAACTGCTGCTGCTCTCCGTGTGGGAGCACTGTCCGCCAATTTTTTTCTGTAGACGGACAACTTACGAGACTTTTAGCGGCAAAACTGTTATGTACTTCTGCCTCACTTCTGCGTCCTGCATATAGCTATCGACCACTAGACACTGGTACATGTATCGCTAAGACAGACAGATGCCCCCTCCCCCTCCCAAAAAAAAAAAGAAACATACAGGCAGAGCGCTAGATATTTCCCGCGATATCAGTTGGTCATCCGCCATGGCCAATAGTCACGAGGCAACTGCCCCTTCACACACACTGGCCCCACGTGGGATCAGAGCGCCCTCCATGGACAACGGTCACTCTCGGAGCTGTTGTACAAAGGCTCAGCTGGTTCCCCCCTCCCTTTAGCACAAAGACTTTACTGTTTCCGGCCCCGACTTGCTTCCTTGCTTGCTGCCACTCTCTCTACACCCATCTCCACACTCTGGGATTACAAGAACATTCATATTTTCACACGGTTTGCCAGAATATAATAACATTTACGCGATAGTTCTCGATATCAAGCACATATCAAAAAAATGTTCAAATGTGTGTGAAATCTTATGGGACTTAACTGCTAAGGTCATCAGTCCCTAAGCTTACACACTACCTTAACCTAAATTATCCTAATGACAAACACACACACCCATGCCCGAGGGAGGACTCGAACCTCCGCCGGGACCAGCCGCACAGTCCATGACTGCAGCGCCCTAGACCGCTCGGCTAATCACGCGCGGCTCAAGCACATACCAATATGCCTTTAACACAGATGCAAGTCGATTTAGAGGCAGATGGTTCTCTTTATTTCTGGGAAAGTATCAAAGGCAACAGTCAACTGGCATGTGTAACTATTAGTTCAATAGATTTACAGTAGATTGTTGCATTCAACAACCGTCTGTTAGCTGACAGCGAAGGTTGTGATTAGTGGAGAGTACAGAGAAGCACATTGTAAATACTGTTTCTTAGGCTTTAAAACAGCTAATCAGTCCTGCACAGGGGCAAACACGCGATCCATTCTATAGTTGCGTATTGTGTATATTGCAGAGACACCGCAATGTGGTAGCAAAATCCTCGTCTTTCTTCCAGTTCCTGTACTGTCTTTTTCTACTACTACATCGTGTTGTGGGAGAAGGCTTCGTTTCGCATTAGGTTGGGTTGTTTGGGGAAGGAGACCAGACAGCGAGGTCATCGGTCTCATTGGATTAGGGAAAGACGGGGAAGGAAGTCGGCCGTGCCCTTTGAAAGGAACCATCCCGGCATTTGCCTGGAGCGATTTAGGGAAATCACGGAAAACCTAAATCAGGATGGCCGGACGCGAGATTGAACCGTCGTCCTCCCGAATGCGAGTCCAGTGTCTAACCACTGCACCACCTCGCTCGGTGTTTCGCATTAGCCTTATATATCTACACAGTTGGTGGAGCTAGGAAAACATGTTTCACATTTCCAACAAGTGTTCAAAACACGGTCCTGTGCGTTAACTCACCTTACCCTGTTTCTCCAGGGGTTGCAGAACGTGGTAGATATAGCGCTCTCCAACTACTGCTCAGTTCCGACTGAATCACATGCACAAAGCTGCAGGGAGGGCGGAGCAAAGACTGAGGAACAGTTACAGGATGCATAGGGGCTGTCTAAAACCACGCTTGAGTTTTACTGTAGCAGATAGGTTCGGAAAAGGTGACTTGTTTCGAGATGTGAGAGTGCCACAAATATGATTCACTAATGGCTGTAATCACCAAAAGACGTCTCGATAGGATCCAACGCAAGAATGTGGTTCAATGGAAAGACTTGATTCCAAATCGCAGACGGCATCTCTACCAGAACGTGTAACACGATCTGAAAAGCCAGTGTAATCTGTACATTTCTTATGTCCTCAATCCAGTGTTGCATTCTTATTAAGGGAGTCGTTGCATAGCACATCACGTAGTGTACATGATTATTATCAATCAACCATCATCCTCCCTCGACCATAACGCAGTGGATATGTCACAGAACCTGTGACATGACATCGAGATAAAATGTGTTGCCCCATGCCTCGATTTATAAAGCTTGTATAGTTTTTAACATGGATATCGTTGGCTATACTTGCGTGCACCGGTAGAGCCGAGACAGCTTTTGACAATAACATAGGCGTTGCTATCCTGTTTTTTTTTTTTTTTTTTTTTTTAAATAGCTGGTCACTTATAAGACGATTAAGACTCTCTTTCTAAGACACACCGATACCACTCGCAAGAAAAACAAATGAGGCATGTCCATCCTTCGGATTTTGGCTCGATATTCTTTGGTATCACCAGCATTCAATTATTGGGGAAGTGTTATTCTTAGTAGGGAATGTGCAACAGATTCCCTGTGATCAGCAGGCTTATAAAGTATGTGTGTGTTCCGACATGTGCAAATAAAATGACTGTGTCCTGTCATAAGGAAGGTACGGATTTGATGTGGAAAACTGCGACAGCCGTAAGTGGGATGCAAGATATTTTTACGTGGAAAATTATATCCAGTCATAAGAAGGATGGAGATATTTATATTTCGAGAACCGCAGCCGCCAGGAGGAGGTATTTCCGATACTTCGCTCATTGTTGAATGTCATCAGATTGAGGCTTCAATCGTAATATTTAATTGTAATTACAGTGATAAAGTATATGTGGCTGGTTTCCTAGGAAGATTCTGTCTGGGGTGCAGGAGTGCGTGTTGCAGCGGTTGCTTGTGCCAGGTACGATTTACATTTCTGGCTTACGACGTGAGCCATCCAGACTAGAGAGAGCGGCTGGTGTACCGGAATGTAACTGACCTTACCTCTAGATGCCTGAATAGCGAACTAATACTCAGTATGTGTTGGGCACCCTTTGTGATCGTGTGTTCTCCATGGAAATTTGAGAAGATACAATACGAGCTTGTGTTTGCGCTGGGCAGTTATTCTCCCCGAGGTAAACTGTCCAGTTGACTGCGCCTACAAATTTCCCGTCTTTACTTGGTTGACTGAACATCGAATGTCGTGTGTGTTGTGTGCACCTAGATGGTAGACAGGTGGAAGAGATGTTTGCTGGTTCTCTAGACATGAGATACACCTTGGTTGACTTTGTGAAGTTGTAGGATTATTTGGAATCTCTTAGATCATTGACATCGGTATTCACTAAAAAATACGTGTGGAACTACCAGTTTCCTCTATTTTTTCGCGTTTTCAAGTAAAGATCTTCACAGACGATATAAGTTTCTTGTTACTCAGCGGTATGCAGCACGTTCCACCTCGCTGCACCTTGCTAAAGTTTCGGGTTTCTGGAAGAATAATTTCCACTCTTTATCTTTGGAATTATACTATGCAAGCAATCGGTAGCATACTGCTATATGCTTGATATCGAGAACTATCTCGTAAATGGTATGATATTCTGGAAAACATGTGAAAGTATGTATGTTCTTGTAATCCCAAAGTATGGAGATGGGTGTAGAAAGATTGGCAGCAAGTAAGGAAGCAGGTCAGGGCTGGAAACAGCAAAGTCTTTGTGCGGGGGGGGGGGGGGGGGGGGGGGGAGGGGGGGGACCATCCCAGCCTTTATACAACAATTTGGAGAGGACCACTGTCCATGGAGGGCGCTCTGATCGCGCGTTGAGTCAGCGTGGGTACGGGGGCAGTTGACACTGATCGTTGGCCGTGGTGGATCACCAACCGACCTCATGGGAAATATCTAGTGCTGCGACTATATGTACGGTGCATATGCTTATCTTTTCTGTCTGTTTTGCGGCATATGTATTCCATGATGCTACTCCAGACGGGTGTAAAATGAATATGCTCAACGGAGAATAATAAACGCAAAAATGAAGATTTGGCCCTGTCTGACTACCCTCTGATGCAGATCTCAGTATATCTTAGTTCTATAAATTACAATCTAAACATAAATGAATGATGAAGGCAACTAATCCTACTAAATGATAAACGTTGTTCCTGCTTATATATTTACTGTAGATTAAAAAAAAACCTTATATTACAAAGTTTACATTCCCTAAGTAAAATAACCAACCAATTGCCCAACTCTGCCCTTTATTATGACTGTGCGATCTAACACCAATAACACGAAACAAATGACATCATCTGTGTACCAAACATTATAAGATACTACTTTCAAAGATCATATACGGTGGTGTGGAGCCTTAGTGGAAATAAACTAACGTGATCACAGCTGTTTAGCTTTATAGCCCTAATAAACCGAAGCAATTTGCGATATCACCGTATGGACTGCATCCGGTGCGTTGAACTGATGGTTCTCGTAATCGTCTGCGACGATGGAAGAACTCCGGCCACAAATAAACTCTTTCAAACACTAGGACGGCAGAAGGCGGTCCTCTGACTAATATACTCTAACACCGTCTTCTCCTCTCTGTGTTCTACAGACGAGAAACGCGAACTCCCAACCACAAGGACGGAGTTCAGATAACGTCTCAACGTAAGTACAGGCAGAGGAAGTGCTCTCAATTACTGAACGCTGCGTACTCAACGACGACTTCCAACCCGGAGGTGAAGTCCAGAATCGTATAGGTTCGCAACAGTACAGTTCCTAACTGTTCTTACTATAAACTCTACTGAGAGCAAAGACAGCAAGTCAGTGTGTACCAACAAAATCTGATGTCGAGCGACTGTCACACACGGGCGCTCACAATGGAAGACTGCATCTCTCCAGCGCTGGCTTTCCTCGTAATTCCGAAAACGAATCATATTCCCGAAACCACGGAATATTTTCCCTCTCTACAGATTCTTCCCAGCGCCGACCAACCATATTTTGGTCTTTCGTCGTCCAGTGCGGAAAGTTTGCGAGGAAAAACCTATATTCGTAGAATCGTACGTATCTGAGTAAAAATCCTTGGAAATAACACAGCCTGCGTGGTTTCCGAGGTGCCACTTCTTCGTTCCTCTCACCTGCGTCCAAGATTTTCAGCGTTTCCGAAGTATAATCCTTCTGGTACGGCTATATCCCGGCCGGTCGTGACTCTATTGTGCTCCAGCACTTAGGTGCTACAATGTCTTTCTTGCTATTTCCTGTGTTTAAGCAGGACCATCACACCTGTGTGCCTTCCACCCAGGGCTTCAGTTCCGCCAGCCGTTTCACTTCCACTGGCGTTCCAACCTCTACTAGTATAGGCAATCATTCATTACGCCGTTTTTATAATAAAGACTCTCCGTCACCTTTCATGCAATTAGCGTTAACAATTATTTACAAGACGTACGTGACAATGTCAGTCTCCTTTATATATTCATATTTACGATGTACAACCTATCACATGATACCTAATTGTGTTTGTAGATAATGGCAAAGTATGTGGATGAGTGCTTGCAAGGTGCGAAATTATAGCCACCATACAGTATGAGTGTCTGGTGGTCGACAGCTATATGTAGGATGCAGAAGTGATGATTTCGTATAGTGCAGTATAGGAATTACTACGTCGATATGGTACGTGGTGATACAGCCCGATTGGAGAGCAGTTTCACGCTGAAACGTTCAAACATTCTCCAACAGTATGAGAGCAGTGTAATTGAAGAAGTGTCTTTGGCGATAGTTTCTGTATTTCATGACCTGGAGACCACTTTTGTAGGGTTTAACTGTCAGTGAGACTGCTCTATGATTTTTTCGATCTGTGCAAAACATTTGCTGCTGATAGTCTCGTCTGCACAAAATGGCAGTCAGTGCTCCCACATCGTCAGCAGCAGCAGTTTGGAGGGTAAATTCAGTAAGAGCCGAACAGAATGCTCCATTCACAAGACATCCTTTGTATGGGGTATAGGAGCCTCCACAGATTGGTTTGATAAAGACAAGGGCACTCACTTCTGTGAGTCACGTGATGTCTTCTTTGTTCAAATGTTCAGAGACATATCCAAGCAGACCATCCACCTCTGATAACATGCTGTCCCTAATCCACCATTGTGGCCTTAGAGCATCTCCAGACCAGCAGCTGTAGGACACCGAAAATTCACCGAAAACTCCAGCCATTTTTCTCGTCTGTAGGGCAGTGCTTCGAATTCTGTTCGTGTAATTGTTCTGATTTTCCCTTCTGTGCTTAGACACCAGTGTTTGCTTCGAGAACAGAGGGAAATAACGTCCCTGACTCCAGCAGTAGCAAATGGAAAACTAAGCCCACTCACCGTTCCAGAAAAGTGATGAACACCACAGCAGCTGTAGGATTCAGAAATTTTTCTCCCTCTTGGCAGTGCCTTCAAACAAGTAGCTAAAACTCGAAAAGTGGTGAGCGTCCTGTTTAGAGTCACAGAGATATTTATTTCGACTTCGAAATATCGTAGTTTTGCCGAGTAAAACCAGATATTGCAGCTGATATCGGTTCTGGAATCTGTTTCCCACAAAAGCATGTGAAGTGTCTCAGGGAGGTTTCACAAGCGTGCAGCGATTTTTTTAGAGTCCACGCTCTATTGTGGCACTATACATCACAAACCTGGCACACATTACTGTGCAGCGATCTTTTTTCAAAGTGTGTTGTCTCTCTCTCTCTCTCTCTCTCTCTCTCTCTCTCTCTCTCTCTGTCTCTTTGTGCAGTGGCACATTTAGTTCCTGTGACATCTTCAAGTTATGTATGTGACCGTACTCCGCAACACGAGTTGTAATACCTCCCTAAGCAGTTCGTGTTCAACGACAAAGTGTGCCGTGTGCCGGGGATGAGAAAGAGGAAGGCCGAGGGTATTTCCAACGGGACAGGAAGTACTTGGCCGCTCCTGCAGCTACCGTGTGGCTGTGCTCTAAGGCCGCTTTCACACTATACGGTTTTGACCGTACGGCAAAAAGCCGTACGAGTTTTAGCCGTGCCTGTGTTGCTTTCACATTACACGGCTTTTTGACGTGACCAGTTGTTGGTGTCTATTCAGTTTGCTTAATGTGTGTATCAAGATGAACCGTAAACGAGTTGTTGCTTTGTGGTTGCTTCATCGTCGCCGCAAAAGAAAAGGTCGTCTTTTGTGGGTACACCCCATTAACCAGAGAAGAGACGAAGTGGGTTTATTTTATACACTCTTTGAAGATTTGAGGAACGACGGAAATAAATTCTTTAACTATTTCCGAATGTCTATTACCTCGTTTGACGAATTACATAGAAAACTAAAGGATGTGTTACAACGACAAAACACACAATTCCGCAATTGCATCCAACCTGTTCAAATGCTGGCTATCACGTTAAGGTAATTTAATACATAAAAACTAGTTCTGTTTATTTACTTATTTATTTGTGTTTTACATTTTTATTACGCTCAGATTATGAAGTAGAAAAGTCAATATCAATATCAGCAGTTGAAACCAAAGAGTTTGTAGCAGGACTGACTGTACTGTCACTTTGTGGCGACAGGCTCTCTGCAAAAACGTTGTAGAACTGCGTTGTTGATGGTGGGCCTTCATGGCTACTTGTGGAAGGCGAAGGGTATGGTGGTGGCACTTTATTAATTCGTTGATAAGAACTGCGACCTTGAGAAGTCTGTAATGGTTGTTCGAGAAAAGTAGTTGGGTTTGGTGCAGCTGGAGGAGGACGAATCTGATGCGTATGGTAAGAGGATATTGGAGCAGCATTTTCCATAGGTGAATAAGAATAAGCTTGAAATCTATTATTATAGGGCATGGGAGGTGTGTAATGGGTAAATGGAGGAGGTTGAGCTGTCAATATATTTCTCCTTTCATATATATTTTCTATAACTTTGAGGACTCCCATCTGAAACTGAAGATAATCCTGTTCATCAAATTTTTCCAGATGAGGCTTCAGACTAAGTAAAAATGACATTTTGCTGCAAGGTTTGTCTTCTTCCAGAGCTCGTAATATTTTCATTTCGATTGCATCAGGTTTTCTATGTTTTCTGTTTGTATGGCACTCGCTTTTGGATGTTTGTTGTGTGGGTGCTGTATCAAATGGCCCAGAAACATTCTCAGTATTTTCGACGGAGCCCTGCGTTTCTATATCTTCTTCCAGTCTGGCGGTGCGTTCCGATTGAAAACTGTCCTCCGTCTCTCGAGCATCATACAGCTTTTTTAGAAACTGCAGCTGATCAGAATATACATACTTTTTCATTTTCTTTGCTGCTGAGCCACTTTTTTTCGCAGCTTGAATTTTTATGTTTGACTTCACAAAGGAGTCTCGTAGATTGGTCCACCTCCGTATTACTTCTATACCTACATCAAAAGAAAACAAAACTGTATGAAAACATTTTAATTTTGTATAGAAAAAAGCAAAACTGTAACAAAAAATGTCCACTGCAAACTAAATGTCACTGATTTTTTTTCGTTTTGTTCAGGTATCTGGCAAGCGGTTGTTCCTTCACTGACTTACATTTCCAGTACAGAATTGGGATTTCTACAGCAAGTAAAGTGGTTAATGATGTATGCACAGCAATTTGGTCATCACTGCGGGAAGAATGTATACAAAGACCGACCAAAGAGGTATGGGAATCAATAGCGGCTGGATTTGAACGTACTGCTAATTTCCCCCACTGCTTAGGAGCGGTGGATGGAAAACATATCCGTCTTACTGCCCCATTTAATAGCGGATCAATGTACTTCAATTACAAAGAATACTTTTCTGTGGTTCTGATGGCTGTAGCGGATTCCAACTACAGGTTCATTTATGTCGACGTAGGAAGTTATGGCAAAGACTGTGACTCTTCAGTGTTCAGACGGTCCAGTTTATGGAAGTCAATAGAAAGTAATTCCCTGGAATTTCCAGACGTCCAATGTCTGCCTGGTACGGAAGGTCCAAAAGTACCCTACTTCTTCGTGGGAGACGCAGCATTTGGCCTACACACGCATTTGCTCCGGCCTTTTGGGGGAACAAACTTGACAGTTGAGAAACGTGTATTTAATTACCGTTTGTGCAGAGCAAGGAGGTATGTGGAATGTGCTTTTGGCATCCTCACCAATAAGTGGCGGTTGTTTCACCGACCTTTAAATGTTCATCCAGATTTTGCAGTAAAAATGGTTAAAGCTTGCATTGTTTTACACAATTTTGTACGTCAGAGAGATGGATTTATAATTGAAGACACCACATCCTTCACTGGTTTGGAAGACTTAGCCCAAGATGCCAACATAAGAGGAGGACTGACAGCCAACGCCATAAGGAACACTCTTTGTAAATATTTTATGACAAATGCTGGAAGCGTGTCATGGCAGATGTCAAAGATATAAATTAACAAGCCTTTTCCTTTTTGTAGATTGTTTGTGAAAGCCTGCGACTGTATAGTAAATAGTTTTCTTTATAAATAAATTACTGCTACCACTCACGTTTTTAATCGTTTTGTTTATATTTTGTACGACGCGTTTCGGGAAATAATTCCGATCTTCAAGTGCGTTTTTTTCTCTAAGTTTTCATTATGTGTAGTGTTTTTTTATTTGTGAGGTCTTGTGCGTGTTTCTCTTATAAATTACAGTAAAGAAAACAGAATGCAAGACCTGACACATAAAAAGACACCACACATGATGAAAACTTAGAGAAAAACGCACTTAAGGATGGGAATTATTTCCCGAAACGCGTCGTGCAAAATATAAACAAAACAAAAAAAACGTGACTGGTAGCAGTAATTTACTTATAAACAAACGATTTACTTTTAGAATAAAATTTATAACGTTAAATAAAAACTGTTTAAAACGTATTAAATGTAATATTAATATATTAAATAAATACTTACCAAACGCATTTTTATCTTTGTCTTCCATCTCATCAAAATCTTGCTTCAGTGCTACGCAAACTTCCCGCCAAGCATTCTTTGTAGCAATACGATCTCTATACGCATCTAGAGTTTTGTCCCACAGAACAGGTCTTACTTCCACCAAGGTTATCAAAAGTTCAGTATCAATTTCATCCATTCTTCTACACTTTTCAGTAAACAAGAATAAACACAAATGAATAAAACGACACTACAACGAACTAGTCGACGCCGTACGGCTCAAAACCGTCCAGTGTGAAAGCATGCACTTAGTCACGTAGGCCACTGTTGTCGAACTTGCCGTACGGCGACCGTCTGTTGTAGTGGCAAGACACGGCTGCAGCACGGCACGGCAGCGGCATTTTGCCGTCGCCGTATAATGTGAAAGGCGCCATACATTTCTTCACACCTACAGCCGTACGGCTTTTTGCCGTACGGTCAAAACCGTATAGTGTGAAAGCGGCGTAAGTCGGTGTGTGGCCTCTTGGGGGGGGGGGGGGGGGGGGCAGCGAGTGAACATCTTGCATCTTGTCTCTTGCTCTTCGGAACTGTGACTGGAATTTTATCGAATGATCTACAGTTACAGCACACGCATTTATCAGTATGGCTTGTGAAGTATAACTTAGCACCATCCCGCTGTCTTCATTATTTCATGGAGGGTATTCCTTTTCACCAAACATCATTGCTTTCGACACAGTCCTTAGATGCATGGTTACAGCTAATTTACCCGTTAAACTCCTCCAGCACAGAAATCTCATCCACTGAACACAATAAACAATTATGTCTGTCCTGCCAGTCTAGCAGGTAGACACAGACTGAGTTCTTTTCCCGCCAATGAAGGAGGCGGAGGGAGGGAAGCAATTCACACAAAATAAAAACTTACGTTCATTGTATCTGGCAGCTCAGCGCAGATTGAGTCCTTTTCCCACCAATTTCCAGATGAGGGGTAGGGGATGAGAGGGGGAGTTGAGGGGGAGGGGAGGGGGAGAGCATGGGGGACGGGTTCTACATCTACATCTACATGATTACTCTGCAATTCACATTTAAGTGCTTGGCAGAGGGTTCATCGAACCACAATCATACTATCTCCCTACCATTCCATTCCAGAACAGCGCGCGGGAAAAACGAACACCTAAACCTTTCTGTTCGAGCTCTGATTTCTCTTATTTTATTTTGATGATCATTCCTACCTATGTAGGTTGGGCTCAACAAAATATTTTCGCATTCGGAAGAGAAAGTTGGTGACTGAAATTTCGTAAATAGATCTCGCCGCGACGAAAAACGTCTTTGCTTTAATGACTTCCATCCCAACTCGCGTATCATATCTGCCACACTCTCTCCCCTATTACGTAATAATACAAAACGAACTGCCCCTTTTTGCCCCCTTTCGATGTCCTCCGTGAATCCCACCTGGTAAGGATCCCACACCGCGCAGCAATATTCTAACAGAGGACGAACGAGTATAGTGTAAGCTGTCTCTTTAGTGGACTTGTTGCATCTTCTAAGTGTTCTGCCAATGAAACGCAACCTTTGGCTCGCCTTCCCCACAATATTATCTATGTGGTCTTTCCAACTGAAGTTGTTCGTAATTTTTACACCCAGGTACTTAGTTGAATTGACAGCCTTGAGAATTGTACTATTTATCGAGTAATCGAATTCCAACGGATTTCTTTTGGAACTCATGTGGATCACCTAACACTTTTCGTTATTTAGCGTCAACTGCCACCTGCCACACCATACAGCAATCTTTTCCAAATCGCTTTGCAACTGATACTGGTCTTCGGATGACCTTACTAGACGGTAAATTACAGCATCATCTGCGAACAACCTAAGAGAACTGCTCAGACTGTTACACAGGTCATTTATATAGATCAGGAACAGCAGAGGTCCCAGGACGCTTCCCTGGGGAACACCTTATATCACTTCAGTTTGACTCGATGATTTGCCGTCTATTACTACGAAATGCGACCCTCCTGACAGGAAATCACGAATCCAGTCGCACAACTGAGACGATACCCCACAGGCCCGCAGCTTGATTAGAAGTCGCTTGTGAGGAACGGTGTCAAAAGCTTTCCGGAAATCTAGAAATATGGAATCAACTTGAGATCCCCTGTCGATAGCGGCCATTACTTGGTGCGAATAAAGAGCTAGCTGCGTTGCACAAGAACGATGTTTTCTGAAACCACGCTGATTACGTATCAATAGATCGTTCCCTTCGAGGTGATTAATAATGTTTGAATACAGTATATGCTCCAAAACCCTACTGCAAACCGACGTCAATGATATAGGTCTGTAGTTCGATGGATTACTCCTACTACCCCTCTTAAACACTGGTGCGACCTGCGCAATTTTCCAGTCTGTAGGTACAGATCTATCGGTGAGCGAGCAGTTGTACATGATTACTAAGTAGGGAGCTATTGTAACAGCGTAATCTGAAAGGAACCTAATCGGTATACAATCTGCACCTGAAGGCTTGCCCGTATCAAGCGATTTGAGTTGCTTCGCGACCCGTAAGGTATCTACTTCTAAGAAACTCATGCTAGCAGCTGTTCGTGTTTCAAATTCTGGAATATTCCATTCGTCTTCCCCTGTGAAGGAATTTCGGAAAACTGCATTCAATAACTCCACTTTAACGGCACAGCCGTCGGTAACAGTACCATCGGCACTGCGCAGCGAAGGTATTGACTGCGTCTTGCCGCTTGTGTACTTTACATATGACCAGTATTTCTTCGGATTTTCTACTAAATTTCGAGACAATGTTTCGTTGTGGAACCTATTAAAGGCATCTCGCATTGAAGTCCGTGCCAAATTTCGCGCGTCTGTAAATTTTAGCCAATCTTCGGAATTTCGCGTTCTTCTGAACTTCGCATGCTTTTTCCGTTGCCTCTGCAACAGCGTTCGGATCTGTTTTGTGTACCATGGGGGATCAGTTCCATCTCTTACCAATTTATGAGGTATGAATCTCTCAATTGCTGTTGCTACTATATCTTTGAATTTGAGCCACATCTCGTCTACATTTGCATAGTCAGTTCGGAAGGAATGGAGATTGTCTCTTAGGAAGGCTTCTAGTGACACTTTATCCGCTTTTTTAAATAAAATTATTTTGCGTTTGTTTCTGGTGGATTTGGAAGAAACGGTATTGAGCCTAGCTACAACGAGGTTAGTGGAGGCTGCCCAATTGACATATTTTCCCGTCAAAATTTGAACTTCCCATCATGACGTCACTGTGACGTTGCCGCACTGTTACCGCCTTCTTTAATCCGCTATCTTGAATAAATTTATCAATAATTCAACGTGGGGCCGCCTCCTTGTTGCCCTACTACTTCTGACGGCCTTGCTGTTTATTCCTTCAACCCCTATCACTCTGTCCCTCCCTTAATCCAACCAACTGCAATATTATCTACTGGACTTATTCATCATGGTGATGAATATGTAATTGGGTCATGTAGTTGATTAAATTTGAAAATTCTATGCAAAATGCCTCCAGAGAATACCGTTACACCACTTACGAATATATAACGAGTTTCAAGAGTTCACCTCCCATTCTCAAATACCATGCTATGTGGCATAATGCTAAGAACACTGGACTCATATTTGGATGACCTGTCAGCTAATTCAGATTTGTTTTCTATGATATCCCTAAATTGCTTATGCCGGAATGGTTCTTTCCTTCGAAAGAGCGTGGCCGATTTCGTTTCCCAACTCGTGCTTATGCTCTGCCTTCGATCTCATTGTCACAGCCAGGATATTATACTCAAGTCTTCCTTGCTTAATTCTCAACTGTCACAAAGATTACATGCTGTGAAGCTATTACTAAACGTTTCATATTTTTTCTCAATAGATTTGCAACAAATGATCTTTGTGACTGGTATAATCATGGCTTTTATGAGACATTTGCAGAAAAAAAAAAAAACAATCCAAATTTAGTGGTGACTGGGTGACTGGATTTCGAATTCGTCATCATGATGAACAGCATATGATTAGTGCTTTACCTGGTAAAGGGCCACATAATACATTTGTGAGCAAGAAGGTCACGTTTACATCCGACATTGTGTCCATGAAATATAACAAAGAATGCCGGAATTAGGCTGTCGACTGCATGGCTGCTGAACTGCACGAGTACCACTATGATGAGCAGGGCCATAACGAGGCAGTGGCGAGGTAGGCCCCCGCCGAGGGAGCAGGCGCAAAAACTTGCCAAAAAAAGCAAGAAAGGAAGACGTTTTTCGAATTAATCGGGAGAAGTATGCGAATACTTTTAGCCATCGCGTTCCTGTTTTCTGCCTATGAGAAGAAGCCTTTCTTCGATCCGTGACTGTAAACGCACTCTGTTGTCACAGTCTCAAATCGACCAAGTAGCATTATAAAGAAACGACTACTAAAGAGTAGACGTCTATTACTGACATGGTTTATGCGGCAACACTCGCTCGGTACTCCTTTTCAGTACTGGAGTCTCGCTGACACTTCGCTATGGTATTGTAGGATCTCGAGGACTGGTGTGAGGGTGCTGAAGCAAATAATGAAGTTGTATGACAGATAACTTACGATTTTTGACGATTTCTGTCGACTGAGGACTGGAGTGACAGTGTCTAGGCTACAGTGTTCCAAAGTATTTGACAGAATGACAAGTGAAATGGAAAACAGGTCTGGCATTTATCGCACTGTTTCATATTACTTCAATTTCCTGACAGGAAGCCGGCCACCGTGACCGAGCGGTTCTAGGCGCTTCAGTCCGGAACCGCGCGACTGTTACGGTCACAGGTTCGAATCCTGCCTCGGCCATGGATGTGTGTGAAGTCGTTAGGTTAGTTAGGTTTAGGTAGTTCTACGTTCTAGGGGACTGATGACCTCAGATGTTACGTCCCATAGTACTCAGAGCCTTTGAACCATTTGAACCTGATAGGAAATGCCTTAAGTGAAACCTTTGTATTTTATCTTGAAAGATTTGTAACTAATTTTAATGCAAAATATAGCAGATTTATTGATACAGTGGGTCTAGATCCCTCATCAGGTTACCCTCGATTCAGAGGCTGTTGCACGCAGCGACCGTTATTTTGATTTGTACAGTCTATGGGGAAGTGTTTGTGAAGAGTGTCGACATTACTTACCTTTTGGATTTTCAAGGCTTTTCTTAAAGTATGGGTTAAGAAATTCATATACAAGCATCTAAATAGCTTTGATGATATTTAATACAATTGCAGTAACTGCAATATCTCGTGATCGCAGTTTCAGCAAACTGTATGTGATAAAAAACTGCTAAGTGTTGTGTATGGGCGAAACCAGACGGTCAAAGTTAGCTGTCTTGTCGACAGAATACGACATAGCTGCTAAACGTGACTTCAAGAACATAGTCAGTGGTTTGTTTCCCTCAAAGTAATGAAACCCGAAGTAACAGTGTTTCATCTTACTTCAATTTCCTGACAGGAAGCCGGCCGCCGTGGACGAGCGGTTCTAGGCTGCTGCCTCGAGGTGCAGCGACGGTGGAGGGTCTGGCCAACACCGACTCAAACTCCTTTGAGTCGGTGTTGGTCTGGCGCGTCGCTTGAGACACCCCAGGTGTCGCTTACTGCGTCCGCTGACAGCCGCCGAGGCACCTTCTCGTGTACCCGGCGCGTTGGGGCTACCCTGACCTCAGGGTGAGTGGCGGACTGCAACGCGTTCGCGTCGCTCGAGGCGGAGGGCCAATGTGGAGGCTGGCCGGCTGGCCTCTCCCGTTCATCCTGTCAGTGGGCAGGTGGCGGCTCCTTCAGCAGGGCCCGAGCAGCACACGGGGGCAAAGTCTTGATGGTTATTGGGAGCTCCAACGTTAGGCGGGTGATGGAGCCCCTTAGGGAAATAGCTACAGGGCTGGAAAGAAATCCAACGTGCACTCGGTTTGTCTGCCGGGGGGCCTCATCGGAGATGTGGAAGCGGCCTTGCCTGCGGCTATCGAGCGTACGGGGTGCAGTTGTCTGCAAGTAGTTGCTCACGTCGGTACCAATAGACCGCTGGCCTTGCACACGGGGTGCAAGCAGAGCTCTCTATTTGCAGCATCGTTCCCAGAGTGGATCGGGGTCCTTTAGTTTGGAGCCGAGTGGAGGGTCTCAATCAGAGGCTTCGTCGTCTCTGTGACGGTCTTGGCTGCAGATTTCTAGACTTGCGCTATTGGGTGGGGAATTGTAGGACGCCCCTAGATAGGTCAGGGGCGTACTACATAAAGGAAGCGGCTACTCGGGTAGCAGAGTACTTGTGGCGTGCACAAGGGGGTTTTTTAGGCTAGGCAGTAGTGCGAGGTGTCCCGATGAACACTCACCAGTCGACATGCAGGCAGGGAAATCAGGACGCGCTCAGTGTAAAGACACTTCAGCTATCAAGATATTAGCAGTAAATTTTCAGAGTGTTCGGAATAAAGTTCCTGAATTTATTGCCCTCTAGGAAGCGTGTGGCGCGCTAATTATTCTCGGGACTGAGACCTGGCGGAACCCTGAGATAGGAAGTTCTGAAATATTTAGTGAGGGTTCGAATGTGTATCAAAAAGACAGATTAGACACCGTAGGAGGTGGTGTCTTCATTGCAGTTGACAAAAATATTGTGTCTACTGAGGTCGAAGTAGAGTGTGATTGTGAAGTTATCTGGACATGTTTAACAGGGCTAAGGGAAATAAAGTTAATTGTGGGGTGTTATTACCGGCCACCAGGTTCCACCGTGACAGTTCTAGAAATATTCAAAGGGAGTCTACATTCTGTATCGCAGAAGTGCCCGGATCATGCTATATTAGTCGGAGGCGACTTCAACCTACCTAGTATAGACTGGGATGTCTATGGATTCATTATAGGTGAATCGCTACTGAGGAAATTTAGAGAACCAGCATTTGAGGCTGACTGCAGTACAATTTTACTGCCGCCAACTTACATTTCGCGTAAAGACCACCAAGGTAAGATAAGAGAGATTAGGGCTCGTACAGAGGCATATAGGTGGTCATTTTTCCTTCGTTCTGTTTGGGAGTGGAACAGGGAGAGAAGGTGCTAGTTGTGGTACGAGGTACCCTCCGCCACGCACCGTATGGTGTATTGCGGAGTATGTATGTAGATGTAGATGTAGATGAAATCAAAAGTACCTCTTACTTAAAAGGGATATTTTCTCAACTCTTAAATATATCCCCCTTTTTTCCAATTAATAATTTGGCGCTGTTATTAATTTAAGAGGTACAAATGAAATCCATTCTTTATTAAACATCACCCTAGAAGCAATGTATAGTATCTGCCATGAAGAAAAATGTACAATTTTGTTTTACTTTCATTTTTTCAGAAAGTTATACAATGATACATTTAATTTGATGCGAGCAATATGTTTCATCAGTACAGAACAGTTAAGTAATACTTTTTAACAGTACTGCATTTTTACTAAATCCACTTCACAAAATTATAAAATTTACTAAATGTATGTATAAAAAATTAAAGAAAGATTGTTTTAGAGAGAGGAGGCAGGGGGAGGGGGGGGGGAGGGTTCGGTAGTCTTGACAGTTCTATTAGGGGCGCAGGATCGCCTCAATAAGCCTCTTCTCATCAAGAGTTGGTACTCTGAAGTTTACACATACCGTCAAGTGAATGGTTCACACGCCCTCATTCAGGATGATGGTGGCTCAACTCGCCATCTGGCCATCCAGATTTATGTTTACTGTAGTTTCCTAAATCGTTTGAAGAAAATGCCAGGAGACTGCTATGGAATAGACTGCCAATTTCCTTTCCCCTCCTTTTCGAGCGTCTGCTCTTCCTTCCTTTCCTCGTACTTAGATGTTTCTTGGCGGCAATGACGTTTAATGCTTTTTTTCTTAATTGCCCCACAACATGTGATCTCTTCGACTATTGACTGTGAGAGGTCACCTCGTGGCACTAGTTGTGCCTTAAATAAATGGTATACATTGCCTGACAAAAAAGTGGTGCACCCAGAAGGGGAGTAGGCATGTGATGCTATTTCAGCCATTAAAGCACTGAGTCAAATTTACAACGAACTTGGCAGTACGAACCCTCTTATGAGTAGGATGGTTTACCCCCCCTGTCCTGGATACGTGTTCTGACGGTTGGGAATGATGTCTAACACCGTTGTATGCTTTCCTAAGGCAATCTGGCCCACGTCTGTTACAACTGGTCCTCGATATTCTGGATACTGGCAATGAGACAGAGTTTATGACCGAGGTGATCACAAACCTGTTCCATCAGAGACAGATATGGGATCTTTGCTGGACATGGGGGTACCTAACATTACGCTGACAGTCCATTGAGAAATGTGCCATGTGTGGACGAGTATTGTCCTGTAGAAAAATAGCACAATGATACTGTCTCATGAGAGGTATTACATGAAGACGCAAGATGTCCTTGACTTACAGTGAGTCGTCAGAGTTCTCCCGGCTGTAGCCTGAAGTCATATCTCACAGCTCCCCATACCATGATGTCAGGCGCAACACCGCTATGGCTGTCCAAAACATCGGAAGACTGAAACCTCTTCCCAGGTCGCTGTCATGTCTGCTGACAATGGTCATCCGCCGTAGTGCAAAACCGCGATTCATCGCTGAACACAATTCGACGCCTCTTATCAGCACTCCATGTTTCCTGGTCACTGCGTCCCTCCAGACACAATCGTTCGTGTTGTGGTGTTAATGGTAGCCTACACATGGGTCGGTAATTCGCTAGTCTGGCTGCTGCTACTCTCCTACCAATGGTGTAGGATTACACAGAATGTTGCAGGGTGTGGTGTCGTCGAGTATCGAGAGCGGAGCGAGAAGTACCGACAACTGCAGAGGTACTGCACATCAAAGCGACATCACGAGGCGACAATGAGATGCTAGGAAGAAGCCATGCCTCCGGTAGTTCCGAGGCGCCACCGCTGCACCTCTGCCCTGACTCAGCGTCGCCAGAGGCCCGGAGGGCAGTTCTGGTCGAGGTCGGATCCTATCCACTTCTAGGAAGTTCCTGTCGAGGTAACGTCCTTGTGCTGCCTACCCGCCGTCACATAGCCTGCGTCAACTTGAAAGGCAACCCTACTGGGATTATTTAAATGATTGAGAATGTAGGTAAATTTTAGTGTACCAACAACATTTATTTTCCCAAAACAGACATAAATCATGCTAAACAATATATTGAGTGAATACCGTAAACAACTAACAGGTGATTCAAGACTACACTGGACAAGGATCCTGGGTGGCAGAAACAGTGGAGTGAGTTAAGTACTCTGGCCCTAAAAATGTGGATAACGCAATTGAGCTGATGTGACGCTGAGCAGACTATGATTGATCAAATCTACTGAAGTTCCTCTACATAGATGCAGATGAGAGCAAGTGGCGACTGAGATCTGTACGCCCTGACAATGCCAGAGCGGCAGTACATTACCCTGTTTGTTTCGTGCGCAGATGTAACTTGCAGCTGGCGAGATGTGTGCGGCGGAGGCGAGGCGTAAGGCGGCACCTGTGAATCGATCGCGGCCACGAAAGAAATGCAAAAATCTCGCGGTCTAGCGATCAGGCAGACAGATTGCAATTTACTCTCTACTAGAGTCCTGAAATCACAGTAGATTTCAGTGTGTGACACACCCGTTCGCTGGTCATACCAAGGACCAATTTGGCTTACTTATACGACAGAGCGTACGAGGAATCCAAACGTCAAGACTGATAAACCAAAAACGAATAAGTGTGCCCTCAGCAAACGAGTAGTCTGAGTCATTTGAAGTCACACTGTCGGTACAGTAAGAACTTCACCACAGGCTCTCCAGTCTAAACTAGTCGCAAATGGAGTCAGTCTCAGGACAGGTCCCAAGTAACAACCACACGTGCCAGAGCTTCGACCAGCAGTGCTTACCAGACCAAAGTCCCACACCCAGGTGCCTCGTACCTCTCCAGAAAAAAATCTGTTTTCCTGCAAAGTGCACAAACAACACTGCCTTCATCCCATCTTGAGCCAATCACAGGGCTCTAGAGGAGGCAAATCTCCCCAACCACACGACAGCACAAACTCATGCAGAACCAGGGCAAGAGTTAAGAAACCTGAGTCTCTGAAAAAAAAATAAACTGCCAGTTACTGCCTTTTTTAAGTTTTCACAGAGGGAGAAGAGCTGATTTTTTCCAAAGTCACGTCTCTTCCCATGGCAACAAGTGAACAGATACAATGTCAAAGATCTTTACCTAAATCGCCTGTGCATTGGTGCTTGTTAGTCCTAGCTATGAGGTTTAATAAAGATTCTACCTCCAAACATTTCTCAGATCCTGGGTTTTTCTTGTACAACTGAGGCGGCCGGGGGAAATGGTTAATGTTGTGTCGATTCCCTAAGGTCTCGACACAATGAGTGGCTAGGTGCACGCGAAACTAACGCAGACGGGCGTAAATTCTGAAACAGGAGACTGGATGAAAAACTATAAAGAAAAGAACGTATTGGGTAGATTACTTAACTTTTAATGATGTTCTTCTTGTTGAAATACATCTCGTGAGTAGTAGTAAGCAATTAGCACTGATACACATGGCGCCTTGCTAGGTAGTAGCGATGGACTAGCTGAAGGCTATTTAATCTGTCTCTCGGCAAATGAGAGGAATACTTGGTAGGTCTAGTCGCAAGCTATGTCGTCCGTACAACTGGGGCGAGGTCAAGTCCGTGTCTTGTGACCTGCCATGTGGTGGCGCTAGGTTTGCGAATACACAGTGGCGACACGCGGGTCCGACATGTACTACAGGACCGCGGCCGATTTAAGTTACCACCTAGCAAGTGTGGTGTCTAGCGGTGACACCACATTCCTCCCCCGCAAATCGGCGAACGGTCGTGAGATAAGGCTTCCGCCCGCCGTGGGGAGGACCCCATGTTGACGTATGCGATGAGGTGGGGAGCCTAACAACAGGCGAGGCTGTGCCACCCGCACCCGGCCATTCGGTCCGAGGGGAGCTAGGAAACGCCTGCAAACCTAGTCCAGGGTGCACGTCAACATGAGGTGTTTGCGCACGTAATGATATAAGAGGAGCCGCGGGGTCGACCTCCATGTGGTCGGAGCACCCGACGGGCGAAGACGACATCTGGTCCGGAGCGGGCAAGAGGTCCATGGCGGAGGACGGCTGCTCACGGGAAGCAAGCGGCGGCGCGTGACCCAGGGAGGCGCGAGGCGGCTGCAGCGAAGCGTCCGCTGCTGGCGGCGCCGGCGGCGGCTGCGGCGGCGCGACGCCATGAGGCAAAATGGAAGGCATCGTCGGTAACACCTGGGGATGAGGCGAGCCAGTAGATGGGTCCCCAGGGCGCTGACCTGACGGCTCCGTCGCTGAAAGCAGACGGGGAGCGGCAGAACCCAGGCGACGACAGAGGCGCAGCTGATTGAGATGCCGACGCACCTCACCAGAGGCCCCCAAAACCAAATACATCGCGCGGCCGAGGCAGCGAAGAATGCGCCCTGCGAGCCAACGCTGTGAACCGCGATAGTTGCGATAATAGACAACGTCGCCAGGAGCAAAAGCAGGAGTCTGCCGCTGCACAGGAACCTGAAGTGGCGGATGCAGCAAAGACATCAGGTTGCGATGAGGACGACCGTGGAGCAACTCAGCCGGCGAGCGACCATCGCGAGGCTGAGAGCGATATGAAGACAAAAAGAGCAACAAAGCGTCCTCCCGAGAATGCGACTCTTTCAACTTCAACATCTGTGACTTGAAAGTCCGGACCAATCGTTCCGCGGCACCGTTTGACTGAGGCGAAAACGGCGCGGATGTCAGATGTTGAATACCATTGGCCTTGCAGAACGACTGAAATTCTGCGGACATGAATTGTGGGCCATTGTCGGAAACAAGAGTCTGCGGAAGACCTTCAATGCAAAAGATAGCAGACAAGGCTTGGATGGTGGCAGAAGACGTCGTGGAAGACATCCGGACAACAAAAGGAAAATTACTGAAAGCATCGACCACAACCAACCATCGAGCATTCCAGAATGGACCAGCAAAATCGATGTGCAAGCGTTGCCAAGGGGAAGTGGCTTTCGGCCATGCAAAGAATTTCCGCGGCGGTGCGGATTGGTGTTCGGCACACGCCACGCAAGAGGAGCACATATTCGTAATCGCAGCATCGATTCCGAACCAAGTACAGTGCTGACGAGCAAGCTGTTTCGTTCGCACTATACCCCAATGTCCTTGGTGAAGAAGCTTTAAGACAGAGGACTGTAACGAACGTGGGACCACGACTCGGGATTGATCATTATCGGAACGCAACAACAAAACACCACGGCGGACAAAAAGTCTCTCCTTGTGGGCAAAAAATCTGCGAACCAAAGGATCCTCGATCCGTGACTTTGATAAGGGCCATTGCGAAGCAACAAAACGCAAAACGGGAGCAAGGACAGGGTCAGCAGCTGTGGCTGTAGCTACACGACGAAAATCAATCGGAAACGATGCGACCACGTCATCGGCTTCCGAATCAATGAACATGCAAGCAAGTTCGGAAGAATCGAATGCTTTATCCTCAGCAACAGGCAAACGGGACAACGCATCAGCGTTGCCGTGCTTAGCAGTGGACCGATACAAGATATCGTAGCGGTACTGCGAGAGAAAAAGAGACCAGCGAATGAATTTCTGCGCTGTACGTGGAGGTACAGGCTTGTTCGGATGAAAAAGTGATGTCAAAGGTTTGTGGTCCGTGATGATTGTAAAGTGACGACCATACAAGAAATCGTGAAACTTTGTTACACCAAACACAAGAGCCAAAGCTTCCTTCTCTATTTGGGAATAATTTCTTTGCGCAGATGAGAGCAATTTGGACGCAAAGGCAATAGGGCGATCATGCGAGCCATCCTTGTGCGCAAGCACAGCACCGATCCCGAAATCCGATGCATCTACCATCAACAAAAGGGGTTTTCGGGGATCGAATGGCGTAAGGCAAGTATTTGAAAGTAACGCCGATTTCAACTGGCGAAAGGCGCGTTCGCATTCCGTCGTCCAGACGAACGGAACACCTTTACGGCGTAAGCGATGAAGCGGAGCTGAAATGGAAGAAGCATTGCGCACAAACTTTGAATAATAATTTACCTTACCCAGCACACTCTGTAGCTGTTTTAAGTTCTGCGGTGACGGCAAGTCCTGAATGGCACGAAGGTGCTCTGGACTCGGATGTATACCTTGGGCGTTAAGGACATGGCCCAGGTACGGTAAGTCACGAGCAAAAAACACACATTTGTCCTTCCTCAAGCGAAGACCATTCTGACGCAAGACCTGAAATAAGGTCCGGAGATTCTGCAAATGTTCGGCTTCTGTCTTTCCTGAGATCACAATATCGTCCAGATAGTTCGCAGCAGTAGGGACCGACGCACAAATAGTTTGTAAATATTGCTGAAATAAAGCAGGGGCGGATGCACACCCGAATGGCAGTCTTTTGAAGCGATACAAGCCAAGATGCGTATTAACCACTAAGACGCGCTGGGATTCTTCGTCCACAGGTAGTTGCAAGTACGCATCTGCTAGGTCCAATTTTGAAAAATATTTTCCCGGGCACAGTTTGTCAAAAAGATCTTCCGGGCGGGGCAAAGGAAAAGTAGCAGTCACAAGTTGTGGATTCACAGTTGCCTTGAAGTCCACACAAAGTCTCAATTTTCCGGAAGGTTTTGGCAAAATTACTAAGGGTGAGGCCCAGAGAGAAGCCTGCACACGTTCAATTACACCTTGAGATTCTAACTCGGCCAATGTTCGTGCGACCTCATCACGCAACGCGTGGGGAACATTGCGCGCTCTGAAAAATTTGGGTTGCGCGTTATCTTTCAGTTCCAAATGCGCTTCATAGTTCTGAGCGCAACCAAGGCCCGGTGCAAAAATGTCTGCAAATTCGTCACAAAGACTAGAAACACTGGCGGAAGGCACAGTCTGATTCACGGATAGGACCTGATTTACAATAGACAAAGTAAACAATTGAAACAAATCTAAGCCAAACAAGTTCACTGCACTAGAGGAACGAAGAACATAAAAGGACACAAGTTTTGTCTGTCCCTTGTATGTTGCAATAAGGCTGCACTGTCCTAACACAGGTATATGCTGTCCTGAGTAACTAGTTAACGTAACATTTGCGGCACGCAATGGCGGGGCGCCCAGTTGTTTGTACGTGTCGTGATTGAGCAATGAAACTGCAGCTCCGGTATCGAGCTGGAATGGTATCACTTTTCCTGCAAAGTCTAAGTCCACAAAAAGTTTATTGTCTTGTTGACGACAAGAGCGACTGTCTCGTGCAATTTGAACTGATACAGGTCCAGAAGCACTTGCAACTTTACTGGATTTCCGGCGACGTCGACGCACACTTTGGGTGGGACGAACACAGTCACTGGTAGCTAAAGTGTCACTGGACGGGTGGGAATGAACTACATGAATGTCCATGGGCGAAGGTCCACGAGCCTGATTGTCCTGGGTTCGATTCCGGCGCGAAGCAAAGGGCCTGGAATTTGTGTGATTGTCTGATCTAAGCTTTTTCTGGCAAACACTTTGTACATGTCCTTTCTTTTGACAGTAAAAGCAAATAGCGTGGCGTGACGGGCAATTTTCACGCGAATGTCTAGTGGCACACCGCGGGCAAGATTTCACTGCATTTGCTTGCTTACGCGGCGCACGTGGTTGCAAGCTAGGCGGCCGCAGCGAAGTCGGGCGCGAGGGCCGCTTAGCGTCCCGTGCAGCGGGCCGGGCGGGCCGATTAACGTGACACACTGCTGGCGAAGTTTCAAATGATTCCTGAGCAAAGTCAAGTGTGTCTTGCCTGTCCAATATGTCTATCACTTGTTGCAGGGAGGGATTAACTAGTTTCAAAATCTGTTCCCGTATGCGAACGTCAGAAACGTTCTGTGCAATTGCATCACGCACCATAGTATCTGAATATGGGAGGCCACATTCACAGGCAAACGCGCAGTCTCTAGTAAGGCCTTGCAAAGTTGCTACCCACTCCCTGTTAGTCTGACCGGCCGTACGTTTTGTACGAAAAAACGTATACCGTTTTGCAACTACATTTACTGTTTCTTTGAAATAGGCATCCAAAGCAGACAAAATTTCTTCGTAGGTCAGAGTTGCTACGTCGCGTCGGGGAAACAATTTCACTATCACACGGTAGGTAGACACACCGACACAAGAAAGCAAAAACGGCTGCCGCTCTTTACCTTGAATTCCATAAGCAGTGAGGTGGAAGTTGAACTGATCGGCCCACTCAGTCCAGCTTTCGGTTGTGGCCTCGAAGGGCCTAAATGGCGGTGCGACAGCGTTGTGTGGCTGCGGTAGCGATGAAGCGGCTGCCGCCGCATCGGTTTGCAGCGCACGTTGACCCTGGACGAGCTGTCCAAGGGCTTCCAATAACGCCTGCGTCTGCTGATTCTGCAAGCGAAAAAATTCGGACAGTACATCTGGAGAATGCGGCGAAGCCATGACACAAGCAAATTAGAGCAAATATAACACAAAGACTGCAACGTGGGCGCGGCACCACTCCTCGGCGCCAAAATATTGTTGTGTCGATTCCCTAAGGTCTCGACACAATGAGTGGCTAGGTGCACGCGAAACTAACGCAGACGGGCGTAAATTCTGAAACAGGAGACTGGATGAAAAACTATAAAGAAAAGAACGTATTGGGTAGATTACTTAACTTTTAATGATGTTCTTCTTGTTGAAATACATCTCGTGAGTAGTAGTAAGCAATTAGCACTGATACACATGGCGCCTTGCTAGGTAGTAGCGATGGACTAGCTGAAGGCTATTTAATCTGTCTCTCGGCAAATGAGAGGAATACTTGGTAGGTCTAGTCGCAAGCTATGTCGTCCGTACAACTGGGGCGAGGTCAAGTCCGTGTCTTGTGACCTGCCATGTGGTGGCGCTAGGTTTGCGAATACACAGTGGCGACACGCGGGTCCGACATGTACTACAGGACCGCGGCCGATTTAAGTTACCACCTAGCAAGTGTGGTGTCTAGCGGTGACACCACAGTTAACTGGTCTATTTGCACTATCGGCGAACACGAAAACTTGTGAATTTTTATTATGTGTTGCTCTGCAAACAATCCTCTGTTTACGACTCCACTGTGTGGACGCATTCCTTTAGAGTGTCGCCCCAGCCCAGGTTTCTGCTGGTGCCGCAGCAGGTAGCGCGGTATTGTTCTGCTGGAGTCCTGTCTCGATGAGGAGCTGCCCTGTCTGCCCTGTATGCCTGTGGACCTGTCTGGCAAGATTTACTAAGGGATGTGATCGCCGCCAATTGCTTTCAACTCCCAACAAGCCGCTCCTACATATAAGCTAAGTACCATAAAAACACATCATGCTTTCAGCGCCCTACCAGGCTGCATCAACATCGGCTCAGGCCATTAACTTTCTAGAGTCTCGCTCAAGGTGTGTCCGGTTGTAATGAAATCTTTAATAATTTTATGTATGCGAAAAATAGGTGAGAGAGCAACTTGTCCTCTCTCAAACAGTTGGGGAATCAATGGACTTCCATCTCCTGTGAACTATGCTTACACATCAACACTATCAGAAATATGTCAAACAGTGTCTATGAAGTTGTGTCTTATAGTGACTGTAGTGAACCCATAGTACTGCCATTCTGAACTTCTATCAATTCACCACTTAGTAATCGTGGCTCCTTTAGTGTGTTCTGAACTGCAAGTCCACATCTGCAGTTTCATAGCTATAGCCTAGCCTGGTGGGCAAAGATAGGCTTTATTGTAATTAAGAAAGTATTACTTATTCAGAGTGTTTTAATTAAATGTATTATTATGCCACCTCAGTGTCCAAGAAGTTCGACATACACAGGGAGTATATTACTTGCTCTTGGATGGCAGGCGTAAATGTGAAGGAGTTACGATGTTCTTACTGCACAGTATGGTGAGCCTTCCTTGTGATGGTCAGATGTGGTCGACCAGAACCTTGACGTCAAGTATGCCTGGCTTCACATTCATAACCTAATGTCCCAAACATCTGTGTATTGTATGATTTGGCGAGTCGGCCAATGGAGATCCACAGTTAGGCCCCTTTCAATCTTTTGTCAGTTGCTGGTCACGCTGACTCACATGAGTATACTGCATCTTCATGTCACTCACAATGATCACTCAACATCTGACGCTGTTCACACTACGTATATACCACACCAGGGCCTGTAGCAACACTAAATATCCTAAAGCGCTCTTGTAGCTGTTCTACCTGTCACAGAGAATTACAATTCTTAATCATTTATATGCACACTGTTGGTGTGTACATATGTGAAGTTAATATTGACGTCCAACCATGTATTCTTAGTGCTTCACTTTTTTTGTTAGGCAGTTCATATTTGATATAAAATTTACAGTAATACTGAATGTAGTTTCTGCAGAGAACTACACCAGACGACAGACTGAAATGCGCAATTTTGTGGAGAGAATATTCCACATAAAAAAGTTACATCTCCCCCAGCTTTCATTGCTATTGCTGTTGTCGTGATTCTGCACGGCTGCATCTCTTTGATTATAGAGTTGCACAATTAGCATACATTGTAACCATGAATGTAATTTGTAGTAATAACTTCTACATTCTCTCTGCTTGTCATGAGTTTTACCTGTGATTTCTGCATTCGAACCATCATTTGTTATGCATTTCATGCAGAAACCATTTCATTATATTTCAGAATTTCATAATGCGACATTGAGAGAGGACGAATAACTCTCGCGCTGTTCTCCATATTCAAGGATACAATTTAATGTTGAGTTTGCACCCAAGACATCGTTTTTATGAGACAACATGAAGTTATCAACATGAGTAGGTACTGATGGAAGTGTGTACATTGTAACCGCATGTGGGATCTTTATAGTGGGTTGAGAACAAACTGGCAGTTTGGTCATTTAACAGTAAATTTTGCAGTGGACGTTTGGGGCTTGAAAGCCACGTGTAGATATTAGGGAAAGGAAGATCTTGGAGCACCTACCGGGGACAAAATGCTGGGCCCAAGAATTTCTCGCACCCGTGTACAGACAATGCGTTCTGTCGAAGAGGCGAAAAAACAGCCTATCTGGACCTACCTGTTAAGCGCCTCTTGCCACAGCAGAAGCAGGGGACAGTGTCATAAATGTCCTTTGTGAACTGGGATGGCGGCCATAAAAATTTGCAAGTTTTCCGTGGACTGGACGCCATCGAGTGAACCGCCAGGTGGTGTCGTCCTTCAGCTTGTAAAGATTTTGGGAAGCCTCAGGCCTTCAAAACAATTTTAGAATGAACGAAACATTTATGGTGGCTCTGAAATGATCTGTGTTGGGACACAAAAGCACTTCTCTTAGTTTAGCCTGGGCCCCTCATTGGACACCCTGTAACATTCTGGCCATCCAGATAATTATCTCCAAGACGAATGTGTTGTTCACTTTAGAGCTATACTCAATATAACGCACTGTGTAAAGTGGCCCTGGTAAAACCAAGTTGGGAGCGCAACGAATCCTCCTCTCTGTGCAGCGGTCTGTGAATCAGGTATTGGCTGCTTCTCCTGAAAAGAGGAATATTGTTAACTTTGACTATCGTTGGCCAATGAGTACAGAAGGCACGTTAGAGGGGGGAGTCTTGTGATTGGCACAAAACCCTTGTGGGAGTGGTTGCAGGAATGCTTTTGTGGACTTTTGTTATGACTGGGTTGCACATGGGACACATGCCCTGAGCGTGACTTCGCACTTGCTACTGGGGAGCCTGTGGTGAGAACTTAGCCGTGCCGACAGTTAAGACTCAGTCATCTCGGATAACTCGATGTACCAACGGAAATCTTATTCGTGACAGGTCTGCCACCTTGACGTTTGATCTCCTTGTGAACACTGCCGTAGAGATGGTTCAAACTGATCCACGGTATGACCGGCGAACGGGACTGTCATACGCTGGAATCTGCTGAGATTTTAGGGCTCCATTACAGAGTAATTGTAATCCGTGTAAGAGATCGACAGCCGCGACTTTGCACATTTCTCGCCTTCGGTAGTGAATTACAGGCGCCGCACATTGCAGCTCTGCAGGTGCTTGAATCGTGACTGTCACCTGAGGCATCGATAAAAGGGATACTATGTGGCTGCTTCGGCTTGTTAGGGCAAACAGGATCACAGTCTCATCACTTATACGCAGCTGCACCAACGTAGTATAACTTCAGTGTTGAATAAATCCTTCAAAGTCTGTTCAGTGTTAGATAATTTCAGATTACGTTATCCATATTCTGAGCCAGTGTATATAGTTCAATCAGGCAGACCATAGTCTTTGCCAACCAGCCACCATACAGGGGAGTCATCATCATGAGGTCCCATACTCCGAGGAGCGTAGGGGACGATGCAGGAGACCCGCACCGCCATTCTAAGCAAGGTCCTAGCGGAGGTGGTTTGCCATTGCTTTCCTCCGACCGTAATGGGGATGAATGATGATGATGACACAACACTCAGTTATCTCCAGGCAGGGAAAAATCTCTGACCCCGCCGGGAATCCAACCCGGGACCCCGTGCACGGGAAGCGAGAACACTATCGCATGGCCACGAGCTGCGGGCATACAGGGGAGTATTAACTATTAATTGCATAGTTGTGTTGCCATCGGTTCGTGTTCTTTTTTGTCATCACGCTTAACATGTATTTTTTTGGTCCTATTTTTAATCAATAAACTTTTGGCATAACTTTCATAAAAGATCAGTCCTTTGTTGATGTATTAATCACCCATCAACAGGACGACCATTTCATTAATTGTATTTCAGCATTCAAGTTCATTCAGATTATGATAAATGTGATAACCTCTAATGCAGGGTATCAACAACAAACACAGTCAAAGGGCAAAATCAATTTAGCAGACACGTGGGATAGGTAGTCAAGCGGAAGGTTTACTAGTTAAAGTAATAGCTGTCAGGGCAGTGACCCATAGTCGCCTGTCGCCTTCCAAAACATACCGCAAGTCCAGTGTGGTCTTGCAATGTGTCTGCTGTAGTTTATTTTTGCTCAATATGTGATTCAAACATATTGCTTGTTCAGTAAATTTTCTGCTAACATTGCATCTGCTCGCCTTCTTTTACGGACATAACAATTTTCACCAAAATTTTTATGTCCACAGCTCGTGGTATAGTGGTGCTAGTAAAGCTGTAATATAAAACAGTAAAAGTTCCCCTTCATTGGAATTTGAGAGATGTCATCCGCACACAACTGTGGAACAAAAACAGCGGAGAAACAGAGAGGAAAGAAAGGGGAAAAAGTGGTTAGCGTCGCTGCTCTTGACCGCGGGGTCCTGCGTGCGATTCCTGGCCAGGTAAAAGGTTTCTTCGTCTGGGCAGTGGGTGTTTGTTGTGTCCTAACCATTTCATGCCATCATAATGGATGCGCAAGTCGTCAAAGTGTCGTCAAATAGAAAAACTTATACACCAGGCGGCCGAACAACCCTGCCCTACGATCATGCATCTACATTTTTATGATAAAGTTCGTTAATTTATTTACATAAATAACTTACTGTATTTACGGTCCGGCGACAATGCTATGAAAACATGTGATTAAGAAGTAAATGAAACATTACATCCCATATTCAAGAGAACCACAAAGTGCATGACACATGTCAACACCATACCAGACGATACTGGATCCGAATTCGGGAGGATTAGTGTTCAAGTCATACGGGTTTACATTTCCTGCGATTTTTTCAAATGGTTTCCAGTAATTGCTAGCATGGTTTCTTCAAGACGCTAACGCACTTTTAAAAAAAATCTTATGGGACTTAACTGCTAAGGTCATCAGTCCTTAAGCTTACACGCTAGTTAACCTAAATTGTCCTAAGGAAAAACACACGCACCCATGCCCGATGGAGGACTCGAACCTCCGCCGGCATCAGCTGCACAGTCCATGACTGGAGCGCCTTAGACCGCTCGACTAATCCAGCGCGGCTAACGCAATTTTCATCGCTTCTTTATCTACAAAAGAATATACAAGGTGAGCCTGAAAATTGTCTCAGGAAATGAAGCAAACGACAATTATAAACACAATAACTTTACTGGCGCACAAAGTACTTATCATTAGCTACAAAACACCTCCACATTGGTTGTAAGGCTGTTGGAAACTGTCAGCAAGCGCTTTTTGTAAAATCGCGCGAAGGACCTTTGTCATGCGTTATTGAAGATCCGCACGTGTGCGTGCTCAACTTTCTCTCTCACCTCGAGATGACTATTCTTCAGCACCCTCCCTTATTCTCCAGATTTCGCTCCAGCCGAGTGCTTTTTGTTTCCCCGTCTTAAATTAGCCCCGAAGGGCAGGTTGTACACATGGCGGATTTTTCCGCCGCGGCCGAGTGAGCGAGACCGACGTTCCAACAGCAGTGTACTGAAGTACGTGGCGTATTCCAAAACTAAGGCCCGGTGTTATGCATGAATGAATTTTCAAGTATGCAATGCTGTCTACCGACTCTTTAGGAAACTACTGCAGTCTCGGTCTGACTCAGTAGTTGTTTGCCAGTCGGCCAGAGCAGATCGCAATGGCCGAGACAATCGTAGAGCCTACCAGTTATGAAGTGCGCGGTGTGATAAGATTTTTGCTGGGCAAAAAGGATCTTCAGCTGCTGAAATCCATCGTTAGTTATGCCTAGTGCATGGACCTGAATTGCTGAGTGACAAACAAGTTCGAAAATGGTGTCGAGAATTTCAAAACTGCCACACAAATGTTCACGATGAACAACGGTGAGGCACGCCCAGTATTCGGACCGATGACATCGTTGATCAAGTGAACAAAAAACTTCGAAGTGATTGGCGATTGACGATTATTGGTGTGGCTAACGGATTCCAAAATGTTGATCGAACCTCAGTTTACTGGATTGTAACCAAACAGCTTGGATATCACAAACTGTGTGCGAGGTGTGTTACAAAATTGCTCACTGATCAGCATAAACAGCAAAGAATGCGAAGTGCACGACCGTTTCTGAAGCGCTGTAGACAAGATTGGTATAGCTAGTTTCCCCACATTTTTACAGCCGACGAGACGTGGATATCTTACAACCACTGCAGAATCGAAACAATAGCAATGCAGCGGCGCTATTCAAGTTCACCCAAACCAAAAAAGTTTAAGCAATCTTCGTTCTAGAATCGAAAAATGATGGCTACCGTTTTATGGAACGAAAAGGGCGTTCTTTTGATTGATTTCATGGACCGTAGGTCAAGAATTACAGCTGACGTATATTGTGAAACGCTAACCAAGCTGAGACGTGCGATCCAAAATTGACGCCAGGGGAAATTGTCGTCTGGCATAATCCTCATTCACGACAAAGGACGCCCTCACACCGCTGCCAAAACCAGAGAGAAGACTCAAGATTTTCGTTGGAAAGTTTTAGAGCAACCTCCGTGCAATCCCGACCTTGCACCAAGCGACTATTTCCTCATCTTATATTTGAAAAAGTATCTGAGTGGACTACGATTGCAAAACGTCGATGAATTCAAGAGGGCGTTACCAAGTGATTCAATTCCCAGGCGGCAGACTTCTATGCAAATGAGTTGAAGAAGATGATGCAGCGGTAGAAAGTGGATAGATGTGAACGGTGATTACGTGGAAAAGTAAAGCAGATAGCAGTAGAATAGTACTGTAAATAGAAACGTTTTCTTATGAGTTTATTTTTTTATGATCAGATGGACCTTAGGTTTCGAATACACCTTGTAAATTAGTGCTTGCCGATTAAGTGGAAAATTAAACAAGCGGTAAGTTTGCCGTCAGGGGTAACTGTGCGACCGCCGGCTGCCACTGGCGCTGACGGCAGCTTTACCGACAACGTCCAAGTGGTGGCCTACCTTGCTAAATACGCGGTTTTTCTACCGTACAGAACTGTTTTGGTCGGAGTGAGTTGAGCCTTCGTGAGTGTACACGGTTGCTACATGAGTAATACAGGTACAGATAACAAAATTTTAATTTCATTAATTGAAGAGGGACCTGTTTTGTGGGATAAAACGCTCTATACAGGGTGGTCCGCTGATCGTGACTGGGCCAAATATCTCACGAAATAAGCGTCAAACGAAAAAACTACAAAGAAAGAAACTTGTCTAGCTTGAAGGGGGAAACCAGATGGCGCTATGGTTGGCCCGCTAGATGGCTGCCATAGATCAAACGAATATCAACTGCGTTTTTTTAAACAGGAACCCCCATTTTTATTACATATTCGTGTAGTACGTACAGAAATATGAATGTTTTAGTTGGACCACTTTTTTCGCTTTGTGATAGATGGCGCTGTAATAGTCACAAATATACGGCTCACAATTTTAGACGAACAGTTGGCAACGGGTAGGTTTTTTAAATTAAAATACAGATCGTAGGTACGTTTGAACATTTTATTTCGGTTGTTCCAATGTGATACACGTACCTTTGTGAACTTATCATTTATGAGAACGCATGCTGTTACAGCGTGATGACCTGTAAATACTACATTAATGCAATAAATGCTCAAAATGATGTCCGTCAATTTGACAATACGTGTAACGACATTCCTCTCAACAGCGAGTTGTTCGCCTTATCCATAATGTTCGCACATGCATTGACAGTGCGCTGACGCATGTTGTCAGGCATTGTCGGTGGATCACGATACCAAATATCCTTCAACTTTCCGCGCAGAAAGAAATTCGGGGACGTCACATTCGGTGAACGTGTGGGCCATGGTATGGTGCTTCGACGTCCAATCCACTTATCATGAAATATGATATTCAATACCGCTTCAACCGCACGCTAGCTCTGTGCCAGACATCCATCATGTTGGAAGTACATCGCCATTCTGTCATGCAGTGAAACATCTTGTAGTAACATCGGTAGAACATTACGTAGAAAATCAGCATACATTGCACCATTTAGATTGCCATCGATAAAATGGGGGCCAATTATCCTTCCTCCCATAATGCCGCACCATACATTAACCCGCCAAGGTCGCTGATGTTCCACTTGTCGCAGCCATCGTGGATTTTCCGTTGCCCAATAGTGCATATTATGCCGGTTTACATTACCGCTGTTGGTGAACGACGCTTCGTCGCTAAACAGAACGCGTGCAAAAAATCTGTCATCGTCCCGTAATTTCTCTTGTGCCCAGTGGTAGAACTATACACGACGTTCAAAATCGTCGCCATGCAATTCCTGGTGCATAGAAATATGGTACGGGTGCAATCGATGTTGATGTAGCGTTCTCAACACCGACGTTTTTGAGATTCCCGATTCTCGCGCAATTTGTCTGCTACTGATGTGCGGATTAGCCGCGACAGCAGCTAAAACACCTACTTGGGCATCATCATTTGTTACAGGTCGTGGTTGACGTTTCACATGCGGCTGAACACTTACTGTTTCCTTAAATAACGTAACTATCCGGCGAACGGTCCGGACACTTGGATGATGTCGTCCAGGATACCAAGCAGCATACATAGCACACCCCCGTTGGGCAATTTGATCACAATAGGCATACATCAACACAATACCAACCTTTCCCGCTATTGGTAAACGGTCCATTTTAACACGGGTAATGTTTCACGAAGCAAATACCGTCCGCACTGGCGGAATGTTACGTGATACCACGTACTTATACGTTTGTGGCTATTACAGCGCCATCTATCACAAAGCGAAGAAAGTGGTCCAACTAAAACATTCATATTTCTTTACGTACCACACGAATATGTAATAAAAACTGGAGGTTCCTATTTTAAAAAACCCAGTTTATATCCGTTTGAGCTATGGCAGCGTCATCTAGCGGGCCAACCATAGCGCCATCTGGTTTCCCCCTTCAAGCTAGACGAGTTTCGTACTTTGTGTTTTTTTGTTTGATGCTTATTTCGTGAGATATTTGGCCTGGTCACTATCAATGGACCACCCTGTATATTCACTGCCCGAGATGCTACCAGAAACCTATCGTGAAGTTTCCCATAGAATTCATAGAGGCTTTGACGTATTGGACGAAAGAGGGAGAGATGATTTTGGAACGTACATGCTTTTTTCACGAATGTACTAGAGGAAATTCGATGAAGGGATTCTACAAGTAGTAGTGCTCAGACTCTGTAGTGGCACAGGATCTTTACAGTGCACGCGTTTCCTGTCTTTATTATTTATTTGTTTTTTATTATTTTCTGACAACTGTGGTGGGCCATTATTAACAAATGTTTTATTTGTAGAAATATAAACATTATTGGGAAATCAGCATCAATATCACGTTTTCTAATACGTTTTATTGTGATTGCAGTTTACTTCTAGTGTTACAATAATAATAGATAAGAAATTCCGCATTGGAATACTTGTGTTCAGTACGGAAGCAGCTCATTTGACAGTTATCTACCGTGCCGTTCGAAATGTCCTTATATCTTGGGCATCTCCCAGGATACACTTCCTACAACTGAAATAAAATATTTACATGTGATGTTTCTCATATTATTTGCATTGAGACCTCCTCTCATAGTATTCCCTCCTTGAATATCCTCCAGTCCAGTTATCGATGTTGTATCCTCAACCAAGTATCCATCTCTATCTCTAACTAAATTATGTACAATAACGCATTAGCAAATTGTGGTTGGACATGTAATCATTGATGGAAAATTCTCCTTTTTTTGCCTAGGATACCGAAAGCGCATAGCGCATTCTATGTGTCTTCTTGCTAGACGGTATCTATAGTTGAAGATTTCGCATGTTAAATGTGTCCCAGCATAAGGCATAAAAAAAAGTGGAACTTCCGGGGTTTCTGTGCGTTGTCGGCACTTCTCATCAGGTGGATTTTACGAACTGCGTGCTATTCATGTCACAGCTGGCTCTCTTTAAAAGTTGACGATTCGGAATATTTTCCATAGTTACCAATATGCACATAAACAAAACGGTACTTTCTATCTGAAGTCTCCATAAACACAACTGAGTAGTATTCTTTATAATTAAAAGACATACATCTACTTTCTATTGGACTCACTGTGCAGACATGTTTTCCATCTACTGCTCTATTCAATGGAGAAAGAATGCTGCGAGTTCAAATCCATTTCCTACTCATTGCTACATTTCTGTTGTAAGGGGAGGTATGCATGTGCTTTGAACAACCCCTCACAAGTGCATGATAGGCGTCTCTATCCTTCTTCCTTTTGAGATTCCTGTGTTCTAAAGGAATAATGAAGGTTTGTGAAAGTACGTTCACTTGCTAAATAACTCATAAAAGAAGCACATTTATTTAATTTCTGAAGAAGAAACAAATTATTATTTTGTATTTGACATAGCTAATGTAGAAGGTACTTAATTATTTTCCTTTTTAGATAAGAAAGTGATAAAATGATAGAAACATCTACGTGACACATTCGCCAAGGGCGAAAAGAGGGCAAAAGAAAGCAAAACTAGTGGCACACGATCAAAAAAAGAAACTATATACTTGACGACGAACTGCAGTTCTTCAAAAAAATCATACGAAAGAACAGAGACTATATGGAGTTTCAGCTTAGAAGAGGAGACCAGGGATGAAACTGATGGCTCTTGCCAACAAAGCATGAAGTAAGCCTAACTACTGGGACAAAGGAAAAACCTCTAAACAACACTCACCCAAGAAGGAAACATAAGAAAACATATGAAATAGATCTGAGGACTTTAAAAACACTAGAGAAAAAAAGAACCTGAGAAACCAGATTCAGAAATGTCCTTCTATCACACTCTGTTGCCTCATAAAGAGAATTCTGATAGTAATGAATTACTTCAATTTCAAATGAAGGTTCTTCGAGTCATTTCAGGTATTAAAATGTTGCATCTCTACGCTATGTAGATTACACTACACAATCCATTTCCCAGTTCCAGCAATAGAGCCAAACAACACCAGTCTATCTCGAATCACAGAGCTTTCCACAAATACCTCAACAACCTTTCACAATTCCTATGATTTCACACTACACTCAACCTTCACATCTCCCATCTTGTGCCCCACCAACGATTCCCTCAGTTTCAACACAAAATGCACTGTCTTCTGCATCATCTTAACGTATGAAGGACAAAAGGAAAAAAAGTTCAGCAGCTGAACATAAAGAATTTTTGCTGAATATATTGACGAAGAAAACTGTGAAAGGAGTCCTCCTGCAAATTCCTACAATTCATCTAGTATAGTGGACATCAGTTTACAATTGCATACGGTGTATTACAGGGTATTTGCGTGTATGAAGGGCTAGTAATGAAGGTATTTTGTATGTTTTTAAAAAACTGTATCAATAAATACTGTTACCTTTAAAACTAGTTTGAGAATGATTAGACCACACTTACATCAGTATCATTGTCAGCATTTCCACAGGCTGACTACAGTTCCTGTACTTTTGCACTGAGTGGTATCTTTCAGCCGCCTACAGAGTCTGTCAGAAGAAGTCACCGACATTCTTTCGTGTCATCCTGATTCAACTCTTCAAACAACGTGTAGAAAGCTCCTAGATGAACCCAAATTAATCGATTTTTTTCTTCTCCTTTTCATTCGTCAACGTAATAACAATAAACCCAGAATTTACTTCTTGCTAATATCAAACAAATAATAAATAATTTAAATAACACAATAAAATTAAGTAAACTAATTTGATGATGAAAATACACTGCCAATAATCGACATAGATTTTATAACCGTGTGTGTAAACACTAGATATCTGTGAGCGCCGACGGTCAGTTGAGCACGGCGAAAAAGGTCCGCCGTGAGTGCAACCGGTTAACGCTTTGCAGACATCACCACGGTGGTTCGAGCGATTCCACAAGTAGCCTTTGCTGAGAGTTTCCAACAGCTTTACTACCGATGTCAGAAGTGGGTTGTACCTGACTGTGACTATTTTGAAGACCAGTAAAGGTATATTGTTTGCAACTCTTATTTTAAAAAAATCGTTCAAATGGCTCTGAGCACTACGGGACTTAACTGCTGTGGTCATCAGTCCCCTAGAACTTAGAACTACTTAAACCTAACTAATCTAAGAGCATCACACACATCCATGCCCGAGGCAGGGTTCGAACCTGCGACCATAGCGGTCGCGCGGTTCCAGACCGTAGCGCCTAGAACCGCTCGGCCACTCCGTCCGGCACTCTTATTTCCTATACTTTCTGAGGCCATTCGCCTACCTAACTTTTCAGACGCACGTAGAATAAGCGCTGTTATCACCTCGACGTTGCCTGGATGTTATATATCTCAGCTACTCTCTCATATCAGCTGAAGGGATGAAAAGACCTATTACCTACGGAGAAGCCCTTGTCTATGTGTTGATGTGGTTCAAGTTTATTCTGTACTTTGTTATACACCGAGGCGACAGAAGTAATGGGATAGCGATATGCACATACTCAGATGGCGGCAGACTGGCGGAGCTGTCATTTCCGGCCGGCCGGAGTGGCCGTGCGGTTCCAGGCGCTACAGTCTGGAACCGAGCGACCGCTACGGTCGCAGGTTCGAATCCTGCCTCGGGCATGGATGTGTGCGATGTCCTTAGGTTAGTTAGGTTTAATTAGTTCTAAGTTCTAGGCGACTGATGACCTCATAAGTTAAGTCGCATAGTGCTCAGAGCCATTTGAACCATTTTGTCATTTTTACTCAGTGATTCGTGTGAAAAGATTTCCGATGTAATTATGGCAGCAAGACGGGAATTAACAGGCTTTTAAGGCGGAATGGTTGTTGGAGTTAGAAGCATGGGACATTCCCTTTCAGAAATCGTTAGGGAATTCAGTATTCCGAGTTCCGCAGTGGGAAGACTGTGCCGAGAATCAGGCATTACCTCTCACAACGGACAACGCAGTGGCCGACGGCCTTCACTCAGCGACCGAGAGCAACGGCTATGAGTAGGATTATCAGAGCTTACAGACAAGAAACATTGCGTGAAATAAAACAGCAAAAATTACTGTCGGACGAACAACGAACGTATCCATTAGAACAGTGCGGTGAAATCTGGCGTTAATGGGCTATGGCAACAGACGATCGACGCAAATGTCTTTGCTAACAGTACAACATCGTCTGGAACACTCTCTTTGGCTCGTGACTGTATTAGTTCAACTCTAGATGACTGGAAAACCGTGGCCTGGTCAGATGAGTCCCGATGTCAGTTGGTACAGGGTGTTTCAAAAATGACCGGTATATTTGAAACGGCAATAAAAACTAAACGAGCAGCGATAGAAATACACCGTTTGTTGCAATATGCTTGGGACAACAGTACATTTGCAGGCGGACAAACTTTCGAAATTACAGTAGTTACAATTTTCAACAACAGATGGCGCTGCAAGTGATGTGAAAGATATAGAAGACAACGCAGTCTGTGGGTGCGCCATTCTGTACGTCGTCTTTCTGCTGTAAGCGTGTGCTGTTCACAACGTGCAAGTGTGCTGTAGACAACATGGTTTATTCCTTAGAACAGAGGATTTTTCTGGTGTTGGAATTCCACCGCCTAGAACACAGTGTTGTTGCAACAAGACGAAGTTTTCAACGGAGGTTTAATGTAACCAAAGGACCGAAAAGCGATACAATAAAGGATCTGTTTGAAAAATTTCAACGGACTGGGAACGTGACGGATGAACGTGTGGAAAGGTAGCGCGACCGCGTACGGCAACCACAGAGGGCAACGCGCAGCTAGTGCAGCAGGTGATCCAACAGCGGCCTCGGGTTTCCGTTCGCCGTGTTGCAGCTGCAGTCCAAATGACGCCAACGTCCACGTATCGTCTCATGCGCCAGAGTTTACACCTCTATCCATACAAAATTCAAACGCGGCAACCCCTCAGCGCCGCTACCATTGCTGCACGAGAGACATTCGCTAACGATATAGTGCACAGGATTGATGACGGCGATATGCATGTGGGCAGCATTTGGTTTACTGACGAAGCTTATTTTTACCTGGACGGCTTCGTCAATAAACAGAACTGGCGCATATGGGGAACCGAAAAGCCCCACGTTGCAGTCCCATCGTCCCTGCATCCTCAAAAAGTACTGGTCTGGGCCGCCATTTCTTCCAAAGGAATCATTGGCCCAATTTTCAGATCCGAAACGATTACTGCATCACGCTATCTGGACATTCTTCGTGAATTTGTGGCGGTACAAACTGCCTCAGACGACACTGCGAACACCTCGTGGTTTATGCAAGATGGTGCCCGGCCACATCGCACGGCCGACGTCTTTAATTTCCTGAATGAATATTTCGATGATCGTGTGATTGCTTTGGGCTATCCGAAACATACAGGAGGCGGCGTGGATTGGCCTCCCTATTCGCCAGACATGAACCCCTGTGACTTCTTTCTGTGGGGACACTTGAAAGACCAGGTGTACCGCCAGACTCCAGAAACAATTGAACAGCTGAAGCAGTACATCTCATCTGCATGTGAAGCCATTCCGCCGGACACGTTGTCAAAGGTTTCGGGTAATTTCATTCAGAGACTACGCCATATTATTGCTACGCATGGTGGATATGTGGAAAATATCGTACTATAGAGTTTCCCAGATCGCAGCGCCATCTGTTGTTGAAAATTGTAACTACTGTAATTTCGAAAGTTTGTCTGCCTGAAAATGTACTGTTGTCCCAAGCATATTGCAACAAACGGTGTATTTCTATCGCTGCTCGTTTAGTTTTTATTGCCGTTTCAAATATACCGGTCATTTTTGAAACACCCTGTAAGAGCCGATTGTAGGGTTCGAGTCTGGCGCAGACCCCACAAAGCCGTGGACCCGAGTTGTCAACGAAGCACTGTACAACCTGGCGGTGGCTCAGTAATGGTCAGGGCTGAGTTTACATGGAACGGACTGGGTCCTGGTCCAACTAAACCGATCATTGTCAGGAAACGATTGTGTTCGACTACTTGGAGACCATTTTCAGCCATTCATGGACTTCAGGTTACCAAATTACTGTGTCATGTCACCAGACCTGAATTTTTCGTGATTGGTTTGAAGAACATTCTGGACAGGTCGAGCGAATGATTTGGCCACCCAGGTCATCCGACATGAATCCCATCGAACATATGTGGGACATAATCGAGGGGTCAGTTCGTGCACAAAATCCTGCACCAGCAACACTTTCACAGTTGTGGACGGCTATAGACGCAGCGTGGCTCAATAATTCTGGAGGAGACACCCAACGACTTGTTGAGACCATACGACGTGGGGTTGGTGCGCCACGCTGGGCAAAGGGAGGCCCGACACGATATTAAGAGGTATCCCATGACTTCTGTCACCTCAGTCTACTCACCGTCTGTTTGTACTCACTAACTTGTTGTTTTCATCTCTTCTTATATCACGTTACCCTTTTGACAGTTTGTGTTCCACGTAATTGACGAATCTTGCTCGTTTTATAGATTGATTCACGCTTTCTTATCTGCTTTCTTATTCGATGTAAGTTGTGTTTTTCAATGAACAGTGTCGTATGAATGTTCAGCGTGTTTTTATCGGTGGAAGGATGGACAAGCGGATGAGTGGGTGTTACAGTGGTGGTACAGTCCCATCTTCTGTAGCCAAGAGACATGGTGTTACGTAACAGATACTTGCTGTAGAGGTAGAAGCCGTATTGCATGTAAAGAGACCATAAATCAAAGAACTTCAAATTTCCTTGTTAAGTCCTTGCGCCAGTAATAAATAAGAGCTTCTCTGCAACACAGGAGACTGTCTACTTGTTCATGAACACGTTCATGTGATGACAAAAACATTTATTTGGTTCTGGAGGAAGCTTGTTCCTACGGTGGACGACTGCTATCGTAGTGCGATAGAGGACTCATAGACAACAAAACGACGTTGCTACTTCATGAGCTGCAAAATACACAGTCATACAGAACACGCTTATGTGTTTATTCCAGTTAAAAACCACAGTCTTATACAACAAGTACTGACAGTCTTCAACACCTCAGAAATAAGGCATAGGGATCCAACCTTTGAAAGTGTCCAAGTTCAAAGTGCACAAGAAAAAAGACAAAAATATTCCGAGGTGACAGAAGTCATGGGATACCTCCTAATATCGTGTCGGTCCCGCTTTTGCCCGGCATAATGCAGCAGCTCGACAGTACCTTGCAGAAATATTGAGCGATGCCGGTGCAGGATTTCATTCACGAAATGACCTCTCTATTATGTCCCATAAATGTCCGATGGGATTCATATCGGACGATCCGGATGGCCGTATCATTCGCTCGAACTGTCCAGAATGCTCTTCAAGCCAATTGCGAACAACTGTGGACAGTGACATGGCGCATTGTCATCTGTAAAAATTCCATCGTTGTTTGGGAACATGAAGTCCATGAATGGCTGCAGATGTTGTGCAAGTCAATGATCGGTTCAGTCGGACCAGAGGATTCGGTCCATTCCACATAAGCACAGCCCACAACATTAAAGAGCCACCACTAGCTTGCACAGTGCTTCGTTGAAAACTTGGATCCATGGCTTCATTAGGTCTGCGGCAGGTTCGAACCCTACCATCGACTGTTACCAACTGAAATCGTAACTCACATGACCAGGCCACAGTTCTTCTGTCGTTTACAGTCCAACCAATATGGTCACGAGCCCAGGAGAGGTGCTGCAGGCGATGTAGTGGTGTTAGCAAAGGCACTGGAATCTGTCGTCTGCTGCCATAGCCCATTAACGCTGAATTTCGCCTCACTGTTATAACGGATACGTTTCTCGTACGTCTCACATTGATTTCTGCCGTTATTTCACGCACTGTCGTTTGTCTGTTAGTACTGACAACTCTAGGCAAACGTCACTGCTCTTGGTCGTTAAGTGAAGGCCGTCGGCCACTGCGTTGTTCGTGGTGAAAGGTAATGTCTGAAATTTGGTATTCTCGGCACACTCCTGACACTGTGCAACTCGGAATACTGAAATCCCTAACGATTTCCAAAGTGAAATGTGCCATGCATCTATCTCCAAGTACCATTCCACGTTAAAAGTCTCTTAATACTCGTCGTGCTGCCATAATCGCGTCGAAACTTCTTCACATGAATGACCTGAGTTCAAATGATAGTTCCGCCATGCACTGGGCTTGCCAGCCGGTGTGGCCGAGCGGTTCTAGGCGCTTCAGTCTGGAACCGTGCGACCGCTACAGTCGCAGGCTCGAATCCTGCCTCGGGCATGGATGTGTGTGATGTCCTTAGGTTAGTTAGGTTTAAGTAGTTCTAAGTTCTAGGGGACTGATGACCTCAGATGTTAAGTCCCATAATGATCAGAGCCATTTGAACCATTTGAACCACTGGGCTTTTATACCTTGTGTACGCAATACTACTGCCATCTACACTCCTGGAAATGGAAAAAAGAACACATTGACACCGGTGTGTCAGACCCACCATACTTGCTCCGGACACTGCGAGAGGGCTGTACAAGCAATGATCACACGCACGGCACAGCGGACACACCAGGAACCGCGGTGTTGGCCGTCGAATGGCGCTAGCTGCGCAGCATTTGTGCACCGCCGCCGTCAGTGTTAGCCAGTTTGCCGTGGCATACGGAGCTCCATCGCAGTCTTTAACACTGGTAGTATGCCGCGACAGCGTGGACGTGAACCGTATGTGCAGTTGACGGACTTTGAGCGAGGGCGTATAGTGGGCATGCGGGAGGCCGGGTGGACGTACCGCCGAATTGCTCAACACGTGGGGCGTGAGGTCTCCAAAGTACATCGATGTTGTCGCCAGTGGTCGGCGGAAGGTGCACGTGCCCGTCGACCTGGGACCGGACCGCAGCGACGCACGGATGCACGCCAAGACCGTAGGATCCTACGCAGTGCCGTAGGGGACCGCACCGCCACTTCCCAGCAAATTAGGGACACTGTTGCTCCTGGGGTATCGGCGAGGACCATTCGCAACCGTCTCCATGAAGCTGGGCTACGGTCCCGCACACCGTTAGGCCGTCTTCCGCTCACGCCCCAACATCGTGCAGCCCGCCTCCAGTGGTGTCGCGACAGGCGTGAATGGAGGGACGAATGGAGACGTGTCGTCTTCAGCGATGAGAGTCGCTTCTGCCTTGGTGCCAATGATGGTCGTATGCATGTTTGGCGCCGTGCAGGTGAGCGCCACAATCAGGACTGCATACGACCGAGGCACACAGGGCCAACACCCGGCATCATGGTGTGGGGAGCGATCTCCTACACTGGCCGTACACCACTGGTGATCGTCGAGGGGACACTGAATAGTGCACGGTACATCCAAACCGTCATCGAACCCATCGTTCTACCATTCCTAGACCGGCAAGGGAACTTGCTGTTCCAACAGGACAATGCACGTCCGCATGTATCCCGTGCCACCCAACGTGCTGTAGAAGGTGTAAGTCAACTACCCTGGCCAGGGAGATCTCCGGATCTGTCCCCCATTGAGCATGTTTGGGACTGGATGAAGCGTCGTCTCACGCGGTCTGCACGTCCAGCACGAACGCTGGTCCAACTGAGGCGCCAGGTGGAAATGGCATGGCAAGCCGTTCCACAGGACTACATCCAGTATCTCTACGATCGTCGATATACACTATACTAGTGCCGACATTGTGCATGCTCTGTTGCCTGTGTCTATGTGGCTGTGGTTCTGTCAGTGTGATCATGTGATGTATCTGACCCCAGGAATGTGTCAATAAAGTTTCCCCTTCCTGGGACAATGAATTCACGGTGTTCTTATTTCAATTTCCAGGAGTGTATATATGTGCATATCGCTCTCCCAGGGCTTTTGTTACCTCAGTGTAAGTCGTAATTTATACGTAAATAACACATATTCAATCCTGAGTACAAACACTTTTCTAACACATCCAGCCATCTTAAGTAGGTATGGCACAGCCGGAAAATAATAAAAAGCCAGAAAAATTACTTCGTTTCATGTGAAAAAGTAAGTACCTCGTACAACACTTTGGAACGCTTAAGTTGAATCTTTACAACATACCGAGAAAAGTAGTGGAGTGGTTAGCACAATGGACTCCTATTCGGGAGGACGACAGTTCAAATCCCCGTCCAGCTAACCTATGTCTTCCGTGATTAACGCTTAAGGTTCCTTCGACAGGGCACGACCGATTTCCTTCCTCATCCCTCCTTCATTTTAGGTTGTGCTCCTCCCCTAATGACCTCGTTATCGACGGAACATTAAGCTCTAATGTTCCTTCCTTCCACGCAACACCTCTTAGCAGACTGGTGTGCAGCGACGACCGACATGCTTGCAGTACTGTGTGCCAGGTGTCGCTACTGCACACTCAGTTTACACACAACAATTAGTATTTTATTGAATGAAACAAATGTTCAAGTAATTTTCTGTAAGAGTACGCAAATGTGCTCACCAAAACGTCGGGATTTTATAAAATAAATTACAGAGAGGTGAGAGACTTCATTTAATAGAAGCGACAAATATTATAAAGGAAATAGTTTGTAAAAACATAACATTGCAATATTAAAATTAGTTTCAAGACACAATTTGAACACTGTTAGTACAATGTGGAATAAATTTCAAATAAAGGTTGTTTAGTGATGCTTACTGGTAAATATGAAAAGTGAAGCTAGCGCCGTTCTATCGGCGCATGTATGTGCACAAAATTAACATCTTGCCTGTATAAACCTATGATATAAATACTTTCATATACTCTAGGCAAAAGTTTTTTTAAAATACATTTCACATCATAATGGAGAGAGATTCCAATATAAAATAAAACGGCTAATCGTAGATTACGGTCTCCCATAGGCCAAGTGCAACATGAGAGTTTACAAATTCACAAAAATTTCGAAGCAGACACTTCAGTTAAGTGTTTGAAAGTATGAAAGTATCTAGAGGATACTGGCTGAGAGAACGTATACGTAGCATATCTCTATGAAATGTAATTTCTGTTTGCAGAAAATATAGCCAGAAACAATATACGTAAATTGATGCTAAGATAAAAAATAAATGAAAATAAAAAGAGTTACCAAAATAGAAAGCGTAAATTGCGTCCATTCAGTTCTTTCTCTGTCTCTCTTTCTCTCTCTCTCTCTCTTCCGTCCGAGCAGGCCTTGGCAGGCCCAACGGTATCGACCAACCACCGTGTCATCCTCAACGACAGGCATCACTGGAGGCGCATATGGTGAGCACACTGCCCTCCAGACCGTGTCAGTTTTCGTGACCGGAGCTGCAACTTCTCTGTCAAGTAGCTCCTCAAGTTGTCTCGCAAGGGCTTCGCTCTACGCTTGGCAACGCCGCTCAGCAGACCCCGACTGTCACCCACCCAAGTGCTAGCCAAGCCCAAGAGGCGCTTAACATCGATGGTCTGACGGTAACCGGTGTTACTACTGCAGTAAAGCAGTTGACGTCGAACCAATTGATACCTGAATAAGCTTATTCTCTGCTCATCACAGCTGCAGCACAAAACAGTCGGTAAATATACAGTGAAATATATTACAAAGGACAATCGCATGTAAGCACCTTAAATTTTCTAAATACCATAGCGGAGCAAACATTGTTCTGCACGACGACATCGACAAAATATTAGTTCAAGTGGTGCAAGTGGCTCTGAGCACTATGGGACTCAACTTCTGAGGTCATTAGTCCCCTAGAACTTAGAACTAGTTAAACCTAACTAACCTAAGAACATCACACACATCCATGGCCAAGGCAGGATTCGAACCTGCGACCGTAGCGGTCTCGCGGTTCCAGACTGCAGCGCCTAGAACCGCACGGCCACTTCGGCCGGCTTAGTTAAAACGACCGAAAAATGTCGTATGTATTACATGCTGTATGCATTACTTTACGTTACATATAAATAAAACATATGTAATTTGAGACACAATTAGAAAGAAATATAATTGATGATATATTGAGTCGTCTTATCTTCCTTGTTCGATGATTTCCTGATCGGAAAAGCGCTCTTTTGCTAACTGCAGTTTCTCCGTCAATGCTCAGTACTGTCCAGCTGTAACTCGAAAGATAGGCTGTTAAAATCTCACATATATAATCATAAAACGTAGTGGCGATAATTCCGTATGAGAGACCTTCTTGTATTACAGATGTCGTCTCTGAATCATTTAGCATTTACCCGACGAATTCAATTAATATTTCAGTTTCATCCGTTCTTAAAAATTTGATAATGGGGATTTTGCAATTTGCTCTTGGCGAGACAGGTGGGCTAGTTTGAAAAGGTTGAGGAGATACTGAACAAAGTGACCACAAATATCGCTACCTTTCTTAACCTACATTCCTCAACGCAGTATCGCTAATCAGAAAAAACTTCTACTTTATTGGTCTGTAGTACTCGGCACCTCCGCTTTGTATATTCGATGTGACGGTTAAACAGTACAGAGAGTAGGAAGATCAGGTTTTAGTATTCTGTCGACAACTAGGGCATTAGAGATTTTATTTATTTATTTATTCATACAGGGATTATGTTACAATGATATAGTATTTGCCACTATAATACAGTAAAAATAAATAGCTCAAAAATTTGCGTACACACAGTTTATGGGCATTCTCTTATGAGTATAGGGCAGGTGGTCCGGCCGTAGCATTGATGAAGAAACCATCTCGTCATTTGCCTGAAATAGTTTAGGAAAACCACGAAAAACCTAAATCTGGATGGCCGGACAGAGTAAAATCTATCCTTCCATATATGAGGTCAGTGTCTTAATAACTGCATTGTCTCATACGATTGTTCCCTATTGTACAATGTTCTTTGATTTACACATAATTTGCGCCAGATACCTTACAACAGGCTCGTCTAAACTGTGCCCCTGGGGCGCTAGCGCCCGCGATCGCCCGCGGCCAGCGCCCCGGGCGAATTCGTTTGTTGTCGCAGTGGCCGAGCCGTGACGCTTAGTTAGCCGTGCGGGCCGCCCGCCGAGCCTCGCCATGTCGCTGCACACGCACTTCGTACGTAATTGTCTTCTTTAACTATGTTGAGTGTGAGAATTAAAGAGCTTTATAACCTTAATTCTATTTTTAATTAGTATTCAAACTTGGTCGGTTAAAATTATTACGTACAAAACAGCAAACTAAGGATCCGATTTCTAAACTCTGAAAAGGGATACAAAAAGATGTAGCCCGAAGTAAAACAAAAAACATTTACTTGTAACTGCTAACAGTAAGAATGAGACTCTATATCCCTTACATGAAATTATTTCTAAAATAGAATATCTATGACTCTAGTTCATTTAAGAAACTGATATTTTTTTTCAGAAGACGCCTACTGTACATAATGACGAGTGTGCATGTACAGGGCCGGCCGCGGTGGTCTAGCTGTTCTAGGCGCTCAGTCCGGAACCGCGCGACTGCTACGGTCGCAGGTTCGAATCCTGCCTCGGGCATGGATGTGTGTGATGTCCTTAGGTTAGTTAGGTTTAACTAGTTCTAAGTTCTAGGGGACTGATGACCACAGATGTTAAGTCCCATAGTGCTCAGAGCCATTTGAACCATTTTTTTGCATGTACAGAACTATTAGAATGAACCCGTGGGTCAGAAAACAACTCTGATGTTCTTCGATTCTTTTTGGATATTGTTTTCTAAAGCTTTGCGTAGTAATTCTGCCACACGAACACTAGTTGTTACCTAAACAGTAAATTGTTTGCTTGTTTTACCGCTCATCGACCTCTTTCACAGAGGCGGGCTTCCTGTGTTTACGTTGGATATGACTGCGGGACAGTCCAGGGCAGCGCAGTATTGTGCGCTCTCACTCGCGCCGCAGCTCGTACGCCGACACTAGCGACGCACGGTCGCGGACGGGGCCTGAACTACACTGCCTTGCGCCCGCGGCGCGCCTGCCTTATAATATGAAACATCGTTTTTGCTCTTCATTACTGCACACACAATTTGCGCCAGATACCTTATAATGTGAAACATTGTTTTTGCTCTTCATCACTGCACCCAGTAAACATACCCGCTGGTGACTCCTGAACATGAATATGCTGCTGTGCATCTCGCACTAACTCCAGTTGGCCCGGAAAACTGACTGCAGACCCTTAAACATGCACCTATGCCTCCCCTCCGTCCGCCTGAACAACTGAACCAGCAACCGTCATGGTGAAACTAGTAGAAAAAGACATTACCATCATGCAATATACATTTTGGTGCATGATTTTCTTGTAGAAGCAATACATTCTAATAATATATTGTAATACGACAGGATATTGTAGTTATTAAGCACTGCTCTGAGTCCTCTAAATAATCATTATTGTGTAGTGCGAATTACTTATGAAGAATGTTTTAGTTTGAAAGGTGGATCTTTCATAATGTGGATGTTTCTAGAGAGTATCTTTCATAATTTCATTTTTTGACCTGTTGCGGATTTATATCTCATCTTTACATAATCCAGATTGTTGTGACGCATGTCGATGCCTGGGGAAGGTTTTATAATGGACAGTTCATTTTATTTTAATTTCCTTGTGTGACTACTGAGATCAGCGGCGTCATTCTTTTCCATGATCCAATCCCTTACGTGACCATTTACATGAAAACAGTACCACGGCGTCTGTAGGGCGAGTTTGAGGCAATTCCTTCCCTCTTTCCCTCCCCACCGGGGGCAAGGTACATTCGTTGGCTTTCTTCAAACCTGAACGACGGAAACGAGCTACAAAAGCGGAAACGCACCTTCCCGCCGGGTTCAAAACATAATCTCTCTATTCGTATGGAGAGACTGAGTGAAGAACCTACCAGAAAGCACTAGAAAGTCCTCTGTCCTCAAGGCCCTGAGGCCGTTAGCGTCCCGGGCTTTTTGTAGTCGCTGTAATTGGCTTAGCGTGGCGTGTTGTAAATGGGCGCTGGAGAATGGCCGAGACGCCCCAACAAGATTTTTGTAGCGTGCAGCAGGACATGTTAAGTGGGACGGACTGCTATTCCAGGCTTTGGTGAGTACAGACGTTTCAGCTAGAACGTGGATCTAAGATGGATCGGGCTGGAATTTATAAGCTGGCTTGCGTTCAAACCTAATGGCATCAGCGCCTCCAGAAGTGGGGAGTGAATCACTATAATCGTTTTGGTTATCGCTGGCGTACTTCCGTCGTTTCGTATGAAGTTTTAGATCGAGCACGTGGATCTTGTGGGAGCCACGTAGTCAATGGAGCGTCTAGTACCGAATTATTTCTTCGGTATCTTAAACGCGGATGGCGTGGCAAAGCACTCATTCTGCAATGTTTCCGGAATTGAAGTCGAGTAAGTCTGTATGTGTTGTAAGATGGGAACAGTACGCTGCCATAAAGACCGTAGGTAGCGCTATTAAAGTTTAAAGGATGCCGATTTTCCCAACGTTAAATAGTTAGTCATGTAGTTTATTCACGGCTTCATTGTAGTCACTTGGAGTTGGTGATGAGACCACTTCTTAGTTTCTGCCTGTGGCGATCCCTTTAGTTCTGTGCATGTCCACTTTCCTGTTACAAATCAAATCCCCTGTGTATGATGAGGCTATCCTGCGCCGAATTATCACAACCAAAACATAACTCCCTTTTCATACGTAACGGACCATAGTAGGAAACTGACGTTCAATATCTGCAACGAATTAAGTTGAATTTTTGTGTTAAATGGTTAGTCAACTGAACACGAAATTAATTGCCGTGACAGATAATTCCATATTCCTCTTCATTGCAAAGTATCCAGCGGCTGAGGCGCCCATGAGGCGCTCCTGCTTTGAGTGCCAGCATAACCTAAATTCCCCTCACTGTGGGCAGTGCGCAGATACAATAATGGACTATAATAGTAATAACTCCCTCTCAGGCCGTCTTTTTCAACAGATATGCTTTAGAATCATAAGCATGGCTGCAGCAGTAACTGTGCAAATGTAATGTATGGAATAAAAACAGCCACCAGTTGCAGCAGGTAGCGGTCAAAAGCTCTTGACTTAGGTTTCGATCCATATAAATGGTTCAAATGGCTCTGGGCAGTATGGGACTTAACATCTGAGGTCAGCAGTCCCCTAGAATTTAGAACTATTAAACCTAACTAATCTAAGGACATCACACACATCCATTCCCGAGGCAGGATTCGAACTTGCGACTGTAGCGGTCGCGCGGTTCCAGACTGAAGCACCTAGAACCGCTCGGCCACACTGGCCGGCGTACACTTGTTATCATAGCTGCAAGCTGAATGGCCACGTGCAAAACACAACAGAGTGGCCGTCTGACCAAATACCAAATATGGGCACCGGTAAATTTCAAAAAGTATAAATTAATTAAATTTACAACCATTAATAACGGCTACAATCCCCCAATAGTTGACATCATTTTCGATGAGAAAACCTCTAAAAACGTTCCACAGTATGTGGTGATAAACGGGAAGATTTGGATGGAAAAAAATGCTTTATTTCCATGCTGTTTCGAGGTAATCTTTCATATAGAATTAGACGACTTCTTTCTAAGAAATACAGCTGCAATGTGTCTTTTTCAATTAATAACAACCTCAGAGGAAAGTTAATACACAACTTAGAATGTAAACAAGATCCATTTTCACAAAAGGTTATTTATACCCTGAAGAGCCAAAGAAACTGCCTAATATCGTGCAGGCCCCCGCAAACACGCCAAAGTACCGCAACACGACGTGGCATGGACTCGAATAATGTTTGAAGTAATGCTGGAGGGAACTGATACCTTGAATCCTGCAGGACTGCCCATAAATCCGTAAGAGTACGAACGGGTGGACATCTCTTCTGAATAGCACGTTGCAAGGCATCCCAGATATGCTCAACAATGTTCATGTCTGGAAAGTTTGGTGGCCAGCGGAAGTGTTTCAACTCAGAAGAGTGTTCCTGGAGCCACGCTGTAGCAATTCTGGACGTGTGGGGTGTCGCATTGTCCTGCTGCAATTGCTCAAGTCCGTCAGACTGCGCAATGGACATGAACGGATGCAGATGTTCGGACAGCATTCTTACGTACGTGTCACCTGTCAGAGTCCTATCTAGACGAATCAGGTGTCCCACATCACTCCAACTGCACAAGTCCCACACCACTGCAGAGCCTCCACCAGCTTGAACAGTCCCCTGCTGACATGCAGAGACCATGGATTCATTAGGTTGTTCCGTACCCTTACACACCCATCCGCTCGATACAATTTGAAACGAGACCAGGCAACATTTCTCGAGTCATCAACAGTCCAATGTCGGTGTTGACGGTGCCCAGGCGAGGCGTAAAGCTTTGTGTCGTGCAGGCATCAAGGGTACGCGAGTGGACCTTCGGCTCTGAAAGCCCATATCGATGATGTTTCCTTGAATGGTTCGTACGCTGACACTTGTTGATGACCCAGCATTGAAATCTGCATCAATTTGCGGAAGGGTTGCACTTCTGTGACATTGAACGATTCTCTTCAGTCGTCGTTGGTCCTGTCCTTGAAGGATCTTTTTCCAGCCGCAGCGGTGTCGGAGATTTGATGTTTTATCGGGTTCCTGATATTCACGGTACACTCGTGAAATGGTCGTACAGGAAGATCCCCACTTCATCGCTACCTCGGAGATGCTGTGTCCCATTGCTCGTGCGCCGTCTATAACACCACGTTCAAACTCACTTAAAGTTTGATAACCTGCCATTGTAGCAGCAGCAACCGATCTAACAACTGCGTCAGACACGTGCTGTCTTATATAGGCGTTGCCGACCGCAGCGCCGTACTCCGCCTGTTGTCCATCGCAGTTTTTCCATATCACTTCGGTAAATGCGGAGACGATTCCTTGATGAAATAATCCATCTCCTCCTCCTTTTCATCCTCTCCTCATTCGAATATCCGTGTGATACAGCATTTTTGCCTCTTGGAACTTCAAGGATAAGAACCCACACCAACTGTAACTAAGAAATAAAAATTTCTTTTACGGTTTTCGTCCTGTGCTGGAATTAGCATAATTTTTACATCGGGCTACTATACTGTTTTCTGAATGCCAAACACTTCATGAGCGTTCCCCTTAAAATTTTGTATATGTCTGTATAATGACGTCACTTCTCATGTAATTTTCATAAGAGTAATTGTCCTGTTGTACCTAATTTTGATGCTTCCTGTCACTCACTGTCTTCAGAATTTGTGTTATAAAAATGGTTCGATCTTAGCATGTGGTACAGTTACATCAGCTGTTTTCCGTTTGCTGCGCAGCTTTCTCTATTTGTGTTCACACATATATGTTGCTCCGTCAGTTGCATGTTTGTCCGTTATTGGTCACGCACGTCACATCCAATATGTTCATTATTTCATGTAGGACAAAGCCAGATTCTAAGCCTATTGGCGGAACATCATGATCACCATGTAAAACGTAAGTTGTGGCTTATTTTAATAATTAATAACTTTTGGCCTTTTTGAAATGTACCAGTGTTCATAATTGGTATTTGGTCAGTCGGCCACTATGTTGTGTTTTGCACGTGGCCATTCAGCTTGCAGCTATGATAACAAGTGTACGCCGGCCGGAGTGGCCGAGCGGTTCTAGGCGCTACAGTCTGGAACCACGCGACCTCTACGGTCGCAGGTTCGAATCCTGCCTCAGGTGTGGATGTGTGTGATGTCCTTAGGTTGGTTAGGTTTAAGTAGTTCCAAGTTCTAGGGGACTGATGACCTCAGAAGTTAAGTCCCACAGTGCTCAGAGCCATTTGAACCATTTGAACAAGTGGACGTATTTTTATTGCACGTTATAATAACCTCCACTGTATGTATGTTGTGGTTTTATAAAATCGTAATTGTCTGAACGTTGCACCTCTCTGTATATACTTATTTATAGGTAATAAGACATCTGAAGAAGGCCCATTTATGTGAGTTGAAACCTAGGTCAAGAGCTTTTCAATACTACCTTTCGTAGCTTGTGGCTGTTTTATTACATGTGTTTGATGTAACCATCTTCATTTCCCTAGGCAGTTAATGATACAGTTTTTTTCCCAGAGAGAAAATGCTGTTCTGAGACGAGGAAAAAAAAAGGAAGATTAGTATTTATCGAACTATCGATGTTAGGCCATAAGAAACGGAACACAAGCTCTGAATGGGGGAAATTGGGAAGTGAATCAGCCAAGGCTTTTCAAAGGAACCATCCTGTCACCTGCCCTAAAGCGTTTTAAGGAAATCACGGTAAACCTAACTTTTCGTGCGCGGACGGGAATCTGAACCACCGTCCCTCCTAATGCGAGTCCAGTGTCTTAACATTAATCGTTCTCATTCGGCTTTACAGGTAGAGCTATTGTATCCTGCCTACTCGTCAAATAGGGAACCTCTTCTCGGATCGCTAGACGACAATTCAAGCATATCGTATTAATGAAGTTTACTACAAAAGGAAATGATTACAATACTTAACTTTGTGTTAAACGGATGTGTCGCGAACGAAAGGCGACAGAGAAACGCGAAATCTCTTCAGTATATACAATTCGTAATTCAAGAGAAGTAATACAGTTCCTAAGTCGCTGCTATACAAGTACCTTTTGAACACTGAGATATCATAGTTGTTGCTAAGCCTGGATTTCTTGTGAAAACTATTAGGTCTACAACTTTACTTCCGCCGTTTTGCAGTAGATGGCAATAGCGGTAAGTGGCGGTTCAGGTGGAAGGTCGTGTCTTACAATAAACTTAGACGTTTATAAATATAACGCCATCAAACTATTAGTCCATTTGTGATTGTATCATAAAGTTATTCTCGATTGAATATGTCAACTTACGAGTCCAGTTCTCGTCATTTGCCGCAAGTTTTAATTTTCTGCTTTACCATGAAGAAATATGCGGCTGTGGGTCATAAAATTCTGGCCAAGAATAATGGTGGGACACCTGTTAGTGAAAGAAAATGCAGCGAATGGTTTCAGCGATTCAATGGCAATGATTTTGGCGGTGAAAACCGGCCTGGCGGTGGAGGAGAGAAGGTGTTCGAAGCTAAACCGATGGTAACAATCATAGCAGTTCCTTATCGAAAACAACTGATGCGCTTGAGCCGGGCACACAAACGGTCAAAATACAGCGACAGATAGGAAAAAGTGATTTTGCAGCATGACAGTGCTCGATTCCAAGTAGCAAAAACGGTCAAAACATCCTTGATAATGTTGGAATGGGAAATCCTACGCCACCAAATACTGAGCCCTCCTACTGCTACCGTTTTCGATCACTGACACGCGGCCTGGTTAATCAGCACTTCCGGTCATATGAGCAAGTGCAAAATTGGATCGATTCATGGGTCTCCTTAAAAGACGCCCAGTTCTTCCGACGCGGGATTCGTATGCTGCCCGAAATATGGATGAAAGCAGTGGCCAGTAATGGGCGATACCTTGAATTGTAAATTTTTTACAAATTTTTCACAATGAAGGCTTGACCTTCTAGAGAAAATGGCGGCAACAAAGTTTAAACCGAATAGTAGGATAAAGTACATCTTTAATTACCATTAAAGAACTATTCAACTATAATTACTATACTAAACGTCTAATTAGGAGCCACAATATTCAAAACAAAACTTGTCCATCGCTGTTTTTCCATATCACTTCGGCAAATGCGGAGACTGTTCCTTCGTGAAATGAACCTTCTCCTCCTCCTCTTTGTCCTCTCCTCATTCGAGCATCAGTGTGATACAGCATTTTTGCCTCTTGGAACTTCAGAGTACGAACACACACTCGTCATTTACACGTGAATTTCTCACGGTACCCTAAACCAGGCTGTGTCAGTAACAACAGGCATCCTCACTCAGCGTCACGAGCAATTGTCTTATGTGATACTTCAAAAAATAGGGCAGTCTCTCCCTGCTTTTCTCCGTGACCACCAAGCTTTAAGCTCTCACGTTCTGTTACGCTTTACTAGAGTCCGTAGCACTGCTCTTGAGCTAAGGCGAATGGCGGGCTCTGAAGGACAGCAGAAGCAGTAAAGCCAAAAGTGGAAAGTATCCAAGTGTTTCTCTTGAAAGAGACTTGAAAAGGCAGCAGGAGGGTGGCCGTCTATCTCGGGCAGTTGCGGGCCGGCATCGATCCGTGTGGCATCGCACTCACACCTCTGCGTCATTCCTCCACGGCCCCCGCTTCACACCTTCCATAGACGCTGCCTGGTCTCGTTCTAATCCCTTTCCCTAATTTTTTTCACATAGTCCCTTCATTCACGTATAACACTCGTATAACACACTAAAATAAGTTTGACCAAGCCCTTTGTGAAATATTTTATAAAACTACTTCGAGGAAAGTACCTGAATGGAGTCATTACACTATCGTAATGTTTTTAGTCATAGTTGCTCGAGTACGGATGGCGGCAATCACATTTACTTGAAAAGAAATGGAAACAGAAACGACTGTGGGTGAAACCGTGGTTAGCGAGAAGTGAAACTCGAAGTGTTCACCAGACTTTGCTGTGTGGGATATGGTGCAAGCATATTAAGTGCTAGGAAAATTATTTGTGAATAAAGGATCAAACATTTTAGTTTATGCTTATGAAAGTAGCTCATGAGATCTGCAAAAAAAATCCAATTTTTTAAAAAATCGCATTTTTCCTATACAGCGTCTCATGGTTACAATACGATTTTTGTCGACAAATGAAAGTTTATTGCTAATAATGAAGTGAAAAGTTTATTTTAAATTAAAAAAAATTGATTGCTCAGGAAAATGACTTTCTTCAAGACGTTTATAGCTACTATAATTCCAAGTATGAAAAATACTACTGTTACTTACAAATTCTCAGGCAGGTATTAACTCCTTAAGTCATTACCTTTTTCGTCACATCGTCAATCGTGCATCAGCTTCTGAAGTAGCTAATCACTGCAGCTACTTTCTTATATGCCTCTAACCGCTTGTTGCTGTTTTGGTAATCACCATGCTTTGGATTACGCGTCATATCATTCTCTTCATATTGAGAAGTGATCATGGTCGTAGTAGCGACAAACCAAGTAAACCATTCCAGTACACCAAGTGTACAATGATGAACTGATACATTATAATGGGTAGGACCAAGCTCTATCGTCTGTCAAAGATCGTTTATAAAAGATATGTTTTAGGAAATGAACTTACAGTATTACTTTTATAAAAGACCTTTGTTAAACATCTTTTACGGTGTAACATGGACCTAAGCATATGAGGTCGAAGAAAGAAAACTGTGTTTACTGAAATACCCAGAGGTGTTTTCCGAATCTTAATATGGCTACGTGAGCGAAATAGCCCAGCGGACGATTTGCGCAAACTGTTTGTGTAGCATGGAGGCTCTGTTGAAATGTAAGGCGTAGCCGTACGTGCAGATGAAAGTCAGGTTTCCTAGAATAGTTGCGAAAACAGTGAGATATTTGCAGAAATGGAAATTCTAAAAGTCACTTTGTTGCTTGTGGTGTCAGACGGTCCATAAAGTAAAAGATTCAATACACCGTAATATTACACGCAACTGAGGAAGACAGGACTACAAAAGTTGAAGATGCCTAAAAGTCAGTTTCTTCAGATTGGTGTAGATCGATTCTATGGAAGCCATATACGAGAAGGTGGCAGAGTGTGCACTGACCTTGTGGGAAGTGTGAACGCTCTAGTATTGTGTATACTTACACTGTTTCAGAATAAGTGGCTCGTGAAGATACCGAGAACATAAAGGAATTAGAATAATACCAAAGACCATCGCTGCAAAAAGATTTCTTTCTAACCAGAAATTGTGTAATTCCTTTCGATTAAATTTCACTTCAAACTTGAAATTCGTACCCCTGTACATACTGAATGGTTGTGTTTACAATTTCTATTCCCATGGGGGCTAATTACAATCAAGTGATGAAAAAGTATTTTTGCATTAGTTTTTAGTTCGCGGTTCTGTCAAGGACACGATAATTGGAAACAGAGCAGTGCTTCAGTCTGAAATTGGGCAGAAGGAGAAATGTTAAAGAACATATCCCGGTATTCATCTTTAACGAACCATGGAAAACACGAGTCAACTAACTGGGCTATTATATTCACTAGGCTCAACACAAATCTGAAACTTTATGTATGTATATTGTATTTAAGTGTTTACCGACAAAGAAAACGAGAAAAGTTGAGGATTACTTCTGGTCGAAGAGTTAAAGGCATGGCGTCAGACTTCACTGGGGCATGGGAGATTGTAATAACAATGTCAAAAAGTCTGCAGTAGCAGATGCTGGAAGAATATCTTACGAAAATGTATTTACGGGAATCAAGAAATTGAGAAAATTGCGTGAATAATTGTGAGGATACTTTTGTCAAATCACGATTTACTCAGAGTCAAATAAGCTCCATCAGTGAATGGAAAACGAGTAGCTGTTAGTATCTGATAGCCAACGGCAACACCGAAATTAAGCGCTGTCGGACTTGGCTAGCACTTGGATTGGTCACCGTTTGCCCAGTGCTGTTGCCAACTGGGATGCACCCAGCCCTTGTGAGGCCACGTGAGGAGCTACTTGACTAAGAATTAGCGGCACCGGTCACCGGACAGGAGGGCGGTGTGCTGACCACGTGCCCCTCAGCATCCTCATCCAGTGGCGCCTAAGGGCTGAAGATGACACGGCGGTCGGTCGGTACCACTGAGCCTTCCACACCTTTTCGGACGGTGTTTTTTGTTTTGTTAGTACCTGGTACAAAGAAATACTCCGTCCGCCATGCATCTTACTGTGAGAGGCAGACCGTTTCCGTCGCTATGTCGTCCAAGTACCAAATTCACAGACCATCCGCAGTATCGTACGCACTGCACTGAAGGCAGTTACGATGTGCACTCCCGATCTCAGATATATTTGCTTGATGGCAATGCTTCTTGGTTCTTTTTGCTATATTGATAAATTGTATTGTTAACTATTTTTTGTTGGAGGTATCTTCTGGAATGATATATCGAAGTCATTAACCTGAAGAAAGAGTGATAATAGGCGTCATATAATTAAAAGTACGTATATTTATCATACTGCGTTAATAATGCGACAAAAATGAATAAATTAACTACTTCTATTATATTTTATCTATAATGAGAAAAAGGTAAATGGACTATGCATCGATGTCGCCAATAATTTTGCGGCATACGTTATGCGTTGATTGGATCCATGTTGCCTATTACAACTTTTAAGTGACTGGCAATAGCTGGCGCCAGCATATTTTTAAATAGACGTTTAAATTAATTTATGAAATGAACTGTCAACTACAGAATCCATTTTATCATTGATACTAATAAAGCACTGCAGTTGGACATTTCTATGAATGCTGACAAAGTTCAACTGCAGGTATGTTGTTCTATTAGACTCCGTAATTTATTTTTCTCCTATTAGTTTTCTGTTTCACTTACTCGATGCTTTGCATACTCTCAGTCGCATATCCCTTATTTATTCTGAGTGATTATGTTTATAAACGTGGTAATTTTTTCATATCTTTGACCACTAAGTGATTCAACTCGGTCCAGGTACCTCAGAATTATATGAGTAGCTCCAGCATCCCTTTACGCACTTTTCCTCATGAGACTTGTAGATTATAAGGAGTCATTCAGAAGGAACTTCAGCATTCAGTAAGTGAACACTAGACAGAATTTGCAGTGGGATAATATTTCCCTAACCAAAGGCCGGATAGGCGTGCACTATCTTACAGGTTTTATTTTTAATAGACACTCAAAACACTGGAAAATATGAGCGATGGACTTTATATTTTTAAATATAAGTAGAAAGGCTTCGTTGTGACCGTTTATTGTGTTGTCTTATCTATTTGTATAAAATGTTGTAAATCAGTGTTCTACGAGTAGGAATTACGTATGAAGTGTATCGATCCATGACAAAATAACTTTAAATCAGCTGGTCCCACGGAAAGCTGCTCAACAGAATGTGCATTTTATTTTATTTCCAGACTAGTATCGAACTTATGCCCATCCTCAGCGGCCTCCTTTATACATTAGGTTTTAACACTTGCAGAATCATTTGCTGACAACATTCAAATCATTATCTAATTATACGTGTGTGATAATCAGCATATAAATTTTGACGTGTTGAAATTATGAATGAATTGATGGTATCAACTACTTATTCATCACTTTTGAGTGTAAATTCCTTGGTTATTGCCAATTTCACATAATCAAAACTAGTCCACCACCAGCAATGGAGGGCGAACATTTTTGTTAATGGTTCACTCGTGCCGGTGAAACTACAGGAAAATCGTGAAACAAACGTCGGCTCGAGACAGAAGCCTAGATAGTTGACATTCCATCATAAGTAGCATTACTCCCAGCTGCTATACATATAGGGGTTCGATAAAAACATGGGAGCACTGCGTGAAATGCATGATTGAAAACAAATGCAGATACCTGCGAAGCCTATAGGTGCTGCTGTTACAGTTCTCAACACGTTGCAAGTGTCAGTCGTGTCCAGAATAGTGTTCTGGGTACTTGTGATTGCCTTACGTCGCAGATAAGTGAAGTCAAACGTGGACAAATTATTAGTGCTCGATGGTAGCTGCTTCCACAACGGAGGTAGCCGAAGTGTGTAGAGTACCGTACCGAAGATTTATATCGTATACAGGGAAAGCGGAAAAAAATCATCTTCTGAGTCAGAGCGCGGACGAAAGTGTGTGTTGAGTGATCGTGACGGAGGATCTGAAGAGGATCGTGACGAAAAATAAGAGGACGGCACCTGAAAATGTCACTGCAGGCCTAAATGTCGCACCTACGAACTCTATCAGCAGCGAGCCAACGCGAAGGGACCACCACAAGCTGCGGATTGCAGCCACTCGTTGATGATGCAAATGCGCCTAACAGGAAAATGTGTTGCCGGAGCCATAAAATCTGGACTATGGAGCAGTGGAAGGAAGTAATTTGGTCGAACGAGTCTTGTTTCAGACTGTGTCCAACTTCCGGGCGAGCTTACGCCCCGAGAGTAAAACATGGCCGGGATTCTGTGACTATCTGGGCAGCTATATCGTGATTCCTCAAGGCCCTCGTGGTTACTTCGGAAGGTCACGTTACTTCCAAGGATTATGTGGCCACTTTGGCTGATCGGATCCATCCCGTTTGTTCCGACAGTGGTGGCAAATGCTTTAATTGGTCTCATATTCGGAAGGAGTGCAGTTCCAGAAGCCCTTCCAATCGTAGAAATTTTGATTTCCTGTGATTTCGTTTCGAAAGAATGCGGCCCATTTATTATTCTATGCTGGTCGAGCTGAACTGGCGCTCCGTCTCGAATGACCTTTACGCCGAGGAGAAGACTGATCTTTTGACACGTGACACAGAAACGCACAGTAATGACTGTGCGTTTGAGAAAGTGTAGGCAGTGTGACGGTGACTGGTAGCTCGTGCTTGATAGGAAGCCACGCGATTAGTTCAGCTGCCGTACTGCAAGTCACTGTGACGGTTCACAAGACGAGGCGCGGGGCGAAGTACAAGTGTCGAGCTGCGTCATTTCAGAGCTCGCAGCTATTATCCCGCACTGGAGCTATAGCGTGAAGACAAGAAGCAGCAGGCTCAGGACGAGGGAGCAAACTCGGTTTGTCATCGTTAATCCCTTAGCAGACGAATCTTCCGTAAAAAGCCAGAAACAATAGCTATAACCTGAAACGAAAAGTAATAAACTATTTTCAAACACCAAATTTGAGCAACAGTTATTATAATGTGAATAATTCCTCCATAAACGCGACGAAAAAAATATTCGCCGATTTTTGCCTTTTATTGCACGATGCGTTCAACTACGAGGAGCAATCTAAAAGTTTCCTTTTGAGGGCTTTGCTGGAGCGTATGTGCAACGTAGCGTGACTATATAAGCACCGACATGTAGGCAAGGGATCGACGTGGCATTCGTGACTTTCTGACACGTGTGCGATAATTGCGGAAACGTGAACTATTGCGATGTTATTGCCAAATGCGTCCAAAGAGGACCAACGTGCTGTTATTCTTTTCTCGGTTGCCGAAGGATAAACACTGGTAGACATCCATCGGAGAACGAAGAATGTGTATGGGACAGCATGTCTGTCGGAAAGCACCGTCGTGGAATGGTGCCTCGAGTCCCGTGCTGGTCGCGATTCGACACAAGACCCCGACCCCAATCGCAAATATAGTAATGTCGAAGTTGCGCCAAATCTAGTGGGACGAACTCGAGCACACGCCCTGCAGTCCTGATCTCTCCTCGTGCCATTCTCACACCTTCGGACCCTCAAAACATGCCTCGAGCGATCGACGATTCCTGTCGGACGAGGATATGCAGCGTGAAGTTACGATTTCTTTACACAGCAGGAGAGAATGTTTTACCAAACCGGTATCTTCAACCCGATTCGTCGGTGGGATGGCTGCCTCAATGCTCACGGCGATTTTGCCTGATTGACAACCGCTTCTGGACTGTACGGCCTTCGAACGGAAACTTTTTGATGGCCACTTACACTGAGGGGACGGAAGTCATCAGATAGCGATATGCACATATAGAGATGGCGGTAGTATCACGAACGCAAGATATGAGTATTAGTGCATTAGCGGAACGGTGATTTGTACTCGGATGATTCATATGAAAAGGTCTCCGACATGATTATGGCCGCACGAGGGGAATTAACAGACTTCGAACGCAGAATTGTTGTTGAACCTAAATGGATGGGACATTCCATTTCGGAAATCGTTAGAGAATTAAATATTCCGAGACCACAGTGTCACGAGTGTACCGACAATGTCAAATTTCAGGTATTATCTTTCCCCACGGTCAACGCAGTGGCTGACGGCCTTCACTTAACGATCGAGAGCAACGGCATATGCGTATAGTTGTCAGCGCTAACAGACAAGCAACAGTGCCTGAAATAACTGCAGAAATCAATTTGGGACATACGATGAACGTATCCATTAGAATAGTACGGTGAAATTTGGTGTTAATGGGCTATGGCAGCAGACTACCGACGCGAGTGTGTTTGCTAACAGCACGACATTGCCTGCAGCGCCTCTCCTGGGCTTGTGACCATATCGGCTGGACCTTAGACGACTGGAAAACCGTGGCGTGGTCAGGTGAATCTTGATTTCAGTTGAAAAGAGCTGATGGTTGTGTTCGAGTGTGGTGCAGATCCCACAAAGCCGTGGATCCAAGTTGTGACAAGGCACTGTGCAAGCTGGTGGTGGCTGCTTAATGGTGTGGGCTGTGTTTACATGGAACAGACTGGGTCTTCTGATCAAACTGAACCTATCATTGTCTGGAAATGGTTGTGTTCGGCTACTTGGAGACCATTTGCAGCCGTTCGTGCACTTCATGTTCAGAAACAACGATTGCATTTTTATGGATGACAGTGCGCCATGTCACCGGGCCATAATTGTTCGCAACTGGAATGAAGGACATTCCGGACAATTCGAGAGAATGATTTGGCCACCAATCGAACATTTATGGGACATAGTCGAGTGGTCAGTTCCTACACAAAAACCTGCACCGGCAACACTTTCGCAATTATGGAGGGCGTTAGAGGCACTATGACTCATTATTTCTGCAGAGGATTTCCAGCGACTTGAGTCGATGCCACGTCGAGTTGCTGCACTACACCGGGCAAAAGGAGGTCCCATATGATATTAGAAAGTATCCGTGATTTTTCTCACCTCACTGTACATCATAGCTGACTAGCTGAAGGTTAAATAAACTGAGAGTTTATCTGAAGAACAGAAGGAAAGTAGATGCTATTATGCGAAATATTGAGCTGAGACTTTGGACTGAACCTTCAACGACAGATCTGAGGTCACACGTAAACCAGAAAGTTATCTAGCTACAATTAATACGAAGAAGTGGCAAAGGGTTATGAGGGAGTAGGAAGCTCAGCTGGAAATTAAACGTTTGTGAGAATGGTAGACTGCAGCGGACGTAGTTCCGAGTTTTCAAAATATTTTTTCTAGAAGAACGCCAACCAAGTCAGAGGAAGAGAAGGCGAAATATCACATTTTAAGAAGGTAACATAATTTTATATCATACTAAGGTTAAATACCTAAGCTTTATTTGAACGTGGAGCACGCCGAATGAACAAATGACATGCTCTCAATGGTTCCTGGTTGAGAGAAACTAACTGGATGAGTATAAGCAATGTATCGGCTAAGCGATTGGTAAAATGCAATTTATTTGACTAATAGAACCCAATATACTTCAGGGAGCGGCGACTGTTCAACAGAACCGAAAGAGACATCGGGAGTGTCCCAAGAAAGCGTAATAGGACCTATGATGTTCTCAGTAGGTGTAAAGGATTGATCAGATAGGATCAGCAGCACTATAAGATTGTTCGCTGATGGTGTTGTTATCTATAGGAAATTATCACCGTTCGATAATCGTAAGGAACTGCAGACAGACTTCGACAGAATTTCTGCTTGGTGCAATCAATGATAGCACTCTTTAAATGTAGATGAATGTAAGATAATGGCTGTAACAAAGAGAAATAACCACATAGTATCTGATTACAAGGTTATTGGTGAACATGTTGAGTGTAAGTAAGTACGTGTAGCCGGAATACCTTAATTTATATGGTATATGAAAACAGAAAGCAGTTTATATTACTTAGCGAATTACACCGTGAGACCCTTGCTGACAAGTTCAACGGACAAAAAATTAGTCATCCCGGTGCACATGCACAGACGATCATTAATCTTGTACAGATGGCGCATCGATCGAGTAACGTGCTCAACTGATAGCGCACTGCCTCTAGGTTAGCGTACGACAGGAGCAATCAGGAGACATTTATGTTTAAGTGGATATTGTACGTAGGCAAGGATCTGACAGACTGGCAAAAAGAGATAATCGTGTTTGGCCGCGTCCGTTGCCATACGGTATGTCAAAATACTGGACTCGATGTTTCGCGACGGACTATTCAACGTGTCTACAGACCGTGGTGTAACACAGTTGGCCACGAAACACGACATCAAAATTGTGGTCGGAGAAAGAGCTTGACTGAGAGGGATCGGATACGCGTTTCACGGCTTGTCAATCAAAATCGCTTCCAAATCCGACAGAAATTACTGCAGGCAGTGGACGAATGTCCATCTCCAGCTGTTAGCGAGAGAAAATTGCGACGGGAACTGCATGGAAAGAAGATTTGGATTCGGTCACCAGGCAAGAGGCTATTACTGGTACAAAAACGGCAACAGCAAAGTTCATCGGGCTGGAAGAATATGTGACTGGTTTCCAGCACCCTATTACATCCCGACTGGTCTGCAGAATCACCTGACCCGAACACCACAGAAAATTTGTGGGACATGTAAGAGCGGACAAAACGCCGACATCTGCATCTCCGCAATTTGGTGAAACTGTGGGATGAAATCGTCAGCGAGTGGCTTAATGTGATTGCAAAGTACCTGCACAACATTGCAGGCATCCAGGCGGTTATCAAGTCTAGGGGCGGAATTATACGGTATTAAAGGATGCTTGTAATGATTTCTCTAGGACTATCAAATTTTTGGTCCGGCGAGCTTAACTTGTCGTACAGGCGTCAGGCTTTGTAGTGCTGACATTATGTAGGCTGAATATTCATTTATGAAATGAGAGGCGAGAAGAAATTTTGGAAATTGTTAAACGTCTACTTAAATGAATGGATATCAATCCATAACTACCATCAAACAAATCAGTACTTGATGTACTCATTCCAATCATATCTCTGCATTCTGCGCTATATGTCATCTACTACTGAGTACTGTTTGAGAGAATAAATAATTCCATTGTACGTACTAGTCGGGTAACAAAGTCTGTGTACAATTCGATGTAGTAAGGTTGCTGAACACAGAAGAGAGCTGTAAATGCGAAACTGTTTCTGTGAATTGTCCATATTATTTAGTTTACGCGACATTTTCAAAAGCGAAAGTCATTATACTTCTTCGTATGTCACATTTATACAAACGGAAAATAAAAAATGAACAGCGTTCAGCATGGGAGTAGTAGGGTACTGACGCCATTTTGATATCAAATTGGTGTCAAACTGATAATTAAAGTTGCTAATTAAATTGTTAATTAAATTGATCAATCGATTAACCAAACACCACCCTGCACTCCGACCACGCCCACCCACATCCCCGGATGTCGTCATGTGTATTTCTCAGCCAGCACGTGGGTCCCAGGCCTCTCCCGCTCTCCCCCCCCCCCTCCAATCGCCTCCATCCCCACTAACCTAGCACGAATTCCGGGTAATTTCGAATTTTGGCGGCAATTCCGAATTTTGGCAGGACTTTCGAATTTTGGTGGGAATTTCTTTGCCCCAGGGCAGTGCCGACGTCCCACCCTCCCCGCCTTCCACAGAAATTGGTGGGAAATTAAAAAAGGCGGTCCCTTTTCCAGTACTCGAACTCTGGTTCTGCTGGATGATAAGCCGAATTGCACCCCCCCCCCCCGCAACACAATTACACCACCAGAGGCCCTTGGAATTGGCGGGAAATTAGAAATAGCGGTGCCCTTTCTGGGACTCGAACGCTGGTCCCCTGGACAGAAAGATCAGGTGCAGCCCCCATCACATGAAAACTGCCCAGATGTAGGAAGGTTAGGTTAGTATACTGTAATTATTTTGGTTCGGAAATTGAAGTAAAGATTGGTCCCAACTACGTAATTAATCATAAAGATCGGCCCTAATTACACAACTCTATGCATAGCGCTACACAAGGACTCCCCCTGTAAACTATGTGGGTTTCTGTAACGTATACTCCAACAAAGGCGACATAAGTATTACACAGAGGCGCTATATTAAAGCAAGCTAAAGATATGTATCCCAAGGCATAACTGTGTTCTCACACATTAGATCGAATATAGATATTACCGAATTACGGCCGGTTCTCACAAACAATGTTATTCCATAAGTGTTAAGGAGAAGAAACAATGCATTTATCAGACTTAAGCCTTTCCCTAGAGTGTTCTGAAGGAGAGTAGATCGATGTCGTATGTGTCACCTTAAATAGGGGTGTACTGGAGAGATGTGATGTTACGACGAAATTACTATATAATCCTACACATGAGCAAAACAACCTAACAGCAGACCAGGACTTCTTAGCGCAAGAGGAATGCTACCAGAGATGTGGTGATGCTACTGTAAACAGCAATAAGACTGTGACATCTTTAGCTACTGATCGTGCTGCTTCATCGTGTGCACTTCCGTGCAGCGGGTACCTAAATGTTCAGCCGCTGAAAATATTCATGTTGGTTCTTCCTCTCCCTATTTCCTAGTGAGACATGGCTGCATCCATCAAAAGCGACAGTGCATACACACTGACGATGCCATCCTAGGAATAGTGTAGAAGGAAGTAGTTTTATGATTTTAAAGTTTGTCACCGAAGTGATTGGGATAGGAAACTTGCAGGATGTATGTCCGATGTTGGACAAATATATCCTGCATTAGAGTATTAAGAGCGTTGCATTCTGCACGACTAATACTTCAGAAACTGTATGGTATTTACAATATAGCATTTTTAGGTGCAGTACTTTGTAACCATAGGAGTGGGTGTTTATACTCTATGATCATTTCTCTCATGCCGGTACCTTACTGGAACTCACTCCAGATAGAGGAATAATGGTTCAGAATTGATAGCACGGTTGATTTAGCGGAAATGTTTCAAACTCCATCGGTCTGGAGCTCCATTATGTATAAACCATGCGTTTCTTCTTAACCACCTGTTATATCACCGCAATACTCTCATGTCTACTATACACCGATAAGAGTCGCTATCCTCCTCGACGCACGTGCATCCCCCTGTCGGACGTTCGAGTCCTCCCTCGGGCATGGATGTGTGTGTCGTCCTTAGCGTAAGTTATTTTAAGTTAGATTAAATAGTGTGTAAGCTTAGGGACCGATGACCTCAGCATTTTTGTCCCTTAACACCTTACCACAAATTTACAAAATTGACACGTGCATCTGGAGAGATCTTGTGCTTTGGATGTGTGTCATTGGTACGGCTAGTGTCACAGGGAGGATTGGTCAAAGACTGTGTGGGATGGATCTGCCAATCTCCGACTTTATCTTACGAATGCGTGAATACTCTACGACGCCCATCCACACACGGAAAAACACCAGTCGTAATCGTAAATTCTGCACTATGATCGATGCGCTGGTAATGTGAAGATAAAATAATTGCATGGGTATAGGACGCTGTCACGTATACTTTGGTGTATATGGTCGAATGGATAAATTCCACAGTCATCTAGCTGCATTAGCAGTCTAGTATATGGTACTTGCAAAGTAGTTGAGGGGTGATTTAGCGATGATGCAGAAATTGTGAAGCATTCTGTTGTGTCACTGGCTGGCATTGAAATTACAGAACAAGTCTTAAACTTGCTAAAATTGTTCACACTATCAACTGCAGTGTGTGTTACAGTACATCGGCACATATTAACAGTGTCTTTCCATCCCGTCCGTCCACTAGTACGCTGTTGATTACCGCATAATGATTCACTGACACCACTTGGTTGAGATGGAGGGAGCCTTGCTGGAACACTGGATATCTGCTACTTATCACTGTGGAGCATGGGATTAAATGTACACGTCGTCACCTTCAGACATTTGGAAGCATTCCTCAATTCTGCAGACTCGTCCTATTTCCATATGCTGCAATTCCCCCAACATGTTTTTTTTTTCTACCAGTAAGATAACAGTACCTCTTTTTATTTCTACTACGTCACGCGTGTTGTGAATGGCATCTTCTAGCGATGGTCAACACCGGAACAGTAATCATGTACATAACTGCAATATGAGGAAACAACGCTCATCAGAATGGAACACTGCGACATCTGCTACCCCGTCGCTGTGGGAGATGAGATAAACCTTCGGATAGCTGTTGGAAATGCTCTACAATGCCACAAACTCTTCCAGTTTCCATATGTTGTTATGTCTTCCACATTTTTGTCAATGAGAAACATCGCCCCCGTGTTTTATTTTTACCAACCTCTGTGTTGTGGAATCTGCATAGTTTACACTACGTGATATTTAGCTTTATGCGACAGCCAAAGGATCGGAAACTGTTAATATCGTTTCAGCACCTGTCACAGACATTGAGGTCACGTAGAAAAACAGTGTATGGCAGTGTATAAAACTGTAGTCGTACCCTGCTTCGATGTGTTACAGCCGAAAAAACCAATGTATTAATCTGCTTATGAAGGACCAATACAGGAACTCTCTCTTCTGATTGATAGTCTCCTGGATATGGTCTTCCTCCAGTAAAGTCAGCCGGCCGCTGTGGCCGAGCGGTTGTAAGCACTTCAGTCCGGAACCGCGCTGCTGCCACGATCGCAGGTTCGAATCCTGCCGTGGGCATGGATGTGTGTGATGTCCTTAGGTTAGTTAGGTTTAAGTAGTTCTAAGTCTAGGGGACTGATGACCTCAGATATTAAGTTTTGGCTCTGAGCACTATGGGACTCAACTGCTGAGGTCATTAGTCCCCTAGAACTTAGAACTAGTTAAACCTAACTAACCTAAGGACATCACAAACATCCATGCCCGAGGCAGGATTCGAACCTGCGACCGTAGCGGTCTTGCGGTTCCAGACTGCAGCGCCTTTAACCGCACGGCCACTTCGGCCGGCAGATATTAAGTCCCATACTGCTTGGAGCCATTTGAATTTTCCAGTAAAGTCGATAAAACACTACGCAGATGTGTGCAAGCGACTTCGAGCACTGGCCATGTGCTACAGTGGGGTGATATGTGTATATGTAATACGCTCGATGTCAACACGCAGACGGTATCTGTTTCTGCGATATATTGGAAGAGAGAGACACAGCAAAATCTTATAGGAGATTCTATTACAAGGAGTGGTGTAAGTGGTTAAAGTTTGGATGTAGACAGTTCTCTCAAAATTGCACCGATTTTTCTCGTAAAACTAATAGAAATCGGATGTAACTATTGTCATGGAATCATGACTGTTTTTATTATTATCATCGTCACGACTATGTGTTTAAAAAATAGGTGTTACCGCAAGTCCTGTGTTATTTCATACTTCACAACCTCCAGTTGTGAAGTACACAACACTTGAATTACAGCTCGTTGTGGAATCTAGAAATGATAGTGTTTTTTTTCCGAAATGTGGTAAGACTGGTAGAAACATGCTGTGATGATCAAATTGCTTACAAAACTAGAACACAAGAATCTACTGTATGATAGCATGTTTATAGACATGTCAGTAGAGGGGAGTGATGAAGCAAAAATGTCGAATTTAAGCAAGCAGGCGGTAATTGGTTTCGATTTAACAGAAGGGAGGATTCGGTGAAATGTTGTAGGAGGTTCTATTACAATACAGTCTCTCACGATTTGATTTTTAAACGCAAGTGTGATATAGCTTTGCATTGATAAAACGAGACTTGCCATAGTCTGCAAAACATCAACAACCTCTTGAATTATAGATTGTTGTTGTTACACATAAAAGATTGTGTTTTTGCCGACATGTGAGCAAATGGCGTGAAAAATTGTATTCTCTATTGTTATTTCACGTGTCTTAAATGTCTGTAAAACAAACGTACATGGCAGTTTATTTACAGGCACTGATTAGGACGTGAGAGACACCCTCAGGTCGTGTAATTTGTCCAACACACTGAAAGAAATTGCTTAACATAGATGTTTTTTCCCCAGAGTTTAAATTCTCACTTTTTCTTTACTCTTACAACGGTTTCTAAATAACAAGCACATTCTGCGGTGATCGGTAGTTTTCGCAGCAAAAAAGTGGAAGTTTTTCCCTGTCATATGAGGGGGCCCCTGATCATTTGTAATCAGTGGTGGTGCACTTCGTTGGATATTACAAAATAGTGCAAGTTGCATCCTGCAGTTGAACCTAAAAAATATACTTATAAATTTAAAAAAAATTGACTGCGCCTATTTTCATGCAAAGAAGAGGTTTACTATCATAGCGATTGTGTTTTCCTTTTTAAAAGATGCATGATTATATGAGTTGCGTTGACGTTAAATAAAAGTGTTCTCCATCACAGAGCGACATGCCTATTGGAGACACTGGAGGTGTGCCTAATCTGTGTGAGGTCGCCGACGCAGCTGCGCCCCCTGACCGGGGGCATAATGTACACAATGTACACTACTGACCATTAAAATTGCTACACCAAGAAGAAATACAGATGATAAACGGGTATTCATGGGACAAATATATTATACTAGAACTGACATGTGATTACATTTTCACGCAATTTAGGTGCATAGATCCTGAGAAATTTGTACCCAGAACAACCACCTCTGGCCCTAATAACGGCCTTGATACGCCTGGGTATTGAGTCAAACAGAGCTTGGACGGCGTGTACAGCTGCCCATGCAGATTCAACACGATACCACAGTTCATCAAGAGTAGTGACTGGCGTATTGTGACAAGCCAGTTGCTAGGCCACCATTGACCAGACGTTTTCAATTGGTGAGAGATCTGGAGAATGTGCTGGCCAAGGCAGCAGTCGAACATTTTCTGTATCCAGAAAGCCCCGTACAGGACCTGCAACATGCGGTCGTGCATTATCCTGCTGAAATGTAGGGTTTCACAGGGATCAAATGAAGGGTAGAGCCACAGGTCGTAACACATCTGAAATGTAACGTCCACTGTTCAAAGTGCCGTCAATGCGAACAGGAGGTGACCGAGACGTGTAACCAATGGCACTCCATACCATCACGCCAGGTGATACGCCAGTATGGCGATGACGAATACACACTTCCAATGTGCGTTCACCACGATGTCGCCAAACACGGATGCGACCATCATGATGCTGTAAACAGAATCTGGAATCATCCGAAAAAATGACGTTTTGCCATTCGTGCACCCAGGGTCGTCGTTGAGTGCACCATCGCAGGCGCTCCTGTCTGTGATGCAGCGTCAAGGGTAACCGCAAGCCATGGTCTCTGAGCTGACGGTCCATACTGCTGCAAACGTCGTCGAACTGTTCGTGCAGATGGTTGTTGTCTTGCAAACGTCCCCATCTTTTGACTCAGGGATCGAGACGTGGCTGCACGATCCGTTACAGCCATGCGGATAAGATGCCTGTCATCTCGACTGCTAGTGATACGAGGCCGTTGGGATCCAGCACGGCGTTCCGTATTACCCTCCTGAACCCACGGATTCCATATTCTGGTAACAGTCATTGGATCTCGACCAACGCGAGCAGCAATGTCGCGATACGATAATCCGCAATGGCTTTATCAAAGTCGGAAACGTGATGATACGCACTTCTCCTCCTTACACAAGGCGTCACACCAATGTTTCACCAGGCAACGCCGGTCAACTGCTGTTTGTCTATGAGAAATTGATTGGAAACTTTCCTCATGTCAGCACGTTGTAGGTGTCGCCACCGGCGCCAACCTTGTGTGAATGCTTTGAAAAGCTAATCATTTGCATATCATAGCATCTTCATCCTTTCGGTTAAATTTCGCGTCTGTAGCACATCTTCGTGGTGTAGCAATTTTAATGGCCAGTAGTGTAGAACGATCCATGGCAACAGGACATTTAGCATTCCCTGTATAGCAGCATGGATTGCTCTCAGTTTCATTGGCGGTCATACTTTCGAACTCTCATCGTAATATCTGCTAATCTAACAACAAGATGCTCAGACGGTTCTCCTCCTCTCCGTATCCTCCTATGACACGAGCATGGGATTCTCCTCGCATACTGCTACAGAGCTGTTCCTAGCACAGCTGAGAATTGGCAACATCATCACAAACATTTGGCAGCACTGTGACAGTGCAATCACTTCCGCGTATGGTACTGAACTGACTCGCTGAATTCACTTGATATTCCCTTTCCATTTGAATGACTCGTGCTATATAATCCTCATGTAAACTAAGACACTGAGACAGAAAATTCAATTTTTTGGCTAAAGAAATGCTATTCTTCACATATGTGACAACTTTTATTATCGTTCATGATGCGTTATGAGGCTGAACTACCAATACCATGATGAGAGTGGCGTGCTGGCAGCAGTGTGTCCATAGCCCCATGGTAGCACCCATGTCTCGAGTCACAATGGCTCAATGAGTCTTCAGTTCTAACCGTGGTAGCGGCCAACATGCGCGAGCTTTTTTTTCTGATTTATTTTATGGAGCTGCGAATTTCCAGAAAAAATTCTGTAACGAAATCGGAAGAAAACACATCAAGTCCTGTTGGTAGCTCGACTCAGTAAGTTGTGTTAATGGTCATAGATCTTGGCTTTCTGACTGCCAAGCTGGTTCACAATACAAGCGTCTCTGAAGAAATTTGAATCGACTGTCAACAATACGAATTTCAATATTGTTCTTCACTTAAGACTCAAATGCCAGGGTGATAAGTATGAAGGAAATGAACCTCTTGATTACTATAGGGCCTCTATACTAAATTTATACAGTAGCGAATAAGGAACTCTCTGCAGACATTTGCTAACAGCGGCTCTAGCAACTTACTTTTTCTCTGGGTAGCTTCAAATATGGGCAATTTTGTCACCTTAAATCCAATTGAATATTTTAAATATCACTTTTGAACAGCGTTCACTTCTCCATTAATTTATTGTCTGGACCTCAAAACAAGCAATTTGCCTGAGTAGCTATAGAGCAGGTTCTGAAAAGTATTGACACAATGTTTTGCATCCACTTACCACAGGAATCAAAGAAAGAAACCAAACACATTACATTGCATTTACTGTGGTCTAGCGGTTCTAGGCGCTCAGTCCGGAACCGCGCGACTGCTACGGTCGCAGGTTCGAATCCTGCCTCGGGCATGGATATATGTGATGTCCTTAGGTTAGTTAGGTTTAAGTAGTTCTAAGTTCTAGGGGACTGATGACCACAGATGTTAAGTCCCATAGTGCTCAGAGCCATTTGAACCATTTGAACCATTGCATTTACTCTCTGTGCCTTGACTAACATATACGAATCCATGACAAAAATAAATGATTTGAAGAATCTCCTGTGAAAGGAAAAAGAACATGATGTGATGCTTTAACTATAGTGCACTGGATCAGAAACAATGAAATTAATTCTGTGCCACATTGATTTATTGCATACTAGTGTAATAAAATACTCATCAAATAAAAACGGTTTTGTGCCTCCGTTGCTGGCGAGTATGAAACACAAATCGTAGATACATTTTATGGGTCACCACTCAACAACATTAAAGCATTTTACACCATCGAGAGTGAGGAGTGGAGCAGACGCTGTCGGCAGAAGGCGAGGCAGTGCAGCGCGTCAGCCCCCGCCGGTAGGCAGCAAACGGGTCCCAGAGAACTCAGACGCATGTGGTGTTCAGAGGCAGATGGTCGGGCGAGAAATGTCTCGCTAAAATATTGTTGAACCAAACTGTTATTACCAATGAGCCAGAAAGCGAAATATATTGTAGATTCGCTTGAATTACACTCATAGCTTCAGCACCGAGAGGAAAGGGGCGATAAAAGTTTTGTCAACGTGTGCTTTCGGTTGCCAGACATCGTATTAGCTAGTCTCGCGTTTTACCTCAAGACTATGGTCGTAGTGAAGAGTGATGTACTCAGACTGCAGTCAAGACTTCCTCCCGGAAGTGTCGCATTCTACAATGTTGCCAGATCGAGCATATTGCCGGACATAGAATTATGAAGGGAGCACGAATGTATTGTCCACCTTACATGAACGACTCGGCGGTTAATTTTTTTGTCTAAGACTGTACCTACAACACATATTGCACGCTGAAGACCCAGAAGAATTAAGAAAACAAAATTAGTTTATGAGGGCAACGTTAACTATAGCGTTCGACATATTCATAGTATTGTATACTTCTGTGTAAACGCCTTTCAATGCCCACTCGAGGAAGACAAGAATACACAGCCTAGCTTCAATATTATAAATACGCCTCAGTTGTGGGTGAACTCAGACTTAGGTTGATAATCATTTTGAATATTTAGCAGTACTGTATCCATTGGTGTTAAACTCGTTTTCAACCAATGATTCCGACAGCTACAGGAACACTACTTGTGATACCTCTTAGACAAAATACTTACGCAGTGCTATCAGGCGAAAAGATCAACCTGATACAAACTGTGGGAAGTTAGTTTTACAACCTTCGTACCTGGATAAAGAGCTTTTCCTATTTGAGATATCTGTGAACGTTGCTGCATAAGACGGTTTAAGAAGAAACTAGATTCCTTCAGCTACGACAATGTTTAAAGAAATCGTCTTAACGGCACTAAATCGAGGTTTGTGAATCGTTTACCAGCCGTACTCTGCCGCATTTCGCTGGTTGGAAGACAAAAAGCATAGTGACAAATTTCACAGAAGAAAAGGGGGGACGAAATGTCTCCCACTGGAAGGTCATGTTGTTTTATTTAAATGATTACAAAATCATGTAAAACGAACAGTGAGGTTGTCAGTGTAAGCACATTACTGTTGTCAGTATGATGTTGCACTGCCCAGGGCCTGTAATGATAAAGGGCCCATTTAGGTCAGGCATATTGTATACAGAAGTGGAAGAGAGGGCACCACTAAATTCTACAATTCGTATGCATTGCATACACACAGAAATTTCTGTTAAGTGTACTTATGGAGTCCAATGAGTGAATTGCGGATTTTCCAGTGAGAAAGAGCACTGGCAAACAGTCTTCACTACATTTGGTTACTTAAACTAGTGTCACTCTGAGCTAGAATTTATGGTCAGCGACTAAGTGTAAGGTCAATGAGTAGGATGCGGATTTTGGAACTGTGAAATACTTTCCTACATTATAGAAGCGAATATTAAATTTGAACTAATATTGCAAAAATTTTGAATTTGGATAGCTTAGAATGAAACTACTTCTATAATGACCAAAAGGCATTAAATGATCTTCAAGCACATGTGTTCCAGCAGCGGTATGAAGAAAATGATAGTAATAATGACGGCAATAACCGAATTATCCGGTAACTTCATTCACACTTCACAGTGGATTTACTCGAACTAAGAAATTTTCTGAATTAGTGAAAATTTCAAAATGGCTTCACATCGAGGCTATGATGCCTAGAAGAGTCTTTACATCCTGCTGACATGAGAACAGCATAATCTCCGCGTCAGAAGCTTGCTTCTACTTAACCATTTAATAGACTCGCGTTTTTTCCACCGTGACTAATTTTGAAGCTAAGCACATCATCCGTTACAGCACACTCCTGGGGCTGGGAAATGTGGCCCCAATGGTCTGATGGAACGAACTACCACAGGTGCAATGCGTGGGTTCAGGCATTTACTTTTAAGAGGCACAAACAGATTTACTTTACCTCTGGTAACCTCAAGAGAATGACGTTATAATCCAGAATCGGCATTAAACATCACGTTCCTTCATTACCAACTGGGCAGAGCCGGTTTACGTTGGGAAATGACATAGTCGGAACTCATGGTAAAAAGAAATTTTGTCACCAGTAAACTTACCTACATTAGAAAATTTTATTTTATTTCATGAACCGATAGCCATTTAAAGGAACAGGGCTCTTATTTTACTTGTACTTGATTGAACTAGAGACGTTGAAAAGTTTGGTGCTGGTACTGTGATTCGAATTCGGATCTCCTCTTTCGAGGATCTGAATCTCTCGGAACAGTATAATTCAATCATTTCGTTCCTTTTCCCAATACTGCAATCTTCTCTAGGTCTCCTCCAAAAGTAAGTATGTGGGTCCGAATCCTGATCCAGTACAAAAATATTCATAATTTCATTTCAAGCCCTATCACGTGCTTACCGGCCTGCTAGTGAAAATTAACGTGCATTTTTAATGTCTGTTCATGTGTTGCCAACAATCGCAATAGGTGTCGTTATTTCTGGTCAAACACGCACACATCTTGCTGATGGTGAGTAAGCAATTGATACTTAAGCTATATTCGTGGATGATAAAGAAGGACGATAGGTGTGCGGTTCAATAGTCACTCAGGCACAAAAATTTGTATAATTATTTTAGATTCAAACAACTAGCAGCTGGTAAGAAAAACCGATACGTAACATTTGAGTTTACTTAGTTAACAATCTGATTACGTGTTGGGTTCGTATCTCCGTCACAGAGCATCACATCCTGTGCTTCATCTTTAAATGTGTGCACACTTTGTTACTTCTGAATGGAGGTATGTCAGATATCTTTCGTGGTTAGTTAACAGGGATGAAAGGCTCCTGATTGGAGTCCCAGTTTATTACAAAAACTGTCGTCTTTTATTTTCAGCCAGTCTTTTATTTTCAGAGTGGTTCTAGGCGCTCCAGTCTAGAACAGCGCGACCGCTACGGTCGCAGGTTCTAATCCTGCTTCGGGCATGGATGAGTGTGATGTCCTTAGGTTAGTTAGGTTTATGTGGTTCTAAGTTCTAGGAGACTGATGACCTCACATTTAAGTCCCATAGTGCTCAGAGCCATTTGAACCATTTTTTAGTTTCAAGTTTAGATTCGGTTACTGATATTGGCGAAAATTTCGGTAATTCATGACTGTTCATGGCTAATCAGCAATATGATTAGGTTAGATTTGTGGACTGTGCGGCTGATCCCGGCCGAGGTTCGAGTCCTCCCTCGGGCATGGGTGTGTGTGTTTGTCCTTAGGATAATTTAGGTTAAGTAATGTGTAAGCTTAGGGACTGATGAGGGGTTGGGTTGGGTTGTTTTGGGGAAGGAGACTAGACAGCGAGGTCATCGGTCTCATCGGGTTAGGGAAGGACGGGGAAGGAATTCGGCCGTGCCCTTTGAAAGGAACCATCCCGGCATTTTCCTGGAGCGATTTAGGGAAATCACGGAAAACCTAAATCAGGATGGCCGGACGCGGGATTGAACCGTCGTCCTCCCGAATGCGAGTCCAGTGTAGGGACTGATGACCTTAGCAGTTAAGTCCCATATGATTTCACACACATTTGAACATTTTTTTAAAAATTAGATTTGATTAGATTAATACTTGTTCCATAGATCATGAATACGACATTTCGTAATGATGTGGAACGTGTCATTTTAATGAAAGATTTCCTTACATACAATGATACGATTTCTTTACAACAATTATTTACTATCTCTCTCTTCTCTCTCTCTCTCTCTCTCTCTCTCTCACACACACACACACACACACACACACACACACACATTCTTTATTTATTTTTATTTGTTTGCTGTACTCGATTATCGGCCAGTCACGGAAACGTCCGTGAATGAGTTGCTTAGTTTTGAGTACATTTACGAAAGAAATATAAAAACAACTATGAGAGTTATTGATTTATGATGCTTAGTTTGCAGTCAGTTCTGAGTATTATTAATAACTATGCTCCAGTCCCTAAACCTAGGTACAGAAATGCGAATCAGATGCATTACGTATTCCAGGCCGTGGCAGCCGCGTCTTTGAGACGCCAGCTATGGTCACTTCCTAGCCCTCTGTAGGAACACATGGGTTCGTCTTCTTCCTGCTGGTACTGTAACTGAGATTTGGCAACAAGGCAAGGTATGTTCGGCAGCTCTGTGATCGACGAGTTACTTCCTGGAGTGCACGGAATTAAGCCTCAAAGTTCACTTGATTTTTCCTGTCATTTACATTAAATAACCTGAGTTATTATCACTTGGGATGTAACAAAAGATTGTAAATTTACGGTGTTCAACCCAGGAGAGTCGTTGCACGTGGAAAGCGCAACTAATCTGGTCCTTTAAACAGCAGTTTACGAGTTCTAGCCACTACTGGTCTTGTAAGAGGAAACCAAGCCTAATACCTGAGTCTGTAGTAACGTGTGGACCTGTGAAAAAGCGTCTGTTATTGTTCGTGGTTCCAGTCTCGCTGACTGTAACTTTTTTATCCCTTGTGTCAAAGAGCTACAAACAGTCAGATCAAACATCGATAAGGAAATACTTTCGGCTCATAGTGCAATAGTGAGAAACTTACAATGCTGCACAACAGGTAACGCCTCTTTCCGCTGCTGACAACCAAATTTTGGGTTTCTAGGAATACATAACTTTATTTATGAAATGCCACATTTGCATACCTCTTGAGTATGACGTAGCATACCAATTAAACACAGACCCAATCGAAATCTAAGAGAGTAGTATTTTACTAATTCGTTCCGATAGAGGCACACTTGTGTACAGATACTCAGTTTTATTAAAAGGGGACTGATGACCATAGATGTTAAGTCCCATAGTGCTCAGAGCCATTTTTTTTATTAAAACAGACTTTCGTCGTACGGTTATCGTGGGTAGTTTTATTTCATTTCTTATGATACAGTGCACAATTTTCGTAAGGTTTCTTTTAATGTTGTTAAAACAACAGTAAACATGAGAGAGAAATTAATCATCAATGATATATGTGAATTCTTTGATGTCATCTATAACAGTCTGACAATGCACATGCAGTTTATTGATTACATGCATGTAGAAAACTTGTTCTGAGTTAAAGCTGTGAAACAAGGTTTGAAGAAGAATAAAATGCTACTACCACACGACAGCTAATGTAAAAAATACTTTTCTGACGTATTTTGGCACGACGCGCTCTCACCACACATAATACAAAAGTTCTGAGATACATTGCTGCCTTGCCGTCTATTAAACCTGAAAAGAACAAAGTGTCGCAAAAGTTAGCCCTTTTTCCACATGCAACTATTTTGGATTGAGAAGTGAAGGGAATTAGGTTCAAAGTTCCATTACATTGATAACTTCAGCAGATAGCAGAATTGCGTTTTAAAAAATGTAGCAGTGAGTGTACTCTAACTTGTGAAGCCTAATCTACGGTGTGCGACACTTACCGTTACGCTACTAGCTGACACGTAGCTACAGCACCTCCAGAAGTGAACAACAATTCCTCCAGAACTTCCGCATTCCACAGTGCTGTGGGATAATGCATATGGCCAGATCTAGACTTATGAGAGACAGACAGTTACAGCTTTTCTTTTGTACTGGACGACGTTTTCAACAAACAGATAGCGCAATAGAGTAGCTCAAGTGAAAAGGAACACTTCCTATTTAAATTTATGCATCCTACACTGTTGGCAGTTCTGTGTAGGTGGCAGTTACGTGATTTTATTTCGATGATTACAAAATAGAGTCGAATGTATCCACTCGGTAGCCTAGACAACTAGTTCATGGCGTTTCGGTCACTCAAGTAAATGAATGTACTGAACATGCTGCAAACCACTACAGGGAGCCTGTGTGTCAGAATTCTCATCCAGTGTGGGGCAACGGCGTAACGACAGAAAAATGAGTGAAAGAGAAGAGAGTCAGATTCTATTCTCTTCTGGCTATGCCAAGTGAAGAATGTTCATGGCGTTTCGGTCACTCAAGTAAATTAATGTACTGAACATGATGCAAACCACTACAGGGAGCCTGTGTGTCAGAATTCTCATCCAGTGTGGGGCAACGGCGTAACGATAGAAAAATGAGTAAAAGAGAAGAGAGACAGATTCTATTCTCTTCTGGCTATGCCAAGTGAAGAATGTATAATAGCATTGTGGTCTGAAATTCACATTAAACATGATATTCCTTCTCTACCAAGTAGACGTTAGGTTGAACCACAATAAAGTCAGGAGTGGCGACATGTAGAAACTCTATCACCAGTAACCTTTCTTATACTAGTTATTTGTTTCTAGTGACGAAACAAACGCTATGTAGTGTCACAGGACACTTATTCCATCTTTTATTTGAGCTTCTGTATGTCGATAAAATTGGTTCTGAACTGGGAATGCAACTCAGACCGCCCTTAACGCGGAATTTGATCCCTTCGTGACAATACAGCTCGACTACTATTAGTTGTTTGCTCAAAACTGCAGTTTCCTCAACATCTCCACGTATTGTGCGTGAATGGGTTGAAAGAAGATTACGGTTGATGAAGCAAGAGATCCACACAGTGGACACCAAATGAAAAAGCTACTGCTTATGTTTCTGATCTAGACTGCCATAAAAATGCGAAGGAACTGTTAATCAGAACTCAGGGAGAAGTTGTAGTCTAATTCACAATCGACTTATTGATTTTAAACAAGACAAGACAACAAAATTATTAAAGAAACATCATACAAAAATATTTATTTAACAAAAGCCTTACCAAAATGGGATCTATGGTGGACAAAGTGATCTGCTGGGGATCGACACATGACACTAACCAGAACACTACTCGCTCTATCTCACTTCATACACGTGAATCCAGGTTAAAGCATCAAACTGCGCCACCACCAAGCATCTATATTCTACCACACAAAAAAAAGGAAAAATATGGTTCAAAAGAACAGGGTGCTGGTAAATAGATATTATAGCCCTACTTTGCAGCAGGGAATACTTTACCATCCTACTGGTCAAGGCGGCCCACTACGATGCGATCAGCGACTGAAGTCATGGACGGCGGCCATCTGTTATTAAATGTGCGTTTCCGAAAAATGCACATATGCGGTCTCGCATTCGGTTAATTCAGAATGCAGGTACTTCCCTAAGAGCCTCTGAAACCCCGACTGATTCCAATTTGCAGGTGGACCCGTTTGCTGGTCTGCCAAACCAATTTGACTCCGTGCCATGACTGTGCGTGTCGGAATACGTCAAATGTTTAGATGGCCGACTCAAGACAAATAAGTACACCCACGCATTACTCGTTGTGACCATGGTGATATAAGCAGTACCTCTGACAGTTCAGAAGGTGACTGGCACAGGCTCTAAACTGCACCCTAGTAAAGGACACATGTCTCACCATTTAGGTAGAGACCTACAGTTCTTTACTAGCGAAGCGCCAGTAAAAGAGACTTGTACAAGAGTGTCTTCCTTTCTCAGTGTTGCCTCCTCAGCTCCATTCCAAAAGCACATTTCTGTTTTTTTGACTTCCCCCAATTTCGCACAAGCCAATCACGAGCTGGAGCCTGGCATTCTAAGCTCGGTGAATGGTCTTTGCACTGCAAACCGATTTGACCAGTCAGAGACTTAAAGTTAATTGGCAGAAAATGGAAAAAAATTCAGCTTCGCTGCCTCTTTCCCACACGTTTGCCATGTCTTTTACTAACACAATACAGTGTGGAAGCACAGCCCTCCATAAACAGCTTGTTATCTCCCCTGTTGCGTCCATTTCAAAGTTTGCAAAGAATGGCCATAAACTCGCATTGACAAAAGATGTTTTGAAACAGAGTCTGCACGTCTGGGCGCCAGTTTTCCTGTCCCACGGACATTTGCAGAATTTTTACATTTCTTTTGGCGGCTTACTCGCTAACAAGGCCTACAATGTGCTGTCAGCGACCTTTCGGCGCTAGGCCATATACCTGGACGTCTGGCGCCAAAGCTAATGTGTTTTGCACAATATGACTGCGGCACGGGGCCGTCTGGAAATGTCTCTTCATCGTTCTCCAGAAAAAAACGCGCTTTGTCGCCCCACCAACACCGTACTTTTACTGCAGTCGTTTAAGTCGGCACCCTTTGAACACAGATAAAGCTTACCGTATTTCTTTCCATGTTGTTGTTGTTGTGGTCTTCAGTCCTGAGACTGGTTTGATGCAGCTCTCCATGCTACTCTATCCTGTGCAAGCTTCTTCATCTCCCAGTACTTACTGCAACCTACATCCTTCTGAATCTGCTTAGTGTATTCATCTCTTGGTCTCCCTCTACGATTTTTACCCTCCACGCTGCCCTCCAATGCTAAATTTGTGATTCCTTGACGCCTCAAAACATGTCCTACCAACCGATCCCTTCTTCTAGTCAAGTTGTGCCACAAACTTCTCTTCTGACCAATCCTATTCAATACTTCCTCATTAGTTACGTGATCTACCCACCTTATCTTCAGCATTCTTCTGTAGCACCACATTTCGAAAGCTTCTATTCTCTTCTTGTCCAAACTAGTTATCGTCCATGTTTCACTTCCATACATCGCTACACTCCATACAAATACTTTCAGAAACGACTTCCTGACACTTAAATCTATACTCGACGTTAACAAATTTTTCTTCTTCAGAAACGATTTCCTTGCCATTGCCAGTCTACATTTTATATCCTCTCTACTTAGACCATCATCAGTTATTTTACTCCCTAAATAGCAAAACTCCTTTACTACTTTAAGTGTCTCATTTCCTAATCTAATTCCCCCAGCATCACCCGATTTAATTTGACTACATTCCATTATCCTCGTTTTGCTTTTGTTGATGTTCATCTTATATCCCCCTTTCAAGACACTGTCCATTCCGTTCAACTGCTCTTCCAAGTCCTTTGCTGTCTCTGACAGAATTACAATGTCATCGGCGAACCTCAAAGTTTTTACTTCTTCTCCATGAATTTTAATACCTACTCCGAATTTTTCTTTTGTTTCCTTTACTGCTTGCTCAATATACAGATTGAATAACATCGGGGAGAGGCTACAACCCTGTCTCACTCCTTTCCCAACCACTGCTTCCCTTTCATGCCCCTCGACTCTTATAACTGCCATCTGGTTTCTGTACAAATTGTAAATAGCCTTTCGCTGCCTGTATTTTACCCCTGCCACCTTCAGAATTTGAAAGAGAGTATTCCAGTTAACATTGTCAAAAGCTTTCTCTAAGTCTACAAATGCTAGAAACGTAGGTTTGCCTTTCCTTAATCTTTCTTCTAAGATAAGTCGTAAGGTTAGTATTGCCTCACGTGTTCCAACATTTCTACGGAATCCAAACTGATCTTCCCCGAGGTCCACTTCTACCAGTTTTTCCATTCGTCTGTAAAGAATTCGCGTTAGTATTTTGCAGCTGTGACTTATTAAACTGATAGTTCGGTAATTTTCACATCTGTCAATACCTGCTTTCTTTGGGATTGGAATTATTATATTCTTCTTGAAGTCTGAGGGTATTTCGCCTGTCTCATACATCTTGCTCACCAGATGGTAGAGTTTTGTCATGACTGGCTCTCCCAAGGCCATCAGTAGTTCTAATGGAATGTTGTCTACTCCCGGGGCCTTGTTTCGACTCAGGTCTTTCAGTGCTCTGTCAAACTCTCCACGCAGTATCGTATCTCCCATTTCGTCTTCATCTACATCCTCTTCCATTTCCATAATATTGTCCTCAAGTACATTGCCCTTGTATAAACCCTCTATATACTCCTTCCACCTTTCTGCCTTCCCTTCTTTGCTTAGAACTGGGTTGCCATCTGAGCTCTTGATATTCATACAAGTGGTTCTCTTCTCTCCAAAGGTCTCTTTAATTTTCCTGTAGGCAGTATCTATCTTACCCATAGTGAGACAAGCCTCTACATCCTTACATTTGTCCTCTAGCCATCCCTGCTTAGCCATTTTGCACTTCCTGTCGATCTCATTTTTGAGACGTTTGTATTCCTTTTTGCCTGCTTCATTTACTGCATTTTTATATTTTCTCCTTTCATCAATTAAATTCAATATTTCTTCTGTTACCCAAGGATTTCTATTAGCCCTCGTCTTTTTACCCACTTGATCCTCTGCTGCCTTCACTACTTCATCCCTCAGAGCTACCCATTCTTCTTCTACTGTATTTCTTTCCCCCATTCCTGTCAATTGTTCCCTTATGCTCTCCCTGAAACTCTCTACAACCTCTGGTACTTTCAGTTTATCCAGGTCCCATCTCCTTAAATTCCCACCTTTTTGCAGTTTCTTCAGTTTCAATCTGCAGTTCATAACCAATAGATTGTGGTCAGAATCCACATCTGCCCCTGGAAATGTCTTACAATTTAAAACCTGGTTCCTAAATCTCTGTCTTACCATTATATAATCTATCGGATACCTTTTAGTATCTCCAGGATTCTTCCAGGTATACAACCTTCTTTTATGATTCTTGAACCAAGTATTAGCTATGATTAAGTTATGCTCTGTGCAAAATTCTACAAGGCGGCTTCCTCTTTCATTTCTTCCCCCCAATCCATATTAACTTACTATGTTTCCTTCTCTCCCTTTTCCTACTGACGAATTCCAGTCACCCATACTATTAAATTTTCGTCTCCCTTCACTACCTGAATAATTTCTTTTATCTCGTCATACATTTCATCAATTTCTTTATCATCTGCAGAGCTAGTTGGCATATAAACTTGTACTACTGTAGTGGGCGTGGGCTTCGTGTCTATCTTGGCCACAATAATGCGTTCACTATGCTGTTTGTAGTAGCTAACCCGGACTCCTATTTTTTTTATTCATTATTAAACCTACTCCTTCATTACCCGTATTTGATTTTGTATTTATAACCCTGTATTCACCTGACCAAAAGTCTTGTTCCTCCTGCCACCGAACTTCACTAATTCCCACCATATCTAACTTTAACCTATCCATTTCCCTTTTTAAATTTTCTAACCTACCTGCCCGATTAAGGGATCTGACATTCCACGCTCCGATCCGTAGAACGCCAGTTTTCTTTCTCCTGATAACGACGTCCTCTTGAGTAGTCCCCGCCCGGAGATCCGAATGGGGGACTATTTTACCTCCGGAATATTTTACCCAAGAGGGCGCCATCATCATTTAATCATACAGTAAAGCTGCATGTTCCTTAGAGCACACAAACAAGACCATAAACTGCTGCCCACCATTTCATCACAATGTATGAAGTCAAATCGAGTATTCCCAACACCAAATCAGAAGTGAGAGTGCCTTGCAATCTCTCAGTGTTCGAATCCTGGCCTGGCACTAAGGTTTTAATTATGAATTAACAAGCTGTAGCATGACAACACCTATCTGCTGGTGGATAATAATTCTGATTTTTAATGTATTTTCAATCATTGTCAACACTAACGATATCCGACGTTTTTGACTCCCAGTGAGCAACAAAATGGGGCACGGAATATTGTCGACGGACCGCTGTGCTGGAACGGTGCCGTGGATGACAACCAGATGGGTCCTGCTATGAAAATAAATGGCATGCAGACCGTCACTCCTGCTTGTTGGTCTGTATGGCAGGCGACAGTCATTGTAGTATTCTACTGCTGTCCGGGGCGTATCTAGAAACGTGTTCGCTGCTGATCGGGGCTCAAGTCGAAGTGGAACTCATGACTGAAGATAGTTCTAGATTCCAGGGCGAAGCCAGCGAGATAATACATTCCCGAACACGGCGAGAGTTTCTGCTGCTTGTCTTCATGCTTGCCAAACCCTACCTTGCGGCAAGGTCACCAGATCTCTTCGCAATAGTGAATGTTTGGAACCCATTCTTGTTATTCTGTTTTTACGAAGTATTCTCAGAGCAATCTGTTACAGCGAAGTCCTTGTCAAGAGGATGTTCCGTCCATCCGCTCATGCTGTATACTGTGTGCCTACACTAGCATCAGGCAGTTTTATAAGGAAACAGAAGAAGATAGATAGCTGGGTTGGTTGGTTGGTTGGTTTGGGGAAGGAGACCAGACAGCGAGGTCATCGGTCTCATCGGATTAGGGAAGGAAGTCGGCCGTGCCCTTTGAAAGGAACCATCCCGGCATTTGCCTGGAGCGATTTAGGGAAATCACGGAAAACCTAAATCAGGATGGCCGGACGCGGGATTGAACCGTCGTCCTCCCGAATGCGAGTCCAGTGTCTAACCACTGCGCCACCTCGCTCGGTATAGCTGGGTATATATACATACTCAAATAAGATTGTAATTCTATGCCTACATCCAGTGACACAAACTCATACATATTTCCATGTATGGACATGCAACATGCTTCGAAATTCTTCCATGGCATTAGGATTTTGGCGTGAAAGTTCCTGCAAATTAGTCCGCAATGTGTCATACAAGCTATAAACGTAAGGCTGTTAACTCAGTCTCTGGAAGAGTGTGTGTTGAATGGCAAAACTGCTGTACATTAAATTCTTGAAGGTCTTTTCCTGCATGTGAGTCGATTCCGTTTGTTAAAAATTTTGATCGTTCTTGGAAAGTCACCAGCACTGATGTGAACACCTAATGCAACTGTAGGTGTATTTCGAGTAAACATGCGTGCAGGGCCTCTCACACACAGGAAGTTGCGCGTGTGCAGAGCAAGGTACAGAGGGTGTTTGCACGGTACATCGGTCCAAATCGGCTTAATACGTCTCAACTCGGCTTGCATGGTGAAGCCGCCGTGGTGCACTGCCGAGTGCGTTGACAGACAGCTTACTCAACACCAAAATTGATAAGCACAAGACAGTTACTTGAATAATGGAACAACTTGCTCAGAAAAAAGTAAAGATTTCCGAAAGTCCGTTTAAGCCGGAGTGGGAACTTCCTTTTTTTTCTTTTTTTTTTTTTTTTTGTTAGTTGTGGCTATAAAGCCAAATGTCTAATCCGCGATACAGTAATTACGTGTGTAAAAAAATCGTGTACTGAAAGACACTACAGCAAATTGCATTCAGAAAAGTATAGTGAAATCATAAGAGACACCAGAGAGGAAGGATTAAGGAAGTCGCACTCTTGTAGAGGAGAATCCATAAACGAGGTTTGTACCACTACTTTAGCATGTTTATTTTGGTTAAAGGTCCCACGAAACGAATTGACAGTATTTTATGCAATGAAGTGGTACAGCACCCAGAAGGAAGTTAATAATCAGAACTGAAGTTTGTTTACATTCCTCTCAAATGTGTATTTGTTTTCGTTTTCGCTTTTATTATTCCTAACACAATCTTTTCTTTCTTTGATTTAGGGCGAAGAAGATAAAGGGTGCTGCGATAGGACTGTTAGAGCTAGTTGTAAAGCTGTTCTATATGTAGTAAGAGCTGGCGAGCCGTTTATGGAAGGGCCATTAATAAACAATGTTTCGTGGACGCAGTAGAGAAAAATCCAATATTAGCTCCCGCAAACAACAGAAAACTGCTTTTCAGTACGACAATGTCTTGGCGAGTCAGCGATATTGCCGGGAATTGGCATCAACAATTGGAAGCTAAAACTGAAAACCTCCTAGCGTACTGCATCGCACTTGATGAGTCCACGGGCATTACTGTAACACGGCTCCCCGTTAGCCTCTTTTTCTTTTTTTTTCTGTTTTTGCGTGACATGGACTGCGACCTACATGTAACGTAAGAGCTCCTCGATATGATTTTGATGAGGGACACTACTACAGGGGGCGGATATTTCAGAACCTGTCGAAATGATGGCAGCTGAAGGAGTACGACTCATTTGGGAAAAGCTGTTTTCCACCACAAACTAGGCGCCAGCAATGCGCTGTAAAGTAAAAGGGATTATTGGCCTACTGCAGAAAAGCTGAAAATGCCGAATTTAACTTCTGTTCATTGTTTTGTTCTCCACGAGGCTCCTTGTGCAAAAGTTATCGGTCTTCAAGACCTGATGAACGTGGTGGTGTGTATCGTGAACTACATTCTTCCTCGCGGACTCATTCATCGTTAGTTCAAAAAACTTTTGATTTCACGCGAACAGGAGTAAAAAAGTGATTTCTCGAATTTTTTGACTACGCCATACCGTGGCTCAGTTTTCAGAGGAAAAAAGGAATCCGGAGCCACTTTTGCATAACCCTGAATGGGTAGCTGATTTAGAATTTTTAGTAGCTATTATGGCTCTCCTAAATGATTTAAGTCAGAAACTGCAGAAATAAAATAATCTCAGTAACGATACGGCTGCCAAAATGAAAGCTTTTCTACGTAAACTATATCAAAACAACTTTTCAGAGAAAAATAAGCAACACTTACGGAGCTAGGAAAGCGATGTATAAATTGTACCTATAATAAGACATCCGGATTTTTGAAAGTGCTCTTATCGCTTTGTTTGAAACATCTGCACTGAAATGAGCGCGCTTTGAAATGTACGTCGAGGTGCTACACTCCATTGAAAATAAGTTTAGCGACAGAGTCCAGGTAATGTACCGGTATATCACTAACAGCAAAATAGTCTATTTTGTTAAAGGTACAAGTGTAACATTACGTTAAAAACAATAATCCACACTACTTGTTTATTAAAACATATCGAATTTTGGTTCAAATGGCTCTGAGCACTATGCGACTTAACTTCTGAGGTCATCAGTCGCCTAGAACTTAGAACTAATTAAACCTAACTAACCTAAAGACATCACACACATCCATGCCCGAGGCAGGATCCGAACCTGCGACCGTAGCGGTCGCTCGGTTCCAGACTGTAGCGCCTAGAACCGCACGGCCACTCCGTCCGGGTCGAATTTTAGTACTTCAAAGCAACTACAAACTTTACTTCCTTTAATTAACATTTGGTTATGCTTTTGTTACGGAAAATACTACCGTAACTTGCAGCCCATACTTGATGTATCTATAAAGCGCCTTTCGATGCCAATTGAAAGTGCACCTCCTGATTTACATTTCGAACTAATCGATTTGCAAACCGATGATCACGAAAGGATTTATTTTACAATGGAAGAATCTATCGAAGGAGGAATTTTCTAAGTTGCACAGAGAAGCAACGAAGATTATTTGAATGTTTGGTTCCACATATGTACGTGAAAGGTTTTTTTTCTGCTTTGCCTTCTAAGAAAACTATATTATGTGCAAGAATTTCTGATTGTAGTTTAAAAAATGCTCTGAGAATTTCTGTCAGCCGATTCTTTGTTCCAGACCTTAGTAGCATAATTGCAAATAAAAAAGGAGAAAATGGAGGAAATAATTTTCTGTTGAAACATAATTTAAGGTTGTCATTATTATTATTTAAATCTCTTTTGCACCGGTAATCTTGATCCACCAAACTACACTTTCCGCCCGCTGCACACAATCATTTGGCAATGACGAAGAAAACAGAGGTAACGTTTTGGAAAAGGTGGAGACAGGCGTTTGCGCTTCTTCAACACAACTCAGTAGTCTCTGTGTGATGCGCTTGAGAGACCCTACACTATTCAGTCATCATACATCCTATAACACTCTGTAGGGTTTAAAACTCTGCAGGGCGTACCCGAGCATAGCTCAGGCCACATCGCTGCGTTAAGAGGGCAGCACCCAGATACATCCTGGGCGGCGATTTTTAGACGCGCGTGTCACCTATTGCTCGAATTGGATTCATTTCGTATGAGCACTATATGGAGACGTCTCGCTATCTGTCCACTGATAGATGCTGCCTTCTGTCGTCAATCTGTAGAATTATTTGGAAAGAAACAGCAAACGTAAAACTGTTGTCGCGAATGGCTGAGTCGATATATGATTGCATTCACGTAATTTCATGTGTGTACTTGTGACAAAAATTTAATAGTCATGGGGAACTGGAATTCGAAAGTATGAAAAGGAAGAGAAGGAACAGTAGTAGGTGAATGTGGACTGCGGGTAAGGATTGAAAGGGGAAGCCGCCTGGTAGAATTTTGCACAGAACATAACTTAATCATAGCTAACACTTGGTTTAAGAATCATGAAAGAAGGTTGTTTACATGGAAGAGGCCTGGAGACACTGGAAGGTTTCAGGTAGATTATATAATGGTTAGACAGAGATTTACGAACTTGGCTTTAAATTGTAAGACATTTCCAGGGACAGATGTTGACTCTGACCACAATTTATTGGTTATGAACTGTAGACTAAAAGTGAAGAAACTGCAAAAAGGTAGGAATTTAAGGAGATGGGACCTGGATAAACTGAAAGAACCGGAGGCTGTAGAGAGTTTCAGAGAGCATTAGGGAACGATTGACAAGAACAGTCGAAAGAGATACGGTAGAAGGAGAATGGGTAGTTGTGGGAGATTAAATAGTGAAGGCAGCAGAGGGTCAAGTAGGTAAAAAGACAAGGGCTCGTAGCAATCTTTAGGTAACAGAAAAGATATTGAATTTAATTGATGAAAGGAGAAAATATAAAAATGCAGTAAATGAAGCAGGCGAAAAGAAATATAAACGTCACAAAAATGAGATCGACAGGAAGTGCAAAATGGCTAAGCAGGGATGGCTAGAGGACAAATGTAAGGATGTAGAGGCGAATATTACTAGGGGTAAGATAGATACTGCCTACAGGAAAATTAGAGAGACCTTTGGAGAAAAGAGAACCACTTGCATGAATATCAAGAGCTCAGGTGGAGAACGCGTACGAAGCAAAGAGGGGAAAGCAGAGGTGTAAGGAGTATACAGTGGGTCTATACAAGGGTGATGTACATGAGGGCAATATTATGGAAACAGAAGAGGGCGTGGATGAAGATGAAATGGGAGATATGATACTGCGTGAAGAATCTGACAGAGCACTGAAAGACCTAAGTCGAAACAAGGCCCTGGGAGTAGACAACATTCCATTAGAACTACTGATAGCCTTGGGAGATCCGGCCATGATAAAACTCTTCCATCTGGCGAGCAAGATGTATGAGACAGGCAAAATACCCTTAGACTTCAAGAAGAATATAATAATTCCAATCCCAAAGAAAGGAGATGCTGACAGGAGTGAAAATTACCGAACTACCAGTTTAATAAATGACGGTTGCAAAATACTAAAACGAATTCTTTACAGACGAATGTAAAAACTGGTGAAAGCCAACCTCGGTGAAGATCAGATTGGATTCCGTAGAAATGTTGCAACACGCGAGGCAATACTGACGTACGACTAATCATAGAAGAAAGGTTAAGGAAAGGCAAACCTACGTTTCTAGCATTTGTAGACTTAGAGAAACCTTTTGACAACGTTTACTGGTATACTCTCAAATTCTGAAGGTGGCAGGGGTCAAATACAGGGAGTGGTAAGTTATTTACCATTTGTACAACAACCAGATGGCAGTTATAAGAGTCAAGGGGCACAAAACGGAAGCAGTGGTTGAGAATGAAGTGAGACAGGGTTGTAGCCCGATGTTATTCAATCTGTACATTGAGCAAGCAGTAAAGGAAACAAAAGAAAAATTTGTAGTAGGAATTAAAATCCATGGAGAAGAAATAAAAACTTTGAGGTTCGCCGATGACATTGTAATTCTGTCAGAGACAGCAAAGGACTTGGAAGAGCAGTTGAACGGAATGGACATTGACTTGAAAGGAGGATATAAGATGAACATCAACAGAAGCAAAACGAGGATAATGAAATGTAGTCGAATTAAATCAGGTGATGCCGAGGGAATTAGATTAGGAAATGAGACACCTAAGCAAAATAATTGATGACTGTCGAAGTAGAGAGGATATAAAATGTAAACTGCCAATGGCAAGGAAAATGTTTCTGAAGAAGAGAAATTTGTTAACATTGAGTATATATTTGAGTGTCAGGAAGTCTTTTCTGAAAGTATTTGTATGGAGTGTAGTCATGTATGGAAGTCAAACATGAATGATAACTAGTTTAGACAAGAAGAGAATAGAAGCTTTTGAAATGTGGTGCTACAGAAGAATGCAGAAGATTAGATGGACAGATCACGTAAGTAATGAGGAGGTACTGAACAGAATTGGGGAGAAGAGGAATTTGTGCACAACTTGACTAGAAGAAGCGATCGGTTGGTAGGACACGTTCTGAGGCATCAAGGGATCACCAGTTTAGTGTTGGAGGGAAGCGTGGAGGATAAAAATCGTAGAGGGAGACCAAGAGATAAATACACTAAGCAGATTCGAAAGGATATAGGTTTCAGTAGTTATTCGGAGACGACGAGGCTTGCACAGGATAGAGTATCATGGAGAGCTGAATCAGACTAGTCTGAAGACCACAATAACAACTTCTTAGGTTTCGCAGTTTGTTGAAATTCTGCTACTAATGCGTCATGTTTGTTGAATGAGCAAGAAATTTTGGAAGCTCAAAAGGAGATATTGCTCCATAGCTCACCTTGCACTCGTTTCTTGGAAGGATAATTACACTCTCTTTCATCATTATTTTAAATTTGTGATCTATGGAAGAACTAAATTAAATATGAAAAATAAACCTTGAAGCTTTTTAGTATGTATTAATCATGAAGATATGTGAGTTACTCATGTAACGGTAATTTTTTAAATAATGACATAAATGGTCCGTCCTCTTGATCCAATTTCCCTCTAAGTTTGCCGAGCGGTTCTAGGCGCATCAGTCGGGAACCGCGTGACTGCTACGGTCGCAGGTTCGAATCCTGCCACGGGCATGGATGTGTGTGATGTCCTTAGGTTAGTTAGGTTCAAGTAGTTCTAAATTCTAGGGGACTGATGACCTCAGATGTTAAGTCCCATAGTGCTCAGAGCCATTTTAACCATTTTAACCTCTAACTGGCCGGTCTTCAGTGTGCTGATATTACTTTCGTACCACAACAACGTGTGTTTTCAAAAATCACTTCGAGGTTGAATTCACCCTCAGAGAACATTACGCAATGTTGACAAGCTTATATACTTGAATTTTGAGTGAAAGACGTATTGAAAATGAATATGTAGTCCTGCTGAGACGTTTCCATTAGGGGGTACTCCACAATATCACAATATCATCTGGAAATAAGAAAATACGAGTTAAACCTACCTCTCTCTCTCTCTCTCTCTCTCTCTCTCTCTCTCACACACACACACACACACACACATACACATGCGCGCGCGCTTTGATGTTGACTTTTTAAGTGGAGCCCAACGTTTCATGATGGTGATGTTACCTCGCGAATCGCACTTTGCTAATTGAAATCATTACTTATCACGGTATGTATTATAATTTCGCAATGCAGTGTTTGTAGCTTCATGAAAAAAGTATGTGCTCAATGTATTGCAGTTGTATGTGAGGGGGAACTTAATGTTAGAAAATTTGCCAGGATAGAAGATTGTGTCTAATCTATGGTATGGACATGTTACCACAATTCTATGTGGAACCTACTGCTACTACTACTACTACGACGACGACAAAATCAGCTGTGCTACACCGAACGCAAAACTTAACTCACAAATTTTCGCTGATTTACTGCCTAAATATCACATCCGAGCGAATAATGTTTCGATTGGTTTTCCATGCTGTGTTAGTAAGTTAGCTATATAAAGCAGACTGTATGGTGGAAATACGTGGAAATACCTAGCAGGTTTGGACAAACATCATTTGTCTTGACTATATATTGGAACCTAAAGAGCCTTTTCTTGTAGTGGGAAAAAACGTTAGCTACAGATCGGGTGAAACGCAAGTGTTGCAAATAACAGGCAGGCTACGACATGTCTGAGATCGGTAACACATGTGAGCGCAAATACCCAGGGCCGTTGCTACATGTTTTGCCGCCGTAGGTGTGAATTGAAAAATGACACCCCCTCCTTTTTACTACCATCGGTCTCCCGCGACCCCCACCCCCTCGCACCACCACCACCAACATCCAACGGCACAACAACGTAACGCCCCTACTATACTTTTAATCATTAAACCAAGGTGACCCATGGTCTTCATTTTCTCGGGACAGGCTTCACTTTCCTTGCTTTGTCCTCAATTCCTTTAAAACTGATTGAGGACAACAAATGTCCTCAATTTCTTATTTTTTGTCCTCACTTTTTGAAATTTCCCCGAGTAATTGAAATAGGAAGAATGAGCCACACATTTTAAACTAGAACCGAACTGAATATGCCAGTGCAGCCAAATTTGGCATCAATGCTTATGTTATTTAACTGCAAGAAAATAGACCAATAAAAGAGTGGAACTATTTTCTGGTGCGAATGAACTTTTGCTGGAATTTAGAACTTACACTATACTGATGGGAGACACGCCGATGCTTCTAACTATGTCATCTGGATAATCGTGATCTTATTTTGTTTCTGTTTTAATTGAAAAATATTTAGAATGAGGAATAAATTTCATCTTTTTCAGCATCCACTTTTTTGCGATTAACTAAATATATGACATCTTGTTTGCATTTTTTGTTGAGATTTCTGCAACTTTTATCAGCAGTGTTCTAAGCGTTGGCTTTCTGTCATTCGCCTGAGATGGGCCCGAGTTCGAATCCCGGTGATGCACAGACGTTTGTTTGTCTAATGGCTCTTTCCCTTCCCTTTTCCTCCTCTAAAATTTTGCCGTATGCAGCCACCTAGTCTGGCCTAATGGTAGAAACGGCCTTGTAAATACCTATCGGCGTAATCACGCGCCCTGGCTGGCGCAGCGTAGTACCTCCTGTTCATAATGGGCCGGCCGGCAATGTGGTTGGGCTGTCGGCCATCGCGGCATGCGGACTGGTGCTGCGTAGCAGCTAGTGCAGCGCTGTAGTGTCAGCACGAACTGCTTCGTCACGTCTTAGCCAAAGGAGAGATGAGGCGGCAGTGGCGGTGGCCGGAACGGCAGCTGTTGGATGGCAGCGGAAGGAGAGGACGCCCATTGATGTAACGTGATGCACCACACAGTCGAGTAGCGAGTCTAGCATGCACGGCAGCGATAGCGCTGTCTGTGCGAACTTTTTATTCATCCCCGAGCTGGCAGGTGCAGCGCACTTAGCCCTGCCCTGCCTAGTGTAGAGTGCTGCGGAGGAACGCAGTCGACAGCGGTGGCGTAGGGCAGCCTGTCTGCAGGCTTCGGAGGGCCAGTCCCCCTGTTACTTGCCCCCCTTCTTGCAGCGGTGTACCGTAGGTCTCTAGAAGAGCGTAGCGTTCCAAAGGATTGGAAAAGTGCACAGGTCATCCCCGTTTTCAAGAAGGGACGTCGAACAGATGTGCAGAACTATAGACTTATATCTCTAACGTCGATCAGTTGTAGAATTTTGAAACACGTATTATGTTCGAGTATAATGTATTTTCTGGAGACTGGAAATCTACTCTGTAGGAATCAGCATGGGTTTCGAAAAAGACGGTCGTGCGAAACCCAGCTCGCGCTATTCGTCCACGAGACTCAGAGGGCCATTGACACGGGTTCACAGGAAGATGCTGTGTTTCTTGACTTCCGCAAGGCGTTCGATACAGTTCCCCACAGTCGTTTAATGAACAAATTAAGAGCATATGGACTATCAAACCAATTGTGTGATTGGATTGAAGAGTTCCTACATAACAGGACGCAGCATGTCATTCTCAATGGAGAGAAGTCTTCCGAAGTAAGAGCGATTTCAGGTGTGCCGCAGGGTAGTGTCATAGGACCGTTGCTATTCACAATATACATAAATGACCTTGTGGATGACATCGGAAGTTCACTGAGGCTTTTTGCAGATGATGCTGTGGTGTATCGAGAGGTTGTAAAAATGGAAAATTGTAGTGAAATGCAGGAGGATCTGCAGCGAATTGACGCATGGTGCAGGGATTGGCAACTGAATCTCAATGTAGACAACTATAATGTGCTGCGAATGCATAGAAAGATAGATCCCTTATCATTTAGCTACAAAATAGCAGGTCAGCAACTGGAAGCAGTTAATTCCATAAATTACCTGGGAGTACGCATTAGGAGTGATTTAAAATGGAATGATCATATAAAGTTGATCGTCGGTAAAGCAGATGCCAGACTGAGATTCATTGGAAGAATCCTAAGGAAATGCAATCCGAAAACAAAGGAAGTAGGTTACAGTACGCTTGTTCGCCCACTGCTTGAATACTGCTCAGCAGTGTGGGATCCGTACCAGATAGGGTTGATAGAAGAGATAGAGAAGATCCAACGGAGAGCAGCGCGCTTCGTTACAGGATCATTTAGTAATCGCGAAAGCGTTACGGAGATGATAGATAAACTCCAGTGGAAGACTCTGCGGGAGAGACGCTCAGTAGCTCGGTACGGGCTTTTCTTAAAGTTTCGAGAACATACCTTCACCGAAAAGTCAAGCAGTATATTGCTCCCTCCTACGTATATCTCGCGAAGAGACCATGAGGATAAAATCAGAGAGATTAGAGCCCACACAGAAGCATACCGACAATCCTTCTTTCCACGAACGATACGAGACTGGAATAGAAGGGAGAACCGATAGAGGTACTCAGGGTACCCTCCACCACACACCGTCAGGTGGTTTGCGGAGTATGGATGTAGATGAAGATGTAGATGTAGAAATAAAGACTCAGTTGTTCCAAAACAATTTTTTTAAACCATGACGTCAGAAGGGCAGTTGTTTAAACTTACGGAAAAAAGGGCCGTATGACATATGTGTTGGTCAAACTTAAACAACTGTTTAAATTGCGACGGTAGAGGAGAAAACCCTGGAATTCTATAAGTGACCTGACCGCTATAAATAGCCATACCCGCCTGAGTGAATAATAGCTTGGGCTAAACGTGTTACGTACGAGGGCTACTGGGAAAATAAGGTCCGATCAGTCGCTAAATGGAAACCACTGTGAAAGTAAAAAATGTTTTATTTGTAGCAGTTTGCTACACCCTCCAGCTACTTCTCTACATAGTCGCCACTACGACTTAGACAGTTGTCGTACCGTTGTACGAACTGTCCATTATCCTCGTGATGAAGGCAGCCGCCACTTCTGTACGCTAGTCTGTGCCAAAATGTTGTGGATAATGTGGACAGTGATGAACATTAATAGGAGCCCAGTCTGGGCAGACAATCAAACTTTTCCCGTCGAAAACGCTGTAGGGACATCCTCATTGCCCCTGCAGTGTATGACCGAGAATTGTCATGAAGAAAGAAATGCGTGACAGGTACGTTATGAGGGGTTGTTTCAAATCAGGCAAAACCTCGCCGCCGTCATACATACTTGGCGAGATACACTACTCGTGCTCGCCAGGCCTGTGCTCGTCATACTCGTCTGTCAGGAGGCTTGTCAGACTTGTCTGACTTGCGCTCGTGCTGCTTCTATCTTCGTCCACACTACTCCAGTTGCTTGCCAGGAAATGAAATGTGTGAGAAGTCTTATGGGACTTAACTGCTAAGGTCATCAGTCCCTAAGCTTACACACTGCTTAACTTAAATTATCCTAAGGACAAACACACACACCCATGCCCGAAGGAGGACTCCGCCGGGACCAGCCGCACAGTCCATGACTGCAGCGCCTAAGACCGCTCGGCTAATCCCGCGCGGCTGCTTTTTCAAGCTTTGGCTCGTGAGGAACAGCACAGTACTCATCTACATCTACATCTACATGATTACTCTGCAATTCACATAAGTGCTTGGCAGAGGGTTCATCGAACCACAATCATACTATCTCCCTACCATTCCATTCCAGAACAGCGCGCGGGAAAAACGAACACCTAAACCTTTCTGTTCGAGCTCTGATTTCTCTTATTTTATTTTGATGATCATTCCTACCTATGTACGTTGGGTTCAACAAAATATTTTCGCATTCGGAAGAGAAAGTTGGTGACTGAAATTTCGTAAATAGATCTCGCCGCGGAAAAAAAACTTCTTTGCTTTAATGATTTCCATCCCAACTCGCGTATCATATCTGCCACACTCTCTCCCCTATTACGTGATAATACAAAACGAGCTGCCCTTTTTTGCACCCTTTCGATGTCCTCTATCAATCCCACCTGGTAAGGATCCCACACCGCATAGCAATATTCTAACAGAGGACGAACGAGTGTAGTGTAAGCTGTCTCTTTAGTGGACTTGTTGCATCTTCTAAGTGTCCTGCCAATGAAACGCAACCTTTGGCTCGCCTTCCACCCAATATTATCTATGTGGTCTTTCCAACTGAAGTTGCTCGTAATTTTAACACTCAGGTACTTAGTTGAATTGACAGCCTTGAGAATTGTACTATTTATCGAGTAATCGAATTCCAACGGATTCCTTTTCGAACTCATGTGGATCACCTCACACTTTTCGTTATTTAGCGTCAACTGTCACCTGCCACACCATACAGAAATCTTTTCCAAATCGCTTTGCAACTGATACTGGTCTTCGGATGACCTTACTAGACGGTAAATTACAGCATCATCTGCGAACAACCTAAGAGAACTGCTCGGACTGTCACCCAGGTCATTTATATAGATCAGGAACAGCAGAGGTCCCAGGACGCTTCCCTGGGGAACACCTGATATCACTTCAATTTTACTCGATGATTTGCCGTCTATTACTACGAACTGCGACCTTCCTGACAGGAAATCACGAATCCAGTCGCACAACTGAGACGATACCACACAGGTTCGCAGCTTGATTAGAAGTCGCTTGTGAGGAACGGTGTCAAAAGCTTTCCGGAAATCTAGAAATACGTAATCAACTTGAGATCCCCTGTCGATAGCGGCCATTACCTCGTGCGAATAACTTCGTTGCCCAAGAACGATGTTTTCTGAAACCATGCTGATTACCTATCAATAGATCGTTCCCTTCAAGGTCTCACAGTCGTGGCCAGTGCCAGTTTCCTAATTTAAAAATGGACGAAGTGGTTATAGAAAGTGCCAGCTTCTTTGTGATGCGCCTTTTAGTTGAGGAAGAAGATAGAAGAAAAATCTACAAAGACCCAAGAGAACGCAGGTGGTGGATGAGCACAGTTTTCAGAAGCAGCAAAAGATAAGTGGGAGTGATTTTATGGATAACTTGGATGTTAAAAACACATTTCAAGACATTTTGCCGCATCAGCCGTAACAGAATTTCGAAAGCATTGCCGAGGCCTCCTCCGCTGTAACCACGTGACCGAAAATTATCTTCGGTCTTAAAAGACTCTGTCAACACGAACGACGAAGCAGCGCTGTTTCAGGGTCACACTGCCTGTGTAGATCTCATCGCCTTGGTTATCAAATAAGTGCAAAGTTATCTCCTGGCGTTCTGCGGATCACTGCATCCTGCTGCGTCTTCTTACGTATAACGTGCGAGAAACGATGACACGTGGCAGTCAGAAAACTTCACACAGCGACTCGATGCGCCTTATCGTCTGCTAGCGCCGATTCAGGATGACTTGGACGGAATTCTATTCAGTGTGATGAATGGTAATTTTTCTTTCGATGAGAATAATTTTAAGTTAGTGCGGGTGAGTAGGAAAAACTCTCCTCTGATGTTCTAGTACAGTATTAATCGTATTCTGCTTCACGAAGTCATACTGATTAAATATCTAAGCGTAACGTTATGAGACAACATTAAATGGAACGAGTACGCAAAGTAAGTTGTAGGGAAGGTTCTCGTTAAAGGTGTAGCGCACCCGTGCAAGAGATCGCGTACAGAATACTTGTAACACCCATTCATTAGTGCTGGTCGAGTGTTTGTTATTCCCACCACGTCAGATTAATGGAAGACACCGAAGTAAGCAGTCAAGTGGCTAGTTTGCTAGATTTGGTCTGTCAGTATGTGTGTGTTACGGAAATACTCCATGAGCTGAGAATAAAATCGAAGAAGGAAGAAGACGATGTTTCACGAAAAGCTATTAAGGAAATTTAGACACACAGAATCTGTGACGAACTGCAGAACGTGTTCAATATTTATCTTGAGTAAGGATCGTTAGTACGGCAAGGAAAAAATAGGGAATATTAGGGCTTATACATAGGCATACAGGCAATTATTTTTCCTCACGCTCCGTATTGTACAGCGCTTTACTGAATGTGTATGTAGATGTATCGTATGATCATCCATGCCAAAAAATCTGTGGTGAGAATGACAGAATTATGATGTACCATCACGACCCAAAATTTGTAATTTCACATTGTCTTGTGGTCTCCTGTAGTCGCTTAACCCTTGGCCATCATTTCCATCACTCACTAATAATGTCGTGTGACGAGGGCCTCCCGTCGGGTAGACCGCTCGCGTGGTGCAAGTCTTTCGATTTGACGCCACTTCGGCGACTTGCGCGTCGATGGGGATGACATGACGATGATTAGGACAACACAACATCCAGTCCCTGGGCGGAGAAAATCTCCGACCCAGCCGGGAATCGAACGCGGGCCCTTAGGATTGAGAGTCTTTGGCGCTGACCACTCAGCTACCGGGGGCGGACTGCATCACTCACTTCTGCTCACTTATGGACAGGCGATGGTTTCCTGATTGAAAAGTCCTACTAGTAGAAAGTTTCTGTAGATCCATCATATATATGTGGATATAAGTCTGCGGCTGATCAGCAACTAGTAGAAAAAGTACACCAACAATAGTAATTCTTCCGAAAAATGTTATTATTTAAGGAACGAGTTTCGACGTTTCATTAGCGACATCTTCAGGTCCCTATGTGAAAAATGAATGCAGACATTAAATGGAGACATGTAGGTGTACCATATGATCATCCATGCCAAAAAATCTGGTGAGAATGACAGAATTATGATGTTCCATCACGGCCCAAAATTTCTAATTTCATGTTGTCTTGTGGTTTCCTGTAGTCGCTTAACCCTTGGCTATCAACTCCATCACTCACTTATGCGCACTGTCGTGCGTTAGGAGTGTACACATCGAATAAACAGATATCCACGCACCCAATATATATGGTACCTATTCTATGTGCTCCATTGTTTCGATGTTTCTATTCGTTTTTCGCACAGGGGCCTGAAGATGTCGCTAATGCAGGGTAAAAATTGGTTGCTTAGATAATAAAATTTGTAGGAAGGACTACAGCTGTTGGTATCCATTTTCTACGAGCTGCTAATAGAATGTTGTTAAGCTACATACGCAGTAGAAAAGCGATACTCCTCTGTAACGTAAGATCGAAAAATCCTTTGCATTGGAGCAAAAATGAGTCATTGGCTATTTAACTCGTGACCTACAACGCTTCTCGTCGTAAACTTAAATAATTAGTTTTTGGCTACACATTCCGCAGATCATTTGTACGCTACATCCTCCTGACGTGGAATGATCAGTTTTTCTTTCATTAATTTTTGTTTAAATACAGCTGCATTCTGGCCATGTATAGATAAGTTTACACGAAAAATATCTTCATAACAGCAGAAGTAAGTACTTACCGCTTCTTCATTATATGGGGTACATATTTCTATATCAAAAAATTTCAATCGAGTACAAGCTGCCCAGAGAATTTTTTTAGCTCGCTTTCAAAATTGCATTCGTTATTGCTCGGGCTTTTTATACTATTAGGCAAATTGTCAAATATTTTGGTAACAGCAGCATTCACACTAATTTCTAAAAGAAAGTAAGTTTTAATGAAAAGTAATAAAAGTCTTTTTCTTCTGCTCTTGCCCACAAAAGTGCTTTGACAGTGCGATATTTGAGAGTTTTCCAACAGGAATGTCGAATACCGACGTTATTAATAGGATATGGCTCATTCTGACGTCACCTACATTTAAAGAAAGCTGTGGTAAAACGTTTCGAGGTTAATAAAGAAGTTATTGCAGACATTGGTGGGTGTCTCACATACCTTACACAATCATATTTGAGGGTGTGAAATCTACTCGCTGGAAAACGCTGGACAAAGATATTTGACTCAAAAAAGGACTATGTCGAAAAATAAGCGTAGTAGATCTAAGAAACACATCCACATTTCACAGCCTGTCCATGACATTTTTCTCTTTCTTCGAACTCCAACAATGGCTCTACCTTAAATATATGGGGCGTTCAAAAAGAAACGAGCCGGAGGCATAATTACAGAGATCAGTAGCTGTATGTTAGAAGTATTGACCCTGGCTGTTGAGACACTTGTCCCACTGTGAAACAAGGCCGTGAATGGCTGTCTCATAAAATTCCCGGGATGCGATGTTAACCAGTTCCGCACGTACAGCTGGACGTTGTCGTCCGAGGTGAATCGTTTGCCCCTATGCTGACGTTCTTCTTTGACCAGCATGGCCCCCTTCTGATTCACTTCCTGCAGCACGGGACAACAGCGAATGCCCAGCGATACTCGCAAACCTTGACCACCCTTCGCCAAGCGATCAAATCAAAACGACCAGCAATCTCCCCTGTGGGGTGTTTCTGCTCCACGACAATGCAAAGCCTCATCCCGGCACTCCTGCAGAAATTCAAATGGGAGGTTCTCGGCCATCCTTCATACAGACCGGACCTCTCTCCCTCTGATTACGCCGTTTTTGGTCCCCTTAAAGAGGTTCTGAGGGGCAAACGATTCACCTCGAACGACTACGTCCAGCTGTACGTGCAGAAATGGTTGACATCGCAGCCCCGGGAATTTTATGAGGCAGCCATTCACTGCCTTGTCACAGTGGGACAAGTGTCTCAACAGCCAGGGTCAGTACTTCTAACATACAGGTGCTGGCTTCTGTATTATGCCTCCGGCTCGTTTCTTTTTGAACACCCCTTATAAATGGATTTTTAAAAGAAGAAATCAATGAATATTGGGATATCATTTCAAGAAGATTGATAATTTATTCATCCGTAATACTTGTTTCGTTACAAGTCTTGGATTCTTCATGAAACGTTGATTGACAGTTTACTCGTTGAAACTCACGAGAAACGGACGGCAGTTCAAGAAAATTCCTCCAGTGTCACTTTCTACTAGTGCTATACTCGTCTGTCGCCATTAGTTAGCATAAACGGCATGAGAGTTCCGATTTTCTGGAACACTTGCTCTTTCACACAGCGTCATTCAGCTGCCCTTATCGCTGCGCTGCCGTTTCATGCAACCTGCAGCGTTACAGCTGGCCTTCTTAGATTTTCATATTCTCTCGCTCCCTATGCGCAAGTCCTACAAAAAAAAAGGGGGGGCAGAATCTTTAGGAAATTTAATGTACTTAAATTTTGTACTGGGATACGTTTTGTGTGGTGGTCACGGTTTTAGAATTATTAAAGGAAAACGTACAAAGGTGACGTTCAAACGCACCTCCACCCACAGCCATCCCTCACCTGTCAAGATTCCTAGTGCGCTGTTGGTGGCACATCCTTCTACCACTGTACAAATATTTCCGACTACATGGACTATTCCCGATATTCGACCTGTTTTGGTCACTATTGATCTGGCTATTTCGCCACAAGCATAGTCGGCTATTCGTTAACATTATTAATTTAAACGTGTCCGTGAGGGTAATGAACGAAAAACGATTTTTTTAAACTTTATGTTGAAGCTAATTACGTTGACAATTCGAACCAAACTTAATCCTTACAAGTACAGTAGTTGCGTTGTCAGAGGGCCCGACGAATACAATGATGTAATTGTTTGTTTTATGCTGTTAAAATTCTCAAATTTGTTAAGTAAAATTTACACAAACGTTAATTTTACGATTTGTACTTGCTCTATTAAGCCGGCTGCATAGTAAAGCCAGTCAATGAAGACCAAAAATGGAGGAAAGTGGGAAATAATTCTTGCAGTCAGAAATATTTGTACAGTAGTAGTAGGAAGAGCAACGAACAACATACTATAAATCCTGACTGCTGGGGTCTGAGTGTGGGAGTGGTGGTGCGTTTCAAGGTCAGTTTTGTGTTTTTCTCGAATAACTCGAAAACTGCGGCCTCTATCGGAAACGTATCCCAGTACAAAATTTAACCACGTTAAATTTCCTACAAAAAGTCCTGCTCATTTTTTCTCTAGGATTAAAAGTTTGCACGTGGCGAGCTTGAGAACATGAAAATTTCGCGCGAGGTATATGAAGGTCAGGTAGAACATTGCGGATTGCATAAAACGACAGCGTTGGGGGCAGCTGTACAGTGATGTTTCACGGAGAACTCTGCACTGGTGCGCAGAAGTTTTTTTAACATAGTTGCCTGCCTTTCACTCTGGCTTCAATTTTTAATTTTTTGTATCAAAATCACGTTACGCGAAAACTACGCGTAATATTTAATGATACTACGGAAAACGCAAGTACTCGAAATTTTGCCTATTGTGTTGCAAATATTGATGCTAATCAGACTGGCGACAAATATATACGAAAAATAATTTTTGCTTTATTGAGATCAGCGTGGCTGTAAACTGAACCGGATGTAATTCACTCGAGCGGCTGGCAGGCTCGATTACCTTAATAGGGCGAGATTGCGCTTACAGCGGTTAGCCAACCAGCAGCAGCGTCCAACATCACCAGCAGGCGTCAGATACGAGCACTGGCCACTTCTGTACCCACATTAAATACTCGCAAAACAATATTCGTACCGTGCCAACACACACAACTGGATTTTTGGGGTATTGGTTACTGCTACAAGTAACTATGAGGACTAGTCGAAAATTGCGATATCGACGATAGGTCATTATCGAGCAGTGTACCGGAACAACAGAAATATAAGTCATTAAAATTGTATAAACGTAACAGGGATCTAATTAGTTTTCACATAGATAAAGACGGTTGCACTGTCCTGAGGAAAGATGATCTATTCACGAATTTGTTTCATTCGCTCGCTCCACTAACCTGCACAATAGTAAACTTTTATCGTTTTAGCCCCTGAAAGGTAATTAATAAGAAGAATCCCTTTTCCGTCTCCAGGAAACACAGGCCATTACCTCACCGGCAGGTGAAATCGTCTTCGCATTCTTTGGAGAAGAATCCTAAGAGTGCACACATCTTTGATTGCTGTTTCGTTTCTGGTGTGAAATGGTGGATCCATATCTCATCCACAGTGACGGATCAACAGATTTAAAGTTGCACTCGCTTTAAAATGGTATATATGTTGCCGGGAAATTCGTTTTTAGACACGTTCTTAGCTTACAACAAGCACAGCACATTGCAAAAAAAAAAAAAAAAAAAAAAAAAAATTCTGATAGTTAATTATTCACGGGGAGTGCACCACACTCTTCCTTGTGATATATCTGCGACATCCCTATGAGCTTTCACCAACTGTAGATGAACTTCCATTAGATAAACTGTCTAAAACAATCAGTTTTATGGCTGCACAATATTCCAGAGGAGGGAACTTAACACCCGTTGACAGCAAGGTCAGTAAAAACGTAGCGCAAACTGATTCGGGGAAGTTGGGGAAGGAATTCGGCTGTGCCCCTTCAAAGTAACCATCCCGAAAATTAACTTAAGCAATTTAGTGAATTGACGGAAAATCTAAATCTAGCTGGCCGTCCTCCAGGGTACGAGTCCAATCTCTTTCAACTGCACCATTTCGCTCGGAACGATATTCCTGTTTACGCATTTGAATATAACGCACGCAGTATATCTACTATAAACAGAAGTATAAATAGTAATATCAATTCCACTTGCACGACAGGTTGAAAAATTTTCTCCGATCTTAGTGTTTTATAAAATCCGAACTTAAGTATTCCCATATCCGTTGTTTTTATTACAAAGTGTGAAAATACTGACTCTGACTCCAACCTCGAGAGGTAACACATGGTTTAAGACATTAAACTCGTAATGGGGAGCTGCAGTTTTCAGATTGTCTTCGGTTTTCTGTGACCTCATCAAACCACTTAAGTTAAACTTATATGGATATGGTGTCTGTTCTTTCGGACATGTCCGAAAGAACAGACACCAGTGATGACCTGCAACCGTCTAGAACGAAATTAGAATTATATTAATACCTTCAGCTGCTAACGGGCGCTGATATCCATCAACGGGGACAGATGAAAATGTGAGCCGCGACAGGGACTCGATCCCGGGATCTCCTGCTTACATGGCAGACGCTCTATCCATCTGAGCCACCAAGGGAACAGAGGATAGTGCGAATGCAGGGACTATCTCGCGCATGTCCGAAAGAAGAGACACCATATCCATGTAAGTATATAGTTCTGGTAATACCGGCCATGACCTCCTTCTTCTGAGCGGATGGCCGGCCGGTGAGGCCGAGCGGTTCTAGGCGCTTCAGTCTGGTCCCGCGGGACCACTACGGTCGCAGGTTCGAGTCCTGCCTCGGGAATGGATGTGTGTGATGTCCTTAGGTTAGTTAGGTTTAAGTAGGTCTAAGTTCTAGGGGACTGATGACCTCAGAAGTTAAGTCCCATAGTGCTCAGAGCCATTTGAACCATTTCTGTGCGGATGGACACATATTCCCCGAACTCTTACGGGACGTGGTAAGAATGTCTTCCACGAGTAATGAGTGTGTTGTAGTGGGGCACTATGATTGTAGTGTGTGGAAATGTCCGAAAGAACAGACACCATATCCATATAAGTATATAGTTCTGGCAATACCGGCCAAGACCTTCTTCTTCTGTGCGGATGCACACATATTCCCCGAACTCTTACGGGACTTGGTAAGAATGTCTTCCACGAGTAATGAGTGTGTTGTGGTGGGACACTACGAATGTAGTGTGTGGACTTACAATGTGAGAAAGTGGGTCTCGCGGGAGGCGTGCGCGAGATAGTCCCTGCAGTCACACTATTTGCTGTCCCCTCGGTGACTCAGCCGGATAGAACGTCTGCCATGTAAGCTGGATATCCCGGGTTCGATTCCCGGTCGGGGCACACATTTTCACCTGTTCCTGTTGATATATATTAACGCCCATCAGCTGCTGAAGGTACTAATATAATTGAGGGTTAAGTTAAATGTCGTTACGGTGCTCCTCAACACAGCTAAAGCTGGTTTCCCACCACTCTCCTACATAACTGACATAGTGCTGCGTCTTTAGTGGCATCGGTTTATTCTTGTGACAGGAACGCACAAACTTAAGGGTATCACGAAAGTTAATGAATACTTAAAATGCCTGAAAAGAAATTTAACACAGAGAAGGGCAGGAGCAAATGAAATGAAACTTTAGGAATTGTGAGGGTATGTGATTATAAGTCAAATGACGCCACTCGTCTGTATGACGTTGCAAACGGTCTGGCTTGGATGCATGCACTGAATCGGTTGGAAAGGATGTCACGAAGCCGTTGTATCATCTCCTGGCCCACAACTGTTGTAACTGGCGCTGGGACGCTGCTTCCTCTCTCTCACATTCGTTCTATCGGACTAACAACTGAGGATGCAGGATGTTTGTGGCATACTATTGCGCCGTCAGAGTCCTCTCAGTCATAAACGATGGCTCCTCACAAAGGACTCAAGGAGTATCAACATTGCGCCTCTCCGAAACATTGCAAGAATGGGACTTCTACCCAGTTCTCCACCATACACACTGACGATGGTCATCCGGTGTAGTGCAGAACTGTGATTCATTGCTGAACTCAGTGCGGCACCATCATTCACCAGCAGCCCATACTTGCTCACGAGCGAAGTGGCGCAGTCCTTAACACACTGGACTCGCATCCAGAAGGACGACGGTTCAAACCCACGTCCGGCCATCCTGATTTAGGTTTTCCGTGATTTCTCCAAATCGCTTCACCCAAAATGCACGATTGTTGTTTTGAAAGGGCACGGTCGACTTCCTTCCCCATCCGTTCGTAATCCGATGTGACCGGTGACCTCGCTGTTTGAGCCCCTCCCTCAAATCAACCAACCGTGGTATTACTCCAATCACTGCCATTTGTGTTATGGTAACGGCAGCCAACACACAGGATGGTAATACCCCAGTTCAGCTGCTGCTAGGCTGTGGCCGATGGTGCAGGACGACTGAGAATGTTTGAGGGAGTACGTAAGTTGTTGTCAGATCGCAGATGCAGGTATGAAAGGTTTATGATGAGCTAGGTTCACAATATGGTGATGCCCCCCACGCTCCCCGTCCGTGGTGACATGTGGTCGATCGGAACCCTGACGACGAGTATGCCATCCCCCCCTATTCCAATACAGTTCGACATCGGGCCACAAGTCTGGGTATTGCACTATTGGATCAGCCGGCCTAATGGAGGCCCACAATGAGACCCCTTTCAGGTACCGCTGAGGCTGACTCACTCGAGTACGCGGCATCTTCGTGTTCTTCACGCAACATATAACGCTGCTCACACCGCTTATATATGCAACTAGGCCTGGTAACAACAATAAACACGAACAAGTGTAATGCACTCTGGTAGACATTATACCTGTTACAGAGAACTGCAACTCTTTACGTACTCGCTAATGGTGTGTTCATATACGAAGTTACAGTGACATTCGACCATGTCTTCTGCGTGCTTCACTTTTTTGTCAACCAGTGGATTTCCGAACGAAAACATAAAATACAATGTAAAATAATTTCGATCTTCAACTTATGTGTGTTCACAACTTCGCAAAAACTGTCCGCCCCCTTGCGCGTCTGACTGCCATGCAGCGGGCCCGTGTTCGATTCCTGGCCGGGTTGGAGATTTTCTCTGCTCGGGGGCTGCGTGTTGTGTTGTCCTCATTATCATCTCATCATCGACACGCAAGTCACCCAACGTGGCGTCAACTGTAAACACTTGCAACTCGGCAGTCGAACTTTCACACCTGGGGATTTCCGACCATAAATGCCATACGATGATTTCATTGCGCAGCATGCTAGGCATTCCCTGCGTAAGATGTTGCATACCGCGAGCAATAAAGCATCTGACATTTGCGGAAGTTACGTAACCCGCTTACACACTGCTCCTCGGTGAGAATTTCACTAGTGGGATATATAGTTCCTTGTTGCCCGCAACCGAGCTGACATTACTCGTACTGCGGCCCTATTGTCTCATATTTTCCTTGGATCCTCCTACGTGTGATGGTAGCAATCCACGACACCCAAACTTCATTGTGTCCATGGGAGAGCTGTTGAGTTGTGTCACCTACTTGCATACGTGAGATGTCTTGTTCTCCTTTTCCTTCCAGCATTGCCTTCTCACGTGGGACGGCGAATTCTTTAGACAATTGCAGAGAGCTTATTTTGACCTTAGCCACTGCTGAGGGCGGATGTGTCGATTCTGCGTGAGCCACTGTTTAGTTTCATTTTCAGCCTGACCTTACTGGCAGCCGCTTTTCTTCGCACACTGTGGGACGCTATCTTGGCTAGGTAGTCAAGTTTACTAGTCGGAGTAGGTCCCAGGCAACCTGAAATTCACATACAAGTTTCGTTGACGACAGAATGTCATAAGCCGGGCTATACAAAACTCAGTGTAATTTCCGAAGCATTACATCTACATTTGTATGTAGATTATAATGTGTTGTGGAGGTTACAGCATGTTCCATTATTATGTCTCTATCCCTTCTGTTCCTCCTGTTGGATGGTATGAGCCTCACTGCCAGATACATTGTTTCTTGAATATAATAGATTTTTCAAGCTTCCCAGGTATTTTGACAAGCTACAGTGCTATTCCTTACCATTCTGTGTGTAATTCATGTCTAACTTCCTTTTCCTGTAGACGAAAGGGACAGATTTGTGTATTTGACGGATTTAGTCATAGAGAATTCGGTCTCGTAAGGTGACGCACGGCCGGCAGAGCGGTGTGCTGACCACATGCCCCTCCATATCGGCATCCAGTGATGCCTGTGGGATGACAATGACACGGCGGTCGGTCGCTACCGTTGGGCCTTCATGGCCTGTCCAGGCGGAGTTCCTTTTTTTAGTCATAGAGAATTGACCGGTTTTTAATGATAGACCGTCGGAATTCTTCCCACAGGTTTAAAACACGTCCTCTATACAGAAAGGGGCAGGGCATTTATATACAGGAAGCCTCTTGTGATTTGCTTATTGACACGGATTTTGAAGTGAACTGAAGCTGAAACGTGCACAGTTGGCCGAATGTAAAATCGACGTGTGTCTGTGCTTTACCCACTCGTAGCGAAACGGTGAAGGTCAGACAGTGTAGGAGACGGTCGATGGCGGCAGTGCCCGCAGGAACAAGGCGGTTTTCTAGCTACAGTTAATTGCTTCCTACAGTTACCAAAACCTAAGGACCATATTTGAAGCAGGTTTATTTATTTAGAGCTGGTACACAAATTGGTGTGCTACCTAGGAACTACACTGGATCATATTTATTGTTAGTATGCTAAGTGGGGTGCTGCATAGAAACTACAACAGAATGGGACTGTAACTTTTCTTTGTTTATTAAAATTATTGTTACATAGTCTTAGTTAATAAAAGCTATCAAAAGTAGCATTTCCCAAGCAATTGTCTAATGACTATGATAATGCTACATACTAACATAATTAAACAATGTGCAATCTTAACTTCTTACTTACTATCAAAGATCTAATTTCTTTATAATCTCTCTATATATACAAAGCAACGTGTATGTATGTTTGTCCAGCATCTTCTTCTAAGCTGCTGGATCGCTTTCGATAGATTTTGGTACACAATCAACAAATATCACTAGTATGAGTACTGTGGGTTTTATAGCTTTCTAACTCAACTTGGAGCAGAGATACGGGCAAAATGTGTTTTTTCAGGCCTTGCCCTATAGGCTGCCCCACACAACAGGAGCGTTGTGTTGGAACTGTATCTGCCTGTCTTATCGACCTGCTTTGCAGGGCAGATTACACATCAGGGGCAAGGTTTTAAGCCCCCGAGCTGTAGGGTACCCTCCATGACAGGTGTTTTGTGGGAACAGTATTATGCTGCCTTACGGAGCTGTTTGGCACAGGTTACAAGTGCAGATGAGCACAGCAAGAGGAAGGCTGAGATAGAGGGGATAACAGGAGGGGATGGATAGGGAGAGAGGGGGAAGAAGGGATGAATGGAGAGGGAGAGAAGGGGTGGAGGGACAGAGAGAGAGAGGGAGTGAGAGGAAGAGATGGATAAGCAGAGGGGGAGGAGAAGAGAGAGCAGGAGATGGGGCCAGGAGGAGATGGACAGAGAGAGGGGAGAGGAGATGAAAAGAGGGAGGAGGAGGTGGATATGGACAGAGGAAGAGGGGATGAAGATATGGTTTGACAGAGAGGGCATATGGTGGACAAATACAGACAGGAGTAGGAGATGGAGTGAGAGAGAGAGAGAAAAAGAGAGAGAGAGCAGGAAGGAGAAGATGGACAGACAGAGGTGGGGAGATGAGGTGGACAGGGAGACTGTGGGAGCAAGAGACGGACACTGACAGGAGGGCAAGGAGGAGATATGTGCAATACAGGTGTAAACACGTACGTGAGTGGGGAAAAGGCTAGCTAAATAAATAACATCAGGTGGATCCGCGTATCAAACGTCGGTCTATTGAGGTCGAATTTCGTCGATTTTTTCCTCAGTCTACACCATTAGTTGGACACCTGATGGTTTCTCCAGCACTAGGTAAACAAATTGAACGAAACATTGTGACAGTTGTGCAGAATGACCCTTGTGTGTAGATGCAGTGTGTTGACATTTCTGTGGCGAACGAGACGCTTCAGGTAGTGCACTTTGGAACAGGCTGTTTTATAAGTAGGATACAGTTGTCTATCCGGCAGTAATTTCGAAGTGCTACTGTGATAAGCCACTCCGAGCAGGCAGCTTGGACAGTTGCTTATATTGTACGCCTGTCTTTGAAGTTCGGGAGAGGAAACAAACACTATTGCAGCTATCAACACTTTGCTACCGTAAAAAGGCCAGAAAATAAAACCAGCGTCCATGGGTGGAACCCTATGTCTCTCACGAAGGACTTGGCAATTGCTGCCGTCCAATCAGCTAGAAGTTTGTTTCCTGAAACAGAGACTGTGGGTTGCAATTATAATTTTAATCAATGTTTGTGAGAACATGTTTACTGTTATGGCCTTGTTTCTTTTTATAAGGAAAACGAAGATACACGCAATCACATAAAAATGTGTTCTTCCCCAGGAAATGCTGGATGGTGATTGACTGTGTATTCAGGAGAGCACACCTGAAAAGCAAAAGCTTCAGGATTAGTGCGACTATCTTGTAAATCAGTGGTGCGATAACAAGCACATTGCAAGAGAAATGTGGAATTGTAGTGGCAGACACCATCGCACTAACAATATCTCTGAAGTTCTTCCAAATGTTTTCGCATTAGTAAAATATTTACGATAAGTTGCAGGGTACGACGGCTACCAGTTTGATCGAAGAATTTTAAACTGCGAAGGGGAAAGAATAAAAAAAAGTCAGTAATTAAAAGTGACGAGACAATTGCCAAGGTATTAAAACAGACTTCAGACTGACGGCAACTTAAAATTATTTCTAACTTTTGTGGCCTAAGGACAGAAACTGAAGGCATTGGTGCAACAACTAGATCAGTGAGGATTATATAATTTCGAGTAAAAGTAAAAAAAAACTGTCCTCAAATTCCAAAAATTAATTGATCTAGTCTTTAGACAGTTCGCCTCTGTAGCTGAGTGGTGAGCGCGGCTGAGGGAACCCGCGTTCAAAGATCCCGCGTTTAAAAATTTTCACTTGATGGAAGGACTGGTATAGGATGCACGCAGCCTTGTGAGGAGAACTGAGGAGCTACTTGATCGATTAGTGGCGGTTCCAAGGACAAGAAACCCGACAACGACAGGGAGAGCGGTGTGCTGGCCACATGCCCCTCCATGCTGCACCCAATGTCGCCAATGGCACAAGATGACTTGGCGGTCGGTGAGGCCCTGTCGGCCTGTCTAGGAACTTGACATCTTTTTACTTGTCTTTTCCCATCTTCTGTTTAGGCCAACAACACACAGTAATAGATTATTATATAACCAAACGAAGATTTATTATGATAATTATTGAATTTTAAAAAATTGAAGTTAAAAGAATAAAGTAATAACTAATGAAACGACAACTATTAACACTTTACAGGTTACCGAATAGTATGAGCAGTCTAAGAAGTACAAAAAATCTGAAAGTCTAATAAAAGTCATAGCTGTATGAGGTTGATAACATCCTTTTACTTGCCTTTCCTGTCACATGGGAGAGGAAACTATAGCGAATATTAGTGTCGCTGGTAAAACGTAGTTTCACAGTATACGCAGATTTGACGCCCATAAACTACACAGTTCGTCACAATAAATGAAACTTCCCACCTTAATGAAGTGCCGGCATTAGCGAACACGGTGGATTTTGGCAAGAAATGTCTGCGATCACTTTCCCTAGTACAACTGGAGCAACTTCCTTACCTCACGTCTTCTAAAGATGTCCCGTAGCCGTTGCCCCACTTGGTTTTTACGATACGATACGAATATGATATTGCAGTTCCTGTGTTATGCTGATTACGATGCTAAGTTCCTTTGGACACGCAAGCATGTCCAAAGGAACAGGCACTGCGGGGACTACAGCCGTTATGAAATACATTGAATGCATTCGCAATTGCGAATAAGGACAACCATCAGCGATAGAGTGGAATGACGATAGTGAAAATTTGTGCCGGGCCGGGAATCGAATCCAGATTTCCCGCTTATCGCGAGCGGCCGCCTTAAAATTTTTTTGATGATGTCTAAAAAATAAAGAACTAACCTGACGAGGACTCGAAACACAGCTCCATGGTGGGTGTTTGTTTGATATCCCAACAGCCTAGTGTTTTTTAAGCTATCCCTTTTTTTCTCTCCCTACCCTTTTTCCTTAATTATTTTTTCCTTTTATTTTTTATGCCCAGAATAAATCATTTGGCCTAAAAATTAAACTACACCCTATGTATGTCCGGGAATAGAACTCGGGCTGCCTACCAAGCTTATTTGTTTCTTTAATTTTTTTTATAAGTGAGGAGTACAGTCAGCGGCAGGCTGGAGGAGGTAAGGCCGGCAGGGGTCGAATTCCGAGGCCTAGCCCCGATGTCTCCCTTCTACCACCGAAGCGCACCATCACATTTTTTTCTTTTTTTAAGGTAATAATGTGAACGAAAAAGGACCATCTTTCCCGCTGGGATCACCTTATCGAAGCGAGCGGCCAGTAAGAGGAGGTCGTCATTTCAATGGGCATCATCAGTCGTCAATGGTCGGAGTGTAGGGCCGCTGCACACAGTCAGAGACTGTTTCTGTTGTCATATGGAAATCCTGGAAACATCACCTCTGCAAGTCAAGTTTTTCTCACACCCGGCACACCCCAGCTGGGCGGTGGGTTCATGAATGACCACCCGAAATACACACATCAAAGAAAGTTTTGCATCACGCCAGTTCCCAGAACTCCTGAAAATAGACATTGACTGTGGATACTGTATCACAGACACAGTCCGTCTGACTGTACAGAGCTGTCACTAAACCCGCCCAAAGATATAAACATACATGAGCAGCGCCTATTAGACGGAGGGGGTTCGACAGCCGATCAGTTCCAGTCATTCCTCCAGGAAGGAGGTACATGGCTCGTGTTGTCTGTGGTTCAACCATGCCTAGACGGTCAATACTGCGGTTCGATCACGTCCGCATTGTTACTCTGTGCCAGGAAGGGCTCTCAACAAGGGAAATGTCCAGGTATCTCCGAGTGAATCAAAGGGATGTTGTTCGGACATGGAGGAGATACAGAGAGACAGGAACTGTCGATGACATGCCTCGCCCAGGCCGCCCAAGGCCTACTACTGCAGTGGATGACCGCTACCTACGGATTATGGCTCGGAGGAACGCCACAATGTTGAATAATGCTTTTCGTGCAGCCACAGGAAGTCGTGTTACGACTCAAACTATGGGCAATAGGCTGCATGATGCGCAACTTCACTCCCGACGTCCACGGCGAGGTCCATCTTTGCAACCACGACACAATGCAGCGCCGTACAGATGCTCCCAACCAACAACATACCGAATGGACCGCTCAGGATTGGCATCACGTTTTCTTCACCGATGAGTGTCGCATATGCCTTCAACCAGACAATCGTCGGAGACGTGCTTGGAGGCAACCCGGTCAGGCTGAATGCCTTAGACACACTGTCCAGCGAGTGCAGCAAAGTGGAGGTTCCCTGCTGTTTTGGGGTGGCATTATGTGGGACCAATGTACGCCGCTGGTGCTCATGGAAGGCGCCGTAACTGCTGTACGATACGTGAATACCATCCTCCGATCGATAGTGCACCCATATCGGCAGCATATTGGCGAGGTATTCGTCTTCGTGGACGACAATTCACGCCCCCATTCACATCTTGTGAATGACTTCCTTCAGGATAATGACATCGCTCGACTATAGTGGCCAGCATGTTCTCCAGACATTAACCCTATCGAACATGCCTGGGATAGATTGAAAAGGGCTGTTTATGGACTACGGGACCCACAAACCACTCTGAGGGATCTACGCCGAATCGCAGTTGAGGAGTGGGACAATCTGGACCAACAGTGCCTTGATGAACTTGTGGATTGTATGCTACGACGAATACAATCATGCAGACGTGCTGCTGGATATTATAGGTACAGCTATCTGGACCACCACCTCTGAAGGTCTCGCTGTATGGTGGTACAACATGCAATGTGTGGTTTTCATGTGCATTAAAAATGGCGGAAATGATGTTTATGTTGATCTCTATTCTACTTTTCTGTACAGGTTCCGGAACTCTGCAAAACTTTTTTTGATGTGTGTAGTTAGCAAAGAGGCTTCAGTATTGCGTTCTGTTCATTAAGACCAGGAACTCGTCGATCATGTATTGCCACAAATCGAGGGCTTCCTTTTCGCCATCGTGGGACATGTAGTGTGTCGACCTTCCTTGTACCCAATTGACCGCATTCATCTGGGTCATTGGGAAATAGACGGCATCGGGATGAAAGAGGTCCAGGGGCACAATCGAAACAAAGGGGCGGCGTAAGAGGAATGCCAGTGTCTGGAGCATCAGTTTCCAGCACTCGCGTGTGGTGCCACAGTTCAGTCTGTGTTCGTCTGTATCTACCATTGCACAATGGGGACACATGGGATCGTCAGTTAGATGAATGGCATGTAGCCTTCGTCGGGTCAGAAATTCTCGTTAGTGACCACATACCACGTTGACCGCACTAAAGTGGACAGCAAGGGTGCGTGGGTGGCTCGCCAATTCCGCGTCCAGTCGACCGTGGGGTGGCGTCGTACAATGTCATTAGAAATATTCCAGCGTTGTAGAAGATAGCTGTGTTTCAAGAAAAACGTCCTAATATGTGATGGCGAGGGCGATAAATGTCCAACAGGTACCAGTGAGCCGACTGTGTGTGGGGCTCTCTCTGCTATCAGGATGCCAAGAAGATTGTCTGCTGGTGAAAGCCAGAGTCGCCGCATTGAGCGAAGGTACAGCGCCAGGTACAGGTACAGTCGAACACCTCCTTTGTGGAAGAGTAAAGTGAGAGTAACAAAACGGATCTTAAAAACTCCACAGCGTTCACTACATGTTCGAACACTGCCTGTATCCTGGAAGCCATCGTGTCTGTCATCGGTGTTACGGTGGTTTAATTGTTAAGTTGAGAAGCCATGTACTCATTGGCGTACTGAGCACGGTGCAAAATGTCCACCGACCTAAATTTGTTGAGGCGACCCTCTGTGCCGAGTCGTCGTAAGACCTTACGATACTTAATGGCGGCCGTTCGTTGTATTTGTCGATAGAGCAATATCCCTAAACATTTGAGCACTGAGACCTTTGCCAGGGGTACGTCCAGTTCTGCATGCATGCCTCATCTCACGTAGCGCGGTGACAGGGAGCAATTGTGCCTCGACGTGGTGTTCTGCTGATTGTCGTTCTGGTGACGGGGGTTGCACAACCAGTTGACAGAGCGCAGTGTAGCAGAAGTCACTGGTCGCGGTATACCAGCGCGTTCTATCTCGTCCATAGCTGGCGAATGTTGGGCACATGGCAGATTTGCCACACCGTAACCACTACTGAAATGTGGAAGTAATCACCGTTGGCATCTGCTCCAGGTGAACTGAACTTAGCGTTTCTAATTTACCTCATCAAGAAGGGCCACACTGAGGCGTCACGCACCCCTACTTCGTCGGACACGTTGGCGGGGGAGGGTGAGAGTACACACATACGCTAGGTGGTCTGTGAAAGCTGCCGGCCATATCTCAGCGTCGACAACTGCCGATCGCAGGTCGCGTGTGTCGTAAACTCGATCGAAACGGCTCTCGGAATGGCTAGTAAAGCAGGTGTATGCCTTTCAGTAGCCGTGTTGTATGACTCATGTTTCCGACAAAGCCATGTCCTTTACAAGTGCCTGAGGTGCCTGCTCGGCACTTCAGACACTTGTAAAGGACATCTGATCGATCTGATCGGATGGTCTGAGCACACAATTGAAATCTCCGCCTACTACCAAGTGGTCGGCATTTCCCTGGAAGAGCAGTCTTATGTCTTCGACATAAAATGTCCGGCGTTCTCTCCTTCTGTGTGGGCCGGAAGGAGCATACGGGTTCACTAGATGAACTGTACCACGGGCCGACAGTAAATAGGATACATAAGTTGCCATAATCCCTTCTCTGAGTAGAACAGCCGTACCTCCTCTGCCCACATCTGAAAGCATAGTGTACGCATCATACACGTAGTTATTGATACAGAGCCGTGATAGGACTTCTTGAAGGAAAACAACATCCAGATCCGCAGCTCGTAATGTATCTTTCAGTATACGGTTTTTGAGAGCAGAAGTAAAGCCGTTTAAATTGGTCGTGGAGAGGCGGTATGCCTGTTCCATCAAGTTTCGGGGCTGTCCAAGGTATTACAGATGGGCAGTAGTTGAGGTGTGGAGTGTCTTCAGGGCGAAGAGACAGGAAGCGGCGTATGTAGGTAATGCCGGCGTAGGCGTCTGTCGCCGTCAACGCACACGCTGCGAATAACATCGGTGTATCGTTAGGGTCCTGAAACGCATCCTGCATCTCTAGCTTCTGCGCCCAGTCTCCCATTAAGGTCGATGCCACTGGGTCTCGAGAGGCAGAAGTAGTCGTGGGTGCATCCCCGGGGGCGGGGCTTCGGTGATCTCCGGCATCCCCATTGTCCCCCTGTGCGCGGTCCTACCGGAAGCGGGGGGCGTCATCGAACCACGTGGTAAGTTAGGATCGGCCGTGTCGGATCGGTGTATCGGCTGACGCACCTCACCATCCATCTGTGCTGCCTCGGGCCGTTCTACTGCCTCGGTCGTTATGCGCCGTGTCTTATGGCTCTTCGGGGATTTCCATTTATGCAGTCTCGCCCCTGTGTACTGCGCAGGGCAGGGGGTGGACGCAGCATGTTCTTCAACTTACACCGCTCCGTCGGCTCGTTGTACTGGTGCGCCTGGGCTCGACGAGAGGGCAACAGAGCCATTGGCGCTGGAAGACGCTGGGAGCTCCTCAGGAATTGCTGCAGGGGCCTTCAAGGGTTTCACCAATATAGAAGTGTCGTCATAGACAACTGGCGTTTCCCGTCTCGCCGCCGCAACATACGTAATCGGCATAGAGGTCGCTATCGACGGTCGAATCTGTTCGGCTGAGAGCGTCTGCACGAGACGGCGTTGCAGGCATTCCGTACGCACATGCCCTACCTTCCCATATCCGGAGAACGTCCTCGGCTGAGTGTCGAAAATAATTATCGCCCGGCAATCGGCGATCGTGAGATAGGAAGGTATATGGCGGTGCAATTCAATACGGATCTGTTGCATCCTGTTAAGGACAGGGTGAGTTTCGATGATCTTCCATTTTTCGGTCATATGGTCGGGGCTTGTGCCTTAGGGTTGAAGGGCAAGGGTGACCAAATCCGCTAGAACTTCAAATGGTAGCTCAAACACACGCATATTTTGTATTCTCAGTCCAGTACGTTCATGTGTTACCATCCCCACGTTTCCGTCAGAGTGGCAGAATCTATAACATTCCGTCGAGCGTCTGAGAAGTTTGTCACAGGCCTCATCGTCAGTGAACTTAAGATATACAATGCTGGAGACGATAGACAACTGGATTCCCAGCAGTTCTTTCTGGTCAACATGCATTACGTCTCTCTACTTCATGGGGCTTGGGTCCAGAGTACGTTGCGTCAAACTGCAACTTGATCGTGGCTTTCCCATACGAAAGAGCCATCGGATGTCAGGAACGTAACTATAACACTTAATACTAGCGCGGTGGCGCGGTAAACGACAACAGACCCCGAAACGCAACACGGAGCGGCCGGGACGTACTGTGCTGCTCCACAGTCAAAGGCCGACTGGACCGGGACTCGATCCCGGATTTCCCGCCTATCGCGAGCGGTCGCCTGACCATTTGGCTATCCGTGCGCGACTTACGGCCAGACCCAAACTTCCAGACGTCGTCAACCATGTGTCTACGTCCTGTACGAGTACATCCATTATGTACAGTCCCGTACAGGTCAGACGTTGTACTTGAAAGTAGCTTGCCCGGTATCGGCAGATAAATACGATATTGCACTGCCTGTGTTATTCTGATTACGATGCAAAGTTCCTTTGGACATGCATGCTTGTCCAAAGGAACAGGCACTGCGGCGACTACAGCCGTTATGAATGTCAAAAGGAACTTTGCGTCGTAGTCAGAACAACACAGGCACTGCAATACCGTGTTTATGTGCCGTAAACGGGTAACCGACTTTCAAGTGCAACGTCTGAGCGGTACGGGAACATACACAATGGATGTACGAGTACAGGTCGTAAACGCATGGTTGGCGACGTATGGAAGTTTGGGTCTGGCCGTTGAGTCGTGCACGGATAGCCAAATGGTCACGCGACCGCTCGCGATAGGCGGGAAATCCGGGTTCGAGTCCCGGTCCGGCGCAAATATTCTCTGTCGTCATTCCATTCTACAGTTGGTGGTTGTCCTTATTCGCAACTGCGAATGCATTTAATGTAATACTCGGTTTTTCTCCGTCGGTCCCTAGCTCTAAAGCTCGTGCCATAAACAATACATAATAATAATGTGGCAAGTGGGTAAGTTTAAATGCTAAGCATAATAAGAATTGTAAAATAGTAGGATGCCATCTAATTTTGTTTTATTTCATTAATCGCAAAATTAGTAAAACGATTTCTAGAGCCAGTCAAACGTTAATATTCATAACAAGATTCCCAGTCATTAATCATTAGTTCCTGAGCACCGCAAAAGTCACAAAAGTGTCTCACACGATCTTAGAATCACCACAAGATCGCACAAATATGTTTTCGAGGAAACTTTAACAACTTTGGAAACCGAACGTTGGTTGCCTTGGATTAACACGACATCCCACAAGTACATCATCCGAGGCAATTTTTCAACAAACTATTCCGTCTTTACAAGATATCAGATTTTATACACGGATTCATGTATTACCTCCTCGGAAACTGATCGGTCTAGTAGTGAGCTATCTTAGCAATTTGGCGCCTGTCGTCTCAGGGCGCACTTGTGAGCGGTCCATCCTTTCCATCAGTAAGCACCAATTGTAATTAAAACTTGTAATTATCATTTCCTGACGAACTGAGTGATATCTCAGTTACTATTATCAAGTTCTCGGTGCAAGTAACGTCATCATCACGGTTGGAGCTGTACATTAACAAAATGGTTCAAATGGCTCTGAGCACTATGGGACTTAACACCTATGGTCATCAGTCCCCTAGAACTTAGAACTACTTAAACCTAATTAACCTAAGGACATCACACAACACCCAGTCATCACGAGGCAGAGAAAATCCCTGACCCCGCCGGGAATCGAACCCGGGAACCCGGGTGTACATTAACATTTAAATAGTAATCCGGCCGGGTGGCCGAGCGGTTCTAGGCGGTACACTTTGGAAACGCGGGACCGCTACGGTCGCAGGTTCGAATCCTGTCTTGGGCTGGATGTGTGTGATGTCCTTAGGTTAGTTAGGTTTAAGTAGTTCGAAGTTCTAGGGGACTGATGACCTCAGAAGCTGAGTCCCATAGTGCTCAGAGCCATTTTAACCATTTAAGTAGTAAATATAAGTGATAAAGTATTCGCTTCTAACTGGCGCGTCGTTCGATGAGTTTGCTTTGTGATTCTACCTATTCGCTAGCCTCCCATGACAAAATTTTCCTGTACTGTACGTTGAAACATAGCAACAAAATGTAATCAACGTGGTCAGGGATGTGGCATAAACGCCACTTATGTACCAACATATATGTTTTTTGAAAATTATCCGGTTCTGAAAAAACTAGTAAATTTTTAAAAAATTAAGAAAGAACTCCAATCCTAGTGGGACCTTAATTCCATTGTTACATCAAAATTTCCCTCCTGTTTTCTCTTTTCATTAATTCAAAGTTCCTTTAATTCTCAAGGTACTCGTCCCTACTATCTGCATACAATAATGTCTGCATAATTATTCATATAAAATTCTGGCTCCTCCAAATTTCTAATATTTACGAAATTGTTGCAGTATACTTATTCTTTTAATAATACTTTTCAATAATAGTTTTATCGATCTTGTCAACATTTACAACACCACTGTGCTCATTTGTTTGTTTTCTGTGGCCAGTTGGAGAATACATGCTGATCTGCCAGTTGCTGCTTTTGTTCTGTTGTTGTTGACAACTTCTCTCTATTTGCCTCGTACATTTTGATACATGCTATATACTTTAAGTAATAGAAACAAAGGCACATACAATATTATACCCTTCCTGAAAAACCAAAATTACAAAATAATGAATTACATGAATGGATAATAGTCTAAAAACAATAATTAAAGTAAACATTCATCTTCATCTCGTAAGCAACTAGGTACTACGCGACTTTTACGGCCCGCTGCGCGAGCGACAGCGATGCGTCATTCACCAACTGTTCCGTCAAACGCTGCCGGAACGACGTTGCCGAACAGCTGGTTGCTGGTAATACGTCACCCTGGACACATTAGCCACATCTTCAAAACTGCTATTGTGCGCCCAGCTGATTTTCACAGCCTGTGTTCTGCGCACTCATTCTATGAATTCTCTCTCTTACTTTAAACGTGTAACACTTACACAATCCGTGGTCAATGACACACTATATTTGCAAACACGAACATGACCTCATAATAAACACTAAATTAGTAGGTACACTTCTAACACTCCAAACAACTACATATTATTATCATCTACAGCTTCTCGCGCTATGGCATGACCTGAGGCCGTAGTTTGAAAGGGCTATGCTCTTGCATCTCAAACCAGTAAACATAGTCTTTACAAATAGCAAAAATTTCAGAAAATATTTTCTGATGCTTTCTCAATAATTTTAACGATGTTTTATTTCCGTCATAACCTGTTACTTGATCTATCTGATCATAAACTACATCACCAATATCATTCTTCGAGCACATAAAGTTATACTTTATATAGCAGATTTTAAAGTCATTGTTCTGCTTCACGACGTGAAAACAGTATTATCTTACTGACAAGTCGATTTCATTATGTACTCCTCATCCAGGTTATGTGCATTTGCCATTATTGCGTTATTCCTTCCCTCAATCCAACAGTTAAATTTATTTCCCATTACTTCATCGTTAATATTACTCTGTTTACCTTTCTGAACACATTTTTCCACGCATTTAACCCTTGTTTCTCCTTTATACAATTCTCGTTCTCATATTTTCATTTACGATACCTTTCTCTGACAGTAGTTCATAACCCTTATCATCACTCTTTCCCATTCCATCGTGATATTCTCGTAATTTAACCTCTCCCACCGTTTCTGCTCAGTATTTAATTCGCCAATTTCAGCATGCAAGTTCCAAGACATTAACATATTTTTTCAGTCCATCAATTCGGAGTTTATTTTGGTCATTTCAATTTTAATTTCCTTCCTTAATTCATCATAAGATTTGGTTATCTCATCAAATTGCTCATTAATTTTATTTGATAGATCACGTTTTAATTCGTCATTGATTTGTTTATTGATTTTTGATGGTCTTCCCTAGTTTATTACTGCTTGATTTCAGATCCCTACAATATTCTTTTGAAAGATCATTTTTTACTGTATGAAAATTCTTTGACATCTGTCACATTTCACGCAACATTAAATTGCATTCCGCTTGTGTTAATCTACAATTCTTTTTATTGCCTACTGCTACTATTTTACTTAAGCCATTATTTATTTTGTTTGCCAGTCACCTTGACTTCAACACCGTCCTTCACTTTCTGAGGTTTACTAACTTGAGCCATTGTAGCGCGTTTATTATTAACTAACACATTAACAATATTTCCCTTCATGGGAGTTTCATTATTCCTTTTCATATTAATTTTAAACATTTCACCTGAATTACTCTATAGCAACAGTCCATAAATCATAATCCCTACAATGGCACAGTAATTATATCAGAGTTTTATTAAAAATTCCTTATCTTACAGAAAATACCACTTATTTGGCAACACATTGTTGTCATACAGTACCTTACTTTCTCATATTAGCTCAATGAAATAATTTATCATTTCTACTAAAAATTAACTCATTAATATTATTTGCATTGTTAGCCTCACTCATCTGATAGGTAATCTCCTCATCCATACTTTCACCAACAAAACTCTTCTAATTTAATATAGCAATTACTTAATTAACCGATAAATTTTGTCCTCATTGTTAGTGACATCTGCTTGAGTGCTAATCTTATTACACGTATTATCATTAATAGAATTCATCTTGCCTTAATTGCTATGGCAATAATTCACAAGACACGAAATCATAAATCCTAAAATGGCGAGATCACTCTTCCTAAAACTACGAGAAAAGTTCTTTGCTTTAACAAGAATGTAAGTACAATTTACATTGATCACTGCAAAGACAAGCGCGTCCCCCGCTTAGTCAGGAAGCCCACCGTGTACGTGAGCTGCGAACCCAGTCAGACGCCGTCAGTCGCGGGTACCGCGCTTGCCTCCGCACCTGAGGAACCACTCATGGCCCGCCACACACCGCCAACTTGTAGACGCTCCCGGTGATCTTTTGCCGGCCCCACAGCATCCATGCGCCCGTACTGCCTCTCTGCCGCCGCTGCCTGCACTCGTCAGATTAATACCGTAGTAGTCCATAAAATTCATAAAATTCGTTGTACATCCACAGCTGAAAAGCAATGTTCTCTCCAACACCAGTCTTCAGTGATAAATAATATCACATCTTTTCAACTGTCACACGGGAGTCCTTACATTCACTCTTCACAAAGTCATAATCCACAACAAAACTGCGATTCACAGTTGTCTTCAAATATGCACTGTTCAAAATGCCTCCCACTTCAATTAATCAATGTTTTTAAGAATTCACGAGTGTTTCCCACACCGCAAGTTTTTTGTTCCCGAACAGTTCCTGCCACATTGATTACAAACTGGGAAGGGGCATTTTCACCACCAGGGTTATCAATAAAAATGAAATGATCGTGTGGCATCGATGGTTGGGAGGCCACATTTGGGGAAGTTCGGCCGCCGGATTGCAAGTCTTATTTCAGATGACGTCACTTTGGGCGACTTGGGTTTCGGTGATGATGAAGACAACACAACACCCAGCCCAAGAGCGAGAAAATCTCCAACACAGCCGGGAATCGAACCTGGGACCGCTGAATGCTAGGCAAACACGTTACCGCTCAGCTAATCAGGCAGACTAGGTTTACCCACTATAACGAATATTACGATCGGCCGGCCGCGGTGGTCTAGCGGTTCTGGCGCTGCAGTCTGGAACCGCGGGACTGCTACGGTCGCAGGTTCGAATCCTGCCTCGGACATGGGTGTGTGTGATGTCCTTAGGTTAGTTAGGTTTAAGTAGTTCTAGGTTCTAGGGGACTTATGACCTAAGATGTTGAGTCCCATAGTGCTCAGAGCCAATATTACGATCGCTGGTAAAATTGTTCAAATGGCTCTGAGCACTATGGAACTTAACATCTGAGGTCATCAGTCCCCAACACTTAGAACTACTTAAACCTAACTAACCTAAGGACATCACACACGTCCATGCACGAGGCAGCATTCGAACCTGCGACCGTAGCGGTCGCGCGGTTCCAGACTGAAGCGCCTAGAACCGCTCGGCCACAGCGGCCGGCTGGTCTTTCTCAGGAAAGCTCACGTCACCTGGAACTGGTTATGAATGCCTGTGTTCGACACATCTGTTATGTTAGATTCTTTGATCATACTTCACCATCATGTGTACAGCTATCCTGGCTGTGTGCAGACAAACCCAGAGAAGAGATTTCCATACCCTCTGTCTTCTCTTCTGTCTTACCAATTCGCCCTGTCCACCATATATCTCCTCGACTTTAACGCCCTTGTCTGAACAACATGGCAGAAACACACGTTACCATCACAGCAAAATCCTTTTTGTTCCACTCCATTGTTCAGCCATTTTCTCGAAGTCGTTCTCAGTAACAGGAAACCAACTCTGGAATAATCTCTCGGAGTAATTAGAGAACTGAATAAAAATCCCATCTTCAGAAGACAGGTTATGAGATGTGTACTAAAGCAACAATAATGATCGCCATTGCCCTTGTACGTACTGGTTACCCTTGTATATCCCTCTATCGAACCATATCCTCCTCATTTTCCAGTATTCTTAGTTGGAGTAGTCTCCTTAAATTTCTTTTCCCCAGACCTCGTTACATTAGAAAACATATATTTTGTAGTAAAATTGTTATTTGTTAGGTTACTATGATGTAAAAGAGGTTCTGTATGTGTGAAACCCTGGTCCTATGTAACAGTGGGCCAGATGTCCCTAATCACATCTCGTTAAATAAATAAATTAGTAAACAGATACACTTACCAGGCGCCAACCTAGGAACTTCGATTTCTCCCAAATTGAACTCAACAGAAACTGCGGATTTCACTTAGGTTCAACTTGGCGTGACTCGGAAGACCCGTGTTGCTTCTCGAATTCCACGGATGCGGCGAGCATTAATCTATAGGGATTAATAACCCAATCACTGATACATCGGCTAATGTAGCCATGAGATTTGGCTCGTTTTCAGACTGCACAGAGCGAGGCAGGACAATGATTGAGATTATAGAGGTTTTCTTTCAGAGGGAACAGTATTTCCACCCTGCTAACATAGTTTTCACATGGGGTTCCCTAAGTAAACGTAGACATATGCCAGGAAGGTTACTTAAACACATCGCGGTAGCTTCCTTCCTCCAAGTGTTTGTGTAACCGAATTTGACCCGATGGGACGTTACGTTCTACAGTTAATCCTTCCTTTTCGTTTGAAACCTGTTATACAAGAACCTGTCACACACATCGAGTAAGGTAGTACAATGGCTGCGACATTGGACCCTCCCTCATCTGGGAAGTGCAGCTAAAATCCGCGTCAGGGCATGCTGCTTTAGGTTTCTTCAATGTTTCTGCTGGAAAACAAACTTAGTTTACGTTCATAAACGGTCTTCGGTCGTCACACAGTTGCGTACCACGCATGTCTGATCGTGTCACCGAATATTGGTGCAGACAACTTACAGTGTACGATTGATAGAATTTCTGTGCTGTCTTCTCTAGATGCTATCTCTCTATTGAGTTCGATGATGTACGTGTAATTTTGTAGTCGATTTATAACGTTTTTCACCTGCCTGTAAAAATTAAGGTCGCAGGGCTGCACCAACGGAGTAGACTTTGGAGGAATTATTTTAATACTGCACGTTGGCAGACCCTCTCTAAACTAAAAACTTTCGTTGTACGAAACCGAGTTCGTTTGCCCTCCCCATGAATCGAGGAGCAGAAGAAATGTTGAAGTCTGTGACTGTTCCTTTATAGGATGTAGAAAAATTTAAGCTACCAGTCACAGCGGAGAAAAGAACAATAACAGGGTATTATTGTTCTTTTCTCACGTATGGCTTCAAGACATCAATAAGAAATTTCCTGTTTAATACTGTTGTGAGTTTGCCGGACTTTGAAGATGTTATCATAACGTTTTTATATTTGTGTGCGTACTCATCAGCATCTTTTTACACCCTTGGTCCAAATGAAGACCGTTGGTAGCAAATTTCCAGATAAGGTGACAGTATATTGTGCAGTGTACGAACGTCACCTTGAACATATCCTTTCACTGCCCAAGAACCAGCTTTATTCCGTATTCGGTGAGAATTCGGTCATAAGTTGATGGATATTGTCACCCTAGAACAGACATTCACAAACTAGCATCGTATGGTCTATAAAAATAGTATTGCAATTGATGCAAATGTATCATTTACTTTTACGTGTCGTATTTTGGTATGAGGGCTTGAGTCTGCATTCGAGAATTTGCTGATGCTTCAAGGACTTGCTGCAGTGAAGTGTTAGTGCCAGGACAAGGGGGACATCAGCCCAAAGTACCGTTATCCAAGATGGCGGCCGTGACGCCATCTGATAACGTCATCCAAGGTGGCGGCTTTTGGCGGGAAGTTTGAATTTTGGGGGGAAGATAGGTCAATTGGGCTACCTCCACTAACATAACCCCCTACCCCAGAAAATGGCAGGAAGTTCAAATTCCATCAGGATAATGCAGCCACTACTAACGTAAGAAAAATGGCGGGAAAGAAATGGCAGTTGGGCTACCTCCACTAATCCAAGTCATCTGACCGCCAGCTCTTCCTAGGGATTGGCGCAAAGTTTGAATTCTGACAGTAAAGAAAGGTCACTTGGCCTATCTCTACTAACCTAAGAAAATAGCTGGAAAGAAAGGGGAGTTGGGCTACCTCCACTATCCTAAGTCACCAAACCACCACCTTGTTCTAGGAAATGACTGGGAGAAGAATCAACCTGTTCTAGACATAAGTCTTTATTATTTTGCATGGACTATTTATTTAAACACTTTGAGGCAGTACAGCCATCGGTGTGTTCACCACGATGTCCACACACCAACTGACCTGGTAGTGCCACCAGAGGGCCTCATCCATGATGTAACCCAAGATGGTGGTCATGATGTCAACCGATGACAGAAGTACCATTATCCAAGATTGCGGGAAACAGTGTGTTCCCCACAAGGTCCAGGCCTAGTACACAGTACCACCGCCAGAGGGTGCTGTCGTTCCTCACATCTGTTTGACTGCTTTCTCTCTCTCTCGATTCTAATGGAACGAGCGTGATGTGTCTAGCATGTGTGCGCACATAGTGACAGCACAGTGTCTAGCCTGCACGTGCATACTGATATCACAGAACATGCTCTAGAAATCTGCTCCACCGCTCACAATTCTAATGGACCATGTCTGATGTGTTTAGCCCGCACGTGCATACTGATATCACAGATCATGCTGTACAAAAACTGTTCCACTGCTAGCGTTTCTAACAGAGCACATGTGACATGTAGCTTACACATCACTGCAAAAAGGGTGCATCCAACAAATTTCTCAAGTCATGTCACTATTTAAAAATAAGAACCAAGTCGAACTCTCAGAAATTCTATAGTGTCCCACAAATACTTAACGTTCGCTTTCTTGATGTTTCCATAGAAAAATTCCTGCCCTAATGTAAGCTGTTTACCAAAATAGCTCAGAATTACATCTTTTCTGCTGTGCACCATTCCTAAATAGTAAAAAAATATCAGCAATTTATCATCTCAAGACTTTCTAAATGACTTGCTTCAGCGTTTATGAAGCTAAGCTAAATTTAACAAACACTAATCATAATACCAGCATCCTAGAATTACACGTATATAGCATTCACCTTCGAAAATCACTAAGCTCAGAGACTTTGAGCGAGATGCAATAAATCCTTGATCAAGAACATATCTAATTCCATTCTCCTCAGATGAGTTTGTAATATACACATAATGACTTCAGATTCAAAGGCTGAATTCAATATCATCCAGTGTGTATTCCAAATAGCATCTTCTCTCATATTATGAATTCTTCCATCAATGTATTCAAAAAGACATCGAGAGGAAAGGTACATCTATTTGTCGCATTGGTAAATGCTTACTGCTTTCACTCTCGAGTATATAGCCTGTAAGCGCCCTCGAAGACAGTAGTTATTCAGCTCCGATATTCTGATATATTCCAGAACACAAAGCTTCTAAGAATATTTGCCCTCTCTTAAGCCCTGGGGCGAATGAGGGAGAGACACTGGCATTCCCAATATAGTAATAGATTGCAAGGAAAGCCACATGCCGTGGAAGCATGTCACATTCCGTATCTCGCATTTGCCAGTTCGTAACCCACCATATTCTGTAAGAAAGAAATTGAACGTACCACTCAGAGATTCAGTGTTAATTATGAATTCGGCTGAAAATTTATTCAGTTAAAGAAATTCTGTATGAATTAACCAAGTACTTAATTCGAATCCAATTTTAACGATATTCGATACCTGAATGTATCACTAGGATCGCGGTCATCATTCATTCATGACGTAGCACCTCCCACCGTCACTCCTAGAATGCAGCAATCATATTGGCTACTGGCATCAGTGACATGATATAAGTCCAGCCCCAACCGAACGGACCCTCATTCTGTTTCTGTGCTTCTCTGAGTTTCTCCGAGATCTACAACTTGTTCCTCCGAGTTTCACCGAGTTCTATTGCTTGTACTTCCCTCAAGATGAAGCGTACCAGCAGCAGCAGCGACAGCAGCAGCAGCGACAAGCGCCTCCAAGGAGATGAAGACCAATTACCTGGTAAGTACTTTTTCTGTGTTCAAATATCCGTTTGGGTCACAGTCCACGGGCTGTTGTGTCCTTTAATGTATATATATGAGCGTATGGCATTGGTGGCCGGGAGACCCCTCATGGGGCGGTTCGGCCACCGCTCCACAAGTTCTTTAACGCCACTACGGCGACTTGCGAATGAATGAGGATGAAATGATGATGAAAGACACACGACACCCAGTCATCTCGAGGCAGAGAAAATCCCTGACCCCGCCAGGAATCGAACCCGGGACTCTGTGCGCGGGAAGCGAGAACGCTACCGCAAGACCACGAGCTGTGGACTCCTTTAACGGATTGTGTCTGTTTTATGTGTTCAGTGTCCTTGTGCCAAATGTTTTCTGTGTTCAAATGTTTGTTTGGGCCACTATATATGGGGTGATAATGGCATTATTTCTTGGAGCACATCCATTTCTGAGTGGTATCATGAATCCACCTTGAGTGCTATTATGGCCCGGTTTTCCGAGATGGAAGTTAGAGGGTCTGCTAAAGCACTCAGCTATACACCACACCTTGAGATCCATATCCATGTCTATGCTCCAGTAAAAGAAGGGTCCAGTTATATTGATCTCCCTGAGGCTATTAAGAAGAAGCAAGCATGTATTAATGTCGAAAATCGATATGATAATGTTGTTTTGCATGGTCAGTCCTGGCTTGTGAGAGAAATTACTAGAAAGATTCGCAGCATCCGAACAGTTACAAAGTCCGTGATATTAAGACATATTATAAGTTCAATGATATCGAGTTCCCCGTCAAGATTCAGGACATAGCTAAATTTGAGGCACAGAATACCGGAATATCAGTTCACGTTTATGGACTGAAGAAGAATAATGACAAGTCAGATGGGCAGGACAAGTATATGATAGTTGGACCCCCCATTTCTCAAAATTTGCAAGCGAGCGTAATCAGCATGTAAACTCGCTGCTCTTCTCTGAAGGTGAAAGTTACCACTATGTTTGGATCAAAGACATATCCCGCCTCCTTTGTTTCCAGTTAAGTAACAAGTGGTGTAAAAAGCATATTTGCTTAAGGTCTCTGAATCATTTTTTATCAGAAGAGTTATTAGTGATACATCTATTAGATTGTGCTTCCAAGGACCCAGTATGTGTTATTATGCCCACAGAAGAAAATAACTTCATTAAATTTAAAATGTTCACCTCCAGCAGCGCTGTCCATATGTTGTATATGCAGTCTTCGAATGCCTGCTAGCTCCTATTACTATCTGTGAAGGGACCCCCTTAGCCTCACATACAACCTTCACACAAAAACACGTACCTTATGCGGCAACATCTCAAGTTGTATTTAGATATGGTTCTAAACTTAACTGCTACGAGTCTTATGTTGGGGATGATCCTGCGGTTTGGCTTCTCACTGAGCTTGAAAAACATTCATGGGAAGTTGATAAGCTCTACAGCACCAACATTCCCATGACCAAATCAAAGGAAGATGATGAATTGTATGAAAAGGCGGTTAATTGTCATATTTTTGGGTTGCTGTTAGATAGAAAAGCGGAAACTCCCCATAGAGATTGTGGTGTCACCGCCAGACACCACACTTGCTAGGTGGTAGCTTTAAATCGGCCGCGGTCCATTAGTATACGCCGGACCCGCGTGTCGCCACTGTCAGTAATCGCAGACGAGCGCCACCACACGGCAGGTCTAGAGAGACGTACTAGCACTCGCCCCAGTTGTACAGCCGACTTTGCAAGGAAAGGTTCACTGACAACTGCGCTCTCATTTGCTGAGACGATAGTTAGCATAGCTTTCAGCTACATTTGCTACGACCTAGCAAGGCGCCGTATTTAATTGATAATTAATTATGAAGCATGTATCATCAAGAGCGATGTTCTACAAATGTGGATTAAAATTAAGTATTCCAGAAGCTACGTACTTTTCTTTATAGCATTCATTACGTATCCTGTTTCAGACCTCACACCAGCCTGCATGAGTTTAAACACGTGCCTTTCGGCTTCCTCTCATTGTGTCTAGGCTGTCTTGTCTAGACACAACATATTTGGCGACGAAGATTTAACGGTCGTATTGCTCTAATTTACTTGTGTCATGGCTTCGCCACATTCTCCAGATGTACTGTCCGAATTTTATCGCTTGCAGAATCAGCAGACGCAGGCGTTATTGGATGCCCTTGGACAGCTCGTCCAGGGTCAACGTGCAATGCAGAACGATGCGGCAGCCGCCGCTCCACCGCTACCGCAGCCACAACATGCAGTTGCACCGCCTTTTCGTCATTTCGATGCGGCGATGGAAAGCTGGACGGAGTGGTCCCGCCAATTTGGATTCCATCTCGCCGCCTACAGAATTCAAGGTAACGAGTGGCAGCCTCACTTATTGGCGTGTGTAGGGGTGCAGACGTACCGTGTGATAGTGAAATTATTTCCCCGACGCGACGTAGCAACTCTGTCCTACGAAGAAATTTTGTCTGCGTTGGATGCATATTTCAAGGAATCTGTCAATGTAGTTGCAAAAAGGTATACTTTCTTTTGTACAAAATGTATGGCCGGTCAAACTAATAGGGAGTGGGTTGCAACTTTGCAAGGCCTATCTAGGGATTGTGCTTTTGAGTGTGAATGTGGACTTCCTTATTCAGATACTATGGTACGTGATGCAATTGCACAGAACGTTTCTGATGTTCGTATACGGGAGCAAATTTTGAAACTAGTCAATCCCTCCCTTCAACAAGTGATCGACATATTGGATAGGCAAGACACACTTGACTTTGCTCAGGAATCATTTGCAACTTCGCCAGCCGTGTGTCACATTAACCGGCCTGCTGGGTGCACTGCACGGAACAGTAAACAGCCCTCGCGCTCGCCCGCGCAGCTGCCGCCAAGCTCTCAACCACGTGTCCCGCGGCAGCAAGCAAATGCAGTGCTGAAATCATGCCCGCGGTGTGCTACTAGACATTCGCGTGAGAATTGCCCGTCACGCCAAGCTATTTGCTTTTTCGGATATAAAATAGGACGTGATCAGAGTGTTTGCCAGAAAAAGCTCAGATCGGACACTAACAACCATTCCAGGCCCTTTGCTTCGTGCCGGAATCGAACCAAGAATACTCAGGCTTGTGAACCTTCGCCCATGGACATTCATGTAGTTCAATCCACTCCGCCCAGTGCCACTCTCTCTAACAGTGACTGTGTTCGTCCCACACATAGTGTGCGTCGACGTCGACGGAAATCCTATCGAGTCGCAAGTGCTTCTGTACCAGTGTCTGTTCAAATTGCAAGAGACAGTCGCTCTTGTCGTCAGCAGGACAATAAACTTTTTGTAGATTTGGACATTCATGGCAACGTGATCCCATTCCAGCTCGATAGCGGAGCTGCAGTTTCATTGATCAATAAAGACACGTACAAACAACTGGGCACACCTCCGTTGCGTGCCGCACCTGCTAAGTTAAATAGTTATTCCGGACAGGATATCCCTGTGTTAGGACAGTGCAGCCTTCTTGCAACATACAAGGGACAAACAAAACTTGTGTCATTTTATGTACTTCGTTCTTCTTCTGCAGTGAACTTGTTTGGTTTAGATTTATTTCAGTTGTTTAACTTGTCTATAGTAAATCAGGTCCTCTCAGTGAACCAGACTGTGCCTTCAGCCAGTGTTTCTCGTCTATGTGAAGAGTTTGCAGACATTTTTGCATCGGGCCTAGGTTGCGCTACGAACTATACAGCACATTTGGAACTGAAAGTCAACGCGCAACCGAAATTTTTAAGAGCGCGCAAGGTTCCTCACGCATTGCGTGATGAGGTCGCAAGAACATTACACGAATTGGAATCACAAGGTGTAATTGAACGTGTGCAGGCTTCTCTCTGGGCATCACCCTTAGTAATTTTGCCAAAACCTTCCGGAGAATTGAGACTTTGTGTGGACTTCAAAGCTACGGTGAATCCACAACTAGTGATTGCAACTTTTCCTTTACCCCGCCCAAAAGATCTTTTTGACAAACTGGGCCCGGGTAAATATTTTTCGAAGTTGGACCTAGCAGATGCGTACTTGCAAATACCAGTGGACGAAGAATCCCAGCGCGTTTTGGTGGTTAACACGCTTCTTGGTTTGTACCGATTCAAAATACTGCCATTCGGGTGTGCATCCGCCCCTGCATTGTTTCAGCAATATCTGCAAACAGTTTGTGCGTCGGTCCCTACTGCAGCAAACTATCTGGACGATATTGTGATCTCCGGAAAGACGGAAGAAGAACATTTAGCCAATCTCAGGACATTATTTCAGGTATTGCGCCAAAATGGTCTTCGCTTGCGGAAGGACAAATGTGTGTTTTTTGCTCGTGATTTACCATATCTGGGACATGTAATCAATGCCCAAGGCATACATCCTAGTCCAGAGCATCTCCGTGCCATACAAGACTTGCCTTCACCGCAGAATTTGAAGCAGCTACAGAGTGTTTTGGGTAAAATTAACTATTATCATCGCTATGTTCCCCATGCCTCTTCCATTTCAGCTCCGCTTCATCGCTTACGCCGTAAAGGTGTTCCGTTCGTCTGGACGGCGGAATGCGAACGCGCCTTTCGCCAGTTGAAATCGGCGTTGCTTTCAAATACTTGCCTTACGCCATTCGATCCCCAGAAACCCCTTTTGTTGATGGTAGATGCATCGGATTTCGGGATCGGTGCTGTGCTTGCGCACAAAGATGGTTCACACGATCGCCCTATTGCCTTTGCGTCCAAATTGCTCTCGTCTGCGCAAAGAAATTATTCACAGATCGAGAAAGCAGCTTTGGCTCTCCTATTTGGTGTTACTAAGTTTCACGATTTCTTGTATGGTCGTCACTTTACCATCATCACAGACCACAAACCTTTGACATCCCTTTTTCATCTGAAGAAGCCTGTACCGCCACGTACAACGCAGAAATTCATTCGCTGGTCTATTTTCCTCTCGCAGTACCGCTATGATATCTTGTATCGGTCCACTACTAAGCACGGAAACGCCGATGCGTTTGCCTGTTGCCTGTTGCCTGTTGCTTGCATGTTCATTGACGCAGAAACCGATGACGTGGTCGAATCGTTTCCGATTGATTTTCGTCATGTCGCTACAGCCACAGCTGCTGACCCTGTCCTTGCTACCGTTTTGCGTTTTGTTGCTACGCAATGGCCCTTGTCACAGTCACGGATCGAGGATCCGTTGGTTCGCCGATTTTTTGCTCACAAGGAGAGACTTTTTGTACGACGTGGTGTTTTGCTGTTGCGTTCTGATAATGATGAGCCCCGGTCGTGGTCCCACGTTCGTTACAGTCCTCTGTTTTACGGCTTCCCCACCAAGGACATTGGGGTATAGTGCGAACGAAACAACTTGCTCGTCAGCATTGTACTTGGTTCGGAATCGATGCTGCGATTACGAATATGTGCTCTTCTAGCATGGCGTGTGCCAAACAACAATCCGCGCCACCGCGGAAATTCTTTGCATGGTCGAAAGCCACTTCCCCTTGGCAACGCTTACACATCAATTTTGCTGGTCCATTCTGGAATGCTCGATGGTTGGTTCTGGTCGATTTTTTCAGTAATTTTCCTTTTGTTGTTCGGATGTCTTCCACAACGTCATCTGCCACCATCCAAGCGTTATCTGCTATCTTTTGCATTGAAGGTCTTCCACAGACTATTGTTTCCGACAATGGCCCACAACTCATGTCCGCAGAATTTCAGTCATTCTGCAAGGCCAATGGTATTCAACATCTGACATCCACGCCGTTTTCGCCTGGGTCAAACGGTGCCGCTGAACGATTGGTCCGGACTTTCAAGTCACAGCTGTTGAAGTTGACAGCGTCGCATTCTCGGGAGGACGCGTTATTGTTCTTTTTGTCTTCGTATCGCTCTCAGCCCCGAGATGGTCGCTCGCCGGCTGAGTTGCTCCACGGTCGTCCTCATCGAACCTTGATGTCTTTGCTGCATCCGCCGCATCAGGTTCCTGTGCAGCGGCAGCCACCAGTTTTGCTCCAGGCGATGTTGTATACTATCGCAACTATCGAGGTTCACGGCGTTGGCTCGCAGGGCGCATTCTTCGCTGCCTCGGCCGCGCTATGTATCTGGTTTTGGGGGCCTCTGGTGAGGTGCGTCGGCATCTCAATCAGCTGCGCCTCTGGCGTAGCACGAGTTCTGCCGCTCCCCGTCTGCTTTCAGCGACGGTGCCGTCCGGTCAGCGCCCTGGGGACCCATCTACTGGCTCGCCTCATCTCCAGGTGTTACCGACGCTGCCTTCCATATTGCCCCATGGCGACGCGCCGCCGCCGCCGCCGCCGCCGCCGCCTGTTCTCCCGCCGGCGCCGCCCGCAGTAGACGCTTCTCTGCAGCCGCCAAGCGCCTCCCTGGGTCACGCGCCGCCGATCGCTTCCCGTGACCTGCTGTCCTCCGACATGGAACTCTTGCCCGCTCCGAACCACATGTCGTCTACGCCCGTCGGGTACCCCAACGCGATGGAGGTCGACCCTTCGGCCCCTCCTGTCTCTCTACGGGCGCATACACTGCATGTTGACGTGCACCCTGGACTAGGTTTTCAGGCGTTTCCTAGCTCCCCTCGGACCGAATGGCCGGGTGCGGGTGGCACAGCCTCGCCTGTTGTTAGGCTCCCCACCTCGTCGCATACGTCAACATGGGGTCCTCCCCACGGCGGGCGGAAGCCTTATAACACAACTGTACGCCGATTTGCGGGGGAGGAATGTGGTGTCACCGCCAGACACCACACTTGCTAGGTGGTAGCTTTAAATCGGCCGCGGTCCATTAGTATACGCCGGACCCGCGTGTCGCCACTGTCAGTAATCGCAGACGAGCGCCACCACACGGCAGGTCTAGAGAGACGTACTAGCACTCGCCCCAGTTGTACAGCCGACTTTGCAAGGAAAGGTTCACTGACAACTGCGCTCTCATTTGCCGAGACGATAGTTAACATAGCCTTCAGCTACATTTGCTACGACCTAGCAAGGCGCCGTATTCAATTGATAATTAATTATGAAGCATGTATCATCAAGAGCGATGTTCTACAAATGTGGATTAAAGTTAAGTATTCCAGAAGCTACGTACTTTTCTTTATAGCATTCATTACGTATCCTGTTTCAGACCTCACGCCAGCCTGCGTGAGTTTAAGCGCGTGCCTTTCGGCTTCCTCTCATTGTGTCTAGGCTGTCTTGTCTAGACACAACAGAGATCACTGCCATTTTATGGGAAAGTTTTGTGGTGCAGCTCATAATGGATGCAATTTGAAGTATAAGTTACCACGGCACATACCAGACTTCATAATTTGAGTGGGTATGATGCTCATTTTCTGGTTGAGCACTTGGCTAATTTTGATATGAAGAAAGATCAGGTCAATGTCCTGCCTGAAAGTGATGAGAAGTACATTTCTTTTCCGAAACGAATGACGCCAAAAATTACGCTCTGCTTCCTTCACTCTTTACGATTTATGCAGAATTCACTCCAGAAACTCGTTGAAACTCTACCTCTGAATGATATGCATATTACTCGATCTGCATTTCCTGATGTGGAAAAGTTCCAACTTGCAACTAGGAACAGAGTTTTCTCATATGAGTATCATGATAGTATGGTAAAACCCAATGAAACCAGGCTTCCCTACATATCTGCAGTTACCAGTACTCTCACAGGTGATGTCGTAACTACATCAGATTATCAGCATGCTGTGAATGACTAGCGGGAATTCAACATCCCCAATTTGGGAGAATATGCAAGACCATACACAGGCATAGATGTGCATTTGCTTGTAGATGTTTTCGAAACGTTCCAGAGTGTATGTATAGCCCTGTACTCTCTGGACCCTGCCTTTTATTACATGGCACTTGGGTTGTCCTGGGATGCTATGCTCAAACAAATGAGGCGCAGCATCGAACTTTTGACTGAAGCTGCAATGCTACTATTTTTTGAGTGCGGGATCTGTGGGGCACTTTGCCAATGTGTCCACAGGGATGCCATGGCAAATAACCCATGGATGGGTGCCGGGCTTAATGCATCCTTTGATTCGAGCTACATTATGTACTTAGATGTGAAGAACTTATAGGGGCACACCACGATGCAGCCACTGCTGGTTGGTGGGTTTCGATGGGTGCCCGAAGATGAACTGAAGGGGTTAGGTGGAAAAATAATGGGTCTTACGGCCGATTCTGATGTAGGGTATGTGCTTGAAGCAGACGTGACATATCCTAATAATTTTCATAAAAAGACAAGCGACTTGCAGTTATGTCCGGAGCAACAAATTCCGCGAGGAAGCACCATCCCTAAACTGATGTCTACTGTTGGGGATAACCAGAGGTATATTATTCATTATCATAATCTCCAGCAGTGCCTCACCTTAGAGATGAAGCTTGTTAGAATCAGCTGGGCTATCTCCTTCAAGCAATCCCCATGGCTGTAGGAGTATATTGAACTAAATACTGAAAAGAGGGTGGAGGCGACTAATGATTTTGGAAACTATTTTTATAAATTAATGAATAATTCCATTTTTGGGAAAACTATGCAGAATTTAAGAAATGAACTAGATATTTTGATTAGAACTGAATGGGATGGGCGTTATGGCATGAGAAAGTATATCACAAGACCAAATTTTAAGTGTGCCACCATGTCGAAGGTTTCAGTAGAGTTTGTAAGTAGGCTGTTTAGGTTTTTTCATTGGTAACGCCACCTCTGTATGAAAATCACTGGCTGTGCTGTGTGCAGTCTGTGGCTGCTTTGCATTGTTGTAATACTCGCCATTGTAGTGTTAGGCAGCTGGCTGTGAACAGCGCGTAGCGTTGCGCAGTTGGAGGTGAGCCGCCAGCAGTGGTAGATGTAGGGAGAGAGATGGCGGAGTTTTGAAATTTGTCATGAACCGCTATATATATTATGACTATTAAGGTAAATACATTGTTTGTTCTCTATTAAAATCTTTCATTTGCTAACTATGCCTATCAGTAGTTAGTGCCTTCAGTAGTTTGAATCTTTTATTTAGCTGGCAGTAGTGGCGCTCGCTTTATTGCAGTAGCTCGAGTAACCAAGATTTTTGTGAGGTAAGTGATTTGTGAAACGTATAGGTTAATGTTAGTCAGGGCCATTCTTTTGTAGGGATTTTTGAAAGTCAGATTGCGTTGCGCTAAAAATATTGTGTGTCAGTTTAAGCACAGTCGTGTATAAATGTTCAAAGGGACGTTGCATATGGCGACCCTGCCAGGTTACCTCACTGGAATCTTCTGATTTTTTTCTTGTAGTTTGTGTAATTAGTGTAGCTTTTGTTTATTGCTAGCGCGTAATCATAGAGAGAATTTCCTTTGTAGTTGTAGTTTTTCATTGTTGTACAGTAAAACAGTTGTGGCATGCATGTAGATTTGCACCAAGTATTTCGCAGCTGCAATTAACTAGATATTATTTTCAGTGCTATGTTAATGTGTTCTCTTGTTTTTGCTCTTAAAATTGTGCTTTCCTGTGTTATCGCGTGAAATACTGTGACAATAATGGCGTGTGAAAAACCTAATACTAGGCTCCAAAGTAAACTGAGAAATGACAGTGAAGACGAAAGCAGTGTGTTAGCGCCACCGTGTAATGAATTAACTAATGTTCAAAGTAGTAATTTGGTAATAGTGCATAGGGAAATGGAGCGGGCGGCAAACAATGGCGTAGACAGTGAAACAAATAGTGAACAGGGAAGCATTATCGATCGATCGGTCGGCAACAGCTCGCCTCAGGAATCGGGAATGACAGGACACAATCTTGCAAATACTGCAGATTCAGGTTTTGGGTCCTCACCGTTTTCTCAAATAAGTCAGGACACATTTTCTGCTTGTCAAAATGTCAATGTTGCCGGTGCAAATTCACTGCCGAAAAGCACTGAGGAACATGTTTCAGACACCAGTGCATTGTTATTACAGTTAATGCAACAAATGGGACAAAAGCTACAAAAGTTAGACACAACACTTGAACAAAATCCGAAACAAATGGGACAAAATCTTCAAAAGTTAGACACAATGGAACAAAATCAAAGACAAACACAACAAAATCTTCAAAAGTTAGACACAGTGGAACAAAATCTTAAAAAGTTAGACACAATGGAACAAAATCTTCAAAAGTTAGACACCACACTTGAACAAACACGTGAAGATTTAACTACTGAGTTACATAAAATTGAATCGAAATGTCAAAAAGTCTGTAATGACGTAAAAACACAAATTTGTGAGCATTTTCAACCTATTTTTTCGCGGCATGAAAATGCATTACAGAATCACGAAGCAGCCATAAAAGAACTGCAAACTATTGTTCATCAAAATCATGAGACCCTGCAAGCTAAAATTGACTCAGTTGCATCTACCGATTCGGTTATGCAACTTGCAAAAACTCAAGAAAACTTAAAGGACACAGTAGATACTCTGAAACTTGGTTCAGAAAAACACACTGAGGAAATGTGTTCACTATCGGAGAAAGTAGCCGAACTTTCGGATCAGGTCACTAACTTATCTACAAAGGTAGATGATAATCTGAATGACACAAAACCGGTAGTCTTTAATGACACAGAAGAGAGCGAACAAATTAGGAAACTTAAACAAAATCTGAATCAAATTAATACGCAACACCAAAGAGAAATCCGGGAAGTACAAGATCAGCTGACACAGGTAATACAAGAATTACGTATTTCAGAGGACACTCGCGCTCCAACACGGGAAGAGGGACTTAGAAATACGGAAAAGCCGCAAAATAATAACACAGGGCATTTCGGAAGTTATGAAAGAAATTGGCAATGTGCACCGAATTTTGAGATGGAACGGCCGACACGACCTAACAATGACCGATATGCGACTCGCCGACACGATGATTTTGACTATAAGCTGTTCATTACTACACGTAAATTCAAAACGTTTAGGAATTCTGTCAACGACATTCATCCACAAGCGTGGCTCCATCAATTCTCTCATTAATAATTACTATTAAAAACAGTCTTGATCACAATTTATTTAACAAGGTGACCGGTTTCAACCACTACTGTGGTCATCTTCAGACCATTGAGTAGGAACCTCTTTCCTTGAAGAATCACTACTGAGTAGTGATTCTTCAAGGAAAGAGGTTCCTACTCAATGGTCTGAAGATGACCACAGTAGTGGTTGAAACCGGTCACCTTGTTAAATAAATTGTGATCAAGACTGTTTTTAATAGTAATTTTTTTTTTAGTGATTCTTCAAGGAAAGAGGTTCCTACTCAATGGTCTGAAGATGACCACAGTAGTGGTTGAAACCGGTCACCTTGTTAAATAAATTGTGATCAAGACTGTTTTTAATAGTAATTATTTATAAGACATTGATCACTGTTGTGCCCATAATGTATTCAAAAGTAATTCTCTCATTGTTTTCCTCCCAACTGGTCATTGGAGCACAGGTTAGAATTTATGTGTGGCTACTTGGAGAATGAACCAGCTGTAAGAATGCGATCGGTCATTCACGATTGTCACAGTGAAGGAGATTTTTATCATGCCTTCATCTCAGCATATTGGTCTCAAGCTACACAAGACCGAGTAAAACATAGCATCATAATGATGAAACATTTCGAAGAATCTGAATTCTCCAGTCTTGTGAAATATTTTGAAGACATGTTGCACAAGAATCAATATCTTTCAAACCCATACAGCCCTTCAGAACTCATCCGCATTTGCTTAATCAAATTACCTGAACATTTACGACATATTATTTTAGCAGGACGTTGCAAAGACGACATTGAAGGTTTTCAGGGACTGTTACAAGAACTAGAAATTGACACTGACAATCGCGGAACGCGGAAACAGGAACATAACAATTACAGATCATATCCGTCGCAATTCCACGATGAAAGAAATAATAACTGGACACGACGAGGCTATTCTCACAACACAAATCGTGACCAAAACAGACACCACCGATATGACAACCACTGGCAGAATAATAGTTACAGAGAAAGATCACATTTCCGTAGTAATGAATATGACAGAGATAACCATAGAAACAGACAATATGGTAATCAGAACTATTATTATCAAGGGAGACAGAATAACTTCAGACGCAACAGTTCGGCGCACAGTTACGATTCAGGGAGAAATTCTCCACCACGTGACGGACAAGGAAGAAACTACGAAACCTACCGACATGACGACAGACGATATATTCGTAACGACAGACCTGAATTGCATCAAAACTGGCTGGATTTAAACAGGGCAGGGCCTTCTCGGCAAGGTGAATTTGTAGAAATTAGGTCTCCTAATCCCAATAACGACGCGCGCCAACAAAGGGACAGACAATGACTCGCACCGCAGGCAACGCCGTGCCCCGGCTGGCTCAGACAAAAATAACATAGACGCTAACCTTGAGAAAAATTCCAGTATTCTTTACCGACGTATACCGCATGATAATTGCATTGAAGTTCAAACTCTGAGTACTATGAAGAGTAAAGAATTGCACTGCATTTCACATGTAAAACCGTTTATTGAAAAATAATATGCTTTTTAACTTTGTCTTTGCCATATAACTTTTCACTTTACATTACTAGTATGCTTTGTAAGACTTAAGAAACTGTTAATATGCAACAATGTTTGAAGTTAAATATCCAGTCATGAACCAAGAGAGCTTATTTAAACAGAAATTACGAATGCATTGTTATTGTGAACAGACGACACAGTGTTATTGTGTGTGTGCATTCTTGCTTGTTTGTTGCACGATTACGTAACGACTATAAGGCTCACATACTTAGAACATTTACCAGTACTGCTAATGAGATTTTAATGCAACATTTTGGTTTATTTAAAAATACATTCTGGATTTAAAGTACTTTCTGTGAGATACCAGATGACACAGTGGTTAGTTTATGTGACAACTACACGGTTTTATCACGACGCTACTAATGAGTGACAATTTACAATGTTGCTTTTGCGGTGTATCTGTTTTATATCTGCACAGTCTTTCTGCATTACTCTGGAAAGAAAAACATGTTTTAGTAGTAACTTTTGTGGTATAGCTACAATGAGACAGCCTTTTCCGTAGCACAACAATACGTTACTGTACAGTACTTTCTCCAAGACGCCAATAAGCATAATAACTATGATATCTATACGCAAAGCATTTCACTTTTGTGTATCATGTGGTAAGTACATTGACTTCTGCAGAACTTAGCTTTCGGAGGACGATAACTACGACACTTCCTCAGAGATTATGTTGCAACAAGACGCACATTTAGCGCTACAGGACACGTATTTGAGTGATTAATTTTGTACTTAAAATATTTATTTTTAAAGATATTTGGAGTACAATGATACAAATGTTTTCCATGATACATTTCATTCCATTGCTGTAATCTGTAACACCTGAGGGTATAATTACATTAATCCTCAGGGGGGTACACGCTTACATTGTGTACCATGTGTTTGGCAAGCACAAGGAGCCCTAGCTAATATGGTATTTGCTTATACAACTTTACACATCGGTACCATATTTCTCTAACACATAAATTACACAGCTACCTGATCATTTAACAGAGAAAGAAACATTTTTTTTACTACGTCAGTGACAGATGTTTACGTAATTACACAGTTGGATAACTTCACACTTACGAAATTGTATGTTGTTTGTACTTTGTGAACTGTTCATATTTTTTTGGAACCATTGTGATACTATGAGAGCTTTGAATGATATATTTGGTATGGGATCACGATTTTTAAAGTACGTTTGAGGCAGATGACACTTTTGACATGAGCAGAGAATTTTTTTTTAGGTTTTGAAATTATTGGAGGAAGCTACGACGATTTTGAGATTTGACTGAGGTGTTATGATATTTTTACGACGACGATGTGTATGATGCTGTTGAGGTATGTTTATGATCAATAAACTGATGCTATATGAGTTATTTGAGTATGCTACGTATCTGTTATGATGAAGTGTCGACGAATAAGGTAAGGAATATTGAGTAGTGGCTAGGGACTCTGACTTGTGAAAAAGGTTGTTGGAAACCAAGAATCGTACTTTAAGAGTTATGAAATGTGTGTATATGCGTGAATGTATCACAATGTTGGCGAAAATTTTTTTGGACGCTGTTATATTTACAGGATTTTGTTTCTACACATTTGTAACGCAAATTCTTGACCTGTGAAATTTTTTATATGAGACTGTCACTGTAGCGGAAACTGGTGTCGTAAATATTTCGGTAAGAAAGTTAAGTGACCACCTGCACGTAATGCGTCGTGGGCACCCAGCTGGGCGACAGCCGCCCGGAGAAAAAGCCATTAGGTGGAGAAAAAAAAGAGGCCATTAACCTCGCTTCTGACATTCCTTTGTAGAAAGCATCGCAAAAACGACACGGTCGAACTTGAAAACATATGATTACACTGTGGAGCTCTTAATTTATGATATTTACTGAAATGCCTAATGAAATTACGAGAAATATTTTTACATCTGCACACCTGATTATGACAAGCGTCTTTCTACGAGAGTTGAGAGAATTTCTACTAACTTATGAAATGTCACATGACTATTGAATGATATTTTTATGCTTTGCTTTTTATAGTAGCTTATTTCATTTGATATCTAGTTTCCAGCTGTGTTGCAGCATTGCTTTTATAAAATAAAATGCATTTGCTAATGTGAACACTTTCTGTCAACAGATCTATTAAATAATAATTTTGTAATCCACATTCTTAAAAAAAAGGAGCACTTGGAAAGGAAAGAACAATAAGAAGGGACTAGTAACAGTAACTGCACACATAATTTTCTTTTCAAGTACATGGTAATATTTTTTTTACAATAAGTTGTTGTGGTGCACCACTTTAATTACATAGACATTAAGATGTGAATATACATTTCCCTTATCTGCATTGTTGTCTTTAGTGTAATATTTTTTTCTGCTTGATCTTTGCCATGGTTAGGTATTAGCTATAGTATTTGCTGCTGCTGTGTGCCAGGCATAGTGCTACTGAATTTTAATTTGTGTTACTCTGTTAAGCCAGTTTTACTACTGATTTATTTTTCTTGTTTGCTGCTCATTGCCTTATATTAGTTGTAATTTATGCTGCTTGCTTTGCCTTCTGTATTTTTTATCATTGCTGTTTGTGTTAATTGTTTTGTGCTGCTGCATTGCCTCATTCCTTAGTTTAGCATCTGAGCTCAGTAGATTTAAGTTAGCTTAAGAGGGGGTAGACTATATAAGAGACTGCGTTGCAATGAATTGGAAGAAATGCATTGAGAAGTTATACAAAAAAAGTACAGAAAGCAGGTATAGATAGCACTTTTTGAAATAATTAAGAACGAAGGGAGATCTCCAAGAAGTACAGAAAGTTTTGTTTGCAAGATACTGCAGTAAAACAAACCCTGTCCTTTCCCTTTCTGTTATTCCGCTATGTGTTTGTGTACTCTTGTATATTTGTGTTCTTCCTGTCTTTATGTGTTTATCTGATAAGACTTATGTTGTAGAATTTTCTAATACTAAGCTACATTCACTATAATGAGGAATACTGTTATCCTCAAATATAATTGGCATTAATAATATGTTATTTACCTTGTAAACATGCTTAGACATTATTTATTCTGTTTTGTTTTAATGCTCATGTGTAAAGTTGATGTTTCAAAAGTTATTCTGATCTTTATGTATGTACTTATCTCATAATTCCTGTAACATTGATGTATATGTTTATTTCTATTCTGTTGTAAAGCCTGTACTACAAATGTTATCTGTATTGCTATGTTTTTAATTATGTTTTCTGTATCTTTGTAATTGTATTCTCATATTATAAAATTGTAATTGACACCAGTTCATCAAATTAAGTAACTTGTAAGTTACATCTCACTGCACACGTTTCTGTTGGTCATAGTATATGGACAATATGTGAGAAGTAGGGACTGGTAGTGTTTGCACGTGTGTTAATAATTCAGCAAGGGACTGGATAACAGCATTGCTGGTTCTAAGGACATTTCAAACAAATTGTTTTGTGAGTGGACAAGTGGTGGTTTATGGACTTGATATATTCTCCGCAAGACTCTTCGATGGTGATTGTGCATCTGCACAGTCACAACAGATGGCTGCTGGCCATCTCTACAAGGACTACAGTGGGTCTGCATCTTTGATGACCCACCAGTACCATTATCTCTACAAGGACTACAGTGGGTCTACATCTTTGATGATCCATCAATACCATTATTTCTACAAGGACTGCAGTGGGTCTGCACCTCTGGTGGCCCACCAATACCGTAATCTCTACCAGGACTACAGTGGGTCTGCTCTGTGATGACCTACCAAACGATATTCTTCAAAACTTCGATTGACTCCGCTGTGGCTTTGCTCTGTTGTGGCCCATTACCTGTCAGCATGTCAAGAGTCAGCACTGTCTTTCCGTTGGAAGGACAACACTACTTCTTCAAGACTGCATGGAAATCCACTACTTCTGTGTGCAATTTCTTTTACTAATGAGACTTTGTGAAAAAAAACTGTAATTACTATTATGATGAATGATCAGGACTATCTTTATGGACTGTGAGAAAATTTTAGCTTTTGACCAACATTGTATCAATAAGTGTGTGCATTTGATTTCTTTGTTATTGTAATTACGATTATGAAAAATTTTAACAAATATGTATTGCCCAGTGCCCAAAACAATTTGTAAAATTTTTTGTGGGGAGCATGGGGGCTATGTAAGTAGGCTGTTTAGGTTTTTTCATTGGTAACGCCACCTCTGTATGAAAATCACTGGCTGTGCTGTGTGCAGTCTGTGGCTGCTTTGCATTGTTGTAATACTCGCCATTGTAGTGTTAGGCAGCTGGCTGTGAACAGCGCGTAGCGTTGCGCAGTTGGAGGTGAGCCGCCAGCAGTGGTAGATGTGGGGAGAGAGATGGCGGAGTTTTGAAATTTGTCATGAACCGCTATATATATTATGACTATTAAGGTAAATACATTGTTTGTTCTCTATTAAAATCTTTCATTTGCTAACTATGCCTATCAGTAGTTAGTGCCTTCAGTAGTTTGAATCTTTTATTTAGCTGGCAGTAGTGGCGCTCGCTTTATTGCAGTAGCTCGAGTAACCAAGATTTTTGTGAGGTAAGTGATTTGTGAAACGTATAGGTTAATGTTAGTCAGGGCCATTCTTTTGTAGGGATTTTTGAAAGTCAGATTGCGTTGCGCTAAAAATATTGTGTGTCAGTTTAAGCACAGTCGTGTATAAATGTTCAAAGGGGACGTTGCAAGTTTATGAAGCCTATTTATTTGGGGATGTGCATACTGCATATCTCTGATTGAGAGATAGAGAGAGAGAATGAGTGAGTGAATGGGATGGGAGTTAATGTATCATATAGTATGGCTCTTCTATCATAGTGTAATTATTGTTTTTGTGTGATGTGTGGTGTGAGTGTGTGAGAGTAAAATATGCATGAATGTGCCTGTAAATACATCTAGATTATATAAGCGCCACATGCTGAAAAAAATAAAAATAAATACAAAAAATTATTTCCTTATGTATAAGCACCATGTGCTGGAAAAAATTATTATCACTTAATTTATATATATAAGGACAACGTGTTGCAAAATAAATATTGTCTCTCTTTCATGGCTCTATAAGAAAAAACGCCGCTTGGAGGACTCTCCAACATGTGTTGGATTCTAGTAATAAGTTAAAAGCATCTCTGTGTCGAACCACATCAAGAACTGAACTGTATCTCAAGAACTATATATAGTGCACATCACTAACTAAATTGTAACGTCAATAACTGTTGTTATTTTTAAAAAAAATAATCATTATTTTTTTTGCTAAAACAAATCTGTGAACATTCTGCAGTCACGTCTGCATTGCATGCACACATCTACAAGACGTAGTGCTTTTAACACACAATTTCAGAGAATTCACTGCAGGCTAGGGCACAGGAATGAGGAAGCCTACCTATTAATAGTACAGGTGGTGCTAGTCCCTTATTGACAGCACACAAGGGTGTGGTAAGTAGGTGGCACACTTCCAGTGGACTGCATGTATAGATGCAAACAGGTATAGTATCATGGTTAAACTTACATGCTAAGGATGTAGGTGTCAAATAAGTATACATGGTTTGCTAGGAACAAAAAATTATTTATTTTCATTAATCCAACTTAAAAGTAATTTTACATTTTCATGAGCAGAAACAGCAAAACTTTTTTGATACATGTTCGTGAGTTGGTGGAGAGAAGGACACCTGTACAATTCCAGGTCTTGAATAGCAGCAAATTTAAAGATTCATCACATCCATGAGATCTTCCCCTTCCTCTTCACGTAGATGATGGTATCCATGTGATTGAATAATTTAAGCACAGTCATCATATCTTTATAGTGATGCCAGGATCATCCCAGTTAATTCCATGGTAGAAATGTGTTAACCACTTTGCACTCTTCCATGTCTTAGCACACCTCACATACTACAAAGACCTTGGTGATGCAATGTTTGCTCAGAATGTCTCTATTATTCCAGCATCTTGTGTGTACAGTACAAACGCAACATCTTTAAATATGAACTGTCTACACTCACCATCATAGAAACCCTGAGCATCCGTAATGATGTTCACACCTTGAGATGTCACTGTGGAATGCTCTAGGTATGGTGCAGCACCTATTCATTTATGCAGCTCGTTGCACAACACCGGTGAACGGGCAGTAGATGATCACGCGGTCATGTAGAACTAGAGCATACACGGCAGGGTGTTCTGGGAAATTTGTCGATGATTCAAATTCAGTTCGCATATCTATAGGTCCAGACCTAATTATCACATTCTGTTTCGAGCAGTCTATGATGATGATCAGTGGAAGTTCCTTTAACTTATGTGGACTGAGTAAACACCCTCCTCCCTCTCCTTTGGCAATTTCATAGTAAGAAGCACAAAACCTTGCATACATGTCATACGCTAGACTGTATACATTTTGATTCCACTGCAGGTGTAAACTGTCATATCCGTAGAATTCTGAATTGAGGTAGACTTTGGCATTAGTTATCTCGCAGTTGTCAAACATGGTGGAATCATTTGCTATATTACCTCTTCTATCAGTCTGAAATGCAAGCACTATGAATCTACGTGTCTCTAGTTTGGAGGAGGTTTTAATATCCCATGTTTGTCTACTCACAGTCGGTAACACCAGGTACTCGAAAGCCTCCCATGAGCGAAATGCCAGTGACAGAAATGTACATGAATTCAGCAGTTTTAAAAGCTTCAAACGCTCCTCGTCTGATACACTCATGTGAGCCATTTTCCATATTATCCTGCTGATTGTGATCATATTCTCCTCTTGAGTTCTTTGAATGTATGAGTTATTGTCCATCACACTCCGCACGATAATGAGTTCCTGTTTAGCGTTCATAATAATCTGCCACATGTCCTCAAAGTATCCCATAAGCATTTTTAGAGGTATGCATGCAGTAAATCGCTTGTACTCTGCAACTGTTCTATCATCTGGATCGTCTATGAACCATCCCGCATTTTCTAAACTATGCAAATCTGCGGGTGATGCAGAGACATATGTTTCAAGGCTTGATGTTATGCTGACATATCGTGCATGGTCGATTTCAGACCCATTGAGATCATAGCGTATTTCTTGGAACAGGAATGCTAAATCGTTACGAGTAAGCTTTGATCCCACTGTATTGCTGCCCTCAGTTTTCTTGAATGACCCCTATAGATACATGAAACTTTTGCATCGAAGCATGAGTGTGTCTTGGAGCTGGATGATAATCCTAATTTCATCATTCTTGTTAAATGTGGTTGAAGTGTAAGGTTTTGGGAGAAGTAATCCTGACATATAATTCTTTCATTATACTCTACTGGACTGGTTATGAGTAGGGGGACAAGGGTGATTCTGGTGCATTTTGTTAGTGTGGCACTCAGGGGCAGACCTATTGTTTTCCTTTGATTAACAGATACTTAACCTATTGTTCTTCTTTGACAGGTCCTTAGCCTATTGTTCTGTAAAGTGCTTTTCCATGTCACCCCCATTTCCTTTGATTGATAGGCACTTAACCTATTGTCCCCCACCCCCTCTCCCTCCTCCAACCCCTTCCCCCATCGCTCCTACAGGTACACTTTCATGGCACAGTTATTGGAATACGCCCCCTCTCACTCTTATCAATTTGATTGACTACTTAATTAAACTGATCAATTAATTAATCTCTCTGCTCGGAAAGTGCCACACCCCCTGGTGGGAAGTTCATATTCCATCAGGATAATGCAACCTCTACTAACCTAAGAAAATGGTGGAAAGAAAGGTCACATTGACTACTTTATGAAATTGATCAAAGAATTTACCTCTTTGGTGGGAAAGTGCAACGCCACCCTCCCAGGTGGGAAATTCAAATTTTGTCAGATTTTCGCGAGCGCCATACCCACCTGGACTTGGAATGAAATAGTTAAAGTCTCCACAACGATCCTCAACCGGGCGCCACGTCCCCTTACCAACCCATATTGGCAGGCTAACATGTACTAACGTGCACCAACGAGTCCTAACGTGTACTAACGTGCACGAATATGAACTAACGTGTACTAATGTGCGCAGTCACGACCTTATCCAAGATGGCGGCCATGACGTCAGTTGATGACGCAAGTGCCACGCCCTCCTGTCTGGAAGTTTGAATTTTGGCCCGAAAAAGGACACAGCCACTAACCTAAGTTATCCGACCGCCACCTCTTCCTAGGAATTGGCGGGAAAAAGACTCAGTTGATAGATCATTTGGAAGGATTTCGATTACTCTGTGTGGACTATTGTTTAAACAATCTAGACAATGTATGGAATATATGGAAATAGTATATTGTTTATTTATAAAAAAATCTGTTTGTGGGGGGTTGGATTTCTCTTGCTCATCATTCTCTGCTGTTTGGGAGCATGTAGGTCTTGCAAGAAGCAGTTACATGGGGCAAATATGTTACATAACCTAATGTTAGGCACTGTACTCTGGTTGTCTTAACATAATGTGTGGGCCTTTGTCGGCACTTAGCCTACTGTTCTGTTAAGTGGTTTTCCATATCACCACACTTAAACTATTGTACCACCTTTGATAACAAATTAAGTAATCAGTTATGTCCTCCCACCATTTTCTGGTACACTTTTCGGATTTCACATGCTTTTCAACGCGATTTCTGGCGCATCCTTCTTTGTTACCCACCCCCATAAACTATTGTAATGTAGTGCTCTGCACATAACCTGCTCTTCTGCTCCAAGTCACCCACTCACACACTCCCCGCGTTAACTACTGTACTGATAACACAACATTGATATAAAAAAATTTGCAAATTAATTAAATCGGTATTTTTCACATGTATGGGGTAGTTTTTCTTAACTTGCAGCATCCTGTTGGTTGGTGAACTCCATGGAATATAGTTTAATCAAAAGATTGCTAGTAAAAAACACATCCCGTGACTCGACGCCCGACGCGGACGCCGACCCCGCCCCGCCGCAGCAGCCGCCGCGAGCCACCGCAGGGCGCAAGCAAGCACGAGCCATTGCTATCACACCACTGCAGGTGCAAGTTGGGTCTATTTTAGTGTATACAGTTAGAATTCTTCGAGTGTTATACTAATGTCACAGAACTCCAAGGCGCACTCGTGCAATGACGCATAGCTGTGGTATGGTCCAGCACTGAGAGAGATGTTTCAATGCTTCCCAAAACAGCACAGGGTGCAATGTTCCTAGCGATCCTTTCGCCGTTGTTTTCTGCAGAGGAGACTTTCAGCGGTAAAATTATTTTGCACAGATCGCTAAATTGCACTGACAGTTCAAAAAAAAAAATGGTTCAAATGGCTCTGAGCACTATGGGACTTAACTGCTGAGGTTATCAGTTCCCTAGAACTTAGAACTACTTAAACCTAACTAACCTAAGAACATCACACTAATCCATGCCCAAGGCAGGATTCGAACCTGCGACCGTAGTGGTCGCGCGGTTCCAGACTGAAGCGCCTAGAACCGCTCGGCCACACCGGCAGGCGCACTGATAGTTAAACACCAGAAACGTTATCTACAGATCATCCAAGACATACAAGACTCACAAGAATGCTGAAAGCCAGGAACATATTTACCAGTGTAACTACAATTAAATATTACGATTGCTGCTGCAGGCTGACACCGATCGATGTGCAGCTACAGTCCCCTCTTGACGGCTGTGGCTCTGGAACAAATGTCAGTATCTATAGCGAACTCTCCCAAATTGCATAGTGTCCCAGAAATATTTAACGTGCACTTTTGTAGGAGTTTCCGTGATGTCTTGGCTTGTATGCACGGAAATTCTTGCCCTAACAGAACCTGTTTACGAAAATAGCTCAGAATAACGTGGCAGCCCGTCCATCACATGTTACCCTTCCTGCTTTCAACATAGGCAAACGTTCTCACCGCTAAAAGCCTGTGCATGCTTGCAAAAACACCGTTAATCATAAAAGCATTCTTGTTGTTTGGAAAGAGAGCACTCTCTAAGCACAGACAGGGAAATCAGAACAATTACGCAAACAGAATTCGAAGCACTGTCTTACAGAAGAGAAAAAAATGGCCAGAATTTTCGGTGTCCTACAGCTACAGGTCTGGAGATGTCCTACTGCCACAGTGGCCGATGAGTGACGGCATCCCCACCAGATATGGATGGTCTGCTTCGACTTGTCTTTGAACACTTGCTTTCTCAGAACTTCATGTACATACCTTGTCTCCATCTTATTTGAATCAGTTTGTAGATGCTCCTACGTCCTGACAAAATGGATGTCTTGTGAATGAATAGAGCATTATGATTCTATTTTGTACAGATCACCATATTGCATCTACAATTAAACCCTGCAACGTGGCCTACACATCGTAAAATACAGGAAGACTCTTACTCAATTAGACTGCTCTCCCTCTGAGGACAGGAGGTTGAACATTAGAGCGCAAAACAGATCTTCAACCAGGCTATATATCACCACATACCGTCTCGATGTAGTAAACAAACATTAACTATGCTGTGCCATACAAAATCATCCCTTTTAGATCATCCATACATATACTGCGAAGAAAGACACCACCATATACGTATACTCCTCGCAGCAGTAGATATTTCCATGCGAGGTCGGCGGTCATCGACCCCCAATGGGTGACCAGAGGGCTCTCAGCGGACTGAAGTGACTCTCAGAAATGTTCTACAAATTCGGACTCGTTTCCCCTCGGCACAAACGCGTTGCTGTTTCTGGTCCGGACCTGCTTGCTTGCTCGTTTTTCTACACACACCTCCAGACTCTGGGGTTACAAGAACACGTTTATTTTCCCATGGTTTGGCATAATATTAGACCACTTTCTCGGTACTTCTCGATATCAAGCACGCAGCAGTATCCTACCGATCGCTCACGCAACTTAGTTCCGGACATATAGACTGGAAATTATTTCTCTACAAAACCCTAAACTTTTAAAAACTGATATTTCCGTTTGTGAATACCGATGCCGGTGATGTAACAGATTCCAAATCATCCCTATAATTTACAAGGTCAACTAAGGTGTTTCTCATGTCTAGTGATCCGGAAAGCGTGTCTTCCACATGCTAGAGGCACACACCACAATCGATTTTCCCTCAACTAAAAATAGGCGCGAAATGTGCAGAAGTAGCCAACCGAACAATTTACACGGGAGGGAATAACGGTCTAGCGCAAACGCACCTCCATTTACAATCTCAAATTTCCATGCGATCACGAAAGCGATGCAACACATACTAAGAATTAGTTAGCTTTTTGGTAGTCTAGAGGACAACACGTTAATTCATCTACATTCCTACACTCCAAGAGGCCTCTCCATTCTGAAAGCTCCTACCGTTAAAGGGAAACGTGAATCACCCCTGCACAGGTCACCGGCGCTGCAGGCCGAGCACACACAGGTAGAATCTATCATCCTAAGAAACTGGTCACATATATGTTTTATCCCTGTTCTTACAATTCAATGTTACGATCGCAGTCGCAACTGAACGACATTCGACAATGAGCGAAGTATCGGAAATACCCCCTACTAAAGGCTGTGGCTCTGGAAATGGAAATATCACTACCTTTCTTATGACTCAGCATAGTCATTTCCTTTACACATGTCGGAACACAAACACATGCATTACAAGCTTGATGCTCAAATACGAACATATCACGCACCCCCTACTACTACTAAGTATAATACATGCCCAATAAATCTTTTCACACGATGGAAAATAATACTGACCGAAAATCAACGATGGGTGGGCATGTCTCTTAGGTTTTTCTTGCGAGTGCTATCCCTGTGACTTAGAAAGAGAGACGTAATCGGCCAGATATTAAAAAAAAAAAAAAAAAAAAAACGATCGCAACAACAACTGCATGTTACTGCCACAAGCGATCTTGGTTCTACAAGTGCACACAAGTATGCATGTTATAAGCTATACCCGTTTTAAAAATCGAGGTATGACATTACCTCTGAATGAGGCGATTTTTTTTTCGGACCAATACAGAGATGGTGGTCGTCTTACAAACAGCCAGATGTTAAAAAACCCAATCCCAACAAATACTGTATGTTACTGTTACAAGCGGTCTTGGTTCTTCAGATGCACACAAGTATCCATGTTAAAAGCTATACTGGCTTTATAAATCCACGTATGGCATTAGCTATGAATGACGTGGTTTTTCTATCAGGACAAGTACCCAGACGATGATCGCCGTAGTGTATACAGGGTGGTCCATTGACCGTGACCAGGCCAAATATCTTACGAAATAAAGAGTCAAACGAAAAACAAAATACAAAGTACGAAACTTGTCTAGCTTGAAGGGGGAAACCAGATGGCGCCATGGTTGGCCCGCTAGATGGCACTGCTATAGGTCAAACGGATATCAACTGCGTTTTTTTAAATAGGAACCCCCATTTTTTATTACATATCCGTGTAGTACGTAAAGAAATATGAATGTTTTAGTTGGACCATTTTTTTCGCTTTGTGATAGATGGCGCTGTAATAGTCAAACATATGGCTCACAATTTTAGATGAACAGTTGGCAACAAGTAGGTTTTTTAAATTAAAATACAGAACGTAGGTACATATACCATTGTGAACTTATCATTTCTGAGAACACATGCTGTTACAGCGTAAATACCTGTAAATATCACATGAATGCAATAAATGCTCAAAATGATGTCCGTCAGCCACAATTCATTTGGCAATACGTGTAACGACATTCCTCTCAACAGCGAGTAGTTCGCCTTTCGTAATGTTCGCACATGCATTGACAATGCGCTGACGCATGTTGTCAGGCATTGTCGGTGGATCACGATAGCAAATATCCTTCAAGTTTCCCCACAGAAATAAATCTGGGGACGTCAGATCCGCGTGGGCCACTGTATGGTTCGAGGACCAATCCACCTGTCATTAAATATACTATTCAATATAATATGCTATTCAATACCACTTCATGTGCTGGACATCCATCATGTTGCAAGTGCATCGCCATTCTGTCATGCAGTGAAACATCTTCTAGTAACATAGGTAGAACATTACGTAGGAAATTAGCAAACATTGCACCATTTAGAATGCTATCAATAAAATGGGGGACAATTATCCTTCCTCCCATAATGCCGCACCATACATTAACCCGCCAAGGTCGCTGATGTTCCACTTGTCGCAGCCATCGTGGATTTTCCGTTGCCCAATAGTGCATATTATGCCGGTTTACGTTACCGCTGTTGGTGAATGACGCTTCGTCGCTAAACAGAACGCGTGCAAAAAATCTGTCATCGTCCCGTAATTTCTCTTGTGCCCAGTGGCAGAACTGTACACGACGTTCAAAGTCGTCGCCATGCAATTTCTGGTGCATAGAAATATGGTACGGGTGCAATCGATGTTCATATAGTGTTCTCAACACCGACGTTTTTGAGATTCCCGATTCTCGCGCAATTTGTCTGCTACTGATGTGCGGATTAGCTGTGACAGCAGCTAAAACACCTACTTGGGCATCATCATTTGTTGCAGGTCGTGGTTGACGTTTCATATGTGGCTGAACACTTCCTGTTTCCTTAAATAACGTAACTGTCAGGCGAACGGTCCGGTCACTTGGATGATGTCGTCCAGATACCGAGCAGCATACATAGCACACGCCCGTTGATCACAATAGCCATACATCAACATGATATCGACCTTTTCCGCAATCGGTAAACGGTCCATTTTAACATGGGTAATGTATCACGAAGCAAATACCGTCTGCACTGGCGGAATGTTACGTGATACCACGTACTTATACGTTTGTGACTATTACAGCGCCATCTATCACAAAGCGAAAACGTGGTCCAACTAAAACATTCATATTTCTTTATGTACTACACGAATATGTAATAAAAAACGGGGGTTCCTATTTAAAAAAAACGCAGTTGATATCCGTTTGACTTATGGCAGCGCCATCTAGCAGGCCAACCATAGCGTCATCTGGTTTCCCCCTTCAAGCTAGACGAGTTTCATTCTTTGTGGTTTTTTGGTTTGGTGCTTATTTCGTGAGATATTTGGCCTGGTCACTATCAATGGACCACCCTGTATTATCACACCAGCAGTGTGCTTACACATAGCCCACAATGCAACCTCGTAATAAAATCGCTGAATTTTGAAAGTGATTTTGTTAAGGAGCGTGGTATGAAATAGATATGTGCAACACCATCACGCAACGGCCACTAGATATTTCGTCAGTATTTGTAACGAATTCTGTCTCGATGCCATATCATACTGCTCACACTCATATATCTTAAACACAAGCCACCTTTCTCGAAGCTATTTGCTACAGTAAAATTCCTACGTGGTTTTAGGTAGCCCCTATGCATCTTGCAACTACCCTTCATTCTCTGTGCTACCATCCCTACAGCTTTGCGCCTGTAATTCTTCCAATGTAAGTCGGAACTGAGTAGAAGTCGGAGAAAGCTACATCTACCACTTTCAGCAACCCCTGTAGATACAGGCGAAGCTGAGTTACTGTGACGGAACTGTGTTTGGATCATTCGATGGAAATGAAGAACGATCCTGCAACACGAGGTGGTATAAAAGACAACACGGGAGCTGGGGGAAGGACGTGGATTTTGCTACTGCATTGTGGTACTTCTCCAAACTACAAGCAGATACTACAGATCCGCATCATTCAGGGTCCAGTCACGTCTATCACCCCAACATTCTGTCTTCTTTATTCTATTCCATCAGCCAGAGAAAAATTATGAACTATAAAAGCTCAACTAACTTCATCGCATAGAGAACAAGATAAGATTTTTAACACATCTCTCTCCTCCCATATATCGAAACCAAATACTACACGCGTGCAGGTATCGAGCACATGTGACGATCGTATTAAATATACTGGTATTGATCAACTGCACAGACCAGTTTAAGGTTTCATCATACGTACTGTAGGAGGATGACCGTATCCCGCAGACAATACTCGAAGTCGAAAGAGATGCTCCCTGTGACCCTGTGTCGTTGTTCGAAACATTGTTTTCTAACATGCTTTGCACACTGCCACACATTTTCTTTTTCTGCCACGACTTTGAGGTCTGTGCCAGGTCCTAAACTGACATTAAGACGCTCTGATCCTCGGCATCTCGCAGAAAACTAGAAATTACAGGGTGTAAATCACTGTATTTTTGCAGCTACCATAACACGCGACACACAGTGGGTGATTTTCAATAAAAGACAGTTACAACATAAGGAAACTAGAAGAGTTTGGTTGCATTGTGGAGAGTTTCCAAACTGATGTCCAAAAGTGTTTAACGACCTCTAAATTTAAAATACTCTCCCACAGTGATAGAATAGATGATGTCTCTGCGTTCCCTTTCGACTGATTCCTCATATTGCACTCATGGTTCAAATGGTTCAGATGGTTCTGAGCACTATGGGACTTAACATCTGAGGTCATCAGTCCCCTAGAACTACTTAAACCTAACTAACCTAAGGACATCACACACATCCATGCCCGAGGCATGTTGCAGCTCCAACTCAATCAATCACCCCATCCACTCTCTGTTATCCTTTAACGCAGATGAAAGTAAGTTTACAGGCGGATGGTTATCTACCTTCCTGAAAAGCATCAAATACAATAGTCAACTCTTGTGTATCACTGGTACCTCAATAGATATATAGTATAATGCCACTTCGACGGAGGAAAATTGACTGCCTGCCTGATTCCATTTGTTTCGATGTCTGCATTTTCTCGGATACCTCTTGCTGCCGCATACTTGTTCGAATGTACCAATTGCTCGGCGCACACCAGAAGATACACACGTACTTCTTCAATTTCCCCGTATTTCGATGTATATTCGGTCAATTTATACCTATTCTCTCCTCATTTTCCGCAATTCTATCGATTTTATGTTAGATCTGTCCATGCGATCATGACATAGCCTCTCGTTTTGTATTCTAAATTTGCTTGTAAATGTAGTACAGCTGCCAACACCTAGCCCAAATGCACTGATCGGGAGGCGTAATACAGCACTGTATTCAACTGTATCCAGTTACCTCCACATTTGGAGAGCGTTTGGTCTGTTTTCTGTATGTATGCGTATATACATGCCTCGCAGAAGGTTAAGTGCTGACAAAGGCCCAAACATTAGGTTATGACACCCAGAGTAAAGTGCCTAACATAAGGTTATGCAACATGTTTGCCCCATGGAACTGCTTCTTGCAAGACGTACATGCTCCCAAACAACTGAGAATGATGAGCAAGAGGAATCCAACCCCCACAAACTGATTTTTTGTAGTTAAAGAATATACCAATTCCATATATTCCATATATTGTCTAAATTGTTTAAATAATATTCCACACAGAGCAATCGAATTCCCTCCAAATGATCGATCAGCTGAGGCTTTTTCCCACCAATTCCTAGGAAGAGGTGGCGGTCGGATGATTTAGGTTAGTGGATGTGCCCTTTTTTCCTGCTAAAATTCAAACTTCCAGCCAGGGGGGTGTGGCAATTCGGCCGAAGTGGCCGTGCGGTTAAAGGCGCTGCAGTCTGGAACCGCAAGACCGCTACAGTCGCAGGTTCGAATCCTGCCTCGGGCATGGATGTTTGTGATGTCCTTAGGTTAGTTAGGGTTAACTAGTTCTAAGTTCTAGGGGACTAATGACCTCAGCAGTTGAGTCCCAGAGTGCTCAGAGCCATTTGAACCATTTCTGGTGTGGCAATTGCGTCACCAACTGACGTCACGGCCGCCATCTTGGATGAGTTCGTGCACTGCGCACATTAGTACATGTTAGTGCACGTTCATGCAGGCAAACGTCTGAGGGAGGACGAGTTGGATAATACTCTGTAACCATCTGCTGATTGATGTAGCGCTCTGCACGAAATATTTCGTCCCAGTCGAACTCGGGAATTGGCACTTTAACACCCTTCGTTACATTTTCAATTTCCATTCTTGCATGCAAGCCCCAACATGAAGTGCTTCTATACCACCGTTTACATGTTTATTCCCACTGGGAGTTAAAAAGCATGAGTACACTCGATGCCTTCTTATCCACAGCATCTGCACTCTGTGGTTGCACTATCACAGGGGCGTTCTGCTGGGATGGCTCATATGTCGGCGACCAGTACTGTCCTCCATCTTGATGTTTTTCAGGACCACTAGCAGCAGCAGTCAGAGTGTGGGGGGCAGATCGCGTGTCCTCATCACACAAATCGATGAGTGGGATGGACAACAGCAGCTCTTTGTCCTGCTCCAGGAAGTGGGATATGTGCGCTACAGGATCCCACATGGTTGTTGCAGATTCAGATGTGCTGGAGGTTGTTGCTGTCGTAGGTCTAGAGGTCGCTGCAGGTTTCGACAAAATGGCAGCCAAGGTTGCTACAAGTCTGGACGTGACAGAGATTGGCATGTTAGCTCTCGATCCTGCTAGCTTGGATGCGTCGAGGGCTACTGCTGAACAAAGACGAAGAAGCATTACACTTGGACCAATACATGGAAACAATGAATAATAATAATAATAATAATAATAATAATGCTGACCACAGAGAAAGATGTGATATGGGGTGCTTACTTTTCTGTTTCCTCCTGTCCTGCAGGGCCGTGTTGGACTGCGACTGCTTTTGACGCTTCATTATTCTTCTTCTTCTGCTGCTGCTGCTGACTGACTGAGCAAGACTGAGGTCCCAGAGCTGCTGAGCTGGACCTATATCCCCTACAACGACATTACCAGATACTGCAATCCTACTGGCTGAAGTCTAACACATGAGTTGATTAAGGGTTCCTATTGGTCCCCGCCATTTCCCCCACCCCAGACTGTCATCTTGGATTACATAATGGGAGGGATGACAGCATGCTCCGGTGACAGTACAGTGTACTAGGTCCAGACCTCATGGCGAACACACTGTTTCCCGTCATCGGCTGACGTCATGACCGCCATCTTGGATTACGTCACGGATGAGCGCGCCCTCTGGTGGCAGTACTGTGTATTAGGTCAGCTGGAGTCTGAACCTCGTGGTGAACACACTGGATGGCTGTACTGCTTCAAATTGTTTAAATAAATAGTGCATCCTAAATAATAAATACTTATGTCCAGCACATGTTCAGTCCTCTCCCAGCCAATTCCCAGGACGAGGTGGCCCTTTCTGTCCCGCTATTTTCGTATGTTAGTAGAGATAGCCCAAGTGACCTTTCTTTACCACCAAAATTCAAACTTAACGCCAATCCCTAGGAAGAGGTGGCGGATGGATGACTTGGGTTAGTGGAGGTAGCCCAACTGTCTTTTCTTTCCCGCCACTTTTCTTACATTCGTAGAAGCGGCATTATCCTGATGGAATTTGAACTTCCTGCCACTTTCTGGGGGAGGGGGTTATGTTAGTGGAGGTAGCCCAATTGACCTATCCTCCCGCCAAAACCCGCTATCTTGGAAGACGTCATCAGATGACGTGACGGCCACCATCTTGAATGACGTCATCGCCGCCATCTTGGATAACAGTACTTTGGGCTGATGTCCCCCTTGTCCCAATACTAGCATTCTCCCTCTCAGATACAAATCTAGTGATTTTTCTCTGACGAATCTGATGTCTTCGTTTGAAGAGCACGATCCATGACTCAGCAGCTTGAAAATTTAAATTAGGAAATTGGCTAGCAGCAGCGAGAGCCAGTGCTGCAGGTTTCTCTTCGTCACCTGATGATTACATTCTCCAGTTTCTGTGAAACGGTCATAGGTCCACGAATCAATTGTTTTAAGTTGTTCATACCTTGTTCCAGCTTTTTTTATATGCTCTGCCCATCTTTTCAAACCTATCGTGCTTCTGAGGTGTGAAGCTCCCCTTGTACGAAGAGTGACGCAACTCCGTCCTGGATGCTCTCACGCTAGATTTAAAACCCTAGTCTTGCAATAATGCGGAGCGTAATCGCTTCCATTTTCGACTGAAGAAGATGAAGCTACTTCTTCAGTCTCTTCATACACCGTCTTCATCGATGTCTTGGTGGCAATTACTTCGTCTTGTACCACGAGTTGTTTCTCCCCTCGCGTTTCGAAAATTGTACGAAATATTTCTTCTGCAATTTTAATGTGTTCTTGTGTTATTATTGCAGAAGGTTTCAAAGCGATAAGATTGTTTTAGAGAAGGCGCTGTTGACTGTGCGCAAGTGCCGTTTTTAATCGTACTTCTGAAATTTCACTGTAAAGCGATTTGGCTTCACTATCAGATACACGTTCTCTTGCTGTCGAAGAACATCAGGACACTTACTCATAAAATGAGGCACCTTGTATAGTTTACATGTAAGTGTTTTGGGTGCTAACATACGAATGGAGTATTATTCGTGTTTGTAAACGCTGTTCCCTTCCTCCCTCCACCAACCGAAAGTTGTTTGCGAACATGCAGCTGTTTCTAGCATGTCTAAATTAATTGCAGGAGTACCGGGAAAATGGATTCATACGCTGAGTCGTGCCATATGTGTACCTATGCCGGGAAAATGGGCTCACGGTGGGTTGAAACGTACCTGCAGGAATACTGTAATAATTGTAAACTACTTCCAAAATCTTAGAGAAAAATGCGAATTTTTAAGGTGAGGATTATGTTAACAATAAATGGTTCCTTAGATACTGATAATTTGCATAATCATAATAAACCTGTTATTACAATTACGTGGCAGCGAAGATAAGAAAAACAATAGCGGGATTCGATCCAGAGTTCTTCATCTTATGAAACCAAGCGCTTACTCTTTTTTTTTTTTTTTTTTAGTCTCATTTTGTTCTATATTTTTCGATGCATTTGTTCGTGGCGGACGTCCAATGACACCTGTTCAGGTTGTTTGTTGATCCGTTCACTCAGTTTTTTTATTACAGAGGGTAGCCAAACCCTTTGACCGAACACGCTGAGCTACCGTGCCGGCATTCTGTCGGCTACGGACTTCTTGGCTGCTAGCGCCCACATATTAGTATATATGCAATCCTAAAACTTTCAAACTCGATTTTCTCAAAACGATTGAGAACTGTGCCTTCCTTTTTACATACGTCGAAGTCCTAGCCGCGATCTACACACCCTGTTAATATGAATCAAATCGGTGAGGGCAAGTACGTACGGTTGCCTTGTCTGCTTAGCGTATGAATTGATACCAGAAATTGGCGCAGTTGAGTAGTAGGTCCCCCAATGACGTGGGTATACTGATTTTAAGGACGACACCTAAAAATTACTGTGAGTCTTCTTTGTTTTCCTTTTTTGAGAAACAGTATTGCTACTTCCAGCATCACAATTGTGTTTAAATGATATTCATTCTTTGATACGGTTTTGTATCTTAGCCCTGTCGTATGGTGTGTTATACTTCGTAGTATTACTGAGTGACAATAGCAAGCAATTATTTGGCCGGCCGGAGTGGCCGAGCGGTTCTAGGCGCTACAGTCTGGAGCCGCGCGACCGCTACGGTCGCAGGTTCGAATCCTGCTTCGGGCATGGATGTGTGTTATGTCCTTAGGTTAGTTAGGTTTAAGTAGTTCTAAGTTCTAGGGGATTGATGACCTTAGATGTTAGGTCCCATAGTGCTCAGAGCCATTTGGAAACAATTATTTCGGGACATGCTGCAGTGTTATGTAGGTGGCTTTCATTTGTGATGCTTCTGGTTATATGTTGCAAACTTGCCTTCATTACTCTGTGGCAATTACCGTTATACAGGTTTCCAGCGTTAAATTACAAACTTATTTACGGCAGTCGAACGATACACTGTCTGACCTCAATCGTGGATCATCTAATGAGAAATACAGGTGTTTGAAGAACATCTGCAAGAAAAAACGACACGATTTCATGGAGTAGATTGTACATGTTCTTTAGGGTGTTGTCCTAATAAAAAAATGGCTCTGAGAACTATGGGACTTAACATCTACGGTCATCAGTCCCCTAGAACTTAGAACTACTTAAACCTAACTAACCTAAGGACATCACACACATCCATGCCCGAGGCAGGATTCGAACCTGCTACCGCAGCAGTCGCGCGGTTCCGGACTGAGTGCCTAGAACCGCTCGGCCACTGTGGCCGGCTGTTGTCCTAATAAATTATTTGTGCAACCAGTAACTCCACTTCTGTCAGAAGCAATGGTGACTTCTACTACTCATTATGATAGCGCAAGAGAGGCGCCGAAACATGTGTTGTTTGAAATTATAGATAATGACGTACGCCTGAGTCTCAATAAAGAACATTACTTTTGCACCGTAATGCTTACAAGCGCGGAGCGCTGGCCGATAACATGCGACACCTCTTCATCCGTTATTTTCGAGTCATCGTGACAAAAGGATGTTCCTAGACCAGCCTCCAGAATATTCGAGGTGGCGTAATTCGTGTATTACCTTGGAATAACCAGATGAATTATGAACGTAGACCTACCTGAGGGAAATCTTTACATGTGCGAAATCTTTCAGCGTTGTTTTCTGGAAAAAATCTGTACCCGTACTGCAGCACACGAAAAGGAGAAAATGAGGTTCCTAAAACATGTGGTAGGACTGACAAAAACCTGTGGTAAAGCTATCAGGTTTTATCGGAGTAACAAGTTATCAATGTTCATTTTCACTACATATTGCTATTCCATGGCGCCTGTCCGCTAGGAGAATATAATTATCCGTCTGCATACTGAAAATAGTCATTCGTTTTAGAACGAGGATCGTTTTAATTGTTTACATGATGCCATGACTTTTCTTTATTTTACAATATATTGTACGTTTTCTACAGGACAACTAGAGAAATTGCTCTTTGTTCAAAATTACATCACAGAACACTGATCAGCAATGAAATAGAACATGTAACATATTTATACATTAACGTTTCATTTCTCCGTCGATACTGTTCGTAATACTGAAACGCACTACAGAAACAAATGTGGCAACATATGTGCAAAAACATATGAAACACACAGTTCGTATGTAGATAAAGCCGAGGAGAGACAGGTATAACAAAAAGCTATGACAAAGTATGGAAGAGCAAATTTTTTATTAGTTTTAATTCCATGTCTTGCTAGTATAGAGGTTGTATGTAATTACTTGTGCATAAAGATTCTACGCTGCTCTGCGAAAGGAAAACCGTATCCGTCATTCCTTAGTGAGCTACATCAGTGGAAACTCAACACTGCAGACTCTGAGATAATGTTCTCAAACAAAGTTTTAACCTAAGAATTTAAAATGTAGAGAAACTAAAAGCTGAGCACTTGGCGAACCGTAAAGGCTTGATATCCTCCGACTACGGAATTATGAAGTCACAACTAGAGACAGTCATTTGATATGAAGTTTTGAAACTAACTCTGCGTAGGGATATGAACTAGCAAGAGCTCATACCAGAATACCGTTTAAGTTTATGAGACCCATATCAGAAGGAAGGAAGGAAGATTAAGGTTTAACTTCCCGTCGACATCGAGATCATTAGCGACAGAGCACAAGCTCTGATTGCGTCAAAGATAGAGAAGGAAATCGGTCGTGCCCTTTCAAAGGAGAAAATCCTGGCATTTGTCTGCAGCGATCTAAATCTGGAGGGCTCGACGTGGATATGAATCATGCTCCTCTGGAATGCAAGTCCAATGTGATAACCACTGTACCACCTCGATCGGCGACCCAGATTTCGTCAGACTAGTAGAAAGAAGGGCGGTGCAAATGGCACAGGCTTATTTCTTTGGCGAGAGAGATATGTGGAAAAAATCCTAGCTGGCACACGCTCGAAGAAAGTGACCGGGCGCGATGACTCGCTGGTTAGCACAATGGACTCCCATTCAGGAGAACGACGGTTCAAATCACCGTCCGGGTATCCAGATATGGGTTTTCAGTGATCGCTCCTGGCAAATGCCGAAATGATTCCTTGAGAAAGACACGGTCGATTTCCGTGCCCATCCTTGGAACATTCCTAGCGTGTTCTCTGTTTCTAATGAGCTCGATGTTGACGGGACATTAAACCGTGTCTTCCCTTCTTCCCTGCCGCGCGGGGTAGCCTTGTCACGGTTCACGGTTCCCGCGGCTCCCCCCGTCGGAGGTTCCAGTCCTCCCTCGAGCACGGATGTGTGTGTTATCCGTAGCGTAAGTTAGTTTAAGTTGGATTAAGAAATGCGTAAGCTTAGGGACCGATGACTTCAGCAGTTTGGTCCCATAGAACTTACCACAAATTTACAAAAAAAAAAAAAAAAAATCCCACCATCCCTCGAAAAAAGGAGCTGCCTATCTAACAAGAACCTGTCTAGAAAACTCCAAGAATCATCTATTAATATTCTTCAGCACTCATCGTCTCTATTCCGTAGAAATCGTTCACATAAAAACAGCCAAACAAGAGCTCGCACAAAGAGGTACAAGCATGTATCCATACAAATTATAAAAATGAATGTACGGATGTCTGTATGTATGTTCCACGTCTCCTCCTAAACCACTGGACCGATTTCAACCAAACTAGGTACACATATCATACAATGTCTAGAAAGAATCAATGTGTGGGTAAGAACCTCTCACCTCTCAAAGGGGGGTAAAGAGCAGTGTAGCATATGACGCGAGAATATCCGCACTTTGGCCATGCAGTATTTGAGAATGAGAACACTTAGAGACTCGCAGCAAAGTTTACACATAACTTCCAACCCCGACCGGGTGATGAAACGGAAAAAGTTCGTCGCTTACAACATTTTATCTGTTCATGCACTAAAACTGCCACATGAAGCATGGCCTTTCTTTAGAGCTTACGGTATTCGTGACACGTTTTGTGAACAGTATTCACATATATCACTCAATGTGCCACAAAGATTACGTCATTGTACGACACTTAGTTCAGGAGATACAACGTCATAAACACCGAATACATGAAAAACCAGTGCTTCATGTAAGACGTTTAAAGTTATTACTTCGTTGCTACTAACTCTATTCGCAAAAGTTATACCAGACAGTATCCATATTTGCCTCTGAATGTACCTACAAAATTATATCATTGTACGACACATAGTTTAGGAAATATGACGTCGTAAACACTGAGATGCGTGAGGAACTGCCGCAGCATGCATGACGTTTTAATTTATTACTTATTTACTACTAACTCTATTCACAACACATTTCTCAGACAGTTGGCACATATACCACTGGATGTACCTACTAAGTCATATCACTGCACGGTAGATAGTTCAGGAGATATGACGTCATAAACATTAAACTCCATGAAAATGAAACTGCAGGGCGAAATTTGCAATTCGCAGGACATGCAGGTGAAATATGTTAAATATGTGTGAAATATATTTGACATATGCTTGTGGGAGCCAAACCACGGGTAAAAAACTCATCCTAAGCCCTTGGAACGATATCAGTCAAATGTGGTACACATATCAATTACAATGTAGATAGAAATACTGTACGGGTATTACCACCAGCTCCCGATCGGGGTGAGTGTGATAACGTGTAGAGAGAAGGCAAGACAAGGAGATGGAAAGATACAGGGAAGGGGTAAATGGACTTAGAGAGGGGAGAAGGAGATGAACAGAGAAATGAAAGAAGAGGAGATGGATAGAGACAAGGGGAGGAAGACACAGGCAGAGAGACAGGGAAGGAGGAGTGAACACAGGGGGAGGAGGAAATGGGTAAGGAGGAGGAACTGGATGGAGAGAGACGAGACGACGATGAGGACAGGGAGAAGGGAAAGGAGATGATGGAGAGAGAGAGAAGCAGATGGAGGAGGTGGACAGAGAGAGGTGAGAGGACGATGTCGACAGGGAGAAGGGAAAGAAGGAGATGGAGAACGAGAGAGAGAGGGACGGAGGTGATGGACATAGAGAGGAGGAGGGAGCAGATGAAGTAATAGAAGATTGGAAGCAATAAACACCCGGGCAACACCGGGTTTCTCAGATAGCTACATAATAAAAATTACCCTCTGCTACGCTCTTCCAAATGACAGAAGGAAGTCTTCAGGCGTAAAATCAGCTTTGGGAGTACTCCAAGGAACTCCTGTAAGACCACTGCTGTTAAAAATATGAAGTGCACATGACCTAGTGAATGGTGTCAGAAGCTCCATAGGGCTGCTGACGGAGAATATTGTGGTACATAGAAGAGTCTTAAAACTGTGGTGAAATGTAGGAAGACCTGCGAAAGATCGACGCTTGGTGCAGGTATTGGCAGTTGAGCCTCAACATAAACAATTGTAATATACTGGGTGATCAAAAAGTCAGTATAAATTTGAAAACTTAATCAACCACGGAATAATGTTGACAGAGAGGTAAAAGTTGACACTCATGCCTGGAATGACATGGGGTTTTATTAGAACAAAAAAAAAAAAAAAAAACAAAGTTCACAAAATGTCTGACAGATGGCGCTGGACAGCAAAACGTCAGTGACTGAGCATGACAATCGTGTATAAAAGGAGCTGTAATGAGAGAGAGAATCAGATGCGCCAGCAGTCGCAGCATGTTGACGTTACCTGAAAAGGCGCTTTTAGTGAAGCTGTATTATCAGAATGGGGAATGTGCTAGTTCAGCGTTATGATGCTATCGCCATAGGAAGGGGATTCGAACGGGTAAAGGTCCGTTGACAAATGCAGCTGTGGCGAGAATGATTTAGAAGTTCGAAGCCACGGGTTGTTTAGACGATAGACCCCGTAATGGCTGACCGAGCACAAGGCGTAATGCTGCTGAGACAGTTCAGGAAGAAATGGAGACTGTAGCGTGTTCGACTGTGCACGGGGAAGCCAGCGCTCGTGCAGTCGCACGTCGCACCGGCATTCCATACACTACTGTTTGGTTGGCACTTAGGCGTACCCTCCGATGCTATCCGTACAAAATCCATCGGCATCATGAACTGTTACCTGGCGATTTAGTGAAGCGGAGGGCATTTGCGGTGTGGGCGTTTCAAAAGATGGCGGAAGATGACGATTGGTTGAGTAACGTGTTGTGGACCGACGAAGCTCATTTCACGCTCCGAGGCTCTGTCAGCGCCCACAACTGCAGAGTTTGGGCTACCGAAAATCGTAGAACTGTCGTGGAAACTCCATTGCACGACAAGAATGTCCCGGTATGGGTTGGATTTACTACATCTACCGATATCGGGCCTTTTTTCTTCGAGGAAACGCATGATTCTGGTTTTGTAACTGCTAGCGTGACTAGACGCGTGAAAGATCTCTTGCGCCGCTCGGGATTAGCCTCGCGGTCTGAGGCTCTGCTGTCATGGACTGTGCGGCTGGTCCCGGCGGAGGTTCGAGTCCTCCATCGGGCATGGGTGTGTGTGTGTTTGTCCTTAGGATAATTTAGGTTAAGTAGTGTGTAAGCTTAGGGACTGATGACCTTAGCAGTTAAGTCCCATAAGATTTCACATACATCCGAACACATTTGATCTCTCGCGCACGTCGTTGGGCGATGATCGTGTGCTCAGCCGCCACTTCCGTCGTGCTTGGCCTCCCAGGTCCCCAGACCTCAGTCCGTGTGATTATTGGCTTTGGGGTTCCTTGAAGTCGCAAGTGTATCGTGATCGACCGACTTCTCTAGGGATGCTGAAAGACAACATCCGACACCAATGCCTCACCATAACTCCAGACATGCTTTACAGTGCTGTTCACAACATTATTCCTCGACTACAGCTGTTGTTGAGGAATGATGGTGGCCATATTGAGCATTGCCTGTAAAGAACATCATCTTTGCTTTGTCTTACTTTGTTATGCTAATTGTTGCTATTCTGATCAGATGAAGCGCCATATGTCGGACATTTTTTGAGTTTTGTATTTTTTTGGTTCTAATAAAGCATGTGTGTCAATTTGTACCTCTCTATCTACATTATTCCGTGATTTATTCAGTTTTCAAATTTATACTGACTTTTTGATCACCCGGTATTACGGCTAAATAGGCACAAAGACCCGTTATTATTTGATTACACAACTACGGAACAATCAGTGGAAATAGTTAAATATCCGAGAGCATGTGTACAGAATGATTTAAAATTGAATGACCTTATAAAACAAATGGTAGGAAATGCAGATGCCAGACAGATTTAATGGAAGAATACTTACGGAAGCGTAGGCTATCCCTAAGCAGATAGTTCAAAAACATTTCACTCGGCAAATGCCTGAGATCTCCTCCTCCATCTAGAAACCACAGTAGGTAGAATTGTTAGAGCAAATAGAAAAGACTTACAAAGGGCGGCGTGTTTCGTCACGTGTTCATTTAGTAAGCGCGAAAGCGTATGGGAGCTGAGCACCCAACTCCAGCAGCAGATGCTACCAACGTGGCGTTGAGCATCGCGGTGCATTTTGCAATTAAAATTTCGACAGCGTACGTTTCTAAAAGAGTCGACCAACAAATCTCTACCTTCTACATATATCTCGCGAGAAGACTATAGAGGTAAAAGCAAAGACATTCGAGAATGCTGCAGGGTTCCCAACAGCCATTCCATCCGTACACCATCCGGGACCAGTACACGGAAAAGAGGATGGCAATGATGATAGTATATACTACGTGGCATCTGCCACATGCCGTAACATAAGTTATGCCGAATGTAGATGCAGAGTCGCAGCAGAGTACTGTTACAAATGTAGATGCGTTTGTTACTGTCGTCAGTCGAAATACTGGTCTGACGCAGCAATGTCCGCTGGTCTATCGCGTGCAAGCTTCCTTATCTCTGCAACCCACATCCATTTGAAGCTGTTTCCTGTGGTCAAGCCTAGGTATCCCTAAAAACTCCTGCCCCCCCTCCCACCCACACACAAACACACACACATACATACACACACACATACATACACACACTTCCCTCCATCGAATATCCCTTTATGTCTGAAGATATGTTCAGTCAACCTACCCCTTCTTTAAGACGATTGTGCCGTAAATTTTTTCTCTCCACAATTAGATTCGGTAACCCTTCACTATCCGATCTACCCATCTAGTCTTCAGCATTCTTCTACATCAGTGGCGTCTCATGAGTATACATTCTGGGTGTTCATAAATTTTTCGATTCAGATAAATTTGAGAGTGTGAAATTAATGGCATCTCCTGTATAAAAGTTCTGCTTATCAACAAGTTTATACATCTACAGCCATTGCTAATAATAACAATAATAATAATAATAATAATAATAATAATAATAATTATAATAATAATGTGCGTAACTTACTGACAAAAGAAGGAATTGCTTTTGTGGAGCTTTCTTGTTTCGTACATAATTAAGTACAGTTTAGGGCAATAACGAAATAATGTGTAAGTTTTCGCCACTCTCCGTTTCGCATTTTTGTGTAAGTGGGAGTTTTCGTGCTTTTCCATTTTTTTCTGACAAATGTACAAGATCCCAATAGATGCATTAATCTACGAATTTACTTCCGGGCTGAATATCAGATTTTCTTACGTCGCACCCACACACAACTTCTGCTAATTGTACACTTCCTTGTTAAATGTTCGCTTATAGTCACGTTTATTTCATTTTGTCACTCTCTCAATCAATGGAACTGGTCTTGAAGGCCCTAGTTCCTTTTTCTGGTAATTTAATTTTCTGTTCCCAGAATGAGATTTTCACTCCGCATCGGACTGTGCAGTGATATGAAATTTCCGCCAGATTAAATATGTGTGCCGGACTCGAACTCGGGCCCTTTGCCTTTCGCGGGCAAGTGCCCCACCGACTTTTTCTTATTTTTTATTTTATTTATTTTTAGTAGACCTCTTCCACTTCAGGCGTTGGCCACTATCACCCTTACTACCCCCAAAAACGTATCTAACCTAAAAACAAAAACAAAGTTAGTGCCACCGCCACTTTCACTCTAAAAGGTAACTGGGACGGTTGTTTGCCACCACTTCAGGCACCGCCCACGAAAAAAAATTAAATACACCTCTGAACGTTTTGTTAAAAAAAAAGAAAAGGGGAAAGGAAGGGGTGCAATACTTGTAGCATATTTTATTTGTTTTTCATTTTTTCCCTATGTTTTTATCTTTTTTATGTTCTTTCGGGGATATCCACAGCAGCCAGACGGCGAGATGTCCAGGTCGTCTTCTCGTTCAGCGAGCGTCAAGCACACTGTAATTACCGTTGATATCTCTCATCAGTCCATCATGTACTATACCTCAATCTCTTCTCACACCCGGTACACCCCAATAGTCTGGAGGACGCGTAAACAACGACCGCAAGTAATTCGCAAAGAGCGAAACATACGACGCTTTGCGCCGTAAAACCGTGTAGTTGCTCGTTAAATAATGCCAAAAATCTAACACTCATGCAACGCTCTCACTAAAACAATATGACACGGCCACATCCTTAACCCATACCGTGGCGTTATGACGAGTAGCAAGGTAGTATAAGTGACGTCGAGATGGGTCAGTTCGGTGGGCACTAAGGACTGAGGCGTCAGTCGCAGCAACAATGCCAACATGCGCCGTGTGAGAAGCAGCACTCGGCAGCCGTATCACAAACGAAACGGTTCATGTCGGTGTCGACATCTGGGGCAGAGAGGATCCTCGGCAAGATGTGTAAACGTTGTCGGGTGGGGAATTTTTCAGTTGTTATCACATACTACAGCACCCTGACCGTGGTAGAAAGGAAAGGAAAGGCAAGTGCATGTTACTCCACACCCGCCTCCAACCAACCGCCGGATGTCGGCGTTCAACCACATTAGCAGGCAGTGTCTGCTGAAAGTAGCGGTACAAGTCCTTGTTACTAGGATCCGGTGTGGTCGGTAAGACATCCAACAGATAACTCATGTCGACCAGATATGTGCGAATGTGACAAAGTGCCGTCGTGATATGTCCAGCAGGAATCGGCGGCCGGAGGGATTAAGGCAACACCTCCTGAATCAGTGTACCAGGAGGGTGTCCTTGTCCGAAGTACGTAGACGATGCATCGTCCGCAGAAAGAAAGCGAGCGCCCTGTTGTGTACGTTTATCATTCCAATGCCACCGGCATGTGTGGGCAACGTTAGCGTCTCATAACGGTTCTTGAACACCCTACCCTCGCTGATGAAATGACTAAGACCGCCTGGTACTTGGCAGCTACCGTAGTGGTCATTGGGAGAACGTGTGTGTAATGGTTAAGTTTCGCAGCGAGGAAGACGTTCACAAAACGTACCAGTATGATGAAGTCAAGTGTTCGAAAGTTATGGAGACGAACTTGCATGCGGATCACATTAAGTCGTCTGCGATACGTATCTGCTGCTGTACGCTGCACGTTCCCACGGGAGGTCACTCCCAAACATTTCACCGCCGGGACCTTGGTAACGGGCACTAGCGTACTCATATTCAGTCCTCTGCCCACATCCGTGTAGTTCGACGTTCGCAGGTTGATACGGCTCCTGGCCACCTCGCCGCATCGCTGAAGCCACGTGATCGCCGTACATATATCTTCTGCCGACCTCGCCAAGAAAACTACATCGTCCGCATAGGCACAACATTCAAACGCGCATTGCGGAAGCGAATTCCCTCCAAACGCTGTCGTAGACCGTGAAGTGCAGGCTCGAGGGCGAAGGCGAAGAGAAACGCAGACAGAGGGCATCCTTGTCGCACTGAGCGCTCAATAGTGAACGGTGGCGAGCGGTAGCCATTGACCAGGGCTGTGGAAGGGGCTCCGTGGATGAGACGGAGAACCACACCTGCCGATATTGCGGACAGCCCCATCTTCTCTAAGACAGCCTGCAAGAAATGATGCTCACCTCGGTCAAATGCGTGGTCTAGGTCAATTGCCACGAGGACGCCTTCTAAACGGCATGCCGACATGAGCGCCACCACATATCTATAAGAGCTTAACGCCGCGTGCACATTACTGCCACCTCCCAGACATGTTTGGTCGGCATGAATGGCAACTTTGACAAAGCGAGGAGGCGAGCACGAAGAATGCGGGCGAACAGCTTGTAATCCGAATTCACTAACGTCAACGGTCGGAAGTCTTGGGGTCTGCACCACTTTTCTTCCTCTTGACTTAGTACTTCGTAAGGCTGCAGCGCGTTCACAACAAGCGTGGCCGGCACTTCATACGGCTGCTCGAAGAGTCGTATCTTCCGAACGCCGAGTCCTGCATGGTCGACAGTCACGTTGCCATCCGAGTGGTGGAAACGATATCTATCGGTGGAACGGCGAAGAAGCCGTTCACACGCTGCTTCACCGACAAATTTCAGGTAAACTGTGCTGAATACGATCGAAAGATGTATACCGAGAAGTTTCAGTGGATCGACGTGCATTACTTCGCGCAGGAAACGCTATAATTCGTATGCCTTAGGTCGTGCGTACTGGGCATGTACCGTTAATTTAATCGTGGCCTTTCTATAAGAAAGCGCCATCGTCGTTCGAGGAGATCTGTTTACACCCGCTTGCGGGGCGGAGCACAGAGCACCGCGCACATCCGCTTCGCAACACGGCTGATAGCCGACTGAGCTACCCAAGGACCTCTTCTCACAGCTTTACATTTCTGTTAACATTTATCACAGATTCAACATAGTTCGTGCCTACACGGCACACGAAAGCCGATTCCCGCACAGTAAACATCCAACTCCAACCGCAAACTGCAATTTGGGGAAATGATTAAACTGAAGTAGTATAGTCACCCAACAAGCCACTTGACTAGAATACAAACAAGGCGCTGACATCGCTGTAGTCGATCTCACATTTAAGAGAATATCAGAGAAAGCGGAGATAGAGCTTTTCGTGAACTTTCATATACACAGTATGGACCTACAGCACAGGTAAACCTGACTCGCCGAAAGATCAATAGATTTCAGAAACACAAATAAATGCTGCAATCTGACAATCGACGGTGATGTGCGCCGGCCGAAGTGGCCGTGCGGTTAAAGGCGCTGCAGTCTGGAACCGCGAGACCGCTACGGTCGCAGGTTCGAATCCTGCCTCGGGCATGGATGTTTGTGATGTCCTTAGGTTAGTTAGGTTTAACTAGTTCTAAGTTCTAGGGGACTAATGACCTCAGCAGTTGAGTCCCATAGTGCTCAGAGCCATTTGAACCATTTTTTTGACGGTGATGTGCTTTAGGCCCTTATGATTCTCAGCGAATCAAATGGATTACTGTAAGATAAAATTCAAAACTTAATATCCTATAACTCATTGATAATCCCACAAAATATGTTTTTCTGTCAGTATAACTACACTACTGTCCATTAAAATTGCTACACCACGAAGATGGCGTGCTACAGACGCGAAATTTAACCGACAGGAAGAAGATGCTGTGAAATGCAAATGATTAGCTTTTCAGAGCATTCACGCAAGCTTGGGCCGGTGGCGACACCTACAACGTGCTGACATGAGGAAACTTTCCAACCGATTTCTCATACACAAACAGCAGTTGACCGGCGTTGCCTGGTGAAACGACGAACTTGGGTGCACGATTGGCAAAACGTCATTTTTTCGGATGAATACAGGTTCTGTTTACAGCATCATGATGGTCGCATCCGTGTTTGGCGACATTGCGGTGAACTCACATTGGAAGCGTGTATTCGTTGTCGCCATACTGGCGTATCATCCGGCGTGATAGTATGGAGTGTCATTGGTTACACGTCTCGGTCACCTCTTGTTCGCATTGACGGCACTTTGAACAGTGGACGTTACATTTCGAATGTGTTACGACCCGTGGCTCTACCCTTCATTCGATCCCTGCGAAACACTCCATTTCAGCAGGATAATGCACGACCGCATGTTGCAGGTCCTGTACGGGTCTTTCTGGATACAGAAAATGTTTGAATGCTGCCCTGGTCCGCACATTCTCCAGATCTCTCACCAACTGAAAACGTCTGGTCAATGGTGCCCGAGCAACTGGCTGGTCACAATGCGTCAGTCACTACTCTTGATGAACTGTGGTATCGTGTTGAAGCTGCATGGGCAGCTGTATCTGTACACACCATCCAAGCTCTGTTTGACTCAGTACCCAGGCGTATCAAGGCCGTTATTACTGCCAGAGGTGGTTGTTCTGGGTAATGATTTCTCAGGATCTATGCACCCAAATTGCGTGAAAATATAATCACAGTCAGTTCTAGTATAATATATTTGTCCAATGGATACCCGTTTATCAACCGCATTTCTTCTTGGTGTAGCAATTTTAATGGTCAGTATTGTATTATATATACTGACGTCCGATCTAATTTTACTGTATAGTGAGTGAATTGGCATGTCAGAGGAGTGTGCTATCATCTAGCGGGATTTATACACAGCGAACGGAGATAAGTATGTCGCAGTGTGCTGCCACCTGGAGCCACTGCCGTAAACTTGTGATCGTGAACCGTGCAATTTTTTTATCAAATCCCTAAATATTTGGCACGTAACACAATTACGTCACGCCGGGTGCACATGCCCAAAAGCTTCTTAAAACGCGCACAACGGAAGGCGTGCTCGCAACCCTGATGCCAAATTTTACATAGTTAGCCCGGTAGTGTTAAGTGCCGTATCTTTCAGATTGCAGCATCTATGTTACGTTTAAAGGCATTAAAAGACAAATAACTAATAAATCAGCAAGGTGTCGAAAGTTAGGATGTTCAAGTGCTCATGTGCAAGTGCTCTACATCACCACATTTCAAAAGCTTTTATTCTCGTCTTGTCTGGTTTATTTATTATGCTTGTTACGCTTTCACACAAGACTGCACTCTGGACGAATACCTTCAGAAAATAGTTCCTAACACTTTCAGTTCCATGTCAGTAAATTTATCCTTTCCAAAAACTATTATCTTGCTATTTTTACTCTGTATTTTATATCCTCTCTACTTGAAGCATCTTCATTATTTTTCTGCACAAATAACGAAAAGCATATACTAGTGTTAGTGTTTCATTTCCTAACCTAATTCCCTCAGAACCACCTGATTTAAATCTACTATATGCCATTACCACTGTTTTACTTTTGTTGGTGTTCATCTTGTAACTTCATTTCAAGATACACACTGCGTTAAACTGATTTTACAAGCCTTTGCTGTCGGTGAAAGAATTACAACAGCGTTGTCACATCTCACAGTTTTTATTTCTTCTCTCTGAACTTTAATTCCCTTTAAAAATGCTCTCTTAATTTTCTTTACTACTTTCTTATTGTCCATATGGAATAATATGACAGACAGAGTTTTCAACCCCTTCATCCTTTTCATTTCCACTGATTCTTGTAATTATAGTCTGGTTTCAGTACAGGTTGTAGATAACTTTCTTGCATTTAATCCCTGCTACCTTCTAAATTTCAAACAGCGTGTTCCTCTCAACATCGTCCAAAGACTTCAGTAAATCTACAAATGCTACAAATGTTAGTTTGCCTTTCTCCAGTCGTCTTCAAAGATAACCCATTGGGACAATTCTCGTATTGCCCTACGTGTTCTCACATTTTGCAGTAACCCAAACTTATCTTCTCTGAAGCTGGCCTGTACCAGTGTTTCCATTCTACCGTAAACAATTTGTATCAATATTTTGCAATAATGACTTATCAATACGGCGTCTGAGTAATGTTCACACAAGTCTGAGGGTATTTTGCCCGTCTCATATTTCTTGCATGCAGTGTGGGACAATTTTGACATGAATGGGTTTCTCAAGGACCTCCAGAACTCTGAGAGAATGTCGTATACTCCGGGCGCCTTGTTTCGCTGTGGATCTTTCAACGCACTCTCAAATTCACCTCGTAATATTGCACCCCACTGTCTCGTCGTCATTTGTTTCTTTTTCGTTTTGTATAATATTGTCTTCATGTTAGTTTCCGTCGAATAAGTCTTCTCCATATTCCTTTCACCTTTCAGCCTCCCTTTTTTTGCTTAACACTGGTCCGCCATCTGAGTATTTTCTCCAAAGATTACTTTAATTTTTCTTGCACAAGGTATTTGTCTTCCCCATAGAAATGCATGTTTCTACAGCTTTTAATTTCTCCCCTAGACCTTCCTGCTGTCCCCGTTTGCATCTTCTGTCAATCACGTTTTTAAAATTCAGTATTCCCTTTTGTCAGCTTCATTTGCAGTATTTTTACATTTTCTTCAGTCATCAGTTAAAGTCAATACCTCGTGTGTTATCCAAGGATTTATTATAGCAGTAAGACTTTTTGCCAATTGGGCCCGCTCGTGTCTTCACTATTTTATCTCTCAAAACTACCCATTCGTCTTCTCTTATATTTCTTTCCCAAGTTCATTCAATAGTTAGCTAATTCTTCCTTCGAAACTTTCAACAAGCTCTTTTTCTTTCAACTTATCCAGATCCCACTTTCTACCCTTCTGCCTTTTTTCGTTTTAATCTACAGTTCATAAGAAATAAATATCGACGTTACCCTCTTTCAAGTACACAACGTTAATTCTTGATTCCTAAACCAAATGAATAAATTATGCTATGTGCAAAATTCTGACAGACGGCTTTTTTTCATTACTTTTTCCCAGTTCATGTTCTTCTGAAATTTTTCCTTCTCTTCTTTTTCCTACTATGGAAATTCATTCCCACATCACAATTCAGTTTTCATCTTCCTTAAATATCTGATCATTTCTGCATTCTGCGTTCTTGGAGGCAACTGGGTGGGCTGTGGCAGCCCTGACAGTACACGAACGTTTCCACACGGTCAGATCGGACACCCATTACGAACAACCTTACAACCTCTCCTCAGATACAACCTCCCCCTTTTCCCGTAAACACACAACTAGGACCAGGACGCGCGAAGCAAGTGGCCGGATCGTATTCGGAAGTTAGACGCCTCTCTCCACCGTCCAGAGTAATCTGAATGCTGTACTGTTTAGGGACAAAATTCTCCAACCTATTATCGAGTCGTACAGTCGATATTTTTACGATATCGAACACCCAGATATAGTTTTCCTGTGCTCTTTTTAAATCACTTTGGGTGAATACGGGGACAGTGCTTTTGAAAAAAACCAACAGTTTTCCTTCGCCATCCTTGTTTCAGTCCGAGCTAGTGCTGTGTCCCTAATGCCCCCCCCCCCCCCCTCCCCGGGGCGTAACGTTAAACTCTACTTCTTCAGCCGGCCGCGGTGGTCTCGCGGTTAAGGCGCTCAGTCCGGAACCGCGCGACTGCTGCGGTCGCAGGTTCGAATCCTGCCTCGGGCATGGATGTGTGTGATGTCCTTAGGTTAGTTAGGTTTAAGTAGTTCTAAGTTCTAGGGGACTGATGACCATAGATGTTAAGTCCCATAGTGCTCAGAGCCATTTGAACTTCTTCATTACTGACTTAAGCGGAAGTCATAACAATGATCACAGAGCCAGAAAAACAGTGAGGAAAACAGAGCGTTAATACGCAGTAGGATCTAATTCTGTAAGCGAGTAATGAATCAACTGAAAAAATAGCGACGTTACCCTTGCCAAATATGCAAGAGGACAGAAATAAGAAACAATCACTCCCCCTCCCCCCCGAACCAGCCACCCCCGAGTTCCCCCCTCCCCCCCCCCTACTACGCAGGAACTCCTTCTGTGTTGTATAGATGCTTAATATCGCAATCTGAATCATACGACCGAAAGTAGTTGTCCTTGATGGATTACGTTTCAAAATGGCTTTATTCCCCACAAAATATATCTGACTTTTATTGACGTACAAGTAGGAGAAAAATCCTTAATCGAAAGTATTCCATTCCTGTAGTTTGTCAGGTATCCTCTTCGTTTAAGCGTAATTGTGGCACCTTCGTCAGCGACCAGCCTCTGCGATTATTTCCTTCACCATCCATTCAACTGCAATTCTCAGTAATAACTGATGTAATATGTGCTCACCATTCCCCTCTTCATTTCTTTATGTTCTTTATTGCGCATGTTCCCTCGTTGTACGCCGTATGATTTCCTTACTCGATGCATCCACTTCATCCTCAAAAGTTTCCTAAATGTCAAAATATTCCATTCGTTTCATATCATGTTTCGCGCCCATACAGAGTTATGCTCGAAGCTTTTCGTGGATACTTTTCTGCTCTCAAGTTTTTTGTTTCCTTGTTCTATCATTGCTAGTATGTTTTTCCTGAATCTTCGTTCTTTATATATTCTAATTGCTATATAGCAAAATTCGTCCGCATGGTCAAGAGTCTATTGTCAGAGCATTGTCCCAGCATGTGAACCCGGTCTGTACAGCATTACTGTAGTTTTCTTTAGTAACAAGGTAATGTCTTTGGCAGATTTTCGCATCAGTTAAGATTGAGGACAGCACGAATAACTCATAAATTTACAGTTTCAGGAACAAACATGTTTATAATAAACACTAATAAGCTACACTTTTTGTACTTCTATGCTATGTTGCAGCAATAGGACTGTTAATTGTGAACAGCACGTTGCTGATGCGGATCGCATGAAATACAGCACCATTGCTGAATCTTCTGTCGATTGCCTTCACTGTAGTAGGAAAGATAAACTGAAAGTTTGAGATAATGCGTATTTATTAAATGCCGTCCGTGAGTTCACTTGTCAGTCGTGTGATAACTCGGTCGGTCAAGACTCATTTTGTATCCACGGCACGCAACAAGTGGAGGCAGTTCAGCATTTGTTTATGAGCGATCTTTTCAGGTCTCAAATTTGTATTCACTATTCTGTGCAAAAATAATTTCACTACAAAAGATCGAATATATCTCATCTTTTCTATGAAAGCCGGTTCAAAAATGGTTCTTCACTTGTGTTACGTTATGATACGCTTTTAAATATCGAAAATTTCCATATTATTCTCGTGTGTACCTAGTTCTTAGTTTGAGCCCAAGCTTTGCAGCTCATTTTGACGGGTGTTTGAATTACATATTAAAATATTTGGCTAGGGTACTTCTTTCCTCAGCGAAGTGTGTCGCGTGCAAAATTATGACAAATGGTTGTGTAGTGCGGTACAGCGTCCGTGTTGCTATCAATTATTATGGAAATTAAAGGATGGTAGAAGATGAAATTTTGTGCAGATACATGGAAACGTAGAGCCGTAGAGTTTAATGTTCCCATTCAAAGGATGAATCACTGTCAACAGTGTCACATACTCAAAATCTCTGAGACACTGCAGCGACACTGGCGAGTTGGGCAGCCCAGCGGGATAGCATATTATTCTACACAGTAGCTGCTGCAAGCTTCCTTGGCCACAGTATCAGCTCGGTTATTCCACAAAACTAACTTCAGTATTGAAGACTGTAAATTCGCTGGGGAAGCAGTTTCTCAGGAAAAGTGACTGGGCAACCAGTAGCTTCATGCATAATTGCGCTCCAGCATACTTAAGTTCGGATGTACGCCGAAATTTTGACAACACCTTCCTAAGAGGTGGGTCGAGGGTCAAATGACACTGCAATGGCCTACCAAAATCTTGACATTAATCCACTGGATTTTTCACTGCGGCGACACGAGGGAAATGTGATGCACTTACAGCTGATAATAACATCAATGACCTGGAATACTGTATCCATAATCGCTGTACATGTTTTCGACAGCGTTCAGACACCAATGAACGATATAGTTAGTCAACGTTGAGGTGCAATCGTGGATATATTGCTGCTCATAATGGACACATTGATTTTCCTTGTAGCACCAAAGTTTATGCACTGCCTCTACTACGACAGTCTCGTGCAGACGCATCTTGTGTCCAGGGTGTGTGCCCACCAGGCGGCACTCTCACTGAATTACAGGTTCCTACGCCACCGCGAAGTGTGACCGCCCAGAATCATTGCATTTGTGAGTGGAGGGAGTTTTTAAACGGTGTATTTTCGCTATTAGCATTTAATGACTTCAACAGCCCTTACTTTAGACGGTAGATTATTCATATAGCTGCGCTATGTCCCTGGCCCTTCCAATCGTGTGAACCTGGTTTGCTGCGCAAGTGTATGTTAATCTCACTGGATAAAACATTAGACTCTAAAAAGAGCACACTGGTCTCTTCGGAGCGCTGCAGATGGTATAGAACTGATACCAGGTGGTCATATGATCCTCCACTGCTCACGAAAGTCCTAATAGTGAATTGGTGTGTATATGTCGGCCGGTTGTGTGAAATCATGGTTCAGTGCGAAGACGTGACAGAATAACGGAAAGAAGCAATCGTGAAAGAACGTTCACGCTATGTTTGTGTATCAAAGCGAAATGTCCAACGTGTCTATAAGGAAGGGTGCCCCACTCGCAGCCATTTAACACAGCGTAAAACAGTGGCTGTAAGAAGATCTTAACAGATGGATACCGGAAGTAAGTATCAGGCCTTGTCAGTGACGGATTCAAATCCAACAGGAATTGCCGTTGACAGTGAATTCAGGTCGATCTCAACCACGTTCCGAGACAACATGGCAAATGGGACTGCAAGCAATTGAGAGTTGGAGTCTGGTAGCACACAAAAGGTCACTGATGACGAAGCTGAACGTCTTCAGTGGATCGAACAATACAGAAACTGGCTAGTAGCTGACGGAGGTGTGTAGCGTGGTCCGACGAGCCACGATTTTGCCTCTTTTCGGATTGCCTGAAGGGTCGAGAGCACCCACAGCCCTATGAGGCGCTTAACTCGCGCTGTGTGAAAGGTGTGCTTTAGGTCAGAGGAGATTCTGTGATGTGATCGGGGTGGTTTTGTACCGTGACTTAGGCCCACTCACTCATGTAAACGTGACAATGAACTAGTTTTGTCCTTTCCCCTACATCTTTGTGAAGAGTATGGTGTGGACTCTCCCTAGGCGCTGCAGTCTGGAACCGCGCGACTGCTACGGTCGCAGGTTCGAATCCTGCCTCGGGCATGGATGTATGTGTTGTCCTTAGGTTAGTTAGATTTAAGTAGTTCTAAGTTCTAGGGGACTGATGACCTCAGAAGTTAAGTCCCATAGGGCTCAGAGCCATTTGAACATTTTTTTTTTTTTTTTTTTGACTCTCCTGTCTTCCAAGTTGTTAACCACTTTATTCACAGGGCTACATCGTGCATATGTTCCTAGTTGGACGAAGACTGAGACAGTCTACCACAACTCGACTGGCTGGCTAGATCAGCCTATCACAATCCCATAGAAAAGTTCTGAGGTTATGTGGAACGGCGAGTGAAACGCCGCCATGAACGTAGTCGCAGTTTGGAAGCTCTGGGGATCTAATTATTAATTATGACTAGCTTCAGCTGGATATGGCATACCTGCAGAAATTTGTGGATCCTTTTTCTCCCAGAGTTGAGTCCACTGCCAAGGCTAGAGGCAGTGTTACACAATAGGAGTGTCATGTTTCCTGGGGGTGACTATTTTTTCGGTTACGGGTAATGTTTGTATATTGTACTATTTGCTACTGCTGTGTTTTTGAAATTTGCATGCTGTGCTAACGCGTTTTACATTTTCTTACTGAGTACTCACGCCCTATTCCGAACACCATGCAATCAACAACTCGGAATTTCATGTTGTACAATATCTGTGTTGTTGTCGTTTTTGGTAACTAGATACTGTTCCTTCGGTGGAACAGTCACCTTGCTTAGACCATCGCGTTATATTCTGCAACGGTATAGCTTCTAACGCAGTAGCGCCGTGTAGTAAACATGCTTTCATAGGAACCTGTTCTCTTGTTTTGATTCAAAGAATAATTTCCCTCTACCCAAAGATCGATATAAATGCTTAGAAATATTCTGTATGTGTAATCTTAAAACTTTTTCTAATATTCGTTTTCTTTTCCACCGAAAATCAAACAGCCTCAGATACACTCAGTTACCAGTTAATGAAGAGAATTCTATTTTAAACTGTTCTGCTCGGTGGGCTGTCTGAAGCCCTTTTTATTGAGTGGGCTTCGTTAACGCCTGACACCACGTCACTCCCATTCGAAATGTAGTTTGTTTATGAACAGAGATCCGATGTGCACTACCTTAAAAAAAAGAAAGAAATCGAAGCACCCTGAAGGACAAAACGAAATGAAACTTCTCGAGTTGAGAGGGTAGGTGATGTCATTTCATTTGTTGAGAAAGGTGTCATAAAGAACGAGCCGACCTTCAAATGACCTTTTCAAGGAATACCGTATCAACTATATTTTTTCCTGGAAATCCTTCCCCCTCCACCCACCCCTAAGTGCTAGCAGAATACTTCTATTCGCCAATATGTAGAATTTGACTGCAAATTGATCTAAAGGTGCGAATGTAGGTCTAGCACCCCACAGTGACTTTGATGTGCAATTTGAAACAGGACATTCAACGTCTTGGTGCTAGAGTGCAGTATGTGTAGTATGAACTATCTGTGCAGTATGACAGAGTACATAGAAAAAAAAGACGATGACTGAATACCATCCATCACATACTCTAATTAACATCACTATGTTAACCGGTGGGGCATCAACTGTCGATGTGTATAGAGAGGCAGTGTTTGATTTCAAATCTGAGAGATATACATTAAATATTCAAGTGTGGTGAATCTAACCGATCTGTACAATTCTTTACTGATTACAAATGGTTCAAATGGCTCTGAGCACTATGGGACTTAACATCTATGGTCATCAGTCCCCTAGAACTTAGAACTACTTAAACCTAACTAACCTAAGGACATCACACAACACCCAGGCATCACGAGGCAGAGAAAATCCCTGACCCCGCCGGGAATCGAACCCGGGAACACGGGCGCGGGAAGCGAGAACGCTACCGCACGACTACTGATTACAGTAGACAAACTGAGCCACTGTTGTCGTTATAATAGAGCTACATACAGTGACTTTATTGACTATTTTCGTGGGTGCAATCTGAAAATAAATCAATTAGAACAGTATATAACTGCTTGTATTCATCCAACACGAATATATTTATCTGAAAACCCTATAAGCGTAAAGTCTGTGGAAGCTGAATTTATTGAAGGACTGCCTATGTACTTAATTGCACGTATAGGCCTGAAAACAATTCAGGCCAAATTCAAGGCATATACAAAACAATTATTCAGACAATACTGCAAGACTGAATTACTGTCTGATGATATATACATAAAATAAGAGGGCTGGTAGAGTGGGTCATAAAAAGCATATTTCACAATGCCACCTTGTCCGCATCCCTTAGCATATGGCTTAGGCATTGTCAAATAGTATTGCATGCCTCCAAGAGGGTAGGCATACAAGATCTAATCTGAGCCGTCTTGCTAGTAGGTCTGCACCGCAATGATTTCAATGATTTGTGCAATCAAGGTAAATGAGAAGTTAGGGTGAAGTTTTATAACCCTTACTTGAAAACAGTTACAAAAAGTGCTCGAAACTGCACGCTGCTGCTTGAATGCTTGTTGTGCAATGACGCTAGAGTAACTGTTGCACTCTTTCAAACACTCCTGGGAAAATGGAAATTGCATCGGCAGCTGCTGTAACACACACTATCAGCTCTACATCAGTCTCATTGGGTGTTTCATAGACAACAGATTTCAGGTTGCCCCAAAAGGAAAAAGCAGTGAGTGTCAAGTCAGGGACCTTTTTTCCTCCGTTTCCAGCCAGGAATCCATCTTCGCAGGTTGTCAGTTTTATTAGCGTTCACCCTGTATCCAACTACACATGGTGTACAACATTTTTTTAACAGTTTGCATATATACATAGTATGCAGTCATCCACACCCATACACCAACATATAAAAAACAATTCTCTATCTGTTCTACCCACTCCAAACCAACCAACCCACCCACAAACCAACCCTCCCACAAACCAACCATTCTCCCACCCATCATATACACACACATAGTGCGCAATCTCAGTCACACTCGAATGAACAGTGTGAGAATGGGTGGGTCGCAATGCTGTCTACAAAGGTGAACCATTTATCATCATGGTGCAGCATACTGACTTTCAGCTGCAGTGCAGCATGTACCTCATGATGTCATGACCAAAAGACCAATTCACACACCACACGCGAAGAAGGACCACCAATGCACAGGCACTCCTTGTCGTCTTTGATCGTGAGCACCCATGAGGCTGCATGCTGCACATTCTTATCCTATTTCTTGGTGGCACATGTATCTACATGGTATGTATACATCTACCATCCGAGTCCTACAAACTCTACAATCTGCGAGCCATTCACTTGGTCTTTCATCATGTCAATAACCTTCTTGTTCTGAGGTGTTATACCATAAGGAATATCAGCTGCCTATCCAGATGTGTAGAATTCCTTGGGATTGTACCTAATTACTTGCAGCCATCTGATTAATAGATGAAACTGTCTGTATCCCTGTCAACTGACTTGGGACAGTGAAGTTTCGTTTTGCAACTTCTTAGTGAGATTGGTACATATGGGGTCTGGAGATGTCCAGAATACACATACCGATGTATACAAGCTTCATGAACTCCGCTGAAACCTTAGCCATATCTTCAGCAACTAATCTTTCCTTGAATATTATGACCTGCTTAAAATTTGGCCTGTCAACGCAATCTCTTGCCCCATAATACCCATCTCATCACTAAACTAAATGAATTTTTCAGTGGTTTCTAACAATATCCATGGGTTCCCTGAGAACAGAATTATTAATTTATAATAATCCTTTTCAAAAGCACATATTGCAAGAGCCCTTTTTTCGGTATTTACATTAATGTACTCCTTTAACTAGGATCCTGGTTGAAGGACATGTTCTGGGTGATTCTAATAAGTCTCATCCCAAAACTGATACATTGCAGGACGTTTATATAGTGTAGAATGTATCTCTGGTTATTTCCCAGCGGTGTCATCAGCTTGCGAATAGAACCATTTCGTGGGTCTAGGCGTTCCAGAAACAGCAGCAAATCGCTGTGTGCGTCATGCTAAAGAAAGCAGTATGCCAGATTTGTTTCCAAGACGCATCCCTTACTAGCATCTGCAGCTACAGCTTAGATCTCTCCTTCCTTTCTGACGATTTTCTCCTTGGACAGGCACTGTAACCCTCCCAATGGCAGAGATTGTTGCATGGTGTGCCTATGCAGATTGTTTACATCCAAATAAATGGTTTAATTGAAATCGTCAGATGGTATGTACTCCACTTATTCAAGGGTTATTCGCCTTGGCATACCTGTGCTCCCCACGCATCCTGCGTTCAAAGAAAAGCAAGATATCAAAATCAGTCAATAGTTCGATGTTAAAATATGTCTCTTTAACATTGTGCCCCACGAAAGCCCTGGGGAACAGAAACAGGGTGCAGAGTGTATAGGTGTACGCACACGGTCTGGAATTTCTCAAAAATATTTGCGAGTAGTCGTACATCTGTGTCCATAACGTTCTGAATCGGAGATGTTGACTGCTTGTCAAACATTCACCACATGCCTATACTCTGCGCCAGTGAATTTTCTGCTGAATTTGGCTATAGGGGGCAACGTTCTTGCATGGAGTTTCTCCATCCAATTCAGGTTTCGAAAGAAAAGTCCCCCCCCCCCCTCTTCGCCACAAACTGAAACTTCGCATCATCAAGATATGCAGCTCTGTTGATATCCATATCTTCCTGACGCATTGTCTCAGGTATATTCTGAAGACAGGCATACATTAATCATAATGAATCCAGGAAGACATGATTTACTCTTGACATGATTCGATAGAAAGTATGATGTGGTTTTCTACATTGTCAGATGTGCCACTGACCCTATCTTTCTTCAAGCCAAAAACGACCCAGTGCTCGTCAATAAATTGATCATCTCATTCTCTCCAATTATGGAAGAAAATGGAACGTTTCGTGGCAATTTTTGTTTCAAATTGCATGCATTGTGAGTTTCTCCATGGAACTTCCTCGTTAGATAACAGTGGTCTTTACATGGAGTTTCCACATTTCTTTCTAATTGTAGCCCACAAATATGATAGTTAAATGCCTGCTTGTATAAGGCATTATTCTTCTACGAGTTGGCCATAGGAATGTTTTTGCAATCCAGTCTCGGTAAAATATTGGCACAGTTCTTCTGGTGGTCTTAAGTCACCAACTGAGTCAAAGTACTTGACAGTATTTCATTTTCTTTAATAAGCGCAACCAAGTGAGTGCCATACCTTCATACAACATTTAAACTGAAAAATTCACATTCTTCGGATTTCCAGGTCATCACTGGCTACTTATCCTGCACTATGAGTTGCCCAGGTTGTGCTCGAGACTTTGGGATTTATTTCCATCTTATAAACCTTCTTTGTATACAACATTTGATGTAGTATGTCTGAACACATGAATGAGTGACAGAGCGAAATAGAGCTGGCCATATGGAAAGCAAAAGAGATTAAGGTCCATGTCATTGACATGGAAACGAGGAGTGCACTGGAAAACCTGGAAAGTAGAAATGGGGCACCAACACTAACCATCATGCACTCGATGTAATTAAGATACTCTATCAGTCTGAAAGTCTACATAAACATATCCAGATTTTATTGATCAAGGGGCAATCCGATATGTCATCTATTGTGATGGTGGACCACCTGGAAAGACAAAGTGTGACCGATGCCCAACCTTACTGCATCTCCCTCCCACATACAGATTTTGTTGCTGGCAAGAACAACAAGGTTCGTTAAGAATGGTCACATACGTGGGAGGTCTCACAACAGTCACAAGGAAGACACTATGCAGCAATACATCATAGTATTCTGCGAAACACCTTGTTCTCCAAAATCAAGATATCTACACATCATACCAGTACCATAACAAGCATCTGACTGGGTCATGGATGTTGCTCCTCATATCTTCATAGGATGAAAGTTCAGCCTTCTCCATCCTCTGAAGACAATCCAAATGAAATTGCAGACTTCAACCATGTGATACTAGGATGTCCACCCTCTGACAGACAATGCCACAGGTTTCTTAAGGTCTTTATCAGAGCAGGAATTCCTCAACCTACATCTATGAGGGACCTGTTTTGACAGCTGACCACAATGGGCCACGTCGCTGCTGCCCAGTTTCTGTAAAAAGCGGATATCCAGTTATAAGTCAGACTCAAAGGTTTGAGCATAAGAAGTTATGATATATGAGCTGTGTTGAGTGTGTGAATGTACAGACTGTGCCATCAAGTTTTCCTGTAATTAAGGTAATTTCTAATGTGTATGCTGTATATGTGATATTTTATACCAAATCTACAGGTATTCACTTGTCTGGCTAAATGGTTAAAGCCAAAAGCCAATAAATTATAGTATAAAAAAGGTCCATGGCCACAACAGCAGCATATCTATACCGATTCTGGCCCGAAGAGCATATTGATTAAAAATTCCAGGATACAAGCCAAGATTTCAATTATGCCACATCCCACAATGAAAAATTTATCTATACCCACAAAATGGAATTCTCATTTAAAATTTAAAAAGCTAATTAATTTTATTCTTTATAAATAAGAGCCACCCAACCTCATCTGTCTATACCCGCTAAACGAAATTCTGATTTACTTAAAACATAACAACGTAATAACTTTTTCTCTTTCTAAATATTGTTGTTGTTGTGGTCCTCAGTCCTGAGACTGGTTTGATGCAGCTCTCCATGCTACTCTATTCTGTGCAAGCTTCTTCATCTCCCAGTACCTACTGCAACCTACAGCCTTCTGAATCTGCTTAGTGTATTCATCTCTTGGTCTCCCTCTACGATTTTTACCCTCCACGCTGCCCTCCAATGCTAAATTTGTGATCCCTTGATGCCTCAAAACATGTCCTACCAACCGATCCCTTCTTCTAGTCAAGTTGTGCCACAAACTTCTCATCTCCCCCATCCTATTCAATACCTCCTCATTAGTTACGTGATCTACCCACCTTATCTTCAGCATTCTTCTGTAGCACCACATTTCGAAAGCTTCTATTCTCTTCTTGTCCAAACTGGTTATCGTCCATGTTTCACTTCCATACATGGCTACACTCCATACAAATACTTTCAGAAACGACTTCCTGACACTTAAATCTATACTCGATGTTAACAAATTTCTCTTCTTCAGAAACGATTTCCTTGCCATTGCCAGTCTACATTTTATATCCTCTCTACTTCGACCATCATCAGTTATTTTACTCCCTAAATAGCAAAACTCCTTTACTACTTTAAGTGTCTCATTTCCTAATCTAATCCCCTCAGCATCACCCGGTTTAATTTGACTACATTCCATTATCCTCGTTTTGCTTTTGTTGATGTTCATCTTATATCCTCCTTTCAAGACACTGTCCATTCCGTTCAACTGCTCTTCCAAGTCCTTTGCTGTCTCTGACAGAATTACAATGTCATCGGCGAACCTCAAAGTTTTTACTTCTTCTCCACGAATTTTAATACCTACTCCGAATTTTTCTTTTGTTTCCTTTACTGCTTGCTCAATATACAGATTGAATAACATCGGGAAGAGGCTACAACCCTGTCTCACTCCTTTCCCAACCACTGCTTCCCTTTCGTGCCCCTCGACTCTTATAACTGCCATCTGGTTTCTGTACAAATTGTAAATAGCCTTTCGCTCCCTGTATTTTACCCCTGCCACCTTCAGAATTTGAAAGAGAGTATTCCAGTTAACATTGACAAAAGCTTTCTCTAAGTCTACAAATGCTAGAAACGTAGGTTTGCCTTTTCTTAATCTTTCTTCTAAGATAAGTCGTAAGGTTAGTATTGCCTCACGAGTTCCAACATTTCTACGGAATCCAAACTGATCTTCCCCGAGGTCCGCTTCTACCAGTTTTTCCATTCGTCTGTAAAGAATTCGCGTTAGTATTTTGCAGCTGTGACTTATTAAACTGATAGTTCGGTAATTTTCACATCTGTCAACACTTGCTTTCTTTGGGATTGGAATTATTATATTCTTCTTGAAGTCTGAGGGTATTTCGCCTGTCTCATACATCTTGCTCACCACATGGTAGAGTTTTGTCATGACTGGCTCTCCCAAGGCCATCAGTAGTTCTAATGTAATGTTGTCTACTCCCGGGGCCTTGTTTCGACTCAGGTCTTTCAGTGCTCTGTCAAACTCTTCACGCAGTATCTTATCTCCCATTTCATCTTCATCTACATCCTCTTCCATTTCCATTATATTGTCCTCAAGTACATCGCCCTTGTATAAACCCTCTATATACTCCTTCCACCTTTCTGCCTTCCCTTCTTTGCTTAGAACTGGGTTGCCATCTGAGCTCTTGATATTCATACAAGTGGTTCTCTTCTCTCCAAAGGTCTCTATAATTTTCCTGTAGGCAGTATCTATCTTACCCCAAGTGAGACAAGCCTCTACATCCTTACATTTGTCCTCTAGCCATCTCTGCTTAGCCATTTGGCACTTCCTGTCTATCTCATTTTTGAGACGTTTGTATTCCTTTATGCCTGCTTCATTTACTACATTTTTATATTTTCTCCTTTCATCAATTAAATTCAATATTTCTTCAGTTACCCAAGGATTTCTATTAGCCCTCGTCTTTTTACCTACTTGATCCTCTGCTGCCTTCACTACTTCATCCCTCAGAGCTACCCATTCTTCTTCTACTGTATTTCTTTCCCCCATTCCTGTCAATTGTTCCCTTATGCTCTCCCTGAAACTCTGCACAACCTCTGGTTCTTTCAGTTTATCCAGGTCCCATCTCCTTAAATTCCCACCTTTTTGCAGTTTCTTCAGTTTGAATCTGCAGTTCATAACCAATAGATTGTGGTCAGAATCCACATCTGCCCCTGCAAATGTCTTACAATTTAAAACCTGGTTCCTAAATCTCTGTCTTACCATTATATAATCTATCTGATACCTTTTAGTATCTCCAGGATTCTTCCAGGTATACAACCTTCTTTTATGATTCTTGAACCAAGTGTTAGCTATGATTAGGTTATGCTCTGTGCAAAATTCTACAAGGCGGCTTCCTCTTTCATTTCTTCCCCCCAATCCATATTCACCTACTATGTTTCCTTCTCTCCCTTTTCCTACTGACGAATTCCAGTCACCCATGACTTTTAAATTTTCGTCTCCCTTCACTACCTGAATAATTTCTTTTATCTCGTCATACAATTCATTATTTTCTTCATCATCTACAGAGCTAGTTGGCATATAAACTTGTACTACTGTAGTAGGTGTGGGCTTCATATCTATCTTGGCCACAATAATGCGTTCACTATGCTGTTTGTAGTAGCTAACCCGCACTCCTATTTTTTTATTCATTATTAAACCTACTCCTGCATTACCCGTATTTGATTTTGTATTTATAACCCTGTAATCACCTGACCAAAAGTCTTGTTCCTCCTGCCACCGAACTTCACTAATTCCCACTATATCTAACTTTAACCTATCCATTTCCCTTTTTAAATTTTCTAACCTACCTGCCCAATTAAGGGATCTGACATTCCACCCTCCGATCCATAGAATGCCAGTTTTCTTTCTCCTGATAACAACGTGCTCTTGAGTAGTCCCCGCCCGGAGATCCGAATGGGGGACTATTTTACCTCCGGAATATTTTACCCAAGAGGACAGCATCATCATTTAATCATACAGTAAAGCTGCATGTTTATAAATAAGATCTCTAAAACCCTGCCAATCATTACCATCGATTGAAATTTAAATTAAAATACTGAGAGGTAAAATTCAACTGTAAACATTTTAAATTTGAAAACTTAATTTTTTCCTTTATAAATAAAACCAAAACAAAATGAACACAAAAGCTGAGCTATTTCAGATTATAGTAAAGGAAAATATGGATTAACTTATAATGTGTTAAAAAATTATTGTAAAGGAACTGGTAATTCAAATGTATCTAAACAGAATCTGGTCGAATTTATTGATTTTTTAACATGAAAGAAATGAAGAAAGAAGTGAAAAAGAGAGAATCAATACTTAAAATTGTAAAAGAACACCATTAAATATGTGAAACAGGAAAGTTAAAGAATTGTTCCAAACTTGTTGTTGTTGTGGTCTTCAGTCCTGAGACTGGTTTGATGCAGCTCTCCATGCTACTCTATCCTGTGCAAGCTTCTTCATCTCCCAGTACCTACTGCAACCTACATCCTTCTGAATCTGCTTAGTGTATTGATCTCTTGGTCTCCCTCTACGATTTTTACCCTCCACGCTGCCCTCCAATGCTAAATTTGTGATCCCTTGATGCCTCAAAACATGTCCTACCAACCGATCCCTTCTTCTGGTCAAGTTGTGCCACAAACTTCTCTTCTCCCCAATCCTATTCAATACCTCCTCATTAGTTACGTGATCTACCCACCTTATCTTCAGCATTCTTCTATAGCACCACATTTCGAAAGCTTCTATTCTCTTCTTGTCCAAACTGGTTATCGTCCATGTTTCACTTCCATACATGGCTACACTCCATACAAATATTTTCAGAAACGACTTCCTGACACTTAAATCTATACTCGATGTTAACAAATTTATCTTCTTCAGAAACGCTTTCCTTGCCATTGCCAGTCTACATTTTATATCCTCTCTACTTAGACCATCATCAGTTATTTTGCTCCCCAAATAGCAAAACTCCTTTACTACTTTAAGTGTCTCATTTCCTAATCTAATCCCCTCAGCATCCCCCGATTTAATTTGACTACATTCCATTATCCTCGTTTTGTTTTTGTTGATATTCATCTTATATCCTCCTTTCAAGACACTGTCCATTCCGTTCAACTGCTCTTCCAAGTCCTTTGCTGCCTCTGACAGAATTACAATGTCATCGGCGAACCTCAAAGTTTTTACTTCTTCTCCATGAATTTTAATACCTACTCCGAATTTTTCTTTTGTTTCCTTTACTGCTTGCTCAATATACAGATTGAATAACATCGGGGAGAGGCTACAACCCTGTCTCACTCCTTTCCCAACCCCTGCTTCCCTTTCATTCCCCTCGACTCTTATAACTGCCATCTGGTTTCTGTACAAATTGTAAATAGCCTTTCGCTCCCTGTATTTTACCCCTGCCACCTTCAGAATTTGAAAGAGAGTATTCCAGTTAACGTTGCCAAAAGCTTTCTCTAAGTCTACAAATGCTAGAAACGTAGGTTTGCCTTTTCTTAATCTTTCTTCTAAGATAAGTCGTAAGGTTAGTATTGCCTCACGAGTTCCAACATTTCTACGGAATCCAAACTGATCTTCCCCGAGGTTCGCTTCTACCAGTTTTTCCATTCGTCTGTAAAGAATTCGCGTTAGTATTTTGCAGCTGTGACTTATTAAACTGGTAGTTCGGTAATTTTCACATTTGTCAACACCTGCTTTCTTTGGGATTGGAATTATTATATTCTTCTTGAAGTCTGAGGGTATTTCGCCTGTCTCATATATCTTGCTCACCAGATGGTAGAGTTTTGTCATGACTGGCTCTCCCAAGGCCATCAGTAGTTCTAATGTAATGTTGTCTACTCCCGGGGCCTTGTTTCGACTCAGGTCTTTCAGTGCTCTGTCAAACTCTTCACGCAGTATCTTATCTCCCATTTCATCTTCATCTAAATCCTCTTCCATTTCCATAATACTGTCCTCAAGTACATCGCCCTTGTATAAACCCTCTATATACTCCTTCCACCTTTCTGCCTTCCCTTCTTTGCTTAGAACTGGGTTGCCATCTGAGCTCTTGATATTCATACAAGTGGTTCTCTTCTCTCCAAAGGTCTCTATAATTTTCCTGTAGGCAGTATCTATCTTACCCCTAGTGAGACAAGCCTCTACATCCTTACATTTGTCCTCTAGCCATCCCTGCTTAGCCATTTTGCACTTTCTGTTGATCTCATTTTTGAGACGTTTGTATTCCCTTTTGCCTGCTTCATTTACTGCATTTTTATATTTTCTCCTTTCATCAATTAAATTCAATATTTCTTCTGTTACCCAAGGATTTCTACTAGCCCTCGTCTTTTTACCTACTTGATCCTCTGCTGCCTTCACTACTTCATCCCTCAAAGCTACCCATTCTTCTTCTACTGTATTTCTTTCCCCCATTCCTGTCAATTGTTCCCTTATGCTCTCCCTGAAACTCTGTACAACCTCTGGTTCTTTCAGTTTATCCAGGTCCCATCTCCTTAAATTCCCACCTTTTTGCAGTTTCTTCAGTTTGAATCTGCAGTTCATAACCAATAGATTGTGGTCAGAATCCACATCTGCCCCTGCAAATGTCTTACAATTTAAAACCTGGTTCCTAAATCTCTGTCTTACCATTATATAATCTATCTGATACCTATTAGTATCTCCAGGATTCTTCCAGGTATACAACCTTCTTTTATGATTCTTGAACCAAGTGTTAGCTATGATTAAGTTATGCTCGGTGCAAAATTCTACAAGGCGGCTTCCTCTTTCATTTCTTCCCCCCAATCCATATTCACCTACTATGTTTCCTTCTCTCCCTTTTCCTACTGACGAATTCCAGTCACCCATGACTATTAAATTTTCGTCTCCCTTCACTACCTGAATAATTTCTTTTATCTCGTCATACATTTCATCAATTTCTTCATCATCTGCAGAGCTAGTTGGCATATAAACTTGTACTACTGTAGTAGGCATGGGCTTTGTGTCTATCTTGGCCACAATAATGCGTTCACTATGCTGTTTGTAGTAGCTAACCCGCACTCCTATTTTTTTATTCATTATTAAACCTACTCCTGCATTACCCGTATTTGATTTTGTATTTATAACCCTGTAATCACCTGACCAAAAGTCTTGTTCCTCCTGCCACCGAACTTCACTAATTCCCACTATATCTAACTTTAACCTATCCATTTCCCTTTTCTAACCTACCTGCCCGATTAAGGGATCTGACATTCCACGCTCCGATCCGTAGAATGCCAGTTTTCTTTCTCCTGATAACGACGTCCTCTTGAGTAGTCCCCGCCCGGAGATCCGAATGGGGGACTATTTTACCTCCGGAATATTTTACCCAAGAGGACGCCATCATCATTTAATCATACAGTAAAGCTGCATGTCCTCGGGAAAAATTATGGCTGTAGTTTCCCCTTGCTTTCAGCCGTTCGCAGTACCAGCACAGCCAGGCCGTTTTGGTTAATGTTACAAGGCCAGATCAATCAATCATCCAGACTGTTGCCCCTGCAACTACTGAAAAGGCTGCTGCCCCTCTTCAGGAACCACATGTTTGTCTGGCCTCTCAACAGATACCCCTCCGTTGTGGTTGCACCTACGGTACGGCCATCTGTATCGCTGAGGCACGCAAGCCTCCCCACCAACGGCAAGGTCCATGGTTCATGATAAATAAAAATTAATCACTCTTATTGTAAATCCTATTCACAATATTTAAAACAAAGATAACAACAATGAATTGAATAAAAATTTCTGTAAATGTTTTTCACAAAATCTGTAAAATGAGAAAAATCTTAATAAACAACAATTAATTGATCTTATCAATAGATCTGAGGCTAAAATTAAACACATCGATAATGAGAATTATTTTCAAAAGGTTGTAGTACATAAATATCAAGAAATTAAACAAAAAAATTATCAGAAATATTTATCAGGTTTCAAGTTTCTAGATGATGACGATTTTCTCAAATCACCTAGATGAATTTATAGAAAATCTTTTGCTTTTAAATCAAGAATAATAGCTTATGGTATTAATAATAATATTGCTGAGCCACATGAATTTTTTAATCAGATTAAAGAGGAAATAATCACCAAACTAAAGAATTTTTTAATAGAAAGAAGCACAATTACAGTTAACATGAAATTTTATTGTAATGTTAAAAGTCAAGATGAAATACAAGAGAATAGTTTTAAAACAACTATTGAAGTTTTATTAAGAACAATTGATTTAGAAGATTATTATCAAAATTCAACAAATAAACTATTAAATGTGATGGAAGAAATGCAAACGAAAAAATGTGATTGGACTTCATTTTATGTAGATAGTTTAGAATTAAGTGTTGATAGCAACAATCCAATATTCTGTTCTTCTTTTATCAGTTTACCAAAAGTAATTAAAGATAAAACAGCTTTAATAAATGTAAAAAAGTACACATGAAAAATATTTTTGTGGGCTATAAAACCTGCATTATATGTTGTAGATCAAAATTCAAGAAGAATTAATAATTATAAAAACATTGAATTGGAATTAGCTGAAAATTTTGAAAAAGAGAAAATTAATTTTCCTGTTCAGTTAAGGGGGGTTGGATGTCAAAGGGGCTGACTTGGAGCAGGAGAGGCACCACAGTACATTTTATTTTCTACTGTTTATACTTTTACAAATAAATTCATGAAACTTTTTCAGTATGACCAGGAAGGATTCAGGATTCACATTCATAGCAGTGGAAGTGCAAAAACATAACAAAATAAATTTTTTAGATATGAAATTTCACCATTTTTTCACTTACTGTTGGCTGCATTTGTTGCTATAGGTTCATTTTTCTTCACAAGTAAGAGAGAATTTTTGATGACTTTTGCACAGCATACAAACCATACCTACAGGTGAATGAAACTCTAGAATTTTCTAAATCTATTAAAAACTATGGTAAAAATTGAGATAATAAACTACAAAATTTGATTTTTTTTCTAAACATAAAGTTTAAAACGTAACAGCTCAATCATTTTTTCATAAATTAAGTAGATTCTAGAGTTTCAGACACCTTTAAGTATGGTTTGTATGCTGTGCAAAATTCATCGAACAGACTCTCTTACATATGAAGAAAAGTGTACCTATAGCAACAAATGCAGCCAATAGTAAGTGAAAAATGATGAAATTTCACATGTAAAAAATTACTTTGTTATGTTTTTGAACTTCCACTACCACTAGTGTGAATCCTTAATCCTTCATGGTCATGCTGACAAAGTTTTATGGATTTACCTTTAAAAGTATACACAGTAGAAATTAAAATGTCTTGTGGTGCCTCTCCTGCTCAAAGTCAGCCCGTTTGACGTCCTACCCCCTTAACAGATACTCCAGAATTTGAAAATATCTCAAATATTTCAATTAATGTTTATGCATATGAAAACAATGATGAAGAAGGGATAATTATTACATATCCTCTTTACCATTTAAAAGATAAACAAGAAAAACATATTAATTTTCTTTCACTTAAAGATGAAGTAATTGATCTACGTAGATTAATTGGTTCACAGGTAACTAATATTTGTCATCAAATCTATCTTTGTGGTTGATGATCAAGATATTTTCATTCACAAGAGGAATTAGCTAATAATGAGAACGATTGCAAAGAACATAAAGAAGTAAAAATACATATGCCTGTAAAAGGACAAAAAATTGAATTTCAGTATTATGATTTTTTACCTTTTGTAAGTTATTCGAATGTTTTGTATAAGATACTTGTCAACCAAACCATGACAAATCTTATATTAATAAATACCAAAAACATTTACTGATTTTATTCAGTTACTATGTTAAGTATTTTAATGAGGTTATAAAAATTCTCCTACATACACTAGTAAAGATGCTGCAAAAAAAGTTCCTTGAAACATTAAAAGAAGAATCTAGAGAAATGCCTGAAATACACGGACGAAATATTACAATGACAATGACAAAATGAAGCTAAAACATATTTTATAAATTCAAAAACTTATTATATTCTTGAAAAGAAATTTACTAAAGGAGAAAAGGAAATAAGAGATCATTGTCACTTAACACAAAGTATATTGAGCAGCTGCACATTGTAATTTTATGTGTGCCTCACTGTTTTTTTTAACTAATTTGTGCATGATTTTATTCTGAGAAGCTCAGTAATGTTTGAAAATACTGTAAATGTAAATGTGATTCAAAAAGTACTTGAAGTGAAGTTAAGCGCAGCTGGACAGCAAGAAATTCTTTAGGGCGCAATCCCCACAACGACAGTAGTAGTGAATCTTTGAGTATGGTCTCTAAAAAAAAGACAATCGATTTATTAAAAAAAAGAGGACTGTTAATCTGTATCTTGTGGAAAGAGGACGTGTTGCTAGGCCGTCGCTCAGAATGTATTGTTACATTTAATGAATACTGATATTTTTGTGATAAAACCGAGTAAAGTATGTGTAAGAGTTGCCAAACATTTATGTATACAAATCTTATGGAAGTGAAGAATAGAATATCTTATTTTTGGAAAAGGAGGTGAACTTCATTGTAGTCGCCGTCTATCAATCGACAGAATTGTGAGTGTATGAAGTTCACTAAAATACAGGAAAAGAAATGCATTCTCTATAGTTTTCATTCAATAAGTAACAACCTCTCATAATTTCTTAATTCAGTAATTGGACTATGTTCTTGTACTATAGTTTGGCGCTGAACTCCACTGACCAATTTTGATGTAGCAGGACATGTAGTTTGAAGGAAGTTTGTGTGCCAAGCAACCTCCTTTTCTCACGAAAAGCAGATTGCTGTTTGATCTTATTTACTTACAACAGTGGTCCCTTAGGTATGAAAAGGTACGAAAACTTGGGCTCAAAGCTATCCACAGCACGGCCAAGTAACTAACAGAGTCGTATTTTAAACCTTAAAGAACAATAACTTGCTCCAAATTGTAATTCGTCACCAACTGGTGCAGAAGCTGATCATTCAAGGAGGCAGCAACCAAAATTCCGGTACCAGTTACGACTTATAGTAAAAATCTCAATCAAAAATCAATCTCTTTCTCTCTCTCTCTCTCTCTGTCTCCAAACACATATATAAATATTCATATTTAAAAAAAGTCGTTTTATATTGGCTCCCGAAAAGGGACGCGAAACGAAATTAAAACTATTTCATGCTGTTGTTCGAAACGCCTTTGTAATTATCTTGTATTTGTCGTACTTCAAATATTTAAGATCTTGTAAAAAAATTTTCTGTTTCATCGTTGTTAATCCACGCCACTTATTTTCATGTACGACGACAAAATTATGCCGGAAACAATACTGATTTGCTGAGCTGGTAAATAAAAAGCGGAACGGATGGTAAATTTTGCCATGGAAGAACATTTTGGACTTTGAAAAATTCTTCAGCAGTTGCGGACACGCAAGAGTGAGTACCTTTCTTATTTCCGTTGAGAAGCTTCATTAATGCCCTCTCATGCAACAAGATTCTGTGTTTTTTCCATCAACCTATCCAAATCCAGTCGAAAGTGCATGGAGGTATTTTATAGGTAGACATTTAGTAGCATTGTATAATTTCAGGTATTGTTATAGTCAGTATTAGCTTAAGAAACTGTTCATTTGTCTGCACCTCCATATTGCATAAACGGCATTGGCATTCAGTTGTCTGTGATCAGTAGCATCCATTGTGTCATTTTGTGCGAGCGTAGGCAATTGTTAGGTATACGTCATCATTACGTCAGTACATCCCAGAGGGCTTAGCAAGCTATTACGTAACTTTCTCGCGCAGGAATTCCATACAACCCCATGCGTGAAACCAACAAAAAATGGCAGAGGGCAGACCACATTCCGTTGTAGATGACAGTGAAGAAATAGTTGACAACAATACCAACTTAGATTGCGAATCGTGCCAACCAGGAATGAACTACCACCTTATAGGCCAGATGAAATAAACACCACACACAGTACTGTAGTAAACGTATCGCCCAGCAGTGTACAGGAACTACAAACCACTCAAATAATACAGACTTCAACTGACAATGATGTTTCAAATTTAATCGAAGCCTTGTTTGCGCGCCTGGTGACACAAAGGGAACAAGAGAAACAGCAGGAACGAACACAAAGGGAACAGGAAAGACAAGAATTTATCCATAGTTTAGATGAGAAGTTCGAAGCGCAAACCAAAAGTTTTGACGAAAGGCTTAATTCAAAGTTAGATTCTAAATAAGAAACGCTAACGAAAAGCCTCGATGAAAAGTTAGCAAATCTAGTAACTAAGACTGAACATGATAGCGTTGTAACAGCTATGAAAGATGACCTTGAGACTAAAGTAGTTACTACAGTTAAAGGTGCAAAACAAGAGGTAACCACTGAACTTTATCAGATGTTAGAGACATGGAATTATAAGAAACAGCAACAAATTGATGATAGGTATGGCGAACTTTGCAAAGCAGACGGAGGACAACGTAAAACAATGTCATTAGGATGTATATGAAGTAAAATCAGAAATCGAGCTAGTTAACAAACAAGTTGTTACCTGTAAAGACACTTTACATACAGTGAATGACAAAGTAAAACAGTTGACTGACAAACTCTCTCCGTTGGCTGTGAATGGAGAAAAAAAGGTGGAACAAAAGTTAAAAGACCAAATACAACACATTAGTGAACAATGTACAGACTGGTTAGCGGAGAAAGATTAAAATGATCGAAAACAAAATAAAAACCGAGTTACAGGACACTGTTAAGGATGCCACTCTTAACATATTAGCGGCACCAGGTACCTCTGGAGAGACTATTTTAACAGAATTAGGTGTCATCAGAAGAGTATTTACAACACACTTGCCTGCTTGGAAAGAACAGATTACTCAGATAATACAAAGCTTGGAGCAACAATTTCAAAAGAAAGACAGAGAACCATGTGACAGCTACGAACACTCTGTGTTTTCACTCAGTGATATAAGCAAGGATGGTCCTGAGCAGCAAAACACAAAATATCAGCGCAGAGAATATTCACCCCCCAGAACAAAACAAATTCCAGTAAATGACTCTAATTCATTAGTGCAGTTAATGAAAGACGAAAGCCTATTGAAACATAGAAACTTTCAGTTATTTAATCCCGAAAAGAGAAACCCTCACCCGATCGTTTTTCTCCGATCATTTTCCGGAATTTTTCCGCCTAGTTGGTCTGATAGGCAAAAGATACAGTTTGTAATCAGACATATTACAGGAGAATCTGCTATTTGGGGAACTGAAATGGTCGATCGATGTCTTACTTGCCATGATTTTGAACAGGCATTTTTAGCCAAGTTTTGGAACGAAGTAGTTCAGAAAAGACTGAGGAAAGAAGTATATCAAGCTGAATCTTTCGATCCGAGAAATGGAGGCTTAAGGAAATATTTCGAAAAGTATTTGGGGCAAAATTAGATACTAGCATACGCCAATCTCAAGTAAGGATGTGATTATGATCTTGAAGTCGAAATTGCCGGTATCAATTGAAGAAAAATTAGTGAACGTCAATGATGATGACGAAGAGACATTTCTTTTCATATTAGACTCATTTGACCTTATACATGAGGAACAGAGATCAAGCAATAAGCAGAAATCGCATAACAACAGGTGGAATTCCTCAAATACGAGTAACCACAATGGTACACATATTTCAGATAAACAAAGACATTTTAACGGACACGATCAGTATTATGGCAATCAGAATGGAAATGGACAATTTAAAGGTAATAAGAACTACTACTGAGCGAGATATCACCCGACGAATCAGGCAAACAATTTTATTTACGGCAACAAGTAACGGCACACTGTGTATGTCAATGAATACGGCAACAAAAGTTGGCAGCGCGGATTCCCACAGCAAGCGCAAGAATGGAATCCTGGCGTGCGGAGTGCGAACATATACTACCAACATACAAACCCAAATAATACTCAGCGAAAATTCAAGCCGAATAATCAGCTATTTCAGACATCGGCTCCAGACAAACAACAAATGCATGAACAAGAATTTCAGACGCCATTGAAACCTCAGAATGGAGGAAATAACCAAATGCAGAGGAAGCGGTACAACCCACCGGTATTTTTCACTCAAGCTGACAATCTTTCGACTTTTAATCCAGTAAATGAACCACCATAGTTTGATACGCGAGTAATTCACAACACCGGAAAGTAATGAATGGACAACGCCAATTCCCAAAATCCCTAATCAATAAGCTGATTTGGAAGCCAAAGTAAGACAGACATTACACAATCTCACCACCCAAGAACAACTCCGAAAGAAAGCATTTGATTCTAAGATCAAGAAAGTAGTAGAATACAAACAACTTGAAAGAATTCTAATAATAACGCATTTTAAGTCATCTCTGTTACACAAGCGAAACAAGAAATGGATAGAACTTTTTCAAGGCCCATACATTATACTCAGAAAACCGCATACAGGGTGTTATCTCGTCTCCGATCTGATTACCTGACGTATCAAAGGCCTTTACCGTCATGCCGACCTCAAAAAGTATCACAGTTCAACTTAAAATATATACAACACACATATACTGAATATATCTAACAGAAGAAGAACGTTAAGAAACTCATTGTGATAACGTGTTTACAAGAGACAAGTCATGACAAGTACAGTAAGTACACCTGAAATACTGATCTTTACAGTAACCTAAGTTGGAAATAGGAAGCATACGTATTGTTAAGTGAAAAACGCCAAACACGTCACAAAATTTAAAGGAGGCTTCGTATCTGAATGACATTTACATGTAAGTCATAGTTATAAGTTAATTTCAGATTACGCTGAGCCGAAGAACCAGATAAGTCTACAAAAGAAGAGAAGGACGAACCGACGCGCCGACTTCTTGTTAGTTATAAGGTACCCAATGTTTGAGGAACGAAGTATTTCTAAGAAAAATTATGTATAAATGCGCAGTGTAAAACTTTTCTGGGTTGTCTGAACAACAGAGATACGAATTCATCACAACACATTAATACATAGTTTACAGGAAATATTCAGGCTAACGTCAATTGAAAGAGTAAATATGAGTTTGATGATATCACTTTAGAGCAAGCGCTCGAAGTAAGAATAAGTTGATGTGTTCAACTAACAGTGGTGTATACATTTTCATGAGATGCACTTTAGAATAGCAGTACAAGATGGTAAAACTAAGGTCCATATAAGAATATTGCAGTGATTCTGAAAAGCATAGCTCTTGAGATATGTATGTAAATTAGACATGTTTTTGTGGGAGAATAAATTTGGGTAACACCCTCGCATTCGACCTTTGACAGATGTTAGCACTGATTAGCACACGACTGAATAAGAAACACTCGCATCACTGAGAAGCTTGCGAGGTGCAATTTTGAAGAGCCCTATTTTCTTTTTGAAACTTTTTTATACAATCAACACAACCTTTTTTTGAAAGCATATTCTTTTGTGTTATTTTTCTTTCCGTATGAATTTCTTTTCCTTAATTGCACAATGGACAAATCATTTTACTTTTGTTATCCATGTAGAAAGAAAAAAATTACTAAAATTAAAACAGCACTGTATCCATGTTGTTCCTCAAGTAACTGACGAAAATTTAAGAACAATTTTTGTTATTTTAAGATCATATGATTTCAATTATTACTACTATGTTATTCTGACACAATTTTAAAATGAAGAAAATCAAATATTAACAGATATAGATATCTAAATTGTAATGAATTTTTACACTTAATTATTTACGAAATTCAATTATTTTATATCAGTGAATGAAAGCAACTTCAAGAATTATTTGTCATCGAAATTACTTCAGTACTTTGGATGATTGTTCACAAAAACAATTGCATGGTGATATAACTAATCTACACATGAAAATTCCAATAGCAGTGAAATGGTGCTACCTAAAAATATTCATCCTCATAGAAAATTTATTAGTGAACCTGGTTTATATTCCTTTTGGCTTCTTAGAATATAAAACTAAACTTCCATGTACTTTTTCATAATTAAATTTAAAATATCATTCATAAAGATTTTTACATACATCTAATACACAATATTCATTAAAATCACCTGAATCCATTCAAATTTCAAATTTACAAATAATTCCGACTTTAAGTCATCTTCTTTAATGAAACAAGTAGCAACATTTTCAAAAATTACATTAACTTTATTTACCCAAATATCTTGTGAGTTATCAAATCCTAACCATTTAACATTTTCTTTGTTACCATTCACATTTAATACTTTTCCAAAAAGATAAACATCAAGAAAATTCGTTTTCAGAAGTTTTTGTTCATATAAAGTTTCTTTTATTTGTTCTCCATTTAAATCTTTCAGTTTACGTGTGACTGGATAAGAATGAATAACATCTCAATTTCAAAAATTGCAGTTGACCATTTGGCAATATTTTCTCTTCCAAAAATTACTTTTGGTTTACTCATTTCTACTTTATCACCAGTTTTATATTTAGCATAGTATGTAACAAATTTGTTATGTAAAGATTTTCAATAAAAGTTTTCATTTCCTTTATTTACATCTTTTGGCAACATTTTTATCAATGAATGTTTTGTGTTATTACAATCAGCAGTTAACTTAGAAACTTAATGAACCCATTTATAATTTCCTTGAAGAGCAAATTTTTTTCACATCTTTTCTTTCAATGTTCTATTAAATTGTTCAACAACAGATGTTTTTAATTCACTAAAAGCTGAATAATGACTAATATTAAATTTTTTCATTAATTCTTGAAACTGTTTTAACAAAATTCTGTAGCATTATCTGTTTGCACATTTTTTTGGTTTGACAAGTGAAATACTTTTTCAAAAGAATCAACTACAGTCTTACTCGTTTTAGCTTTTACTGTAGTAACCCAATTAATTAACATCTATAACAGTTAATGAATAATTATACCCTTTATTTATTTTTGAAAGGCGAGGGTTGGAGGGTGGGGGGAACAATAGGTTAAGTGCCTGTCAATCAAAAGGAAATGGGGGTGACATCGAAAAGCACTTAAGAGAATGATAGAAGTGCCTCTGAGTTCATACCTGCCCCTGCTGTAGGCAACCCACACTAAAGAAATGCGCTGGCACCCCCCAGCTCTAATACTCCCAGCATTGAAATCTGCTGCAATTTGTGGAAGGGTTGCACTTCTATCACGCTGAACGATTCTCTTCAGTCGTCATTGGTCCCGTTCTTGTTGGATCTTTATCCGGCCGCAGCGATGTCGGAGATTTGATGTTTTACCGGATTCCTGATATTCATGGTACACTCGTGAAATGGTCATATAGGAAAATCCCCTCTTTATCGCTATCTCGGAGATGCTATATCCCATCTTTCGTGCGCCGACTATAACACCACGTTCAAACTCACTTAAGTCTTGATAACCGGCTATTGTAGCAGCAGTAACTGATCTAACAACTGCGCCACATACTTGTTATCTTATACACGCGTTGCCAATCACAGTGCCGTATTCTACCTGTTTACATATCTCTGTTTTTGAATACGCATACCTATATCACTTTCTTTGACCCTTCAGTTTATAGATAACTAACTGCCACAGTAACAGATCTGACATAAATCAATAACTCTAAATATAAAAATATCTTCACATGTATGCAAAGGAAACTTTCAAACACAATTCAATAAATCTTTACACGAAACATAAATTTACCCAGTCAAAATCCCCAAAGTACACACTGAAAAAATCAGTTTAAAATAACTCATAATTCTCATGCGCCATGCTAGTATGTGCTGCAGCCGCACATTTATGCGTAAAATGGGACAAGAATAGTTGCTAAAACTATTTGCAACCCCAACAATCACTGTGCCGTCGTAACTGTGGGATATCGAAAGAAACCAGTGGTAAGATGTCGGATGAGGATCGACATGAAGTTGCGTCTGGTGTGTCCCAGATCTGACTCGGGGAGTGCAAGTGCAAGATCCACAGTGCTAGCAAAGGCAAATGCTTGTTCTTTTCTCTCAATTCTTAATATAACTAATCGCTATGTTTGGCCGCTGTGTATAACAAAAACACCGCCACAATGAGAACAAAAAACTGGGCCCCGTCTACCTCTCAGGGAAAGGAAAATATATAGTGTAGTCATGTGTTTTCTTTCAAGAAAATGATGGGAAATTCGATATTTTGCAGATTTTTAAGCTAGTCGGGACTGGAACTTCTTTATGGCTGCTTACAAGTCACCATTCGTCTTCCAAAATATAAAATATTAAAAGTACTCCATAGCCCCCAGATTACCTAATCTGTACCCTTGCGTGATAGTAATTCACATATTAGTACTGGTGATTAATAAAGATGCAAGACATTTGAATTGGGTGTTCTATTGTAAAATCGGACAGTACTAGCTGAAAAAGCACAGAAAGGCAGTTCTAATTATTGTGCTAGTCTTAATAGGTCATACATATTTAAACATATTACCGTATATTTATTGAGACTGCCTCTGTGTGTCTCTTTCGTAATTTAAGTAATTATTCACGTACTGATTTAGATATATTGTCCTGCGGCGTCTCAAAGGGACCATCTACGAGATACACTCTTCTCATTACCTGTAACTATGCTGTAAGTTTATTTAAATTTTAATGGTGGACACTTTTATTAAACTGGCAATTTAAAAGGAAGAGCGGGGAAATACAGAGAGGAGGAACCTGTATCAGTAGGGGTTGTGGATTTCCGAGTGATTGACTCTGGACAGTGAGTAGCTCGCTCTTGAGAAATAGTTTAATTTTTATTCGAACTTAGCACATTTTGGCGAATTCAATGACAGAATTTGATTGGCTGTTAAGAAGCTTAGGTGTGATGAGGATAGCTTAAAACGTAGAGGTTTTTCCAACAGTTTTGAGTGACTGGCTTTTTAGGACTATAGAACTCGCTCAGATTTTAGATGTCATGACCTATTCAATTTGGGGAAGCTGCGTTTATAGTTTAGACGTTTCGTAAGACTCAGCTGCACTTTAGGTATTCACCTACCATGATTCAGTGTCTAAAGAGCCATATTTTCGGACTGGTTTAATAAACCTGATTTCGTTCAAAACTTACAAAAAAATGGTTTAAATGGCTCTGAGCACTACGGGGCTTAACATCTGAGGTCATTAGTCCCCTAGAACTTAGAACTACTTAAACCTAACTAACCTAAGGACGTCACACACATCCATGCCAGAGGCAGGATTCAAAGCTGCGACCGTAGCGGTCGCGCGGTTCCTGACTGAAGCGCCTAGAAGCGCTCGGCCACCACGGCCGGCCAACACTTACTAGCCCATCCCTACGTGAGCCAACGGCACTACTCAGGGCCGCACGTCTGTCCCACTTCCTACAGTTATACTTCTTTTTATTTACTCAGTCAAATAAGAAAGGGGAGAAAGCTTTCTATGGTAAAAGAAAAGAAATTATTTTCCTTCGTGACAATGTATCTGCTCACAATGTGTCTGATTTGAACACTAAGAAAAGTACAAATTGTTGGATTTTCGACAATTTTCGTCACAATTGCCACTCTCTAATTTGTATTCATACGCACGTCTAAAGAACTTTGTGATTATAAAACATTTTTAGACCAATAACGAAGTTGTAGCTATGGTCTCTTGAAAATCCTGGGAAGAAAGAAGTTGACATTGAAAGTTATTACAACGAAAGTCCGCCCCAACAGGTGAGTGGTCAGCGTGAAAGACTGCCGTCCTAAAGGGCCTGTGTTCGATTCCCGGCTAGGTCGGGGATTTTCTCCGCTTAGGGACTGGGTGTTGTGTTGCCTTCATCATCATTTTATTCCCATCCGGCGGCAGGTCGCCCAATGTGGCGTCGAATGTAATAAGACCTGCACTAAGGCGGCCGGACCTGCCCCTTAAGGGGCCTCCCGGCCAGTGACGCCAAACGCTCATTTCATTTCCCTTACAATGAAAAATAAGTGTCTACGAAACACACTCGTTTGCTGCAAGGCTAAGAAATATGTTCTTGCTGTCTTAATTCACAAATTAAAAAACTGGAAATAATAATAAACCTAACATCAGAAAGAGAGAAGTAGATGTGGCAGTAGAATGATGGAATCAAGAAATGTATAACTTTCTGATATGATTAAGAAGAGGAAAATTCTTTGATAACAAACACTCACGTCAAAGCAATTTTTGAGAAATTAAATTTTCGAAATCCTGTGCTACATGGAAGTATCGAGATACATCAAGAAAACTGGAGTTCTTGAATGTGATACTGGACATTGCTGTTAAATATTAAGCGAACAGATAAAACCCTAGACGAAGAATCAATGCATGCTATAAATTAAAGTACAGTCCTTTGTGACTACATTTTTAGAAGACAGAAAATGGGACGTACGTCACAAAAATGGCTTTGAGCACTATGGGACTCAACTGCTGAGGTCATTAGTCCCCTAGAACTTAGAACTAGTTAAACCTAACTAACCTAAGGACATCACAAACATCCATGCCCGAGGCAGGATTCGAACCTGCGACCGTAGCGGTCTTGCTGTTCCAGACTGCAGCGCCTTTAACCGCACGGCCACTTCGGCCGGCGGTACGTCACAGCTTCAGCATTCCATGTTTACTTACTATGGTTAGCAGTGAACGGAAAAGTTTTATGAGGCATACGAAGGATGGACTCTACAAGATGGATTAATGCGAGCCTTGGTTACAACAGGCACACACAAACGTGAAAAAAGTGGAGAAGTGTGAGCCTAATCACAATAAGTCATGGAGTATTTCATAAAGAATATAATATGAAAGCTAGAGACTGAACGGTGAATACGTGTCGTGTCAAGACAGAAATATAGATAGAAATGTACACACGTTCCTAAAACGTAAGAGGCAGAATAAACGTGATGCTCTGAATAACAGCGTAGTCTTTTGCTTCAGTCAGTTGTATTTTATTAGGTATGTGTACAGTAATGACAATACGCGTAGTGCTAAGATTTTAATTACGCCTAGATCTTTCAAGGGTGGTTTGCAATCTTGGATCAGCATTATTATTCATTCGTACCACTTCCAAAAATGATGCTGTATATAGTCACTCAAATTTTTTGATCAAATTACAAATACTATCATCGACAGGTTAACCCATCTCTCAATTTCTTTTGACAGTATCAGAACGTAATGGGTTGCCGGCATCTTTGTTATTTGTGTAAGTTGTAAAGACTGCGGTAATGTTGTGCACTTGGCAAACTGCCGGCAGAAGGCAACAGCTCTGGAAGTGAGAGTTGCGCTTAAGTTGGAGCGCTGGACGCGGCATTCCAGTTAATATTGCAGGCGTGAAGGCACAGCGGTTACTTGCCGCTATTGATCCAACCCAGCGTGCTCGCAGTGTCGAGGCGTGGCCTAAACGACACCTAACCAAACTGCAGAGCAGATCTCAAAAATTCTTTCGTAGGTCTTCCCACATACGGACCCATGAAATATAACGAACATAAAGCACGTCTTCGATCTTGACTGTCTTCAAACAATGTTTTACACTCTTGCTTAACTGTTACCAGTCATTTTCACGAACTTAATATTTAATTAATTAAAAATAGAATTATCCAATCTTGTATGATAATCATTCCTAAGCACCCTCACGACAAAATGTATCAATTAATTTCATGCTAAGCAAAGTCGTGAGAGTATAGGGCGGTTAACAGACAAATAAGGATAAAAATTATTTCTTAAGTTGAAAGGCACACATTTTTCGATGTAATCGCCTTTTAGGTCAATGTACTTTGTCCTTTTTTCCAATAAGTAGATACGTATCTGAAGTGCAATTATGGAAGTTCTAAAAACACACATCTGCCCCTGTCATAAGGTATTCGTTGGACTCAAAAGGTTTTTCAATCTACAAATTGCTTTAGGTATGTAAGTAGCTGGAAGTCAGTGGGTGTTGTGAATAGGATGTATGTTCCAACAATTTTCACTTCGAATCTATAAGATTCCCCACTGTCAAAGCACCTCTCGGGGCAGGTGCATTGTCAGAATGAAAAATGTTCTTTTCTCTTGCAGTCCAGGGCTCTTCTCACGTAATTTCTTATCCGTTTGGTACGGGAAACTTGCCTCGTATGTCCCATTTATTATTTTTTTGTTCTTGACAAGGTGAACGGTAAAAAGAACCACTCTTGCATGGTAAAATCCACCGGCCATTATCTTTCCGGTCTGCTGTCTTCCGCGCACGCTTCTAGCACTTTTTCGTTTCTGGTATGAAGTAGTGGCCCCTGCATTATCGACAATCAGTTGGATCACCTGTAATAAGATTATTGTATTTGCTTTTCGTTAGTACGCAACAAATGCGGCAGCCTTCTTGCACAACGCTTTCTCGTAGTAAATTCTTTATGTGAAACGTACCATATTTTTTCCTGACAAATCTATGTCGTCAGCTATTTCCTATGCCTTTAATCGCCGAATGTTATACTGATTAATTTCTCGATGTTTTCATCTTTAGCTGTATTTTTGAACCTCTTTCACGTGCAACATATTGAATAGTTTGGGTACGCTTGAATCGAGCTATCCATTACTTTCAAAAGCTGTACAAACAACGTAACAAAAACAGAACTTTATTGATATCAGCGACATCACTGTAGCACGTCCGAAAAATTTTCCACAGTTTATCATTAGTTTTAGCACATCGTTCTCATTAGAACCGTGAAAGTTGGACGAGAGATCAAGATACCGAAGTAGCTTCCGTGAGAAGTAAGTTTCAAACCGATTCGGGATTTGCGCTGTCACCCTAGAGGTCTTCTGGAATGGCTCGTTTTGATAGACCATATGAGACCGTAAGGGGGAGTGTTCTTTCTTGAGGATAGTGTACCTAGGAACACAACATGTTTTCTGGTCATTGTTTTAATCTAGCGACCGTCTTTATAATCACATGAAGGATTATACATTAGCGACCATCGTTAGCAGTTTCAGGCATATTCTACTGTTTTCGTTGTTGAGAGAGACCAGGTTGTTATATTGCTAGAGAAGGCCGAAATGCACGCTATAAGCTCACGCAGGATGGCGTGAGGTCTGAAACAAGATACGTAATGAATGCTATAAAGAAAAGTACGTAGCTTCTGCAATACTTAACTTTAATCCATCATTTGTATACATCGTTCCTGATGAGACATGCTTCATACGATAACTATCAATTGCTATGGCGCCTTGCTAGGTCGTAGCCATTGACTTAGCTGAAGGCTATTCTAACTATCTGCTCTGCAAATGAGCGAGGCTTCGTCAGTGTGCATCGCTAGCTAAGTCGTCCGTACAACTGGGGCGAGTGCTAGTCCGTCTCTCGAGACCTGCCGTGTGGTGGCGCTCGGTCTGCGATCACTGACAGTGGCGACACGCGGGTCCGACATGTACTAATGGACCGCGGCCGATTTAAAGCTACCACCTAGCAAGTATGGTGTCTGGCGGTGACACCACACAGGTTATATCTTATGCAGACTCAGATCTACACATTTAAGTGCCGTATAACACATGAAACTTATTTGCAAGACACTGTTAATTCTTCAGGTACAGAATTTTATGGTGAATAACATGCTATAGTCTTTTACAACTAGTTATATAACATGTGGACAATGCATCATGTTGTACGTTTAAACGGAAGAAACTGTTCCTCCATGGAACTTGTGATATTTGCAAATTAATTGTGTTTTTTGTGATCATTTTGAATAATTTGTACCCTAAAATGTATCTAACTCGTAGCTAATTTCTGACAATATTTCAACTTCATCTGATTTCTCTTACTGATTTTTGGTATGTTGTGGAGTAAAAATGTAAAAGATAGTTTATTAAACACAGTACTGAAAATATTTTCCCGACTGCAACACTTTTAATTTTTCAGTAGAGTACCGGGTGGTTATAATGAGCCGCGCGGAGTGGCCGCGCGGTTAGAGGCGCCATGTCACGGACTGCGCGGCCCCTCCCACCGGAGGTTCGAGTCCTCCCTCGGGCATGGATGTGTGTGTTGTTCTTAGCATAGGTTAGTTTAAGTAGTGTGTAAGTCTAGGGACCGATGTCTTCAGCAGTTTGGTTCCTTGGCATTAGAACTTAAAAAAGAGCACGAGCGGAAGGAATTGATAAGATCATGCTTTTGCAGAAAAACTGGAACTAATGAAAAAAAAACAGCTATAGTTATATAAATTGAGCTCTTTGCTGCAGCAGTGCCTTGGTCGCACAGTAGTAAATACTGCCCTTACCATAATTGTAACTGACGTATACAGCTTGCAACGTGAAACATGAGAGTACGACCACCTTTTGCGTGAAGCGACCATTTTGAACTGAAATACGTTTCTTAACTCAAAACCACTCCTTCCGTGATAATTAATCACAATATTTGATCGAGATGACAAGAAAATATTAAATGGATGTAGCAGATACAACACAGTCCCACAGCCGCAAATCATTCTCATACAGACACAGTTGCCAAAAAAGGGGTACGATGTTGTGAGTCCTTGACTACGTTAATGGCAAGAAGATTTCGTTTTCTTAGCAAGAATTCTTCACGAACGGATGCGGATACCATGCAATCCGAATGACAGATATGGCGGTATGCCTACGTGTCTAAAAAGAGCAGAAAACCTAATTGTTAATCCTTTGAGTAATATTCCCACGTCTGACTCGTATCATGGTTAAAGCCCATGTATTACCACTGTTCATGCTTACCGGCTATTACCTACATTATCAAATAACAGCAGGAACGGAGAGAAATACTTTCGGAGTAGACGCCTTGATATGTGAATTCATTTTTGTATATAGCAGGTCCCTTAAGAACTAACACACATTTGAACATTTTTTTTGGTTATAATGACGTTATAACCCGGAAACTAACTACTGTACGAGCACCAAACTTGGTAGCATTAATGTCAACTGCATGGGGAAGACAAACAATGCCGAATCAGTTCAGTTGAAACACTCTTAATGTGCTGCTACGGTACATCGTACCATTACATAGGGTACCATTACTGCTACAGAAGGGGCTCAATATGGCACCCAGCAGTATCGAGAAGAGTTTGAAGCGCAGGATTGCATTCTGCACAGCAGAACGAAGCATGTCCGTAAGTATGCTGCCTACCTCTCTTGATACGCTGCGCTTCAGATCAGCACATATGTGAATATTCCCCTGGTAAACAGTGTCCTTCAAGTGGACCCACAACCACATATCATACGGAGTGAAATCAAGTGATCGTGCCGGCCAAGCATTTGGAAACGATGGGCTGATAATTCGATCGTTCCCAAATATGTTTCGGAGAGGCAGGTGAACTTCACGAACGATGTGCGGTGGGGCCCCATCTTGCATGAAAACTGAGTTCAATGCGTCTTTCTCCTGTAGGGCAGGTATGACATGCTGACGAAGCATATCGCAGCAACACCGGCCAGTCACAATGCACGTCTTTGATCCTCGAGCGCCAACCTGTTAAATGGGCCAATGATGAACATAGCTGTGAAGCTACACCATACAGTGACACGTTCACCATACAGAGGAACTTCGTGCACAGTGACTGGAGGTGAAAAAATGAGCTTCGTCTGTTCATAGGGTGGTCCAGGGCCAGCCCTCGCAAACTTCATTTCTTGCAAGAAAGCGGAGAGCGCAGTCAACACGCCGTTGTGTGTCCTGTGGTGCAAGCTGCTGTACGATATGGATCTTGTATGGATACATTTGAGAATGGTTCGAAGCGCCTTCCGTAAAGTGGACCACGGAATGTTCAACTATCACTACACAGGACGCGCACTTCCTGACGCTGGGAAACTGCGTTCAGAGTTGTCTGCCGTATCAACAGCGATTTCATCAACCACCTGTGGTGTCAGTTCGTCGGCCTCTTGTCGACGCCCAGCTCTCCAGCTGATTCGATTTTCTTCATCATTCCCTTCCGTAATCCTTTCACCTGGCGATATTATCGAAGTGCAGTTGCAGCATTACTGTTGTTTTGATAATAGAGCTTCACCAATAATTCCCCGTTCCTTTTGTCCAAGCTCACGTTGACACGTCAACAAGTGCGCTGCGACTGCTCAGTTGTGTGAGACTATGAATCACGATGACTGACCACTGCACCTGGTGGCCATAGTTGGAATTGGACGGCGGCGCTGTGACGCATGGATATCATGCATCCCATAGTCTGGACATTAATGCTACCAAGTGTGGTACTCGTACGGTAATTAGTTTCCGTGTTATAACGTGTTAAATAGGGGAAGTTTAATTATGACCACCGGATATTTGCTACTGGGCACATGACCGTGTTGTAACCTTGGAACATTATCTAACATTTGGAAAAACTTTACTTTCCCAGTGTAAGTTTTGTGGTTTTGGGAAAGACTGCAGTGCACAAAAACTGAATGCTACCATTTAAATATGGAATAAGAAAATATGTTAAAAATAAATTACACATGTGGCTAGAAGTGAAAGACTGAGAACTGTTCCGAGGTACACTCTCTCTAATGATCACGGAGTGGATGTGACGTTAGAGAGTTAAATTTCTTTAATTTTCTTTAATTTTCTAGTTTGGTTATGTTGTAAGGAATTATTACATTGAAAGACGATATCTGAGTGAAACTCTATGTGCTTAATAAAAGCACAAGAACCCCAGAAGTGATTGGTAGCTTTTTTATCGATAATTATGAGATGATATGTTCCTGTACGTGAGATTAAATGTGTCGATGTTACAAGACACTGACGATTTTAAGTTCGAGGATCAATGACTTCCTTCAGCATGTCCGGTATAGTAAATCATGAAGATTTTATTTCCGGGAGCGTCGTTAGTGGGAAACACTATAAACTTAATTCAGGTAGAAAAACGGTAGAACAGTTAGTCAGGAAACCATTATATTATCATCGGTTTTATAGCGTGATGTACGCTGGTAACCAGTCTAGCTGAGGGAGGAATTGGGGCACAGCCAGCGGGATTGGCTCGGATGAGTGTGGGAAACGGCCTTATACCTCACGCTCAAGCTCTGCGTGCTTATATACGTAGCATGCAGTAAGTGGCTATTCACCCAACCTATGGACTGATTAACACACCACAAATATGTATATTTTTAAATATTTGTATGGAGTTGTTGTGCAAGACGAGAACAAGGACAGAGGAATATCTTAGGTTTAATATAGAGAGCTGATTGACCATACTGGGACCGAAGAAAACTAAAAGTAAAGACTCTTCAGTTGTTTGCATTTCAGTTTAGTATGCACATGGCATTAAGGGTTTATTTGGAGGAATGAGTTCCGACCTAGGCGTAGTTTCTCCTCAACTCGCCTTTGGAAAACAGTTCACAGAGTTTAGCTAACGGTCTTCAACGTTACCTTGTCCTAGCACGTCTCTTCTGATGCCAATTTTTTATATTCTTTGTCGAAGAGAATAGGATTAACTTTCAGTATGACAATGGTGTTTTACATTGTTAATGCGATGCATTTTCTATTTCGTCCTTTGAAGCTTTCTCATTTTAATCGGATGCCCTGGTCTTTCCCCGACTTTCAAGTGCGATGTCAGTGAGTATATAGAGTTGTGTGATATGTGTTTATTTAAATGAGATTTTATTTGTAATTTCCCATCTATACTGAAGTTTTTATAAATCGCGTCATTGTGGCTTGCACCAATTCATCATTAAGAATAAGTCAGCCCGCATCCTTGTCCAATATATTGCGTTAATTTTAAAATTTAAGTTTACTATATTTCAGATTCTTCTTCAAACTGTTTAGGCTTTTTACCTGAATGCTGTAAAGCAGCAACAATGCTGCTGAGAGCGCCTCCATTACCCACACACCTGTTCCCCTCCCACATGGGGACTGTGAAAAGACATGTAAAGTGTCGTCCTCTAGCTTTATACAATCAACCAACTCTCCTCCGCTACCGTTATCTTCGCTGTTCGCTGACATGAAATTAAGACTCCATTACCAGCGACCTAATCCACATTTTCGTCATCAGTCATAAATATCATTTGAGTCTCTTTTCATCTTCTTTGAATTAAATTCTACTTCATTTTATTTAATATATTGCCCCACTAAAAAACAGGAATTTCCCCTTCCCTCCCCCTCGTCTATCTCTCTCTCTCTCTCTCTCTCTCTCTCTCTTCCGAATTTTCACCGAGCGAGGTGATACCGTGATTAACACACAGGACTCGCATTGGGTAGGACGACGGTTCTAATCCGCTTACGACCATCCAGATTCATGTTTTCCGTAATTTCCCTAAATCGCTTCTGGCAAGTGCCGAGACAGTTCCTTTGAAAGGACCAGCCAATTTCCTTCGTCATTCTTAACAAAACAATCCGAGCTTGTGCTCCATCTCTAATGACATCGTTATCGAAGTGACGCTAAACCCTAATCTTTCTTCCTTTCCTTCTTTCGATTTGTCTTGGCTCGCCCCTCGTTGACACAAGAGTATTGCACACTGCCTGAAAAAAAGTGAAACACATAGAACTGGAGGAAGAAACGAAATGAAACTTCACGGGTTGAGAAGGTATTTGATTTTATTTAACTGATTACAAAATCATGTCAAATTTGCAAAGAATTGGTCAGTATGATACCGTTTATCATTATGACGTTGCACCCTCTGTGACTTGGACAACTGCACTGATTCATTTGGGAAGAGTTAAAGCCGTTGTATTCTCTCCTGAGACAAAGTAGCCCAGAATTTTTGTATCTGGTCCTTCATATCGTGCTTACTGTCACTAGGACGGAATTGACGTCCCAGTTGGTCCAGCACATGTTCTATCGGGGTACATGTGTGGATCTTGCTGCTCACGTCAATCAGGCAGTTCATTGAGACACGTGCCCCTGATGACGAACATTGTTCTGTTGAAAAATGGTACCACAGTACTGTCACATGAGGGGACGCAGGATGTCCGTGACGTCGCGTTGTGTCGTGAGAGTGTTCCCCCCCCCCCCCCACCGCAATATTGGATATTGCACGATTCGACCAACCAGCCAAATGGAGACCCATAGTGAGATCCCTTTCAAACTGTAAGGTGCTGATAACACTGTCTCACATGAGTGCACAGCATCTCAGTTTCTTTCAGAATGATCACTCTACATCTGACGCTGTTCACGCCAGTTATATACCCTGGGAACAACAATGAACACGAACAACACCACTCTGGTGGCCGTTCCACTTGTCACAGAGAACTGCAGCTCCACTCATTTACATATCTGGCGCTGGATATAGGACTGTCAATATTTTTAAAAATATCGGGAATCCGATATATCGATATTTAAAGAATATGATTATCGGCTCACGATATACCGAGGAAAAGTCCCCATCTATCGATGCATCGAGAAAAAAAATATCGACGTACCCACCTTAAAAATATCGGCTGAATTGTAAATATACTGACGGTTTTAGAGCTGTATATTTCAGTGCTGGTTTATTATTAGATATTCCGTACATCAACAAGATAGCAGCCTGCCTATCTCCTTCAGAGCAAGAATTGAAAGGGAAACGATGCGATAACCGCTTTGTAACACTGGTGACTGCTTGTAAGTGGCACAATAAAGGGGGTCCGATGGATCTGTGCTTCGGTTTCGTCACACATCACATTTGCCCGGAACGCTTAATGTCGATTTCCTCGTTTTTTCATTGCTGCCAACGTCAGCGACCTAACAGTTGTATTGCCAAAAACTGCGTAGTGAAGCTAAACGTTGCAGTTTCTGTTGGTAGCGGCGAGCACCGATTACGCCTACGTCAACATTTCCCCTTACACGTCTCCGTCCACCGTAAACACCAGTCTTGTCATTAAGGTTTTTTCTCATCATTTTCAGCAACTGTTTCTCAAGAACGTTGATGTGAAGAAATAACACACTAACACAATAGCACTAGTGTGCTATTTCTTCACAACAGAAATCTTGTTATTCCACTCACACCGCCATTGCCCAGGGCAATCGGAATTCTTCCTTCATGCCACATATACGTGTTTCACACAGCCAAAGAAAAAGATCGGACGTGATGAAAACTCAAAAAGTAATAAGACTTCTTCACACAGTGAAAGTAAAATAACGTTCTCCTACGGTTTCATACGAAGAATTTAAAATATCAATCGAAAATTGTGAAAAAAATAATACAAAATAAAAATAACTGCACTCGCTGCTGCCATTTTGATATCGGTATACCGATAAATGGGTGGAAAAAATATGGCCGATATATATCGACACTTTTTGGGAAAAATATCGATGTATGGATATTTTTCAGCTGCACTAGATGGAGTGCTCGTGTACGAAGTTACATTGACATCCGTCCATGTTTTATGCGTGCTTCACTTTCTTTTTTGTCAGAGCACAGGCACTCCGTCTTCAGGCCACAAGTGGCCCATCGGGACCATCCGACCGCCGAGTCATCCTCAGTTGAGGCTGCGGATAGGAGGGGCGTGTGGTCAGCACACCGCTCTCTCGGTCGTTATGAAGGTTTTCTTTGACCGGAGCCGCTACTATTCGGTCGAGTAGCTCCTCAATTGGCATCACGAGGCTGAGTGCACCCCGAAAAATGGCAACAGCGCATGGCGGCTGGATGGTCACCCATCCAAGTGCCGGCCCCGCCCAACAGCGCTTGACTTCAGTGATCTCACGGGAACCGGTGTATCCACTGCGGCAAGGCCGTTACCTTTTTTTGTCAGAGAGTGTACTTTATTTCAATGGACAGTGCAATTCATCTCTTTCAAAAATTTTCAAATGTGTGTGAAATCTTATGGGACTTAACTGCTAAGGTCATCAGTCCCTAAGCTTACACACTACTTAACCTAAATTATCCTAAGGACAAACACACACACACATGCCCGAGGGAGGACTCGAACCTCCGCCGGACCAGCCGCACAGTTCATGACTGCAGCGCCTAAGACCTCTCGGCTAATCCCGCGCGGCTCATCTCTTTAATCTAAGAGATGTAGAGAAAGTCTTATGCTATCATTATATGTTTTTGGGATTTAAATATTTCTGTCTTGTATTTGTACGTCTGAGAAGGGGAATTAGTTCTTCCTAGACGAAAAGTTGAAAGGTCATACTTTAACGGCCCATTGACACCCAGATCACTAGTGACTTAAGAGAGGCATGAAAATACTTTCAAGTGGAGATATGGCACTCGCTAGTTTCGAATAATGGCGCAACAACTACATGAAAACCATTCCCAGCTTCACTGCTGAAGCAGACCAACGATCTTTAACCCGGCGAGGGAATTCGATCTCAGCTCAGCCTCTTGACTCGCGAGACACTGATGTTAGCATTTTGGTATCTGACCATAGGATACCTCTCAGAATGACTGTAAGCCGAGCTATTTCCGTAACATCTCCAGCAAACAGCCGGCAGCGGATGTGCTCGCACCGTATGTCCAGACATTATTTCGGATGTACTGTAACTGAAATTACCAGTTGTCTTTTGTGTGTGTTACACGCAAACTCTCTTGTCGATCTCACAGTAAGTATGCAGAACGTTTTTTTATCAATGTAGATAAACAAGGGTGGGTTTCGCCGTTACCGTTTACGAACACCACCACGTATAAGAGAGGCGTGGCGATTTTCCGTTGAAATTCACGCACTAAGGAGCTTCAAAGTGGTCTTCACGAAGATTTTCCTCACTCGTATTCGATAACGGTAGCCTGACCAGAACTACACTTAACATAATCTCTTCACTGACTTACGCAAAATAATTTAAATGTCACAAAGCCTATACGTTTCGCAGACAACCATTGGTTACGTCTTTCTGTCTTGTGAAATGAGGCACAATATGAACTTCGTTATAGAGGAATGTCAAAGCAAACACGCATTCGAGGCACATAATCTGAAACAATTCCTGACGGACAAATCAGGTGGGAATGGTTTTGAAGAGTGACGTTCTACTGTAAGGAGAGTATAAACAAACGGTCGTAGAAGTTCTGTCGAATAACAACTGGTGAATGTCTTGCTGGCGTGGTATATGAAGTGCTTCTGCGCAACAGGTTGAGTTAAATACTGCCGAGAAACGGGCGCATGTTGTAACTACGAAGCAGTCAGCGTTCTCTGCGCCATCAACCGACTTACGAGTATAGTGTCTAAATTCACGGCATCGTTTTTAAACAATCCTTAGTTTCCTAACAGTAGCTACTTACTCTTAGACTGACACTATGGTTACATGAACACCAAAATCTAGATTTCCTTAATCCGATTTCTTAGTTAAATGATTCAAATGGCTCTGAGCACTATGGGACTCAACATCTTAGGTCATAAGTCCCCTAGAACTTAGAACTACTTAAACCTAACTAACCTAAGGACATCACACACACCCATGCCCGAGGCAGGATTCGAACCTGCGACCGTAGCAGTCCCGCGGTTCCGGACTGCAGCGCCAGAACCGCTAGACCACCGCGGCCGGCTTCTTAGTTACGTTTCTACTTTATCAAATAAACGTTCCAATATCCGTTCTGGAAATGCGGTCCTGGGTACCTGATTTCAGGTTTCACAATCTACTTTCGCCTCCACATAAACGCTCTACCGCGTTTGAGTTGTGACTCGGTTGTCAGGTTGCTTCTTGCTATTTAAAATGTTGGTTAATGTGGACGACCTGATTTTCCGAGGAGTGAAGGAAAAGTAATAGTGCTTAACTGACCAGGAAGTTATTTAATTCCTTTATTTAAGTGGAAAGAAACATATTTTTTCTTTATCAGGTTAGATATTTATTGAATTAACAAAATCTAACTGCTTGGTAAGAATCCTATATCCTGTGTAATAGGATAATATGTTTGGCAAAGGCTGTCTTAGACAATCAGTGACTAGTGACGAAATATTTTATTGTGCCCACAGAATAAACGATGTATGTCTACACAGTAAGAAGTTTCTTGCCATTCCAATTGTTAGGTGGGCAGTTCTCTCTGAAACTGTCACTCAACGTATTTCGGAATATTTTTACACCCACTTCCCTTGATCAAGTAGTCGATCAGTGACGCTGCATAATACACTGGCGGGAAAAACATCGCAACACCAAAATGGAGTTGTGTGACATAAAAAGAAGTTGGTAGGCACGTTTCTACATCTGACAGACGATGTCTGCTCGAATTTTGCGTCAGTCGCATGAAAATGGTGCTGGTAGTGTCACTATGAGGATGCAAACCATGTTTGCTTCAAATACACGCTGTAATGGACGTGAGAGTTACTTACCTTCGAAACTGGACGTGGTGAGCTGATGTTAGTTAAGAATTTCTTTAAGGAAACAAAGAAGCCATTCTCAACACCTTACTGAGTATGAACGAGGTCGTGCAATAGGCCTGCGATACTGCAGAAAGACTTGGCAGTTGTAGCCACTGTACCATGACTGATGGCAGCGGTGGTCATGGGAATCTACAGTCGCAAGAAGACCGGGCTCCGGACAGCTGACGCATCGTACTGCATCTGTAGCAGTATTCTGAGCACCACAGTGATACAAGAAAGTGTTAAAAATCAGTTACTCCAAGGACAGCGCCGGGCCGGACACCCTGTAGCGTGCAATCCACTGACCCCAAATCACCGCCATTTGCAACTTCAGTGGTGTTCAAAAATGGCTCTGAGCACTATGGGACTTAACTTCTGAGGTCATCAGTCCCCTAGAACTTAGAACTACTTAAACCTAACTAACCTAAGGACATCACACACATCCATGCCCGAGGCAGGATTCGAACCTGCGACCGTAGCGGTCATGAAAGCTGATTCTCCCTCGGTGCCAGTGATGGTCGTGTGTCGATTAGGAGGGGCCAGTTGAGGACTTGCAAGCTACCTGTCTGTGTGAAGGCACATTGGACCTACACCTGGAATTACGGTCTGGGTTGCAATTTCTCGTGACAGCAGGAGCACTCTCGTGGTTATCTCACGCACCCTGACTGCAAATTTGTACGTCCGTCTGGTGATTCGACCTCTTGTGTTCCCATTCATGAACAGCATTCCGCCGGCCGGTGTGGCCGTGCGGTTCTAGGCGCTTCAGTCTGGAGCCGCGTGACCGCTACGGTCGCAAGTTCGAATCCTGCCTCGGGCATGGATGTGTGTGATGTCATTAGGTTAGTTAGGTTTAAGTAGTTCTAAGTTCTAGGGGACTAATGATCACAGATGTTAAGTCCCATAGTGCTCAGAGCCATTTGAACCATCTGAACAGCATTCCATGGGGTTTTCCAACAGGATAACGATCGCCCGCGGACCGCTGTTGTATCCCACTATTCTTTACAGAGGGTCGACATGTTACCTTGGCCTGCTCGATCTCCAGATCTGTCTCCAGTCGAGCGCATATGGGACATCATCGGATAACAACCTAAGCGTCATCCACAACCAGCATTAGCCGTCCCTGTATTGACTGACCAAGTGCCACAGGCATGGAACTCCATCCCACAAACTGACATAGGGCACATGTACAACACAATGAATGCACGTCTGCATGTTTGTATTCAACATTTTGGCGGTTACACTGGTTATTAGCGTACCAGCATTTCACATACGCTATGGCATACCTTAGACATTAGCCTGTGATGATGCAATGTTAACCACTTACAAATGTTATCTAGACAAATGTATTCCCTAAATTTCATTACTCTATATTAATTGTTTTTTGAGGTTGCGTTTTTTTTTTCGTCATTGCAATTGGAATTGAGATTCAGTACTTGCAGTGACTGTTCTCTTTTATTGCTTTCTGTTCATTTCTCTTTTTAATGCAGTGAAGGGACCCTGGCTAGCAAAAGATAAGAATTCGTTTAAGAGGTGTTGGCTGTCACTCAGAATACGAGGCGAAGGCGCAGCCTCAGGTGACAGGCATTCAGCTCCCTCGGAACATGGGACATCCGTTTTCTCTCGACAAAACATAGTATTGTTCATGGAAGCCCTTTAGCAAGATAAAGATTTCTAGCCAGGTGTCAATTCCCCGGCTTAAGCGTGTGAATTTTCGCTACCTCAGAGGCGATACAACGAAATAACATATGGTTTGAATCTTAGAATTCAGCATACCGATTGGTTCTTGCTGGCATTTTCTGCACAGCACACAGTTTTTTGACCGTGCCTAGGTGTCACCCTTCTCATAGGTCCTTTTCAAAACTGTATCATGCAGTGGGAGCTATGTTCTGCCTTCCTCCCCACCTCAGAGGGCTGCTGGTTGGAAACAACAAAATTCAGCAAGAGTAAGAGATTGTTTAAATCTTTGCTTGCGTTTTAATGGACGGAACTTGCATTGTCCACCACTATTGGCCGGCGAATTCCTGCTCTCGGGAAAAGCTATCAACTTAACAGAGCTTCTAGAAAGAGAGTACTTCAGGCTTTTGGAGAGGACTGACAGAGACTGCTGGACGACTGATGAGACTAGCCTTGCAGTCAGAGAGGGGGATTTTCCACTCGAGTTCTGAGAGCTGATCTCTCAGTATCCAGCCACTACCACTACTGTCTGCTGCATTACGTTGTATGCTAGGATGCTCCATCGTTGCGATTGGCAATTTTGTGGGGACAAAATACTAGTTCATTCCCTTCAAAAACCGATTATTCTTTTTAATACTTTGTACCCAGCTAGTTTACTTTTAATATGCACCCTGATGATCTCCGTGGAGTTCGATTCCATTTTTCCGTGTTCTTCCTGTAATTTACAAGCCACGCTTGGAGTCACTGGTGGTATTCATGTATTATTTGCATTTATCGTGTCCACCCACCTCTGTCAAGGTTATATTCACCATTAGACCACTTGTACCAGTATTCCATTGTATTGTTCATCTCAGTAATTTCTGCACTGAGATGACGAAAGTACATACAGAGATGGCTGTAGTTCTGCATACAAAAGGTCTGATAGGACAGTGTACTGGCGAGCTATCATTTGCATTCAGGTGAGTTATATGAAAAGAATTCCGACGTGATTACGGCCGCATCACGAGAATTAACAGACTTTGAACGCGGAACGTTAGTTGTGCTAGACGCATGGGACATTCCAGTTGGGAAATTGTTAGGGAATTCAATATTACGAGATCCACAGTGTCAAGAGTGTGTCCAGAATATCAAATATCAGGCATTATCTCTCACCACGGACAACGAAGTGGACGACGGCCTCCACTTAACGACCGAGAGCAAAGGCGTTTGCATAGAGTTGGCAGTGCTAACAGAAAAGTAGCACTGTGTGAAATAACCGCAGAAATCAATATCGGACGTTCGACGAACGTATCCGTTAGGTCAGTGCGGCGGAATTTGGCGTTAATGGACTATGTCAGCAGACTACCGACGCGACTACCTTTGCTAACAGCACGACATTGCCTGCAGCGCCTCGTCGGGGGGTCGCGACCATATCGACGGGTCGGATGAGTCCCGATTTCACTTGGTAAGAGCTGATGGTAGGGATCGAGTGTGGTGCAGACCGCACGCACCCATGGACCCAAGTTGTCAACGAGGTACTGTGCAAGCTGGTGGTGGCTCCATTATGTTGTGGGCTGTGTTAACATGGAATGGACTGGCTCCTCTGGTCCAACTAAACCGATCATTGACTGGAAATGGCTATGTTCCTCTATTTGGAAACCACTTGCTGCCAAACAACTTTGGAGTCTTATGGATGACAATGCGCCAAGTTACCAGGCCACAAATGTTCGCGACTGGTTTGAAGAACGTTCTGGATAATTCGAGGGAATGATTTTGCCACTCGGATCACCCATCATGAATCTCATAGAACGTGTATTGGACATAATCAAGAGGTCAATTCGTACACAAAATCCTGCACTGGCCACACTTTCGCAATTAACCGCTATACAGGCAGTGTGGTTTAATATTTCTGTAGGTGACATCAAAGGACTTGGCGAGTCCCTGCCACGTCAAGTTGTTGCACTTTGCCGGGCTAAAGAAGGTCCGACAGAATATTGGGAGGTATCCATGACTTTTCACACCTCAGTGTATACGTGCTGTCTGTTCTTTTGGACTGTCCGAAAGAACAGACACCATTTTGATCCTGCAGCCATCATGAATCATGTGTTTCATTTTACGACAACGAACCTGATTGTTACAGTGACAACTTGTTTCTGTTATAGACTAGATGATACATCATCTAATTAATATGTCTTTGTGCATGGTGTGGTACCCATGTTGTCATGTCTGCTTGTGCCACCCATACTAATTACCATTCGGGAAGACGTTTCCATTGTGCGAAATTATTATTTCCTTTAATTAAATTGCATGATCGGATCTTCACTTCTCTGTAGGTCACCAGGGACCGGATTTTAGCATCATGGGAGTATGCAAAAATGCACAGCCGACACCTCACACAATCCTCGAAAACGTTGGAGTGTAATAATGTTCAAAAATGGCTCTGAGCACTATGGGACTCAACATCTGAGGTCATACGTCCCCTAGAACTCTGAACTACTTAAACCTAACTAACCTAAGGACATCACACACACCCATGCCCGAGGCAGGATTCGAACCTGCGACCGTAGCAGTCCCGCGGTTCCGGACTGCAGCGCCAGAACCGCACGGCCACCGCGGCCGGCTAATAATGTTCGATCAACTATCCCTTCGCACTTCGTCCGTCAAATGCATGACGTAGGTGGATGTAATGAATCACAGTCGGAAACATTAATTGGCATGGATAACATTTTCGACTACCTTTTCTTGAATATTTTCAAACATATTTCTTGAATAAGCTTCTACTCCTTAAGAAGAGCTCGCTGACATCCATTAGGAAATGGTACTTTCTTTTTATTAAAATATTAACGAATGTACTAATCGTCTCACATCATCCAGCTGATGAAATTGAAACAGCTGATTTAGAAACACCATTAGTGTAAAACAACTGAAACTCAGAAAACCGATATCTGATCAGAATAGCAAAATAATGTAAAGAGGACAGCGATACATCTGTTTCAATAATTCGGTTTTCGTGTCTGACAGTCGGTTTTCGTGTCTGACAGTCCACTCCTCTTTTCATTCGTCAGACATCAGCAAAAACACCCTGTGAGTGCGTTAGCGTCTATATAATAAATGACTGGGGTTAGGAGTGGACCCTTTATCTATGACAGAGCACATCGGTGTTTAGCTATACACAATTTGTTTAATTTCATAATAATTGTCAATGAAGTACACGAATTTACATAGAATGTGACATGACACTTACAGGACTGTTGTCAATATAACGCATTACGTCTTGTTTAGTAGAAATAACCCTGAACACAACAATATCAAATTTAAATAGAAGGTTCTCTATAAGATTACTACTACTACCATACCGTGATGTTGGAAAATATTACGACAAATCATCCGATTCCGGCTCTAAGTTCAGTACTATTTCGGATGACAATCAAGTCTACGGAGGATGGTTAGTTTTTGTGACAAGATGAGCAGAAGATTACTCAAGGTTGCTCGAGTTCACAGTGGACGCAAGCTGGTGAACCAACAAGTTTACGTCTCTGCCAGTGGCACTTACTCTTTAGCTGCGATGTGCTGTCGGCTGCATGGCTGCTCTCGCCCTCTGAAAATCCTATAAATACCTGATCAAAATCTTTACTGATATTATCAGCTGAAACTGCCCAATGTTTCTCGTTAGGCGATAAAACATGCGTTCATCTCTAGTTTGGAAAATATGGCGATATACACGCGCCTAGATGGTGCAGAGTGTATATACTTCATTGCCCTCTCAGTTCTCAAATGGTTCAATTGGCTCTAAGCACTATGGGACTTAACATCTGAGGTCATCAGTCCCCTAGACTTAGAACTGCTTAAACCTAACTAACCTCAGGACATCACACGCATTCATGCCCGAGGCAGGATTCGAACCTGCGACCATAGCAGCAGCGCGGTTCCGGAATGAAGCGCCTAGAACCACTCGGTCACATCGGCCGTCTAGCAGTTCTCGCAAGAACAATTAACTACATGACTGTTTCGTTTCTCCACTGTCGGAGCTCAACGACTCTTCGGATAATTTCTAGCTAAATGTCAGCCAAAGTGAACACAAAATTCCTCTTTTGGCGTCGTACAGAGCGTGATGCACCCTGTTCTACAGTTGACGCTAGTTCAGAGGAGAGTCCTCGAAGTTTTCGGTCTTGTGTCTTTCTTAGCAAACTGTCCCCCCACCTGTATCCATTCGTGCTTCACGTCGCAGCTTTTTCAAACCAATGGGAGCGCTCCTTTCATCTTGTGGATACTACCTCTGCCAATCGCAAAGGGTCTACCTTAAAACTGCGTCGAAATATCGCTCCTTTCTACTCCTTCCAAGTTTATTTCAGCCAATCGGGCATTTTGTGCCCGCTCCTGACGCCTAAGAGTTACACGCGTACATCACGAGCGTACCACAAGCACGCGATCAACTGCGTCGCTGGAATGAGATTTTCACTCTGCAGCGGAGTGTGCGCTGATATGAAACTTCCTGGCAGATTAAAACTGTGAAAACTGTGAAAATCTCATTCTGGAAACATCCCCCAGGCTGTGGCTAAGCCATGTCTCCGCAATATCCTTTCTTTCAGGAGTGCTAGTTCTGCAAGGTTCGCAGGAGAGCTTCTGTAAAGTTTGGAAGGTAGGAGACGAGGTACTGGCAGAAGTAAAGCTGTGAGTACCGGTCGTGAGTCGTGCTTCGGTAGCTCAGTGGTAGAGCACTTGCCCGCGAAAGGCAAAGGTCCCGAGTTCGAGTCTCGGTCGGGCACACAGTTTTAATCTGCCAGGAAGTTTCAACTGCGTCGCTGGTCTGTTTGTATCCATCTGGAAATTCCCCTAGACAGTTTTCTCTGTCACAGGCAGCGCTGGCCCGCTACCTACTCTCCTCGACGTGTCGCCCGGCACGTTCGTTGTCCCTCTCGCTGCGGGTCACCAACCCCTTTTTAGAAGCGTTCCGTTGTACTCGGGCCGTGACGGCGCAACTCTCGTCTGCCCCCAAACTAAAACGTTTCATCCAGCAGTTTTTTTTCACATTTTGCTCATTGACATGCAGGATCTGGGTTCGGTGTGTTAATACTGTCGAATCGAGTGTCATCTCTTTGCATTACATACTGTATATTTTGATAGACATATCTGCTCATTATCACTGAAGTATGTCAGGTAACATATTCGCCTACTTCTTACGACTTATACAATCTCTCATGTAAGGTGCTAAATTGACATTCATTCAATCTGCCACCTTACACGTGTACCGGAAGTTTCGTTACATGTAAATGATGTGTTATCGGCTAAAAGCCTCCGGACGTTCATTGCTGTTTGTGCCAAATACACCAGCTACGTAAGTGTGAAACACATCACCAAGATTATAATGGAAAAATCTTGGTTAACGAAGGGAATTAAAAACACAATGTTGCAAAAAAAATGAAACTACAGAAAATTTTTAGGTCAATAATAGCCTTTTATCGATTTCTGTAAGAAATGTTGTTTTACTATCAGAAGAGTTATTAAAATAAAAGAGTTTGCTTATGATGTTTAAAATTAACTGGTCTGTGAGTAGTATTAAGGCCTCACGATCAAGTGTCAGTTGGGAAACATGGAAGTCTGCTAAGGACCCAAGTGCCATAATTATTTATCTATTAGAGAAATTAACAGAATGGTACATGAGCACATAAACATAGTAATTATTTTAACAACCAATTCTCTAAGAGAGTAGAGAAAATTGCTGTAAATATTTCAAAAGAAAACGCATAGTATAAAGAAAATAATGAAGTTACTTAAATCAAAATTTATCATGGTATTTGTAAAGCTTCAAGCAAAATACTAGTAACTATTCTCCTCCATGTGTATTATATTATATTGTCATACATCCAGTATATCGCTTCCACAAGGTGTTTTTCCAGAAATATTGGTATGCTATTGCTAGAGCGATCTATAAGATGAATAATTCAGGCGCATTGTATTTACCATCGAAGTGTTTCAATTTCAACATCTCTGAAGTTCTGGAAAATGTAACTTACTTTAGAATAACTATAAAGTAAAAACAATTTGAATTCCAGATGGGCCTTTCCACGGCAAATGTCATGTATCCACTCACAGGCCATAGAATAAAATCTAAAAATAGAAAAGTATCACCAACTACAACTTTTTGTTAACTATTTGAGGCATTTGTCTTTACAAACACCAACTTTCTTTAGGAGAATCTTTATTTTGTGGTCCTGAAGTCACAATGATCAGTGGCTTACTCACATTTAGCTAATAGAAAGCACTGTTATTTTAGGTAGTTCCGTCAGCTTAGATAAAGAATCATTTTCGCACTGTGTACAAAGCCCTACTGGTTTACCACACATGTGTGGCACATGTTGGCTTCGCTATTATTACTTTTATACATAAATTAACTTCACTCTTATACTGATAAATTATATTCAATAATGGCATACGGAAAAGTCAGTAAAATAACTACCGAAATTAGACGTGTTAACTAGACATACCAAGAAAAACGTTTCTGAAAAAGGAAATATGTTAATGGGGAATACGAATTTAAGTGCTAGGAAATATTTTCTGAAAGTATTTGTCTGGATTGTAGTCTCATATGGAAGCGAAACGTGAACGTTAAGCAGCGTAAACAAGAGGCGCCCAGAAGATTTTGGAAGTGACATTGCAGAAGAATACTTAAGATTAGATGGGTAGGTCGGATAACGGACGAAGACGTACTGATTTGAAGCAGGGAGAAAAAATACAAATCACCACGATGTTTCACTAAAAGAATGGGTAGATTGGCAGGACACATCTTGGACATAAAAGAATAGTTATTTGCTTATGCATGGGAGCATTAAAAATAGCAGAAAAAGACTAAAGCTTCAATATTCAAGCAGATTCACTCGGATGAAGTTAGGATTGCAGTAGTTACGCAGGAAAGAAGCGACTTCCGCAGGATAGATTAGCGTGGAGAGCTGTATCAAACAATTTTCGTTGCGCAGACTGTGGGAACAACAAGGGAATAAAATATTTGGGAACAATTCTACAATTATACGCCAAAAGGGATAATAATTATTTGTTACAACATCCTAAAAATTTTCTGCTGACAACTGTTTAAGTAATTACGCGCACTATCAACGCTTCCCAAACAACAACACTGATACTACAGCACCAGTTGAGTATAATATTCTTCTGGGAATTTAGTGTACAGTCTCTGTGACAAATATTATAAGATTTCGCTAGATAACCAGAGAGGGAAGCAATGAAATATAGAGATCTATTCTTGTCGGTTTTTAACAATTAAAGTACAGAAACGACTGGAATTTATGCTTCACGATGTGCGATAGAGTTGTATACTCGATGAGTACTGTAATGCTGTACGTAACTTTGACGGGGCAGATTAGCACAGCGTCAAAATGAACTGTGAAGGAGAGCAGAGCGGGGAAGACTGACTCAGCGGAGCAACACCGCACACAACCTCATGCCGCTGCTGACAGAGCGACCACCGAAACAGACAGGCACGAAGCTATGACCGAACTCGGACACGCAACAGCTAGGGTAAGTTATCGTGTTCGATCGTCGTTGCTTCTAACGCTACAGCACGCATATTACGTACTCAGGGTGATTCAGCTATGTTGTTCACATCAAATATTTCAGGAAGTGTGTAAGATATTGGAATTCTGTTTTGACCCAAGAGAACTGTGAGAAAGTCCTCACTAAGTGACATATATGCTTTTCATAGCGATATTAGTTATAGAAATATCGATAGCAACTTCACTTTTTTCAAACGGAACTGTTGTGATTTCCGCCGCTAGTATCGTAGTTCTGCAAGAGGCGAATTTTGTGGAAGACATTCATTTTTTCAAACTAATCAGCACTGGACACGCGTGAGCGACACACACAGAATGAAAGCTACATTTTTTCTTTCTTTATTTTTATTTCAACTCCCTACAAAGAGGAGGGCTGGCAAAGGATAAATAGCGCTCTTCGGTCAAAGGTTATACATATTTAATAGATGTTTCAATAACGAAGTTTTCTAAAAAAACACATTGATTTTAAATATCAGTTAAAATACACTAGTGTGCAAAACATTAGGACGAAATTAACTTTCACACAATGAGGCATTATCAAGTAAAATGTCTCGAAATAGTTGGGGCTATACAGATAAAGAACAGTACAGTATAGTACGAAACGTAACTGAAAGAAATACGCAGTAAGACGAACAGAAATGAGACTTTTGTTCAAAGACAATTACTACACTGAAATGACCGCGATTTGTGATGGTACCCTGTACATTACAGAAGGCAGGACACGGTTCTTAATAGAGTGTGTGATGACCAGGGACGGCAATGCAGGTTCTGCAGCGTGCTCCTAAGCTGACCATCAGGTTGGTGAGTAGAGCGTTCCATCCCTCCAACAGCAAAATTGACAGATGCTGGACGGTCCTCGATGTTGTCTTCCATAAAAATGAAGTTACCGCTGAATGCGTTTCTGAAAAGACGCACATGGGGAAGGAGTACAGTGTCACAATAACGCTGACCAGTGAGTGTACCGTGTGCAAAGATTTGGAGGTCAGTACTCCCGTGCAACATGATGTCTCCTCAAACTGTAACAGCTGGAACACCAGAACGATCATATTCCACAATGTTCATGGGTGTACTACATATTCCCACCTGTCACCATATGAGAGTACACCCAGAATCACTACTCAGACTGAATCTGGTCTCATCCGAGAAGAGCACGGACCCTACTCCTCGTTAGTCCAGTGACTATTCTCTCTGCTACACCGCAAACGGTACCGATGATATGCGGGTGTCAACGGAACACAGTGTACTGGTCATTGGGCAAAGAGATTACCCCCATCCAATCACTGTGCCACTGAGGAGCGTGAGATGCGTACCTTGCAGTCCTGTTAATCGTGGCTGCAATTGCATTCAATGTCTGACGTAGGTCCTTTGTTGCCCGTTGCAGAACGTAGCGATCATCTGCTTTTGTAGTTGACCCTGGTCAACCAACTCCTCTCGTTTGGGCAGCAGAACCTGCGGTCCGGAACACTCTCCATGCACGCAAAACAATTTTGTGAGTGATACCAAACTCGTGAGCTACACTGGTCACACTTCGTCCAGTTTCCCGATGATTCTTCCTCATGCGAAGTCGTGCAAATGTATCCTCCAGGCTATGTTGTAATGAAGAACACTACGACAGTGCACTGTAACTGCTCGCTGTTTCACACATCCACCGCCGCACGGAGTGGTCGCGCGGTTACAGGCGCTATGTCACGGATTGCGCGGCCCCTCCCGCATGATTTGCATGCGTCACAGCGCCGCCGTCCAGTTCCAACTATGGCCACCAGGTGCCGTGATCAGTCATCGTGATTCATAGTCTCACACAACTGACCAGTCGCATTGCAGTTGTTGACGTGTCAACGTGAGCTTGGATGAAAGGAGCAGGGCATTATTGGTGAAGCTATATTATCTAAACAACTAATGCTGCAGCTGCATAATGGTTCAAATGGCTCTAAGCACTATGGGACTTAACATCTGAGGTCATCAGTCCCCTAGACTTAGAGCTACCTAAACCTAACTAACCTAAGGACATCACACACATCGATGCCCGAGGCAGGATTCGAACCTGCGACTGTAGCAGCAGCGCGGTTCCAGACTGAAGCGCGTAGAACCGCTCGGCCACAGCGGCAGACGCTGCAGCTGCACTTCATGGGACAACATCTGAGGTCATCAGTGCTCTAGAACTTAGAACTACTTAAACATAACTAACGTAGGGCCATGACACACACCCATGCCCGAGGCATGAGTCGAACCTGCGCCTAGAACCGCTCGGCCACTCCCGCCGGAAAAAGGGGCCAAAGAACGGTTACACCACACCTGGTTGATGAAATCACTGTTACTATGGCACACAACACTGCGCACAATCCCCGAGCGTCAGGCAGTGCGCGTGCTGTATCACGACAGTTGAACATTCCGTGGTCCACTTTACGGAAGGCGCTTCGAACCATTCTCAAATGTATCCATACAAGATCCATATCGTACAGCAGCTTGCACCACAGGAAGCACAACGACGTGTTGACTTCGCTCTCCATTTTCCCTTAAGGATTGAAGTTGGCGAGGGCTGGCTCTGGACCATAACATGGACAGACGAAGCTCACTTTTCTCTGACGGATGAGGTGAAAATACAGAATTGCCAAGTGTGGGGATCTTCACCTCCAGTCACTGTGCATGAAGTTCCTCTGTATGGTGAACGTGTGACCGTATGGTGTGGCTTCACAACTATGTTCATCATTGGCCCAGGTTGGCGCTCGAGGACCAAAGACGTGCATTGTGACTGGCCAGCGTTACTGCGATATGCTTTGCCAGCATGTCATACCCGCCCTACAGGAGAGAGGTACATTGAACTGAACAGTTTTCATGAAAGATGGGGCCCCACCCCACATCGCTCGTGAAGTTCGCCTACCTCTCCGAAGACATTTGGAAGCCTTCGAATTATCGGCCGATTTTTTTCCAAATACTTGGAGGGCACGATCACCTGATCTCACTGAAAGGAACGGTTCACTAGGGGAACATTCACACATGTGCTGATCTGAAGCGCAGAATAAAAAGAGAGGTAGCCAGCATACCTACGGACACGCTTCGTTCTCCTGTGCAGAATGCAATCCTGTGCTTTCAGATTGTTCTGGGCACTGATGGGCGCCACACCGAGCCCCTTTTGTAGCAGTAATGGTACCGGTATGTAATGGTACCACAGCAGCACATTAAAAGTGTTTCAACTGAATTGATTCTGCATTATTTCTCTTTCCCATGTCGTTGACATTAATGCTACCAAGTTTGGTCCTCGCACGGTAATTATTTTCCATGTTACAACGTGTTAAATAGGGAAAGTTTAATTATAACCATCCGGTATTGTTACCACTCCGAAGCTAGTAATCGAATTTTTAATCGTGAAAAGTCATTGAATTCGTCTCTTTTAGAACTACTGTACTAACACCAGAAATCGCGATAGTTCCATTCCAGAAGGAGGAGTTGATATCTCTGTAATACATATGACTATGAAGAGAATCTATGCGTTATCTAGTGAGAATTCTTCGCAGTTTATTTGAGCGAAAACTGAATCATGTAATCTTAAACGGTTCAAGAAATATTTGAGCTTAGCTGAATCACCCGCTGTAATACTGCTTTATTGGCTTCACAACAGAACACAAACTGGATAACTTTGCGACAAAAACTTTATAACCACGAAAAACTGAAGAATAATCACGATCTCAGTAAAGTCACTGCCCTCCGATTTGAAAAGATGCCAGCAAACAGTACTGAATCGTTATAAGGGGGATGGTAAGGCAAGATATCTACAGCAACAATTCCTGCTTGACAATGATGCGATTGTGTTTGAGGAGAATTGATCGCTAGCTGTAATGCTACCATTCCTAGTGAAAACGGTTGCACCTACATCGCTAAATTCGTAGCTGCTTTGCTGTTACCAAATCTAAAAACAATTAAAGACAATTTTCGGTCCTCAGTGAGACTAAGTCCACAGTAGCGCATATTTGTTTGCGAATGACCTTTCGACACAGTTGAAACTGGTAATATAAGAATGGAAACTTTTGGAAAGCTGTGGTAAGTTCTATGGGACCAAACTGCTAAGGTCATCGATCCCTAGGTTTACACACTACTTAAACTAACTTACGCTAAGAACAACACACATACCCATGCCCAAGGGAGGACTCGAACCTCCGACGGGGGAAGCCGCGCGTATCATGGCAAGGCGCCTGAGACCGCACGTAAATATCCTTTTGTCAAGAGTCGTTCTTTTTTATAAATATATCATTTACGGCTGTTTCTATGTGAGTATAATGTTATACTTAATAAAACCAAATATATGAAGAGGGAATGATAAGATACGCTACTGGCCATTAAAATTGCTACACCAAGAAGAAATGCAGATAATAAACGGGTATTCATTGGACAAATGTATTATACTAGAACTGACATGTGATTACATTTTCACGCAATTTGGGTGCATAGATCCTGAGAAATCAATACCCAGAACAACCACCTCTGGCCGTAATAACGACCTTGATACGCCTGAGCATTGAGTCTATCAGAGCTTGGATGGCGTGTACAGGTACAGCTGCCCATGCAGCTTCAACACGATACCACAGTTCATCAAGAGTAGTGACTGGCGTATTGTGACGAACCAGTTCCTCGGCCACCATTGACCAACATTTTCAATTGGTGAGAAATCTGGAGAATGTGCTGGCGAGGGCAGCAGTCGAACATTTTCTGTATCCAGAAAGGCCCATACAGGACCTGCAACATGCGGTCGTGCATTATCCTTCTGAATGTAGGGTTTCGCAGGGATCGAATGAAGGGTAGAGCCACGGGCCGTAACACATCTTAAATGTAACGTCCACTGTTCAAAGTGCCGTCAATGAGAACAAGAGGTGACCGAGACGTGTAACCAATGGCACCCCATACCATCATGCCGGGTGATTCGCCAGTATGGCGATGACGAATACACGCTTCCAATGTGCGCTCACCGCAATGTCGCCAAACACGGATGCGACCATCATGATGCTGTAAACAGAACCTGGATTCATCCGAAAAAATGACATTTTGCCAATCGTGCACCCAGGTTCGTCGTTGAGTACACCATCGCAGGTGCTCCTGTCTGTGATGCAGCGTCAGGGGTAACCGCAGCCATGGTCTCCGAGCTGATAGTCCATGCTGCTCCAAACGTCGTAGAACTGTTCGTGCAGATGATTGTTATCTTGCAAACGTCCCCATCTGTTGACTCAGGGATCGAGACGTGGCTACACGATCCGTTACAGCCATGCGGATAAGATGGCTGTCATCTCGACTGCTAGTGATACGAGGTCGTTGGGATCCAGCACGGCGATCCGCATTACTCTCCTGAACCCACTGATTCCATAATCTGCTAAGAGTCATTGGATCTCGATCAACGCGAGCAGCAATGTCGCGATACGATAAACCGCAATCGCGATAGGCTACAATCCGACCTTTATCAAAGTCGGAAACGTGATGGTACGCATTTCTTCTCCTTACACGAGGCATCACAACAACGTCTCACCAGGCAACGCCGGTCAACTGATGTTTGTGTATGAGAAATCGATTGGAAACTTTCCTCATGTCAGCACGTTGTAGGTGTCGCCACCGGCGCCAACCTTGTGTGAATGCTCTGAAAAGCTAATCATTTGCATATCACAGCATCTTATTCCTGTCGGTTAAATTTTGCCTCTGTAGCACGTCATCTTCGTGGTGTAGCAATTTTAATGACCAGTAGTGTACATAGACGATATTGTTATCAAACTGCAAAATGCTACAACTCTTTCAATGATTGTCGATTGACGATAACATCAAAGCATTGATATTAAATAACAAAACTACAGCTAGCTGTGAACATGATGTCCACCCATCAGAGGCAATAAGGAAAGACTGATCGAATATGTGAGAAACAGACAGGCGTTACATACGCTGCACATAAAACATGGCTTAAGCCAGACCAATATTTTTTTTTTATATTCTTGAATAAAACATCGGTAGAACAGACTGAGTAAAATGATATGAAGAAATATAAATAGTGTTACGTATTGATAGCTTAATAAAATGCTCGTCTCAATGTATGACAATGTAATACTAATGACAAAATAGGCAAGATACAGTTAGATACTGCTGGGAAAGTAGATGCTGTAATTTTAAATGATGACACTGCAACGAGAATAGTTCATGTGAAATACGACGCTTCGATTGTCGAAATTCTTAAATAACATTGGGCATGAGTGCTGACATTACACAGCCAGAGCTGGAAGAACAGTTGTGATCTGATAACATGCCCATACTACTGGGGTGCATGCAGATGATTCCGTTCTTAGAAAATACGTTCTTCTTACAGATGGCGAATAGGTAAAGCAAACTGGAAAGATAATAAATAAATTTTTGAAAATGAATCCGAAAAATTCGAGGAATCTGTTGTCATCCAAACGGGCTACCAAAGCTAATGAATTGTGTCAGTTGCACAGCAGCGATTGCAATACCACAGAATAACCCTATACAGAAAGTCACCTGCCAGGACGGTTGATATGCAGAGATAATTTAAAGAAGAACCGACATCTTGCCAGTGGAAGATGGGAAACAGGAGCATCTTAAAGAAACGTCAACTATGAGCAACAATAAAAAAGTTTAACGAATACGGAAGACGCTTCTCCACTGACAGCTAACGATGGTTCAAATGGCTCTGAGCACTATGGGACTTAACATCTGTGGTCATCAGTCCCCTAGAACTTAGAACTACGTAAACCTAACTAACCTAAGGACATCACACACATCCATGCCCGAGGCAGGATTCGAACCTGCGACCGTAGCAGTCGCGCGGTTCCGGACTGCGCGCCTAGAACCGCTAGACCACCGCGGCCGGCAGCTAACGATGAAAGTAGCATAAAGATATTTTTCAAATGGTGACGCCGTCGGGTTTTGCGGAAGAAACAGCAGAAGTAAAAAAAATGGTTCAAATGGCTCTGACGAGGGAACCTTCCCATCGCACCCCCCTCATATTTAGTTATAAGTTGGCAGAGTGGATAGGCCTTGAAAAACTGAACACAGATCAATCGAGAAAACAGGAAGAAGTTGTGTGGAACTATGAAAAAAATAAGCAAAATATACAAACTGAGTAGTCCATGTGCAAGATATACAACTTTATGGGTCCCATCTGGGGAGGAGTGCCGTGGTCCTGTGGTTAGCGTGAGCACCTGTGGAACGAGAGGTCCGTGGTTCAAGTCTTCCCTCAACGCAAAATTTTAATTGTTTGTTTTCAGACAATTATTATCTGTCCGTCTGCCCGTCCGATGCGATCACTTTTTTGGGAGTGATAATCACATCCACAAGAAAACCTAAATCGGGCAAGGTAGAAGAATCATTTAGCCATTCGCCAACTGTACAAGGTAGTTGGGTCGACAATATATTCCTGTCATGTGACGCACATGCCGTCACCAGTATCGTATACAATATATCAGACGTGTTTTCCTGTGGAGGAATCGGTTGACCTATGACCTTGCGATCAAATGTTTTCGGTTCCCATTGGAGAGGCACGTCCTTTCGTCTACTAATCGCACTGTTTTGCGGTGCGGTCGCAAAACACAGACACTAAACTTATTACAGTGAACAGAGACGTCAATGAACGAACGGACAGATCATAACTTTGCGAAAATAAAGAACGTAAATTTTTCACTCAAGGGGGGACTTGAACCAATGACCTCTCGTTCCGCAGCTGCTCACGCTAACCACGGGACCATGGCGCTCCTAAACTCCTACCGTCCTTGTTGTTGCCTATGTTGCGCAAAGACTACTCAGTTTGTACATTTTGCTTATTTTTTTCGTAGTTCCACACAACTTCTTCCTGTTTTCTCGATTGATCTGTGTTCAGCTTTTCAAGGCCTATCCACTGTTCCAACCTATAGCTAAATCTGAGGGAGGTGTGATAGGGAGGTTCCCTTGTAAGTATAATACTTCGCCAATAACTGATTGCTGGCGAGGTTCCCTTGTGAGCACTATGGGACTTAACATCTATGGTCATCATTCCCCTAGAACTTAGAACTACTTAAACCTAACTAACCTAAGGACACCACACAACACAACACCCAGTCATCACGAGGCAGAGAAAATCCCTGACCCCGCCGGGAATCGAACCCGGGAACCCAGGCGTGGGAAGCGAGAACGCTACCGCACGACCACGAGCTGCGGACAGCAGAAATAATTACACAGCGTAACCAATTTTCTGGCAGGCATTCAAAGGTCAATCATTCGAAGAGCTGTGTATTTTGACAATAACAGTGCTACGACATTTACCACACTGCGGCAAACATGAACATCTTAATATCCTGAACAGGGTATGGGCAAATGGTCTATATCCCTAGGATATGAAAAAGGCACGGATTAGTTCGGTACTAGAAACCCAGTAAAAATGATATGCATGTTGAATTATACATGGTGTACCGGATATAAGTGCAGGTATTTTTATACGCGATACCTTCATATGTACACAAATCAGTGTGTTGACTGTTTTTTCCCTGTGTAGAACAGTGTTTCCAAAATCACTTCACACCCTTTACGACCTCATATTTTCTACATGGTCATAGCTGGATCACTAAGTGGACTACGCTTGTCAGCACAGACTAACCATTTTATGTCCACGTGTCCACACTTCAACACCTGTCCTGCTGACCAGGGGAAAATAAGCATTAATGGGCTGCTCTCGCCATATATACTACTAGGTAGTAGCCTAAAAATATGCTACTCCTAACACCTATAATTATTAGTCTGCAAATGAAATAAACACTAATGTAATGTTGTTCAGTACACCATCCTGAGTCAGCAATTGAAATATCTGCACTTACACCCTGTACCCATGTATAGGCGCTGATGACTGTGCAGTTGAGCGCCACAAAAACCAAACGCCATCATCATCAAACAAATATCTACCAGGTAAATTTGTGGTCACTCAAGAACAACTATGACTTGATTCATTAAGGTGGTCCACAACGTCTCAATATAATTCCTGCCTTCTAATGTATGCACAAGAAACCGGCCTCCCGCCCTTCCGGCATGCGCAAATGTCGGCCGTTTACCAGGGCGGAATTCCAGGGAAACCTTAAAGGCCACCGGCGACTCACACGCACAGAGTGGCACATTTCGGGATCGACGATGAGTTTCTCACGGTCACGCTTTGACTTACTCTCGTGCGGTTTCAAGAACACGGCGTTGTGCGACACGCGTAGAGCGACCAACTGGTGCCTGCACAATTCGTTGTGCCGGCAACTGCAGGCTCTGGGAAGGAATGCCGGTTTCAAAGAGTAGGGAATGTGAAACGCTCGGCGACGAATACCGCGAAGAAAGTTGATAAATGGAAGGAGAGGCTGGAATGACGGGGACTGGTGGGTAGAGACCACGAACTAAGTCAGTCGTGACGATGCTGACCAAATCCTTCGTCCTGCGTGAAGAATGGAAGGGAGACGACGTTTTTAAATGGACATGGAAAATTAATTTGAAGAGATTTATACCATAAGTCGTGGACTGGAGCAGTCTTTCGCCGAAGGCTGAGGGAGACGTCTCGGGATCGATCCGCTAAGGCAGTGATCGCCGCATACACTCACTGGACGCCAGCGGCCGAGGGTAGGTTTGCTTACTTTACAGCCCTGTGTAGCACCGGGCCGGACAAAGGACCCGATCAGGTACCTCCCACAGCGTTCGTCGGATATCCAGAGCTACGTAATGCACTCCTCTGCTTTCGACCTAGGTCAAGCGACGCTGAGAGCACCAGGCGTTCTTATTCATTTGTGTAAATAACTGTGTATGGAGTCATAAAGAACAAATTTTACATCTTCTATATCTCAGTTGAAATTTTTTGCATAACTCTCTCGAATCTCATACTAAAAATGTTGATGATCTAGCGTTAAATCGGGGTCTTGAGGCGACGGTAAGGGCGATGTGAGACGATGCAGAGATTATGATAAGCATAGGGAAATATCTAGATCAATAACCAGGAATCATTATAGCCCCATTACTGGGTAAAGAAAGAATTTCCACCAACATTTTGAAATTATGTTCTGTAATAGAGTGGACCGCATAAATACGGAAATCGTCAGTCAGTTTAGTGCCAGAAGCTGTGGTTGCACTGAAAAATGACGTGAAGGCGGATAGCAGAATCGCAAGCCGCGATCAGGTTTGCCGGGGGCTTGATGAGACATAATAGACCACAAAACAAAACGGTAGGTGAGTGTGACGCATCAGATTTCGCCGACGGAATGGCGTCAGGTGCAACCGTTGACCGCCTGGGGGAGGGGGGGGGGAGGGGGGGGAGGGGGGGGGGAGGAGAGGAAAGAGTTAACAGTGCAGTCTGCCTTGCGCGCCCAAAAAATACTAAGCTAACGAATAATACTGAGTTAACGAATAATCACAGCATTGCACTTAAACTGAATATGTCTTACTTACTATAAAAGCTAATTCCTATATCGAAGACAAGTAGGCAAAGACGGTCGGTCTCCCATCAACTCATTTAGAAAGATTAATCACCTTTTCACTGCCGCAGTTGCCATAATATGACATTAAGTATCGTGGAGGAGGGTGCTGGTCAGTGACTGGCTTGCACAAACATTTGTTGTGCGAGCGTCTGTAGGCGATACCGCTCGAAAGAGGACACTTCGTGCCTTCCGCTGTGGCCGAGTGGTTCTAGGCGCTTCAGTCCGGAACCGCGCTGCTGTACGGTCGCAGGTTCGAATCCTGCCTCGGGCATGGATGTGCGTGATGTCCTTAGGTTAGTTTAGTTTAAGTAGTTCTAAGTCTAGGGGACTGATGACCTCAGATGTTAAGTCCCATAGTGCTTAGAGCCATTTGAACCATTTGAAGGGCTCTTCGTCCTGAACACCCGCGAACAGCGGACGTGAAAGACTTCTGCCTCGACGCTCGTGAACTGGCGGATGGGTTTGATTATAATGGTCCACATCACTGGTAAGATGTTGCGTATCAATTACTTGCTCCACTGGCTGTGGTTTCCCCTATCCAGGAGCAATTCGAGTCCTAGCCATTTTAGTAAAAATAATTATCGTAGGATATGAACAGTTCTTCCGAAAAGTAAATTATTAATGCGTTGTAGTTGGGGCATGAGTATTGTAGCAAAATCTTATTCTTACTTAGCTCGGCTTTTTCCGGTTTGGGAACCCTGTGTCGAACTTGGCGTTTTTATTAGCTGCTGCTAATGTTGTAACACATGCGGTGTTCAAAGTGTTGGGTGTACCCGTTGTGTGACAGGGAACAGAGGTAACTTTATGGGTGGAGGTCAATTGTGCTCAGCAATACATAGAGCTCTCAGTCCGCTGTATTCCGTAGGTTACAGAATCTCCATGTGCAAGCACAGTATAACAACAGCTCTTCGAACATAATAATTCCACAGGCAACTTATATCGGCGCAATACTTCATAGATATATCAGTGACTTCTATTAACTGATGATTACAATGTCTGAGTTTATACAGTGTCTCTATCTTAAATTGCAATGTCCTTCAGACATACATGCGTGTCTGCAGGAACAGACACTGTTCTGACCATTATAGGTGTGGAAGATATTACGAAATTGAGTCACATTTTGCGAATCCGGATTGTCGTCAGCTGTTTGTGACAGATGAAAATGTGTGCTGGACTGGGACTCGAACCCGAATTTCCAACTTGTGGTTCAGGTCGAAGAAATCGATTTTCGGTTTTCATCAATTTCGATGGATTAAGGTTTTATTTAAGTACTCTGAAAAGGATTTTGCTGAAAAAATTTTTTTCGAGCATTTAAAGAGTATTTTCCTACTATGTGTGTTTATGTGCCACGTCCACTTTTCTGTCACCCACTTTTCTGCATATATTTTAGATCTTTATATACCCTACTTTGCACGTTATGGATTTTGTTTTGTTCCCGAGTGTGTTGGCTATCCCTGGAATGCAACGGACGGTATTCTTTTGTTTCTGCTGTTTGTAAACAACACGCTTTCAAACACACGGTTAGTTTTGTTCAAGTGTGATTGCGAGTAGTTGTTCTAGAAAACTTGCAGGTATACTATGGGCAGGCAATTACGAGAAATAAAGAAAATCTGGAGGCAATGAAGAGAGATGGTTGGGCCATATTCTTCCAAAAATCCTCTACTGATGATAAACCATGTCATGGATTGTGTCCATCAGGAGAAAATTCGTGGTGCAAATACAATAGGGCTCAGACAACTGGAGAATCTTATTCTAACCAGCATTCTCTTCCTGCTGCTGTTATTACAGCAATGAAACCTATTTTCAGAGACTTTTCTCATCCTGACCTTCTAAGGAAATGTCTCCATGGGCAGACACAGAACCCAAATGAATGTTTCAACAGCAGATTTGGAAACGCCTTCCTAAAACTGTATTTGTTGGCACGCATAAAATGAAACTAAGACTTCATGATGCTGTTATTACATTCAGTTGTGGTAATATTGGAAAGTGTTGGGTACTGAAAAAGCTGGGAATTAATGCTAGTGAAAATATGATCACTGGGCTGCAACATTGCGATAAAATGAGGATAGCCGATGCAGACAGGTCTGCATCTAATACGGCCAAGAAAGCAAGACAAACATCCAGGAAGGTGGAAAAGAAGCTGGAAGACCTGCTAGATGCCAAAGAAGGGCCATCATATGCAGCAGGACAATTTTAATTGACTGTAAGTAACAAATTTCAAAAGTTTTTGCTTTAAAGTCAATTTCACGCAAACTAAAATTTTCAGTACCAAATGCCCCATTATATCAGAAACTATCATAGATAAATGAATTAAATTTTCAGAGACTCTGCATAACATAAAAAGCCACCTCTGGTACTACATTCATTAATATTACCCCATTAGGAATTTCACAAAAAATATTTTCTGCAGAAAAAACTTAATATTTTTTGTTAGAAAAATTAAAAAAGTATGTCTTAAAAACTATAAAATAGATAAAGTAGATTTTTAGTACAGTTGACACTATTAGCATCATGTAACATACAATAAAAATATTAAGGTCCGGCATCAAATAGTTTTCTCAGAAATGGGTCAAATACTTGCGTAAATTAACATGGGTTAGATAGGCAGGGTGTGGTCCCCTTAACCACCCCTGGAAGCGTGCTCGGATCGCCAATGTTGTTAAGACAACCCCTCGCGATAAGCGGGAAATCTGGGTTCGATTCCCGATCCGGCACAAATTTTCACCCTTCGCAAACAGCTGACGTCAAGCCGGATTCGCAAGAAGCGAATCAGTTTTTTAAGACTCCTGTTAACGTGTAGTGATTTCAGGCTGGATTTTTGGATAGCTTGTATGCACCTGAAGTATATGATTATCTCCCCTCACTGACTATAGGATCAATCTACAGGCTCACTTTTCGTTGTGTGCAGAAATATCGCCTGCAGAAAACACAGTTTCTCGACTAAAATTTATTTTCCGATCTTTTGCCTGGACAACGGGTTAGTCAATAGTTAACGTCAGAGTTTTTTGTTTGTAGGAACGACCACCTGAACTCAGAATAGGAAGCCGTGCGCAGATGTCCGAAGGCGGAAGCGTGAAACTCGCGTATAACGCTGCGGCTGCCGGCCAAGACTTGTTGCCAAAATAACTGCGCTGTTTTACTTGCTTCAAGTCTCAAATTTCTTGTGCATTTTGCGAAAAATGTGTTTCCTTTAGATGAAGAGACTCCACGAAACCTTTACAATGTGTTCACTTTAAGATACAATTAGTGTTATAGTCTTCTGACTCGTTATTTCTGAGCTACAGAAAAGTAACCATAGTTTCATAAATATTGGTTTGCGTGAAAAATGGTGTATAACTTCCTGATGAATTTCAGAATGATCCCTACATAATTTAATTTTCCCTACATACTGAAATGTCAAGCTGTGTGTGTGATTGCGAGCAGATGATCAAGTGATGTGAAATTCTTTCGCAGATCCAACGAACATGGAATCTAAGTTACACAGTCTGTCAGTGGGAATGAAAATAACGAAAGGAGCTGTTTAACCAATCTTCCGAGGAGTCAAACGCAAAAGAAGCGTAAGGAGATAATGTCGGATTCTCGATTCCCTAGCCTTATCCGTACCGAAGTATCAGCTCTTACGTAATCACAATAACCATAGTTTGTGGAGTATTTTGAGAGTTGTAAGAAGACCATAAGTTATTGGAAAGGTGGTTTTCACGAAGTTTAAAACACGTAAGAACATTCAGGGAAATGAGAGGCCAAGAACAAGCAAAACGGACTGCAATATAATAAACAAAAGAAAGATTATAAAATAAGCGCGCTCAACTTGATTTCATATTTAAAACGAAAACTCGAATAAAAACGACCAGAAGAATGGCACACACATAATCTAAATGGACAGCAATGTAGATACGAAAAATCAGAGAATCGGCGAAAGCTGTAGTACTCGGGTAACGCATGTTTTAAAAACTTCAACTACTATTTCGAGACTGAAATGTTATCATGGTTGATGTAGGAAACATTTAATGCGAGTGGGTAATGATAGATACGCCAAACTGCTCCTGCTGCAAGGAAGAAGATATAAACCATGTCAGTTTGAGTGCAAAGGAAATCAGTAAATACGTGAAAGCATTTGTGAGCTTGCCGGCTGATGTGACCGAGCGGTTCTAGGCGCTTGAGTCCATTCCCCAGGAATGGATGTGTGTGATGACCTTAGGTTAGTTAGGTTTAAGTAGTTCTAAGTTCTAGGGGACTGATGACCTCAGATGTTAAGTCGCATAGTGCTCAGCGCCGTTTGAACCATTTTTGAACTTGTGAGCTTCAGTGGTGAGGCATCACATTTTCTGATGATATTTTCCTCCTCCAGAGATGCAAAAATATTTGATAAGCAATATAGAAGCACTTAGATAACATTACCCGTTACATGCATTACACAGTAATGAAACTAAAACCTACAACACAATACGAGAGACGAGAGTATGCAGTTGAACAATAGCGAGCGTATATACACTCCTGGAAATTGAGAACACCGTGAATTCATTGTCCCAGGAAGGGGAAACTTTATTGACACATTCCTGGGGTCAGATACATCACATGATCACACTGACAGGACCACAGGCACATAGACACAGGCAACAGAGCATGCACAATGTCGGCACTAGTACAGTGTATATCCACCTTTCGCAGCAATGCAGGCTGCTATTCTCCCATGGAGACGATCGTAGAGATGCTGGATGTAGTCCTGTGGAACGGCTTGCCATGCCATTTCCACCTGGCGCCTCAGTTGGACCAGCGTTCGTGCTGGACGTGCAGACCGCGTGAGACGACGCTTCATCCTGTCCCAAACATGCTCAATGGGGGACAGATCCGGAGATCTTGCTGGCCAGGGTAGTTGACTTACACCTTCTAGAGCACGTTGGGTGGCACGGGATACATGCGGACGTGCATTGTCCTGTTGCAACAGCAAGTTCCCTTGCCGGTCTAGGAATGGTAGAAGCCGGCCGCGGTGGCCGTGCGGTTCTAGGCGCTCCAGTCCGGAGCCGCGCTGCTGCTACGGTCGCAGGTTCGAATCCTGCCTCGGGCATGGATGTGTATGATGTCCTTAGGTTAGTTAGGTTTAAGTAGTTCTAAGTTCTAGGGGACTGATGACCACAGCAGTTGAGTCCCATAGTGCTCAGAGCCATTTAGGAATGGTAGAACGATGGGTTCGATGACGGTTTGGATGTACCGTGCACTATTCAGTGTCCCCTCGACGATCACCAGTGGTGTACGGCCAGTGTAGGAGATCGCTCCCCACACCATGATGCCGGGTGTTGGCCCTGTGTGCGTCGGTCGTATGCAGTCCTGATTGTGGCGCTCACCTGCACGGCGCCAAACACGCATACGACCATCATTGGCACCAAGGCAGAAGCGACTCTCATCGCTGAAGACGACACGTCTCCATTCGTCCCTCCATTCACGCCTGTCGCGACACCACTGGAGGCGGGCTGCACGATGTTGGGGCGTGAGCGGAAGACGGCCTAACGGTGTGCGGGACCGTAGCCCAGCTTCATGGAGACGGTTGCGAATGGTCCTCGCCGATACCCCAGGAGCAACAGTGTCCCTAATTTGCTGGGAAGTGGCGGTGCGGTCCCCTACGGCACTGCGTAGGATCCTACGGTCTTGGCGTGCATCCGTGCGTCGCTGCGGTCCGGTCCCAGGTCGACGGGCACGTGCACCTTCCGCCGACCACTGGCGACAACATCGATGTACTGTGGAGACCTCACGCCCCACGTGTTGAGCAATTCGGCGGTACGTCCACCCGGCCTCCCGCATGCCCACTATACGCCCTCGCTCAAAGTCCGTCAACTGCACATACGGTTCACGTCCACGCTGTCGCGGCATGCTACCAGTGTTAAAGACTGCGATGGAGCTCCGTATGCCACGGCAAACTGGCTGACACTGACGGCGGCGGTGCACAAATGCTGCGCAGCTAGCGCCATTCGACGGCCAACACCGCGGTTCCTGGTGTGTCCGCTGTGCCGTGCGTGTGATCATTGCTTGTACAGCCCTCTCGCAGTGTCCGGAGCAAGTATGGTGGGTCTGACACACCGGTGTCAATGTGTTCTTTTTTCCATTTCCAGGAGTGTATATATATATATATATATATATATATATATATATATATATATATATATATATATATGTGTGTGTGTGTGTGTGTGTGCGTGTGCGTTTGAAACTAAAAATTTCGGAATTTGGAAACAACTTTAATGTCAATGAACGTAATAGTATCAATGAAAATAGCCTCTACTGTTCATTTGTTGAACATCCATCTTCAGATCATGTTTCCATTAAGATATGTGATCTGAAGATAACTCGTCAATAGTTGAATCCCGTTACTAACTGCTTCTTTATACTGCGATGAAGACAATTTTAATAAATGTATATTGAACTATCACAGATCGTCTATTTCCTTTGCTACGTTAGGGCTTACGAACTACAATTTGCGGTATCCTGCTGAGATTATGTGACCCTATAAATTGTTATCGCCAAGTATTAGTACTACAGGAATGAATCTAGTTGTGATACATTTTTCGTGTAATCAAAGGCTACTAGATTTATACAGTTCATGAAATGCACAGCTTTACATTTCTGTTCAGTAAGATCTAGTTAATAGTCTTTGCAATATACTGATATTTTGTCAAGATATAACTTGATGTCACTTCAGTCGTTGTCGGATAAAGCCTATTCGCGCAGTCGCATCATATGTGAAAAGTCTGAGACCGAAATTATTAATGAACAACGTCATAATTAATGCTGTTACTGCACTACCTTCGGGCACACCAGATATTACTTTTGTCTCTGCAGATGTCTCTCGACACAGAATTCCGTGCTTCTCATGAAATTTTCAACCCAATTTAGAATCTAATTAGAAAATCCCTGCAACGTATTTCCAGTCGTGCGTGTGGTACTAAATCAAAAGCCTTACAAATGTCTACAAACACACACAGGACGCATTGAATTACCTGTATCCATGGCATTTAAATGAGAGGGTTTGACAAGAACACGAGATGGGTTTGAAATTGGCTATACTTTCACTATCCGTGCTGGTTTCTACAGAAGTCAGTTTCTTCCAGACACATCATTCACTTTCATGGCAGAATACGGTACGCAATTCTGCTCCAAATAGAGGTGTGTTGTATATGACAGGTTAAAACTGAATGAAAAGCAATACAATAGGTACTTGCAAGATTATTTACAGAATGATTGTGGAGGATGACAAGGGTCCACAACCGGTACAGTTCTCTACTTACTCCACATCACAGGAGAGGGCCTAAAGGAGCCTTCTGATATATATAACAGTTTTAGACCTATCACATCTTTATCGTAATGTATAAGATATGCCCTAAAATTATCATCATTTGCTTAGAAGAAAACATTTGGCTTCCATAAAAAAAAGAAGAAGTTGGCTTTACAAGTAAATATATCACAATCGAGCACTTGAAAATCGTGAAAGAGGTTATACAATAACGTAGTAAGCACAAATTACCGCTTTGACCGGGATAAATTACAAAATACGGTTTCTGGTATATAGTGCGTTCTCCTTGACTTATCCCCAGCAACAAATCGTCGCACAGCAAATCGTCACACGAACTCATTAGTATTCATTTTAAAGTGATAAAAACATTAGTTTTCGCCTTTTATTTTGCTCAGTATTCAGTAATTCAGTACCCTTTCTGCAGAGAGCTGACTAGTAAACCTTCGTGTAAAATGTAGCGTATCGTCTGATATGCCTGTCTGATATGTATGTATTTCATACATTTTAAGCACAGATCTCTTAAAGACACGAATTCCGTTTTATGACGACCTTCACGCGGATTTTCGTTAAGAAAAGTACAGCCACCCATTTTATAACTACTTTTGAAATAGCCTGCAGTCCATCACTTTAAAATGAATTTATGTTAGTCATAAACTAGACCAACAAAGAATTTAATGACGACACGGTATTCCAGTTTATGCATTTAAAAGAAACACAGACGACACGTCTGGTTTAAACAGCCATACATGTAAAACCATTCTGTAGGTCAATTTGACCATTCGTTCACATAACTGTGCAATAGGTACCTACATAAGCATAACAGAATTTATGTATGCTAGACCGAGAATATTTCAGTTTCCTCTAGTACAAAATTCCACCTACGTCCGACTGTCAGCGTCCACGTAATTGGTGCCTCAGTGCGAATAGTCGTGTGTATAATTGTACTGTATCTAAAGCTGTAGTATCATATAGAGGTCGCTGGAATAATTCGTCTGTGAATAAAATATTTATATTATTTACACATACAGGAGGTCATTCAAGACATACCTTACCTCCCATAACTGCTGTTAGGTATCGTGAAGAGATCTAGGGTCCTCAATGGCGGTTGTAGCGAGGTGCAATCGGCCCAGACTTAGAGTTGATGGACGATAATGCTCGACCTTATAGAGGACGGGTTGTTGATGTTTTCTTGGAAACGGAAGATATTGCACGCATGGCGTGGCCTGTCGGCTCTCCCGATTTGAATTCCATAGAGCATGTCTGGAATGCACTAGAGAGATGGCTTGCACATGTCGGCGTCCACCAACCACTTTCCAAGACTGCGAGGAGCTCTGCAGGAAGAGTGGGCGTTATTGCCTCAACATGAGAGTGAAGACATCATTCACAGCATGTCCCGACATTGTCAGGGTTTTATTAGTGACGGAGGGTGTCCCACCCATACTGAGAACATTAACCAGTCGCCGGAATGTGTCTGCAAATCCATTAGGCTGGAAAAAACGAAGAACATTTTGCCTACATTTATGCATGTTGCAGTTGTTTACATTCCGAATTCTTTGCATTGTTTCCACTCTACTATCACCTGTTTATACTTTTTTGTGGCAAAAAATCAATCTTGCAAAATTTCCGTTTGTTGCTATAATGTTGGACACCAGTGTATATCCCTGGAACGATTTCAACCAAATTTGGCATACATTTTACTTACAGTCTGGGAAAAATATACTGAGGGAGTAAGAACTACCTACCACCTATTGGGCTGGGGGTGATAACGTTGAGAAAGAAGGAGGGCGGAGAAGATGGACAGACACAGAGTGGGAAGGACGAGATGGACACAGAGAATTGAGGAGGAGTTGGACAGAGAGAGTGGGAGGAGGAGATAGACAGAGGGTAGGAAATGAAGGTAGTGGAGAAAAAGTAAGGGTGGAAGAGATGGAGAGAGAGAGGAGATGAACTATGAAAGAGGGAAGCAGCAAATGGACAAGGAGCAGGGGGAGGAGGAGATGGACAGAGAGAGTGGGAGGAGGATATGGACAGGGGGTGGGGGATGGAGGCAGTGGACAAAGAGTAGGAGTGGAAGAGATGGACAGAGAGAGGAGGTAGGAGGAGATGAACAATGAGAGGGGGAACCAGGGAATGGACAGGGAGAAGGGGGAGGAGGAGATGGACACAGAGTGCGGCAGGAGAAGTTGGGTAGAGGGTGGGGATGGAGGTGGTCGACAAAGAATATGGGTGGAAGAGATGGACAGAAAAAGGAGGTAGGAGGAGATGAACAATTAGAGGGAGGAGCAGGAAATGGACAAGGAGAAGGGGGAGGAGGAGGTGGACAGAGGGTGGGGATGGAGGCGGTGGGCAAAGAGTGGGGGTGGAACAGATGGACAGAGAGAGGGGGTAGGAGGAGATGAACAAGGAGTGGGGGAAGCAGGGCATGGACAGGGAGAAGGGGAGGCGGAGATGGACAGAGTGAGTGGGAGGAGGAGATTGACAGAGGGTGGAGAATGGAGGTGACGGACAAAAAGTAGGGGTGAAAGAGATGGACAGAGAGATGGGTAGGAGGAGATAGACAGAGATATGTGGATGTAGGAGATGGACTAGTAGAAGATTGGAATTAACACATACCCAGGAATTTTCGTATAAATAACTGTTTAACTGTAGTTAACACTGCAGGGCACAGCTGGATTGAATATGTAAACCTCATCCTCCTGGTGAACCCGTCTAAGCTCTTATTAAAAGTTGACAACAACAACTAGGCTTAAATTCCAGACAGGTGTATTTAGAAAGCGCTTATATCTCTGAATACCAAATATTGGCAAACAAAAGGGCATTACGCATGTTTCGTCATATGGTTTAAGCTTTATTTATAGAATCCTTATACTATAGTAGTTCTCTGAAGGAAAATTTTGATTGAGCATTTACAAATATACTAAAGCTAGATTTCCTAGTCACGTTAGCTACTTCTCAGTCATCTGCATTTTTACTTACTGCATTACTTGGAGCATTCTCTCATGCCAGTCTTCTTACACGAATTAATTGAGTAGTGCAAGCACTCGGTTATGAAGAACGTTCTCGGTGACTTAAAGGAAGTTCCACGTTTCCCCAATTTCAAAAATCTTCTGAAATCCTCTCAATTCTACCTTTACTTCCTATTGAGTCTATGTACACTAAAACTTTGAGACTCAAAATAGTTAGAATTTTTAAATCTTCGTCTTTCCTCTTCATTGACTTTCCTTTCCTCCTTATGGTAATATTTAGTTTTTTATTACAATTGCTACAAGTGGATTATGCCATCTCATGTATCTTCGTTAACCGATATGTACAAGTAAGTTTGTCTACGTTGACGCCGGCCGCTGTGGCCGAGCGGTTCTATGCGCTTCAGTCTGGAATCGCGCGACTGCTACGGTCGCAGATCCTGCCTCGGGCATGGATGTGTGTGATATCCTTAGGTTAAAGAGCTTTAAGTGGTTCTAACGGCTGGTCCCGGCGGAGGTTCGAGTCCTCCCTCGGGCATGGGTGTGTGTGTTTGTCCTTAGGATAATTTAGGTTAAGTAGTGTGCAAGCTTAGGGACTGATGACCTTAGCAGTTAAGTCCCATAAGATTTCACACACATTTGAACATTTGAACATAATTAGTTCTAAGTTCTAGGATACTGATGACCTCAGATGTTAAGTCTCATAGTGCTCAGAGCCATCTCCATCTACGTTGACAATTGTAACATATCTGTCTGACGTAAGAGAGGACAAGAAGTCTAATCTGGGCTAGGTAATAATAAATAAGTAAATTACTCGCTTAAATACAGACGAGCGTGTACACTAGTGGGGTATCTAATACTGGTTTGTGCTGCTAGTGATGTAAAGCTAACGTTGTCACAGAAAGTTTCGAAAGTTGGTTAAACTTTGAAACCAGCAATTTATCGTGGTGTTAGGCAGTAGGATGCTGTATTGACGCGATAGAGCACGACCCAAGATCGAATCACGCATGCCGAAATTGTCCCTGTCACAGCACCGGCGCCCACAGTGAATAAGGTATTACAAGATAATCTATATTTTAGCATTCGCACTAGTGTTGTGGTTCACCGACAGATAAAAGTATTGTCTTACTGCTTATCGTAATGTTTTGCTTAACATTTCTGATATATGTTAAGTTACCTAATAAGCAAGTGCTCTCGTTTTCAGCATACACAGTTTCTTTACTTGTGCAGAAATATCGTAGACAATTTCTAAAGACGACATACCCTCAGAATTAATGAGACTTCAAACTATTCCACTTGCCATGCAAGATATACGAGACATGTGAACTAACCTCAGACATAAAAACGTGAATGTAGGAAATTTGGAAATTTGTGGTAAGGTCTTATGCGACCAAACTGCTGAGGTCATCGGTCCCTAAGCTTACACACTACGTAATCTAGCTTAAACTAACTTATGCTAAGGACGACACACACCCCCATGCCCGAGACGAGTATTGCATCAGCATGACAGTGTGCCCTTTCATAAAGCATATTTGTGAGGCAATGATATGTGAACCATAACATTCCTAAAATGGACTGACCTTCTCTGAGTCTCGACCTGAACCCAGTGGAACGCCTCTCGGTTGAGTTAGAACGTCGACTTCTCCCCAGACCCTAGCGTCCAACATCACGGCCTTCTCTGGTTTCGGCTGGTGAGGAAAAATGGGCTGTCACTCCCCCGCAGACATTGAGACACCTAATTAAAACTGTCCCCAGCAGAGTTCAAACACTTACAGAGGCAAAGGGTGGACGCACCGAATACTAGTGTCCACTGAAGGTGTCCAGACACTTTTGATCGTATAGTGTAAAGTGACTCTTAGCGCTGCCACTCCAGACGCTGTTGTGAAACACTATTCGTAATTGAGCTCACACTGGTTGAACTCCTTGTTCTGGTACGCTGATTTAGCTTTCGTGTTTTAGTTAAATCACTTCAAGCCCCCTCTGCAACACGACGGTCAGTTACCATGTTCACGTCAAAACTAAGTTAACAGTTCATCGCTGGTGACATCACTGACACACGACGTAATGTAAACGAGGGAACACACATAGCTATCACACCGTACTTGCAACGAGCTAGTAAATATCTTACAGCAATTATAACAGGGTATAACTTGTGACAGAATACTATTCCGCATATGTAGATAACATTGTCTTACGAACGTCACTAACATTAAATCATCAGGCCGGCCTGTGTGGCCGTGCGGCTCTAGGCGCTTCAGTCTGGAACCGCGTGACCGCTACGGTCGCAGGTTCGAATCCTGCCTCGGGCATGGATGTGTGTGATGTCCTTAGGTTAGTTAGGTTTAATTAGTTCTAAGTTCTAGGCGACTGATGACCTCAGAAGTTAAGTCGCATAGTGCTCAGAGCCGTTTGAACCATTAAATCATCATCATCATTTCCTTGGGTCTTTGTCCCACTTCAACGTGGGGTCGGCCCAGTTACTATAGATTTGGTGATATTAGTGTCGGAGGGTGGACGGATGGCCTTCCTGTCGCCACCCTGTACCCCCCAGGACTGAACTAGTGCAACCCAGCTGTTTGCATCTAGTGAAAGCCATTAAATAGTGCGAACATTTTCAAATGTCTCCGACTCGTGTAACTGAGGCGGGATGTGGGACAGCCCAGTATTCACGTAGTAGGATGTGGAAAACCGCCTAAAAACCACATCCAGGATGGCCGGCACACCAGCCCACGTCGTTAATCCGCCGGAAGGATTCGATCTGGGGCTGGCCCGACTACCCGAGTCCGGGAAGCAGCACATTAGCGCCCTCGGCTAACCTGGCGGGTGTCACTAACATTACCTAACAAATAAGTCTATTACGTAGACGATGCCTCACAAGTCATTTTTCTCTTCAGCTTTAGTCATTGGCTATGGAAATAAGTTCATTTGCCTCTTTAAAGCACACCGTTTTATGTAAAATTTAGAGAAAAAGTCTTGAACACCCTGAATGGAATTTGTAATCACGGAAAAAAGGCTGGTATTTGGTACTACTTTTATTAGCTGTTTGAGAGTGAAGAAAGCAGCTAATCTCAACATTCAAGTTCAGCATTGGCAGATGTGTCACATAAACTGGCTATTTTTAGAGTACTACATAAGACATATGAAAGATGTGTCTCTGAATAATGTTGCTGCTACGTGAAACTGGCGTTTGTGGTTCCAATCTCGCCTCCGGAATGTGTGTATACGTGTGTGGGGGGAGGGGGGGAGGTAGGAGGGAAACGGGGGAGTAGAGGGTTTAAAATGCAGGTTAAAGGATTAAATTATGCGATAGTAATGACTACAAGCCGGCCGGAGTGGCTGTGCGGTTCTAGGCGCTACAGTCTGGAACCACGCGACCGCAACGGTCGCAGGTTCGAATCCTGCCTCGGGCATGGATGTGCGTGATGTCCTTAGGTTAGCTAGGTTTAAGTAGTTCTAAGTTCTAGGGGGCTGATGACCTCAGAAGTTAAGTCCCATTTGAACCATTTGAATGACTACAAATGTGTGCACTATAGTGCACTATAATGGCTCCAAACGGGTGCAGTTTATATGCTAATGCAAAAGAAGGAACTACTGGGCAGCTGGAAGAAGATAGAAGAAATGTAACTGGCTGGTTGCATGGCTAAGTGCCAACTCCTCTCTAGTAATAATAGTTGCTTTCTTGCCATGTTTTCTGTCCGAACTTTTATTTGATACATACCATCTTACATTATAAACAAAGACAAGTTTAAAACACTGTGATTCAAAAGAATGGAAAACATTAAATATCTCGAAAACATATTAAATGAATGAAATAGCTGTAAAAAGGAAATTAAAATGGAGTAATCAGCAGCCACTGGAGCAGTCTTCAGTCTCACTTGCATGTAAGGAAGAGAGAACTACAAAACAACTTAAAAATTAGCATTTATTAGGTCACCCAACAAACATTAAACCATCTATGCATACCAAATATTAGTTTTAAAAAAGTCAAATGAACAAAAAATGGTTTCGATTCAATGAGAACTTGTAAAAAGTAATTTTTACGCTACTAGAGATCCTGAATCTTAACAACATTCAACATTACAAAATGTCTAAATGATGACCAGTTTCAGATCATAGCAGGTGCATAGTAACCAATGATGGACACGAAACTGGATGCTATGCAACATGGTCTGAAGATGTTGTGTAATTGAACGAAACCGACTACCATTGCGACGATAGACTCTAATAAGAGATATTTCAGTAATTCAGCTGTTGTGACTTTCTTTACTTAAAAGGATATCAAGCCCTTATAAATATAATCAAAGAAAGAAACGAAATGATGCAACTGTGCTCACAATCCATTAATGTAAACGACGTAAGACAGAAAAATTTCATCTGACCAGAGCACGTAATGAGTGCTCTAAAAAGTAGAATTCCACCACACGTATTCAAGGAAGCAGTGCATGGCAACAGAGGATCGAGGTGGACCCGAATAAGATGGAACAACAGCGTTGATAAAGACACTGAAAATATGATATTGATGGGAAATAAATGCACAACGTTAGCCAATGCGGACGAGAAATGGTTCAAATGGCTCTGAGCACTATGGGACTCAACTGCTGAGGTCATTAGTCCCCTAGAACTTAGAACTAGTTAAACCTAACTAACCTAAGGACATCACAAACATCCATGCCCGAGGCAGGATTCGAACCTGCGACCGTAGCGGTCTTGCGGTTCCAGACTGCAGCGCCTTTAACCGCACGGCCACTTCGGCCGGCGGACGAGAAATGTACAGCAACCATATGATTACATGAATAACAAACGGAGGCGACGAATAAAACAGTTTATGCCTTTAACAAATATTATGAAACATGGTACTACCCACAACGAAACAGAGTTGCATTTTACATTATTTAAGTCTCTGATTGTAAAACAATCTGCTGACCATTGGCGAGCGCATCCAGTAAAAAAGAAATATCTGTACGGGAGTAGTATATGATCAATTATTTCCAAGATGAGTCAGGTGTAAAACAAACTCCAAAATTCGTATACGAAAAACGTTCTAGCATTCGCTTCACTGCAATAGCAGCAAACGAAAGGGTAACCACGAATCTCAGACAAAGATTATCAACTAGTGTCTCTATCATCGTAACATGTGATTATTTTCACCGAGCTAGGTGGCGCAGTGGTTAGCACACTGGACTCGCTTTCTGTAGGACGACGGTTCAATCCCGCGTCCGGCCAACCTGATTTCCCTAAATCGCTCCAGGCAAATGCCGGGATGGTTCCTTTCCACATTGGATTAGCAGTCCAACGCCTTAACCACTTTTTTTTTGTATGTAGGCCAACCAGCAGCTATACCTCAGTATTTCAGAAATTTTCGATGATTTTGCAGGGTAGGGTTACATTTATTTACAAATTTCGCTATTAGTTTCAAAATAAATACTTTATTTTGATGAAGAAGAGTTAGTTGGTAATGGTTCATGAGATCTGATAAACTGTTTTATGAAATCAATTTGCTGGTTTGCATACAATTTACATTCGGGAAAGGTGTGGCTGATATCTCCTACCGTTACTCCGTTGTATTAATGATAACGATTGTATCGAACGTAATATACGCAATGTGATCCAAAGTATCCGGACACCCCAAAAAACATACGTTTTTCATATTAGGTGCATTTTGCTGCCACCTACTGCCAGGCACTCCATATCATCGACCTCAGTAGTCATTAGACATCGTGAGAGAGCAGAATGGGGCGCCCAGCGGAACTCACGGACTTCGAACGTGGTCAGGGGATTGGGTGTCACTTGTGTCACACGTCTGTACGCGTGATTTCCACACTCCCAAACATCCCTAGGTCCACTGTTTCGGATGTGATAGTGAAATGGAAACGTGAAGGGACACGTGCAGCACAAAAGCGCACAGGCCGACCTTGTCTGTTGACTGACAGAGACCACCGACAGTGGAAGAGGGTCGTAATGTGTAATAGGCAGACATATATCCAGACCAGCACACAGGAATTCCAAACTGCATCAGGATCCACTGCAAGCACTATTACAGTTTGGCGGGAGGTGAGAAAACTTGGATTTCATGGTCAAGCGGCTGCTCAAAAACCACACATCACGTCGGTAAATGCCAAACGACGCCTCGCTCGGTGTAAGGAGCGTAAACATTGGACGATTGAACAGTGGAAAAACGTTGTGTGGAGAGACGAATTACGGTACGCAATGTGGCGACCTGATGGTAGGGTGTTGGTATGGCGAATGCCCGGTGAACGTCATCTGCCAGCGTGTGTAGTGCCAACAGTAAAGTTCGGAGACGTTGGTGTTACGGTGTGGTCGTGTTTTTCATGGAGGGGGCTTGCACCCCTTGTTGTTTTGCGTGGCACTATCATAGAACAGTCCTACAATGATGTTTTAGGCACCTTCTTGCTTCCCACTGTTGAAAAGCAATTCGGGTGTGGCGACTGCATCTTTCAACACGATCGAGCACCTGTTCATAATGCACGGCCTGTGGCCGAGTGGTTACACGACAAGAACATCCCTGTAATGGACTGGCCTGCACAGAGTCCTGACCTGAATCCTATAGAACGCCTTTGGGATATTTTGGAACGCCGACTTCGTGCCAGGCCTCACCGACCGACACCGATACCTCTCCTCAGTGCAGCACTCTGTGAAGAATGGGCTGTCATTCCCCAAGAAACCTTCCAGCACCTGATTGAACGTATGCCTGCGAGAGTGGAAGCTGTCATCAATGCTAAGGGTGAGCCAACATCATATTGAATCCCAGCATTACCGATGGAGGGCACCAAGAACTTGTAAGTCATTTTCAGCCAGATGTCCGTACACTTTTGACCACATAGTGTTTATTACTTAGACGTAATAATCGCGCTGCTGACAATTTTGACTGCATGTTCATCAGCTAGCCTATAAAAAGGTTTCTTGATCGAAGGTGATTGCAAAATCCGAAATGATATCAGACTTTTAAACCAACTCTGATGACCTGATTATCCATAATAATTTCAACGTAGATCAAACAAAAACAAAAATTATTTACGTTTGATTGAACAGTTCATGTAACTCCGCTGTCAGCATAAAATTTGTATATATCAAATGGGACTTATTCATCTCGTCCCGCTGCAAATTATCGACAGTATTGTGAAATTAAGTATAAATTTAAGAAGAAATGGGTGCAATATGTTCAAAAGTCAAATTTTCCTCGAAAAATCCTAATATTTCTGCTGCGATTACGAGAAAAAGAAGAACGGTTCTCGGTATGGAACAGAGCGTTGATATTAATGAAATTTTGCTTTTCTTGTATTGGTACATGTTGCGCAAATCGTAAGTTAAGTGTCAACTTGAACTCATCGTTTACAATTGGGTACACTGGATAGCCGTGTCTTCATAAATTCTTTGTTTCGCAAGTTCAAGCCAACGGAAATTCTTTTGTACTGATTAAGCGTCTTCATTTTCAGCAATTAAGATATGTCAAGATTATTTCATTATGGTCATCGTGATCCATGCGAAGTTCGTTCCGCAACTGCAGCCGTAGCTAAAACGTCAAAAAAAGCTGGATACGGTAGCGTGAGATCAGTGATAAAAGGCGTATCAAGCAACTAATGCCTTAAATAAAGCGGGAGGAAAACTTCTGTGTAATCTACACGAATAATTGAAAATAAAAAGATATTGTGCATGACGGGAGCAACAATTGTCGAGCGCTAACTAACCGGAAATATGAAAACCAATGTTTGTACTATTTTAGCAAGAATACCACTAATTTTGTGCCTGATTTGTTGCTATAGGAGAGGCGTAAGTCCACTGCTTCACACCTGAAACGAAACAGCAATCATAAAAGGCAGAGGAAGCCGACTGCCATCAATCAAAGAAGATGAAATCTGTCTCATCTGCCGGAAAGGTTACGGCCTACGTTCTCTTGGATTTAACAGGGATTTTTCTCTTATTTATTACGACGTAAAAAGTAAAACTATCTTTGGCGAAAATCCAAAAATCTTCTAGGCTAAAAATAGATGAAAATCTACACGAAAAGATGCCCAGATCGCAAAACATACGGTGTTCAACAGAAAATTTGATTTTTTCAATATGGTGCTTTGCAACGGAGTAACTGTGGGATCTGTAACACGAAAAACAAACTGTGACCAGGAAAAGTTTAGAGTCCTACAAATAGATTGTGGCAGCTATAAGTGGATAGTTTGCTTCCGGAATGTAACCTGCTTGCTGAAAAACTGTTGGACAAAGAGCAGTGCATTGATTTAAAAGGGGTAACGTGGAAAAATAATTGCAATTTACCCTACACCTAAAGAAAAAATCTTTCAATCTGTTTTCGCCTGCCTTCCGAGCAAATAATGTGCTCGACTCCCAGCAAATCAGAAGAAAGAAATGACAAACCTTTCCCTGCCAGTTTCGCGCAGAAGAGTACTTTGGTAAATATAGTGCACACGATGAGTACGATTCGATGTTTACCATTAACGACGAAGTACCGGCATGATGGGTGAGGCGTAGTGAATTTTCGGACGCCTTTCAGAAGCGCAGCGAGCGGCTGCTTCTAGAATGAAGAGATGTGGCGCGGACATTGATCGAATCCAACTTAAAGGACGCCGGGTACGCAGGGTTAGATTTATAGCTGGCTTCACAGCCGTCTATTTGAAAATATACATTATTTACGGTTTTTCTTTTAGATACCTATTTCACAAATGTGACTGACAAAACAAAGCATTGGTTACAGCGTTGGCTGCTTTTACGATGACCTAGCCTAAATTAGGTCAACAGATTCAGAAAACTTATCCCCGGGAAGTAAAAGCTAAAAAAAGTTCTTTCTTCGTATCAATAACGAGTAGGGGACGTTGTAACAAATACCTTATATAACAGTTTCTCCAACTTCTTACGATTTCATCGTGTAGTATTAAATTACCCTATTTCATAACAGAGTTCCTCTTTACGCATATAACATGACTTTTTCTGCGTAAATGGACTTCAGTTTGTGCGCTAAATGACAACCTGACAACACTGCGATCATTACAGGCCGTTAAGTCTCTACAATTCGAAATATTTCTGGAAGGGACTAGGCGCGATTTCAGGTCAATTCATTCCAAAAGGTGAAGAATAATTTAGAAGGACGGTCCACAAATAATGCTGCCTTCTTTGTTGTTTCTTCTTTCAAAGAGAGGTATAGGACTTAAAATGTAAGCGCTTCTCCGTAGTGAGCCACTTTGGTCGTGCGACCTGAGGATTATAATCATGAAATGTGCCGAAAGTGCGGGGTACCATCTGCTGAATGATACCCTAGGACAGTTATCTGCTGAAAATGAACAGAAATAAAGGGCTCCTACACTTATGGAACCATTAATTAGAAACCTGCTGAGGCAGGAAAACTACATTTCTCGATAGCTTTCAAATTATTACTTTTGTGTGTAGATTAACAAAGGCTAATACGTGTTTCCGCGTTTCCCCTGAAGAACCACGTTTCACTTTTAAAACTAGACAATTTCTGGAATATTTAGGTGGTCAGTGCCCAAACTTGCTGCACGGAATCCATTTGCGCGCAATTAATTCGAAAAAATATTCATGCCTTACGTTGCATAGAACGACAAATTTCACACGGAAAGAATCATACTTTTTCGCAAACAAAGAACTTATCCCTTGTTTTCGCTTAGGCATTCCTCTTCCAAGAATTTTACTGTAGTGATTTAAGACGAGAAATCGAAATACGCAAGACAACCTGTCGTTATAATTTAAAATACAACTCACAGTTACAAAGAAAATATACACATATAGAATAACATGATTAACTAATCTCAGCAAGCAATAGTAACGTAGGAACGATGTTCAGACTATTTTTGAGAGCTCAACTTCTTTGTATTCAGAGCTTTCGTACTTTGGTTGTCAGCACAGATATGGTAGGTGGAATGCCACCGTTAACAGGGAAACTCAGAAATCTTTCTTATTTGATGTAATGAGCGTGATACCCCAGTGATAATTAGCAGAGAAAAGCTCGAACAGAGATTGTGATTGTGCCATTGGCCGAAAGAGTGAATAGAATGTTTTAATACACGCCTAACGACAGTTTACATAGCTCATGCTTTCCATTCTGTATTACTATCACAAGTAGGTATTATACTCTAACGTACTGGCTTTTTCTACATTTGCATATACACCTGCTTCCCGTCGTCCCACACTCTGGGACAACGCTTCCTTCATTCATCGACACATTATTGTAGAGGGCTACGAGTTTCTACAGTCATAAGAAAGGGAAATATGCTAGGAGCTACATGTGTCCACAAACAGTGTTTGGAATGTTAAAGTGGAAGCATTGGGAAGTACCAAATATAAGCATCAATCTATGAAGTCGAAGAAATTAACTGATAGGGCCGTCGCACTGTAAAATGTACTTTTTAAGAACCATTCATCTGACATCGATGCCGTCTACTGCAGTCCATTTTCTTTAAATTTAGTCATTATTAAATGACTACTGAAAACAAAGGCTTCTGTCTCGTATCAAATTATTTTTCACTAGTAGTCACGTTTGTGTTTACTTAATTTATGTTACGCACGACGCGTATCGCGAGATAATTCTAATTGTCAAAGCGTACTTTTATTTCATTATGGTATGCTATGAAGAAATAAGTAACCATATAGTTTTTATAGAAGGAAATAACATTCTGTATGTTTTTAAAATTGCTCCCTTTACTGAGAAGGTACCATCTATCATCTGTTGGCGGTCTGCAGTATCATATCTCAGTGCCACATTTGCTTATGTCTCTGTATTTTCCAGGTTTTCATCACATATCTATGTTTAATTTGTTTGCAGTAGCAAACTATGTAAATTATTACTAGTTCGTGTTCGGTTTTAGCGTAACAGGAAACCCACTAATTCTGTATTTACAATTACTTCCACTTTTCATAAGATTTATGGAAAATGTGAAGCAAGTAAGGATAAAATTATGTAGCAGGTTTCACAAAGCAGGCATCATGTTTAAGGCGTTATAATGTAGACAAGAAATACACGACAAGAATGGGAATTAATCCTCGAAATGAGTCGAGTGCTAGGTAAATAAATATATGTCGTGACTGGTATTATCAATGATTCGTAAAATGATTTTGAACACCTATTAAGGCTGCCGTAAACTGCTATAGCACGATAGTTTAATTTGTAAAAGTAATCCAGCAATGGCAAACTTCAATGTGAAAGCGGTGCTAAATTTCACTGCTAACATGAGCATAGTTGGATCTACCCACTGTGAGGAAGTGTGTTACTTACGAACTCAATAAATAAAGAAATGGGTTGAATGGTTATCGTCTCAGAACAACGTTTTGACTTAAACTGAATAACGCCGGCCGTGGTGGACAAGCGGTTAAAGGCGCTACAGTCTGGAACCGCGCGGCCGCTACGGTCGCAGGTTCGAATCCTGCCTCGGGCATGGATGTGTGTGATGTCCTTAGGTTAGTTAGGTTTAATTAGTTCTAAGTTCTAGGCGACTCATGACCGCAGAAGTTAAGTCGCATAGTGCTCAGAGCCATTTGAACCATTAAACTGAATAGCTGATGACTTTAATGTTTGTAAATAAAAGAGACAAGTTCTCGCTTTAGGCACCACGGACAGATCCGTACGAAGCGTATTCTCTCTGTTAACGAAACCTTCCCCATGTCCGATCGTCGGGAGGAAAAAGAATCGGCAAAATACAGCAGGAGGGAAGTTACCTCCTACGACAGGATAATCGTTAGGAAAGACAAAAGAGAATCTCATTCCTAGGATGCAATAAAATTACTAGGAAAGCAATGTACGAAGTTCATTTATTAAATAGAGTGCATTTTTGACCTATAAAATAGTCTCTCGCTGTCAGGCTCAGAACTTTTAAACGTGGCCGCGTACATCACTTTGGTGCTCTTTTTGATGACAGCAGGCTAAAAGGCCTCGCTGCCTGTCACGCCCACACAGCGGTCGATCTGGACGGCGGAGCTGTCACGCGAGAGGCGCCTGGTACGGCGGTGGCGTGCCATCTGACAGCCGCTTCCTGCGACACGCTCGCCCGCTCGCCGCGCAGTAGACAGCGACAACACGTGCCTCGGCGACTTCGTCGAAGCGCCCCTCACGGAAATATCAAAGGAAAAGGGGTCTCCGTGAAACTCTTCCTGTCACCGGAGGTAAATTTCAATGCACACTAAAACACATATTCTACGCATTCCTGAGGATATTCACTGAGGTAACAGAAGTTATGGGATAACGGTATGCGCATATACAGACGGTGGTAGTATCGCGAGGTATAAAAAGGTATTACATTGGCGGAGCTGTCATTTGTACGCAGATGATTCACGTGAAAATGTTTTCGAAGTGATTCTGGCCGCACGACGGAAATTAACAGACTTTCAACGCGGCTTGGTAGTTGGAGCTAGACGCATGGGACATTCCATTTCGGAAATCATTAGAGAATTCAGTATTCCGAGATCCACAGTGTGAAGTGTGTGCCGAGAATACCAAATTTCAGGCATAACCTCTCACCACGGACAACGCAATGGGCGACGCCCTTGACTTAACGACCCAGAGCAGCAGCGTTTGCGTGTTGTCAGTGCCAACAGATAAGGAACACTGCGTGAAATAACCTCAGAATTCAATGCGGGATGTATGAGGAACATATCTGTTAGGACAGTGAGGCGAAATTTGGCGTTAATGGCCCGTGGCAGAAGAACGACGCGACTGCCTTAGCTGACAGCACATCGCCTGCAGCGCCACTCCTGGGCGCGTGACGACGTCGGTTGGTCCCTAGACGACTGGAAAACCGTGGCGTGATCAGATGAGTCCCGATTTCAATTGGTAAGAGCTGATGGTAGGGTTCGAGTGTGGCGCGGACCGCACGAAACCGTAGACGCAATTTGGCAACAAGGCACTGTGCAGGCTGCTGGTGGCTCCATAATAGTGTGGGTTGTGTTGGCATGGAATGGACTCGGTCCTCTGGCCCAACATTGGCTGGAAATGGTTATCTTCGGCTACTTGGAAACCATTTGCAGCCATTCATGATCTTCATATTCCCAAAATATGACTGGGCCACAACTGTTTGTGACTCGCTTGAAGAACATTCTGGACAATTCGAGCGAATGATCTGGCTCCCATATTGCCCAACATGAATCTCATCGAACATTTATGGGATATAATCGAGAGGTCAGCTCGTACAGAAAATCCTGCGCCAGCAACACTGTCGCAATTATGAACGTCTATAGAGGCAGCATGGCTCAATATTTCTTCAGGGGATCTCCAGCGACTTGTTGAGTCCGTGCCACGTCGAGTTGCTGTACGATATTAGGAGGTACCCCATGATTTTTGTCACCTCAGTTACAAGTACAGTTGTGGTGAAGCAAATAATTGATCTGAACGTTCCTTCCTCTGAGATTCCGTGAGGTGGCGCGGAGTCTCACTAGCGACCGCTCCCAGCATCCGCAGATCTTCATAACGTACAGCGTGCTAGCCAAATGATGCGATGTATGCTCAGCAGATTTACTTCGAAACGTTTATTGTCTGAACCGGATTACCAATCGGCTCTGCGCCAGTATTAGTCTAAACAATGGTCTCCAGCCTCGCTTTGACACGAGAGACAGAAGTAAACTTCTCGCTATTTAGAGTCAATAATTTACCCACTGCATCTGTGTAACTACTTTTAGAATGATTCCCAGGTATGACCACTCGACTGCAAAAATCTACACACTAATAGTGCAAACTGTCACTAGGTTTAATCATAAATATATGTCTGAGGGAGGCATAAACTAAAATATTATATTGGCTCAAAAAATGGTTCAAATGGCTCTGAGCACTATGGGACTCAACTGCTGTGGTCATAAGTCCCCTAGAACTTAGAACTACTTAAACCTAACTAACCTAAGGACAGCACACAACACCCAGCCATCACGAGGCAGAGAAAATCCCTGACCCCGCCGGGAATCGAACCCGGGAACCCGGGCGTGGGAAGCGAGAACGCTACCGCACGACCACGAGATGCGGGCTATTACATTGGCAATAACCTTCAAAACCTGTGCTACACCCTTAACTTTAATACATGGTTCAAATGGTTCAAATGGCTCTGAGCACTATGGGACTTAACTTCTAAGGTCATCAGTCCCCTAGAACTTAGAACTACTTAAACCTAACTAACCTAAGGACATCACACACATCCATGCCCAAGGCAGGATTCGAACCGGCGACCGTAGCGGCCGCGCGGTTCCAGACTGTAGCGCCTTTAACCGCTTGGCCACCACGGCCGGCTTTAATACATGAATTGATGTATCGATTCATTGCACTTTTGTTGTCCTATGCCTATAATTACTTTAAAAACTCAAATTAATAATCTAATTAACTAATTTAATAAGATTGAACCTTAAACTGCTGGTGTACCCATGTACCACCACAATAAAATAAAAATAGAGAATAGTAGGGGGAGTGTAGTGGCATCAGACGCCAAATGCGGCGTATTGACACCAAATGTAGTGGATAGGTGGGTGCCAGGAGATGCCGTATTAAAACTCGTCCGAGCTTTTCAAATGATTTATTTGTTTCCACTACGCCGGCCGGGGTGGTCGAGCGGTTCTAGGCGCTACAGTCTGGAACCGCGTGACCGTTACGGTCGCAGGTTCGAATCCCGCCTCGGGCCTGAATGTGTGTGATCTCCTAAGGTTAGTTAGTTTTAAGTAGTTCTAAGTTCTAGGGGACTGATGACCTTAGAAGTTAAGTCCCATAGTGCTCAGATACATTTGAACCATTTTTTTTGTTTCCACTACACACTGCTCAGAGCCATTTGAACCATTTTATTGCTTGCCGTGCCTGTTAATCGCATTTATCTCTTCCAAAATGAACAACCTACCTCTCCCACCCCTACTCAAGCGCCACAGCTGCAAGCGATAGATGCAATGCAGCTAACACAGATGTTTCAGTTTCAGACGCAACAAATTGCATCGCTGCTAAACCCGGTACAGCAGCTCCTGGTGAACCAAACCACTAAAGCAGTACAAACTACAACACCTACAGCTCCGGGTGCCATACGTCCTCTTCGCCAGTTTAATGAAAAAGGCGAGGAGTGGCTTGAGTGGTTGCAACAGTCTGAAGCCCACATTATTGCTCACAACGTACCAGGTACTGTGAAACTCCATTATTTTTTGTCCACGGTAGGAAGTGCAGTGTTCCACATCGTTCAGAAATTATTCCCTGGCGCCACACTGAGTTAACTTTCCTGTGATCGGGTTGTAAATTCGCTAACTTATTATTATGACCAAGAAGTGAATGTGGTAGCAGCCAGGTACCAATTTTTAAATTGCAAGAATGGTCAGAACAAACTTATCAAAACAGGGTAACAGGTTTGCAGGGTATGACAAGGAAATGCAAATTCAAATGTGCTTATGGTGCTTTATATTCAGATGTTATGTTGCGTGATATGATCGTGTACAATGTAACTGTTATCAGACTCAGAGAACAGATTTTGAAACAGTCCGATCCATCATTTCAGCACGTAGAGCAAATTCTAGATCAGTACGATTCATGTGCCTTGTCGGCTGATAAATTTGAGCAGCCACCAATTTGTCGGGTTGAGTCGTACCTTGCACGTGACCAGCCCATTAGGCAGCAACAGCAGGCGAGCGCCACGCCGCGTAAACAGTTCTCGACGCCCCGTAAACAGTTCCCTAAACAGACAGGTACACAGGCGAACAGAATGAGTTATGCCCTCGGTGCTATTCATGGCACAAACGCCAAGACTACCCGTCCAGACAAGCACAGTGTTATGCTTGTGGCAAGAAAGGTCACGTACAAAAAATGGCTCAAATGGCTCTGAGCACTATGGGACTTAACTTCTGAGGTCATCAATCCCCTAGAACTTAGAACTACTTAAACCTAACTAACTTAAGGACAGCACACACATCCATGCCCGAGGCAGGATTCGAACTTGCGACCGTAGCGGTCGCGCGGTTCCAGACTGTAGCGCCTAGAACCGCTCGGCCACACTGGCCGGCGGTCACGTACAATGTGTATGTTTGCAGTGGAACAAACATAAGAATTCTGCCTACTCACAAAAATCTAGTCACAAGGCCCATGTAATCAATGCAGTGTATTCAGAGCCTTCTGCAGGCATTAGCAAAACTAGCAAGAAAACAGTTTCTTCAGTGCTACGTCAGTCCAACAATTTTTTTTATTTGCATATTAGTGGAAAACGTGTGAAATTTCCGTTGGACAGGGATACCTCTGTTACATTGCTCAATAGTAACACATATCAATTGTTAGGCTCCCCACGCCTGTCTCAAACTAGCGTGCACCTGACGGCTTGTAATGGACAAGACATTCCCATTCTCGGAAAATGTACTTTGTCCATCATGTAGCGCTCGCATACGCGAACTGTGACTTTCACTGTGCTACAATCATGCGATTGTGAGAACATATTTGGCCTTGATTCGTTTGATTTGTTTGCCTTTCAAATTCAGGCCAATGTGTTGTCAGTGTCTGCATTCAAGTCAACAGACAGTGTTGCTAGCTTGCTGAAAGAATTCCCTGAACTCTTTTCTGAAGGTTTAGGCAAGGCTAACAATTTTGTTGCACACATTACTATGAAAGACAACGCTCAGCCATAATTGTGCCGGGCTAGAACTGTTCCCATTGCATTACGGGACAAAGTCGTTCCTGAACTTAACCCTGGAATGGTACCCTTCGTCGATGCGACGAACATGTAAGGATGTTTACTGTACTGGGCCACAGTACCGCTGCCTAGCGCCTTGCGCGCTCAGCTATGCTTCTAGTGATTAGTAGTTCAAATGGTTCAAATGGCTCTGAGCACTATGGGACTCAACATCTGTGGTCATAAGTCCCCTAGAACTTAGAACTACTTAAACCTAACTAACCTAAGGACATCACACACATCCATGCCCGAGGCAGGGTTCGAACCTGCGACCGTAGCAGTCGCGCGGTTCCTGACTGAGCGCCTAGAACCGCTAGACCACCGCGGCCGGCGATTAATAGTCTACGTGACCTTGGCACGAGCAGTAGGCGGCACGCAGCCCCTGGTGAGTTTCCTTCAATAGTTTCGATGTCGGTTCGTCGATACGACGAATGAGTAGCGGTAAGAGAAGAAACCATATTCGTCAGGGCGACTAATGGGTAGCATTACAGAATAAAATTCCTTCGCTGATATGACGAAGGGGTAGCAGTAAGCGCACATTTACTAGAAGTAGTGTAGTCCCATTAGTAAATTCGTCACACTCTTCATTTTGTCTGTAGAACATGGCTTCGAGTAGAAGATGCTTGGATGATGACGAAATTAGAGCACTTTTAGAAGAAGATTTGGGCGACGTGCTGTCGTCGGAGGAAGAGGACTCTGAAGATGAGTTGTTGAACATGCCAGACGAGGCCGACCCCAACTATGAGCCTTCCTCGAGTTCAGTCAGATGGAGATGAGACCAATCGTCGACCCATCGACGACGTGGAACAGGAAATTGCAAACCGCATCATTCAAGCCTCAACCTCAACTTCTGAATCCATGCAGAAAAACAAACGAACAGGGCGTCATAAAAAAAGGGTATCTGAAACTAACAGCTCAACCATTACATCACCTCTTGTGTCACGTAAGAAGAGTGAGAATTCTTAGTACATGGATGGGTGGCAACTACAGCTGGAAGACAACACCTATCAAACAACCGTGAAAAACGCCGAAGAGGAATACGATTCACTTCACTCGAGGCCCTGATGGTCACGCGAAAAATGCACAAAGTCCACGTCAATACTTTCATTTATTGTTTACTTCAAATATGTTGGACGCAATGATTACTTACACAACGATGAAATAAAAACACAACGTTCTCAATACAAAGATTCACCTGGCTTCACAAAAGAAGTAACAAATGCTGAATTCGAATCCCTGTTTGGATCACTTACAACGAGGTCCGGAGAAAGATATCGAGGCGCAATGTCATAATCAAGATTCAAGTTTCTCAAAAATTGCTTGCGATTCGATGACAAAGAAACGAGAGCAGAAAGGCGAAAGATAGACAGATTGGCCCTCTTGTCTGCCATATGGGACCAATTCCTTATAAATTACAAAAGCAACTACAGACCAAGCCCTTATGTTACTATTGACGAGCAGCTGGTTGGATTTCGAGGCCGTTGTCCTGTCAAGATGTACCTTCCATCGAAACCCAATAAATACGGGGTTAAAATTTTCATGATATGCGATCATTCACAAAGCTACATGTTCAGTGCTGAAATATACACCGGCAAACCAACGCTCCCAAGAGAAATGTCCTTTAGCGAATTCATCACTACTAAACTTGTGGAGCCTCTGAGCAATTATAACCGTAACTTGACGTATGACAACTGGTTCAGTAGCATACCTCTTGCAAAGAAAGACCAGTCATGGAATAACTATGCTTGGGACAATAAAGAAAAATAAGCGAGAACTACCGAAGGATTTTACAGATCCCAAGTTCATGAATAGGGGCCCCGGCTTAAGCTGCTTCTTGTTTTCCGAGGACATCACCGCAGTTTCGTTGAAACCAACTAGGAAAAATAAAATGGTTATTCTTATTTCTACGATGCATTATGACAACAGCATAAATGAAGAAACTGGCAAACCACAAATTGTAATGAATTATAATTCTACAAAAGAAGCAGTGGATACCTTGGACCAAGTGTGCAGTAATATGAATTGTGGTAGAAAAACTAGACGTTGGCTCCTCTCCCTCTTCTATAACATGGTGAACATAACTATTCACAACTCCTATGTCATCTATGTTGCCAATCTTCCGAATAACCAAAGAGCACCTACAAAGTTTGCATTCGCCATGACATTGGCTGACGAATTGATGTCGCCTTGGAGGCACATTCGACTCACACAACCAATCCCAAGATTGCCCAACAGTATGATGTGCAGATGCCTGAATGTGATGCAACCAGCTGATAATAGCTACCAACAACCTATCCAACAACCTAGTCGTCTTCATGGCGATAGAAAAATATGTGCATACTCTCCCTACAAAAAACGAAGAGTGACAAAATCAGTATGCGAAAAGTGCAATAAAAATATTTGTGGCGATCATAAACACATGCTTTGTGGACATTTTTTGGCTTCTTTGTGAGCTCTGATTTTATATATATATATATATATATATATATATATATATATATATATATATATATATATATATATATATATATGTGTGTGTGTGTGTGTGTGTGTGTGTGATATTTGTGTACTCGTAATTTACCGAGACTGATTGGCCGTAGTAGTATGTAAAGTAGACGTTCAAAAGCATTTATTTACTAGTCTTCAGTTAACGAACATGCATGGTGAGGAGCCCCTGAAGAATATGTGTTTCTTTTTGTTTCTAAATCTCTATATAGTAATGTGTTACTTTTATTCTTACTGTATTACTCTGATTATTATAGTGGAATCTATTGTAATGCTTATTGTTACATAGTTATATTGTTCTTTTCTTACAGATTTTCAAGTGATTGTTGCCCAAAAGACAGAAGGAATTTAATTGTTTGCTCTTACATTAATAAACATCGAACCAAAACTACTTCTGAAATAGTTCTTTACCTATAACCCCATACTAGTCCTCGTTTTGAAATTTTGATAAGTTACTGATTGTAAACGAGTATTACATACATCCCGAGGCTCAAATCTACATAAACTGCTGTTATTGTTGATTATTCACATGAAAAGTGGTGGTCTTCGTCGAATCGACGAATGGGTAGCAGTGATCGTCAAAAATTCTCAGGTAGCATCCCAGTGTTAACTGCAAGAGAGCGGAGCTGTTGCGCCCATATAAGCTAGTCAGTGGCCAAGTCCACTGGGTTTGCTCCCCAAACCTTCAATTCGCATTCGCCTCTGTGTTTATTTTAAGTCTACAGTCAACCCACAATCTGTGGGTGATACTTATGCATTACCACGCCCAGAGGATCTGGAGATTCAAAAATTGATTTGCGTGACGCATATCTTCAAATACCACTAGATGAAGAATTCCAAAAAGTGTGTGTAGTGGACACTCATTTGGGCTTCTTTAAATATTTGCGTTTGCCTTTTGGCAGTGCTTCCGCGCCCGCCGTTTTCCAAGGGTATTTGGAACAACTGGCTGCTCAAGTACCAAACTGTTCAAACAATTTGGACGATATTGTCGTTGGGGGTCGTACACCTGAAGAACACATTGCAAATATGCATGCTCTGTTTCGTGTGTTCTCTGATGCAGGACTGAAGTGTAGACTGGAGAAGTGTAATTTCTTTAAACCTGAGTTGCAGTATCTTGGTCATGTCATAAACAGTCAATGTGTACATCCTCTTCAATCGCATTTGTTAGCCATACGTGACCTGCGAGTTCCTCGCAACGTCACAGAATTGCAGTCGCTCTTAGGGAAAATTAACTATTTATTCGGTTCATACCGAATGCTGCACAAATCGCAGCTCCTTTGCATCGCTTGCGTCGCAAGCGTGTCCCCTTTTTTATGGACGTACGAATGCCAAGAAGCTTTTAAAAAACTTAAAGATGCATTGCTCAGTGATTGACGCTTGGTTAAAAAAATGGCTCTAAGCACTATGGGACTTAACATCTGAGGTCATCAGTCCCCTAGACTTAGAACTACGTAAACCTAACTAACCTAAGGACATCACACACATCCATCACATCCATGCGCGAAGCAGGATTCGAACCTGCGACCCTAGCAGCAGAGCCGTTCCGGACTGAAGCGTTAGAACCGCTCGGCCACAACGGCCTGCGACGCTTGGTTCACTTTGATCCTGACAAACCAGTTGCGTTGCAATTTGACACTCCCTCTTACGGAATCGGTGCCGTGCTTTAACACAGATTTGGTGATAAAGGTAGGCCTATTGCTTTCGCATTGAAAGTGTTGTCCAAAGCTCAGTGTAACTATCTACAAATAGAGGAAGAGGGTTTGGCTATTGTGTATGGTGTCACCAAATTACACCACTATTTGTATGGCAGAAAATTCTACTTAGTAACGGACCACAAGCCATTGCAGTTCCTTACGAACTGCGCAAAAATTGCAAAGATGGGCCATGTTGTTGTCTCAATATCAGTACGAGATTGTGTATCGTCCGACAGCTGAACATGGTAATGCGGACGCACTTTCACGTCTTCCGATTGGCCCTGATACAGGACGGGAATGCACAGTAGCTAAATAGGACTTCTTCGATGCCTCGAAACCTTTCTGGCCTGCCTGATTCTCGTAGCCGTTTATTCCACATGGTTTTTATGGAAGTAGTTTATTAAATGTCACTGTAGGTAGGCTCTCCGAGTATCCAGCCGTTACTAGTCCCACAGTACTGTCCGTCATATGGCGTTTCTCCATTGTCACGGCTAGCTGCCAAGTGTGGCTCCAATACTTCAGTACACAACAACAAGTTTCCCTAAGGTTCGAGGTATTACAAGCACTATAACTAACTCACGCCTTCAATGGAATATCGGAACGTATATGCTTTTCCAAATCAGAAATCCAATACACTGAGTTACGCTGTCACGACCCGGAACAGTTGTAGTGGTTGTTTACTTGAGACTCCATTAACATCGAAGGTCATAGCCACCTGTAAGCTCTTGACATAGCAAGCGTCAAAACGCCGTCGTCATGCTTACGAAACGTGCATTACAGAACTGTTACGATTTCTAAATTTAGACGCAGTTTATAAGAACTGTTCCTCAAAAGCTTTGCATTAACCGACGTTTTAAAGACCTGCAGTATTCATACTTAAGATAACTTCTCAAGCTTTCTTTTATTTGATGAGATTTCGAAACAAGTGAAAACATGTTCCTCCTTTGTTATAGAACTCGGGCGAAAGATCTGCGTTGTGCCGTTGCGCCACGAAAAGGATACTTAAGGAACGGTAAACAAAATCGTCTCGATAGCTAGTGCACATGTTATGTACTGTCTCAACGTAACTCAGAATCATTCATTATAAGTATGGAACGCAACATCACTGATCCAGCCTTATGCTCGTAACACTTTCTGTGACATAAGCAGTATATGATGTAGTTCAACACGGCTCAAATAGTGATAACCCTAGTCGATTCGGGCTAGCTATGAATGCTTGCGTAAGATATGTGTGCAAATTCAGTTGTTTGACCACATCAGTCCTTCCTACACCGGATAAGTACCGTGATTTTCATACGCTATTTTTACTTCATGTGTTTCTTCGTCGCTGGTGTTCTCAATATTTCTCCTGAAATATTACTTACCTATCATTCCATAACTGCAATAACACATCGCAGAGCTGCAGCTTTGCATAACACAGAATTTCCCTCTCTCTCTTGCTCCATTTGAGCCATACGACTGCGAAGCATATTACGCTGTAACCTACGTGTAAGCCAAAGCTCTGCATGCAGGAGGAGATTAAAGCATTACTTAGCTTTACCTGATTTCATAGCCGTAGCTTCCTTCTCGTCATTACCCAGCAGTTTTCTTCCTATACAATAAGGAACCAGTATTTCTACCACACTGTGAACTATCTACACTTTTCTCATCCCTTTCTATTTCTGTTTTCCCTCTACCATATCATCTACTAATCTTAACATACTATTTCTCGCTCTTACTTTGACCATAAATTTCTTCACTACATTGATTCCTTCTGTACTGTTTCTACACGTTTCTGTTTGATATAATTAGCTATATTCGATAAGAACGTAATGAGGAAACTGCTTAATGTCAATAAGAGTTACATTTCTTGAATTCCATTTCTACATTTTTATTTATACTGTCATTATTACTATCGTAACAGAAAACACAGCAAATGAGATCACTGTGTTGGATCCTGTATTTTATCACTAGTCTGACACGTCTAGGACTGCGTGGTGTATCGGCGGATAATTCGTGCTGATTCCAGTAGAGTGGCAGATGTATATTTTATTAATACCAATGGTTTCCAAATGTCCACTAAGATCTTTGGGCGCTGCTCCCTGTGTGATGAGAACCACTGGGACCATTTTTCACTGCTTTCCTCTAGAGTCGCTGTAGTTCAAGTTCCAAGTGGTCGTATCTAGTACGTTTTTCGGTCTTTTGTCATCGATTCTGCTATCACCTAAAAGTAAACTCCGTCCGAACAGGCCTTGGAAGGCCCAACGGTACCAACCGGCCGCCGTGTCATCCTCAGACAACAGGCGTCATTGGATGCGGATATGGAGGGACATGTGGTCAGCACACCGCTCTCCCGGCCGTATGTCAGTTTACGAGACCGGAGCCGCTACTTCTCAATCAAGAAGCTCCTCAGATTGCCTCACAAGGGCTGAGTGCACACCGCTTGCCGACAGCGCTCGGCAGACCGGGTGGTCACCCATGCAGGTGCTGGCCCAGCCCAACAGCGCTTAACTTCTCAGCTATCACGTGGGATGACAATATCAATGATCCACACTTGGTTTTTCTTCAACATTGTCATGTCTGGTTATTCTGTTCCAGCATTAGATCTACAGTGTGAGGTCTGCACTTCCACAGCAATATGGCAAGTTCGTTTTTGACAACTTTTTCTTGTGATCCACCAGTTCTTCGCCACCAGCAGATGACAATTTTGGCGCAAGTTCCTCTTGCCTTCGATATTCTCCAAGGCCTGTCCTCGTAGTGCTTTATTACATGAGATGTCAGCCCGCCATTGTAGCGCAGTTTTCCGGTACTGATTCTTAGTTTACTGTATTTTGAGAAGTCTTCTGTATTTGACTTCAGTCACAGCCGATTCTTAGTTAGTTTTCACATAGTCTGTCAATGCAAGCTTCTCTTCTACCACTGTCTGCCCCACTTGAAGGAGTTCTCAACGGCCTGTTTTTCTGAGGTAGAAAAACCTGTCGATGTAACTGCGAGGGCGAACTGCATGGTGATCTAGAAGGATGGCAGTGGGATTTTGGCTAAAATTGCACATGTCAGCACTTTCTGGTGTCAGAGTTCCATAAATTGCACCATCAGCATATTCTGGCGTCAGCGTTTCCAGTGCTGAGACCATTATGCGTGATATATTCTAGGTCACTGACCTCGACTCCCCTCCCCTCCCCCACTTTGCTCAAGGATGACGTCATCATGCCCTAAGCCAATCGCCACTGGGAGGTGTCACACTGATTACGGGCAATTTGCTTCTTATTTGTGTTCTCATTTACGTCATAGTTAACAGATCATCATGAAACGGCATCTGCAGGGCGCAACCACTATCTCCAGCCAGAATAGAAAGCATAAAGAGTCTGTTGGATTCTAAATCAAGCATTTGATCATCAGTCATTAATAATAACAATGCAGGGTCTGAACACGCAGATGTACAACACACTATTGTCTGCACCATCACAGCAACAGCAGAGGTGCTCTTCCAGACTTATCGGTCCAACCGTTCGACTATTCTATGTCGCCACAAAGCAATAGCCGCTGGCGCTACTTCAACTCGCTGAGCCCCAGTTAAGTGCCAGCAAGATATTACTATTCGGCAACACATATAATTTGACTGCTAGTGGGTCTAAACGCATGAATATTCGCCAAGTACCTTGACAAAGACTTTGATATTGTAATTAAAGTAGAAAACATTCAGCACGATGCAACTAGAGTTGGAGTGTAGTGAATCTGAGCGATTTGTAGTGTGCGTTAATAATTTCTACCGACGGACTGAGCCGCTGTCATTCATTTCAGAGGTGCATCCCCTGAATTTCTGAACTATTTGCACAAGAATAGTGTAAATATAAAGCAATCAGCACAGTGTATAAATGCGTGTATTCGCCCAGCGCCAAAATGTACAAGTGTAGATCCTATAAGTGTGTAGATCCTATAAGTATCGAGATCATAAGAGCTGAATTCACAGAGGGTATACCTATATACGTCGTTGCTCCTAAAGGTTTAAATGCTATACAGGTTGAATATTCTGGAACTGAATCTTTTATAAATCTTTCCTTCAAAATTGTTCTTATTTCTCCACTCCATCCCCAACCCCAGTATTCAAGCGTCAATAAGGAGTGCAGAAAGTGATGTAACCCGTGTAGCTCAGCGAATAAGGCGTCTGATTGCTAAACAAGAACGAACTTACTAAGCTGTGATGGCTACACACACTACTTTTAAGAAAGACATTTTACGCCGTGAAAAAAGTCATTTATTTATGTCTTCTTTCATTTTACAACCATCACAGTGCGTGAGGAGGCCCATCAATCTGTCGTAGTTCAGTTTCATCATGCTGTTTATACCAGGGCTTATACTTAGAAAGAAACGCATGACCGTTAAACACTTGAAGCGGCAAATTAAATCTGTGCCAAATATAGTATAACAAAGATATAAGTTGCGTAGGGCATGTATAATAGTCAGTAGCATTTAAACGACGATGTCTTTCTGTAAAATTCATATAAATGTCTAAAAGCACTTTACTCACGTTTCCTTTTTTTTAGCCAAGATGTACGTAATAAGTAATACCAAATTCCTTCAAGCTGAAAACAGGTCCCCCATTGGAAATGCTTTAACATATTCAGGAATAATTAGTTCCAGTCTATCTAGGATGACTGGACAAATCAGGTTCATTTTTGAATGAGCGGCAGCGATGGGCTCACTGTAGAGTTCGGAGTATTTGTCCTTTTATGCGGAAAACCAAAGATAATATAAACTCTTTTTAAAAATGTGAATAATATACAGGGTGGTCCATTGATAGTGACCGGGCCAAATAGCTCACGAAATAAGCATCAAACAAAAAAACTACAAAGAACGAAACTCGTCTAGCTTGAAGGGGCAAACCAGATGGCTCTATGGTTGGCCCGCTAGATGGCGCTGCCATAGGTCAAACGGATATCAACTGCGTTTTTTTAAATAGGAACCCCCATATTTTATTACATATTCGTGTAGTACGTAAAGAAATATGAATGTTTTAGTTGGACCACATTTTTCGCTTTGTGATAGATGGCATTGTAATAGTCACTAACATATGGCTCACAATTTTAAACGAACAGTTGGTAACAGGTAGGTTTTTTTAAATTAAAATACAGAACGTAGGTACGTTTGAACATTTTATTTCGGTTGTTCCAAGGTGATACATGTACCTTTGTGAACTTATTATTTCTGAGAAAGCATGCTGTAACAGCGTGATTACCTGTAAATACCACATTAATGCAATAAATGCTCAAAATGATGTCCGTCAACCTCAATGCATTTGGCAATACGTGTAACGACATTCCTCTCAACAGCGAGTAGTTCGCCTTCCGTAATGTTCGCACATGCATTGACGATGCGCTCACGCATGTTGTCAGGCGTTGTCGGTGGATCACGATACCAAATATCCTTCAACTTTCCCCACAGAAAGAAATCCGGGGACGTCAGATTCGGTGAACGTGCGGGCCATGGTATGGTGCTTCGACGACCGATCCACCTATCATGAAATATGCTATTCAATACCGCTTCAACCGCACAGGAGCTATGTGCCGGACATGCATCATGTTGGAAGTACATCGCCATTCTGTCATGCAGTGAAACATCTTGTAGTAACATCGGTAGTACACTACGTAGGAAATCGACATACATTGCACCATTTAGAATGCCATCGATAATATGGGGTCCAATTATCCTTCCTCCCATAATGACGCACCATACATTAACCCGCCAAGGTCGTTGATGTTCCACTTGTCGCAGCCGTCGTGGATTTTCCGTTGCCCATTAGTGCAAATTATGCCGGTTTACGTTACCGCTGTTGATTGAATGATGCTTCGTCGCTAAATAGAACGCGTGAAAAAAATCTGTCATCGTCCCGTAATTTCTCTTGTGGCCAGTGGCAGAACTGTACACGACACACGACATTCAAAGTCGTCGCTATGAAATTCCTGATGCATAGAAATATGGTACGGGTGCAATCGATGGCCGGCCGGTGTGGCCGTGCGGTTCTAAGCGCTTCAGTTTGGAACCGCGTGACCGCTACGGTCGCAGGTTCGAATCCTGCCTCGGGCATGGATGTGTGTGATGTCCTTAGGTTAGTTAGGTTTAAGTAGTTCTAAGTTCTAGGGGACTGATGACCTCAGATGTTAAGTCCCATAGTGCTCAGAGCCATTTGCAATCGATGTTGATGTAGCATTTTCAACACCTACGTTTTTGAGATTCCCGATTCTCGCGCAATTTGTCTGCTGCTGATGTGCGGATTAGCCGCGACAGCAGCTAAAACACCTGCTTGGGCATCATCACTTGCTGCAGGTCGTGGTTGACGTTTCACATGTGGCTAAACACTTCCTGTTTCCTTAAATAACTTAACTATCCGGCGAACGGTCCGGACACTTGGATGACGTCGTCCAGGATACCGAGCAGCATACATTGCACACGCCCGTTGGGCATTTTGATCACAATAGCCATACATCAACACGATATCAACCTTTGCCGCAATTGGTAAACGGTCCATTTTAACACGGGTAATGTATCACGAAGCAAATACCGTCCGCAATGACGGAATGTTACGTGATACCACGTACTTACACGTTTGTGAGTGTCACAGCTGCTCTCCGAAAATTACAAAACAGGATCTATGAATGTTTTTGTACGCTAATGTTACAGATACAATTTTTGTTTTTCTAGTTACAAGTATTGTGCCTCCTGCATTACACAGAATATCACACGCACTCAGCTCGTCCCTTACAGTGTTTGTTTTTGTAACCAAAACATGCTACAGCGATATTACAACAGTATGGTTTCACAAAGAGTTTGTATACAGTCAGAGGTGTCATATCTTCTGAGCACTACTCCGTCCGAACAGGCCTTGGAAGACCCAACGGTACCGACCTGCCGCCTTGTCATCCTCAAGCCCACAGGCGTCACTGGATGCGGGTATGAAGGGGCATGTGGTCAGCACACCGCTCTCCCGGCCGTATGTCACTTTGCGAGACCGGAGCCGCTACTTCTCAATCAAGTAGCTCCTCAGTTTGCCTCACAAGGGCTGAGTGCACCCCGCTTGCCAACAGCGCCCGACAGACCGGATGGTCACCCACCCAAGTACTAGCCCAGCCCAACAGCGCTTAACTTCGGTGATATGACGGGAATCGGTGTTACCACTGCTGTAAGGCCGTTGGCTTCTGAGCATGACACTCTATTGAAATTACTACAGTTACCATGTGCAGGAGAAACATCTGAAAAAATCAACTTTTTCACTATCTAGTTTGTCCTTGAGAATCTTTTTTCGTTGCTTTTTGTGGTGTTTCTATTGCTGATTTTGTATATTGGTCATGCATGGAGCAGTTGATGTGTTTAGTGTATCTAATTTGGAATATTCTACCAATTTATCCTGGCTCTTTAGAAGGAACCAATAATACAATCAAATGTATGGCCACATACGTTACATAGGTAAGGCAAAGATACTTAGGTCACATAAAGTGAAAGTAACTTTCACTACACACAACAAACTGTAACAGAAATTATTCCACACATTAAAAAATAAAAAAGATAAATTTTCAGACTCAGGAATGTACAAAATCACATGTGAAATTTCCTCAAGCTACTACTTAGGACTAACAGGCAGGAACTTTCAAATTAGATGCACTGAACATCTCAAATGTTACACACGTAAACTATTTACAAAAATCAACCAGTTCAACACGCATAAAAACGCTGTGCACCCATTCAAAAATATTAAAGGAGATCTTCAGATACTCTACCACTTCCCAGAATCACATACAGTGACTTAGTGTGGGAGATGGAAATTTTTGTACACCACAAAAAGCAAAGAGAAAAAATTTTCAATTGCAAACTAAATAGCGAATCAGTTAATTTTTTTCAAATGTTTGGACCTCATAAGGTTGTAAGACAGTTGTCAGATATTACTTATGAAGTTGAAGATTTCGACCCTGACACAAGACGACGAAAGATCAGAGATACGGACCACGTCCTTCGAATGAAGCCCTATATGGACCCTGCAACCCAGGGTAAATTCGAAGCTCCAGCGACAAGAAACAAGCGGAAAGGTGACGAAGAGCGTAGCGGCAAAAGAAGTTCTAAGAAGATCACCGCCAGGGCGAGAATCAGTCATCGGGAGTCGGAGTATGCAGGTCCGATGACTCGTTCCCGGACAAGGAGGACACCGAGATGCTGCTCTCTTAAGGAGGGAGCAATGTCGCACAAGAAGCTGAGTACTGTGGTTGTAGAGGTTATGATACTAAACTGTCGCATGGAGCGTCGTGAGTTCCAAACTCACCTGGGTTGTACAGTTTTAATTTCTATATTCGGTTAGAGTACATTCTAGAGGTATCCACAAATGTCAAGAATCATACTACTGGAATGTTCTGTAGCTGTATATATACTGTATGTGTTCTGGCCGGAGGCAGTTCGCTCCGCGCTCTTGTATGTGCAAGTGCTGAATAAACCTTCGTTAAGTGAAGTTAGCGTTCGTCATTCATCCAATTACACCTTCTTCTACGTGACAATATCAATGACATGCCGCCTGGTGTGCGGCAGCAATGGCTAGGGTACTACAGATATGATTTGAGAGTGGAAGCGGTAATCAGCCATTTTTTCGTTGCTGCAATATCTTTTAACGAAATTTCAATCTTCCACCTACGTAGGGAGAGGCGACCACCGTAATAAAATCAGATGTCTTACCCAATTTATAAAGTGATATGTAGTATAAACCTGATAATTACAACTTCTCTGAACTAATACCTTAAGAGACATCGTATGTGTTGCAGAATTTAGTTACTTTTCGAGTTCGAAAGTGAAGAGACAGAGGTAGATTTTAGCACTCCGTCATAAGGCAGAAATGAATTTAATATTCTAGTCCTGTGATGCTGGATGTAACAGATATTAAGGTGATTAGAACAGATTTCTTTTACCTGACAAGAGAATACTTGAAGGAAATACAGCCTATGCCATACTGTTACAGGATTTTCACAACAAATAACAATAGTGATGTGAAAACGCGTGTATGCTCCGACTTCTTCTGTCTTCGAAAATAACTCATACAAAAGAGAGAAATCTGCATTCCGCGTGAGAAATTCGAGGTGATGACCATCAACATCACTGTCTCAGATGGGGTAAAGTGGATTTTTTAAACTGGGGGTGGGGGGGGGGGTCTACGCCGGAGTGGAATTGGTTAGAGGTACTGTGTACATACAAGCTGCAGCTGTTTGTTTCACAGCGCACCGCAGCTGGCGGCGTTTGTTTCGCAGTGCGGCGCGGTTGTCAGCAGAAGTGGTCACGAGGTTCAAAATGGTTCAAATGGCTCTGAGCACTATGACTGAGGTCATCAGTCGTCTAGAACTTAGAACTAATTAAACCTAACTAACCTAAGGACAACACACACATCCATGCCCGAGGCAGGATTCGAACCTGTGACCGTAGCGGTCGCTCGGCTCCAGACTGTAGCGCCTAGAACCGCACGGCCACGCCGGCCGGCGGTCACGAGGCTTTGGCGACCGGAAGTTGCGGGTTAGCTCAGCCTGAGAGGGGATGTTGGGTACACAGAATGCACCGACCTGTCTGATGTTGCCCACGGCAGCAGTGACTAGTGTACTAGATGAGCAGCGACACAAGCGGATGTGTGTGTGCGTGTGTGTTGCGTGAGAGAAGATTCAGTATGGTGGGTGTTTGCGCTGGACGATTAGTTCCCCCATGTACACCGATCTGTTGACTGCTTGGTGACAATCGCTCTGATCTCTGAGCGCCTGGAACGGCGGAGTTGTAGATGTCAGGGGATGGACGAGCAGCTGCCGGCATTGCCGGTGAAGGTGGGGGTCTCTCTCTCTCAGCTGGGCACACGGGGCTACCCTACAGTCAGCGGATGGCGCACTTCGTGATCGCGAGTTTGTGTGATCGGTAGGATTTTTCTTTTTCACCTGATATTTTTAGTGGAAACGTTGTGGTGGAGGAGTATATTTGTGTTCTCAAACGTCAGTGCGTACAATACCTCGGATATATTTAGCGCCACGATCTATTTGTTGTCGAAATTTCATTACTTGATTTGCATAATGTTTGCGTGTGATACTCAAACGCTGAAAACATGTTTTATTATGAATAAGTATCATCATAATGTGGAGGTGAGTCTTTTAAGCGATCTATTTGACTCCTGTACACTGTTGAACAATTAATCTGATATGATAGTGCAAACGGCTATTTCACACTTTTTTTTATATCGAAATTGCGTGAGCCCCACCTTTGTTCCAGCATTAGCCAATACGAATACAGTATTCTGAGGAGAGATGAAAACCTCCATCTGCGTGTATGGTGACGTTGGTTCGCACAGACAAACAAGGAATGGCCTCTTGAGATAGACAGAGACAGGAAGCAATTCTGGAAATTGTGGATCAACAGAATGCCGCCACTTGATGCTTTGTTTGGGGGCCGCGAGATCAAAGGAGGCTGATATCTGGTCCGTGGTTGGTGATATTTAGTAACTTGATCTGTAATTAGGACATTGGGCTGTTTTGACCTTCGTGGCGGGCTCTGGCGATAGACACACGCCCTACATAGCAAAGGACACTCGAGTCGCCGATAAGTGTCCTCACTGACTAATGGCACGGCAGCGCCGGTGTCTAGCTGGAATTTCGTGGACCAGCTGGGAAATATACAGGGGCCTCCACACGTAACAACACTATGCAATTTGGCAAACCTTCAGTATATTGAAGCAACCAACACACCACCAATATTATTTTCAATACTGGCAGTTGGCAACGAGATTTTATAAGTTTATGATTCGAACCCCCAAATAAAGCGTTTACCGCAATTGTACTACGTGTAACAGATAACTAACTGGTGAAAAATTGGGTAAAAATGTGTGGCGTCTTGTTGCATGTTAATTGACTGCCTGAAATCAGAATCACGTTCCCAAAAGATATAATGAAGTATTTTCGGATCAATCCTGCGCCATACGACAAATTATTAATGTTGATACGTAATAAAATAGAGAAGAAAATACATTAATGAGAGATCGGTCGCTGTCGGCCAGAGATTAGGAATAACTTCGAGTTGTGAACCAGTTATGTCTGCCTGGCAACTTTTTTTTACGTTTTGTGATAATTAGGTGAAACTGACATGCGTTTCACAGACCTCTTACTAGTCATTGCAGATATATGATGTATTTTCCAAACTATTATGTGTTTCGCGAATCTATAATATATATGTTTATAAAACCCACAAACTGCAAGGACGGATTCCTGGCTGGAAATGGAGGAAAATAGGTCCTATGAACATGTGTCCAGAAATGCGTTGTGGTGTGCGTACTGTAAGACCTTCGGTACACACACCATCAGATTATTTGACTTATCGCTCTATGCGTGTGTCAGCAATATGTCTCGTGGTCTTATCGTGGCGTGTTTATCTTCTGCCGTTAGGTCAGACGATAGAAATGCCACTTGCACGCTTAGAGTAGCAGATTGACGGTGACCAACTTTAAACAGAACTTGATTAATTTTCACACACATTTCTTAAAATAATAAAAAGCATAAAGATAACTTAACTTGGTTCTGGATGTTATTTACAATTGACAATCTGAAGTTCCTTTCGTCTTGGTACGTTAATCTTATTCTCACATATCTCTGATACTTGACAAAGTGTCTATACATTTCTCTTCATGGCTATGTACAGGAACATGATAATCTTATTAGGCGCAGACTGAAACTTGACTGTAGACTGCTACAGACTGGTGCAGACTAATGCAAACTGGTGCAGACTGACTCATCGGAGGTCTGTACACTCTTTATAATACCTCGAGCGTTCAGGTATCACTGCGCGAGTGTGATCCACGAGGAGAAAAGGTTCTACATTAGCATCAATCTCATTGGCTGCGTTACATATTAATACGCGGATCGGCGGAAGCAGAATTTGGTCCGTCTCTAAGACAGCGCTATCTCGTAGTGCGGAGACGGTCGAGCGCTGCGCCTGCGCTGTTGTGCTTAGCGGGGCGCGCTCTAGTGGGAAAGTTGTGGACGCGCTGACTACGCGGAACTATGTACACAACATGCATCATTGTCACGGTTGACAGACTTGACAAATGACAGTTCCTTTGATCACGTGCCGTGTGTTCCTTGTTTGTTGCAGGCTATGCGATTGACCCAGCGTTCTGTAGGTAGGAGAATGGTCCGGTATGGTGTTTGTGTACAGCCAAGCAGATGGAAACGGTCAAGAGGCAATATGGCTATACCAAACAGTACGCTTACAGGCTCAACCACATCACACATTTGAGGCCATTTTTGGGCGTTTGTGTGATCGTGGGCGCTTTCAGACAGACGAACGTGTAGGGAGGCGGCAGACTGTGTGTACACCAGATTTGGACGACCGGGTTCTACAGGATATTTAGACGAACCCTAGTACAAGCTCCAAGCAAGCGGCCCGTCAACATGGCGGAAGCCAAAGTACGATTATGTAAAAATGGAAATGAGCATATGAAACCGTTGGCTGGGAGGCCCCATCCGAAGTTCGCCCGCCAAGGGCGCGTCTTATTGCGTTCGACTCGACATTGGGGGACTTGCGCGCCGGTGATGAGGATGAAATGATGATAACACAACACCAAGTCCACGAGCGGAGAAAATCCACAACGCGGCCGAGAATCGAACCCAGGATCGCTTGCATGGGAGGCAAGTATGTTACCACCCAGGTAAGCAGGCGGACACGATTATGGATATCCTGAATCAGAGCCACCACTATCCCCATCACCTGCAATCCCACGGAGGCAACTTAGAACATCTGTTGTGACGTGGATGCGATGCAGTTCTGTATTGTGTTCTGGGACCACTTAATGTCGTTGCACCCACACCGTCCATTTCCGAACACATGTTCATAGGACCTTCCTTCCTCCACTTCCAGTCACGAATCCGTCCCTGCAGTTTGTCGGTTTTATTAATGTTCACCCTGTATATTTTCAAATTAATGAAGTTTGCAGTGTCATAGAGAAACCTCTTTGGACCGTCTTAAAGTGGTATATACAGTTATTACCCATGCATAGGCCTAATAAATTGTTTCATGTTAAAAGACTACTTGAAAACTTGAATCTGAGGTATGATATACACAAAGCCGAACTGAACACAAACAACGCACACTAACGCCCTGGGGCTGCTGCATGAATGGCGAATATTGTCACACCGTAATACTTGACCTGACACGTTCATCTTTTGACAATGCTGAGAATATTTTGAGGGCCATCAATACCGCTCGTCAATATGTCTTGTACGCGCCCTCAGACGGTAAATTCATAGACGATTTGACAATCTTATTGAGCTCTAGCGCAAGCTTCTGCATCAGTGGAGCTCCCTGATATACAGCTGTGAGGTGTGGACCGATGCGCTGCTCGCATTCCGTCGCTAAACATGTGGCCGGCCGGCCACTTATTGAAGAATGTCGCAACGCACGGGAGGGAGGGCATTTCTGACCTGCCTGGTTAACAGTACAAAAAAGGTCACACGACGTTGGGGGGGGGGGGGGGGGAGTAGAATGATCGACATACTTAAGTCGCTCACGGGAGACTTGGGGACAGAAAAGGAAGATGATGAGTCGGATGAGTCGAAATCATAAGCTGACTGTTGCGCCCAACGGCGACGAACTCTACCGTTGATACTTGAGTTTCATTTGTGAAAACATGCTGAGCTTCAGAAGTAACCTCGAAATATACAGCAATTTTAAGTAATTGACCAAGACTAGGACCATACGTGGCCAAAGCTTTTGTTGAGACCTCCCTGCCAGGGGCGATGCACACCATCACATCCCAAATCAATGATTCTGCACACCAAACTTTACAGTTCTGACAAGTGAAATTGCACTTCCGTGCAAGAACCTGCAGGTGGGCAGTCCATGTTGCGTAAGACAATCTATGTTGTTTATGGCACTGATTAAACTGTAGCCCCAACAAGTGCGTCTGAAGACTGTTCTATTTGGTTAACAGAGCACAGAGATCATTAAAAGACAAAGCACGATGGTCCAAGAGTGGTTGCAGTTTCTGCACCACTTCGTATAAATGATTACTATAAGACAAGAGCAACGCACTTTTCTGCCTATTAGAAATGCTACAAGAAGAGCAGTATAGTTCAAAACGATGAGGGTTGATTTTCCAGCCCTAGGAAGATTTGCAGATGGTAGTGAACGGTGCTGAGTGCACAGATGTGACCACCGACTGTCGTGTAGTTGCTGCTGAGACTCAAGCTGCAGGAGAACAACATACTGTTCTTGCTACTGCTGCCGTTGATCCCGCTACTGCTGTGCTTGCAGTGACAGTTGTTACTGCCAAAGTTTTAGAAACGTGAGCTCCATAGCACTGGCACTGGGTACGATGTGTCGCCAAAAGCACGACAGGGTAACACCACCCTGACACTTCTCCGTCCACTTCCCATACGTAACACGTAATCTGTAAACAATGACAAGTTTGTTGATAGGAGAATAATGAACGAAAGCCAATAACGAAATCAAGGAAGTCCAGGTACATTGCAGAGTCGAAATACAGTAACTTGTTCAGCACGACAGTCCTCTGTGGCCAGGTATTATCATCCATCTGACGTAATCCACATCCATTTGTACCACAAGTGCTGTTGTAGGGTCTCCAAATAACATACCACTCTAAATGAGAACACATTGGCTTCCAAGATAACCGAAAGACTGCGACATAACTCAGGGGCACGCCAATGAATAAATGAGGATAACCACTCCTTAGCGTAAACTACGGTTCATCTCTGAATAAAACCCTACCCCACGATTACTACGACCACTCACGTTGTTCTCTTTGTCTGGGGAGAATGCATCTCGCAAGTAGCTCAACATACAGAAAAACCTCTTTAACACTTACATTGACAGCTTGACAAGAGAAGTGCGAGCCATAAGCTGCTGTGAGAACTGTAGCCAGGTCACCCTCTGGTAGTGGTAGTTGGACGCCTTCGAGGACTAAATGACATATAATGATCCAGGTCCTGGACTGCAACACGTAGTAACACAAGGATAAACATGACGCTGAAACTGTACTTTAAAAAAATTGAACCGTTTAACATACTACTGGACATCCAAATTGCAACATCAGGAAGGAGAACAAATAATGAAATTGTAGTTATTGTTTGTATGCAGTATAGTAAACAGAATATCTGATTAAATTTGTAGCTTACGTGAGGATACACGGGATGTTAAATTTAGTAAACATAGCTGCCTCGTCTGAGAGCAACAATGCCTCTATCCTAGCTGGGCATTGAGTCGAACTGACCTTGGATGAAACATGCAGGTGCATCACCCCATGCTGATGCAGCTCTAAGCAGAATTGATCAATTGTGGTGGCTGACTTGCGGCGGTGCACCAGTCTCCCAGCAACCCACGACCAGATGTTTCCAGTAGGTGAGAGATCTGGAGAACGTTCTGGCTAGGAACACCGTCTGTATCGAGGTAGGTCTGGACAGCAAGGGCAACATGTGGTCTTGTAGGCTCTGCATCCATACTTAGGAAGCTACGTTGCGGTGTGTGGCGGAAGTCAATTGGTGTACAAGCCTCACTTCCCCTTTTCCTGTTCCAGTCGCTAACTGTTCATGGGAACAACTTTGTTGGTAAGCCTCTGCGTGGGCTCGAACACCTCTGATTTTATCATGATGGTGTTTTTGAGAGGTGTACGTAGGAGGTCTACGGGTAGCGTCTTTGATTCATAATCAAAACGTCTTCGGTCCCGGGTTCGATCCCTACCACTGCCTAAATTTTGATAAATAAGCAGCATTGGCGGCCGAAGACTTCCGGCATAAGAAGTCAGCCTCATTCTGCCAACGGCCTTGTCAAAGAGGGCGGAGGAGCGAATAGAGGTTCAGGGCACTCTCTTGTCCTAGGGATGGGAAATTGCCCCTAAAGGCGGAAGAATCAGCAATGATCAACGACATGAGGATGCATTAAAGACACGTAACGTGTATCCACAGGACATGTGGCCTGTAATTGAAGAAGTGTCATGATGATCTCTCCATTGGCAAAAGATTCCGGAATAGTCCCCCATTCGGATCTCCGGGAGGGGACTGCCAAGGGGGAGGTTACCATGAGAAAAAGATTGAATAATCAACGAAAGGATAACGTTCTACGAGTCGGGGCGTGGAATGTCAGAAGCTTGAACGTGGTAGGGAAACTATAAAATCTGAAAAGGGAAATGCAAAGGCTCAATCTAGATATAGTAGCGGTCAGTGAAGTGAAGTGGAAGGAAGACAAGGATTTCTGGTCAGATGAGTATCGGGTGCCGGCCGGAGTGGCCGGGCGGTTCTAGGCGCTACAGTCTGGAACCGAGCGACCGCTACGGTCGCAGGTTCGAATCCTGCCTCGGCCATGGATGTGTGTGATGTCCTTAGTTTAGTTAGGTTTAATTAGTTCTGAGTTCTAGGCGACTGATGATCTCAGAAGTTAAGTCGCATAGTGCTCAGAGCCATTTGAACCATTTTTTGAGTATCGGGTAATATCAACAGCAGCAGAAAATGGAATAACAGGTGTAGGATTCGTTATGAATAGGAAGGTAGGGCAGAGGGTGTGTTACTGTGAACAGTTCAGTGACCGGGTTGTTCTAATCAGAATCGACAGCAGACCAACACCGACAACGATAGTTCAGGTATACATGCCGACGTCGCAAGCTGAAGATGAACAGATAGAGAAAGTGTATGAGGATATTGAAAGGGTAATGCAGTATGTAAAGGGGGACGAAAATCTAATAGTCATGGGCGATTGGAATGCAGTTGTAGGGGAAAGAGTAGAAGAAAAGGTTACAGGAGAATATGGGCTTGGGACAAGGAATGAAAGAGGAGAAAGACTAATTGAGTTCTGTAACAAGTTTCAGCTAGTAATAGCGAATACCCTGTTCAAGAATCACAAGAGGAGGAGGTATACTTGGAAAAGGCCGGGAGATACGGGAAGATTTCAATTAGATTACATCATGGTCAGACAGAGATTCCGAAATCAGATACTGGATTGTAAGGCGTACCCAGGAGCAGACATAGACTCAGATCACAATATAGTAGTGATGAAGAGTAGGCTGAAGTTCAAGACATTAGTCAGGAAGAATCAATACGCAAAGAAGTGGGATACGGAAGTAGTAAGGAATGACGAGACACGTTTGAAGTTCTCTAACGCTATAGATACAGCAATAAGGAATAGCGCAGTAGGCAGTACAGTTGAAGAGGAATGGACATCTCTAAAAAGGGCCATCACGGAAGTTGGGAAGGAAAACATAGGTACAAAGAAGGTAGCTGTGAAGAAACCATGGGTAACAGAAGAAATACTTCAGTTGATTGATGAAAGGAGGAAGTACAAACATGTTCCGGGAAAATCAGGAATACAGAAATACAAGTCGCCGAGGAATGAAATAAATAGGAAGTGCAGGGAAGCTAAGACGAAATGGCTGCAGGAAAAATGTAAGACATCGAAAAAGAAATGATTGTCAGAAGGACAGACTCAGCATACAGAAAAGTCAAAACAACCTTTGGTGACATTAAAAGCAACGGTGGTAACATTAAGAGTGCAACGGGAATTCCACTGTTAAATGCAGAGGAGAGAGCAAATAGGTGGAAAGAATACATTGAAAGCCTCTATGAGGGTGAAGATTTGTCTGATGTGATAGAAGAAGAAACAGGAGTCGATTTAGAAGAGATAGGGGATCCAGTATTAGAATCGGAATTTAAAAGAGCTTTGGAGGACTTACGGTCAAATAAGGCAGAAGGGATAGATAACATTCCATCAGAATTTCTAAAATCATTGGGGGAAGTGGCAACAAAACGACTATTCACGTTGGTGTGTAGAATATATGAGTCTGGCGACATACCATCTGACTTTCGAAAAAGCATAATCCACACAATTCCGAAGACGGCAAGAGCTGACAAGTGCGAGAATTATCGCACAATCAGCTTAACAGCTCATGCATCGAAGCTGCTTACAAGAATAATATACAGAAGAATGGAAAAGAAAATTGAGAATGCGCTAGGTGACGATCAGTTTGGCTTTAGGAAAAGTAAAGGGACGAGAGAGGCAATTCTGACGTTACGGCTAATAATGGAAGCAAGGCTAAAGAAAAATCAAGACACTTTCATAGGATTTGTCGACCTGAAAAAAGCGTTCGACAATATAAAATGGTGCAAGCTGCTCGAGATTCTGAAAAAAGTAGGGGTAAGCTATAGGGAGAGACGGGTAGTATACAATATGTACAACAACCAAGAGGGAATAATAAGAGTGGACGCTCAAGAACGAAGTGCTCATATTAAGAAGGGTGTAAGACAAGGCTGTAGCCTTTCGCCCCTACTCTTCAATCTGTACATCGAGGAAGCAATGATGGAAATAAAAGAAAGGTTCAGGAGTGGAATTAAAATACAAGGTGAATGGATATCAATGATACGATTCGCTGATGACATTGCTATCCTGAGTGAAAGTGAAGAAGAATTAAATGATCTCCTGAACGGAATGAACAGTCTAATGAGTACACAGTATGGTTTGAGAGTAAATCGGAGGAAGACGAAGGTAATGAGAAGTAGTAGAAATGAGAACAGCGAGAAACTTAACATCAGGATTGATGGTCACGAAGTCAATGAAGTTAAGGAATTCTGCTACCTAGGCAGTAAAATAACCAATGACGGACGGAGCAAGGAGGACATCAAAAGCAGACTCGCTATGGCAAAAAAGGCATTTCTGGCCAAGAGAAGTCTACTAATATCAAATACCGGCCTTAATTTGATGAAGAAATTTCTGAGGATGTACGTCTGGACTACAGCATTGTATGGTAGTGAAACATGGACTGTGGGAAAACCGGAACAGAAGAGAATGTGGTGCTATAGACGAATGTTGAAAATTAGGTGGACTGATAAGGTAAAGAATGAAGAGGTTCTATGCAGAATCGGAGAGGAAAGGAATATGTGGAAAACACTGATAAGGAGAAGGGACAGGATGATAGGACATCTGCTAAGACATGAGGGAATGACTTCCATGGTACTAGAGGGAGCTGTAGAGGGCAAAAACTGTAGAGGAAGACAGAGATTGGAATACGTCAAGCAAATAATTGAGGACGTAGGTTGCAAGTGTTACTCTGAGATGAAGAGGTTAGCACAGGAAAGGAATTCGTGGCGGGCCGCATCAAACCAGTCAGTGGACCGACGACCAAAAAAAAAAAAAATAAATAAATAAATAAAAAAAAAATAAAAAAATAAAAAATAAAATAAAAAATAAAAAAAACGTAGGAGGAAGCAATATATTGGATGACTCTTCTAGGAATGTGTGCACCCGAAACTTGAACAGTACGACCGAGATGCAGAACGCTTCTCTTGCAGCGTCTCTCACTGGAGTTGGCTAAGCATTTCCGTAGCGCTTTCGTGCTTGCTATTTGAATCTGTAACGAAAGGTATTGCTGTTCTTTGGATCTTCTCCATTTCCTCTATAAATACTGTGCGGTACGGATTCCAGACTGATGAGCCACATTCAAGTATTGGTCCATCGGGTGTTTTGTAAGCTGCTTCCTTTCCTGATGGACTACATTCCCTGAAGATTACTCTTAAGTGGTCATTCAACCTCAGATCGCTCTGTACGCATACTCCCAGATACTTTATGAAAATAACTGCTTCCTGTCATTGTTTTGCAGCCATGTAATCATACAATTAAGGGTCTTTCTTTTTATTTATACGCAATACGTTTTATTCGTTTATGTTAAGGATCAGTTGTCACTCCTCGCACCAAGCGTCGAATCCCTGCTTCTTGCATTTCGCTACAATTTTCTAACTTTGCAACTTCTCTGTACACGACAGTACCATCTGAAGAAACCCTCATGGAACTTTCGACGTTATCTACTCGGTCTTGCGTTATCTTGTTTAAAGATAACGTGACGCAGACCTCGAAGAAAGGACACACCTGCTGCTCCTAACGCATCACATGTCATGCCTGCTGTTAAAATTATCCGCTATACAAACCACAGGTGATGGTGCTGTGTTCCAAGTGGCATCATAATCCGACGTGCTCTGCCCATAACGGTGACGAATGTAATCTGGCAACGTTCCTTATCCTCGGAGTCTCTGCAGACGAAATATTCATTGTTAGGTTGTAAGTTGAATAGAGACTCTTCTGAAAAGATATGGCACCAATCCAGTGCCCTGTATTCTCACTGTGCGCATCTCTCTACTGCTGTTAAGGGAATCGGCAACAAATCTGGCGATACTGCTAGTGCCGGCCGAAGTGGCCGTGCGGTTCGAGGGGCTGCAGTCTGGAACCGCGAGACCGCTACGGTCACAGGTTCGAATCCTGCCTCGGGCATGGATGTGTGTGATGTCCTTAGGTTAGTTAGGTTTAGGTAGTTCTAAGTTCTAGGGGACTGATGACCTGAGAAGTTGAGTCCGATAGTGCTCAGAGCCATTTGAACCATTTGATGCTGCTAGTCCATGGTGTTCCAGACATCGTCGCACTATCCGTGTGGATACTTGCTTGCTGCAAACAAGCCCATTTCCTGACTTAAAGTACGTGGCACAGCTGCACAATCGTGCACGCCCGAGTGAACAACGTAGGTTGTCTCAGGAGGAATGGTCAGTATTAGGGGATATGATAAGGACGATCATTCGAAGCAAAACGTCTACTACAAATGGGCTCTAGAATGCATACCTTAAGAGCTACGGGCACCTGTTCATCTTCGCTACTGTGAAACACAGCTCTTCGGCCAGGCAACTGCTAGTAGCTCATAAGGCACCCATTTTACAGCCAGAGCTTCGTAGACTTTTTTTCTTGTTTTGTTCCCTAACACCTCCTCCCATACTGTGGAAAGCAAAGATCTTACTGTAGAGGAGATTTATTTCACGGCATTGCTGATGAAGACATGCTCGTATATGTTCAGGTATGTATTTTAGCGCCCATAGTAGTAGGGCAAAGTTCGTACAGGTGCATTTTGTTAGTGTGTGCTGCCTACATCAGGGGTAGGTATGCACTCAGGGGAAAACCTATTGTTCTCCTTTGATTGACAGGTACTTAACCTATGGTTCTCCTTTGATTGACAGGTCCTTCACATATTGTTCTGCTAAAAGGATCCTTCCTTTTGATTGGCAGGCATTTAACCCATTGTTCCCCCACCCACTGACTCCCCTCCCCCCTCAGGAAACATCCCACCTCGCTGCTGCAAATACAACTTCAGGTCTGAGTTATAGGAATAGCCCTACTCACTTCTATAAATTTGATTGACTACATAATTAAATTGATCAGTTAATTAAAATCTCCCCTTCTGGTAAATCCCCTCCCCTCCCACCCTCCCTTCCGGAAATTGGCGGGACAAAGACTCAGCTGATTGGTCATTTGAAGGGAATTCGAATGTAGTGTATGGAATATTGTTTAAACAATTTACACAATGTGTAGAATATTGTTTATTTAAACAATTTATGGGATTCAAGGCAATATATGGAATATATGGAAACTGGTGGCTCTGTGGTGGAGAGGAAGGATCTCATAATAGAAAATTAAAGGGTATATTGTTTATATATAAAAAATTCAGTTTGCAGGGCTTGGAAATCTCTTGCTCATCATCCTCAGCTGTTTGGAGAGAAGAAGGTATTGTAAGAAGTAATGACATAGGGCAAACATCTTGCATAACCTAATGTTTGGCACTGCACTCAGGATGTGTTCACCAAATGTTTGGCCCTTTGTCGGCATTTACCTAATGTCCTGTTAAGTGGCTTTCCATGTCAACTCCATCCCCTTAAACTATTGTACCGCCTTTCGTACCATATTAAGTTATTAGCTATGGCCTCCCACCATTTTATGGTACACTTTTCGAAATTCACAAGCTTTTGAACGCCATTTCTGGCGCACTCTTCTTTGTCACCCACCCCCACCCTCTTAAACTATTGTACCGCGTTTTACACAAAAATTATGAAAATTAGCCTAGTGTACTGCACTTAACCTGCTGCTCTGCCCCATGTCACGCACCCACCATCACCCTCCCCTTAACTATTGTACCAATAACACCACGGTGATATAAAAATTTTATGCAATTAATTAAATAGATATCTTCACATGTATGGGATAGGTTTTTTAATTCCCAGCATCGTATTAGTAGAGGAAATCCATGGATTATAGTTTACACAAAACAGCTGGCCGCCCCCATGAGGTGACGATCGCTGGGGCGTGAGCAACCGCCCTCACGCTGCCACCACCTACAGCTAGCAGGTGAAAGTCACGTCTATTTTCTGGTATACAGTTAGAGTTCTTCGAGTGCTATACTGATGTCACATCTCTATGTAAATAAGAGCCAAGTCACCCTCTGGGCAGAGCGCACATGTTTACCGTTGCTGACACGATACATCTCTACCTGTGGATACTGATATCACAGGTCACGTTATAGAAATTCTTTCCAATGCTTCCCAGGATAGCACATGGACATTCTTCTAACAACATAACCTGTTTACGAAAACAGTTCAGAATAACACCGAATACGTTCTTCCTGACGATCCTAATGGGACAGCTCGTCTCCTGCTGAATTTACCCAAAAAACTGTTGCTGCTGTCAGTGTGGGAGCACTACCCACCTTTCCTTCCCGGCAAACGTGAACTTTAGCGGCAAAAAGTTGTTTTGTACAGATCGCCATATTGCACCGACAATTAAAACCTGCAAAGTGACCTACACATCGTCAAATATGGGAAGATTCTTACTCAATAACACTGCTCTGCCACTGAGAACGAAAGCTTGAATATTAGAGCGTGAAACGAATCCTCAACCCGACAATATATCACTGTGTACCATGTCGATGTAGTAAACATACAATTCGTATCTTGCACCAATACAAAATCACCCCCCTTGCATCATTCATATAGCTATCGACCGCGAGACACTCATACATATACCACGAAGACTGTTGTACAAAGGATGGGCCGGTTCCCCTCGGAACAAAGACGTCACTGTTTCTGGCCCTGTCCTATTTGCTTGCTTCCTTGCTTTCTATGGCCATCTCCAGACTCTGGGATTACAAGAACACATGTATTTTCAAATGGTTTGTCAGAATATTATACCGTTTACACGATACTTCCCGATATCAAGTACATAGCAATATCACTTACATAGCAGTATCGCTTGCACAGTGTAATTCCGTAGATATAGACTGGAAATTATTTCTCTAGAAACCTGAAACTTTAGCAAGGTGCTGTAAACCATTAAATAACTAGGAACTTACCCCATCTGTGAACATCTCTACATGAAAACGTCTCTTTCCACTCGCGAATACCGATGTCGGTGATATAACAGATCCCAGATCATCATAATAATTTACAAAGTCTCATGTGCTAGATGCGCACACCACAATCGATTTTCTCTCAATCAAAGAAAAATGGGAAACGTGCAGAAGCCGTCAACAGACAATTTACATGGGAGGGAGTAATGGTCCAGCGCAAACACTTGTCCATATTGAATCTTCTCAAATTTCCACACAATCACGAAAGCTGTCGAACACATACTAAGCATTACTTCGCTATTCCGCCGTCTAGAGGACGACACGGTTAAGTCAACTACATTCCTGCATCCCAACAGGCCTCTCCATTCGGACAGATCCTACCGTTAGCGGGAAACGTGAATCATTATCGCCACAGGCCACCGGCGCTGTATGCCAAGCATGCATAGACAGTATCAAAATCCTCCTAGGAAACCGGCCAGATATACATTTGATCGCTATGCTTAAGATTAAATGTTACAATTATAGTTTCAATTGAATGACATTCGACAGTGAGCAAAGTATCGGAAATACAATCTGTTGTGGCTCTGGAAATAGAAATATCTGTGCTATTCTTATGACCTGACATACTCTCCCCTTTGCTTTCACATTATTCCACTCAAATCCGTACCTTCCTTACGACTTGGCATAGCCATTTGCTTTGCACATGTCGGAACACATACTTAACAAGCCTGATGCTCAATGCGAACCTATCACACATCCCCTACTACTAACAAGGGAACCTTCCCATCGCACCCACCTCAGATTTAGTTATAAGTTGGCACAATGGATAGGCCTTGAAAAACTGAACGCAAATTAATCGAGAAAACAGGAAGAAGTTATGTGGAACTATGAAAAAAATAAGCAAAATATACAAACTGAGTAGTCCATGGGCAGCATACGTAACATCAAGAAAATGTGGGCTCAGGAGCGCCGTGGTCCCGTGGTTAGCGTGAGCAGCTGCGAAAGGAGAAGTCTTTGGTTCAAGTCTTCCCTCGGGTGAAAAGTTTTCTTTCTTTGTCTTCGCAAAGTTATGATCTGTCCGTTCACTGTAATAAATTTAGTGTCTGTGTTTTACGACCGCACCGCAAAACCGTGCGATTAGTAGACGAAAGGACGCGCCTCTCCAATGGGAACCGAAAACATTTGATCACAAGATCATAGGTCAACAGATTCCTCCACAGGCAAACACGTCTGATATATTCTATACGACACTGGTGACGGTATGTGCGTCACATGACAGGAGTATGTTGTCGACCCACCTAACTTGTACACTTGGCGAATGGGTAAAAAGATTCTTCTACCTTGCCCGATTTAGGTTTTCTTGTGGATGTGATAATCACTCCCAAAAAAGTGATGAAAACATAAGAGTTTGTCACATAAACTGCACCAAATGAATGCAACAGTTTCACAGTCGCACAGTTTTCCCTGTGCTCTGTCAAAACGTATGTTTTTAACGTCTACAAATTTTTCCGAGTGTACACCGTCAAATCCTGCATGTGTCCAAGCAAATCTGAACATGTCCTGGAATTTTGGAGAGCGAAGTTGATTATGTGTGAGTGCCTGAACTTTGATAAATGTCTGAAAATAAAAAATTAAAATTTTCACTCGAGGAAAGACTTGAACCAAGGACCTTTCATGCCGTAGCTGTTCACGCTAACCACGGGACAACGGCGCTCCCAAGCTCACATACTCCTTGACGTAGCATATCTTTCATGTGGACTACTCAGTTTGTATATTTTGCCTATTTTTTTTTCATAGTTCCACACAACTTCTTCCTGTTTTCTCGATCGATCTGTGTTCAGTTTTTCAAGGCCTATCCACTGTGCCAACTTATAACTAAATCTGAGTGGGGTGCGATGGGGAGGTTCCCTTGTAAGTATAATACTTCGCCAATAACTGATTGCTGGCGATACAAAATAATACTGACCTAAAATCAGCGATGGGTGGACATGTCTCATGTATTTTTCTTGCGAGTGGTACCACAGCGTCTTAGAAAGAGAGGTGTAATCGTCTTACCAACTACTATATGTTAATAAAACACGGTCCCAACGACTATATTACTGTCACAAGCAGTCTTGCACCTACAGATGCAGACAAGAATCCATGTTAAAAGCTATACTGGCTTTATAAATCGAGGTATGGCATTACCTCAAAATGAAGTGGTTTTTCCACACAAATACCACGAAACTGAATAGAGATGCTGATTGCTGGAGTGCATATTATAAGACCAACAATGCGGTTACACGTCGCCAACACTGCAACTTCGTAATTTATCGAATTTAGAAAGTGATGCAACTAAGGAACGTGGTATGAAACCAATATTTGCAACTCCCTCATGCCGCCACTAGATATTTCTCCAGTATTTGTAATGCATTCTGTCTCGATTCCATGTCAGTGGTTCGGTGATATATCGACTGGGTTAGAAGCGATGGTTGATTGAGAAGGATCACAAGCAGTAGGTGGTGTGCTTTTTGAGGTCATAAGAAATGTACGCTAGCTTTTCAGATCTCTAGTGTTACGCTATCCGCTAGAAATGCTGTCTGGGATTTGGAATCAAAGTCTTGCCACTCAACCACATACCTGCATTGGATCCTATGGAGAAGTCCTTTAATGATTACGGCCACTAGTGAATCATGTTTCTGGCACTCTCATATCTCGAACCTATCACCTACAGCAAAATTCCATCGTGGTTTTAGGTAGTCCCTATGAATCTTGCAACTGCCCCTCAGACTCTACGCAACCATCCCTGCAGCTTTGCTCATGTGATCATTCCAATTTAAGTCGGAACTGAGTAGAAGTCGGACAAAGCTATATCTACCGCCTTCTGCAACCTATGCAGAAACAGGCTAAGCTGAGTTAGTGCGACAGGACTGTGTTTTGACCATTCGACGGAAATGGGAACATGTTGTCATAGCATTGCCAGTTATACACGATGTGTAAGGTCAGCGCCAAACGAAGCCTGCTCCTCTAATACGAGGTAGTATAAACGACAGTACGGGAACTGGGAGAAGGACGAGGCTTTTACTACTGTATACAGTTACTGAAGTCCGAAGCAGATTCGCGTTCCTCAGGACGCATTCACGTCTATCACTCCAACATGCTATCATCGTTATTTTGTACCATCCAACAGAGAAAAATTACGAAATATGAAAGCTCCACTAACTTCATTCGATAGAGAATTTGGTAAGATTTTTACCACATCTCTCTCCTCCCATATATCGAAAACAAATACCGCATGTGTGGTGGCACCGAGCTCATGTGACGATCCTATTAAATATACAGGGAGTCATTCACTGCACAGAGCAATTTAAAGCTTCATCACCTGTAGTGTAGGAGGATGACCGTATCCCACAGACTATACTGCAAGTCGTAAGAGACGCTCCCTGTCACCCTATGTCATTATTTGAAACATTGTTTTTTTCTGCTGTAACACGCTTTGTACACTGCCATACATTTTGTTTTTTCCGCTATGACTCCAAGGTCTGTGCCAGGATCTAAACTGACATTATCACGTTCTGATCCACTGCATCTCACAGAAAACTAGACGTAGCACAGTATAAGTCACGTTGTTACTGTTGCTACCATAACACACCACACACACTTGATGATTTTAAATAAAAGATAGTTACAATGTAAGGAAACTGGATGATTTTTCGGAATTGTAGAGAGTTTCCAAACTGCTGTTTGTAGGTGATTGACGACCTCTACATTTAAACTCATCTGTAACAGTGATGGAATAGCTGATGGCTCTGCATTCCATTTCGACTGATTCCTCATATTGCAGTTATGTACGCGATCACTGTTTCGGTGCTAGCAATCCCCAGAAGGTGTTGCCCCTCCACCAAAACCCTTTGCCCAACTCAAACAAGCGATGTCAGTCCATCATTATGTGGTAACCAACAGCGTACCAATGGACGGATGGGATGGAAAAAGACACCGTCGATGTACTATGATAACAAGCATCACAGCTGATAGTGCAAACGCTTTTAGTAATTTTCAGTAATTTCTACACCGACCAATGATGTGACAGAGTGTTTCCAATGAGTCATGTGAATAAAACGGAGAATATACTTTACACATAAGTTTATACAGAAGTTCAGAGAAAGTTCTCTGTTTGGTATGAATAAAGCGAGTCTGAGAATATACTTCACCGGAGCATGTTCTCAGTGTGGGTTGAAGGGTGGGGGAAGTTTCTCAAAGCAGAGAATATTCTCGGATTTCGTATAAATAAAACCAGAGAAGTTTCTCACAAGGGGAAAACATTCTCTGTTTTTGTGAGTGAGCTCCGTGGCATACTTAGTTCTGAGTGAGTTGTGTTGTGGTTAAGCGTTACCGAGTGTTTTTAGTGAAAATGGCGGAGTTTGGTTTCTTGAAAGGCAAAAAAAGATATACATTGTACGCAGGAACACAGAAGAAAGGAACTGTAGAAGTTTGTATAGTTTTGACAGTGAAAACATTAATTGGTTGGCGACTCACTTTCTTCCGGAAAATCACGAAAGAAGAGGAGGCACCCTTTCCAATGAATGCAAAATGAAAATATTTTTGTGCTATTTAGAGTATCCAGGCTTTCAGATTGGTGTAGGAGAAGATTTGGGAATGCACCAGACTACAGTATCACTAACATTTTCATATGTTCTGCAACTGGTTAACAGAAAAGCACCGTTGTGGATCCGATTTCCGAGAAACATTAACGAACGAGAAACAGCTAAAGTTAAATGGCAATCGAGATACAATCTCCATGTGCGGTAGGGGTCCTAGATTGCACTCACATTCCTATAATGAAACCTTCTGCACATGGAGACGAATACGTTAATCGAAAGGGCTTTCCATCCATAAACGTGCAGGCGATGTGTGATAACAGTGAAATGTTTACGAGTGTTGATGCCTCATGGCCTGGATGTGTAAATAACGCTAGGATATGGAGAAACTCAGATGTGTATCGTATATTGCGAAAGAACCAGTGCAACGCCCTAATTTTAGGAGACGAAGGATATGGCATTGCACCGTGGTTAATGACACCGTTTCAAAATACCGAAACACCTGATGACAGGGTGTACAACATACTTCACTCTAAGGAAGGGGTGATAATCAAACGGTGCTTTGGACAGGTGAAAAGGCGTTTCCCAATTCTGCAAAATAAAATAAGGCTTGCCCAAACAAAAATCTCCAATGTGATAATAGCCTGTTTTGTTTTGCACAACGTAGCAAAACATATAGGGGATGAGGATATTGAGGCACCTTGTGATGATGACAACAATCTTCCAGTACTGGGAGAAGAGGAAGCAGCAAACGTACGTGTACGTGGAACAAAGAGAAGACGGTAATTGTTAACGCATTACGTCAACTGTAGTGTATGGGAGTCTGTCAAAACATTGCATAATTAAACCCAATTTGTATATTTTTTGTAAGTACAATAATTTTCCCTCATGAAAATATAGCACAGTGCTCTGATGTTACAAAATAAAATGCTGTTTAGTGTTTTTCTTCATTCTCTATCATCAATTTTACTTTCAACACAAACTGTTTAACATGTAACTATTCAAACTGGAACAGAATTATCTGATACTACAGTAAACAGCTTTGGACACAACAGGTTAATGTAAATTGCTGGAACCTTAATGTCGTTTTTGTACTGTAACTTCAGCAGATTGATGGTCACAAGTTTTTGTTTCGCTTTACCAAATATGTTTCAAGGATGTGGTGAAGGTATTTGCCAGACGCTACAGTAAATAAGTGCACAACTGTCTAACCTGCATAATTTAAAATAGGAACAAGTTGCACTTTTTGCTTTACTTTACCAAAAATTGTTTCAAGGATGTGGTGAACCTATCGGCCGGACACAAGAATATAAGTGCATACACTTTTTTAACATTTCAAATTGGATTATATTACTCTTATTGTTTCATTGACATGAAATTTTTACTGAATAATTTTTATAAGAGGATATGAAATTTGGTAAATGAGGAATGAAAATGACCATTCACTTAAAAAAGATTTTTTATTAACAAAAATCGGTGCTGTAATAAGGCACTACACAGTTTGTTCTATTGTTTATCTTCACTCATCAATCTTTGCTGCTTTCTTTTCAGTATGTCCAACTGGTATAATAGCACCAACCTATGCAGTTCTGAATTGGACAAATTAACTGTCTCGTCGGTTTTCATACTCAATCTCCGCCGTTTGGACACTCTCTCATGCCCCAAAACAGGCGATTGAGCAGGTATGACGACTTCGGGGCCCATGAGATCCGTATGGTCGGCTGCAACAATTTGTGGTAGCTGCAAAATTGATTCTTGTTCGTAGAATCTACAGTCTGTGTCAGTTACCTCCGAACTCCCTGGTGAAGAGATGACAGAGGTGGAACCACCTTCTGCACAAGCTTATAATAAAAATATAATAATTAAAAAAAAGCCGGCCGCGGTGGCCGTGCGGTTCTGGCGCTGCAGTCCGGAACCGCGGGACTGCTACGGTCGCAGGTTCGAATCCTGCCTCGGGCATGGGTGTGTGTGATGTCCTTAGGTTAGTTAGGTATAAGTAGTTCTAAGTTCTAGGGGACTTATGACCTAAGATGTTGAGTCCCATAGTGCTCAGAGCCATTTGAATTAAAAAAAAAAAAAAACAAGTAACAGTAGTGTGTCACGATTCAGTTTCTAGTTAGTATATATAGCAAGCAGGTTTACGCATTAATGTGCGAGGGGTTTGACCAATTTCATGCATAGTACACTGTGATACTTTTACAGAAAAGTGGTCATATATTAGACGAATTTTACCAAACATTGTTTCATTTTCACATGTTAAAAATAAGTATTTTTCTGAATCACAATTTCAAAGCATCAAGCGCATAATAAAAAAAAATCGGAAAGTATGGGATTTAACAGGAACTCTGTGGATAGTTGGGATGCAGTCATCTCCGTCCAAAAACTTCAAAAATGTCTGCTCCCAATTTTTCGGGGAAATCTTGATGTTTCCCGTCTTATTTATATCCGTCTTGGCCTTGATACGGGATTTCATACTGTGCAGTGTCTTTATTATCTGCCCGTCTGTAATTTGTTTCCCAAAACTAACCCTGTAATGGTGTTGTATTTCTTTAATACAATCTACCTTCTCTCTTCTTGCAGCCGGAGTTTGCGAATTACTGATGATTGCTGGGTAATCTTTTATAATGTTCACGTAGGCTAATTCTGGATCTTCCATTTCGGCACAGAAATAAAGTGAGAAAAACTTTCGGTATCACAAAATACACGCAAACGAAACAAACTAAGAACCAAAGATGTTGGATTTTAATCTCATTGCTGAGAATTTACTCAGTAAGGTGGGGAAGTAGAGAGAAAGTACTCCCGGGTCAGAGATTATGCTTCCTAGTTTTTATTCATACGAAACTGAAAACTTTCTTTGAGAATGTTCTTTCGCTCTGAGTATCAACTCTGGAGAATGCTCTCATTTTTATTCATACAACCCATTGTCAGCATCATAGTTAAACCGCCTCTTCTCTAGTTTGCGAGTATCATTGCGAATATAGATTGACGACTGTGCAGTACGTCAATTCATTGAATTCTCGAGCATATACGTCATCAAAGTATACCAGACAGCGCTCTACATATTTCTAGCACCTCGAGCATAGTGCTTAATTTACTATATAATAATAGTACTGATCCCACGCACTAGAACAATACTTTAAAATTGGTAGCGTAGTTGATTTACGTAAAATGCTTCGAACTCCATCCGTCTGGAGCTCCATCATGCATAAAAATCACCCTTTTCTTGTTCTTCTTAACCGTCGGCTATTACTTCACAACACTTTCAAATCTGTTACTATACATCGATAAGAAGCGCTAACCTCCTCGACATGGGTGCATCTGGAAAAATCTTGTGCACTTCGATAGGGGAGGACTCGGCAAGCTCCACTCATTCATGAGACGTGGAATGTATTGGTCTACTTCTGGTCAAATGGTTCTGAGCACTATGGGACTTAACATCTATGGTCATCAGTCCCCTAGAACTTAGAACTACTTAAACCTAACTAACCTAAGGACAGCACACAACACCCAGTCATCACGAGGCAGAGAAAATTCCTGACCCCGCCGGGAATCGAACCCGGGAACCCGGGCGTGGGAAGCGAGAACGCTACCGCACGACCACGAGCTGCGGACTCCACTTCTGGTCGCTTGCAGATAAAATCGGTAATGCTGCTGCAGGGCAGGTTGGTCAAAGACAGTGTGAGGGCGTCTTTTAGTCTCTAATTTTATCCTAAGACTCAGATAATGCTCTGTGACACCCATCTGCATAGAGATAGATCGTAATTTTAGCGCTATGCTCGAGATGCTAGAAATATGTAGGGTGCAGTCTGGTATTCTTTGATGATGTATATGTTTGAGAATTAACAATCAATGGACGTACTGCAAAGCCATCCATCCACATTCGCAATGATACCCGCAACGTAGAGAAGGAGCGATTTAACTACCATACTGAAATTGGAAACATACTGTCACATCTTTGGTCGGTGTTGAAATTACTGTAAAATTGCTAAAAGTGTTCGCACTATCAGCTGTGATGCTTATTATTTCAGTACATCGACGGTGTCTTTTTCCGTCCCATCCGCCCATTGGTACACTGTTGGTTACCACATAATGACTGGCTGACATCGCTTTTTTGAGTTGGAGAAAGAGTTTTGGTGGAGGGGCAACACTTTCTGCGGATGGCTAGCACAGAAACAGTGATCACGTACATGACTGCAATATGAGGAATTGGTCGACATGGAATGCAGAGCCATCAGCTATTCCATCACTGATACAGATGATTTTAAATGTAGAGGTCGTCACTCACCTACAAACAGCAGTTTGGAAACCCTCCACAATCCCGCAACATCTTCCAGTTTCCCTCCATTGCAACTATCTTTTATTTAAAATCATCAAGTGTGTGTGGTGTGTTATGGTAGCAGCAGTAACAACGTGACTTACACTGCGCGATGTCTAGTTTTCTGTGAGATGCAATGGATCAGAATGTGTTAATGTCAGTTTAGAACACGGCACAGACCTGGAAGTCATGGCGGAAAGAATAAAATGTATGGCAGTATACGAAGCGTGTTACAGTAGAAAAAATCAATGTTTCAAACAACGACACAGGTTGACAAGGATCGTCTCTTACGACTTACAGTATAGTCTGTGGGATACGGTCATCCTCCTACACTAAAGGTGATGAGACTTTAAACTGGCCTGTGCACTGGATTAATACCTGTATATGAAGGGCTTATTTCAACATTGGTACAAGTCCTTTTTTCTTCATTGTGAGATACAGAGTCCGAAAGTTAAACGAGCGCTGAAAAATCTGCTGTTGAGATAACAGAAATATCCAAGTATATGGCTTCTTGCTAGAAATGAACCTTTCTTTCTCTTTGTTTGGATCATTAATTGCAGAAGCATTATAGACAGAAAAGTGGAGGTAATTGACTTGTATCACTATGGAAATAAGCCCTTCATATACAGGAGGAAAGAGATGTAGCAAAAATCTTACCAAATTCTCTATCGAATGAAGTTAGTGGAGCTTTCATATTTCGTAATTTTTCTCTGTTGGATGGTACAAAATAACGAAGATAGCATGTTGGAGTGATAGACGTGAATGCGTCCTGAGGAACGCGAATCTGCTTCGGACTGCAGTAACTGTATACAATAGTAAAAGCCTCGTCCTTCTCCCAGTTCCCGTACTGTCGTTTATACTACCTCGTATTAGAGGAGCAGGCTTCGTTTGGCGCTGACCTTACGCATCGTGTATAACTGGCAGTGCTATGACAACATGTTCCCATTTCCGTCGAATGGTCAAAACACAGTCCTGTCGCACTAACTCAACTTAGCCTGTTTCTGCATAGGTTGCAGAAGGCGGTAGATATAGCTTTGTCCGACTTCTACTCAGTTCCGACTTAAATTGGAATGATCACATGAGCAAAGCTGCAGGGATGGTTGCGTAGAGTCTGAGGGGCAGTTGCAAGATTCATAGGGACTACCTAAAACCACGATGGAATTTTGCTGTAGGTGATAGGTTCGAGATATGAGAGTGCCAGAAACATGATTCACTAGTGGCCGTAATCATTAAAGGACTTCTCCATAGGATCCAATGCAGGTATGTGGTTGAGTGGCAAGACTTTGATTCCAAATCCCAGACAGCACTTCTAGCGGATAGCGTAACACTAGAGATCTGAAAAGCTAGCGTACATTTCTTATGACCTCAAAAAGCACACCACCTACTCTTTGTGATCCTTCTCAATCAACCATCGCCTATAACCAAGTCGATAAATCACCGAACCACTGACATGGCATCGAGACAGAATGTGTTACAAATGGTTCAAATGGCTCTGAGCACTATGGGACTTAACTTCTGAGGTCATCAGTCCCCTACAACTTAGAACTACTTAAACCTAACTAACCTAAGGACATCACACACATCCATGCCCGAGGCAAGATACGAAACCTGCGACCGTAGCGGTCTCGCGGTTCCAGACTGAAGCGCCTAGAACCGCTCGGCCACATCGGCCGGCTGTGCAAGGGAAATGGCTATGCCAAGTCGTAAGGAAGGTACGGATTTGAGTGGAATAATGTGAAAGCAAAGGGGAGAGTATGTCAGGTCATAAGAATAGCACAGATATTTCTATTTCCAGAGCCACAGCAGATTGTATTTCCGATACTTTGCTCACTGTCGAATGTCATTCAATTGAAACTATAATTGTAACATTTAATCTTAAGCATAGCGATCAAATGTATATCTGGCCGGTTTCCTAGGAGGATTTTGATACTGTCTATGCATGCTTGGCATACAGCGCCGGTGGCCTGTGGCGATAATGATTCACGTTTCCCGCTAACGGTAGGATCTGTCCGAATGGAGAGGCCTGTTGGGATGCAGGAATGTAGTTTACTTAACCATGTCGTCCTCTAGACGGCGGAATAGCGAAGTAATGCTTGGTATGTGTTCGACAGCTTTCGTGATTGTGTGGAAATTTGAGAAGATTCAATATGGACAAGTGTTTGCGCTGGACCATTATTCCCTCCCATGTAAATTGTCTGTTGACGGCTTCTGCACGTTTCCCATTTTTCTTTGATTGAGAGAAAATCGATTGTGGTGTGCGCATCTAGCAGGTGAAATACGAGTGGAAGACATGTTTGCTGCTTCTCTGCACATGAGACTTTGTACATTATTATGATGATTTGAGATCTGTTATATCACCGACATCGGTATTCGCGAGTGGAAAGAGACGATTTCATGTAGAGATGTTCACAGATGGGGTAAGTTCCTAGTTATTTAATGGTTTACAGCACCTTGCTAAAGTTTCAGGTTTCTAGAGAAATAATTTCCAGTCTATATCTACGGAATTACACTGTGCAAGCGATACTGCTATGTAAGTGATATTGCTATGTACTTGATATCGGGAAGTATCGTGTAAACGGTATAATATTCTGACAAACCATTTGAAAATACATGTGTTCTTGTAATCCCAGAGTCTGGAGATGGCCATAGAAAGCAAGGAAGCAAGCAAATAGGACAGGGCCAGAAACAGTGACGTCTTTGTTCCGAGGGGAACCGGCCCATCCTTTGTACAACAGTCTTCGTGGTATATGTATGAGTGTCTCGCGGTCGATAGCTATATGAATGATGCAAGGGGGGTGATTTTGTATTGGTGCAAGATACGAATTGTATGTTTATTATATCGACATGGTACACAGTGATATATTGTCGGGTTGGGGATTGGTCTCACGCTCTAATATTCAAGCTTTCGTTCTCAGTGGCAGAGCAGTGTTATTGAGTAAGAATCTTCCCATATTTGACGATGTGCAGGTCACTTTGCAGGGTTTAATTGTCGGTGCAGTATGGCGATCTGTACAAAACAACTTTTTGCCGCCGAAGGTCACGTTTGCCGGAAAGGAAAGGCGAGCAGTGGTCCCACAGTGGCAGCAGCAACAATTTGTTGGGTAAATTCATTAAGAGACGAGCTGCTCCGTTAGTATCATCACTGTGTGCGATTTGGGTATATCTTAGGTGGTTAGTATAATTATATATGTTACTATCTTGGACCGTGGTGTTACCCATGGTTAAAAAGATATTTATATATAGATGTTAATGCCGAAACTCACTATTCACGCGTATGCACTATCAGAAAAGCCATCCCTTGTTACATCTCTAAAAGTACATTATAGGTAAAGCTTATTTACAAAATCATCTACATACAGGTATACGAGGGAAATTCAAAATGTAAAGTCACATTTGTGTAAAGCTGTACTTATTCTGACGATAGAAAACTGAAACATGCGTTATTTTTCTACGTAGCCTCCCTGGACTTCAATGCAGTTTTCCCGACGCTTTGCGAGTTCTTTTTATTTCATCAGAAAATACGTTTTTCGGTTGCATCTGTAACCAATTTTGCACCGCAGCAATGACGTCTTCATCACTTTCAAATCTTCTTCCCTGTAGTGCTTCCGTTAAGGGTCGAAACATGTGAAAATTGCTTGGAGCCAGGTCTGGACTGTACGGTGGATGTTCCAGCATCTCGAATCTCAACTCCTTATTACGTCGGCTGTCCGTTTGGCAGAATGTGGGCGAGTGTTATCTTGCTGCAGGATGACACCTTTTCACAGTTTTCCACGACGTTTGGATCTGATTGCAGGTTTTAGTTTCGTACGCAATACATCACATCCACCATACAATACAGACCTGGCTCTAAAGCCTCGACCGAGCGAGGTGGCGCAGTGGTTAGACACTGGACTCGCGTTCGGGAGGACGACGGTTCAATCCCGCGTCCGGCCATCCTGATTTAGGTTTTCCGTGATTTCCCTAAATCACTCCAGGCAAATGCCGGGATGGTTCCTCTGAAAGGGCACGGCCGACTTCCTTCCCCATTCTTCCCTAATACGATGAGACCGATGACCACGCTGTCTGGTCTCCTTCCCCAAAACCAACCAACCAATCTAAAGCCTCGTTTACGCTGTGGCGACGTCTTGCAACGTTGTGGCATGCTACGGAAATGTGGCGTGCGTCGTCTTGTAGCATGCTACAACAGGCAACATCTTACGGCGTATGTGGCATGCGGCAGGTTAATTTATATCAAAGCAACAGAATTTCTGCCACACGTGTGTCGGTCTTGCAGTATAAGGGATGATAAAGTGATCGCAGCGGCGGCCTACTTGGTACTTGCACATGCAGATAGCAACGGAAATGAAAACTAAAGGAAAAGAAAACGATGGTGGAAGAGAAGAGTATTTAAAGAAGGTCCACTAAATAGTATCCTATGAAGTAGGAGCAGAGGATGGTGCGTTATTTAGTAACTTTACGAGAATGTCGACTGAAGACTTTAATTACTTACTGCAGTTAACTACACCTCTTATTGTAAAGAAAGATAACAACTGCCAAGACAGTATTTCACCAAGAATTCGATGGGCCATCACATTACGATTTTCAGCCACTGGCGATTCATACAAGTCACTAATTTACTTGTTTAAAGTATCATATTCTGCTATTTCCCTCATAGTGCCAGAAGTATGTGAAGTTTTTTCATTGATGTTGAAGAATTACATAAAGGTAAGCACACATCATTCAATACTGATTTCATTTAAGTAATGTTTTATTGGCATTTTTAAGCAAATTAAAATGGATATTAAAGAACTGTTAAAAAATTCTTATTTCTAAAATCGAATTAATTCGAGCTCTTCTGTTTCTGATTGAACAAATACGTCACAATTATTATTGTCCACATATACAATTTCACAGCTAGGTTTTGCAACCAATGTTTCGATGCTCGGAGTTTGCTGCTCATACTCCCCCAAGGCCGCTTTAAAAAGAATATTTGAAAATGTGTTCTTGATATATGTGGTTGGTACATGTTCTTCAAGAGCTATATCGCCGTCACTTTTGATACTGTGTCCTCTGTGTCATCAGTCTGAAAAAATAGGGAAAGTAATGAGTATGTTTTACTTTTCAGATTCCAAAGGATACTGAAGAATGGCAGAAGGTAGCAAGAAATTTCGAAGTGAAGTGGAATTTCCCTCACTGCATAGGAGCTATATGTAGCAAACATGTGCAAGTTATGTGTCCTCCGAATACTGGAAGTGAATACATCAACTACAAAAAAACATTCAGCATTGTCCTTATGGCAATTGTAGACGCAAATTACTGCTTTCAATATGTAAATGTTGGATGTCACAGGGACAGAAAGAGTGGGAAGGAGGAGATTGACTTAGAGGGGGAGAGAAACTGACATTAGCGAAGGGGAGAGTGACGGAGAGGTAGGAAGTGATAGAGGAGAACAGCAGATGGACAGAAGATGGGGAGTGGGAAAAGAAGATGGACATAAGGGGAAGGTAGAGACATCCGGGCAATGCCGAGTTTATTTACCTCATTTATAAAATGGTGCTGAGACTTGATCCACCTTGCAGCAAATTTTTCTGCATCGAAGCAATGCAGTGGAGGTCCATTTATTGAAATGAAAAGTAGATTTTAAAGTGTCGGAATTTGTAAGTGATTTTTCTGATCAGTCAGTGTTAAATTCATGGCACTAAATCCGCGTTCCAATTCAGCCATAGATATAGGTACAACTTCGACTGCTTTCACAAGTTCCTTCACAGAATAGGGCATGTGTTGAGGATTTTCTTTATAGATTCGAAAATCTTTAACTAGTGACGCACACGTGCTTTCACGTAATTTAAAATCCACCTTATTACACAAGCGGGAAATTGACATGTCATCATAAAACACACGTTCATAATCATCTGACGGCTATGTATCTGAATTTAATACGGCTACATCCGAAAAGAAATCCAGGTCCTCAAAGCGGTTTTTTATATTGTCTACCAAAGACTGGAAAAATTTCTTCCGAAATGTCTCAAATCTTCATCACAAGATGGTTCTTTAATTAATATCCCTTTGAGTGTGCGCTTTTCCTCCAACTCTTGTACTATCATCCTAATTCGTGGCGTCATTTGTTTTCAGTGTTTCAAGAGTTCTTATAGCCACGTCAATTTCCTGTTTTGCTTTAAGGACTGAAGAAAATCTGTTCTGCGTAAAGAATAATAATACTTGCAGAACTTCTAGGACCTCATAAAGCATAACTAATTCCATTACAATCAACCACTTTGTGAGATGTTTTAGTAAATCTTCAAATTTAGATCTCTCCTGAGTTGATCGGGAACCATCATGTCTCAGTTTTTCAAAAAGATGGACAAGAGAACTCTGACCTTCAAGAAGAGCTCGAACAGCATTAAATGAGGAAGCAACGCAACGTACGCGAAAAATACGGCCTAATTTTAATAGATGAGAGGATAATTCTTGTGAAACACTTTGTAGTAGTCTCTGATTTTTGGGACTTCGAGAAAACACAGAATATAAGGAATCAAAAAAACCCTGTATATGGTATACATCTGCTACATTATTCATAACATCCTGGACAGCTAATTCCATTTTGTGGTTCATACAATGAACGACAGTTAAATCCTTATGTAAATGACTACGCAGTAGAGCGGCTACGCCTTTGTAATGTGCAAACATTGTTGAGGAACCATCTGTTGCGATACCTACAAGGTGGTTTTTTAGTACATCATTTGTAATGCCATACTTTTCAAGAGCTGCTAACAGTGTGCTGAAAATGCATTCTCCTGTTCCACTTTCTAATTCAGCAATGTCAAAAAAATAATTGCAAGCAACTCCCTCAAAGGACAAGCGTAAATATATTATTAAACAAGTTTTATTGGAAACCGTTGTACTTTCGTCCATCATGATACTAATGTTTGTACCCGAGTCCACAAGGAATTGAGCAAGATTCTTTTTCATTTCTTCTCCTACAAACATAATGATATTTCGGCATGCATGGTCAGAATGAAGCATATTACCGACTGATAAACCATTAAGCTTTTGTACTTCAATTTGTAGTGGACTGTTAAGGCAGCCAGTCCACAGTGAAGTAGCCGAAAGGGCACGCGTCAACTCACGCCGTCTGGCGTTAAGTCTGGAACAGGATACGTGATGAATGTGATAAAGAAAAGAACGTAGCTACTAGAACACTTAACTTTTATATCGTCCTTTGGTATACAGCATTCTTGATGGTACAAGTGAGACTCTTTAGATTCATGAAGTAACTAATGGCGCCTTGCTAGGTCGTAGCCATCGACTTAGCTGAAGGCTATTCTAACTGTCTCTCGGCAAATGAGAGAAAGGCTTCGTCAGTGTAGTCGCTAGCAACGTCGTCGTACAACTGGGGCGAGTGCTAGTACGTCTCTCGAGACCTGCCTTGTGGTGGCGCTCGGTCTGCGATCCTGACAGTGGCGACACGCGGGTCCGACATGTACTAATGGACCGCGGCCGATTTAAAGCTACCACCTAGCAAGTGCGGTGTCTAGCGGTGACACCACATTCCTCCCCCGCAAATCGGCGAACGGTCGTGTGATAAGGCTTCCGCCCGCCGTGGGGAGGACCCCATGTTGACGTATGCGATGAGGTGGGGAGCCTAACAACAGGCGAGGCTGTGCCTCCCGCACCCGGCCGTTCGGTCCGAGGGGAGCTAGGAAACGCCTGAAAACCTAGTCCAGGGTGCACGTCAACATGCGGTTTATGCGCCCGTAATGAGACAGGAGGGGCCGAAGGGTCGACCTCCATTGCGTCGCGGGATCCGACGCGCGATGACGACATCTGGTCCGGAGCGGGCAAGAGTGCCATGGCGGAGGACAGCTGGTCACGGGAAGCGAGCGGCGGCGCGTGACCCAGGGAGGCGCTTGGCGGCTACAGCGAAGCGTCCACTGCGGGCGGCGGCGGCGGCGGCGGCGGCGGCGGCGTGTCGCCATGAGGCAGTAGGGAAGGCAGCGTCGGTAACACCTGGGGATGAGGTGAGCCAGTAGATGGGTCCCCAGGGCGCTGACCGGACGGCACCGTCGCTGAAAGCAGACGGGGAGCGGCAGAACCCAGGCGACGACAGAGGCGCAGCTGATTGAGATGCCGACGCACCTCACCAGAGGCCCCCAAAACCAAATACATCGCGCGGCCGAGGCAGCGAAGAATGCGCCCTGTGAGCCAACGCCGTGAACCTCGATAGTTGCGATAAAATACAACGTCGGCAGGAGCAAAAGCAGGAGTCTGCCGCTGCACAGGAACCTGATGCGGCGGATGCAGCAAAGACATCAAGGTTCGATGAGGACGACCGTGGAGCAACTCAGCCGGCGACCGACCATCGCGGGGCTGAGAGCGATACGAGGACAAAAAGAGCAACAATGCGTCCTCCCGAGAATGCGACTCTCGCAACTTCAACATCTGTGACTTGAAAGTCCGGACCAATCGTTCAGCGGCACCGTTTGACTGAGGCGAAAACGGCGCGGATGTCAGATGTTGAATACCATTGGCCTTGCAGAATGACTGAAATTCGGCGGACATGAATTGTGGGCCATTGTCGGAAACAATAGTCTGTGGAAGACCTTCAATGCAAAAAACAGCAGATAACGCTTGGATGGTGGCAGATGACGTCGTGGAAGACATCCGGACAACAAAAGGAAAATAACTGAAAGAATCGACCACAACCAACCATCGAGCATTCCAGAATGGACCAGCAAAATCTATGTGCAAGCGTTGCCAAAGGGAAGTGGCTTTCGGCCATGCAAAGAATTTTCGCGGCGGCGCGGATTGTTGTTCGGCACACGCCATGCAAGAAGAGCACATATTCGAAATCGCAGCATCGATGCCGAACCAAGTACAGTGCTGACGAGCAAGTTGTTTCGTTCGAACTATACCCCAATGTCCTTGGTGAAGAAGCTGTAAGACAGAGGACTGTAACGAACGTGGGACCACGACCCGAGACTGATCATTATCAGAACGCAACAACAAAACACCACGTCGTACAAAAAGTCTCTCCTTGTGAGCAAAAAATCGGCGAACCAACGGATCCTCGATCTGCGACTTTGACAAGGGCCATTGCGTAGCAACAAAACGCAAAACAGTAGCAAGGACAGGGTCAGCAGCTGTGGCTGTAGCTACACGACAAAAATCAATCGGAAACGATTCGACCACGTCATCTGTTTCAGCATCAATGAACATGCAAGCAAGTTTGGAAGAATCGAATGCTTTATCCGCAGCAACAGGCAAACGGGACAAAGCATCAGCGTTGCCGTGCTTAGCAGTGGACCGATACAAGATATCGTAGCGGTTAGCGACCTCATCACGCAATGCGTGGGGAACATTGCGCACTCTGAAAAATTTCGGTGGCGCGTTTACTTTCAGTTCCAAATGTGCTTTATAGTTCGTAGCGCAACCAAGGCCCGGTGCAAAAATGTCGGCAAATTCTTCACAGAGACTAGAAACGCTGGCTGAAGGCACAGTCTGATTCACTGATAGGACCTGATTGACGATAGACAAGTTAAACAACTGAAATACATCTAAACCAAACAAGTTCACTGCAGTAGAAGAACGAAGAACGTAAAAAGACACAAGTTTTGTTTGTCCCTTGTATGTTGCAAGAAGGCTGCACTGTCCCAACACAGGGAGAAGCTGTCCGGAATAACTCGTGAGCTGAACATTTGCGGCACGCAACGGAGGTGCGCCCAGTTGTTTGTACGTGGCGTGATTGAGCAATGAAACTGCAGCTCCGGTATCGAGCTGGAACGGTATCACTTGTCCGGCAAAGTCCAAATCTACAAAAAGTTTATTGTCCTGCTGACGACAAGAGCGACTGTTTTGTGCAACGTGAACAGACACAGGTACAGAATCACGTGCGACGTGACGGGAGTTGCGTCGACGTCGACGCACACTTTTGGTGGGACGAACACAGTCACTGTTTGAGATAGTGGCACCGGACGGGGTGGAATTAACTACATGAATGTCCATGGGCGAAGGTTCACGAGCGTGATCGTCCTTGGTTCGATTCCGGCGCGAAGCAAAGGGCCTGGAATGGTTGTGATTGTCTGATCTGAGCTTTGTCTGGCAAACATAGTATCTGAATAAGGGAGACCACAGTCACATTCAAATGCACACTCCCTAGTAAGGCCTTGCAATGTTGCAACCCACTCCCTATTAGTCTGACCGGCCGTACATTTTGTACGAAAGAACGTATACCGTTTGGCAACGACATTAACTGTTTCTTTGAAATAGGCATCTAACGCTGACAAAATTTCTTCGTAGGACAGAGTTGCTACGTCGCGCCGGGGAAACAATTTCACTATCACACGGTAGGTGGACACACCTACACACGAAAGCAAAAACGGCTGCCGCTCATTACCTTGAATTCTGTAGGCGGCGAGATGAAATCCAAATTGTCGAGACCATTCTGTCCACGTTTCGTGGGTTGAATCAAAATTACGGAAGTACGGTGCAACTGCGTTTTGTGGCTGCGGTAGCGATGAAGCGGCGGCGGCCGCATCGTTTTGCAGCGCACGTTGACCCTGGACGAGCTGTCCAAGGGCATCCAATAACGCCTGCGTCTGCTGATTCTGCAAGCGATAAAATTCGGACAGTACATCTGGAGAATGTGGCGAAGCCATGACACAAGCAAATTAATACAATACGAACGCTAAAGTCCCTTTTTAGCCTCGTCGCCAATGTAGTGGACTGTTAAGGCAGCCAGTCCACAGTGAAGTAGCCGAAAGGGCACGCGTCAACTCACGCCGTCTGGCGTTAAGTCTGGAACAGGATACGTGATGAATGTGATAAAGAAAAGAACGTAGCTACTAGAACACTTAACTTTTATATCGTCCTTTGGTATACAGCATTCTTGATGATACAAGTGAGACTCTTTAGATTCATGAAGTAACTAATGGCGCCTTGCTAGGTCGTAGCCATCGACTTAGCTGAAGGCTATTCTAACTGTCTCTCGGCAAATGAGAGAAAGGCTTCGTCAGTGTAGTCGCTAGCAACGTCGTCGTACAACTGGGGCGAGTGCTAGTACGTCTCTCGAGACCTGCCTTGTGGTGGCGCTCGGTCTGCGATCCTGACAGTGGCGACACGCGGGTCCGACATGTACTAATGGACCGCGGCCGATTTAAAGCTACCACCTAGCAAGTGTGGTGTCTAGCGGTGACACCACACAATTACTGCAGGATACGATTTGAATGATAATTTCTGTTTAGCTATTACATATGCAGATCTGAACAACGAAGCAGTTGCGATTACTTTTTCTTGATGCTGTTTTCCCCACAACTTTTCACTTTCACTCACGCACTTCATGTGTGATTTTCACTTTGCATGATCCCGATTTTATCATTTAGTTTTTTGGCGTTATTGGCAGAAACACCAGCTAAAAACGCGTTATCGATACGCACACGTTCACTGCTTTCCACCTTAAGTTCACGAACTTGTGAACACACTGTACATATTACTAAGTTTTGGTCATTTTACGGACAGCTAAGGCTTAGTCTTTTGCCAGTTTTGAAAACGTGATAAGGCGACACAATTTCCTACTATAATCTCAAGAGTGCTGTTACTCCCATTCCTACCTTGAGTTGTGTCACAGTTTTCAGTCAACGGAGATTCAGTGTCTTCCCCTGTATTAACACCATCATTACCGTTTTATTTTTTTACATTCACTGTCTATTTTAACTCTTTTAGCACCACTGTTAGTATCCTGACTGTCAGAGTTTGTACACGTATCACGTAATGCACTACTCTTAAGGAAATCAGAAATTTTGTTTTGTTTGAATGACATCCTGAAATTCTTACAGGCCCGGATGCACTCAACTCACTAATGAAGCTACTGAAGCGGGAACGTGTGAAGATCGCCGTGTGTTTGGCGGACGCGAGACAACGAACGAACGGCACCAATTAATTTGGAGTACTCGATCCTGGGGAGCCTGTGTTAAGCTCCACCAACGTGGTTGGCGGCTAGCGAAGTCGGACTGCGATCCTGTCTGGTAGGTACCGTTGCTCACTTCGCACTACTTTGTGCTTTCGTCCCAAGCGCGTTAGTCCGCGCCATACCGTTGTCAAAAGGTCGGCTAACAGTAAATGTTCGCACAGGTACCAGGCCGGTCACCACCCTGTATCAGGGCCCAGGGGTGGAAATTTCAGCCCCCAGCTCTGAGGTACGACTGCTGCGGTATGACTGCCACACTATTTCCCTCGCAAGCTCGCAAGTAAATGGATGACGCAACTTAGACGAAAGCAACAATAACAACATGATAATGATGATTTAGTTATAAATGTTTTGAAATGCTTAACTACTACATAACACTTTTTCAAAATTAATAAGCAAATATATTAATAGCATTAATAGTAAGACTGTGTTAAAAAAATTTCAGCGTTCGGCTCCACAAATTTAAATTATATGCAAAGTTTTACTCCAGTGCGTGGGAAAATTAACAGCCCAGGTTGGGATGCATAAACTAAAACGAGAGGAGGAGATGGTCTGATGCAGAGGGGGGAAATCCCCCCCCCCCCCATCCCCCCCCTTCAAATCGCACACTGGATCATCAGGAAGAATGCATTCAGTGTTATTCTGGACTATATTCGTGAACAGGTTCTCTTAGGACAATTATTTCCATGGACCACTCTGGGAAGGATTGGAACAAATTTCTATAGCGCGACCCGTGACGTCAGTATCCACAGGTGGAGAGGTATCGCGCCAGTAATGCTAGACACGTGTGATCGGCCCAGAGAGTGACTTGCCTCTTATTTACATAGAGATGTGACGTCAGTATAGCACTCGAAGAACTTTAACTGTATACGCGAAAATAGACGTGATTTTCACCTGCTGGTGTAGGCGATAGCACTGTGAGAGCTGTTGTTCACGCCCCAGCGCTCATCACCTCACAGGGGCGGCCGGTTCTTCCCGACTCCTAGCAGCGTGTGTGGAGTCAGCGGCGTCAGCGTCGGGCATTGGGTGGCGGGATGTCTTTGTTACAAGCGATCTTTTGTCTAAACTATTTTCCATCGATTTCCCCTACCAATACGATTAAAAAGCTACCCCATACATGTGAAAGATATCTATTTAATTAATTTGAATACAGTTTTTATATCACCTTGGTGTTATCGGTACAATAGTTAAGGGAAGGGTGATAGTGGGTGGGTGTCATGGAGCAGAGCAGCAGGTTAAGTGCAGAACACTAGTTTAATTTGCATAATTTTTATGTAAACCGCGGTACAATAGTTTAAGAGGGTGGGGGTGGGTGACAAAGAAGAGTGAGCCAGAAATGGCGTTCAAAAGCTTGTGAAATTCGAAAAGTGAACCATAAAATGGTGGGAGGACATAACTAATATGGTCTCAAAGGTGGAAGAATAGTTTAAGGCGATGGAGGTGACATGGAAAGCCACTTAACAGAACATTAGGTTAAGTGCCGACAAAGGGCCAAACATTTGGTTAAGACACCCAGAGTGCAGTGCCAAACGTAAGGTTATGCAAGATGTTTGCCCTATGTTATTACTTCTTACAATACCTACATCTCCCCAAGCAGCTGAGAATCATGAGCAAGAGATTTCCAAGCCCTGCAAACTGAATTTTTTATATATAAACAATATACCCTTTAATTTTCTGTTATGAGATCCTTCCTCTCCACCACAGAGCCACCAGTTTCTATATATTCGATAAATTGCCTTGAATCCCATAAATTGTTTAAATAAACAATATTCCACACATTGTGTAAATTGTTTAAACAATATTCCATACACTACATTCGAATTCCCTCTAAATGACCGATCAGCTGAGTCTTTGTCCCTCCAATTTCCGGGAGGGAGGGTGGGAGGGGAGGGGATTTACCAGAAGGGGAGATTTTAATTAATTGATCAATTTAATTATGTACTCAATCAAATTTATAGAAGTGAGTAGGGTTATTCCTGTAACTCAGACCTGAAGTTGTATTTGCAGCAGCGAGGGGGGATGTTTCCTGAGGGGGGAGGGGAGTCAGTGGGTGGGGGAACAATGGGTTAAATGCCTGCCAATCAAAAGGAAGGATCCTTTTAGCAGGACAATATGTGAAGGACCTGTCAATCAAAGGAGAACCATAGGTTAAGTATCTGTCAATCAAAGGAGAACATTAAATTTGCCCCTGAGTGGATACCTGCCCCTGATGTAGGCAGTCTGCACAAACAAAATGCACCCATATGAACTTTGCCGTACTACTGCCTATACATATTAGACTTTTCTGTTTCGAATGATCGTTCCTGTCATATCCCTGACTATTAACCTTTTCTCATGAGACATCTTATACATCTGTCTTCGCGGCCGCTTTTCGGGTGGTGGCGCTGTGTATGGCTTTACTGGACCCACTGGTTCCCACATCACTCGTGGGGTCCCGACAAACGAGAGTAGCAATATCGCGGAGCCTCCACAATATTCGATTTCTGAATGAGAAACTGTTTCCTGCTTTTTGCAGTTGCGGTGAAGTGCAAGTCATTTACGTATCCAAGCATTTAACGTATTTAATGCCAGTTTATTATATAGAAAGGATTAAAAATCTTCCAAGTCAAGATTGCAAACAAATTTCTTTGTTATTACAGCTTTCATCTGCGCATGAGCCATCTCCAGATGGCTGTATTGATTAGCGTAATTGCCATAACAACTTAGCACGTCCTCATAGCATTTTGAGTGACAACAATCATACGAAATGTATAGGTGGAAAAATTTGAAATATCGTCCATATACAGTCAGTTAGAAAGCAGGTCATAAGACTAAGACATTATGTCGTTAAAGCTTGGTAACTGACACATTTAATCAGTATTTGATGTCTCATAGCAGAAATCATCGTGAGTAGATTATTACAACGTGGCATGTGGAGACAGTGTTGCAGTTGACGACCAACACAGCGAACAATGTGGAAAACCGCTAACAACCACATCCAGGCTGGCTAGTTACATGATGTGTATTAAAAATGTTACACTACTTGTTCGCCATATTGGTCGTCATCTGCAATACTATCTTCGTATACCACATTGTAATAATTTTTTCGTGATGAACTGTGCTATGAGACAGCACAAAATACCGCCTAAATGTGTCAATTGCTGCAGTTTAACGATATAATGCCTTCCACTTCTTTCCGCCGTCGTAATTGATATATATGAACGACATGTCAAATTATTCAACCTACACATTCTCTATGAACGTTGGCACTCAAAATTTTATGAGAATGTGTTAAGCCGTTATGCCAGTTACACTAATCAAGACTATTTTTCTTGTGATCTGAAGATGGCTCGTGTCTAGCTGAAACTAGTAATCAACATAAAATTTGTGAATTTTAAAATTTTCCCGGCGAATTAACTGTTCAAACAAATTTCGGGCTTACAGCCGGTCGTCGTTGAATACTTCGCACGATATTTCAACTGGGCACCTGCCAGTCATCTTCAGGTGAGCCGACGCAGACTGGCGAAAACGTCCTCCGTTCCGCAATATGTGGCATACTGTAACTATTCTGCATATGCGTCGAAAAGTTGATAGATGAACCACACTGCCCGCCGGCAGCGCCCTCGCTGGTGGAATAGCAGAACTCAGTCGCCCTCTGCGTTGCTGTTTGCCGCGGCCGTCGACGCACTCCGTCGTCTTATATTAGAGCTAATCGTGGAGATGATGGGATTCCATGCACTGTCCAGCTGGTAGCCGCTGTCCCGGTTTAACAGATTTTCCGCCAGTCGTATTTCTACGGATTCTTTAATAATGGAGTCCCAGAAAGACGTTGCTGTGGACAAAATCATTGTTTTCTCATACTCCATTGAATGTCCAGTAGAAATACAATGTTCAGTAATAGCGGACTTGCTTGGCTGCAAAAGGCGGGTGTAGCGTTCATGTTCAGTGCAGCGTTCTTTCACGGTGAGTGTGGTTTGACCTATGTAAGCCATACCACATTGGCACGGTATCTCGTAAATTCCGGCCTTTCGTAGTAACAGATCGTCCTTAACTGATCCCACAAGGTCCGCAATCTTCGATACTTGATCGGTAAACTAAAACTGTCTGTTGCTGCCTCCGGCTGCCGTTTATCACAGGATGTACACTCTTTGACATAAACCTCGACCGGCGGTCGGCCGCTGCAGAGGCTAAGACCGCGCCGATCGCGACATGGGACAACTAAACTGACCAACTCGCTAATTCTCCAAGTCCAGTTATCTGCACTATCTGACAACACTGTAGACTGCGGCGCTTCCTGGAGGAAGTCTTGTTCCTTGATAGAGAAACCGTAAGCTGTTTACGCCTGTGGTCTAGTCAGTCCGCTGTTAGCAGCAACGTTCGGGCGCGATGGAGTCTTCAACATGCACAATTCGCATGTTTGGAGTGAGGATAACGCACATGCCACAGTTACTAGCGCTCATCAAGTGCGGTTCTTCGTTAATGTGTGGGTCGGTGTTGTTGGGGACTGTTTAATTGGGCCCTATCTGCTACCTAGGCCATTAAATGGCAGGTACTATTACAATTTTCTCGCCGGCCGCTGGTGGCCGAGCGGTTCTGGCGCTACAGTCTGGAACCGCGCGACCGCTACGGTCGCAGGTTCGAATCCTGCCTCGGGCATGGATGTGTGTGTTGTCCTTAGGTTAGTTAGGTTTAAGTAGTTCTAAGTTCTAGGGGACTTATGACCTCAGCAGTTGAGCCATTTGAACAATTTTCTCGCCAGAGCATTGCTAGAATTGCCGGAAGACGTCCCGCTCCCTACAAGACAACGCATGTGAATCCAACATGACAGGTCGCCGGCACATTTCAGTCGTAGTGTGCGTCTATTCCCGGACCGACGGTTCCCAGAAACGTGGATTGGCAGAGGTGGTCCTGTACCATGGCCTGCTCGATCGCCAGATATGTCCCCTCTGGACGTTTTTGTGTGGGGAGAGATGCGCAACTTTGTTTACACAACTCCTGATGCATCAGAAGAGGATCTGGTTGCCCGGGCCGGCCGGAGTGGCCGAGCGGTTTTAGGCGCTACAGTCTGGAACCGCGCGACCGCTACAGTCGCAGGTTCGAATCCTGCCTCGAGCATGAATGTGTGGATGTCCTTAGGTTAGTTAGGCTTAAGTAGTACTAAGTTCTAGGTGACTGATGACCTCATAAGTTAAGTCCCATAGTGCTCAGAGCCATTTGAACAATTTTTTTGGTTGCCCGGATAGTAGCAGCAGCAGGAACAATTCAGGATGGACCTGGTGTTTTTGCCCGTGTCAGACACAACATGATCCGACGGTGTAACCTCTGTTTACGTGTCAATGGAGGAATTTTTGAAAATGTACTATCATTGAAATTGGGTTGTGTTAATGTGTTGTCTCTTGGTCATAAAAAAATGGAAAAGTGTTTGTTGGTTTAATTAATTTGCCGCCAGAGAAATCTTCCTCTATCGGTTTAAATACTCCTCATAGGAAAAAATGACATTTTGGAAAAATATTTGTTTTGATGTCCCCTAGAACCTCCCAGAGTTTGTCGGTTTAAATACTTTTCACCGTGTTTACGGTTTACCGTATAACAGGTCATGGAATTGTGAACCCATAATCTCCTGCTTGTTGTGGAAAATAGCGATGGAAAACAAAGAATGGTAAAGTGTCATCTGAACTCGTTTTATCGGCACCACAGAGGCAGATCTTACTGTTTATTGCTTTGCCATCTTAAGTAACACCATTGCAGTAACTCTTTTGCTCTCACCTGACCGTAGAGCACGTTACACTAGTGCTGCAGAGATTTAAGATACACACATCTTTCAGACACGACTCGAGCATGTGGTCGACGCGAGTTCGTCTTCCGTGAAAACGAGGCTCCACGGGCGCTGCACGCAGTGTGGGACCCCTGACCTACAGCGGCCCCCCTCATTTACATCTCCCATTGTTCTGTTAACCGCTTTACACACGTGCCGCAACGCTTCACTTGTACTTCCGAGCGGAAGTGGCCGCACTGATTCATTTCTAAAGCGACAGTGGTCTGTTTATTATTGCGCCCGCTCTGTCTGACATCTGCCCCCTACCATTCTTCTATTTCACGCAGAGTTGACTACTTCTTCGATGCGTTTTTACTAGAAGCAAAGCAGTTACTGACAACTGTGAAGCGTCTTTTTTGTATTGAATGGTATATCAGCTGAAGCTGTACAGTTAGGTACCCCCATTAACTTTACCGAGAGATTGACCAATGGTACGCAACTGAATTCATGTTCAGGGAGGAGCAGAGCGAAAATCCCAGTCCGACCATACACATTTATGTTTTCTGTCGTTTCCCTAAGTCGATTTACCCACTCACTCCAGACTGGTTACTTTAAAAGCGATATGGCCATCTCCATCCTCGCTCTATCGGAGATCATGTTCCACATCCAATGACTTCGACGATGACAGGTTGCCAAACACATACGAGTATGTCCCTCGATCAACGACTGTACGTTAAAACCCTAATCTCCCTTTTCTTCCATTTACTTTAATGACTAGCACACATTAAATTCCATTAAATGTTGTTAATTTTCACTAATAAACAACTATTTTGCATCTGCTGTGTTATAAACTGCCCAGTCACATTAAAGTGATCATCTGTCGAAAGACTGAATAACCACGTTTTGCGGCGCACACCGCTGCGAGACACGCAGGAAGAGAGTCAGTGTGGCTCTGGAAGGTACCGATAGGGATGCGGAGCCATGCCGACTCCATTGTCTTTGCCAGCAGCGACAGGTTTCTCGGTTGAGACTGTATTGTACCAATAGACCGATCGAGATAGTCCCACAGATTCTCGATTAGGGTTTAAATCTGGGGAGTTTGGTGGCCCAGGGAGTACAGTGAACTCATCCTTGTGCTCTTTGAGCCATGCAGGGGCAGGTATGCACTCAGGCGGAAACCTATTGTTCTCCTTTGATTGACAGGTCATCAACCTATTGTCCTCCTTTGATTGACAGGTCCTTAACCTATTGTTCCCCCACCCCCCACCCCACCCATCAGGAAATCCCAATCCACCCCTTTGCCCTCGCTGCTACAGTTACACTTTAAGGTCTGAGTTATTCGAATAGCCCCCCTCCCCTCACTCTTATCAATTTGATTAACTATTTAATTGAATTCATCAATTAATTAACTTCTACCCGTCTAGTAACCCCCCCCCCCTCCCGGAAATTGGCAGAAAAACGATTCAGTTGATCGGTCATTTGGAAGGAATTCGACTGCAGTGTATGGGATAATGTGTAAACAATTCAATCAATATATAGGATATTCTTTAATTATTTATGGCTGTTTATGGAATATAGTTTATTTATTTAGTTAATGAATTTGTCCCGAAATCGATGGCTGTGTATGGAATATTGTTTAAACAATTTAGACAATGTGTGGAATATGGTTTATTTAAACAATTTATGGGGTTCAAGGCAGTGTACGGAATATATGGAAACTGGTGATTCTTTGCTGGAGAGGAAGGACCTCATGACAGTAAGTTGAAGCATATATTGTTTATTTATAAAAAATTCAGTTTTCAGGGGTTGCATTTCTCTTGCTCATCATTCTCTGCTGTTTGGGAAGATGCAGGTCATGTAAGAAGTAATTAGATCGATCGCTTTTCTTTTTTTATTCCAGTTGCAAAAGGAATACCATAATGAAACACACACCAGACGTAATTACAGTTAAAAATCTTTCGATCGCGAAGCACGCACGAACCGCCGTCCTCTGTCTACTGGACCACACAGAACGCCACCGTACATGATTCCAGGAGTCAGGATGCACCGGTGGCCCCCACAAAGTGAGGACGCCGCCGTCAGCTGCAGAACCGTGCGCAGGTGCCAGTTCGGGTCCCACAAGGATGAGGTGGTTGCATCCCTTTCATACATGACGCCTGAGAAATACCTGTCAAAATATGTGTCTACCTAGGCACCGTTGCTTAGCCTTTGCCCCTGTGGTCCAGCGAGATGTTTGCATAGCAGATCACCCTCAGCAAGACGTTCGTATAAAGGCTCAACCTCGCAGGCGCAGCTCGTAGGAGAGCACACTATGCCAGGGCCGAGCGAGGAGGAGATTTGACAGTGGGCGGCCACCGTCGGCTTCCAGATGTGTGTCTTCAACGCCAGAGAGGCGGAGGCGTCACGAGGGCGGCATCAGCCACTGAGACGAACACTACGCTTACGCAAGGGCTACAGCCCACCGGCGGCCGCATGCAGCAGGCAATTTATGCCCCTGAAGTATACAGCAGGTTTCAGGTTCGACAAAAACTGTGGAGATGCGTTTTCGTCGGCGTTGACGTCAAACGTCAATGTAAATAACAGCCAAATTTCCCTCTCGATGCGCTATAGAAATCTTCTGCAATGCTCCCAATAATAACACAGGATGCATTCCTCCTAGCGATCCTAATGGTACAGTCCGTCCATTACTTATCAGTCCCTTCCTGGAAATCGTAAAGCGTTGCATAAATACTTAACGGTCACTTTTGTTGTTGGTGTAGGAGCTTTGCTTGTCTGCATGGAAATTCTTGTCCTAATAGGACCTGTTTACGGAAATAGCCCGGAATAACACAGAATGCATTCTTCCTTATGGTTATAACGAGACATCATGTGTTCCCTTGCTGGAAATCGTGACGTCCTGCTTTCAACATACGTCTCAGAAACGGTAGACGTTCTCACCACTAAAAGCCTTCATCATGTCTGTCACACTCGCGAAAACACCGTTAATTGTAAAAGCACTCTTGTTGTTTGGAAAGGGAGCACTGTCTAAGCACAGATGGGATAATCAGAACAAGTACACAAACAGAATTCGAAGCCCTGTCATACAGAAGAGAAAAATGTCTGGAATTTTCGGTGCCCTACAGCTACTGGCCTGGTGATGTCCTAATACCACAGGGGCGGATGAGTGACGGCATCCCCACCAGAGATGGATGGTCTGCTTCAACTTGTCTTTGAACAGTTGCTTTCTCAGAACCTCCGTAGATACCTTGCCTCCATCTTGTTCGAATCATTTTGTAGAGGCTCCTATGCCATAGCACTTGTGAATGAATGGAGAATTCTGATTGGATCTCACTGAATTTACCCTCCAAATTACTGATGCTGACGGTGTGGAAACACTGTCTGCCTTTTCTTCTGCAGACGAGAGTTTCAGGGGCAAAAAACTATTTTGTACAGATCGCCATATTTCAACGACAGTTAAACCCCGCAAAAGTGGTCAGCAGATTGTCACATACATGCCACGTACTCACCGTGCCGCTGTGCAGCGCCGACGCAGGAAACTGCCGCCGTGAACGCGGCCCATGGCCGCTGCTGCAGAAACGCACGTCAGCCAGAGAGAGACAGACGGCCGTGAACGGCCCCACACCCCAGGAGGTCTTCAGTGGTAGGAGTTCGACCGCTATCAATACTCTCAGCACAAACACTCGTCGTATTGAATCTTCCCAAATTTTCACAGACTATACACGCGATACACGCTGTCCCTACGGCGTCTCAACGAAAATTTGGTATTAGTTCACTATTCACCCGTCCGGGGGGGGACTCGAGCCAAATCGTCATAAGCCAGAAGCTTTCTAGCACTCTCTGAACCGGTGTAAAAAGGCTGGGCAAGCCCCAACTCGGAACAAAGGCGTCCGCTGAGTTGCTGTTTGCGGCTGCGACCTGTTTGCTTGCTGCTGTGCTTTCTACGGCTATCTCGAGACTAACAAGAATATTGGGAACCAGGCACATATTTATCAGTGTAACTACAATTAAATATCAGTATTGCTGTCGCTGTCTGACACAGAGCAGTGTCTTGGAAATGTCTCCTCTTGACGGCTGTGGTTCTGGAACGAATCTCAATATCTAAAAACCACATAATTTTCACGTAAAGAAAAGAAAATCTTTCATTCGCCTTATGGCTATTGATGTGCTGAATCTATACCTCCCTCACGATAGGACACACAGTAGTGACCACCAGACACTCATACAATATCCTATATTTTGTCTAAATTGTTTAAACAATATTCCATACACTGCAATCGAATTCCCTCCAAATGACCGATCAAGTGAGTCTTGTTTCTGCCAATCTCTGGGCTGGTGGTTTACTACATGGGTAGGAGTTAATTAATTGATGAGCTTAATTAAATAGTTAATCAAATTGATAAGAGTGAGAGGGGGCTATTTGAATAACTCAGACTTGAAAGTGTACCTGTAGCAGCAAGGGTGAAGGGATGGGTTGGGGGTTTCCTGAGGGGTGGGGAGGGGCGGGGTAACAATAGGTTAAGGACATGTCAATCAAAAGGAACGATCCTTTTAGCAGAACAATACGTTAAGGACCTTTCAATCAAAGAGAACAATAGGTTAATGGCCTGTCAATCAAAGGAGAACAACAGGTTTGCCCCTGAGTGCATACCCGCTCTAACAAAATGCGCTGAAACCAAGTTTCCTATAATACTCATGTATAGTGCAAGCTGTGTGACAGGTTGCATTGTCCTGCTAGTAGATGCCATCGTGCCGGGGAAAGACAAACTGCATGTAGGGGTGGACATAGCAATGAAGAACAGATGCATACATATGTTGATCCAGTGTGCCATCCAGAATGACGAGATCACCCAGAGAATGCCACAAAAACATTCCCCAGACCACAGTGCCCCCTCCTGCAGCCTGGTCCCTTTGAACGTTTGTTGCAGAGTGTTTTCTTTCAGATGTTTCCTGCCGTACGCGTCGACAACCATCTGTCAGCTGTGAAGGCCTCCTCTCGCCACTCAGTGGACGTCCCGTTGCGGTATTGAAGGGCGAATTCCAGCCTTCGTCACCAATGGATAGCAGTCAGACCTGCTGCGGAGGCCTACACGCAACAGCATTCACTGACTGGTCCGTGAGAAGACATTGTTGGTAGCCCTATGGTTCACCTGCGTGGTCAGTTGCTCTACAGTTACACGTCTATTCACCCATACACATCTCTGCAGCCATCATTCACACCTTGTCCGTGGTCGAGCAGAGTAGCCTCGGCGCCAGTTTCCATAGCACCATTTTGCCATGCACAGTGTGCTTTAACCATGGTGGCTCACGAACAATTTACGAGTACAAATTTAGCCATTTCAGAAGTGCGTCCACCCATGGTCCAAGAGCCAACAAGTCTGCCCTTTTGGACTTCAGATAAATCGCTCCTTTTATGCATTACAACTACGACTACACTGTTTTCCACGTCTCTCAGGCACGTTTTATATACCTCTTTACTGCTAGTGCTACCACCTACCGTCTATCAGTGGGTATTGCACCTTGACGTCGAACATAGCCGATGGCCACATTAATGTGACTAGACCGTGTATCAGTCTAACATATTTTGGGTTGACGAATCAAAATGTACCTTTCGAAATGTGGTATTCATCAAATATTTAAAATTCATGTACACTGTTGTGCAAAACGCAAGGACGAAAGCTAGTTTTGCATGCTGTGCCACTGCCAAATAACATAGCTCAATGAAACTTGGACCATACATAGAAAAAAACTTCTAAAGTGTAGAACAGAAGGCAAGTGAAAGAAATACGCTATGACCCGAACAAGAATGACAATTTTATTAAAAGATATTAATTATACTGAAGACAACCCGCCAGGTTAGCCGACGGTGCTAATGCGCTGCTTCCTGGACTCGGGTAGGCGCGCCAGCCCCGGATCGAATCTGCCTGGCGGATTAACGACGAGGGCCAATCTGCTGGTCAGCCTGGATTTGGTTTTTAGACGGTTTTGCACATCCCCCTAGGTGAGTACCAGGCTGGTCTCCACATCCCACCTCATTTACATGACTCGAAGACACTTGAAAACGTTCACACTATTTCATGGCTTACACTAGACGCAGACAGCTGGGGTACACTAATTCCATCCCGGAGGATAGGGGGTGGCGACAAGAAGGGCATCCGACCACCCTCTGACACTTATAGGATATGTGATCACATGATCCCCCCTCTCGTAATTTGGTATGTCCAGCACTGTCGAACATGTTGTGAATTGGCAGGAGGAAGTCGAAAGGCACGCGTTTAGGCTCACGCAGGCTGGCGTGAGGTCTGGAACAGGTAAAGTAATTATACTATCACGAAAAGTACGTAGCTGCTGGAATACTTAACTTTAATCCATAATTGGTGAACATCGGTCTGACTGCACATGCATCCCAAGATAAATAACAAATGATAATGGCGCCTTGCTAGGTCGTAGCAAATGACGTAGCTGAAGGCTATGCTAACTATCGTCTCGGCAAATGAGAGCGTAATTTGTCAGTGAACCATCGCTAGCAAAGTCGGCTGTACAACTGGGGCGAGTGCTAGGACGTCTCTCTAGACCTGCCGTGTGGCGGCGCTCGGTCTGCAATCACTGATAGTGTCGACACGCGGGTCCGACGTATACTAACGGACCGCGGCCGATTTAAAGGCTACCACCCAGCAAGTGTGGCGGCGCTCGGTCTGCAATCACTGATAGTGGCGACACGCGGGTCCGACGTATACTAACCGACCGCGGCCGATTTAAAGGCTACCACCTAGCAAGTGTGGTGTCTGTCGGTGACACCACAGAACATGAATGAAATTTTCACTCTGCAGTGGAGTGTGCGCTGATATGAAGCTTCCTGGCAGTTTAAAACTGTGTGTTGGACCGAGACTTTTTTTTACCGAACCAGGATTCGAACCTGGGCTCTTCTGCTTCCCTTTTTTCAGCAAAACCCAAAGAGGAACAGTAGGGTAATGTATTTACAGTGTAATGTACTTTATAAGGGAAGGAAGGGGAAAGGAGAAATAATCACGGCTATACATTCGTCCATCAGCAGAGCCCAATGGCAAGGGTCGTAATTGAGGCCTGGCTACGGTGCCTCCAAAACCATCCGCACTCGAATGCATAGGAGGGAAGTACATGTGGTAGTTAGGGTGGGGTGGTTGAGACTTCCTTTTATTTATTTAATCCACTTCAGGTGACATGGGAGACGACGGTAAAGTATCATGGCATTGCCATATGTGGGCTGCCTTTTGCGGCGAAAGATGCGTTCACCTTTGCGACTTTCTCAAAAGGCGGTGGCAAAAGATACAAATTCATTGAGAAGAGCAGGAGTAGAAGTCACAGTGGGAGGGGAGTGGGGATAACGCCCATGACGCCCCAAGTGGGCGGGGGTGGGCAAATGAATACATCACACAGGTAGTTGGCATACAGGCTCTGGTAAATGTGTTGTCCCTCCAAGTCGGAGTGGGCATTCTGTAACCTACACCAAAACCTGAGGCCTGATTTGTCGCCATCATCGTAGACTTACAGTAGCTAAGCGTCCAATCTTTTATCCACATCTGGCATTTGTTTCGGCAGCTGGGAAGTATATGTCCTCAGAAAAGATGTATGTCTCAGGTTTAACCACAGCTGGACTGAAGTGGAGAAAGAAGGGCAACCATCTTGAGGCTTAGCTCCCAGATGGCTGATAGGTATGAGAGGCAGTATATGTCTTCGTCGAAATGTTGATAGGCAGCACAAAATGGGGTGCCAGCTAAACTAATTGTATATAACTTCTGTCGTGTCGCAACTTTGCTATTGGTATCCACCTTCCTTGTTGCTCTAACATATGTGGTGAGTTTAACTTGATGGACATGGAGCCATACATTTGACCAACAGATCGCAGGATACTTCTGTTCGACATGTTTGCATTACATGCGACCTAGCAGGGTGAGATACATGTATTTGGCCACAGGATAATGTTGTAGGTGCGGGATGCATGTAACTAGAGGCCCCAATACAGCTTGCAATATGGGATAATGAGGTATAAATGAGACCAACTGGCACTGGTGGATGTGGCATTAGGAGGTCCACCAAATTGCATGTAACGGACGCTCCTGGTCCAGTTCATTGTTTACACATCGTTGACGCATACAGATCATCAGCCCTGTGCTGTACGTTGAGCAGACCAAGACCTCCCTCACGTGGGGGCAGGGTAACTGTTTCATACCAGCCCTTAAAAACTGTTCCTGCCGTCAGATGGTACCCGAAGGCTGCTTGCAAGCAAAGTCCAGTCATGTGTAGTAAGAGTGCAACTTGTGTTACATGCATATTCAGTTTCAAAGCAACATGGCACTCGTGGTAGACCACCTGCTGAACAGGATCGAGACGCCGAAGTAGATTGTTGTAGTTCTCGGTGCTAACACTCTGCAACGAGCGCCGAAAATTAGTGGCCGACATACGGTACGTATTGGAAGTGAAGACAATGCCCAAGTACTTGATGCTCTACACCCGTGAGAAGGGCTGTTTTTCGGTATCGGTTAGCAGCATCCTGTTGGCAGCACTGCAGATTTATTCACGTTCATCAGCTGCCTGCTGCTGTTATGATTGCTTCAGTAGTCTGTCGTGTTTCCGCTCCCGAGCGAATCAAGAGGAGCAGATCGTCGGCGTGTGCTCCACAATGGAATGTGTGCTATCGCAACATGAGCCCCTCGAGCAAAATGGCTCTGAGCACTATGGGACTTAACATCTATGGTCATCAGTCCCCTAGAACTTAGAACTACTTAAACCTAACTAACCTAAGAACAGCACACAACACCCAGCCATCACGAGGCAGAGAAAATCCCTGACCCCGCCGGGAATCGAACCCGGGAGCCCCTCGAGCATAGATTTGAGGTTCCCAGCCGTATAACAGGGTCAATAGCGGATAGCCTTATTAGATGGATCGCTGTTTCGGAACTGGACTTGGTAATTTGTATGTGGGAGCTAGCGCTGTCATAAATGTCATGTATGACGTTGAGGAAGAGGGGTGGGAAGCCTATCTGAGCCATCACAGAGAACAGGAAACCTTGATGTACTTTGTCATATGAGCTATCATCGTCTTCGGTCGTAGGTTACATGATACATGGTAGATATCTCGTGGTCCAGTGAGTCCTGTAGACGCGTACTCACAAAGACTCCCTGTAGACGACATCGAGCCATCGTTACTATTCGCGCCCTAAGGGGGGGGGGGGGGGGGGGGTAGGACGTCAAACGGGCCGACTTGGAGCAGGCGAGGCACCACACGACAGTTTAATTTCCACTGTCTATACGTTTACAAATAAATTCATAAAACTTTGTCAATATGACCAGGAGGGATTCAGAATTCACACTCTTAGCAATGTAAGTTCAAAAATATAACAAAATAAATTTTTTTACATGTGAATTTTCATCATTTTTTTACTTACTATTGGCTGTATTTGTTGTTATAAGTACACTTTTCTTTATAAGTCAGAGAGATACTTGGCTGAATTTTGCAGAGCATACAAACCATACTTACAGGTGTATGAAACTCTAGAATTTTCCAAATCTATTAAAAACTGTGGTAAAAATTGAGATAATTAACCATAAAATTTGAGTTTTTTCTAAACATGAAGTTTAAAATGTAAGAGCTCATTCATTTTTTCATTAATTAAATAAATTCTAGAGTTTCGTACACCTGTAAGTGTGGTTTGTATGCTGTGAAAAATTCATCGAAGAATCTCTCATATTTATGAAGAAAAGTGTGCATATAGTAACAAATGCAGCCAATAGTAAGTGAAATAATGATGAAATTTCACACGTAAAAAAATTATTTTGTTATATGTTTGAACTTACATTGCTAAGAATGTGAATTCTGAATCCCTCCTGGTCATGTTGACAAAGTTTTATGAATTTATTTGTAAAAGTGGAAATTAAAATATCGTGTGGTGCCTCTCCTGCTCGGAGTCGGCCCGTTTGACGTCCTACCCCCCTTAATCTGCTGCCGCACCCTCTGGATGATCAGATACTTAGGAGACTAGTTAGTTGAGATGCTTGATGTTCATATTCCATAGCATACGACTGACTACACCAGACTGGTTACGATTTGAGGAGAATCGTACAGATGTAGGCTCTGTGGTCTGAGAAAGCCAGGAGCCAGATTTTGGTGTCTTGTACATCAGATGCTAGTTCCCAGGAGATATAATTACACTCCTGGAAATGGGAAAAAGAACACATTGACACCGGTGTGTCAGACCCACCATACTTGCTCCGGACACTGCGAGAGGGCTGTACAAGCAATGATCACACGCACGGCACAGCGGACACACCAGGAACCGCGGTGTTGGCCGTCGAATGGCGCTAGCTGCGCAGCATTTGTGCACCGCCGCCGTCAGTGTCAGCCAGTTTGCCGTGGCATACGGAGCTCCATCGCAGTCTTTAACACTGGTAGCATGCCGCGACAGCGTGGACGTGAACCGTATGTGCAGTTGACGGACTTTGAGCGAGGGCGTATAGTGGGCATGCGGGAGGCCGGGTGGACGTACCGCCGAATTGCTCAACACGTGGGGCGTGAGGTCTCCACAGTGCATCGATGTTGTCGCCAGTGGTCGGCGGAAGGTGCACGTGCCCGTCGACCTGGGACCGGACCGCAGCGACGCACGGATGCACGCCAAGACCGTAGGATCCTACGCAGTGCCGTAGGGGACCGCACCGCCACTTCCCAGCAAATTAGGGACACTGTTGCTCCTGGGGTATCGGCGAGGACCATTCGCAACCGTCTCCATGAATCTGGGCTACGGTCCCGCACACCGTTAGGCCGTCTTCCGCTCACGCCCCAACATCGTGCAGCCCGCCTCCAGTGGTGTCGCGACAGGCGTGAATGGAGGGACGAATGGAGACGTGTCGTCTTCAGCGATGAGAGTCGCTTCTGCCTTGGTGCCAATGATGGTCGTATGCGTGTTTGGCGCCGTGCAGGTGAGCGCCACAATCAGGACTGCATACGACCGAGGCACACAGGGCCAACACCCGGCATCATGGTGTGGGGAGCGATCTCCTACACTGGCCGTACACCACTGGTGATCGTCGAGGGGACACTGAATAGTGCACGGTACATCCAAACCGTCATCGAACCCATCGTTCTACCATTCCTAGACCGGCAAGGGAACTTGCTGTTCCAACAGGACAATGCACGTCCGCATGTATCCCGTGCCACCCAACGTGCTCTAGAAGGTGTAAGTCAACTACTCTGGCCAGCAAGATCTCCGGATCTGTCCCCCATTGAGCATGTTTGGGACTGGATGAAGCGTCGTCTCACGCGGTCTGCACGTCCAGCACGAACGCTGGTCCAACTGAGGCGCCAGGTGGAAATGGCATGGCAAGCCGCTCCACAGGACTACATCCAGCATCTCTACGATCGTCTCCATGGGAGAATAGCAGCCTGCATTGCTGCGAAAGGTGGATATACACTGTACTAGTGCCGACATTGTGCATGCTCTGTTGCCTGTGTCTATGTGCCTGTGGTTCTGTCAGTGTGATCATGTGATGTATCTGACCCCAGGAATGTGTCAATAACGTTTGCCCTTCCTGGGACAATGAATTCACGGTGTTCTTATTTCAATTTCCAGGAGTGTATATCAAGTCAACTTTACAAATAAATTGTTTGATACGTGAGGCCACGGGCATCGCCAAACTTCTCTTCCCATGTCTCGCTTAGTGGGAGGTCTTGGACGATCATATGAAGTTCTTGACAGGTGTTAAATTGAGGTGTCTGATCTTTCTGTTGCAAGATACAGTTGAAGTCGCCTCCAAATGTGCAACTAGCATAACGCCCTAAGAACAATGGGGTAATATCTTCCAAACAGAATGTGGCTCTCTCTTTTCAGCGGGTGGAACCAGACGGGGCATAGAGGTTAATCATATGAGTGTCGATAGTGGTGAAGGCCATGCCTCACGCTGTTTGGAGAATGGTGAGATCCTAATGGGGATCCTTCCACGAACGTATGCAGGCACACTCCTGCGAAGGAGGTCACCAGCAGAGGCGTAAGGTTTGTATCTGGCACCATGTGGCAGAGCAGCCATTTCTGCTTCATGTAAGACTGCAATGTCAATGTCAGATGCCCAGATCATCTCTCGTAACAGAAATAATTTCAGACTGGCGTGGTTGGTATCAATCGTTGCAATCTTGTACGATTGGCGGCGCAGTAAGGGGACGTTCGGTATCACATTGTAGGTAATCGAGGGCGAACAAGGAGGCCATACACCATCTCGTCCAGCCTCCAAGGTTGCGCTTAGGCATGTTTAGGTCTAGGTAGTCGGAGACGCCGCTTCCGACAGAGGATCAACGTCGGTTTCGATGTCGTCCCTCCATGTGGAAGAGTGTAGTCTCAGTGAAACATACATTTGATCTGCGGTATAGAGTGCTTAACTGATGAATAAGAGTCCAAAGGGATGGACGTTTCCTCCACTCCAACAACCCTTTGACTTGTTGTCGGGGTTGGCGGCTGTTCGTTCGTGACAGGGTTACACTGATGACCTCGACTTCAGCTGACTGGTGGTCGTCATCCACAGGAACTGCAAGCGAGGCGTCGTCGTGAGACGAGGAATCCCTACCGCAAAGTATGCGACGTCTGCGTTTATGGCGCTTGGGTGACCGCTGCTTCCGTGACCGGCCTTCCACGTTGTTCCGGCAAAAAGGCTGTCACTGGTATTACGTTTGATGTAAATTCCATCAGGTCGTCGAAGGGTGATCGTCTTCAGCAGACAGTGGTGCCGGTGGTGTCGACACGGCCGTTTCTTGCAGTGGAGGCTGTGCAACGGTGGTTTCAGTGGCTTCCAATAAGTGCGCCGATACAGGATCCAGGTGGCAGTGTGAAGCTGCAGATGCAACGAGAGTCGTCGGTAGGAGACTTGAGGGGACGTCGGTTGCTGTGCAGGCGTCACGTAAGAGACCCACTGTTGTGTGATGCGACGCTGGAGACATTTTTATCGAACGTGCTCTTCCTTGCCGCACCCTGAATAAATCCGTGGTTGGCCTCGTAAATGACGACCGCGCGGCAGCAACGTACATTATGTCATCAAATGTATCCAGACACCTGGCTGAAAATGATTTACAAGTTCGTGGCGCTCTTCATCGGTAATGCTGGAATTCAGTATGGTGTTGGCCCACCCTTAGCCTTGCCTTGATGACAGCTTCCACTCTCGCACCAATCAGGTTCTGAAAGGATTCTTGGGGAATGGCAGCCCATTCTTCACGTAGTGCTGCACTGAGGAGAGGTATCGATGTCGGTTGGTGAGGCCTGGTACGAAGTCGGCGTTCCAAAACATCCTCGAGGTGTTCTATAGGATTCAGGTTAGGACTCTGTGCAGGCCAGTCCATTACAGAGATGTTATTGTCGTGTGACCAATGCGCCACAGGCTGTGCATTATAAACAGGTGATCGATCGTGTTAAAAGATGCAATCGGCATCCCCGAATTGCTGTTCAACAGTGGGAAGCAAGAAGGTGTTTAAAACATCAATGTAGGCCTGTGCTGTGATAGTGGCACGGAAAACAACAAGGGGTGCAAGCCCCCTCCATGAAAAACACGACCACACCATAATACCACCGCCTTCGAATTTTACTGCTGGCACTACACACGCTGGCAGACGACGCTCACCAGGCTTTCGCCATACCCAAACCCTGCCATCGGATCTTCACATTGTGTACCGTGATCAGTCACTCCACACAACGGTTTTCCACTGTTCAATCGTCCAATGTTTAGGCTCATTACACCAAGCGATGCCGGCCGCTGGTGGCCGAGCGGTTCTGGCGCTACAGTCTGGAACCGCGCGACCGCTACGGTCGCAGGTTCGAATCCTGCCTCGGGCATGGATGTGTGTGTTGTCCTTAGGTTCGTTAGGTTTAAGTAGTTCTAAGTTCTAGGGGACTTATGACCTCAGCAGTTGAGTCCCATAGTGCTCAGAGCCATTTGAACCAAGCGATGCGTCGTTTGGCATTTACCGGCGTGATGTTGGCTTATGAGCAGTCGCTCGGCCATGAAATCCAAGTTTTCTTACCTCCCGCCTAACTATCATAGTATTTGCAGTGGATCCTGATGCAGTTTGGAATTCCTGTGTGATGATCTGGATATATGTCTGCCTATTACACATTATGACCCTCTTCAACTGTCGGCAGTCTCTGTCAGTCAACAGAAGAGGTCGGCTGTAGGCTTTTGTGCTGTACGTGTCCCTTCACGTATCCACTTATCACATCGGAAACAGTGGATTTACGGATGTTTAGGAGTGTGGAAATCTTGCGTACAGACGTATGACACAAGTGACACCCAATCACCTGACCACGTTCGAAGTCCATGAGTTCCGCGGAGCGCCCCATTCTGTTCTCTCACGACGTGTAATGACTACTGAGGTCGCTGATATGGAGTACCTGGCACTAGTTGGCAGCGCAATGCTACTAATATGAAAAACGTATGAGTCTGGGAGTGCGTAGATACTTCTGATCACATAGTGTATCTGGAGGTAGGATGGCACATGACAATGCAGATCTATTGTTATTGGCGGACGCCTTTGAAAATCGGATATGTTGGAAATTGTGCCCACCGTTCAGCTACATGGCCCTGATTGGTGCCATAAAGACGGAAGGCGACCATGACGTCGGCCGCCGGGAGTTCGAGTGGCAGTTCAAAGACCCGAATTGTTCGCATGCCTGATCCTGCGTGATCGACCGTTACCGGCCCGACGTTACCATCAGCGAGAAACCGAGCCCCTGTGCGTATTCCGAAGGATCTTATCGCAAGTCACGTCACCGTACTGTTCGGTATTGATAAGTGGATGCCCACTAAGTCGTTTGCCAGAATTTTGGCTACAACACGAAGAAAGCACTCTAACTCGAGCGCCTTTGGTCTTGCATAGTCATTGCAGAACGTGAAAGGGGTTGTTGCTTTACGGAATCTGCTCGCCATTACTACGGAGTATTAGATCAGCGTGCAAGGATCGGCCGCAGAAGGTAAACAAAACTAGCACGCGCGCTCCGCAGGCGGAAGTACGGGACGATCAAACTGCTCAGCAGCTAAAGCCACACTTGACTGGAACTCGGGACCTTTGCCTCTCGCTGCCGAGTCCTCTACCGACTGCACTACCCAAGTACGACTCACGACCCGTCCTCACACCTTTACTTCCGTCAGTGCCTCGTCTCCTACCTTCCAAACTTCACAGAAGCTCTCCTGCGAAATCTGCAAGACAAGCATTCCTGGAAGAATCGATATTGCGGAGAAATGACTTAGCCACTGCCTGGGGGATGATTCCGGAATGAAATTTTCACTCTGCAACGGAATGTGCGCTGATGTGAAACTTCCAGGCAGATTAAAAACTGTATGCTGGACCGAGACTCGAACTCGGGACCTCCGTGTTTCGTCAAAGCCTCCGTATTTCCACAATATCCTTTCGTTTCAGGAGTTCTAGTCTTGCAAGTTTAGCAGGAGAGCTTCTGTGAAGTTTGGAAGGTGAGAAACGAGGTATCAGCGGAAATAAGGCTTTGAGGACGGGACTCGAGTCGTTCTCTGGTAGCTCAGGTGGTAAAGTACTTGCCTACGGAAGACAGAGATCCCGAGTTCGAGTCTCTGTCCGGCACACTGTTTTAATCTTCATTGTCGAACATGATCGTTTTGGTGGTTCAGGTGTTATGGTACGAAGAGGCGTACCGATCTCCAAAACTTTGAACACGGTACAGTCACCAGTGAGTGTTAATGTGCTATGCACGTGGGATATTGCTGCATGTCCACGTGTATCAACGACCATGCAGCAGTTGCAAACTGTGCTGGTTGAGGAATGGAACGCCCTACCGCAAGAACTCCTCACCAACTTCGTGGCGAGCTTAGGCAAATGTTGCAGACCAAGCTAGCACACGTCGTATTAGGTTAAGGTGCTCCGAGGTGGATGGAGAAACTGTGACAGTGCAAACAAATTAGTGACACACAGATGTACACTTTATTGCACTGTGGTACTTAAGTAAAGTTATACAGCAACTCGTTAGATATGCTTGTGGGTAGGTAGAAATAAGCAGTGGCCTGTTAAGGTGTGCGTTACTGAATACAATATCAAGAAGACTACGTCTGTCCTGGGCTCCACACTGTCCATCACTGTAGTAAATACATCTCCCTACGTGAAGGCTGTAGGCGACTCCACTTGTAGACTAAGTCTCGCAGGCTGATCTAAACTACGAACTGTAGCTACGAATTGCAACCCTAGAACTCTGTACTAGAAATGTCCGTTGCTGCCTCCGGCTGCCGCTTATCACAGGATGTACTGTACGTGGCGGCGCGGAGGCTGCTGATTGGCCCGCGCTTGTGGTTAGCGGCGAACTTCAAAGCACAGCCCGTGGCGCCAGTCGGAAACTGTCAAGCGCTCCAGCTCCTGTTGCGAGGACACGACACACATTCTATTAAGAACCGTGCCCGGCCGGTTTGTAATGTCCAGGGGACTATCATCTATCGCGGTGTCTCTAGCCACCTTTGAAAAAATGTGTAATTTCTGTTCGTCTCGTCGTGTGTTTCTTTCAGTTACCTTCTCTTTTATACTGTACCAGTTCTTTGTCTGCAAGGTCCTAGTTTTATCGAGCTATGTTTTTTCGCAGTGACATCTCATTCGAAAGTTACTTTCTTTCTTAGGTTTAACACATCAGTTTTTTAAATTTTTCAGTCCATTTTGTTTTTTATTTCATTATATATTCAAAATGTAAAAAGTGGCACTATTAAATTCTATATTCTTTACATAGGTTCGCCTGTAAAAATAGTGGCAACTGACTCTCATTGCTCGATTCTGCATAATCCTCGATTGACGATCGTTTGTTAATGCTCTTAAAAGCAGCTTCAAAGCGGTTTTACTGCATAGTGACAATAAACTTCCATCAGTATCTTTGCCACATTTAGTGGATAAGAAGAAAAATATCAAATCATGGTTACGAGACTGGAGGCCATCGAATATAAGAGTCAAGAATAGATGATCAGCAGTGATTCAAAAGTTGTTATATTATGCACTCGTATATACGATGGTCCTCCCCCCCATGAACCATGGACCTTGCCGTTGGTGGGGAGGCTTGCGTGCCTCAGCGATACAGATGGCCATACCGTAGGTACAACCAAAACGGAGGGGTATCTGTTGAGAGGCCAGACAAACGTGTGGTTCCTGAAGAGGGGCAGCAGCCTTTTCAGTAGTTGCAAGGGCAACAGCCTGGATGATTGACTGATCTGGCCTTGTAACAATTACCAAAACGGCCTTGCTGTGCTGCTACTGCGAACGGCTGAAAGCAAGGGGAAACTACGGCCGTAATTTTTCCCGAGGGCATGCAGCTTTACTGTATGATTAAATGATGATGGCGTCCTCTTGGGTAAAATATTCCGGAGGTAAAATAGTCCCCCATTCGGATCTCCGGGCGGGGACTACTCAAGAGGATGTCGTTATCAGGAGAAAGAAAACTGGCGTTCTACAGATCGGAGCGTGGAATGTCAGGTCCCTTAATCGGGCAGGTAGGTTAGAAAATTTGAAAAGGGAAATGGATAGGTTAAAGTTAGATATAGTGGGAATTAGTGAAGTTCGGTGGCAGGAGGAACAAGACTTCTGGTCAGGTGACTACAGGGTTATAAACACAAAGTCAAATAGGGGTAATGCAGGAGTAGGTTTAATAACGAATAGGAAAATAGGAACGCGGGTAAGCTACTACAAACAGCTTAGAGAACGCATTATTGTGGCCAAGGTAGATACGAAGCCCACACCTACTACAGTAGTACAAGTTTATATGCCAACTAGTTCTGCAGATGACGAAGAAATTGAAGAAATGTATGATGAAATAAAAGAAATTATTCAGATAGTGAAGGGAGACGAAAATTTAGTAGACATGGGTGACTGGAATTCGAGTGTAGGAGGAGGAGGAGATTAGTATTTAACGTCCCGTCGACAACGAGGTCATTAGAGACGGAGCGCTAGCTCGGGTGAGGGAAGGATGGGGAAGGAAATCGGCCGTGCCCTTTCAAAGGAACCATCCCGGCATTTGCCTGAAGCGATTTAGGGAAATCACGGAAAAGCTAAATCAGGATGGCCGGAGACGGGATTGAACCGTCGTCCTCCCGAATGCGAGTCCAGTGTGCTAACCACTGCGCCACCTCGCTCGGTCGAGTGTAGGAAAAGGGAGAGATGGAAACGTAGTAGGTGAATATGGATTGGGGCTAAGAAATGAAAGAGGAAGCCGCCTGGTAGAATTTTGCACAGAGCACAACTTAATCATAGCTAACACTTGGTTTAAGAATCATGATACAAGGTTGTATACATGGAAGAACCCTGGAGATACTAAAAGGTATCAGATAGATTATATAATGGTAAGACAAAGATTTAGGAACCAGGTTTTAAATTGTAAGACATTTCCAGGGGCAGATGTGGACTCTGACCACAATCTATTGGTTATGACCTGTAGATTAAAACTGAAGAAACTGCAAAAAGGTGGGAATTTAAGGAGATGGGACCTGGATAAACTGAAAGAACCAGTGGTTGTAGAGAGTTTCAGGGAGAGCATAAGGGAACAATTGACAGGAATGGGGGAAAGAAATACAGTAGAAGAAGAATGGGTAGCTTTGAGGGATGAAGTAGTGAAGGCAGCAGAGGATCAAGTAGGTAAAAAGACGAGGGCTAGTAGAAATCCTTGGGTAACTGAAGAAATATTGAATTTAATTGATGAAAGGAGAAAATATAAAAATGCAGTAAATGAAGCAGGCAAAAAGGAATACAAACGTCTCAAAAATGAGATCGACAGGAAGTGCAAAATGGCTAAGCAGGGATGGCTAGAGGACAAATGTAAGGATGTAGAGGCTTATCTCACTAGGGGTATAATGGATACTGCCTGCAGGAAAATTAAAGAGACCTTTGGAGATAAGAGAACCACTTGTATGAACATCAAGAGCTCAGATGGAAACCCAGTTCTAAGCAAAGAAGGGAAAGCAGAAAGGAGGAAGGAGTATATAGAGGGTCTATACAAGGGCGATGTACTTGAGGACAATATTATGGAAATGGAAGAGGATGTAGATGAAGATGAAATGGGAGATACGATACTGCGTGAAGAGTTTGACAGAGCACTGAAAGACCTGAGTCGAAACAAGGCTCCCGGAGTAGACAACATTCCATTGGAACTACTGACGGCCTTGGGAGAGCCAGTCCTGACAAAACTCTACCATCTGGTGAACAAGATGTATGAAACAGGCGAAATACCCTCAGACTTCAAGAAGAATATAATAATTCCAATCCCAAAGAAAGCAGGTGTTGACAGATGTGAAAATTACCGAACTATCAGTTTAATAAGTCACAGCTGCAAAATACTAACGCGAATTCTTTACAGACGAATGGAAAAACTAGTAGAAGCCGACCTCGGGGAAGATCAGTTTGGATTCCGTAGAAATACTGGAACACGTGAGGCAATACTGACCTTACGACTTATATTAGAAGAAAGATTAAGAAAAGGCAAACCTACGTTTCTAGCATTTGTAGACTTAGAGAAAGCTTTTGACAATGTTGACTGGAATACTCTCTTTCAAATTCTAAAGGTGGCAGGGGTAAAATACAGGGAGCGAAAGGCTATTTACAATTTGGACAGAAACCAGATGGCAGTTATAAGAGTGGAGGGGCATCAAAGGGAAGCAGTGGTTGGGAAGGGAGTGAGACAGGGTTGTAGCCTCTCCCCGATGTTATTCAATATGTATATTGAGCAAGCAGTAAAGGAAACAAAAGAAAAATTCGGAGTAGGTATTAAAATCCATGGAAAAGAAATAAAAACTTTGAGGTTCGCCGATGACATTGTAATACTGTCAGAGACAGCAAAGGACTTGGAACAGCAGTTGAACGGAATGGATGGTGTCTTGAAGGGAGGATATAAGATGAACATCAACAAAAGCAAAACGAGGATAATGGAATGTAGTCGAATTAAGTCGGGTGATGTTGAGGGTATTAGATTAGGAAATGAGACACTTAAAGTAGTAAAGGAGCTTTGCTATTTGGGGAGCAAAATAACTGATGATGGTCGAAGTAGAGAGGATATAAAATGTAGACTGGCAATGGCAAGGAAATCGTTTCTGAAGAAGAGAAATTTGTTAACATCGAGTATAGATTTAAGTGTCAGGAAGTCATTTCTGAAAGTATTTGTATGGAGTGTATGGAGTGTAGCCATGTATGGAAGTGAAACATGGACGGTAAATAGTTTGGACAAGAAGAGAATAGAAGCTTTCGAAATGTGGTGCTACAGAAGAATGTTGAAGATTAGATGGGTAGATCACATAACTAATGAGGAGGTACTGAATAGGATTGGGGAGAAGAGGAGTTTGTGGCACAACTAGACCAGAAGAAGGGATCGGTTGGTAGGACATGTTCTGAGGCATCAAGGGATCACCAATTTAGTATTGGAGGGCAGCGTGGAGGGTAAAAATCGTAGGGGGAGACCAAGAGATGAATACACTAAGCAGATTCAGAAGGATGTAGGTTGCAGTAGGTACTGGGAGATGAAGAAGCTTGCACAGGATAGAGTAGCATGGAGAGCTGCATCAAACCAGTCTCAGGACTGAAGACCACAACAACAACAACATAGACGATGGTTTCGCAAAATACTGATGTTCTCTGTTCTTTGAGACTGCCAAGAAATAAAAACCCTCTGCAGTGTCAAGGAAAACAAATGTTGCAGGAAACGAAAATATTAAGAAAAAACCATTAGTTTTAGAATGAAAGCGGAGTATGTACTGATATGAAACTTCCTGGAAGATTAAAACTGTGTGCCGGACTTGGACTCTAGCCCGGGACGTTCCCCTTTTGCCGACAATTGTTCCACCAACTCATTTCATTTATTTTTTATTTCAATCTATGTGTTCGTCGTCCTCCTTTTATGGAGAGAGTGGCTCTGTGCGGACGTCGCATAACGTCGCGCAAAGTCTATGGCTGACATTTTGAGTCAGATTTTTTTTTTAATTACAGAATGTGGCAAAACATTAGTTACGTCCAGTTCCTCATACTAAGTTGTCGCTGTTGAGCTTAATTCGAAGTGGCGTGGCTCAAAAAGAGGTCTGTGAACTGCTTGCTTCTGATTCCCTATTAGCTGGATCATTAACCTCACCTGGCAATCTGTTAGTCCCTCGACCGTCGTTGCACCGGACTTCTTCATGTGTAGTAGAAGTTTCGACAGCTAAATAAAAATTTATTTATTTAGGACAACAGGGGAATGCCAGAGAACAGTAGACACATAGGTCTGCTATATAATTTCGGTATATTTACCAGAACAAAACATTTGAAATGAGAGGTACCCTGTTAAATGCTATAAAAGATCTGTCGATTCACAATTAATGCAGTCACCTGGCAGGGAAATGTCTCGCTGTAGGTCAAGAGAAATTATAAAACGTCACTGAACCCAGGAACGAAACATGAATAACTCGTCCAGTCCCTCTGAGAGAGTATGCTAGCAAAGAGTCGCCAAGAAACTTGAAAGTTTGAAATCAAAGAGACATAATCAATAGCTACGAGATCTGCGTTTTAAAAGAAGCCCAGACAGGCGCAGCACGAATTGCTGCGTCAGTGTGGAAAAAGTCGCTATGCCCAACGATCGAGATGCAAACGGTTGCATCGTTTGTAAAATCGCTACCGAAAGTAACTCGAGCGTATCTTTCAAAAAGTGCACCACTAAACCGAATTGCTGGGCCCACGGATGCTACCAAGTAACGAAAGCAATCTCGTAGATGCCAGAAACGGTGGCAGCACGCGCGCTACTGCCATCGTGAAGTGCCTCCAGCCTGGAAATGTAGCAAAATGAGTCACTAAGCGCCGGCCGGGTTGGCCGAGCGGTTCTAGGTGCTACGGTCTGGAACCGCGCGACCGCTACGGTCGCAGGTTCGAATCCTGCCTCGGGCATGGATGTGTGTGATGTCCTTAGATTAGTTAGGTTTAAGTAGTTCTAGGGGACTGATGACCTCAGAAGTTAAGTCCCATAGTGCTCAGACCCATTTGAAGCATTTTGAGTCTCTAAGCGCCGCTCTCTGCACTTTCGTCAATTCGGATGCCCCCCCCCCCCCACCACACAGAAGGCGTGAACCAGCAGAAAGAACTTCCCACAAGCACCCTAACAGAGGTGGCAGTTACTGTTTGTTCCAGCCACTGGCTGCCCGGCCTCCTAGTTTCGAGTTTGGGAGACTGAAGTGCCGCCAATTCTATGAAAGCAGGGAAGCCTTGTATCCTCGGTGTCGACGTAGCTGTGGCCTGAAATTCAAACTAACGGCTCAGAACCTCTGCAGAATTTCATCTTGTTCTGAAAATTGCTCTGCCCACCGGACTTTAGTTGCCTATTGAGGCTGATGGTCTCAGACTGCCAGAGAAAACTGATTTAATTCCAATTGTCCGTTAATTAAGCTACGGTCGCAGGTTCGAATCTTGCCTCGGGCATGGATGTGTGTGATGTCCTTAGGTTAGTTAGGTTTAACTAGTTCTAAGTTCTAGGGGACTAATGACCTCAGAAGTTGAGTCCCATAGTGCTCAGAGCCATTTGAACCATTTGAACCATTAATTAAGTTCGCTGAATTTCGAATTGATAACTCGACCAGCCCGTGGCCGATGTAATTTGATTTGTAATTTCACAAGCAATCTGAACCTATGGTTGACAATATAAATTTAATCTGGTCAGCAACTTCCTCTTTGTCAGGAGACTGGACAGGGCTGCAGCTGTAGCGTCTCCACGCCTCATACATGTTAGATCAAAATCTCTGAGTTACAGTAACAGGCCTCATAAGATATTTTTCAAAGGCCGTTGATAAAGAGTGTGAAGCTTTCAAACATTTGAAATAAGTTTTTATTAAAAGTTAACAGAAGGTGTGTTTTTAGCATGACATATCAGAAAACCGATGAGAGTTTTATTGCTAAATTCACCATTGTCAGAATTATGTTTCTATAGTGACTGAACTGTTGGATAATTATAAACGAATACTAAACTAAATTAAACTAAACTCCGTCCGGCACCGACCGGCCGCCATGTCATCCTCAGCCCACAGGCGTCACTGGATACGGAGATGGAGGGGCATGTGGTCAGCACACCGCTCTCCCGGCCGTATGTCAGTTTACGAGACCGGAGCCGCTACTTATCAATCAAGTGGCTCCTCAGTTTGCCTCACAAGGGCTGAGTGCAACCCGCTTGCCGACAGCGCTCGGCAGACCGGATGGTTACCCATCCAAGTGCTAGCCCAGCCCGACAGCGCTTAGCTTCGGTGATCGGACGGGACCCGAATTACAAACAAATGGGATGTAGAATGTCACTTTCTGTATTCGCACCTTGATTTTGTTTTCCCGCTAAACGTGGATGCTGTTTTCAATGAATACGGTTAAAGCTTCTCCTGAGACACTGTTACCGTGAAACATTGCTATCAAGGACATTGGATCTTTTCAGTGATGAATAATTACTGTTAGTTTTTGTTTAGAGATCCTGATGAGACATCCTACAAACAAAAAGCTTCCGCATCTCTTGTCTCCAAACAAATCGGCAATAACCTTTGTCAAACAGGGTGATAATTATTGAACTTTATGAAATAAAGTCGTCATAACATCTGAACAGTTTGCGTTAGGACGTTCAAACTGCACGCTTGTCTGCGGGGCACGATGGGAATTAGTATGGTATGGTTCGGTTTGGTTTAGCGACTGATCGAGAAGTCTCTTCACTCCCAACGGGTGACTGTGTGATGTGCTGTCTCCAGTCACGGAATAATCGGTACAACATTCCTAGATGGCCGGTGACTATCGAGCGGTATATGAAGGTTTTGGTACATGATTTCATTCCCATTATCCAATGTGACCCTCATTTTGACAAGATGTGGTTCGTGCAAGACGGAGCTCGGCCCCATCGAAGCAGGTGAGTGTTTGACGTCCTGGAGGAGCACTTTGGACACCGTATTCTGGCTCTAACGTACCTAGAGGCCACTCGCATAGGCCTCGATTGGCCGCCATATTCTCCGGATCTGAACACATGCGATCCGTTTATATGAGACTATATTACGACAAGGTGTGCAGATATAACCCCAAAAACATTGCTGAGCTGAAAACAGCCATTCAGGAAGTCATCGAAAGCATCGATGATCCGACACTTCAGCCATCACGCAGGAGTTTGCTATTCGTCTGCGCCATATCAAATGGTTCAAATGGCTCTGAGCACTATGGGACTTAACAGCTATGGTCATCAGTCCCCTAGAACTTAGAACTACTTAAACCTAACTAACCTAAGGACAGCACACAACACGCAGTCATCACGAGGCAGAAAAAATCCCTGACCCCGCCGGGAATCGAACCCGGGAACCCGGGCGCGGGAAGCGAGAACGCTACAGCACGACCACGAGCTGCGGACTGCGCCATATCATCGTCATTGATGGCAGGTATATCGAATATGTCATAACCTAAATCCGAATATCTGTGCCGACCGGAGTGGACAAGCGGTTCTAGGCGCTACAGTCTGGAACCGCGCGACCGCTACGGTCGCAGGTTCGAAACCTGCCTCGGGCATGGATGTGTGTGATGTCCTTAGGTTAGTTAGATTTCAGTAGTTCTACGTTCTAGGGGACTGATGACCAAAGAAGTTAAGTCCCATAGTGCTCAGAGCCATTTTTTTTTCTCGAATATCTGTAGTGAAAAAAAATGGTTCAAATGGCTCTGAGCACTATGGGACTTAACATCTATGGTCATCAGTCCCCTAGAACTTAGAACTACTTAAACCTAACTAACCTAAGGACATCACTCACATCCATGCCCGAGGCAGGATTCGAACCTGCGACCGTAGCAGTCGCGCGTCTCCGGACTGAGCGCCTAGAACCGCTAGACCACCGCGGCCGGCCATCTGTAGTGACGTTTACATGTTGACTTCAGTGTGTGCACATCGTAGTGTGTAACTAATTTACGTTTTTTTATATAGTTCAATAATTGTCACCCAAGTTCTTTTAGTCCACCTGCTCTTTCCCCCACTCTCCAGCCATCTCCTACACCCACCTCTCTGTCCATCTGCTTCTTTCCCCTCTCTCTGTTCACCCCCACCACCCTCACTGTCTGTCTATCTCCTCCTGCCCCTCTCACTGTCCGTCTGTTAATATTGTTTAAACAATTTCTGGTGGACACGCAATGAGTGGAATATTATTTATTTAAACAATTTATGGGATAGAAGCCAGTGTTTAGAACATAGTTTATTTATTTATTTAAAATAATTTTCAGGAAATTGATTGCAGTGTATGAAATACTGTTTATTTAAACTTTTTGAGGGTGAAAAGGCAGTATAGAATATTTAAACAATTGCAGCGCTTTTTTATTCCGATTACACAAGGGACACCTTCGACGTGACTCACAACATGTAATTACACTGTCTAAAATCTTTTGCACCAACCGCAGGGCATTGCGCTCAAACACCCCATCCGCTTTGCGGAGATGGTCGCTTTGCCTATTCCCGCCGCTCGGGCCCCACAACCACTGTCGGCTGCCACGCAGGCAGCCGCCTTGTGCGATGCACAGACCGGATGTCACGGTAATCGTCAATACTTTGATATCTGATACCCAAGAAATTCCTGTCAAAACACATGCTCTCTCTCTCTCTCTCTCTCTCTCTCTCTCACACACACACACACACACACACGTGGCCATATCATGTCACGTGCCAGTGCGCGGGCCTGCACCCACTGCTCGTTGTGTCCAACCGGACTGCAAACAAAGCAACATTTACCGGGTGAATCTTCAGCTGTGGATGTCTTCGAAATATGCCTTCACTATATCGGATTTATTGACTAATTAATTAAAATCGATACCCTTTGTGTGGGACAGTTTTTCCTTGCTTCCTACTGGTGGATTCTAGGACTGGAATATTTATCAAGATTCGATCCTGCAACCACCCAGTTTCCAAACCCAGCTGAATTATTTTTTCCGTGCCTGCTGTCGGTGGATATTGGCACAGTTGAGGTCATTTGGTAGGAAGTCCATTACGTTGGAAATAGTTGAAAATTTCATATTTCAGCTCAGTTGCATGCTATGTCCTTAAACAATCTGTGTAGGCCTTGGACTGCTGTGTTTGCTCATAATACCGCTATTGGAAACAATAAATTGCTGAGTCAGGAATTTGAGATTGCTATTGAGTTTTTAAAGCACTATATAGCCCCTATGTTGGTTCTCTCAACTACACCAGGACGAAGAATAACCATCAAGAGGAGGAGGAGGAGAAAGGGTCTATCATGTGATGGGGTAGTGACCACAACGCATTCCACTGCAAGACAGAGTCACTGGACTGTACTGAGAAGCAGTAAACACCACACACTTAAAACTCATTCCATTCCACAGTAGTAGTAGTTGTCATGGCTAGATGACGGAGATCGCTGAAACATTCAAACATCCCAAGTGCTCATGTCCCGACGTCCATACGTGAATACCCAGGCCAGAGAGTCACGCGTCGCTACTTGAAACAGAGTACGCACGTCTCAGTGATCACATCAGTTCAGCAGCCGGACTCGGCTGCCGGAGAGGATCACACGGCCATGGAAGGTATACGGGGATGACTGGAATGGTAAGAATTAGGATGTTATCAATACGTCCAGCGCCAACACTTACCCGTGATTGATATTGAATGTTCTCAAATATCCATGTATAGACCAGAGAATACTTGCAACACACGCTATCGCGAAGGCTGCCCAACACATACTGAGTATTAGTGCACTACTCAGCTATTCAGAGAGCGCCGCCGTCGGTACTTGCCCCTGCAGCTGTGGCAAGAACCAACTAGTCAGTTGGCCTAAAGTTCTCTTTCTACCTGCCACTCATGAGAGCATTAAGCCCGATATAACAATACATTCCGTCCCGCATGCCAAACAGTGTCATCCTAGGAAACCAGCCACTTATTTATCACTGTAATTACAATTAAGTATTACGATTGCAGCGCAATCTGATGACATTCGACAATCAGCGAAGTATCTGGATTACATCGTCTTGACGGTTGTGACTCTGGAAATATCAATATCTACGTCCTTATTATGATTGGGCATAGTTTTCCATGTAAATCCTTCATCCCCCTTAAGGCTATCAATGTGCTGAATTCGCATCTCCCACGTAAAATCCATACCCATCTTACAACTGGACATAGTAATTTTCTTTATAAATGGCGGAACAATGACCACAATAACTTAATAACCCAACACAAACCGTATAAGCCCGCCAATCACAGCGAATGTATCACACATCCCCTACTACATATACTACTTCACCTAAAACTGAACGCCGGTGACACCAAACAATATTGAGCGAAAATCCGTGATGTATGGACACGTCTAATTTGTTTCTCTAGCGAGTGGTACCGTGTGTCTTAAGAAGGCAGACGTAATCGTCTTATAAGGGAGCAGCTGTTAAAAACACTATCGCAGTCTTGGCTCTACAGATACACACAAGTATAGCTAACGATATCCATGTTAAAAATTATACATCCTGTATAAATTGAAGTATGGTATTGCTTCTGAATGAAATGATCTTTCACACAAAAATCAAATGGTTCAAATGGCTCTGAGCACTATGGGACATAACATCTGAGGTCATCAGTCCCCTAGAACTTAGAACTACTTAAACCTAGCTAACCTAAGGACATTACACACATCCATGCTCGAGGCAGGATTCGAACCTGCGACCGTAGCAGTCGCGCGGTTCCGGACTGAAGCGCCTAGAACCGGTCGGACACCGCGGATGTGTGATGGCTTCCCAGAGACACTTCTGCAGCGAATTCTAAATAATCTTGCCAACATGTGGGCGCGACACTTTTGCAGCGAAGTCGAAATAACAATGGAAACATGTGGGCATGCATTATCTTGTAACAGAATTATGCCATCTGCCAACATTCCTGGGCGCTTGGACTCGATGACGCGCATCATTTTTTGCAAAGCTACATATCTGCAGCGTACTCGGAACAAGAGGCACGATAGCTCCGGGAAGTCACGTTGATCTTTTTCCTCGACTCCAAGGGCCCGCTGACGCATACAATCGAGTCCCTGGAACACAGCACCATACTTAACGCACAGTGGTACGTGGACACTGAAAAAACTGATGCGTACGGCACCATTCTGTTGCACGATAATGCCTGCCTACATTTTGGCAAAGTTATTTCCGTTTCGCTGCAGAAGTGTCGCTGGGAAGACTTCACAAGCTCTTCACACAGTCCAGATCTCTCCCCATGCGATTTACATATTTTCGGATTTGCATCGGACGAAGAGGAACAATCATGGTTCTGTAGGCAATTGCAAACATTTTTCGATGAGAATATTGACTGTCTTGTCTGACAGTGAGATAAATGTATTAACAGTCACGGCGATTACTGGTGAAATAATAAATAGTTTACTTACTTTTCTCCATCTTTCTCGCATTTATTTGTCATTTGTCTGCCCCTTACACTAAACATGATTTCTAATCCAAATCATTCTAAATGCTCCTTATTATTATTATTATCATTATTAATAGTGTCAGTTATTATTATTAGTAGTAGGAGGAGGAGGAGGGGAGGAGCAGTAGTATTGCTGTTGTTGTTGTTATTTTATTATTATTATTATTGTTTTCTTTTTAAATTTGTGGTAATTTCCTATGGGACCAAACTGCTGAGGTTATCGGTCCCCAGGCTTACACACTACTTAATCCATTTTAAACTAACTTACGCTAAGGACAACACACACACCCATGCCCGAAGGAGGACTCCAACCTCCGACAGGAGAAGCTGCGCGAACCGTGGCGAGACGCTTAAGACCGCGCGTCTACCCCGCGCGGTATTATTGCCGTTGTTGTGAATGCTTTTTAATATCTTTGGTAAGCGTTGTTCCTGTTCAGATGTAAGAATAGGTCTTAAGACCCTAATCTGATCAGGCTAAATAAGCAATAAATAAATAAACTATAACGTGTATAACAAAGAATGATGCACAAGTTCCATAATTGCAAAAGAGCATAAAACGATAAAAGAAAGAGAAAGATATTGAATAATACACATACACAAATTCCAGAAGCAACGCAACGTACAAGGTGGAACAAATTTACTTATAGAAACAAATTCTTTTTAGAAAAAGTTGCTGCTTTTGTAACTTGTAAATATGTGGAAAGGTTTATTTGTGGTGTAAATGAGTGTGATTGAGTATGTGGCCAAATGTTGCCAAAACAAAAGCACAACTGGATATGGAAGAGTGGCAGTTTAACGAAAGCTTTGCATAAACAGCAGTCTACGTGCAGTTCCCCAGTTTCTTCTACTAACAGAAAGTGCTTTACTAATTGTAAATTATAGTTCCTGTAAGCAACTATATAGTATAATACGCACCAGACTGTAACTAGTTGCGCAGCATTCCAGTCCTCGCTGACCGGCCGGCGTGTCATATATTGGAAGCGGAGTCATGTGGATGCAGCATAGACGGGCATGAGCGTCACGTCTCAACTCTCCCAACCAATAACAGTTTGTCCTATGTGGTCTATTTACTGTTGTTGAGTCGGCCGTAGTGCCACTTTGATCATCACTGCAGGGGCAGTTTTTGTGCATAGGCTATCGCCTGTACTGTCACACTTACTATACGGATGGTTTGAAAATGGACACAGGTGCCCGAAATCAGACACCATCAAGGAAGAAAAAAAAAGATACTTCTGAGAGCACCTTATGGACTGGCTACAACTAATTATTTCAACAATATTTTTAATTCAAAGTGAACTTTATTAAGTTATAGTAACACAAAAGATTAAAAATTGGTAATATAGTGCAGGCACAACTTAATTAAGTACACGACGCAACATTCGCGTAATAATAAACAGCCCAGGGTGCCTCTCGTATTTTTGTGCGAGCTAGTGTAACTGCAGCAGACCAGCAACGTTCTAACGCTCCAGGAGAAGGAATGATAAGAATGGAATTACGCGAGTCGCTACATTCTAATGACTGTTTCTAAACAACATCGTTTAGGCTAAGATAACAAAAACAGTTAATACGAGAACTAAATATAAATCCACTGCAGATAGAGAACAGACGTCGAAACATGTTTGGTGTGAACACGAAGTGAAGTATTGTGGCTTGTAAAAGGTAGACTTCTATTGAAACCCATCTGACTTCGCAAATATAGTAAAGGCAATAGGGATAAGGATGATTTCTTTAGAATAATTCAGTACAATATCCATTAGTTTGGTATATTTGACTTACTACAGTTAGAAGAAGAAGAAGAAGAAGAGGAAGAAGAAGAAGTTGCTGCGAGACTTGCAAATATGTAAGAAGACTGCGATTTAGTGTAACTGATTGTGATTAAATATGAGATGGCATAGTGTAATTTAACTATAATGGGAGGGTAGCTTAATATTATACTAGGAGGACTGTAATCCCAGGTTGGCGTATTGCACTTCCGCCTGGCAAACTGCGAAACGTTGTGACGTCAGGAAGCGCTGTTAACTTGGCCCGGAGTAACCCACTGTCGCAGATAGTGCTGTTATCTCGCCGTGGACAACGTCAGCCAGTCCAACTGACCTCAGTTTCGAGGCCGCGTTTCCCACAGAGAAAACACTCAACCAGTCCCTTTCCGCTCTCGGTTCTACGTTCGTGGAAAAGAACATGAAAACGAGCCCCGTCCGGCGAGAAAGCATTCAGTTCACAACGACTCTGTCTCCTCGTTTCAGAAGGCCATTCAGTTCGCAGTGTTGTAGAGTGTACTGCTACAGCGCCCGCAGTCAATTAAGCCGATGAATGGCTTTTGGTGAAATCGTTAAGAGTGTTTCACATTACTATTGTGGACAACAGTGCTAGAGATTAACAGTTCCCAGTATAAACAGAGCTGGTCGGTAAAAGCCACCTAACGAACTCTTAAAAAAGACTGTGTGAATATACCGATAACAGCCCCGGCCCTATAAGTCACTAAACATACAGCGATTACATATTAATGTCAGTATGCACTTCTTATTCAGAAAAACACATAAGAGAAAATATCCAAAATATGCAATAGAATCTCTCTACATTTGCAAAATCGTAGTATAAAATTCATGATAAGAACTTTTTCTCTTTTTTTTGGAGGGTGAAGCTTTGACAATACCAGCCACGCGTGCTGGCGAAACGTCAGAAAAATCATTAGATGAACGTCGGCCGAAGAACCCGAGACAGAAGCCAATAGGCAGTTTGTCAACAAGTGGTCACGAAAGCCTTAACAATTTTGGAACACATAAAAGTTCACCTACTGAGTTGTAACTTTCCATCGATCTCAACTACTATCTGGGATTGGTTGCTTGCACCTGTCGAGGAAAACCTGTTCAAAGCAGACTAAGCAGAATTAAACAGTTCCAAAAAAGAGCAGCTTATCGAAATATCATCGAATACAGTCCTGAAATCGGAATTCAAAGAAAATGCTCCCGATGTTATTTGGGTCTCAGTCAGAAGTGAATATACAAATATCGCGAATACAGCAATATCTCTTTTACTGCCCTTCTCAGCGTCCTACGTGTACGAGTCGGGATTGTCTACATTGAAGAATATAAAATATGACTACAGGTCTCGCCTACTTGATGTGCACTGCCAGATGAGAGTGTGTCTCTCAAGAGTTCGTCCGCGCATATATCCACTTCGCAAAAATAACCAGCGACAAGTATCTCATCAGTTTTAATTTTTATGTCTTTTTATATTTCTGATGTTAATGTTTATTTTTATGTTTCTGCTTGGCAGTCGTAAGTTTCTTTTATGATCATATGTTTCTTTTAAGGAATCTCACATACTTACTTTGTGAGATTTGTATCTCTTAGTCGTCCCATAATAAGAAAATGTGTATTCTATGTACTTAATGCATTTGCGGTTTTCTTATGTACCTGCACGCTTTATGTTCTTGTTCGCGTGTTCCTATTCGAGAGTCTTACTTAACAAATTTGCATCTCATAGTCGTTCCATAATAAATAGATGTATCGCATGTACTTTATGTTTTTGCGTAGGGGCGTCGGGAAAGTTTGAATTGTACTTTGGAGAGCCCCAAAAGAAAAAAATGTTGAGAAACTCGGATATAGTGTTTCCTGGCTGTCGAAAAGTTTTTGTTTCAGTAGCGTACCGATGTTTAGTAAAGAAAATACTTTTATGATAAGTAGACAAAACATGTGGTAATGAAGTCAGGACAGGCCTAACTATAGGTCGGAAGCGCAGCATTGGAGAGCTGTGGCCGTCATTCAGTGACGAGCCCGTGGAAGTTTGTCCGGTAATCGGACGTGTCTGGGTGTGTCTAGACATAAAAGTCAATCGCAACGTGCTAGGAATTTTCGAGAGGGTGCACCAATCATTTCTCCGACGATGACGAATTTTGAGTGATGTCGGAGGCAAGAATTTCAAGCATTTTATGTAAAAAAATTGGATTTGAAGGAAAAGAAGAATGTTTAAAATTTAAATTCCGTTTCCTTTTTCACCATTATCTTACTTCAATCTCACTGATCTGCTGTACTTGTTACAATAAATGTTCAATCGTGATCTCTGTCCATTAGCTAAAATTAAAACATGTGACCCTCGGGTTTCGTTATTTATAACGTTGCACCTTACGGTACCACATGCCGACTATATGTCTGTAGTGCTGTTTCAATAGTACAGCTTATTATCTTAAAAAATAGTAACATTACTGTGCTCTTGGCGTAGTTGAACTGATGGCCAAGTTTTATCCAAAAAATATCACAAAAATTCGCGTTTAATGAAGCTACCAATGGACAGAAATTTAAAGTTTACCACTCTTTGGCTGTTCAGCTGGAAACCTTATCTTCAGGTAATGGTATTAAACTGCTCTGCAAAAGTTAAGGACGAGATAGATAAAGTGACACAACATATTAACAACTCGGTGGAAATGAATGACAGTGTGCGACCATGTTGTCAAAGGTCTCCCAGCCGTGCACAGAAAGCTGGACGCACATGGTTCAAATGGCTCTGAGCATTATGGCACTTAACTTCTGAGGTCATCAGTCCCCTAGACTGCACCCGGTGAACGGTCTACCCGACGGGAGGCCCTATTCACACGACATTTACATTTTTAACGCTAGAGATGACGTTGGACACTATTAGCACGATGTCTCGTAGGAGTGATTAATTTTTTGTCTGATGTAGGCATAATCAATCACACAGAGCACAGCTGCCGCATCATCATGACCAGAGGAGACGATTTCGAAATATTTGGAAAAAATCGACACATGGCTTTCTCTCAAGTTACAACATAACTCAAATCAAGGACTACCAGATGTACATCCTATAGGACACTAAGTTATTCGTTAGAATCCATGGCACATGGAAAAAGAGCAACCAAGTGAGAATGCTTATTTGGGCTTTTAATCTCACTAAATGTTGGAAACTTGTAGCTTAGTGAGTTATGCTGCTGCAAATTCTGAGCTGATGGTCGAATTACGATATGGTACAGATAGAAAGAGGCTGAAGGTACTAGTCAGTTAGGAACTAGACGATGAAGAGTGTCCAACCTATCGGCTGCTACTGAACAGAGAAAGAAAACAAACAAATTACGGCCAGATTGAAATCCCAGAAGTAATACCCAGTAGTGCAGCACCAACAGTAGCCGGATCGCTGTCGTGAAGCAGTCGCTTGTCTGATCCAGAATACTTTTGTGAATGCAGTTAGAAATATTATAGATCATCGTGGAAGTCAAAAGAGCAAAATGTTTGATTCAAGGAACCATCACACCTTGTGCCTGTAGTGGTCAAAGGAAAATACGGAAACGCTAAATTAGGACGATTGGACCGAATTTTGTACTATACTGTTGTGTGAACTAGTTCAGTGTGTTAACCATTGCGCCTTACAATGGCGATTAATTCCTAATAGCCATTTCCTGATACGTCACTTATGATTTCGGATGTATGCAAAATTCATGTATTTGTTAAGACTGTCTTGGTTGTTGCATGTATGGAAGTGAATGTGTAAGTTGCATAGTATTTGAGAACTATTACAGAAATGGAACGATTTTGGTAGGTATGTTCCTGCCTGTACTCACACACTAAGGTGTTAACAGTGGTGTACTGTGGATAAATGTTGACAACTTGAGTCTAATTTAAGCCCTAAGCTACTATTCATCCATGAAAAAAGAATGCAGGATATTAGTTCCGAAAATATTCACAAATATCCAGCAGCAGTAGCTAAACAACACAATTTCGCGGAGACAATCTTTTCTATGAAAATCAGAAATTCTACTCGAACCATATGAATATGCGTTATTAGTATCCCGAAGCTGTCACAAAATAATCAGGCGCACTCTATCTACACTAATGGGAAAACCACTCAACACGAAAAAGGAGTCTGCGACACAAACTAAAGTTGGTAGGCGTGTGTCTACATGTGAAAGATGAAGTCTGTTCACATTTCGCCTCAGTCACCTAAGAGTGGCGATAGTAGCGCCACCGTCAAGATGCACTGTTGTAGCCTAGCATGCTCTACGGAGTGTCGACATGTTGCCTAGGTCTGTGTCCTATCATGGGACATCCACAAAAAGCATTAACCGCATCTGTACTGACCGATCAAGTGCAACAGGAGTGGAACTCCATCCCAAAAACTGACGACCGTCTGTGGTGTCACCGCTAGACACCACACTTGCTAGGTGGTAACTTAAATCGGCCGCGGTCCTGTAGTACATGTCGGACCCGCGTGTCGCCACTGTGTAATCGCAATCCTAGCGCCACCACATGGCAGGTCACAAGATACGGACTTGACCTCGCCCCAGTTGTACGGACGACATAGCTTGCGACTAGACCTACCAAGTATTCCTCTCATTTGCCGAGAGACAGATTAAATAGCCTTCAGCTAGTCCATCGCTACTACCTAGCAAGGCGCCATGTGTATCATTGCTAATTGCTTACTACTATGCAAGAGATGTATTTCAACAAGAACAAGACTACATTAAAGTTAAGTATATTAAAATCTCTCTTCTTTTCTTTATAGTTTTCATCCAGTCTCCTGTTTCAGAATTTACGCCCGTCTGCGTTAGTTTCGCGTGCACCTAGCCACTCATTGTGTCGAGACCTTAGGGAATCGACACAACAATATTTTGGCGCCGAGGAGTGGTGCCGCGCCCACGTTGCAGTCTTTGTGTTATACTTGCTCTAATTTGCTTGTGTCATGGCTTCGCCGCATTCTCCAGATGTACTGTCCGAATTTTTTCGCTTGCAGAATCAGCAGACGCAGGCGTTATTGGAAGCCCTTGGACAGCTCGTCCAGGGTCAACGTGCGCTGCAAACCGATGCGGCGGCAGCCGCTTCTTCGCTACCGCAGCCACACAACGCTGTCGCACCGCCATTTAGGCCCTTTGAGGCCACAACCGAAAGCTGGACTGAGTGGGCCGATCAGTTCCGGTTCCACCTCACAGCTTATGGAATTCAAGGTAAAGAGCGGCAGCCGTTTTTGCTTTCTTGTGTCGGTGTGTCTACCTACCGGGTGATAGTGAAATTGTTTCCCCGACGCGACGTCGCAACTCTGTCCTACGAAGAAATTTTGTCTGCTTTAGATGCCTATTTCAAAGAAACAGTAAATGTAGTTGCCAAACGGTATACGTTTTTTCGTACAAAACGTACGGCCGGTCAGACTAACAGGGAGTGGGTAGCAACTTTGCAAGGACTTACTAGAGACTGCGCGTTTGCCTGTGAATGTGGCCTCCCATATTCAGATACTATGGTGCGTGATGCAATTGCACAGAACGTTTCTGATGTTCGCATAAGGGAACAGATTTTGAAGCTAGTTAATCCCTCCCTGCAACAAGTGATAGACATATTGGACAGGCAAGACACACTTGACTTTGCTCAGGAATCATTTGAAACTTCGCCAGCAGTGTGTCACATTAATCGGCCCGCCGGGCCCGCTGCACGGGACGCTAAGCGGCCCTCGCGCCCGACTTCGCAGCGGCAGCCTAGCTTGCAACCACGTGCGCCGCGTAAGCAAGCAAATGCAGTGAAATCTTGCCCGCGGTGTGCCACTAGCCATTCGCGTGAAAATTGCCCGTCACGCCAAGCTATTTGCTTTTACTGTCACAAGAAAGGACATGTACAAAGTGTTTGCCAGAAAAAGCTTAGATCAGACACTCGCAATAATTCCAGGCCTTTTGCTTCGCGCCGGAATCGAACCCAGGACAATCAGGCTCGTGGACCTTCGCCCATGGACATTCATGTCGTTCATTCCCACCCGTCCAGTGACACTTTAGCTAACAGTGACGGTGTTCGTCCCACCCAAAGTGTGCGTCGACGTCGCCGGAAATCCCGTAAAGTTGCAAGTGCTTCTGGACCTGTATCAGTTCAAATTGCACGAGACAGTCGCTCTTGTCGTCAACAAGACAATAAACTTTTTGTGGACTTAGACTTTGCAGGAAAAGTGATACCATTCCAGCTCGATACCGGAGCTGCAGTTTCATTGCTCAATCACGACACGTACAAACAACTGGGCGCCCCGCCATTGCGTGCCGCAAATGTTACGTTAACTAGTTACTCAGGACAGCATATACCTGTGTTAGGACAGTGCAGCCTTATTGCAACATACAAGGGACAGACAAAACTTGTGTCATTTTATGTTCTTCGTTCCTCTAGTGCAGTGAACTTGTTTGGTTTAGATTTGTTTCAATTGTTTAATTTGTCTATAGTAACTCAGGTCCTATCCGTGAATCAGACTGTGCCTTCCGCCAGTGTTTCTAGTCTTTGTGAAGAATTTGCAGACATTTTTGCACCGGGCCTTGGTTGCGCTAAGAACTATGAAGCGCATTTGGAACTGAAAGATAACGCGCAACCAAAATTTTTCAGAGCGCGCAATGTTCCCCACGCATTGCGTGATGAGGTCGCAAGAACGTTAGCCGAATTAGAATCTCAAGGTGTCATTGAACGTGTGCAGGCTTCTCTCTGGGCCTCACCCTTAGTAATTTTGCCAAAACCTTCCGGAAAATTGAGACTTTGTGTGGACTTCAAGGCAACTGTGAATCCACAACTGGTGACTGCTACTTTTCCTTTGCCCCGCCCGGAAGATCTTTTTGACAAACTGTGCCCGGGAAAATATTTTTCAAAATTGGACCTAGCAGATGCGTACTTGCAGATACCTGTGGACGAAGAATCCCAGCGCGTCTTAGTGGTAAACACGCATCTTGGCTTGTATCGCTTCAAAAGACTGCCATTCGGGTGTGCATCCGCCCCTGCTTTGTTTCAGCAATATTTACAAACTATTTGTGCGTCGGTCCCTACGGCTGCGAACTATCTGGACGATATTGTGATCTCAGGAAAGACAGAAGCCGAACATTTGCAGAATCTCCGGACGTTATTTCAGGTCTTGCGTCAGAATGGTCTTCGCTTAAGGAAGGACAAATGTGTGTTTTTTGCTCGTGACTTACCGTACCTGGGCCATGTCCTTAACGCCCAAGGTATACATCCGAGTCCAGAGCACCTTCGTGCCATTCAGGACTTGCCGTCACCGCAGAACTTAAAACAGCTACAGAGTGTGCTGGGTAAGGTAAATTATTATCATAGGTTTGTGCGCAATGCTTCTTCCATTTCAGCTCCGCTTCATCGCTTACGCCGTAAAGGTGTTCCGTTCGTCTGGACGACGGAATGCGAACGCGCCTTTCGCCAGTTGAAGTCGGCGTTACTTTCAAATACTTGCCTTACGCCATTCGATCCCCGAAAACCCCTTTTGTTGATGGTAGATGCATCGGATTTCGGGATCGGTGCTGTGCTTGCGCACAAGGATGGCTCGCATGATCGCCCTATTGCCTTTGCGTCCAAATTGCTCTCATCTGCGCAAAGAAATTATTCACAAATAGAGAAGGAAGCTTTGGCTCTTGTGTTTGGTGTTACCAAGTTTCATGACTTCTTGTATGGTCGTCACTTTACAATCATCACCGACCACAAACCTTTGACATCGCTTTTTCATCCGAACAAGCCTGTACCTCCACGTACAGCGCAGAAATTCATTCGCTGGTCACTTTTTCTCTCGCAGTACCGCTACGATATCTTGTATCGGTCCACTGCTAAGCACGGCAACGCTGATGCGTTGTCCCGTTTGCCTGTTGCTGAGGATAAAGCATTCGATTCTTCCGAACTTGCTTGCATGTTCATTGATTCGGAAGCCGATGACGTGGTCGCATCGTTTCCGATTGATTTTCGTCGTGTAGCTACAGCCACAGCTGCTGACCCTGTCCTTGCTACTGTTTTGCGTTTTGTTGCTACGCAATGGCCCTTGTCAAAGTCACGGATCGAGGATCCTTTGGTTCGCCGTTTTTTTGCTCACAAGGAGAGACTTTTTGTACGACGTGGTGTTTTGTTGTTGCGTTCCGATAATGATCAGTCTCGAGTCGTAGTCCCACGTTCGTTACAGTCCTCTGTCTTAAAGCTTCTTCACCAAGGACATTGGGGTATAGTGCGAACGAAACAGCTTGCTCGTCAGCACTGTACTTGGTTCGGAATCGATGCTGCGATTACGAATATGTGCTCCTCTTGCGTGGCGTGTGCCGAACAACAATCCGCACCGCCGCGGAAATTCTTTGCATGGCCGAAAGCCACTTCCCCTTGGCAACGCTTGCACATCGATTTTGCTGGTCCATTCTGGAATGCTCGATGGTTGGTTGTGGTCGATGCTTTCAGTAATTTTCCTTTTGTTGTCCGGATGTCTTCCACGACGTCTTCTGCCACAATCCAAGCCTTGTCTGCTATCTTTTGCATTGAGGGTCTTCCGCAGACTATTGTTTCCGACAATGGCCCACAATTCCTGTCCGCAGAATTTCAGTCATTCTGCACGGCCAATGGTATTCAACATCTGACATCCGCGCCGTTTTCGCCTCAGTCAAACGGTGCCGCTGAACGATTGGTCCGGACTTTCAAGTCCCAGATGTTGAAATTGAAAGAGTCGCATTCTCGGGAGGACGCTTTGTTGCTCTTTTTGTCTTCGTATCGCTCTCAGCCCCGCGATGGTCGCTCGCCGGCTGAATTGCTCCATGGTCGATCTCATCGAACTCTGATGTCTTTGCTGCATCCGCCACATCAGGTTCCTGTGCAGCGGCAGACTCCTGCTTTTGCTCCTGGCGACGTTGTCTATTATCGCCCCTATCGCGGTTCACAGCGTTGGCTCGCAGGGCGCATTCTTCGCTGCCTCGGCCGCGCGATGTATTTGGTTTTGGGGGCCTCTGGTGAGGTGCGTCGGCATCTCAATCAGCTGCGCCTCTGTCGTCGCCTGGGTTCTGCCGCTCCCCGTCTGCTTTCAGCGACGGAGCCGTCAGGTCAGCGCCCTGGGGACCCATCTACTGGCTCGCCTCATCCCCAGGTGTTACCGACGATGCCTTCCATTTTGCCTCATGGCGTCGCGCCGCCGCAGCCGCCGCCGGCGCCGCCAGCAGCGGACGCTTCGCTGCAGCCGCCTTGCGCCTCCCTGGGTCACGCGCCGCCGCTCGCTTCCCGTGACCAGCCGTCCTCCGCCATGGACCTCTTGCCCGCTCCGGACCAGATGTCGTCTTCGCCCGTCGGGTGCTCCGACCACATGGAGGTCGACCCTTCTGTCTCATTACGTGCGCATACACCTCATGTTGACGTGCACCCTGGACTAGGTTTGCAGGCGTTTCCTAGCTCCCCTCGGACCGAATGGCCGGGTGCGGGTGGCACAGCCTCGCCTGTTGTTAGGCTCCCCACCTCATCGCATACGTCAACATGGGGTCCTCCCCACGGCGGGCGGAAGCCTTATTTCACGACCGTTCGCCGATTTGCGGGGGAGGAATGTGGTGTCACCGCTAGACACCACACTTGCTAGGTGGTAACTTAAATCGGCCGCGGTCCTGTAGTACATGTCGGACCCGCGTGTCGCCACTGTGTAATCGCAATCCTAGCGCCACCACATGGCAGGTCACAAGATACGGACTTGACCTCGCCCCAGTTGTACGGACGACATAGCTTGCGACTAGACCTACCAAGTATTCCTCTCATTTGCCGAGAGACAGATTAAATAGCCTTCAGCTAGTCCATCGCTACTACCTAGCAAGGCGCCATGTGTATCATTGCTAATTGCTTACTACTATGCAAGAGATGTATTTCAACAAGAACAAGACTACATTAAAGTTAAGTATATTAAAATCTCTCTTCTTTTCTTTATAGTTTTCATCCAGTCTCCTGTTTCAGAATTTACGCCCGTCTGCGTTAGTTTCGCGTGCACCTAGCCACTCATTGTGTCGAGACCTTAGGGAATCGACACAACACCGTCACCTGTATAACAAATGCACGAACGTTTGCTTGCTTGCATTCAACATTTTAGTGGTCACCTTGGTTATTAATGTACCAGCATTTCTCATTTGCAATGGCTTCTCTCGAGGGAACTTTGCATTGTAGTTCAGACTAACACAGGCACTGCAATATCGTAGACGTGTTATCATCTTTGAAATGGTGGAAACAGTTTATCCTCCCTTTCCTAGCTATATTGTGTCGGTGGACACGGTGAGAGTCAGATCCCAAAGTTGCTATGTAGGATGATGAATTATTTACAAAAGTGAAACAAGTCTTACATCGTGATTTCAGGGCCAAGAAGTGCGCCGAATACGACGTAGTACCTGCAGCGCGCGCAGTCGTGCACGGCAAACAGGCGTGACCAGGCTGTGAAAACGCTGCCTGCATCTGTACCACGGACACGTCATTCTCTTCGCTTCTGTCCCACACCTGGAACTACTCCATAGTATAGCAGATTAAAATCTGCAGCTAAACGTGTTATCCACGGAGGAAGGCCGCGCATTTCGATTAGCGGTTAGTCGATGCCTTAACCTGTCCTGTTCCCGATCGTGACCCCAATTCGGTTTTTGTGTCACAACAAAAACTCAGTTCTTTCACGCCTTGTTAAGAGATGTAGAACATCAATACCCAAGTCAGATAACTACTGGCCCGGTATACCCTACAGCGCAAAGAAAAACCACCTTATAATGACGTCAAAACAGGGAAGGGGATGTCGAATCCAGCAAAATTTTCCAGATAACCGTCGTTGTCAGGCACAGATACCACCCCCATACAGTCGCCGTGACACTGTGGAGCGTAAGACTGCGTGACTTGCAGTCCTGTTAAATTCCGTTGCAATAGCATCCGCTGTTTGATGTGGGTCGCTTCTTACCTATTGCACAACGTAGACGTCATCTGCTGCTGCAGTTGACCGTGGTCGACCACCTCCTCGGTTACGGGGGGCAGTGTGTGTGCTGATTACTGAACACTCCCCAACAATGCTGTAAGCCATATCAAACTCCTGGACTACATCGTCACACTTCGTCCTTCTTCCGCAATGATTCTTCCCTGTGTGAAGTCATCCAAATGTGATCTCCGGGCCTTGTTGCAATGAAGAACACCACCACATTGCCGCGTAATAGCCCGCTGATCGATACACACACACACACACACACACACACAAACAGTCTTTAACGTAAAGTGGACAACGGGTGTCATTAGAGATGGAGTACGACCTGAGTTTTGAGGAGGATGGGAAAGGACATCGGCCGTACCCTTTCAAAGGAACAATCCCAGCATTTGTCCTACGCGATTTAAAGAAATCACGGAAAATCTTAATCTGGTTGACTCGACAGGTATTTGAACCGTCGTTCTGCCGAATGTGAGTCCAGTGGCGCCACCTCGCACTGTTCGCTTGCATTCACGGATGGCAGCTATTCCTGTCGTTTTGAAAGGGACTGCTATTGACAAGGCATCACACTTGTTTCCGGTCCCTGTTGGTAAAAATATTTTTACGACAGTTTTTACGCTGTTTACATGGCTGCGAGTGTTAAATGATTCCTCCGTTGGACAGTCCGCGTTGATACACCAAGAAACCGGGCCATTTTATTCGCTGTGACGTCATGGGCACATCCAAAAACAATAGCTCTGTTGTGCCATTCTGTCGATCCATGTTGCTGTGATAATTCCATACGACCGACTGGTAGGTAGATAGCACTTCTTTGCCATCTCTCGTCAGCGGTGAAGGATCTCATGGCGGCCTGTACCACTTCTAAACTTTCTGCAGCTCTCAAATCAACAAGTGTGCCCCTTTAATGGGTGAGTAACATTTTGTCTGGCGAAGTTCACGTCCTAGAGTGCGGTCGTACATCGAGCCCAGTTCAAAGGAACAGAAAATCTATGCTCAACCTGGGATCAGGACGGGATAATCACGCTTCCGGCACTGAAGTCTACAGTCTAGGAAATGATATTGTGCAATTTGTAGGAACAGCAACAGCCTGCGGAACAAATATAATGGACGCACGTTTCGTGGCTCTGGGTTCGCACGTCTCTGATATACTAACGAGGACAGGCTGTGTTTCATACGGCTAAAACAGGAGTTTACAAAGTAGAGGTAATTCATGATGTACAATGTATTGGAGCTTATGCTGGTTTACCTATACGGGTATACGTTTTTTTCTGGCTATTTTTATGCATTCATTTACTTAAGTAGTTTACGGCAAAGATTAAAAAGTGGTATGTGAGCAGCTGGGAAGCTAGCGAGCAAAGATGAAGAACATTCATTTCATTATGTTTGTAAAAACTCCTATCGCATGTTTCATCGATCTTGTACTATCTGTCTATTTCCGTCCATGGTAGAGAGAGGACGTGAATTTCTGTTTACTTCACTAATAGTATGAAATACATTAATTCCTATAGTACGAAGTCAACTTCATTTACTAGTTCCGTAACTCACCTGATCTGTCTGCGTTAGTAGTATCTGTAATACTTGGAGAAACAAGAAATTTAGGTAAAGGTAGCTCGACGCCGTAACATTGACTTCAAAGAAAAAGAGGAGGTAAATAACTACAAGACTAGAAGAACTATCATCTAATAATCCAATATTATATGTTACAGATGTGTCGTTTATACGAAAAATCATAAGACTGACTGTCTGGAGTGTGTGTCACTGTCGTTGCGCCGCTTGTGCGGTACCAGCAAATTTCCATCGTAATTATTATTGACAAACTGCCTATTGGCTTCTGTCTCGGGTTCTTCGGCCGACGTTCATCTAATGATTTTTCTGACGTTTCGCCAGCACGAGTGGCTGGCATTGTCAAAGCTTCACCCTCCATTGCCGGTGGTGAACTGGAGCCGAGCTCGCGGGCGCAGGCTATATGTACCTGGCGCGCCAACGTCCGAGGGCTTCTCCGCGGTCATTTCCGGTGCGGTTCTCCTCTTGCTACCTGCGACGGTCGTTCGCTGCAGTACGGGAAGCCAGGATCCGTTGACCTTAAGGCTTTCCTCTTTCTTGTTCAAACTGTTCGCGTGTTTTTGTATTTCTACAGCTTCTCTGAACAAGCGCGTGTGATAGTGCTTCTCTACAGCCAGAACTTCCGTGTCGGCGAATTTTATTACATGGTCGGTCTCATTCAGTGCGTGCTCTGCCACGGCCGATTTCTCCACCTGCCCCAACCTGCAATGTCGCTTATGCTCTTTGATCCTGGTGTTAATTGATCGTCCAGTCATTCCGACATAAACTTTTCCGCATGTGCATGGTATGCGGTATATTCCCGACATTGCAAGTGGGTCTCTTTTCTCCTTCGCCGATCTAAGACACTCTTTAATCTTCCTTGTCGGTTTGAAAATCGTCTTTACGCCATGTTTGCGCAATATACGGCCGATTCTGTCCGTCACTCTGGGAATGTATGGCAGAAAGGCCGTACCCGACAATTCTTTTTCCGGTTCCTTACTTCGCCGACGTTTGGGCTCTGTTACACTTCTAATATAATTTGTGGAGTAACCATTGCTCCTCAGGACAGTTTCCAGGTGTTGCATTTCTCGTTTGAGGTGTTGCGGCTCACATATTCGTCCTGCTCTCGTTACGAGCGTACTAATCATGCCTCTTTTCTGGCTCGGGTGGTGGTTGGACAGTTTGTGCAGGTATCGGTCCGTGTGAGTCGGTTTTCGATACACGCTGTGTCCCAGATCTTCGCCGTCCCTTGTGACCAGAACATCTAGAAATGGCAGTTTCTTGTCCTTTTCTACTTCCATGGTAAATGTTATGTTGGCATGGAGGCTGTTCAAGTGTCTTAGGAAGTCACTGAGCTGTTCTTCACCATGGCTCCACACCACGAAAGTATCATCGACGTACCTGTACCACACCTTAGGTTTGCAAGTCGCCGAGTCCAGTGCCTGTGCTTCGAATTGTTCCATGAAGAAGTTGGCCACCACTGGACTGAGAGGACTACCCATGGCGACGCCTTCCAGCTGTTCGTAGAAATCGCCATTCCACGTGAAATAGCTCGTGGTGAGACATGCTAGACATCAGAAAGCTCTTCCATGCATGTCTCACCACGAGCTATTTCACGTGGAATGGCGATTTCTACGAACAGCTGGAAGGCGTCGCCATGGGTAGTCCTCTCAGTCCAGTGGTGGCCAACTTCTTCATGGAACAATTCGAAGCACAGGCACTGGACTCGGCGACTTGCAAACCTAAGGTGTGGTACAGGTACGTCGATGATACTTTCGTGGTGTGGAGCCATGGTGAAGAACAGCTCAGTGACTTCCTAAGACACTTGAACAGCCTCCATGCCAACATAACATTTACCATGGAAGTAGAAAAGGACAAGAAACTGCCATTTCTAGATGTTCTGGTCACAAGGGACGGCGAAGATCTGGGACACAGCGTGTATCGAAAACCGACTCACACGGACCGATACCTGCACAAACTGTCCAACCACCACCCGAGCCAGAAAAGAGGCATGATTAGTACGCTCGTAACGAGAGCAGGACGAATATGTGAGCCGCAACACCTCAAACGAGAAATGCAACACCTGGAAACTGTCCTGAGGAGCAATGGTTACTCCACAAATTATATTAGAAGTGTAACAGAGCCCAAACGTCGGCGAAGTAAGGAACCGGAAAAAGAATTGTCGGGTACGGCCTTTCTGCCATACATTCCCAGAGTGACGGACAGAATCGGCCGTATATTGCGCAAACATGGCGTAAAGACGATTTTCAAACCGACAAGGAAGATTAAAGAGTGTCTTAGATCGGCGAAGGAGAAAAGAGACCCACTTGCAATGTCGGGAATATACCGCATACCATGCACATGCGGAAAAGTTTATGTCGGAATGACTGGACGATCAATTAACACCAGGATCAAAGAGCATAAGCGACATTGCAGGTTGGGGCAGGTGGAGAAATCGGCCGTGGCAGAGCACGCACTGAATGAGACCGACCATGTAATAAAATTCGCCGACACGGAAGTTCTGGCTGTAGAGAAGCACTATCACACGCGCTTGTTCAGAGAAGCTGTAGAAATACAAAAACACGCGAACAGTTTGAACAAGAAAGAGGAAAGCCTTAAGGTCAACGGATCCTGGCTTCCCGTACTGCAGCGAACGACCGTCGCAGGTAGCAAGAGGAGAACCGCACCGGAAATGACCGCGGAGAAGCCCTCGGACGTTGGCGCGCCAGGTACATATAGCCTGCGCCCGCGAGCTCGGCTCCAGTTCACCACCGGCAATGGAGGGTGAAGCTTTGACAATGCCAGCCACTCGTGCTGGCGAAACGTCAGAAAAATCATTAGATGAACGTCGGCCGAAGAACCCGAGACAGAAGCCAATAGGCAGTTTGTCAACAAGTGGCCACGAAAGCCTCAACAATTTTGTAATTATTATTATTAAAATTATTAATTAATCAGTAGATCGAGCAATCACAAAACAGTACATTAACATAGAGATCGTCAGTAACTGTCAACGAGAATGGGACACAGTAAAAACTGAATCAGAGGCTACGTAAGCTGTTGTATAAGCCAGTGAAATAGTCCGGACTGAGTTACATGCTTCCGTCTAGACGTCTAGAGAGCTAGTTCAGAGTGAAACTAGTGGCGATATACGCCGAGGGTGTACTCGTACTGCGGTAAAGCAACCGTTATCTATTAAGAGGTGAAGCTTCAGAACCATTCAATTTTCTTTTATTGATCATTAGGAACGAACGCAGATTGTGATATACTGAACAAGCTAACAGAGAGGCTGCACGCGTTATGTACCTATCTCACGAAATTACGTTTCTCATTACAGTGAAGAGTTCAATGCGAAAGAGTGCAAAAGTAGCAACTAGATGAGAGGAAAACACGAATAGAGAGATGACCTTGCTGTATAGGACATTACGAAGAAGTTCAAAATTTCATTCTAGGACCTCGGCACACAGTGTAGTTACTAAATGTTACTAAACAGTCAAAGCTCCTTCCCTTCCGTCACATGTAGCTAAATATTTCTCTGTCATTACAGTGAGTATAACAGGCGATATTCGACTTGACTGTCAACGGTCAACTGCGTATTTAGGAGCTCGTGGAAATTAACTTATCAGAGTTAATTTCCACAATAGTCTAAGAGAACATAAAACATTTGTTTTGGTCACATACTGAAACAATCGATAATGTTGATAAGACTTTGATAAGACTAATATTAGACTACAGATATTATTTTCTGATTATTTTTAAAGTCTTCTCTCAAATGGTTCAAATGGCTCTGAGCACTATGGGACTCAACTGCTGTGGTCATCAGTCGCCTAGAACTTAGAACTACTTAAACCTAACTAACCTAAGGACATCACACACATCCATGCCCGAGGCAGGATTCGAACCTGCGACCGTAGCAGTCGCACGGTTCCGGACTGCGCGCCTAGAACCGCGAGACCACCGCGGCCGGCAGTCTTCTCTCAGTTTCATGTACTGTGGACTATTTTTTTACGTATTAAAACTAGATAATGATAAGAATGTTTTATTGTCATTTGAAATCTATAAAATTATCTGTAGAACAGACAAATTCGACGAACATTTCGTGGCTCAGTACAAAACGCAATTAAAATTCGCGTCGTCTCATGTCCAGCTACCATCTGCCTGCTAATATTCACCCGAACATTATTAGCGAGTTGTGTCAAGCATTGGCTGGAATACAAGGCCACATTGAACAGTGGAGTTTTACAGGCTAGCAGACAAGCACGTTATCAGAAACAACCTCGACTGCGACGGCCTGATGTTATCACTGGCACTTTAAGGACTTCAGCGAAACGATTGTGACTTAGGGTGGAACAGAATTTAACATTAACAACAAATTTAGTTCCCTGCCGAGTGGACTGATGCAAAGTTTATGAACTCGCCTGCACTCAAATTTGAAAGGAGCCGCCTCCAAAGAGCGATCTTAACAGTCAGAGTGAGATTTTCCTTAGCTTCCTTAAATTAGCTATTGCAAATATCAGCCCGGTTTCGTCATCATCATTCTCATCCCAATATTTTTTTCAAAATTCATAGAGTTATAATTAAAATATCGGCTTCTTGCCATATATATGCTCTTCACTCATACACTGCCTGACACGAAAAGAAGTGGAGCACCCAGAAGACTTTGCCGTAGGTCAATGCAACTTGATACACATTCACACCATCGGCGTGTGTGTAAATGATTAAAAGTTACAATCCTCTGTGACAGATATAACGGCTACCAGGGTGCATTAGTGTTGTTCGTGTTTAGTGCTATTACCAGGGATATATAAGGGGCGAGAAAAGCATCAGATGTTCAGTGACCACGCAGAAGGAGACGGAGATACCGTGTACGCGTACGAGGCAGCGTTATCAGCGCCTTACACATTCGGAGAGGGACCTCAGTGTCGGTCATCGTTTGGCCGGCTGGTTACATCGCGCAAAATGCAGTTTTTTGGGCATATCTAAGTGACGGTGGCCCGATGTGTGTGCACACTGGACCGTGACGGCACATATATCCGTCGTCAAGGCTCCGGTCCACCGCAGGGGAGGATCGCCGTATTGCGCACCAGACATACGGTGACCCCTTCACATCAGCGTCTGCCATCAGACAACAAGCAATGGACTTCCTGCAATATTCTGTGTCATTCGGCACCATTGGTCGGAGACTAGCAGCAGCCAGACCAGGGAATTACTGTTCCACTTGTGGACACCACACAAATGGCTGTGTTTGGAGTGTTACTTATATCTGGAAGCACGGACTGCTGATGAATGGGGTCGCTTTGTGTTCAGCGATGAATCGCGGTTCTGCACTACTCCGGATGACAATCGTCGGTACTATGGAGGCTGCCTGGGAACAAGTCCCATTCTTACAATGTTTTGGAGAGGCACAGCGATCTTATTCTTTGCGTCACATATGGGAAGTCATCTTTTATGAATCCAGATCATGACTGGTAATGACTGAAGGTACTCTGATGGCATAATGATACATCGCGGACATCCTGTGTCTTCATGTGTTAACTCTCATACAACAGTCTCGTGGTACCATTTTTCTGCAGAACAATGCTCGTCCACATATGACAAGCGTGTCTACAAACTGTCTATGTTCTGGTAATCCCACGACCAGCAAGATCCGCAGATCTGTCTGCAATAGAACATATGTGGAACAGATCAGACGTCAGTTACGTCCCAGTCCCAGCATCCGTGGTGTGAAGGACCAGTTACAACAGTTGTGGTCCAGCTTCCCTCAGGAGCGCAAACAATGGTTCCGTTCCCAATCGAATTAGGGAGTGCATCGAGGCCAGACGGGGTGCAACATCCTACTGATAAATGGGCTAACACTGCCAAGTTCTTTGTAAATTCGCCTCGATTTTGTAACCACTGAAAGAAAATCACATACCCTCTCAAACCGGGAAGTTTCGTTTAGTTTTCCCCCTCCACTTCTGGGGCTTGACTTTTTTTTCACAACCAGTGTAAAACGCATTTTGTAAGACCAGTTTCTTATTAACCAGTTACATTGATATAAACATGAGTTACTAACATTAATTAGTATGCTTTCTATAATCAAACCGTACCGCAAAGTGGACATGCATTACACCTTCACATACTCAGTATGAGTAATATATGATAAATACTTGATATTTTGCAGTAGTGACCTTACCGATCAAAATGACGGTATAGGTGATATGATACAAAAGAGTGGCAGCGTTACAAATAATTATCTAGTTACCTTTCGTCTTAATGACGAGGGGCTCACCGCGGCAAAGACTCCACACCACGACCGAAGCTTGAGGAAGCCCGTCTAATATACGATCGCCCAGGAGCCGCCAAAGCTTACACAGATTCGCCTGAACAGTGTACAGGGGACGCGTATCATTCGAAATAGCCTTCCAATTTTTGTCAGTTGGATTGTGACCGGGTAGGCCCTGACGCAGGCAAGGACCAAATGATCCGTTAAGTGTTCATCGAACCGGTTATGGAGCGAAGGATAGGTATATCGTTTTCTCTAACATAAACGCTAGCGAAGCAGTGTTGTAGAACATATCAGCCTAAATGTACTAAAATAATATCTACTGGAGCCAACGAGATTTGTTAATAAAACTGGGAAATAACTGTTCTCACAGTCACGAGCGGATTGCATAATACACTATCGGAAGAAAACAGAACACGCATTGAGAGTTTTTCAATTGATTCCAAATTTATTGTAGAAATAATATATACGGAGTACATGGAATAATTACATTTACAGATGAATAGTGAAGCGTCTCTGAGGTAGCAGGTATGGAACCATGCTGAAATACCCAAATTAGCACGCAGTGTAACCTCCACAGGTGGCCACGCAGGCACTGACTCCGGCATGCAGTCGATCCTGAAGGTGACGAATACCGTTTCGCAGTACGTTATTCTACACCTGCTCGATTTCAAATACCAATAGACGAAGAATCTAAAACCGTGTGTGTTGTGAACACTCCTTTGGGATGTTTAAATATTTGGATTTGCCTTTTGGAAGTGCTTCCGCACCTGCCATTTCAACGTTATTTAGACAGCTGACTTCTCAAGTACCAAACTGTTCAAACAATTTGGAAGATATTGTCGCAGCAGGTCGTACACCTGAAGAACACATTGCAAATTTGCGTACTTTGTTTAGTGTGTTATCTGATGCAGGACAAAAGTGTAGACTGGACAAGTGTGATTTTTTTATACCTGAGTTGCAGTATCTACATCTACATCTACATCTACATCCATACTCCGCAAGCCACCTGACGGTGTGTGGCGGAGGGTACCCTGAGTACCTCTATCGGTTCTCCCTTTTATTCCAGTCTCGTATTGTTCGTGGAAAGAAGGATTGTCGGTATGCCTCTGTGTGGGCTCTAATCTCTCTGATTTTATCCTCATGGTCTCTTCGCGAGATATACGTAGGAGGGAGCAACATACTTCTTGACTCCTCGGTGAAGGTATGTTCTCGAAACTTCAACGAAAGCCCGTACCGAGCTACTGAGCGTCTCTCCTGCAGAGTCTTCCACTAGACTTTATCTATCATCTCCGTAACGCTTTAGTTATTACTAAATGATCCTGTAACGAAGCGCGCTGCTCTCCGTTGGATCTTCTCTATCTCTTCTATCAACCCTATCTGGTACGGATCCCACACTGCTGAGCAGTATTCAAGCAGTGGGTGAACAAGAGTACTGTAACATACTTCCTTTGTTTTCGGATTGCATTTCCTTAGGATTCTTCCAATGAATCTTGGTCAAGTCATGAACAGTCAAGGTACACATCCTCTTCAGTTACATTTGTTAGTCGTACGTGACCTTCGAGTTCCTCGCAGTGTCACAGAATTGCAGCCAGTCTTAGGGAAAATGAACTATTATGGTTCAAATGGCTCTGAGCACTATGGGACTTAACATCTGTGGTCATCAGTTCCCTAGAACTTAGAACTAGTTAAACCTAACTAACCTAAGGACACCACACACATCCATGCCCGAGGCAGGATTCGAACCTGCGACCGTAGCAGTCGCGCGTTTCCGGACTGAGCGCCTAGAACCGCGAGACCACCGCGGCCGGCTGAACTATTATATTCGGTTCATACCTAATGCTGCACAAACCGCAGCTGCATTGCATCGCTTGTGTCGCAAGGACATCCCCTTTGTTTGGACAGATGAGTGCCAAGAAGCTCTTCAAAAATTTAAGGATACATTGCTCAGTGATCGATACTTGGTTCACTTTCATCCTGCGAAACCAGTTGTGTTGCAAGATGACGCTTCCTCTTACGGATTCGGTGCAGTGCTTTCGCACAGAACTGGTGATAAGGACAGACCTATTGCTTTCAGACCATACATGTTATCCAAAGCTCAGTGTAACTATTCACAAATAGCGAAAGAGGCATTGGCTATTGTGTATGGTGTCACCAAATTCCACCACTAATTGTATGGCGGAAAATTCTACTTAGTAACGGATCACAAGCCACTGCAGCCGTTGTTTCATCCGATGAAGCCGGTTTTTGTACGAACTGCCCAAAGACGGGCTTTGTTGTTGTCTCAGTACCAGTATGAGATTGTGTATCGTCCAACAGCTCAACATGGTAATGCGGACGCACTTTCACGTCTTCCGATTGGTCCTCATTCAAACTTTGACGCTTCTGTTGAATCTTGTTGTCACATCGATACTCACGAGTCTGAATAGCTTCCATCCTTTCCTCTGAACTATAGGAAAATTGTACAGGCCACGGAAGGTGATTCAGATTTGAACATTATGCTAAAATGCATTAGCAAATCTTGGCCTCGCTCAATGAATAGTATAAAGATCTCTGTAGTGCGCCGATACTTTGCACGTCGGCGTAGCCTCGCTATACAGCAAGATGTGATTCTTGTTCAAAATGACAGTGGGCAGTCTCGTGCGTTGATCCCCAAAGTTTTACAAAAAGATGTGTTGCAGTTACTTCACCAAGGGCACTGGGGAATTGTTCGTGCGAAACAGTTAGCACGTCGGCACTGTACATGGCAGGGTATGGACACCCAAATAGAACAGATGACGTCACAGTGTCATGCATGTGCGGAAAATCGGTCCGCTCCGCCACAAAAATTCTCTGCTTGCCCTAAGTCGCAATAGCCATGGCAACTTATGCACATAGACTTTGCGGGACATTTTTGGAACATTCGTTGCTTGATTGTGGTAGACTCTTATAGCAAGTATCATTTTGCTCTGCCACTGAATTCGACAACGTCACATAGCACAGTTGAGGCGTTGTCCTCTGTTGTTTGCCTCGAAGGTTTGCCTGAAGCCATAGTGTCGGACAACGGCCCTCAGTTCACTTCAAATGAATCTGAAACATTCTGTGAAGTCAATGGCATAAAGGATCCAACTAGTGCACCGTTCCATCCACAGTCAAACGGCGAAGCAGAACGTTTTTTCAGAACCTTCAAGCAGCAGATGGCCAAACTTCGCACCGCTCACACCAGGGATCAAGCATTGCAATTGTTTCTCGCCTCCTATCTTTCACATCCACGAAATGGACCTTCGCCGGCGGAATTGCTTCACGGCCGCCGCCATCGGACGCTGCTCCACCTGCGTCACCCTACTCAGCATCCCGTGCCCAAGGAAGGCCGCAAGTATCGTTTCGCGCCGCATGATATTGTGTTGTACAGGGTTTTTAGTGGCAGCAGACGGTGGGCGCGAGGCGAGCTCCGTCGTCGGCTTGGCTCATGTATATATCTCATTTCAGGCCCAGACGGATTGTAGCGCCGACATCACAACCAAATTCGCCACTGTCATGTGCACGGTGATCCTTCTGTACCTCTTCCCCCAGATTCACGGACACCGAGGACAGCGTGGCCATAGCAGCCGCCAGAGGGTGTCATCACGACACTGCGGGACGACTCCACGGAGACGGAGCCTTCGCCTTCTCCGTCTCCACTCGTCCTATCGATGGAGCTGGACCCGCTCACGATGCAGCTACTGACACCTTCTACATCATGGTATGGGCCTAGCAGGTGGACGCGTACACTTCTGGACGTTTTCCGGGGGGACGTTTCCACCAGAGCGGAGGCCGGTTGGCGGGGTGCGACCGGAAGCCTGACGTCCAGCAGGCAGCCTCAGCTTCCCGTCCTTGAGAGCGTCCACGCTCCTAACCCCCCCCCCCCCCCCCGTTGTCGTGCTCCACATACGAAGACGATCCGTCGCTGTGGTGGGGGAGGAATGTTACGGCGTAAATTCAGCGCCGGCACGCCAGTCGGGAACGACAGGGAAGAGAAGGCTGTGAGAAGAAGTCAGCCAATCGCTGACCGATCTCCCTCCAGGACGATAACGCGATAGCAGCGACCCCTACGTGAAGACGACATAAGCGCCGCACCCGACTGGTAGGGCCCACTTTGATAGCAGCGTCAACGTAAGCCACTTCGTTAGGAATCTCTGCGTAGCACAGACTTGTGTTTCTCTATCCTGAAGAAGATTGATTATTTTGCATGTCGCCCTTTGCTTGCTACACACATCAAAGTTCAGTAATTGTAATTATCTTTTGTAATAAAACTCATTAATGCGAGTTGTTTGATTTTTTGTCTAGTGAACCAACTATGCAGGATTCCTAGACACAACAAAATATACCACAACTAAAGAAAACTATACTGGTTGTGTTTAACTACTGTGACTGCAATTAATTTAAAGTTTTTCTCTTCTGTACCTCCTCTACTTGTTCATTTAATGTCATATTTATTGAAGGGCTCACATGCACTAATCAGCTGGAGCATTATGACCATCGTCCTACTACAAGTGCATATTATGAACAGTAATGGTCCTATAACACTTCCTTCGAGTACACCCAAAGATACTTTTACCTTTGAAGAGTTCTCTCCATTAAGAATGAAATGCTGTGTTCTGTTTGCTAGTAACTCTTTAATTCAATTACTAATATAATCTGATATTCTGTACACATGTATTTTCTTTATTAGATCTATCGAACGCCTTGTGGAAGTCAAGGAGCATGGCATCAAGCTGGACGCTGGTGTCTATGCCTCCTGCGTCTCATGTCCTTAAATTCTACAACAGACTGACGTCGGCAATATAGACATAGTTTTGTGCGTCTGTTTGACGACACTTCTTCAAAATGGGAATGGCGTCGCTATTTACCAATCACTTGAAACATTTCTTTCATCCAACAGCCTACGGTACATGGCTGCTAGAGGATGTGCTAATTCTTTCATATACTCTGTATTGAATCGAACAGGTATCCTATCAGGCCAAGGCGTGTTTCCTCTGTTAAGTGAATTTAGTTGATCCCTATCTTGTGGTCATTTATTTGGCTATCTGATCCCGTACGTGTGACGATTTACATGAGGAATCTCAGAATCTCAGACCAAAACTGCCTAGTATTTTCTGTCAGATCGGTAGATAGCATTTTAATTTGAATTCCTTGAACATTTTATTCCTGTCTTTACGGCAATTTTTTCTCCATTCAGATGTTATTTGTGGACGAGGATTTGTGTGTGTGTGAATCTGCAGTGAAGTTCTCTTTGCTTTCGCAGCAGTCTTTCCCATCAGTCACAACTTTGTTCGGCAAGTACCTGTCTAAGATGTTTTCTATAATACTGACCATTTTTACTCAGTATTTTCGGCCTCAGAGATGAATGTCTGATGTTGACTGCTCATATAATCGGAAATTCTTTTTTGTCGCACAGACTACGAATAAATATCGTCGTACCTTTCTTTACATTCCTATTGAAGCCATAGTTAATGACACTGTATCGACCTTATTATCACTGATAAGTAGCTCTAAACCGAATAGAAAAATTCGGAACTGTTTGAAACCAGGAAATTTAACATGTCATCCTCCAGAGTTGGTTTCCTGCTCAACTGTTAACGCTAATTTTCGGATAAGGTGTTTAGAACCATTTCGGTATCTGCCATAATCTATTGAGTCTCCCATCCTATAGCTGGTAAGCTGAAATCTAATACTGTAACATGACCATTTTAATACTATAACATGACCAGGAAATTTACTTGCAGCCTTCTGGAGTGTTTCCCTGAAATGCTCCGTTACTACCACTCCTGCGGAGTCAACTATAAAAGTATCCGTCTGCCACGTTGGACCCACCAATAACACTTGTCTTCACCCAAACTATTTCGCATACAGAGTCTGTACTAACCTCACTAGGCGTTATCGCATTATTTACGTTTATAAAAACATCTCCACCATCAGCGTCCAGCCCATCTTTGTGACATACGTTCCGATTGGAATTTAGAAATTCATTGCTGTTAATATCTGGTTTCAGCCAGCCCCATAGTACTCTGTGGGCATTGTTATCGTTTATAAGTAAGACTAGTTCTGGGCCTCCTGTACTTGTGCGAGGTGCTGGGGCCAGCAGTGTATTTAACACTAAATACTTCTAGAATCTTCATATGGAAATGATGCTCTAAGCCCCCCATTTTCTAACTCCGACTTTTGCTGTTGCACATGTATTAAGAAGAAATGCGAACTGACTGTAATCGACCCTGCAAGTGGAGTAGAAAAGAGTTTGGCACCTGCAATAATTTAATTGGATAGAACTTAATTAGATAAAGGAATGTTTCATTAATGTAGTGAGAAATGAAAGGGTTGCTCTACCAATTAACAGAATGAAAGTTCTGTTCAAAATAACAATTTGATTTATTATGACTAAACTCAAAATAATAAACAAACCACATGAAACATTTACAATACATCAAATTGGATACTCAAATAAATGCTGTGAAGATGAAGTTGTCCATAAACTAGATTGTGACATTTATGACCAAGTGGTATGTGGAGCTAATTCCTTGCAACTCAAATCTTAAGAGAAACACCCAGCCAACCCAACATTAATTGCTGCTACAGTAGTGATAACTCAGACAATGAACACCCAAGGCAGAACAAAGTTAGAAAAGACGAACAGGCGCGTTCTGCTGAGCTCTGATTATCACCTAGAAAAATTCCCTGATTTGCCGGTGCTGTGGACGTACATTACCAAGCTGTCTTCTTAACTGCAAAGACACGATCTGGCATACCGGAGGCGATGGCTGGTTGCTTTGATGTCCCGTCGTGGTGATGATAATGTCGCGAGTATAGCCCGAAACAAATTCTCCTGGCCTGGTTGTTCCAGACTAAAGACTTCCTAGCAACACAAATACGCCTCTGAGGGAGACGAAGAAGGCTCGCTACACAATCACTGACGGTACAGTGAGTGATTTTAACAAGGGAAGTCACACAGTAACTCCGGTACAGTCAACTTTAAGCAAAACTGCTCAAGACGGACAACATAGGCTACTTGTACGCAGAACGCTCAATTGACAACTGTACTCGGAAAGTTACGACGAAGTCGAAACTTCAGCAACTTCGTCAAACAGTTACAATTAAATGAAAATATATTAGACAGCCAACGGAAGGCAGGCTGTCCAGAGCAGCGAGAGCTCAGTCTTGTAACCTACTCCGACGGAAAGGCGAGAGCCGACTCTCTCAAAGCACTTGTACAAGCTGAACACAGAACATTCCCGCCCCCACGACAGTGGCCGTGGTCAAACGTTCCAACCAGCAACTCGAAAACCGGCGGAAAATTCCACTCTATTGCCAACGCACTACTAGTCCACCAATGGAGATACTTGGCGCCAATTTCTGCGCCGATTTTGCTACGTCACGGAGCTATCCTGTGAGCGAGGCAATCACAGTTATGACTTTGCAGAAAACGTCGGAATTTGCCCGCCAAGACTGCCCGGGAACACAAGTCATTCCCACGCCTCGCGCCAGCCAGAAAGTGTTTTCACTAAGTTTCTGCAAAGTAACGGAATCTCTAGCTCAGCCGCTCTGTCAGGCCCCTGTGGGCGTGTCGCCGCCACTCTTATGACAATGTCGGCGTCTGGAAAGCATCCACTCGACTCCCTCATAAAATGATGGGCGTAACACTGTACTGCACAGGAACTCGCTATACTCATTCATACGCTACAATTGCAACATTAAACATGTAACATAATCTACGCGTTCCGAAAAATAAAATAGTGACAGACCAGCACTACTAGGACTCTGACAAGAGAACAGTGTAGAATGTTCCAGATTGTGCTTATCGTTCAGTACAACGATTTTGTAGGGTGGGTGTTCTTCTTAATGGAGACTGCATTGAAACACGATGCTTCGAGTGCGAACACAGTACCTGATAACTTCATATTCAGCATGCAGTGTGTACAATGGTTAGCACGTCTGTTTCTTCTTGATGTGACAAAGAGATCTGTGCGATGACATGTACCATCATACAAAATATCTGGGATACTGTGTTACTGCTACCACTGAGTGTTTCCTTGTATTCGTGTCTCGACTGCTGTAACTCCCTGAAGCCTGTTTACGCAGTCATGCGACAGGCTTCCGTGGCATTGCCACTATCTCCTATATCTCTGGGAGATAACGTCGGCCTTTCCTGAGAGACAGACATTGAGTGCTGTGAAGCAATTAACAGAATGCACTCTGAACAGCAGTGGGCGCAGCGTTCAAGGATATGTTATTCGCATATTTGAGGAATGGCTTGCGTTCGGTCTCTACTGTTCCCCACATGGTAGGAACATTAAATTATAACGTTTGATCCTTTTCCTTTCTTTGGCCATGAAACGTAACACTCCGATGGACACACTGTGACTTGAATCCAATCCAGCCATATTCATTTTGAATTTTCTTTGGTCTCTTAAAGTCGATATACATTATAATCTGTAGTCTGCAAGCCAACAAGTGGTGTATGTCCCACCTGTTACTGTTGCTTCTCGTGAGTAACATATTTTTAAACATAATTTCAGTAACCCTTGTGTTGTGAATCCTACAGCTCTTCTTTGAACCATTATTGTTTCTTCTCTCTTTTAAAAATGGGAAGGATTAAAAGCAAAGAAGAGCACCGTTTCGATTCCATGGGGATGATTGTGACCCAGGACCGTGATGTAACCCAGGACAGAAAGAAGGTCAACCTCGGTCGTAATATCGTCTGTCTTTTTTATTGCATTGCAGATCTAGGTTACAACTGAAAGTGCAGCTATCATCAGTGCTATAACTACAGATAATACAAGACTCAGACATCGAAACAGAACATTGATCAAACACCATGTCACAGTTGTACACAATTACAATTCCACAATTACATACCGTTATAAGTAGTCATGTAGACTGAACGTAGTTATAATGCCACGCATTCCCCTCTAACTCAGGCATGTACAAACACTGGTCCAACTAAGGCCGCTGTTTACAAATCGATACAGCTAGTCTCGGTTTATGTCATACAGGACAGCCAACGCCATTTACGTTAACCCAGTCTTTCACATATGGGCAACAAAAATATGGGCTCTGCAGTATGACGTAACGTAACATTTGTCATAATGATTTTTTGAATTTTGTATACCTCGAAACGAAATTATATTTAATTATAATTATTAACTCAGTTTCCTGTATTTTATATGTATATTTTTTTTATCTTACCCCATTCTTTTGCATGTGGGCAATAAAAGTAGATGGCGTTAGCTAAGCAGTAGAACGCCATGTAACACTTCTCATAATGATTTTTTGGATTGTGTGCTACCAGAAAAAATTGTATTTTATTATAAGTAATATTCCAACTACCTATATTTTACGTACTTTTTTTTTTTAGCTCAACCGATTCTTTTACATATGGGCAATAAATAGAGGGCGTCTGCTATCCAATATGACGTAAATCGAGGTTAGCTGTACCGAATACTAAACAGTGGCGTCAGTTGGACTAATGCTTGTAAATGCCTGAGTTCGAGTGGAATGTGTGTCGTTATAATTTCGTTCAAAATACATGACTACTTATAACGGTTTGTAGTTTTAGAATTGTAATTGTCTACAACTGTGACATCGTGTTTGATCAGTGTCCTCTTTCTATGTCTGATTTTTGTATTGTTTGTATATGTAACACTGATGATAGCTCCACTATCAGTTAAAATCTAAATCTGCAACTCAATAAAAAACAGATGATGTTATCACCGATGCTGACCTTTATTCTGTCCTAAAGAAGAACTGGAATAATTTTATAATGGAGATCTTTTGTAGAGAAACTGCACATAAGAATTTTGGACTTCTTCTTCCCCAATATAACACTCATGTTATCGTTTCATCTTATTTATCTTCGAATAAACATCCCCCGACATTAATTATTACAAAGATTTACTTCTTGTTGTCGATCGAGTCGTCAGTCCACAGGGTGGTTTGATGCAGCTCACTTCGTGAGTCTATTCTACCGCAAACTATATCCACTTGAACTTGTTTACAGTAGTCGCGTTTTAGTCTCCCTATAAAATTTTTACCTCCCCTCTCCTCCCAGAAAACAATAAAAGGTGGCAAGTCATTGGTTCGCCTTCCTTTCACTCTAATTATTTAGTTCATGAAAATACACTGAAGAGCCAAAGAAACTGGTACATCTGCCTAATATCGTGTAGGTCCCCGCGAGAAAGCAGAAGTGCCGCAGTACGATGTGGCATGGACTCGACTAACGTCTGAAGTAGTGCTGGAGGGAATGGACACCATGAATCCCGCAGGACTGTCCATAAATTAGTCTGAACAGCACGTTGCAAGGCATCCCAGACAGGCTCAATAATGTTCTGTCTGGTGAGTTTGGTAGCCAGCGGAGGTGTTTAAACTCAGAAAAGTTTTCCTGGAGCCACTCTGTAGCAATACTGGACGCGTGGGGTGTCGCATTGTACTGCTGGAGTTCCAAACCCCGTCGGAATGCACAATGTGGTTGAATGGATGTAGGTGGTCAGACAGGATGCCTGCGTACGTGTCACCTGTCAGAGTCGTATCTAGATGTATCAGGAGTCCCATATCACTCCAACTTCACACGCCCCACACCATTGCAGAGTCTCACCAGCTTGAACAGTCCCCTGCTGACACGCAGGATCCATGTATTCATGAGGTTGTCTCCACACCTGTACACGTCCATCCGCTCGATACAATTTGAAACGAGACTCGTCCGATCAGGCAACATGTTTACAGTCATCAACAGTCGAATGTCGGTATTGACGGGCCCAGGCGAGGCATAATGCTTTGTTCCGTGCCGTCATCGAGGGTACACGAATGGACCTAAGACTCCGAAAGCTCATATCGACAATGTTTCGTTGAATGGTTCGCACGCTGATACTTGTTGATGGCCCAGCACTGAAATCTGCTGCAACTTGAAAAAGGATTGCACTTCCGTCACGCTGAACGATTCTCTTCAGTCGTCGTTAGTCCGGTTCTTGCGGGGTCTTTTTTCAGCTGCAGCGATGTCGGAGATTTGATGTTTTACCGGATTCCACTTCATCGCTATCTCGGAGATGCTGTGTCCCATCGCTCGTTCACCGACTATAGCACCATGTTCAGACTCACTTAAATCTCGATGACCTGCCATTGTAGCAGCAGTAACCGATCTATCAACTGCGTCAGACACTTGTTGCCCTATATAGGCGTTGCCGACCGCAACACCATATTCGTCCTGTTTATATATCTCTGTATTTGAATACGCATGCCTATACCAGTTTCTTTGGCGCTTCAGTGTACATGCAATTAGGGTACATGTACCGGGTTCTGATAACAATGTGATCGAAGTACTGTTTATTAAGGAGGGTCGATAGTGGTCGCATACTAAGTTCAAAAATGGTTCAAATGGCTCTGAGCACTATGGGACTTAACATCTGTGGTCATCAGTCCCCTAGAACTTAGAACTATGTAAACCTAACTAACCCAAGGACATCACACACATCCATGCCCGAGGCAGGATTCGAACCTGCGACCGTAGCGGTCACGCGGTTCCAGACTGAAGCGCCTAGAACCGCATGACCACACCGGCCGGCTACTAAGTTCATTAGTAGCTTATTGCCTAGAGTGATTAGAGATTATGGGTCTGTGTTTATGTTTTGCTGTACAGATACGGCTGTGGCTAGACTAGATGGCGAAAAACGCCGCTTTGTTGCCGTCACTTTGTGGAACAAGGTGGGGCGCGGACGCAGGTATGTCGTGTGGGACTGGGAGCCCAGGTTGTCGCTTACACGCAGTGGATCTCATGCTGGTGGACACGGGCCAAGCAGAGGGTGGTCCTCTAGCCTCAGGAAGAGGAGCTCTTCGCGGACCACCGGGCGTTGTCCCAGAGGCTCTACACTGAATTTTTACAACTTCTTTAGCCGAGTCGCGACGCACAGAACATTCTTCTGAATCTCCAGGTATGTTTCCTGTGGACCTTCCCTATCTGCTGGGATACTAAAAAACATTTTGCTACAGTGGCTGAAAAGGGCCGGCACAGAAGGATGCTCAGCTGTGGGACAGCTCTCGCAGTTTTTAGCGAGGTAGGAACCCTCACCAAGCAGCTTTCCGTGTGAGCAGAGAAACAGTTTGTTGACTGGGACGCTGACTGTGACGTCACGTGACGTGCCAGTGAGCGCCTATTCCTTGTTACGTATAGCGACAGGGTTGCAGCGGAAGAATTTGGCCATGTTCGGAAGGGAGGCTGTACGGAGAGTGGGGACTTTGTGATTGACTTATGGAAGCCCTGGCACATTATTATTGGTCATTTTAGCTTTTTTAGAGTACTCCACAAGGAGAGTCTTTGGTAAATCATAGTGAAGGACGGAGAGAACACTTGGGTGAGGGCCTCGGTACGAGGTGGATTTGGGCCTAGGCCGCAGAAGATTCTGGATCGAGCTGTTAGCCAAGGGCCACGACAGGCGTCAGACCGAGGATTCGGGACTTGGATGCAAAGAATGAGACGGACGTCCACCATTCCATTCGACATAGTGGTGCGCAGGTCACAATATTGCTGATTCCAGCTGGTGCACTGTGAGCCTTCCGCAGCTCCGGCATAATAGAAATATTTAAGGTGAATATCCATCGCCCACAAAAAGTGCTTTCAAATAGCAGCAATTGCTGTCCAATTTGCATTTCGTGGTAGCTTGCAGCTTTGCAGTCCACAATCATTGTCACCAAATTAGTTTCACTCATATCACGTTATCCATAGTTAATGTCGGAGTAGGACCCACACCCAGACATATACCTTCAGAAAAGGCTTCCTAACGCATAAATGTATGTCTGATGTTAACAGATTTCCCTTTTTTAGAATAGCTCTTCTTTCTACTGCCAGTCTGCTTCTCTATTTCTCCCCTTGTCAGTTTTGCTGGCCAAATAACAAAATGCACCTTCTTTCAGTGTCTCATCTCCTTACCTAACTCCCTCAGCATTCGACAACATCCGACAATCATTGTTTTATTTTTTATGTTCAGCTTAAAACCACTTTTCAAGCCACTATTGACTTCGAACGCTGTATTTCAACAGCTATGGAATTTTGCCCTCTGCTCATTCGCAACATGTTTTTGTGTTTAGTTGTAAGGTTAGTTATTTGGCATTTATTTTTCTACAAGCTACTCGTACTTCGCTACAGTTTCATTTGGTACCCACATCTCTATGAACTACTACACGTATCACTAATAGTCTCAGAGATTTGTTATTATATAACTGATTTAGTTATGCGCCATGGCCGCTGAATTCGGTAACTGGAGAAATGTGGAAATGGAACGAAATTTTAAGTGTTCAGCAGTTACGTTAGTATTGAGTCAGAATGATTAGAAAAACAGACACAAAAAAATCGAGTGCTAAAGGATGCTCCGCGGAAAGCTATCAACGTCTGATGAAGACACTTCCAGCTCTCCTATCTTCTATGTGTTGTGACAATGGGATGGTAGTGAACCTTGCACTTCAACAGGTAGCCATAGTAGCGTGATTCGATAGTGCGTGTCTAGGACTGGTTGTAAAAGGCGGACCGGAGCTGTTGAAAACAAACTGGAATTGTACTAACAGAAGTTGGACTAGTTCTGAGTAATCCAGTTTGCAATAGGCGACTGTTACTTCGTGACAGTGTCACCCGAAGTTGGCATATAATGGTATCTGACTAAAAAGTGAAACCACCTTGGGTCGATAGTGGAATTGCACTGTTGTTCCAATGCAGTACACGTTATCACGTGAAACATAATAGTTAGTAGGTACAATTTTGCTGACACGTCAAATCTTCATTTAAATCGTTACCTTAACTTTTCTGATTTTTTCTCGAGACAAGAATGACTCCAGTACTTTGCCACTCATATGACACCTATTTACCGACATAATGTTGTTGTCATTTTGTCAATATTCAAATTAACGAGTTACCAAGTTTAGGCGATGTGGGGTTCACATTGCAGCAAGCAGAGTACCTACACTTGCAGCCTCTGTGTAGATGCAGGCCGCTATTAGCAGCATTTTCCCGTGAAAGTTTCCGTCACGTAAATAATCTTACGCAACTCTTTGCGCGAAAGTGTAGATCTTTACGGTCCAACATGTACTACATTAGTATTAAACAGCGCTTTCCGACAAGCACTTACTTCTGAGACGACCAAATAGGAAAACCTCATTAGAGCTTTCATGTTTATTTATTGCAAATCTATAATTCTCATTTGTTAATAAATAAATGAATTAATAAATGTGACCAAAACAAGAAGATTGTTAGCGAGGTTACTAACTAAGTTTTGATCACACATAATTCCTTACTTAATGGCAGCTCTTACATTTCATGTGTGCCCAGTCATTGTCAACTTCCTGTTAAATGCCACACTTCAATAAAAAGAGTTTTTCAGCAACACAAAGCAACACAAGCCACTGCTCAAAAAAAATCTTCGTTATCAGCTATGAGAAAGAACAGAGAGTTTTTTGGACGCCGTTCTGAACATACACAGAAGCGCCAAAGAAACTGATCTAGGCATGCGTATTCAAATATGTAAACAGGCAGAATGTGTCGCTGCCGTCGGCAACGCCTATAAGAAACAACAAATGTCTGACTCTGTTGTTAGATCGGTTGCTGCTGCTACAGTGGCAGGTTATCAAGATTTAAGTGAGTTTCAAGGTGGTGTTATAGTCGGGGCACGAGCGATGGGACACAGCGTTTCCGAGCAAACGATGAAGTGGGGATTTTCCCGTACGACCATTTTTCGAGTGTACCGTGAATATCAGGAATCAGCTACATCTACATCTGCATCTACATGGATAGTCTGCAAATCACATTTAAGTACTTGGCAGAGTGTTCATCGAACCACCTTCACAATTCTCTATTATTTCTATCTCGTATACCGCTCGAAAGGAACGAACACCTATACCTTTTCGTGCGAGCTCTGATTTCCTTCATTTTATCATGGTGCTCGTTTCTCCCTATGTAGGTCAGCGTCAACAAAATATTTTCGCATTCCGAGGAGAAAGTTGGTGATTGGAATTTCGTGAGAAGATTCCTCCACAACTAAAAACGCCTTTGTTTTAGTTATGTCCATCCCAAATCCTGTATCATTTCATTGACGCTCTCTCCCCTATTTCGGGATAACACAAAACGTGCTGCCCTTCTCTGAACTTTTGCGATGTATTCTGTCAATCCTATCTGGTAAGGATCCCACACCGCGCAGTAGTATTCTGAAAGAGGACGGACAAGCGTAGTGTAGGCAGTCACCTTAGTACACCTGTTAAATTTTCTAAATGTCCTGCCAATAAAACGCAGTCTTTGGTTAGTCTTCTCCACAACATTTTCTGTGTGTTCCTTCCAATTTAAGTTGTACGTAATTGTAATTCTATATATATAGTTGAATTTACAGTCTTTATATTTGACTGATTTATCGTATAACCGAAGTTCAGCGGATTCCTTTTAGCACTGATGTGGATCACAACACACTTTTCGTTATTTAGTGTTAACTGCCAATTTCTGCACCATACATATATTTTTTCTAAGTCGTTTCGCAATCTGCCTTGATCTTCTTCTTGTGTCCAGCCCACTCGTCTAATACCGGGTGCCTAGAAACCTGCTTTCTCGGATCGCTTGACAACAATTCAAGCAAATCGTATTAATCAAGTTTATTACAGAAGGAAATGACAACGATACTTAACTTTGTGAAATATAGAAGTGTCGCAAACAGTGGGCGACAGACAAATAAGAAGTCTCTACGGTATATACCATTCGTAAAACAAGCCAAACAATACAGTTCGTAAGTCGCTGCTGTAGCGTTCGTAGGGCGGCTCGTCTTCAACTGGGACGCGGCCAGGCGTCGCGGCGCTTACGACCTCCTCGTGTAGAGGCTGCTGCTGTCTCCTTGTATCCTAGAGAAGGGTCGCTCAGCGTACTATTGGCTGGCGTCGTCTCACAGCCCTCTCTGCTGTAACGTTCTTGACTGTCGTGCCGGCGCTTGGCGTTACGCCGGAACACTTCTGATGACTTCACTAGTCGAGAAACGACAGCGTCATCTGCAAACAACCTAAGACGACTGCTCAGATTGTCTCCCAATTCGTTTATATAGATAAAGAACAGCAAAGGGCCTATAACACTACCTTGGGAAACGCCAGAAATCACTTCTGTTTTACTTGATGACATTCCGTCAATTACTATGAACTGTGACCTCTCTGACAGGAAATCACGAATGCAGTCACATAGCTGAGACGATATTCCATAAGCACGCAATTTCAGTACAAGCCGCTTGTGGGGTACAGTGTCAAAAGCCTTCCGGAAATCTAGAAATACGGAATCAATTTGAAATCCCTTGTCAAAGCACTCAACACTTCGTGCGAGTAAAGAGCTGGTTGTGTTTCACAAGAACGATGGCTAAATTCGTGTTGACTGTGTGTCAATAGACTGTTTCCTTCGAGGTAATACATAATGTTCGAACACAATATATGTTCCAGAATCCTGCTGCGCATCGACGTTAATGATATGGGCCTGTAATTTAGTGGATTACTCCTAATACCTTTCTTGAATATTGGTGTGACCTGTGCAACTTTCCAGTCGTTGAGTACGGATCTTTCGTTGAGCGAACGGTCGTATATAATTGTTAAGCATGGAGCTATTGCATTAGCATACTCTGAAAGGCAGCTAGGAAGCTAATTGGTATACAGTCTAGACCAGAAGATTTGCTTTTATTAAGTGATTTAAGTTGCTTCACTACTCCGACGATATCTATTTCTATGTTACTCATGTTGGCAGCTGTTCTCGATTCGAATTCTGGAATATTTACTTCGTCTTTTTTGGTGAAGGAATTTCGGAAGACTGTGTTTAGTAACCCTGCTTTGGCAGCACTGTCTTCGATAGTATCTCCATTGCTATCAAGCAGAGAAAGTATTGATTGTGTCTTGCCGCTAGCATACTTCACATACGACCAGAATCTCTTCGGATTTTCTGCCAGGTTTATAGGCAAAGTTTCGTTGAGGAAACTATTATAAGCATCTCGCATTGAAGTCCGCTCTAAATTTCAAGCTTCTGTAAAAGATCGCCGATCTTGGAGATTTTGGGTCTGTTTAAATTTAGCATATTTTTTTTCGTTGTTTCTGCAACAGTGTTCTGACTCGTTTTGTGTACCAAGGAGGATCAGCTCCGTCGTTTGTTAATTTGTTTGGTATAAAACTCTCAATAGCTGCCGATACTATTTCTTTGAATTCATGCCACATCTGGTCTACACTTACACTGTTAATTTGGAATGAGTGGTGATCGTCTCTCAGGAAGGCGTCAAGCAAATTTTTATCTGGTTTTTTGAATAGGTGTATTTTTCGTTTGTTTTTGGAGGTTTTGGAGGTTACAATGTTCAATCTTGCTACGACAACCCTGTGTTCACTAATCCATGTATACGTTTTGATGTTCATTATTATTAACTCAGGATTATTTGTTGCTAAGAGGTCCAATGTGTTTAAACAACATGTTTACTATTCGCGTGGGCTCATAAACTAACTGCTCGAAATAATTTTCAGAGAATTCGTTTAGGACAATTTTGGATGATGTGTTATACGTACCTCTGGAATTAAACATGTAGTTTTACCAACATATCGACGGAAAATTAAAGTCACCACCAAATGTAATTGTATGAGTCGGGTACGTGTTTGAAACCAAACTCAAGTTTTCTTTGAACCTTTCAGCAAACGTATCATCTGAGTTGGTAGGTCGATAAAAGGATCCAATTATTATTTTATTCCGGTTACCAGGAATTACCTCTGCTCATACTAACTCACAGGAACTATCTACTTCAATTTCATGACAAAATAAACTACTTCTAACAGCAACAAACACGCCACCGCCAACGGTGTTTAGCCTATCCTTTCGGATCACCGTTAGGTTCTTCGCAAAAATTTCGACTGAACTTATCTCCGGTTTTAGCCAGCTCTCAGTGCCTATAACTGTTTGAGCATCAGTGCTTTCTATTATCACTTGGAGCTCTGGTACTTTCCCGATAAAGATAAGACAGTTTACAACTATTATACCGATGGTTCCTGTATCTGCGTTCTTCCAATGTTCGGTCTGTACCCTTTGTGACGCTCTAACCTAAGAAATCCGGTAAAACTGCGGCCGAAAAGAGATCCTGCAAGAAGGGAATAGAACCGTTCAACGTGACAGAAGTGCAACCCTTCTGCAAACTGCTGCAGGTTTATTGCTGGGCCATCATCAAGTATCAGCGTGCGAACCATTCGGCGATACATCATCGATATGGGCTTTCGGAGCCGAAGGCCCACTCGTGTACCCTTTATCACTACATGACACAAAGCTTTACACCTCTCCTGGGCCCGTCAACACCGACATTGGACTGTTGCACCCTTTATGACTGCACGACACAAAGCTTTACACCTCTCCTGGGCCTGTCAACACTGACATTGGACTGTTGATGACTGGAAACATGATGCCTGGTCGGACGAGTCTCGTTTCCAATTTTATCAACCGGGCGGACGTGTACGGGTATGGAGACAACCTCATGAGTCCATGGACCCTGCGTGTCACCAGGGGACTGTTCAAGCTGGTGGAAACTGTAATGGTGTGGGGCGTGTGCAGTTGGAGTGATATGGGACCCCTGATACGTCTATAAATGATTACATGAGGTTAGATTAGATTAGATTAGTACTTGTTCCATAGATCATGAATACGACACTTCGTAATGATGTGGAACGTGTCAGGTTAATAAAAGGTGTCTATACAAGATATTACATTACACAAAATATTACATGACACTTAATATTTTTAATTTTTTTCTGTGGGGGTTGGGGAAATTACCCACTTACTACATCCAATAATTCATCTAATGAGTAGGAGGAGTTGCCATTAAGAAATTCTTTTAATTTCCTTTTAAATGCTATATGGCTATCTGTCAGACTTCTGATGCTATTAGATAAGTGCCCAAATACTTTTGTGGCAGCATAATTTACCCCCTTCTGAGCCAAGGTTAGATTTAACCTTGAGTAGTGAAGATCATCCTTTCTCCTAGTGTTGTAACCATGTATACTGCTATTACTTTTGAATTCGTTCGGATTGTTAATAACAAATTTCATAAGTGAATATATATATTGTGAGGCTACAGTGAAGATCTCTAGCTCTTTAAATAAATATCTGCAGGATATCTTGGATGAGCTCCAGCAATTATTCTGACAGGTGACACGGACGTAAGCATACTGTCTGATGACCTGCATCCATTCTTGTCCATTGTGAATTCCGACTGCCTTGGGAATTCCAGCAGGACAATGTGACACCCCTCACATCCACAATTGCCACAGAGTGGCCCCAGGAACACTCCTCTGAGTTTAAACACCTGCGCTGCCTACCAAACTCCCCAGGCACGAACATTATTGAGCATATCTGGGATGCCTTGCAACGTGCTGTTCAGAAAATATTTACACCCCCTCGTACTCTTACGGATTTATGGATAGCCCTGGAGGATTCATGGTGTCAGTTCCATCCAGCACTACTTCAGACAATAGTCGAGTCCATGCCACGTCCTGTTGCGGCATTTCCGCGTGGTCGCGATCATACACGATATTAGGCAGGTGTAGCAGTTTGTTTGGCTCTTCAGTGTATAATGAAACTACACGTAAAAATTCTGGGACTACAAGCCCCATTCAATAAAACCACAACTGAATTACGGGTCCTGGCTGCTTACTTATTCAAGAGAGGGAGAGTCGGCGCTGTTGCTGCTTATAGCGAGCGGCTGCATGCTCACGAATAGGAGCAGCACTCCGCTAGCGCGTCGAGCTCGCTGGTAATGCAGACACCTTCTTCAGTTTCAACGGTCCAGAATTCCATTATTTTGTGTTCAATATTTCCTATGCCACTTGAAGTGCTATTTTTTAGTATTTTTGGTTATCTTCATTGACCAGCTGCTAATACGTCAATATGGACACTGAACTGATTACATCAACATCCGTAATTTGAAAATGTCTGTAAAATGCATGGCAGACAATACATTTACTATACCAATTGTTAAGATTTCTTTCCTTGCCATTCACGGATGGAGAGTGGGAAAAAGGACTGCTGTGCCAGCTGTTATTTGCCCTATTTTATGTGCACGTTCTGTTTGGGATATACATGTAGGGGATTCGTAATTTTGTGTCCCGAAAGATGGTTCTTTAAATTTGCTAAACAGGCCCTCGCGAGATGTACGGCACATTCAGAGTGTCTCTCAGTTAAGATTTTTCAACATTTTTGTTCCGTTCTCTCACCATTCAAACAAGCCTATGATGATTTATATAGGACTTGTTTGCATACACTCGATGTCCGCTCTTAATTCGATCTTATACGGTTCCCATATGCCTGTCCAGTCAGATTAATGTGACCACCGCCTATGTTCGACGTCAATGTGCAATAACCACTTACAGACGGCGGGTGGTAGTACTAACAGTGGAGGGTAAATAAAACGCGTCAGGGGGCACGAATAAAACACTGCAGTCGTCGTCGTAATGCGTAAACGGAGGGATTTATCTGAAGTCCAGCGGGCATGATCATTTACTTACGGGCCAAGTGAGGGAGCATTTCCGGGCAGCTGTCGTGCACCACGGGCCAAAGACCACGGGGGCGAACGACGTCGGCGGTGTTGTGTACGGGCGAACAGACGTTCAGCTGTTGAGCAGGTGACCACCCAGATGAACCAAGTAACTAGCAACAGTCTCTCCTTAATGACCATTCAGCGAACGCTGCTGTGTATGGGCCTCTGCAGCAGACACCCAGTTCACGCATCCATGCTGACCGCTGTTCGTCGGCGACGAAGGGTGGAATTTGCACGCCAATATTGTAACTGGACGTCCATTCAGTGCGTAGGTGGCCTTTTCAGATGAATCACGTTTTACGCTCCATCCGACAGATGGCTGTTGGCGTACATGGACCGGCAACAAACGTCATAAGGGTCCAGGCCGGAGGTGGGAGAATAATGGTCTCCTGGCATTCTGTGAGAGATCTCGCCGTTCTCGAAGTAACAATGGATCACGGGAAGTTTATTTTTTCCTTGGTACGATGGCGTCTACAAGCAAGACAATGCTACGTTTCAAACAGCTCGCAATGTACGTGAGTAGGTTAAAGTGCACCAAGATGAGTTTATAGTACTCCTCTGGCCTGCAGACTCTCCGGGTTGAAGCCCTATTGAGAATCTGTGGGACTACCTCGTTCTAGATGTTGGTTCCATGGATTCCCAACGGAGAAACCTAGCGCCGCTGGCCCCAGCACTCAAGAGGGCATGGCTCCACATACCAGTCCCTACTTTTCAGAACCTCGCTGACTCTTTTCCTGCTACAGAACGTGATTCAAATGGTTCAAATGGCTCTGAGCACTATGGGACTTAGCATCTGAGGTCATCAGTCCCCTAGAACTTAGAACTACTTAAACCTAACTAACCTAAGGACATCACACACATCCATGCCCGGGGCAGGATTCGAACCTGCGATCGCAGCAGCAGCGCGGTTCCAGACTGAAGCGCCTAGAACCGCTCGGCCACCGCGGCCGGCAGAACGTGATTATTCAGGCTTTACAGATGGCCACGTTAATGTGACTGGACCGTGTACTGGCACAGTGGCCAAGTATGTGCCCCATGCATGTGTTGAATGCAATATATTCTGTTGCCAAACTGAAATTTCACAACACCTTGTTAATTAATCGTAACCTATTATTTACTTCACCAACAATGGATCCTCGGTTGTTATTCCATTTCAGATCTATACGGAAATTACCCTCAAATTTGCGTGATATTTTTGAGTTTATTTGTGAATCAACAATTCTGTAACCAATGTAGTTCACGTTTTACGTTTCGTGTAGTGTACAACTTTGCATTTCTTTAAATATGGAGCCAATTACCAAATGAAATACGATGGCACACTTGGTCAGAAGCCGCCTTCTGGGGAGTTCGACTGCCAGGGGCAAGCCGTTTAATTGACGCCACTTTGGTGATTTGTATGTCGGTAATACTGAGATGATGAGACCAACACACACACTGAATGCTGAGTGGAGAAACTCCCCAACCCTGCCTGGAATCGAACCTGAGGCCCCACGATTGAGGGTCAGCAGCGCTAGCCACTAGACCACGAGCTGCCAGGCTGGTATTTTGTCTAGATCTTACTCGATATTATTGCATTTTTTACGGATAGAATGCCCTCTTAGGTAACTAAACCACCTGCATAAAGACAAAGATTGCAACCAACACAGATCAATAATTCATTAACATATAACATGAACAATAACAGTCTCACTATGCAGTGTGTCCCTTTTATATTAACCACCCTAAATAACTTTTTGTCCAAAAATGAAATAAAAATGTATCAAGCGAATGTTTATTAGCTACTTGTGGAATCTTAACCAGCAGCACATGTTTCTTAAGGAGCACCCTATAATTTTTATTCGGTAAACCACTTCCTCTCCTCAATACCTGTTCAAAAACGTATGTACAATTCACGTAACCATGATAAACTGACTTCCCCATACACAGTGTGGGTAGTCGGCGTAACGCAACTTGTCCTCTTACATTTGACAATAAGCAAATGGAAATCAAGGAAAATGCACACCAGTCGTTCAGTCAACCACGTTCACTTAAAAGTTTGTGTGACTACAATTGACCACAGTTTGGCTCGAATTTTGGGCGAGTAGAATTATTGTGCTTTTGTACGAGTGTTGTAAATAAGAAAACATTGTTGTTAATTATTGGTCTGCTAACTTACATTCTCCACAGATGAGTAGCATTTGTACCATCTCTTGGTTGGCACACTTTACTCATACAAACCGTCAGCTTAAGACAGATGAGTGACTAACCAATGTGCGTCTTCTTTGTGTTTCAATTTATTGACAGTCAGTTTTAACAACTAGGCGAGTTATGTTACCCAGAGTACTTGCGCTGTGCGCTAGACGACGAGAGTCAAACTCAATTTTGTGTTCCGTTTTTTAACACTATATTGTTTACTTGAATAGTGCAATACGATACGTTTTTGAACAGGTCTTGAGGAGAGCAAGTCGACTACCGAATAAAAGATACAGGGTGGTGCTATGTAAAAAAGACTTACTGCTGTTCATATCTTCGAAGCGAACGAAGCTCAAAGAAAGGGAATCATGTTGGAGAATGTCACCTGAGTTATTTGGTGCGATCAAGACGAATGCGACCTCTTTACATCCCAGGGGCACACCAGATGTTACTTCAGTGCCTGTAGGTGGTTCTCCATCGAAACACAAATTTGGTTAGGTATCCCGTAGGAAGGTGTTTTCTTTAAAAAGTATCGATGTAGTACTGAATCAAAAGCATTTCAAAATTCTAAATATACCGAATCAACCTGGTCTCCATTCGTGAAACTGAAAATATTACGACTGAAGAGCTTGAGTTGAAGTTCGCACGTTCACTTTTTTCGGAACCTATGCTGATTTTCATTTGGAACATTACTTTATTGCACGTAGGTGATAATTTTTTACCTCCCAATATAGTCCAGGATTCAACTGCAAACCGATGTGACTGATTTATAATGGAATTCCTGTGGATCAGTTCAACCGTTTTTTGGAGACAGGTGTGGTCTTTGCTAATCACAAGGAGCAAGGAATTGACGGTAAATGATGTCAAAGGGTGGAGCTAATTCACGTGAAAATTCTGTGCAGAGATTGTAAGGAAATCCATTGGCCACTGGAGCCTTATTGACTTTTATGACTGAAGCTGTATTGCAATACCATTAGTATGGATTACTGTGTCACTCATCTTAGGAGCGGTACTGCTATGAATTGTGGCAATATTACTTGATTTTCCTTTGTGAAGGAACATTTGATATCGCAGATTAACATTTCAGTTTTTGTTTCGTTATTTTCTATTTCAGTTCCTGTCTCGTCCACAAGTGTCTAGACACTGATTTTTATGCCACTAGTAGCCTTAACACATGACCAGAAGTTCCTTGGGTTTTACGAGATGTCCTGCGAAAGTATTTTGGCATGATTTTTGCTGAAGTTTTGACGCACCGACTTCTATAAGTAGAGCGCGTTTCGGTTAATATCTGCCTATCTGCGGATTTATGCATTTTTTGGCACCTATCTAGATCTACATAGACACTCCGCAAGCCACCTTAGGGTGTGTGGCGGAGAGAACTTCTGCTATCACTATCTTTTCTCCCCTCCCCTGTCCCATTAGCGAATGGCACGAGGGAAGAATGGTTGTCGGTAAACCTCCGTATTATCTCTAATTTCTCAGAATTTCTCTTTGTGCTCATTTCGTGAGACTTGGGTGGAGTGAGGTAACGTGTTGTCCGGCTCTTTGGGATCGTACTCTCTAGGAACATCGACAGTAAACCTGTCTGTGATGCACAACGGCTCTCTTGCAGAGTCTGACACTGGAGTTTGTTGAGCGTCTCCGTAAGGCTGTCCCACCAACTAAACAGTCCCGTGACCAAACGCATCGCTCTTCGCTGGATCTTGTCTATCTCTGCTACTAATCCAACTTGGTAAGATCCCCAGACTGATGAGCAGTACTCAAGAATCGGTCCAACAAATGATTTGTAAGTCACTTCTTATCGTGAATGAATTACATTTCCTTAAGATACCTCCTATGAAACTCAACTTGGCATTGTTTTTCCTACAATGTGCTTTATGTGGTCATTTCACTTCAGATCGTTCCAGATGACTGATCGTACGTATTTTACGGTGGTTACTGTTTCCCGCGATTTGTCACAAATAGTATCATCGTACAGTAGTCGATTTGTTCGCTATTTATGCGCACTACGTTATGGGTCAACTACTACTCCTTGCGCCAGTCATGTATCCTCTGAAAGTCTTGCAGCAATTCGCTGCAGCCTTCTGGCGTTACTACCGATTCATCTTTAAAGAGCCTTACAAGCTTCTTCATTCGAGCGCTAGCCGGCATACTAGGAGCGTTGAACGGTATAGGAACGCTGAGTAATGTATGGAACAGCTGAGTGCAATGGACGAGCTGAACGCATTTATCGAGAACACTTCCCAGACAGACATCAACCGCACCTCAGTTTGTTTGCACGTGCGAGCGCGAGTCATTAAGAAGTGGCTAGGTTAGTGAGGGCAGGCCATGATCGGCGCGTTTGGTCATTAGGGAATAAAGTGTGTCGGATGCCGTAGAGCACCGGCATCCGTGCCCTTTCCTCGTAGCAGTGAGCTGCGTGTTTTGAACGTGGAGTCCCTACACGTCTTTAGGGCCCCACGATCATCCAGCACGTGTGTGTTTCGCATAGTGGTTTCTGAACGAAGTGGCCCAGATGTGCATTTCCCAGCGTATGTGTTGTTCACTGATAAGGCTACATTCATTAAGGATGACGTATTCAATCACTAAAATGAGCACTGTGGACAGCAGGAAACGTCCACTGTTTGTCGCACTACGGGGCACAACATCGCTTCACAGTTAATGTGTGGGCGGATCTGGTCGTCGACTGCTTAGTCGGGCCGTACCTTTTACCATCCCGCTTGACCGCCGCGAATTATCAGACCTTTCTGGAACAGACTCTTCCCGGTTTGCCTGAAGATATTACGACAAATGTGAGGCGCAGCATGTGATTCCAACATGATGGGGCGCCTGCTCATTTTTGAATGGCTGTTCGTAGACATTTGAACAACTCATTCCCCCGTCAATGGATTGGACATGGTGAACTGGTTCTCTGGCCCTCGTGCTCACCGGATTTACCGAGCGTCGATTTCTTTCTGTGGGTAGCCATGACATCTCATGTATCGCGATCCTGTGGAGGCTGAAATGGATCTCGTAGCGTGAATCGCCAACGCAGCTGCTACAATCAAGGAAACTCCAGGTGTGTTCGAGCGTGTCCTGCAGTCAATGCTGCACTGGTGTCAGGCTGATCTACATCTACATCTACATTTACACTCCGCAAGCCACCCAACGGTGTGTGACGGAGGGCACTTTACGTGCCACTGTCATTACCTCCCTTTTCTGTTCCAGTCGCGTATGGTTCGCGGGAAGAACGACTGTCTGAAAGCCTCCGTGCGCGCTCGAATCTCTCTAATTTTCCATTCGTGATCTCTTCGGGAGGTATAAGTAGGGGGAAGCAATATATTCGATACCTCATCCAGAAACGCACCCTCTCGAAACCTGGCGAGCAAGCTAAACCGCGAGCGCCTCTCTTGCAGAGTCTGCCACTTGAGTTTGCTAAACATCTCCGTAACGCTATCACGGTTACCAAATAACCCTGTGACGAAACGCGCCGCTCTTCTTTGGATCTTCTCTATCTCCTCCGTCAACCAGATCTGGTACGGATCCCACACTGATCAGCAATACTCAAGTATAGGTCGAACGAGTGTTTTGTAAGCCACCTCCTTTGTTGATGGACTACATTTTCTAAGGACTCTCCCAATGAATCTCAACCTGGTACCCGCCTCACCAACAATTAATTTTATATGATCATTTCACTTCAAATCATTCCGCACGCATACTCCCAGATATTTTACAGAAGTAACTGCTACCAGTGTTTTTTCCGCTATCATATAATCATACAATAAAGGATCCTTTTTTCTATGTATTCGCAATAATTACATTTGTCTATGTTAAGGGTCAGTTGCCACTACCTGCACCAAGTGCCTATCCGCTGCAGATCTTCCTGCATTTCGCTACAATTTTCTAATGCTGCAACTTCTCTGTATACTACATCATCCGCGAAAAGCCGCATGGAACTTCCGACACTATCTGCTAGGTCATTTATATATATTGTGAAAAACAATGGTCCCATAACACTCCCCTGTGGCACGCCAGAGGTTACTTTAACGTCTGTAGACGTCTCTCCATGGATAACAACATGCTGTGTTCTGTTTGCTAAAAACTTCGATCATCTGTTGTAACGTTAGAGCTGTATCCATGTATTAAGCCATTTGTAGTCATTACACCCAATAAATGTTCCAAACAAATCGCTCTCCTCGTTTCTCATCTCCGACCTCTGCTACCACCACACCTGACGTTTGCGGCCATGGGTTGCAGTCCAATTCTCAATCCTTACGATGTGCCCCATCACCCTAGAAGTTTGTCGCAACATTTCTGGGACTCCAAATACACTCCTGGAAATGGAAAAAAGAACACATTGACACCGGTGTGTCAGACCCACCATACTTGCTCCGGACACTGCGAGAGGGCTGTACAAGCAATGATCACACGCACGGCACAGCGGACACACCAGGAACCGCGGTGTTGGCCGTCGAATGGCGCTAGTTGCGCAGCATTTGTGCACCGCCGCCGTCAGTGTCAGCCAGTTTGCCGTGGCATACGGAGCTCCATCGCAGTCTTTAACACTGGTAGCATGCCGCGACAGCGTGGACGTGAACCGTATGTGCAGTTGACGGACTTTGAGCGAGGGCGTATAGTGGGCATGCGGGAGGCCGGGTGGACGTACCGCCGAATTGCTCAACACGTGGGGCGTGAGGTCTCCACAGTACATCGATGTTGTCGCCAGTGGTCGGCGGAAGGTGCACGTGCCCGTCGACCTGGGACCGGACCGCAGCGACGCACGGATGCACGCCAAGACCGTAGGATCCTACGCAGTGCCGTAGGGGACCGCACCGCCACTTCCCAGCAAATTAGGGACACTGTTGCTCCTGGGGTATCGGCGAGGACCATTCGCAACCGTCTCCATGAAGCTGGGCTACGGTCCCGCACACCGTTAGGCCGTCTTCCGCTCACGCCCCAACATCGTGCAGCCCGCCTCCAGTGGTGTCGCGACAGGCGTGAATGGAGGGACGAATGGAGACGTGTCGTCTTCAGCGATGAGAGTCGCTTCTGCCTTGGTGCCAATGATGGTCGTATGCGTGTTTGGCGCCGTGCAGGTGAGCGCCACAATCAGGACTGCATACGACCGAGGCACACAGGGCCAACACCCGGCATCATGGTGTGGGGAGCGATCTCCTACACTGGCCGTACACCACTGGTGATCGTCGAGGGGACACTGAATAGTGCACGGTACATCCAAACCGTCATCGAACCCATCGTTCTACCATTCCTAGACCGGCAAGGGAACTTGCTGTTCCAACAGGACAATGCACGTCCGCATGTATCCCGTGCCACCCAACGTGCTCTAGAAGGTGTTAGTCAACTACCCTGGCCAGCAAGATCTCCGGACCCATTGAGCATGTTTGGGACTGGATGAAGCGTCGTCTCACGCGGTCTGCACGTCCAGCACGAACGCTGGTCCAACTGAGGCGCCAGGTGGAAATGGCATGGCAAGCCGTTCCACAAGACTACATCCAGCATCTCTACGATCGTCTCCATGGGAGAATAGCAGCCTGCATTGCTGCGAAAGGTGGATATATACTGTACTAGTGCCGACATTGTCCATGCTCCGTTGCCTTTGCCTTGTGCCTGTGGTTCTGTCAGTGTGACCATGTGATGTATCTGACCCCAGGAATGAGTCAATAAAGTTTCCCCTTCCTGGGACAATGAATTCACGGTGTTCTTATTTCAATTTCCAGGAGTGTATATAAACAGCAGACATGACGACGAGGCGCAATGGGCTAATAAGTGTTACACGATAATCGACGTTCATACACCACTAAAACAAGTATAACAAGAGAGACAAAGGACTCGATAAGTACTAGAACAAACTAGAGAAACCCTCGAGAAAAATTTCAGAAGGGCTTGTTAAAGTATTGATAGATGATCTAAATTCACAATTAGGCAGAGGAAAGAGATTTAGAGGAACGGTAGGAAAATACACAAGACACAGATTCTTTACCGAGAATGGCGAGAGATTGATCAAGCTATGTTACCAACAAAAATGAGGGTAGTGTCAATTCATTTCAAGACAGAGATAAAGAATTCTAAGACGTGGAAATGACCAATCAAATTCTTAGGAGAATATTATATTGACATGGAGCAATGACACAGAAAAACCACAAAGAAATGATAAACGTACAAGTCAGAACAACGACAAACACAGACTCCCATAATTATCTCACCAAAATTAAAATCAGGGCAACACCCCAATAGAATGAATAAGAAGACCACATTGACAACAAAGAGTTCGTGATGACAAAATTAAAATCATGTACCAAAGACGAATGTGAGGAAGAGACAGGCATGACCTGGGAATATTTCAAAGAGAAGGTAGTCAATACAGCGAAAGAGAAAATTCCTCTAATCAAAAAGAAGAGAAATCCATGGCGGATGACACGTCATGAAGCAACTGAGAACAGTAAAATGCATACATCAATAGGAACAGCGAAAAAACAGAAGTTAATCCGGCAACGTGCGTATTGGCGAAAAAGCTAACGACAACAGACATCGGAAGAGTCAAAAGAAAATATGAAATTAATGAATTTAAAAAAATGGGATTTTGGAAACTGCAATACCAGAGACTTCTAAAAGACATTTAAAATTAGAATCCTAAAACATCAAGTGAAAAAGAGACCGAGAACTGGAACTGAACAGCAATGACAAGTGTGAGAACTGGCGAAGTTCTTCCTTGAACTACTGAATTGTCCTGAGATTCCCAAGGAGCCAAGAGATCAAGAGAAATGATACGCCAAAAACACCCGACGAATTGGACATCACGAGACAAATCGTTACACTGAAAAACGGTAGAAAGGCAGAAGATGGCGTCGTAGTTCAACTGCTGAAGGAAGCTGGTTCGACTATTATAAGAGAAATAACAGATGTCATACGTGACATACGGGAGACGCAAGTAATACCAGAACACTTCAAGACAGCTACTGACAAACAAAAAATCCAAAATTAGATTCGTGGCTGAGTTATCAGAGTCCTTGCAGATTAAAACAGTAGTGAGACGGGCCGATGGTATCGCACAACAACTGTTGGTGGTACTATTAGGCGAACTTCTCAGGCGATGGGAAAAAGTACTGAAGATACAAGAACGTTGTAAAACAATCAGGCTAGGAAGGAAAACTAAAGGACTATAAACAGGCTGTCTGGCATTCGCTGATGAGTTCGCAACACCCACAGATAACATAGAAAGTGCAGTATAGCAAACTGAAGTCCTTGAAGAGAAGGCTGGAGAGATCGGAATACAGAAAACTGGATACACGTCAAATGAAAAAGGTGCACCAAAAAAGATTACAAAAATGTCTGGTGAGATCGAGAGAGTTCACAAATTCAAGTATCCTGGCGAGATAATACAGTTAAATGGAACAGAGATGCCACAAACCGAGAAAATAAAAGATAATTAGAGAATTCTCTAAGACTGGAAGCATCTACAATAAAGTATGCCTATTACGCAATGCAGAAGTGAGACACTACAATGCTGTCATCAAACCAGAAACATAATGCGCTTCAGAAACGTTAGTCATGCATCGGAAAGGTGCACTAGGAAATATCAAGACACTAGAGACAAGGATCGTCAGAAAAATCCTAGGGCTCAATAAGACAGAAGAAGGCTACACATTGCAGAGTAGACAAGAGGCCGAACAGATATCTAGCACAGTACGTGACATGAAGAAATGTCGACTGAAATTTTACGGCTATATCAACAGAATGCCACCCAACAAACTAAAGAGAAAGCATTAAGAAATTGAAGTGGAAAGAAAAGACCTGAAGGATACATGCATAAAAGACTCAGATATAGAAGACAGGTTAACAATCAGCCACAAAGTACTCAAGTGGAAAGTGAGCTGAGAGGTCAAGAAATTCAAGAGAGGAGAAACTCGGTCGGAAGAAAGGAAGAAATACTCTCACATCAAGTAAACGATTCGCGTAGCTCTCTAGCGGCCTGTACAAGCCTAATAAAAATACATACATACGGCCTCTCATAAAAGTGAAATACCCAGAAGGGAAGGAGGAAACATAATGAAACTTCACGGTTTATTAAATCTAGTCAAATTTATAAAGAACTTGGCAGTATTATTTGACACGTTCCATATACTTGCTACCCGGATGTACAAAACGCGAAATCAATAAAAATAAATAAATGAGCCCACTTGCCATTGTGATGTTGCACCCCTCTGGCCTGTGTGGCTGCACTGATTAGCTTGGGAAGGGTGCCGTAAGGTCATCGTATCCTCTCCTGAGGCAAGCTGAGTCGCAATTGCTGTAACTGGTCCTCGATACTATGGCGTTACCTATAACTTGATGTCTAAAAATAATTAAATTCAGAGCCCCCATAGATAACTCGGATTTCATGGATAACATCAATCACTTAGACTACCTGCAGTTTATTCCAGAACTTTGGTCCCAGAGTTCAGCTGTGTGGTACACACACCAATAAGTCAAAACAGTTACTCAAAAAAACCCAGTTCACAGAATTCAGAATTCACAATACTGCAGGTTTCGACGGCTGAACTTAACATCAACTCAGTCATAACTACTTGTAGTGTCTCTGAAAGACCTTTATATACATGTATATTCTTCCCCCCGCCAATTTAAGGAATGTGAGGTCACAAAAACGAAATATAAATACATACTTCACGGAAAAATTAAGCTGCCTGATGGCTAACACTATTTTAATTTATATTAGTTTTTACTTAAAAATTTTGTCCTTTGTGTATTACATCAGTCGGAATGTATACAACTATAACAGAAAGAAAAATATTTGAGTCAATTATTCCTTTCACCCTTCGCTCGGCCATCTTTGAAAAATAAAATAAATGTAATTTTTATGAAATTCAAAACGACCCTGAAATGATGTGCAAAATGTCTCATCGGAATGTAATTGTTGCTCTGATTATATTGTTATTAACACACTCTAAGACAAAAAAAAGCTACTCACCTCTAAGGAATTACCCGAACGGTACGGAAATCGGTAGTTAATTCCTTCGTGGTGGGCCGTTTTTGTTTCCCTTAAAGTGTATTTTATTAACATCAATTCACCGCCTTTATTTTGGCACCAGTTGATGTGTAAAACATCATCTTTTGTCCTCAAACATTAACAGTGTAGTGTTGGCAGAAGAGCCAACACCGTGTTACTAGAGGAGGCCGAAATGCACGCGTTTTAGCTCACGCGGGCTGGCGTGAGGAGGGAAGAACTACTCGTATACTGACGTGAGGTCTGGAACATGACAAGGAATTAGAATTCAGAAAGCGGACGTAGCTAGTTTGATACTTAACTTTAATCCATGAATGATGAACGTCGCTCTTGACGATACATGATTCACAATATTGTCTGTTCAGAATTGAATCTAATTACTGAATATGGCGCCTTGCTATGTCGTAGTAAATGACGTAGCTGGAGGCTATGCTAAACTATCGTCTCTGCAAATGAGAGCGTATGTAGTCAGTGAACCATCGCTAGCAAAGTCGGCTGTACAACTGGGGCGAGTGCTAGGGAATCTCTAGACTAGACCTGCCGTGTGGCTGCGCTCGGTCTGCAATCACTGATAGTGGCGACACGCGGGTCCGACGTATACTAACGGACCGCGGCCGATTTAAAGGCTACCACCTAGCAAGTGTGGTGTCTGGCGGTGACACCACAAACAGAATGAACTTTACCTTTGAAAACATAATTCAATTGAATTTTAATATTACAGAACATATCCCTTTGTCATTAAGTGACAATTTTGAAATTAGCCGGTAGAGTAGGTTCCCCACGACACTTATTGTCCTATTACCATCCTTAGTTGTTAGGATGTACCGCTCCAAAACATTGGGAGAATGGGACCTCTCCCGAGGTGACGCCGTACTCGCCGTCATTGTTCAACTGGGAAAATACAGAACTGCGATTCATGCGACGCGATTCATTAACAGTCCGTTCTCCCCGCTCACGGCACCATTCGAAACGCAGTCGTCCGTGTTGTGGTGTCCTAGCCTAATGTGGCTGCTACTGGTCTCCGGCCAGTGGTGTGCGATGTTGCAGGGAGACCATTACTTGTCTCGGACGGTAGAAACAGATGTGATGCCATTACGACGTTCTTGGTGCACAGTACGGCGGTGCTCGCTTGTTGTGGTCAGAGTGATCGACCAGAAGCTTGACGATGAGTATGCCAGCCCTTCCGTTCCCAAGCAGTCCAATATCGGCCACTGTCATGTCCGAATACTCCACAAATCTAGATACTACACAATTCGACTAGCCGTCCAGATCGAGACTCACAAAGAGGCTTTCCAAAACGTCAGTCGTTGATAATGTTATCTCACACAACTACACGGCCTATCCGTGTCCTTCACAGTGAGCACTCGAGATCTGACGTTGTTCAAGCCTATTATATGTCCTACAACACTAAACACGAACAAACTAATGCAATCTGGTGACCGTCCTATCAATAACAGCGAACTGCAACTGTAATCATTCACATACCCGCCGACAGTGTCTACGTGTACCGAGCTACACAGATATGTAACTGTGTACTCTGGTTGCTTCACTTTTTTTGTTAGGTAGTATAGATACATGGAGAGCTGCATCAAACCAGTCTCAGGACTGAAGACCACAACAACAACAACAGTTTAGATACACACGCGAACACTAACGGTCCTATCAGACATCCTTGGGATACTCCTGAAATTACCTTTATATTTGTCAAAAATGGTTCAAATGGTTCTGAGCACTATGGGACTTAACATCTTAGGTCATCAGTCCCCTAGAACTTAGAACTAATTAAACCTAACTAACCTAAGGACATCACACACATCCATGCCCGAGGCAGGATTCGAACCTGCGACCGTAGCAGTCGCGCAGTTTCGGACTTATATTTGTCAATTTTGCTCCAATGAGAGAACTGTTTTGAGTTCCTGAATTCAGTGACAAATCTGGTCGGATACTAGGTAAGATTATTATGCAATCGGTGCTGTTTCTTAAGAAGTTTCCTGATACTGTCTATACACCGAGGCTAATCTCTAACAACTTTAATTTTTGGGCTGGGTAGATATTTTTCTACAGCTTTGTCGGCATTGTGTAAAGTACTATAAACCTATGCGATTTGAAACGAGAAAATTTATTTTGGAAGCACGTTCTAATTTTCTGTATCACAGTAACGAGCAACGACCTCCCTATCAGAAGTCACTAAGGCACGATAGTACGATGACTCTCGACGTTAAATGGACAGAATCCTGTTCTTGGGATAACACCAGTTTCCAAATTCCTCTGCCATGTGGAGACATATGACAATGTTGATGGTGATCCGTCCGTCTGACGGAGACGCTAATCCACCCCAGTCTGGTGCTGTGATCCTGTTTCATCATCTCCCTTCGCCATCGATAACACAACGTTCTAAGCGCGCTCACTACATGCAACGAATCTAGACAGATACCCTTAAGACGTAAGAACCGCATATCGTGAACGCCACACACCGTCAGGTGGCTTGCGGAGTATGGATGTAGATGAGGTGTAGAAAGATGTCAATGTGCGTAATAGAACGAAATCTTTCACACGGGATTGGTTCTCCAAACCAACAATATTATACGAACTTGTCTTTCTCTCTAAAAGTATTGAGAGTAGTAGCATATTCTTTAAGACACTGGTGGCATATTCTGAGGAAGCGAGACACTCGTCGACCTTATTTAAGTTATGCATTGTTTTCATCAGTTATTAGCGTATACTGAAATGGCACCTTCAACCATATTTGAAACAATTCCCAGTCATCGAGAAACAGAACGAGTGCGCTTTTCTGTTATAAGTTCGTTGTCTGCTGGACGTTCACGAAGCAGACTTAGTAAATACAGAGACTTGCAGTCTCAATGGAAGAAGCAGTAGGTTGATCGAAACCCGCATATTCCAAAATAATTGCCATTACAAATAATAAGACATATAAATCCGGTACACTACGTTAGTTTACACGCCGTTCTTGTTTTGGTAGTAACGATTCCCTTTCCTTTCCACTACTTTCCGTGAGTCCCCGAAACCACGGTACTTTAACCGATTATCAAATCCACAGTCCTAAACTACTTTGAAATTCGCTGTAATGCTCTGATAATTTGTTATTCATATTTCCCATCTAAATTGAATAATTCATTGTTCTTCCTTTGGAAAGTGTATCACTCGTTCGAGCAATACTTTAACAGCAAAAATCATGCTCCCATCATTATAAATATTCGAATAATAATTACATTTAATATCGACATAACCATGTTGAGAAAGTAGTGAGGTTTTTTAGTAAAAATAGTCGAGGATTCAGTTAATATTGATAAATCATTCGCATCTGTATAAGGTCTTCTTTATTATATGAGAATTCTTTACCATTGACGAATGTACTGCACCGATATGACATTTCAATACTTTTTTTTCACGTTCCTTCTGCTGATTTCTTCTGAGCGATGTCCTATCCCTGTCTTTTTAATAATCAACAACATACCAGCCTGGCAGTAAAAGATCGCCTCCTCGTGTTCAGAACTCACTTATTTTTTTGTGTCAGTCCAGTTTAAGATTCTCGCATATTGCCTAACTTTATCCAGTGAGCAGATTCAATTACTGAAGTGCGGTACTGGAGAGTCTGCAAAAGGCCCACCTCCAGCCGCTATAACGTCTTCATAGGAGTAAAAAAAATCCCAGCGAGAAATTTCTTTATGCATGGGGATATTTAAAAGTCAAGTCAGAAGATACGTAATCTTGCGAATAGGGTGAGTGTTCATACACAAATTCCTCAGATTTTCTACTGGCAAAGCGCCTTTACGGGCAAGGGCTTTGTTCTAAACTAAGTTGGTCCGAAATACTTACGTAGCATTTGCTAGTTATTGTTTTACCCTTTGAAAAGCAATCAGTACTTCCTTTAAAATCAGGGGAATCATAGGTTATCGTGTCCAGTACGTGAAAACAACTTCGACATTTTTGGAGCAATGAAGATAGTTTAGAGTTTAACGAGATTCGTAGAGATGGATCAGAAGTTCATATTGTTCCAGTATGCGGAAGAGAATCGATCGCCTGTGTCTTTTGCAAGTGAATCATCGCGATTAAGAAGAAACCAGGGAAAGCAGAAATCTGAATGGTCAGGCGACATTAGAACCCCACTGCTCCCAAATGCGAGTCCAATGTTTACCACAACTATATCACAGATAAAGGTGACACATGGCTTATGTTATTGTGGAAGATGCACCAACATAACAATTATATAATTTCATTAATATCGAGGCAATCCCTGTGCCGGGTTGAGCCGTGCCTTAGTACTCGTAGTTCGTAGAGTTGTATTAATCTACAGTGTCTGTTGTACTCCCACTCGTAAAGCTTCGTCAGTGAGAATTCTGCTTTACCTCAATAAAGCGTTTCGACCTCCATCAACCGGAACAGGCAGGTCAGCCGCAAGTTCGATGACCTCGCTTGCCTAACCACTGGTCCAGCTTTCCCGTTGAGAAGAGCTGCGTTTTTGCAGCTGTCCGATTGTGCCGTTCAGCTTTCTCTGCCTGACATAGCTTCTTCAATATGACGAGAGATCATTATACCGGGCCTTTTGAGGTATCCTAAAAGTATTTCAAATTACTTACTCAGACCTTCGCTAACAAAAGACGGAAATAAATATTATTTTTCTTCATTCTTTCTTTTTAACCGATTTAGTAAGCTGCACTCTTTACTGCGAGATTCCGACAACTAAATAATCTCAGACCCGTGTCCCGGAGTATGAATGGGTGTACATTTTAATCTTACGTCCTTCATCTATGTTACATCTTGTGTTGTTTACTGGCGTATGTTACACACAGTAATTACGCTATTAACATAGACATCCGCTCTAATGTCTATGAGATCTGCCGTAATCGTTAGTCTCGTGTTTCGTGCCACTGGAAAATAAATAAGTGATGGCGAGGCAATTAGAGACTGCGTATAATCTCACACTAGAGTTAGATAAAAATGAAGATGGAAATCGGTTGTATCCTTTTCAAAGAAACTGCCCGCATTTGCCTTCAGCTATTTTAGGAAAACTGTGCGAAACTTATACGCAGATGGCTGAACGGTCATTTGAACCTAACAGATTTCCTTCTTTATTCTTTCTATTTAACCGAGCCGGTACGTAATTCAGTGTCTTAACCAGTGTGCCACTTCGTCCAGCATCTGTAAAAGCTGAGCTCGTGTGTAACTAGTTTAGTCCTTCTGGTAACGTTGATCATTATGTCCCCTCTTCTGATGGACTTCCCAGATGTTGACATGTAACAAAATAAGACAATAGGATATTAGTTTGCTGGGAAACTGATCTTACCACTGCAGTAAATGCGACCACTTTGTTGCACTGGGGCGTTGTTTTGGTATTTGTTTGTTTAGGCCTTTCTACAACGTTTTTATCAACAAAGGTTGCGGATATGCCAGTTCCGTGGTAGCCTACTTTTCTCAAAGCGGTCCTACTGCCTGCAAACACACTCAAACAGATAAGAGTTCTTTTGCGTTTTTACTGCACAAAAATGCAGTACAAGGATACTGTGTCAGCGTTGTCCTGTTGACGGTTGTAGTAGATCGAGGCCCAGCATTCTTATTACTGTCATTTATCTTTAGTCAAGAACACCATTAAACGGGACCTCCAGCAGGAGCTACCGTAGACTGAATGTGCTAGGAATTAACTGCAACGACAAATACAGATAGGACACTACTGACAAGCTCAATTTGAACTTCGACTGGACCTGAGAAGACCCGTATAGTTAGAACTTGTCCTACACATTAAATGATTCAAATCAAAGAACAAAGTATGTGGATGTAAATATAACCTAATGTCCTTGCTCCAATCTACTGTTATGGCTGCAGAACTTGTAGCCAAGAACGAATTGGTATTAAAGGAGACTAGTTGAAACGGCTGTTGTCCACCAGAGTGTTGTGCAACAATCAAATGCAGATGTACACCGATGTCAAGCTGCAGATGGTCGCCTGCACGCCGTACTGGAAGGTGCTAAGTGCTGTGAGCACCTCCACAACAACCAAATGTGTACGCACGTTAACGGACGTTTTCTTATTTATTCGTCTCATCAACGGAAGTATTCGGTCGTGATTTTGTATTGTCCAGTCACAAAGGATATATGGGAGGGGTAGTTTCTTTTAATTATTCACTAAGTAAAATTCGTAGAGTGATATTTGGGAACTGGCTTCTATGGCTACGAACGTTCCCAATGCGTCACGAAGTTCAAGATTGTCTAGTAAATTGCACTAAATTCACGCATGTCATTCCACACAGCTTAAGGTTCGACTGAAGAAAATTAACAAAGTTCCAGCGTACCTAATTACTTCGTGAGACAAATCAATGTTCCATAGAGCACTAAGGCTCGAAAACAGTTGCCGAGAAAACACGGGACGTTGAAAAAAAACAGTTTTGAATGTTTTGAGCGGTGGTAGTACGTCGCTCTGGCGCTCAGTAAACAGGATCAAGAGTTTGTTGCCGCGCGGGATTAGCCGAGCTGTCTTAGGCGCTGCAGTCATGGACTGTGCGGCTGGTCCCGGCGGAGGTTCGAGTCCTCCCTCGGTCATGGATGTGTGTGTTTGTCCTTAGGATAATTTAGGTTAAGTAGTGTGTAAGCTTAGGGACTGATGACCTTAGCAGTTAAGTCCCATAAGATTTCACAAACATTTGAACATTTTTGAACAGTTTGTTTCGATATCTTTCTGTATGACTGTACCCTAGGTACACATTAGGCTGAGCATTAGATAGTCTGCAGTCAGTTGCATACTTCGAAATGCATTGTTTATCGTCAACTAAATATAACATACGTTGCTCCATATCAGGCGTGCGAAATGAACGAGGAATTCCACTGTTTACTTTTTCGGTTGCTAAGGAGGCTGTGTCCCTAAGACGCTTGCAACATCGACCAAATGGCTTAACAGATGGTACTCTACGATCCAAATATTTTTCAGTGTAGAAGGAAAGGGCTCGCAGGCTACTTCCATTTACTAAACCATTGCAGAAATCATTTCAGCAATATCACTTGTTGAGTAGTAGGCTTCCATTGTTAACTAGTGGTGGAAAAGAGAAAAGGAAATATGTTGAAGCATTTGTACGTGTAAACGGCACAATAATGTTAAACACAAAACTGAAGTCATTTTTTGTAAGTATTGATACACCACTATACATACCCAGAGTTGCGAGTAATTTACCATACAGTAACATACACTAATCTGACTCAAACTACAACGCAGCACAACTGACTGCAGGCCACCTAACACTCAGACTTTCGTACATTTAGAGTACTGTGGTACAACAAGGCAGTAGAACACTCATTTAATCCTGTTAACGCTATTAACTAGCGTGGCAGAAATTTTAATTCATTTTTTCACCTTCCATCGTTATCGTAGATAAAGATGAGACATAAATGTCTCGGGGAAAATTTAATCATACGAGGATCTATCAACTAGCGTTCATATTTCAGAAATTACACGCCTCAGGACACATGTTTACTAGATCTGTTTTCTTGTTTCAATGAGTACTGCCACGAATTTTTTAATGCCCTATATCTCTAAGCACACAGGGCAAAAAATTAATCATCCCCCAGAAGACATACTGCTAATACCCCGTGTAGCCTTTATGGGCTCGATTCGGCGAAAAATAATGTTCACAAATTTCTTCAGATATGTCACATCCAGCTGGCCGCACTCAGTGATGTATACATCCAGCGGAGTGGACAAATTATGGAAGCTGATTGCTCCATTTCACCTACTGTTCAAAATAATCGCAAACACTTTATAGGAATCAGAGCGGATTGTTTAGCGGGGCAGTCGAAGAATGATAGGGTGCCTGTGTCTTCGTCAAGCCAAGACGCCCTGTGGATGCGGCTCTTGTCACTTTGGAAGACGAGAGTGTACACAGCATACTAATCGTAAAGATGTACAGGAAAGACCAACACTTGGTCAACGAGAGTGTTGATATAAGCATCCTGGTTCCAGTTCACGGTAATCTGAAGAGTATGCACAAACCGTGGTTCTAAAATTATCCCCAGAATCCCAGAGAACCACCTCCAGACTGAACTACTCGTTCTGCAGACAGCGGGTTAAGCGCCTAATTGGACCGCAGTACAATCGACAACTCGCATCATTCGAAAAAAGACATCACAACTCTCGGACCACACGGTATGCCTCTAGTTAGTTAATGTCCAGTTTTTTGCATTCTGGCTTAACTTTACATACCGCTTTGAACAGTAGTCTTTTGCAAGCTATCCCATTCTACATGTCCATTTTCATTCAGTTCCCGTCGCAAATGTTCACTCGGAAACTGGTTGAGATGGACGAGCATTCACTGACAGCAGCGTTTTCTGTCGAGTTTGAAACCGACGGTCACTGACAAGGTGTCACACCTGTCTCCGGTCCCTGTTCTTAGGCCGCGTTACATGACTGTGTGGGGTACACCATTCCTCGTAGACACGCTGGGCAGTCCGCCTTAATACACAAACAAATCGGGCAGTGATGTGGTCACGGGCATATCCAAACACGATAAATCGTTTTCGTCATTCTCTCACGCCTAGAAAAGACCCATCTTACTGCACTGATTCCATACAGCCGTTTGTCAGATACAAACCACTTCGCTGCCATAACTTAGGCCAACAGTAGTAGGTACCATGAGTGCCTGGTACCAGTCGTACACCATCAGCAGAACTCCAAAGCGACCAGTGTGCTCTTCTTCGGGTGCATATTGTCTGGTGAGCTGATGTTCATGAACACATTCAGAGTACGAAATAGAGCCTCAACAGAATTCTGCTGAGACGACACCCACAACTTGCCGCTCACGGTAAGACAGCTCTTGCACGACCCTATAAACTGGTATCCCCAGACAGGCCCATTACAGGAACAATGAAGACAAGTAAGTGTATTATTCCACAATATGAATATTATTCGACAGTACGTATCACACACTGGAACTCTGTCTGCATTTATTCGTATTTTAATGAAAGTGAATCCAAGTCTCGTCTAAATAAACTGCTAGCCGTTAGAATTTTAATGTTTCATTTCTTCATAAACATTTAACGTATGTACCCTTTTCGAGCTTATTATTTGTAATTCATAAATAAGAATTCTTAAAATCCACCATCCTTTATAAATACGAACCTCGTTGGTGTATTACTTTTTCTGACTCCCGCATTCCAGTTCTGCGCGACAAAAGTTGTAAAGTTTCATATTGTTCACTGTTGCGCAGAAATTTCTTCTAGTAGCACGTTTATGAAAATTGACAACGAAACTGTTGAAGTGAGCTTTTTGTTTCTTTTTCTTTCGAGTAGATTCTCCTATCGATCTCGCGTACTTCCTTCCGTAATGTGAATACCGTCCACAGTAAACAGAAATTTACAATACCATTCCCGTGTTATTGTGGTCTGCAGTCCGAAGACTGGTTTGGTACACCTCACCACCCTAGTCTATCCTGCGAAAGCCTCCACTATCGCAACCTAAATCTGTTTTAACCTGCTTGCTGTATTCATCCCGTCGTCTCTCTCTACAATTTGTTATCTCCACATTTCCCTCAAATACCAAACTGGTGCCTCAGGATATTTACTATCAACCGATCTCTTCTTATTTCCTTTTCCCCAATTCGATTCATTACCTCCTTATTAGTTATTCGACCTACCCATCTAGTCTTCAGCATTCTTCTATAGCACCACATTCCGAAATCTTCTATTCTCTTCTTATCTGAAATGTTTATCGTCCATGTTTCACTACCATACAAGGCTACACTCCAGACAAACACATTCAGAAAAGATTTCCTAATACTTAAATTCATATTAGATTTTCACATATTCCTCTTTCTTAAAAATGCTATTCTTATTGTCGTCAGCCTTCATTTTATATCCTCTGTACTTTGGCCATCATCAGGTACTTCCATGTCCAAATAGCAACACACATCTACTACTTTCAGTGTCTCGTTTCGTAATCCAATTCCCTCAGCATCGTCTGATTTAATTCGATTATATTCCCTTACTCTTGCTTTACTTTTGTTGATATCCATCTTATAATCCCTTTTCAAGACATTATCCACTACGTTCAATTGCTCTTCCAAGTCTTTCGCTGTCTCTGACAGAACTGCAGTGTCATCAGCAAACATAAAAGTTTTTATTTCTTCTTCCTGAAGATTAATTCCCTTCCCAAGTTTCTCCTTGGTTTCCTTTATTACTTGCTCAATGTACAGATATGTGCGATGTGCTGGTGAATCACTTAAAACCTGCACCGTAAGTATTGAGGAAATGAAAAATACTAATGACGTGCGGTTTTCACAGAGTGAACTGGTATTCACGGGCTCTTACTGTTAGCCAATAATCAGATTGCAATATACTTAAAAAGTGTATTTTTGTGCAAATATACACTTTTTTAAATGGAGCATTGTCGATTGACATTAAACTAAAAGCCTGTCAGAATGTCACTGGTGTTTGTTGCAGGATTCTAGCGCGAGTAGTTCACGAGATATCGTATTTTGAAAAGTTCCCACAATGACACTTTTACAATACCTGTGGTACCACACACTAAAGAACAACGCATGTGCATACACTAGTTATGTAGATTCTGACAAGTAACGAGACAGTGAACCATCTCAGGTTGTGTTCAAAATGACCACCGGCAGCGCCAGTACACGCTTCCAGTCTGGTATGGGTCAACTGCTGTACACGTGTTATCATTTCAGTGGAGATGTCCGAGCCGGCTGCAGTATACGTCATTGCATATCATCGGGTGCAGCAGATATGTCCTTACAGACAGCGTCTTACAGCTTTCCCCACAGAAAAAAGTCTATAGACGTCAAATCCGGGGAACGGCTGGCCAAGGTACAGGTCCTCTGCGTCCAATCCAACGATTTGACAACAGTTCGTGAAGACATGCTGTAGTACTTCGTACAATATGAGCAGAACAGCCATCGTGTTGGCACCACTGATTCCTACTAGTCTGCAAAGGAACGTCATCGAGCATCATGGAAGATGGTTTGTTAGGAGACTGCGATACTTGTTCGCGTTCAGTGTTCTGTCTATGAAAAGCGGGTCTATGAGCTTATGGTTCAGTATCGCACACCGCACGCTTACGCTCCATGGACGCTGACGTTCCACCTGACGAAGCTAACGGGTATCGTCAACAAACAAATAGTGGACGTTTCGGCGGTTTACCTGGCCATCACTGGTAAATGTGGCTTCATCACCCTACAAGACACATGATACATCTCTACTATCCTGCCTTAATGCTCATATACAGAAGTTAACACGATTCTCATAATCATTTCCAGATTATAGGGACGGGACCTATATCAATGGAGAATGTGGGAGGACACTTGCCTGACTCATGCGATTACCCAGTGCGATTGCGCGGGAGCTAACGCACGGATCAACTGCAACAGCACTATCAAAAAAAGAAAAAAAATGCTCCCTTCTTCTGTCGTCACTTTTTTCCTGCTGTTACGTTTTCTAGGTGTTACATACCACTTTCGCGTAACTAATTGAAGAGATTGATAAATAATTGCCGAGATGATGGCCGGCCGAGGTGGCCGAGTGGTTCTAGGCGCTACTGTCTGGTACCGCACGACCGCTACGATCGCAGGTTCGAATCCTGCCTCGGGCATGGATGTGTGTGATATCCTTAGGTTAGTTAGGTTTAAGTAGTTCTAAGTTCTAGGGGACTGATGACCTTAGAAGTTAAGTCCCATAGTGCTCAGAGCCATTTGAACCATTTTTGCCGAGATGGTTGACGTCTACAGGGATATCTTGCCGCATACACCGTACAAAAACGAACTGCATTCTTCCTACGCTCTCCATAAACCAAGAACATGTGGATTTTTCTGCATTGGTAAATCTCATCGTCCAATCACGACCTACTACTTGAACTGTAACACACTAATTGAATAGCACGTCGCAATGTACACGAGAAACATACAAGCACACTGTAAGCAAACATATGAACATCGTACCTAGCAAGTACGCAGGTCGAACGACACAAACAAGTTTTGGTTGGAAACTTTTCAAAACACGATATCTCGTAAACTACCTGCACCAGAATCCTGCAACGAACACCAGTGACTTTCTAATTTACCCTACTTTTACTTTGTTAATGTAAGTAGGCATTGTTCCATTTATAAAGTGTATGTTTGCACAAAACATACAATTTCTAAGTATTATTACAATTTTTATTGGCTAAGAGACGAGCTCCTGACGACGAAGCTTCTGTGAGAAAGCCGTACGTTAACAGCACTTTCCAATTCCACAATATTTGCGGTGCAAGGCTTAGGTGACTCACCCTGTATATATATGAAGAGCGCTTACAGTAAAACACAAGACATATATAATAAGAAATGTATGTCCATTCAAACAAAGACCAAACACTACAGCACAGCTATCAAGCCTGAGAAACTATATGCAAGTGAGACACTAGTACCCCGTACGAAAAACGACAAGGAAAGCATACCGAAGGAAGACTGCAAAATCAAGGGAAAAAGTCTCGGCCAAAGCCTGACAGATATCGATACGGGGTACACTTCAGGAAAACCACATAAAACATCTCGAACCTAACAGCAGATGTCAGAAAAAGAAGGTTAAAGGTCTGCAGGCACATAAGCAGGCAACCACAAACAAGACTCACCAACAGAACTCTGACTTACATACAAGGGATCATCTCAACGATGCTATGGACCAGACAAGACAAGCATAACCTACAAAAGCATAAATCGATCCAATAGTCACTGAAGACAAAGACACGAGTTTACAGAGCAAAGATGTACAAGTTTAATACGAGGTCTGAAGTCCCAAAGAAACCAACTACAAAGTGGACTGAAGGCACAGACTCCCTGGGGAAAAATTGAAAGAATTGTGGAAGATCAGAAATAATGCTCAAACGGGGCAGAATGCTATGCGTAATCCTACAGGGTCTCGATGCAAGTAATAATAATAATAGTAATATAAAAACCGTGTGGGGCAGTTAGTATCCTCATCGGGCGCCTCCCTGGGTGGCGGATAGGGGAAAGCCTCCTACACTACTGGCCATTAAAATTGCTACACCACGAAGATGACGTGCTACAGACGCGAAATTTGACCGACAGGAAGAAGATGCTGTGATATGCAAATTATTAGCTTTTCAGAGCATTCACACAATGTTGGCGCCGGTGGCGACACCTACAACGTTCTGACATGAGGAAAGTGTCCAACTGATTTCTCGTACACAAACAGCAGTTGACCGGCGTTACCTGATGAAACGTTGCTGTGATGCCTCATGTAAGGAGGAGAAATGCGTACCATCATGTTTCCGACTTTGATAAAGGTCGGATTGTAGCCTATCGCGATTGCGGTTTATCGTATCGCGACATTGCTGCTAGCGTTGATCGAAATCCAATGACTGTTAGCAGCCGGCCGTGGTGGCCGAGCGGTTCTAGGCGCTTCAGTCTGGAACGGCGCGACCGCTACGGTCGCAGGTTCGAATCCTGCCTCGGGCATGGATGTATGTGATGGCCTTAGGTTAGTTAGGTTTAAGTAGTTCTAAGTTCTAGGGGACTGATGACCTCAGATGTTAAGTCCCATAGTGCTCAGAGCCAGCCATTTGACTGTTAGCAGAATATGGAATCGGTGGGTTCAGGAGGGTAATACGGAACGCCGTGCTGGATCCCAACGGCCTCGTATTACTAGCAGTCGAGATGACAGGCATCTTATCCGCATGGCTGTAACGGATCTAGCAGCCACGTCTCGATCCCTAAGTCAACAGATGGAGACGTTTGCAAGACAACAACCATCTGCACGAACAGTTCGACGACGTTTGCAGCAACATGGTCTATCAGCTCGGAGACCGTGGCGCTTCATCACAGGCAGGAGCGCCTGCGATGGTGTACTCAACGACGAACCTGGGTGCACGAATGGCAAAACGTCATATTTTCTGATGAATCCAGGTTCTGTTTACAGCATCATTATGGGTCCATCCGTGTTTGGCGACATCGCGGTGAATGCACATTGGAAGCGTATATTCGTCATCGCCAAAATGGCGGATCACCCGGCGTGATGGTATGTGGTGCCATTGGTTACACGTCTCGGTCACCTCTTGTTCGCACTGACGGCACTTTGAATAGTGGACGTTACATTTCAGATGTGTTACGACCCGTGGCTCTACCCTTCATTCGATCCCTGAGAAACCCTACTTTTCAGCAGGATAGTGCACGACCACATGTTATAGGTCCTGAGCGGGCCTTTCTGGATACAGAAAATGTTCGACTGCTGCCCTGGCCAGCACATTCTCCAGATCTCTCACCAATTGAAAACGTCTGGTCAATGGTGTCTGAGCAACTGGGTCATCACAAGACGCCCGTCACTACTCTTGATGAACTGTGGTATCGTGTTGAAGCTGCATGGGCAGCTGTACCTGTACACGCCATCCAAGCTCTGTTTGACTCAATGCCCAGGCGTATCAAGGCCGTTGTTACAACCAGAGGTGGTTGTTCTGGGTACTGCCCGCATCTCGTGGTCGTGCGATAGCGTTCTCTCTTCCCACGCCCGGGTTCCCGGGTTCGATTCCCGGCAGGGTCAGGGATTTTCTCTACCTCGTGATGGCTGGGTGTTGTGTGCTGTCCTTAGGTTAGTTTGGTTTAAGTAGTTCTAAGTTCTAGGGGACTTATGACCACAGCAGTTGAGTCCCATAGTGCTCAGACCATTTGAACCATTTTTTTTTTTGTTCTGGGTACTGATTTCTCAGGATCTATGCACCCAAATTGCGTGAAAATGTAATCACATGTCAGTTCTAGTATAATATATTTGTCCAATGAATACCCGTTTGCCGGCCGAAGTGGCCGTGCGGTTAAAGGCGCTGCAGTCTGGAACCGCAAGACCGCTACGGTCGCAGGTTCGAATCCTGCCTCGGGCATGGATGTTTGTGATGTCCTTAGGCTAGTTAGGTTTAACTAGTTCTAAGTTCTAGGGGACTAATGACCTCAGCAGTTGAGTCCCATAGTGCTCAGAGCCATTTGAGCCATTTTTGAATACCCGTTTATCATCTGCATTTCTTCTTGGTGTATCAATGTTAATGGGCAGTAGTGTAGATATGAGTGGTATTGGGGAAATGAAATACCCATGGCGGACCAAAAACTAACAAACATCACACACCCACTGGCGTCTGTTTGGGGTCTGACGGGCACTGGTCTGCATCTGTTCATCTAGTTGGGGCGGCTGCACTAAAGTCTTCTCCAACCCAAAAATCGAGTAGTACACATGAGATCTCAGTCGAGATCACCACAAAAACTGAAATTTAACTTGAACACATGATGGAAAAGACGATCATTGAATCACTACCCAAGACATCATCGGTAGACTGGACTCACTTGATCAACGTATTACGGGGATCAGGGGCACCATGCGGGAAAGAATAGGACCTCCTCAAGAACTCTTAACACTCTCAAGACTAAACATAAAAATTTTATTGGCACACTTAATGTGGACACTTATACCAAAACAGGCAAATTAAAGGATCTCACCAACACTCTGGAAAAATTTGACATAAAAATCACCGCACTCCAAGAGACCAGATTTACTGACGAAGGACACTTAAACACAGAGAAATTCAGAATCTACAAGGGCAAACATGCCGTAAAAGTTAGAGACAAACTACCACTCCTGGGAACCGGATTCGCTCTACACAACTCAGCACTCGACTCAGTGATCGACTTCAAGTCTTCTAATGAAAGAATCTCATTACTGTCAGTAAAATCAACTAATAAACCTTACAGACTAATCAATGTCCATGCCCTTACAAATCAACATAACAAAACCGATCCTAAAGCCGTGGATAATTTCTGGGAAACTCTGGAAGAAGAAACAAACAAAACACCAAGATACCATGTGATAATCCTATTGGGCGAATTTAGCGCAAAGCTAGGAAAAGAGAAAATTCAGAGATATAACAGGCCCTTATACAAACCACAAACGTACCAAAAATAACTGTGAGAAACTAATCAACTTCTGCAGGAACTTTGGACTTCAAGTTATAAGCGCCCAATTTCAAAAAACTACACTCAAGCTAACCACATGGATATCGCCCAACCTGAGACAGGACGAATACCAAATTTATCATGTCGCAATTTCCAAGGAAAACACGAAAGATATTCTAAACGTCAGACCTCGAAAAGGCGCTTTTGAAACAGACCATCATCTCCTACAAATAAAGACAAATTTTCAACGCAATAGAAGAAAAAAATATCCACCCAAAAACGTTAAGCCAGATCCGGAATACCAGAAACTCAAGAAAGCACAAAGCATCAAACAAATTAATCGGGAAAAATCGACAGACTGGATGAAACTAACAAGGAGAATTCAGAAAGCCATGAAACTAGGACAACCCCTCGCACCACAAAACACCACTGGTGGAACACAGTCTGCCATCAGTCAATAGACAACAGAATAACAGCCTGGAAAAAATTCAACAGCCACAAAACCGAGGAAAACTGGGACAACTTTCTAAGAACTCGAAAACAGACTGCAAAGGTTCAAATGGTTCAAATGGCTCCGAGCACTATGGGACTTAACTTCTGAGGTCATCAGTCCCCTAGAACTCATAACTACTTAAACCTAACTAACCTAAGGACATCACACACATCCATGCCCGAGGCAGGATTCAAACCTGCGACCGTAGCGGTCGCGCGGTTCCAGTCTGTAGCGCCTAGAACCGCTCGGCCACACCAGCCGGCAGACTGCAAAGGTGATTCGAAAAGAAAAACGAGGATATGACAATAACAGACTCCACGAAACCCAACAGGATTTCAACAAAAATACACTCCTGGAAATGGAAAAAAGAACACATTGACACCGGTGTGTCAGACCCACCATACTTGCTCCGGACACTGCGAGAGGGCTGTACAAGCAATGATCACACGCACGGCACAGCGGACACACCAGGAACCGCGGTGTTGGCCGTCGAATGGCGCTAGTTGCGCAGCATTTGTGCACCGCCGCCGTCAGTGTCAGCCAGTTTGCCGTGGCATACGGAGCTCCATCGCAGTCTTTAACACTGGTAGCATGCCGCGACAGCGTGGACGTGAACCGTATGTGCAGTTGACGGACTTTGAGCGAGGGCGTATAGTGGGCATGCGGGAGGCCGGGTGGACGTACCGCCGAATTGCTCAACACGTGGGGCGTGAGGTCTCCACAGTACATCGATGTTGTCACCAGTGGTCGGCGGAAGGTGCACGTGCCCGTCGACCTGGGACCGGACCGCAGCGACGCACGGATGCACGCCAAGACCGTAGGATCCTACGCAGTGCCGTAGGGGACCGCACCGCCACTTCCCAGCAAATTAGGGACACTGTTGCTCCTGGGGTATCGGCGAGGACCATTCGCAACCGTCTCCATGAAGCTGGGCTACGGTCCCGCACACCGTTAGGCCGTCTTCCGCTCACGCCCCAACATCGTGCAGCCCGCCTCCAGTGGTGTCGCGACAGGCGTGAATGGAGGGACGAATGGAGACGTGTCGTCTTCAGCGATGAGAGTCGCTTCTGCCTTGGTGCCAATGATGGTCGTATGCGTGTTTGGCGCCGTGCAGGTGAGCGCCACAATCAGGACTGCATACGACCGAGGCACACAGGGCCAACACCCGGCATCATGGTGTGGGGAGCGATCTCCTACACTGGCCGTACACCACTGGTGATCGTCGAGGGGACACTGAATAGTGCACGGTACATCCAAACCGTCATCGAACCCATCGTTCTACCATTCCTAGACCGGCAAGGGAACTTGCTGTTCCAACAGGACAATGCACGTCCGCATATATCCCGTGCCACCCAACGTGCTCTAGAAGGTGTAAGTCAACTACCCTGGCCAGCAAGATCTCCGGATCTGTCCCCCATTGAGCATGTTTGGGACTGGATGAAGCGTCGTCTCACGCGGTCTGCACGTCCAGCACGAACGCTGGTCCAACTGAGGCGCCAGGTGGAAATGGCATGGCAAGCCGTTCCACAGGACTACATCCAGCATCTCTACGATCGTCTCCATGGGAGAATAGCAGCCTGCATAGCTGCGAAAGGTGGATATACACTGTACTAGTGCCGACATTGTGCATGCTCTGTTGCCTGTGTCTATGTGCCTGTGGTTCTGTCAGTGTGATCATGTGATGCATCTGACCCCAGGAATGTGTCAATAAAGTTTCCCCTTCCTGGGACAATGAATTCACGGTGTTCTTATTTCAATTTCCAGGAGTGTAATACAAGAAATTTCTGCAAGACGTTTAGAGAAAACCTACAGAGATACCAGGCACCCAGTCTGTGCTTGAAAAGACACGACGGCTCGTTAGAAACCAACTCAAAAAACAACTGGATAATATTAGCCCAGTATTTCTGCTCTCTTCTTAACTGTGAACCACCTCAGAAAAAACTTGATTTCACACCCACGGTGTTCACACACCCGGTCTCAAAAGCCCTTGATCTCGCAGAAAGTACGGCGATAATCAAGAACAATAAAGCATCAGGAGAAGAAGGGATTATCGCAGAACTCTGGAAACTGAACGATCCTACACTGAGACACAAACTTCATCACCTAATTTCAGACATATGGGAGACGGAGGAAATTCCAGAAGACTGGAAATGCGCTCTTATCCACCCGCTACATAAAAAGGGTGACAAGACCGACATCAACAACTGTAGAAGAATCTCCCTGCTCCCAGAGGCGTACAAAATCCTCTCCAAAGCACTCCTAAACAGAATAGAACCCCAGGCGAATCCAGTACTTGGTGAATACCAGATCGGATTCAGAAAAGGGCGATCATTTGCGGAACAGATCTGGAGCCCAAAAACGATATCACAAATGAGAAAATGCAGGAATACAGTAATTACAATTATCGATTACAGAAAAGCTTATGACTCAATAGACCGCGAAACCGACTTTAAAAACATGGAAGAATTCAGAATCGTCCGAAAGACTCGGAAAATCATAGAACAGACACTTACAAGAACAACTTCAAAGTGAAAATAATGGATGAGAAATCGGAACCCTTTGAAACTAGAACGGGAGTACGACAGGGGGACGGACTGTCCCTGATTCTTTTCAATCTTGTTCTAGAAAAGATCATCAGAGAATGGGAACTTCATTTCAAAGGTGTCCACATTGGTATCAGAAAAGAAAACAGTACTAAAGGAAAATGCCTTGCCTTCGCGGACGATATTGCGATTATTACAAATAACAGGACAGAAACGATTCACGCACTTGAAAAACTACATGAAATTCAATAGAAAACTGGACTGCAAATTTCGTATGAAAAAACCCAGTACGTGGAAAAACGGCCAGAAAATAAGTCTCCGCTAATCGCGATACACGGTAACATCACACAAGTCAGTCACTTTCAATGTCTTGGCGAAACTATACAGTCATCAGGTCTAAACAGATTCGCCAATGGACAAAGGATAAGCAAGCTGCAAAAGGCATATAAATTAGCATGAGCCTACTACAACAGGAATTGCATTTCGACAGACGCAAAATTGAGACATTACAAAACTGTGATTCTTCCAGAAGCGACATACGCAGCTGAAACAATGGTAATTGGCGGTCAATCCAAAATTAGGGAAATAGAAAAAGAGGAACGAAAAATTCTCAGGAAGATTTTACGGAGCAATCAACAAAAACGGCATTTGGATGAAGAGACGTCAGAACGAACTCTATCAAAAGACCAACACAATAACCGAAGAAATCAGGAAAAACCGAGCAAAGTTCTACATACTCATCTACAGGATGGAGAACACCAGAATAGCAAAGAAACTACTCGACATCATAACGAAGAGCAAATGCAGCACGAAGTGACTTAAGGAGGTCCAGAGGGACACGCAACAGATCAATATAGAATATCTCGAAGGCCGTAACGAGTGCCGGAATATAATCATGAATGTGAAGTGGGAGCAAAGAACAACACAACAACCTGGTGACAAGTGGACAGACGAACGGAAGAGAAAACATTCTGAGAGGATGAAAAGTTTCTGGAAAAGGAAGAGGGAAAACATTCAAACATAAAATAGTGAATTTAAGTTAAATCGCTCTCCTGAAGGGGAATAATCGATTAAATAAATGATAGTATAAATTGTAGACAAAAACAAAAATTCTAAAATGAAAACAGTTCGTTGTTGATAATTCTTCCGGGTTATATAGCCGTGGTCCATGGAATACTTCTATTCCTAACGTTTCGTCCAATCTACGTTGGACATCTTCAGAGGTATTGCTGGTCCTGTTGACTCAACAGGACCAGCCATACCTCTGAGGATGTCCAACGTAGTATTGGACGAAACGTTAGGAATAGAAGTATTCCATGGACCACGGCCATATAACCCGGAAGAATTATCAACAACAGTACCATCCGGTCGTGAAAGCCTTCATTGTATGATTAGAAAACAGTTCGATTATACAGAGTGGTCCATTGATCGCGAGTGGGCCAAATATCTCACGAAATAAGAGTCAAACGAAAAAACTGCAAAGAACGAAACTAGTCTAGCTTGAAGGGGGAACCAGATGGCGCTATGGTTGGCCCGCTAGATGGCACTGCCATAGGTCAAACGGGTATCAACTGTTTTTTTTTTTTTTAATAGGAACCCCCATTTATATTACATATTCGTGTAGTACGTAAAGAAATATGAATGTTTTAGTTGGACCACTTTTTTCGCTTTGTAATAGATGGCGCTGTATAGTCACAAACATATGACTCACAATTTTAGACAAACAGTTGGTAACAGGTAGGATTTTTAAATTAAAATACAGAACGTAGGTACGTTTGAACATTTTATTTCGTTTGTTCCTATGTAATACATAGGAACGCATGCTGTTACAGCGTGATTACCTGTAAATACCACATTAATGCAATAAATGCTCAAAATGATGCCCATCAACCTCAATGCATTTGGCAATACCTGTAACGACATTCCGCTCAACACCGAGTAGTTCGCGTTCCGTAATGTTCGCACATGCATTGACAATGCGCTCACGCATGTTGTCAGGCGTTGTCGGTGGATCACGATGGCAAATATCCTTCAACTTTTCCCACAGAAAGAAATCCGGGGACGTCAGATCCGGTGAACGTGCGGGCCATGGTATGGTGCTTCGACGACCAATCCGCCTGTCATGAAATATGCTATTCAACACCGCTTCAACCGCACGCGAGCTATGTGCCGGACATCCATCATGTTGGAAGTACATCGACATTCTGTCATGCAGTGAAACATCTTGGACTAACATCGGTAGAACATTACGTAGGAAATCAACATACATTGCACCATTTAGATTGCCATCGATAAAATGGAGGCCAATTATCCTTCCTCCCATAATGCCGCACTATACATTAACCCGCCAAGGTCGCTGATGTTCCACTTGTCGTAGCCGTCGTGGATTTTCCGTTGCCCAATAGTGCATATTATGCCTATTTACGTTACCGCTGTTGGTGAATGACGCTTCGTCGCTAAATAGAACGCGTGCAAAAAATCTGTCATCGTCCCGTAATTTCTCTTGTGCCCAGTGGCAGAACTGTACACGACGTTCAAAGTCGTCGCCATGCAATTCCTGGTGCATATATATATGGTACGGGTGCAATCGATGTTGATGTAGCGTTCTCAACACCGACGTTTTTGGGACTCCCGATTCTCGCGCAATTTGTCTGCTACTGATGTGCGGATTAGCCGCAACAGCAGCTAAAATACCTACTTGGGCATCATCATTTGTTGCAGGTCGTGGTTGACGTTTCACATGTGGCTGAACACTTCTTGTTTCCTTAAATAACGTAACTATCCGGCGAACGGTCCGTACACTTGGATGATGTCGTCCAGGATACCGAGCAGCATACATAGCACACTCCCGCTGGGCATTTTGATCGCAACAGCCATACGTCAACACGATATCGACCTTTTCCGCAATTGGTAAATGGTCCTTTTTTTTTTTTTACACGGGTAATGTATCACGAAGCAAATACCGTCCGCAGTGGCGGAAAGTTGCGTGATACCACGTACTTATACGTTTTGTGACCAATACAGCGCCATCTATCACAAAGCGAAAAAAGTGGTCCAACTAAAACATTCATATTTTCTTTACGTACTACAAATATGTAATAAAAATGGGGGTTCCTATTTTAAAAAACGCAGTTCATATCCGTTTGACCTTTGGTCGCGTCATCTAGCGGGCCAACCATAGCTCCATCTGGTTTCCCCCTTCAAGTCCGTCCCCGGTAGCTGAGTGATCAGTTCGGTGCTAGCGGCCGTGCGAAGCGGAGGTCCGATACTTCCGCCTGTGCGGCGTGTGCGAGTGTTTGTTTACCTGTGGACTTAGTCTGCGCGCGGGCTAGTAACAACGATCATGGCGAACAAGTACAGGAAAACTACACTACGATTCAATTTCTGCAAAGACTACGAACGACCAAAGGCTTTAGCAGTGGAACGATTCATTCGAGAGGAAGTCAAGATACCGCCAAACGATATTGTCGGAATTCACCTGTCCATCATTAGTCCCACGGTGTATGTTAAGATGGTAAATGACGCGGCGTATGAGAGAATTCTACATGCGACAAAAGCGGGTCTCCGATTTTGCCATAGTGACGGGAATGTCGGTACGGTAACTGTAGAACATGCTGGTTTGGGTGTACGGACAATACGTGTTTTTGAGCTCCCATTTGAACTCCCGGCTGAAGAAGTTATCGAGGCTTTTAAGCCATACGGCACGGTACATGGTCACACGGCAGAACGCTGGACGCAATTCGCCACGTACCCCGTTCTTAACGGAGTGCGACAGATCACTATTGATCTTCAGAAGCATGTACCGTCCTATCTTACAATTGGTGGTTGTCGGGCTGTGGTGATTTACGATGGTCAACCACGTACATGTTCTGGCTGTGGCCAGGAGGGACACCTACTGAAGGAAACGATTTGGGCATCTGATGTGGATATTGCTTTGCTGCAGGAAGTCCACATAGCTGCACTCCCATACATCGCAGGCTACCGAGCCTATTCGTCACATGGAGATCACAATGGGAGTGGGGTGGCAGTTTACGTGCGAGATGGCTTCCCAGTGGAAAACGTGTGTTATCTTCCGTCGGCCAGGGGAATGGCTTTCACGACGTTTGGGACACGCATAATCAATCTTTATGCACCGTCGGGAAACAATCGGCGGCGGGAAAGGGGGCGATTTTATGCAGAAGACATTGCTCCACTATTCCATGGACGTTATGAATGTGTAATAATTGGTGGAGATTTCAACTGTGTTCTCAGCCAGAAAGACCAATGGCCGCAAGCAAACATCAGCCAGGAGTTGCGAATCGTTGTCAACGATCTCGTACTTAGTGACACGTGGGAATTACGACATGGAGCTGCACCGGGATACACCTATGTGACAAGTCATTCGGCGAGCAGATTAGATCGCATTTATATCTCACGGGCTCATGCAAATGATGTCCAGGACGCGGAACGCTGGCCATTGGCATTTTCCGATCACAGCGCTTACATCTGTACGGTGCTTCTTCCCTGTAGAGAGGTGTGGAAGAGTAAGGCCCCGTGGAAACTAAACATTCAACATCTACATGATCCTGAATGCCGTCAACGGATCCTTGAGACATGAACGATGTGCGAGCGAAGGGTTGGAAGGTATGCGACGATGCTTGATTGGTGGCTGACTTGTGCTAAACCGGCGCTTCGCCGTACGTTCATCTCACATAGCAGGGAGATGGCAGAATGGCGCCGCCGTACCACCGACTTTTATTTTGCAGCACTGCGCGACCTGGATGATGGTCCGCCGGGACAGGACATCTGGATCGAACGCAAAAGGATAAAATCTAAACTAGTGGCTTTAGCTCGGAAACATCTTCAGGGAACCATGGTGTGCGCCAGATGTCACGATACGATAAGGCACGAGATTCCTTCCATGCACCACGTCGTGAATGAACGAAAGCACCGACGACGCGTTTTGGTACGGGAATTAATTACCCGCGAAGACCGAAGAGTGACGCGTCAAGCGGACATTGTCTCTGCATTCGTCGACCATTACCAACACATCTATCGGGAAGAAGCAGCCTCTGTCGATGACCTCGACCGTATAGCCACGTCCGTCTCCCGTAGACTGACGGTGGGAGCCGCGGGAACCTTACAGGATGGCTTCAAATGGTTCAAATGGCTCTGAGCACTATGGGACTTAACATCTGTGGTCATCAGTCCCCTAGAACTTAGAACTACTTAAACCCAACTAACCTAAGGACATCACACACATCCATGCCCGAGGCAGGATTCGAACCTGCAACCGTAGCAGTCGCGCGGTTCCGGACTGAGCGCCTAGAACCGCTAGACCACCGCGGCCGGCGAACCTTACAGGAAGCCATTAGCTGTGAGGAAGTACATGATGCGATCGCACAAGGTGAATCGGTCCCCAGGCATTGATGGGCTTCCTGCTGAATTCTATCGAGAATTTCGCAACGAAATGGCACCGCGATGGACGGAAGTGTACAACGAGATGTTAAATTCCGATGCGCCTATTCCACCGGCTTTTATGGAAGGCCTCCTGGTGCCAGTGCATAAACCGAAGCCAGGAATTACGGTCACACATTATCGCCCCATCACCCTGCTTAATGCCGACTATAAGATCCTTGCACGGTTGCTAGCGTCCCGATGTCGTATGTTAATTCGTAGCGTTCTCTCTCCAGAACAGACGACACCGGGTGGATCGGTGAATGTGCAAACAGCTACTGGCGAATGCCGTGATGTGATAGCGCTGGCGGAGGAGTGCCGGCTTAAAGCGGCGATGGTGGCGGTTGATTTTGACAGTGCTTTTGATAAGGTGCGCCACAACTATCTGTATGCTGTACTGGAACAAATGGGTTTTCCAGACCGTTTTACTGGTCTCATTAGAAGGTTTTATGGGGGCGCACAATCCTTGGTACAGGTTAATGGGCGTATAGCAGGGCCCATTCAAGTTCGACGATCCATTCGCCAGGGCTGCCCTCTTTCGATGCTGCTGTTCGCGATAGCGTTGGAACCATTAATTGGGAGGCTCACCAATTCTCTATCTGGGATGGAACTACAGGGCTACACCTTCAAATGTCGTGCCCATGCGGACGACCTCCTGCTGCTCGTTCGTTCTGAGGAAGGGGTGAAGACGGTCCATGAACTGTTGTTGGACCACAGTGTGACGGCGGGTAGTGCAGTGAACATGAACAAATCGGCGGCAATGCCGGTTGGAAGGGGCCTTACGCCGGAAGAAATCAGTCCGTTTCCTTATGTGCAACGATTCCGCTATCTCGGCATAGACTTTACCTCATCTGTAAAACATACTGCGGCAGTTAACTACCGACGTATTTTACAGACAACACGTACCATGGTCCGACAACATCTCCTACGGCGCCTTGATCCTTTGCAGCGAGTCGAGTACCTGAACACTTATGTGGTTTCTCGAATGGTGCATATTTCGCAGATCCTGCCCCTACCACTTACGCTCGGACGTCGACTTCAATCAGCACTAGGCTATTTTGTGATGACTGGATCGCCCCTCAAGGTGCGATACGAAACGCTCACTCTCACTACGGACAAGGGGGGACTCGGACTTACGAATGTTCACTGCCGAGCGACGGCGCTCCTTCTAGCCACGATGTACAAGCAATGGCGTAGCGGACGTGATTCCCTTACATCCCGCCTACTGGATCTCCTGGTTCCAGCGTCCCTCACACCTCCGGTGGCGGTGGGCAACATTACGCCACATTTTGCGCATGTCTCAACATTTATCGTGGAACTTAGTTATATCAGAGACGAGCTTCTGCGCACGAGACCGCCATGCGCGAAGGATTTTTATGTTTGTCTGCTACGACGGATAAGTCGTAATGTCGTTGAACTCAAACACCCCAGGTTGCATTGGCCGAAGATTTGGAGACATGTGCACCAAAAATTCCTTCCTACCTTCGTTCGGGCACTGTGGTTCTCTGTCGCCTGTGGCAAGTTCAACTCCAACCAACGGCTCCATGCAATTGGACTAGTGGACACTCCACTATGCCCGAAATGTCACCAAGTGGATGACGACCATGACCGCTTAACTTATATCGCGGTGGTGAACTCTGGCTCCTAGGAAGAAAGATGGTGGCTTGCTACCTCCGTGTGACCCCGCAACATATTACCCCTGCTTCCTTCTTACATCCGGAGAGTGTCTACTTTCCGGCGACTAAATCACAGTCGATCATCTGGATCAAAGGTTGGACGATCGCGTACCTCTATGGGGATGCTGCCAAGTCGCGACTTGACTTTTGGTATTTCCTGCAGCAAGCCCACAATGAGGTTCATAGATGGTCACACTATCGGAAAACCTTTGGCAATTATCTTCAGGCAGTCTTCCTTGACCCCCCACGCAGTTGGGATGTGCCGGATGCAGTCGATGTGCCCATTTGACAGCTGATGATGAACCTCACGCTTCTCTCACCACTCAATATGTAATGCACATACTATACGATGAAATGATCTACATGTTCCTTTTAACAGAGTGATCTTTATAGAAAATAAATAAATAAATAAATAAAACATCCCTGTTCCTTTAAATTTGTGATTTGTTTTAAAATGAATTTTTTTTTTTTTTTTTTTTTTTTTTTTTGCAGAGGATGCATTTCATTTAGTGTTTGTGAACTAGCCTAATTTTGTATCCAAATAGAATACCAATAAATAAATGTTACAAAAAAAAAGTGGTCAGCGCGACGGACTGTCAATCCTAAGGGCCCGGGTTCGATTCCCGGCTGGGTCGGAGATTTTCTCCGCTCAGGGACTGGGTGTTGTGTTGTCCTAATCATCATCATTTCATCCCCATCGACGCGCAAGTCGCCGAAGTGACGTCAAATCGAAAGACTTGCACCAGGCGAGCGGTCTGCCCGACGGGAGTCCCTCGTCACACGACATTTTCATTTTTTTCCCCCTTCAAGCTAGACGAGTTTCGTTCTTTGTAGTTTTTTCGTTTGATGCTTATTTCGTGAGATGTTTGGCCCGTCACTATCAATGGACCACCCTGTATATGTTACAGCCTCTGATATTAAAGGCTTTGTGGGTGTCGAGAACAATAAGAGCGACCTGGATTTTATAAGATAGGTATCCATGGAATCCTTGTTGATTCTGACACATGAGTTGTACGGTCTTCAAAAAAGCCACCGTGCAGGCTTACATAACCTTTTCGTAATTGTGTAACAAATTCTCCGGTGTATATGTGGAAAACTATTTAAAAATCACACCAATATTAGGCAGTAAATGAAAGCAATGGTCGTTAATCCGGCGCCTGAGTTCGACATGGGACTCAATCATCTTCCTGACCATCAAGCTACCGGTCAGTGAGTCGCACCACAGAATTCTTTCGCTCGCTGCCTTTATTTATTTGTTCAAATTACTCTCTGATTTTCTTCTGTTTACGGAGCAAGTTTCGAAAGTCGTGGAATACCTCCTAATATCGCGTCGGACCTCCTTTTGTCCGGCGTAGTGCAGCAACTTGACGTGGAATAGACTCCACAAGTCGTTAAAATCCCCTGCAGAAACATTGAGGCATGCTGCCTATATAGCCGTCCGCAACTGCGAAAGTTCTGCCGCTGCAGAATTTTATGCACTAACTGACCTCTCGATTATGTCCCATGTCGGGTAATCTGGTTGGCCAAATCATTCGCTCGAACTGTCCAGAACGTTCTTCCAACCAATCGCGAACAATTTTGGGCAGATGACATGGCGCATTGTTATCTATAAAAATTCTGTCGCTTTTTGGGAACATGACATCCATGAATTGCTGCCAGTGTGGCCGAGTGGTTCTAGGCACTTCAGTCTGGAACTGCGCGACCGCTACGGTCGCAGGTTCCAATCCTGCCTCGGGCATGGATGTGTGTGATGTCCTTAAGTTAGTTAGGTTTAAGTAGTTCTAAGTCTACGGGAATGATGACCTCAGATGTTAAGTCCCATAGTGCTCAGAGCCATCCTTGAATTGCTGCTAATGGCCTCCAAGTAGCCAAACATAGCTATTTCCAGTCAATGATCTGTTCAGTTGGACTACAGGACCGATCCATTCCATGTAAACACAGCCCACACCACTAATTATGGAGCCAGCACCAGCTTGCATTTGCCTTGTGGACAACTTGGGTTCGTGGCCTCCTGGGGTCTGCGCCACACTCAACCCTACCATCAGCTCTTACCAAATGAAATTGGGACTCATCTGGCCATTCCACGGTTTTCCAGTCGTCTACGTTCCAACCGGTATGGTCACGAGCCCAGGAGAGGCGCTGCAGGCGATGTCTTGCTGTTAGCAAAGGCACTCGCGTCGGTCGTCTGCTGATATAGACCATTAAAGGCGAATTTCGCCGCACTATACTTTCGGACACATTCGTCGTACGTCCCACCTTGAGTCTTCGGTTATTTCAAGCAGTGTTGCTTGTCTGCTGCTCTCGTCCGTTAAGTGAAGGCCGTCGGCCACTGTCTCGACCATGGTGAGAGATAATGCTTGAAATTTGGTGTTCTCGACACACTCTTGGGACTATGGATATCGGAATACTGAATTCCGTAACGATTTCCGAAAGCTCCAACTACCATTCAGTGTTCAGAATCTTTTAATTCCCGTCGTGTGGTCATAATGACGTCGTAAACCTTTTCACACGAATCACCTGAGTACAAATGACAGCTCCGCTAATACGCTGCCCTCTTACACCTTGTGTGCGCCATTCTGTCGCCATCTGTATACGTGCATATTGCTTTCCAGTGACTTCGTCACGTCAGTGTATATACTACTCTGAATTCTTTTACAATGATAAGCGAGCTATAAATAGGCGTAAATAATCTGTACAGAATTCGTGAACCTTTTACTCCACTCTTTTGAATTTCTAGTGCTGTGTGAATGACCTTGTCGGACTGATAGTGTTATCGAAGTAGCTCGGGCTTTGAAGTATAACCTGTTTGCACAGCTTTCATAGCCGTTGAAATTTCATACTTGAGCAATGTAAAGGTTACCGTACCGACTTCGGTAAGTCGCCACAGCTGCGGACAGGTGGAAGACAGATCGAAGGTTGGTCAAGCTGTGGCTAGGAAGGGACATGGAAAATAGCGTACCGTACTTCTTAAAACAGGCGACAAATCACGCTATGAGAGGCGGCGCGTCTCCTCTTTGTCCGCTTCACTTGGCGGATGTTTCGGAATTCTCTGTCAACGTGTGTGTGTGTGTGTGTGTGTGTGTGTGTGTGTGTGTGTCCGTCCGTGTGGTTTGGTGTGTTTCCGTGTCTATCTCACGTACACACGGGAACATTATGACTGTAAAAAACTGAAGAAATTTCGCTCCAATTAGTAACACTACCATCGCGCTAGAGCTATTTATTATTAACTGAATCAGAAAATGATACAGGCGAGTGGTCAGCATATCTGACTTGTATACGGATGACGCGACTTGGATCACCGGTAACGACGTAGTTTATTGTCTCCTGTAGTATTGTATTGAGGAGCAATTTAACGCATTCAGAAGGAATTTTCTGATCCAAGTAAAGGGTATTTAGAACAATCGGCGGTGCAAGTTCGTGAACTTTATGTAGGCCATTATACCACCCCTGCACATATATTCCACTGTGGGATTTGTGGTTAATGATACAGACTCGTTCAGGAAGAACTGCACCACACACTCAGTGACCACTAGGCAGAAAAACGAATTGCTCTTCTACAAGTCTTTCTTAATCATTGTCCAGAAAGATAACCACTATTCTGCAGCTTCCATTTTCTATAAGCTTTCAGCAGAATTGAAAACTTTTAGTTATAAACCTAAGAATTTCAGATTTAAACTGAAAATTGTCCTTGTGCTATAATCCCTTTATTATGAACTAGAGATTTCCCGCAGTTGTTTAAAACCTTTCACTGTAATATGTGATTTAATCATATACACTGAAGAGCCTAACGAACTGGTACACCTGTCTAATATCGTGTAGGACACCCGCGAGTACGCAGAAGTTCCGCAATACGCCGTGGCATGGAGTCGACTAATGTCTGAAGTAGTGCTCGAGAGAAATTACACCATGAATCATGCAGGACTGTCCATAAATCCGTAAGAGTACGAGGGCGTGGAGATCTCTTCTGAACGGCACTTTGCAACGTATCCCAGATATGCTCAATAATGTTCGTTTCTGGGGAGTGTGGTGGCCAGCGGAACTGTTTAAACTCAGAAGAGAGCTCCTGGAGCCACTCTATAGCAATCCTGGACGTGTGGGGTATCGCTTTATCTTGGTGTAACTGCTCAAATCCGTCGGAATGCACAATGGACATGAATGGATGTAGCTGATCGGACAGGATGCTTACGTACGTGTCACCTGTCAGTCGTATCTAGACGTATCAGGGGTGCCATACACTCCAACTGCACACGCTCCATACCATTACAGAGCCTCCACTAACCTGAACAGTCCCCTGCTGACATGCAGGGTCAATGGATTCGTGAGGTTGTCTCCATAGCCGTACACGTCCATTCGCTCGATACAATTTGAAATGAGACTCGTCCGACCAGGCAACATGTTTGCAGTCATCAACAGTCCAATGTCGGTATTGACGGGTTCGGACGAGGCTTAAAGCTTTGTTTCCTGCCGTCATCAAGGGTACACGAATGGATCTAAGGCTCCGAAAGCCCATATGGATAATGTTTCGTTGAATGGTTCGGACATTGAAACTTTTTGATGGCCCAGCATTGAAATCTGCAACAATTTGCGGAAGGATTGCACTTCTGTCACGTTAAACGATTCTCTTCAGTCATCGTTGGTCCCGTTTTTGCAGGATCTTTTTCCGGCCGCAGCGATATCGGAGATTTATCTTTTGCCGGAATCCTAATATTCACCGTACACTCGTAAAATGGTCGTACGGGAAAGTACCCACCTCATCGCTACCTCGGAGATGCTGTGTCCTGTCGCTCGTGCGCCGACTATAACACCACGCCGGCCGGTGTGGCCGTGCGGTTAAAGGCGCTTCAGTCTGGAACCGCGTGACCGCTACGGTCGCAGGTTCGAATCCTGCCTCGGGCATGGCTGTGTGTGATGTCCTTAGGTTAGTTAGGTTTAATTAGTTCTAAGTTCTAGGCGACTGATGACCTCAGAAGTTAAGTCGCATAGTGCTCAGAGCCATTTGAACCATATAACACCACGTTCAAACTCACGGATAACCCGCCATTGCAGCATCAGTAACCGATCTAACAACAGCGCCAGACACTTGCAATGCCGTATTCTCCCTGTTTACATATTTCTGTATTTGAATACGCATGCCTATACCAGTTTCTTTGGCGCTTCAGTGCTTATTAGGCTACTGAATATCTTTCGTTTTTGAGTTTCTTTATTTCCAAAGTCTTTTAAATTTTATCGGCATTCTGTGAATTATGTAGTGATTCGCCCCATTACCAAGAAACTTTAGCACTCGTGTTTGTGTGATACCTGAGAAAAAATAAACAACGACACTTCACTGACATTAGAGATAAGTTTTTGACCTATTATTTTTGTCATGGGTATTAGAAGGGACTGAAGTCTTAGGCACACCGTTGTCATTCTATTTATTTCATGTACACAGAGGTGACAAAGAGGAATGAGATAGAGATAAGCACATACAGAGATGATGGTTGTATCGCATACACAAGGTACAAAAGGGCAAAGCATTGGCGAAGCTGTCATTTGTACTCAGCTGATTCGTGTGAAAAGATTTCCGACATGATTTCGGCCGCTGACTGGAATTGACAGGCCTTGAACGTGTAACGGTAGTTGGAAGTAGACGCATGGCACATTCCAGATCGGAAATCGTTTGGGGATTCAGTAGTTAGAGATCCACAGTGTCAAGAGTGTGTCGAGAATATGAAATTTCGTGCATTATGTATCACCACGGACAGCGCAATGGCCGACGGCCTTCGCTTAATGAGCGAGAACAGAGGCGTTTGTGTAGAGTTGTCAGTGCTAACAGACAAGCAACCCTGCGTGAAATAACCGAAGGCTCAATGTGGAACTTACGACGAATGTCCGATAGGTCAGAGTGGCGAAATACGGCGTTAATGAGCTGTCACAGCAGACGACCGACGCAGGTGCCTTTGCTTACAGCACGACATCGCCTGCAGCGCCTCTCCTGGGCTCGTGACCCTATCGGTTGGACCCTAGACGATTGTAAAACCGTGGCGTGGTCAGATGAGTCACGATTTCAGTTGGAAAGAGCTGATGATAGGGTTTTAGTGTGGCGCAGGCCCCACGAAGCCAAGGATCCAAGACCTCAACAAGCCCTAATGGCGTGGGCTGTGTTTATGTGGAATGGACTGCGTCCTGTGGTCCAGCTGAACCGATCTTTGACTGGAAATAGTTATGTCAGGCTAACTGGAGACGATCTGCAGCCTTTCGTGGACTTCATGTTCTCAACTAACGATGTAATTTTTATGGATGACAATGCGCCTTGTCAGTGGGCCAAATTGTTTGTTATTGAATCTAAGAACATTCTGGTCATTTCAAGAGAATGATTTGGCCCGCCAGATCGCCTCATGTGAATCTAAAATTACTCAAGAGGTCAGTTAGTGCACAAAATTCTGCACCGGAAACACTTTGGCAATAATGGACAGCTATAGACGCTATAGAGGCAACATTGCACAATATTTTTGCAGGGAACGTGATGAGTCCATGCCACTGCTAGTTGCACCAGGAGCTGGAAACAAGTCAGCTATCATGATGCCGGTCATCCAGACGGAGTGGGTACAGGCCGAGGTTTATGACGCTGTGCCCTTGGGATTGGGGACATTTGCTGTGCTTGCATTCATTCTTTGCTCTTTTTAAACCCAATGCTGCAGTATTTTCAGACTCAGAATGAGAAATTTGATGACACAGAGAATTATTTATCGAAAAAGGACAGAAACACAGAGCACGAATTTAGAAAAGAAAACAGTGCGCAGAGTTTGAACTTAGAGAGAAAACCCGGTGCATACATTGTAGAGAGTAAGGGTACTGTGGAGGACATTGGAAGAGAAATGGCTGAAGTAAAGTCTCATTTGGAAAGAGTAAACCAGTGATACTAAAAAGTGAATAAAAACGATTCCGGAGTGGAAACACCAATCCGAGGTAGCAGAGTGCAATGAAAACTAGATGATAAGTCTGAAAGGAGAACCAGTATTGCAAAGTAACGATAAACCAGTTGATCAAACGTAAGTACAAGCAGTGACTGATGAAGTTAACAACGCAGACAGAAATTCTACGGAATGTGTACCAATAAGTGTCGTGGCACAATGAGTATTACAAAAGCAAGGCAGGGACGTAGGACAAGCTGCAGGCAGATAAGAGATGGTTGCCACCATGACCGGTCAGCTTTCACTTTGTAATTATGAGGACTTTCACTGCACTTATCCTAGTCGATATCCGCTGTGGTTGACCTACTTTCACTTCACAATGGTGAGGACTGTCGCCACACTTATCCCATCGTCGTTAGCAATAGTAAGGAAGCTCAGACCTTGTTGTTGTTCCAACAGAATCAGAATCAGGACAAAATAAACTGGAGGAACAGAGAAGCGTTGTCGTAGCATCAGTGGCTCATGAGCCATAACAAAACTGTGTTGAGTAGTGTCGTGAATGACTTAAATAGCACTGGAAGCAAATGCACACACGTTGAGACAGGAATTGTGTGAATAGGAGGAAAGATTGTGTTGAGCATATGGCACTCCTGTGTACGCTAAACAAAATGAAACTGAGATGATAATGTGGATGAAGATGAGAGCAGGCGACATTTCGGTTGGGTCTAAAAATACAAGCATTCCCCTGATCCAACGAATGATTAGCATCTACGTATGCGGATGGATCAATTTGAGGTGGCATTGCCCAGGTCATGGTGACGACTATTAAAGATGAGTTTCACGTGTGGACATTTGAGGGAAGAGGCAGCTGCATGGCTGTGATTGCTAATGCTAGATTGCAAAATACATCCAGACTTCAAATGGGCATTTTTAACTGAGTTCTGGTCAAAGATCACTAACAACCAGGTAAAACTACGATGGTGGCTTCTAATGACTCATTGTGTCTGAATCCAATGGTTTTCTTTAAAGAAATGATAAAACTAAACCAGTACATGATGCACCATATCATGTAATGAAGTTAGTGACAATATGTCTAACCCAGCTTCCACACGAACTACAGTCAGAAATCGTCATAGCTGGACGAAACATTATGTTGTAAGAGTCATTCAGTGTCTTTTATAAGAAGATGTCTTTGTGATTTCTGGTTACCCAGTACTTAGGATTATGGTTGTTAATAGGAAAATGCATTGTATCTTTGACACAGGAAGCCAGGTCTCGGTGATGAATAACAGTGTTTTTGAGATTTTATTGCAGGATAAAGCATTCATTGAATTACCGATGCAAAAGACAAAATGTAGAGCTGCAGTGATAGGAAAGGCAGTAGAAGTGAAAAGAGGCTCGTTGTAACGAATGTTCAGGGTAAGATGATCAAGGTATGTTTCGATGGTTCCATGGATAGACACTCTGGGAAAAGATAACTCGATGGCATTTCTTACTACATCCTAAACAGAATGATTGTGGTGGGGAGCAAAATAACAGCAAGATTTGTGTCAAACAGAGCAGAAGGAACTTCATTCGGAGATTGCGCGTGACAAGCTGCATACAGCGAACAGTAATCTCAACTTTCTTAACACAGTGACTGCTGGTGATAATGAGTCCCGGGTTCAGGGTACGATCCACAAGCAAATTCCAGCAATCGCAATGAAAGCACCCGTCGTCCCCAAGACCCCATAATCGAGGCAGGTCAGCACCAGTGTGAAAGCCGTCTAAGCGTCTTTCATTGCTCCAATGGCGTGGTCTATTTCGAGTACGCCGCAGAAGGTAGTAATGTCATTAAGGGGTACTACCGAGAGGGTCTGCGACGCCTTCGTAGTAAGACGCAAACGGCCGGAGTTGTGGGCAGCGGGCAGTTGATACCTTTCTATAATAACGCACCCGCTCATCATTCTCAATTAATTCAGAGTTTTTTGGCCAAACACAACACGGCCACGAGCTGGCAGCCTCCCTACTCCCCTGATCTATCACCGAGTGACTTCTGGTTGTTCCCTAAATTGAAAAAGACTCTGAAAGGGATCAGATTTCACAACAGGGAAGACATTATGCAGAATTCGGTGGAGGCTTTTCAATATCGCTTTCAGCAGTGGCAGTAGCGATGGAAGAGGTGTGTAGAAGCTGAAGGGGACTACTTTGAAAGTGACCTGTGTTACACAGTCGTACGTGAATAAAGATTGATTTTATATATACAAGTCGGATACTTTCTAAACAGCCCTTCTATGTATTTTAGTACAGAGGTCATATCTTGAAATCTTCAAAAATGGCTCAAATGGCTCTGAGCACTAGGGGACTTAACTTCTGAGGTCATCAGTCGCCTAGAACTTAGAACTACTTAAACCTAACTAACCTAAGGACATCACACACATCCATACCCGAGGCAGGATTCGAATATGCGACCGTAGTGGTCGCGCGGTTCCAGACTGTAGCGCCTGGAACCGCTCGGCCACTCCGGCCGGCCTGACATCTTCCTATGAGTATTTAGAGAATTAGGGGGTTTGTTATTAGTGACTTAGGAGTGGTGAGAGGTTATACCGCGCGTCGCGGATCAAACCGAGGCTGGCGACCTTTATTGAGACTTACTTGATACGTGTAGCAGAGCACAGAATTAATCTAGAGCCGCCAATAAATCTTGCTGATTAAATTTACAGAGTAGTTCGGGGTGTACGGTTTCGGGTGGCGCGCCTTAGTTAACGACTATGCTTAAAATCAAAATAATTCTCTATATCAGACTATTGTGATAGCCCTATCACTAAAACCTAGTGAGTTCTGGTCAAATTCAGTCTATGAAATAATACAAAACTTCCATCCAGTCTCTCGTGAATCAGTCAGGTGTTGAAAGAGAAGACAACACGCGAAATGTTGAAATATCAAATTCCGCAATTAAAAATGTAGTAATAAATGAGGATGCTACCATACCGATGTCACACACATATTCACAAATGAGGGATGTTGAAACAAATGTCGACGGCACTGAGAAACATTTTAACACCACTCAAAGCAAACAAGGCATCAAGTCCTAACGGACCGCTCACTACACTTGCCATAGAATACTGTGCAGCACTACCTCATTTCTTGGCTAATACTCACCGAAAAATTCCCGCACAACGAAAAGCCCACATGAGCTGAAAAGAGCGAAGGTAACTGCTATGTATAACAAAAGTAACAGAAAGGATACACATAATTACAGACAACTTTCGCTAACATTCAACTGTTGCAGAATTTTAGAGCATATTTTCAGCTGTTTCCTCGAGAGAAAGAAAATTCTCACGAAGTAAAGACACGGACTAAGGGAAATAAATAATGTGAAATACGGCTTGTTTCATTCACACGTAACATGCTGTAAAAAGAAAACGAATTCTGAAAGGGGTCTGTTTCAGCCCACTTTCTTGTAATTGTCATTCGTAATACCTGGCTCCTGTGAATGAGACTAGCAGTTTGGTCTTCTGCTACTTTTTTTCTTATTATATTTCTGTGCATGGAGAAGGGTTGCGTGGGGACTGATTTTCATTTTTTTTTTGTGTTTCCCACCAATAATCTGTTTTATCCTTTCTCCATACTCCTCGCCATGAACGTACTTTGCAACCTGATGTATGGGTATTGGGCGCACTCATATACCAGTCGTGGTCAGCATAGTTTTTGATGTTTCTCTTTGTAGAGTCTTGGTAACTTTAAATTGAATGGCCTAATGTGGCTGAGGACAGTGGACGTCACACCTTTCCCTCTTTCCTTTTTTTTAAAATAAAGTTTTACCATTGGCCAAGGAAGCCAATGCATGCAGTCGTGAAAATTTCCCATCAGACTCTGTTCAAACGTTTATCCAGGAAACTTGTGTTGGTCCAGATTAACGGCCTCCCACTCTCTTTAACGTCTTCACGACAGGGCAAAATGGGGCAAATGCATGATGCCTATTTACCGTTCTTGTGATTGGTCCTCTGTAAGGATGGATGGGCCAGATAACGAAGACTTGCGAGAGAATCTAGAGGGTTTGAGAGGACACTGTTCCTGGTGACATCATTGTGAGTAGATCGTGTTCTCTGGAGAACGCTTAGTATAAGTTTCAATTTTGGTCTGAATCAGTTAAACATTTCGATTTTCAGTGTAGGTAGTCCTCACTTTTACGAGTACTTAAATTGTCAAACAAGAGAATTAATATTATTTGTTATTTTGCGAAGCGGATATTTACTTAGATCCGTCTTCCTTTTGCGAACCGTGAGTACGATTTCAGATGGTTCAAATGGCTCTGAGCACTATGCGACTTAACTTCTGAGGTCATCAGTCGCCTAGAACTTAAAACTAATTGAACCTAAGTAACCTAAGGACATCACACACATCCATGCCCGAGGCAGGATTCGAACCTGCGACCGGAACGGTCGCTCGGTTCCAGACTGTAGCGCCTAGAACCGCATGGCCATTCCGGCCGGCTAGCCAGTGATTACGATCTCTGCACCAAATTATCATCCTAATAATCAACAATTGTTTTTCTTGCTGAGCGAACTGAATGCCTGGATGTAAATTCAAATTTGTGTGGCCAAATTTTACAGTCTTAACCTATTCTTGACTGGTTGACTTTGAAGTTAGCACCACCCACAATGGGACAATATAATGGTATCCTACTCAATTTTCTGATCATAGTGAACAGTCACAGGCCAGAGATGATGTTGAAACGTTCTGATTTATTGGAATTATTACACCTTTAGTCAGTATGGTAGACTTAGCTTCTTGTTTCCGTTGTGATACATCACACGTTAATTCTAGAGTGTGGAGGTGCGCCATATGTTGGAATCATATCCTCTGCCGAACATCTTCCAGTGCATCAGGCAGATAGTTTGAGAGGGACGCATGATACCTTCGTGCAGTCAACTGGTCAGGCAACATGTAGGAGCCCAAACACCTGTCGCCCAATATTCCGGCCCAGACGTTGATACCAAAGCAAACTTGATATCCATGGTCACGGGTGCGTTTATGTTAATCTCACACCAATGATGGGCATTGTGGACATTGAAGACAGACTCACGAGTGAATGCTTCTTCATCCGACCATACTGCAGTGTTCATCAAGTCATCGTTGGCTTCCTGTTGTTGGAACCATTCACAGAACTGCATCCGCTGATGGCGATCTGCAGGATGCAGGTGTTGCGTGAAAGCATAATGGTAGGAGTGCAGCCCTGCTCGTGCAACGCGTTAACAACCGTGTGTTGCGAGACACGCAGCTGCCTTCCTACGCTATGTGTACTTCACTCAGGTTCTTGGTGTATGACCTCCAGAATAACTTCCTCAGTAGCTGGAGTAATGCGAGTCCGTGGACGACCTCTGTCACGCGATGGTGGACAGACAGAACCTGACTCCCGAAGGCGCAGCTCCAGATGACGAAATACATTTTTATTTGGCGACAATACCAGCCCAGTTATCAAAATGGTTCAAATGACTCTGACCACTATGGGACTTATCATCTGAGGTCATCAGTCCCCTAGACTCAGAACTACTTAAACCTAACTAACCTAAGGACATCACACACATCCATGCCCGAGGCAGAATTCGAACCTGCGACTGTAGCAGCAGCCCGGTTCCGGACTGAAGCGCCTAGAACCGCTCGGTCACACGGCCGGCGCCCCGGTTATCAGATACACCAATGACCAGAGGCATATCCACATATTCGTCGTTTGTGTATGCCATACGTCTGCCACACTGGTTTAGAGGTTTACAATGTTAAAATTGAATACGTGTACGCAAGTACAGTACATAGAAGTCTGTCATGGGCGTGTAACTCCGGTCGAAACTAGTCCCTGTCTGGTGGACAGCGCATACAGTATAACATGCCGTCAGTCCTGTGCGCTGTTCCACCTAATATGCATTACCCCTCTGACAGATATTTTTCTGCATGATTCATCCCAGTACCACTAATTGTGAAATATTCTGTTTCGAATTACACTGTTTCCCTAAGAGTAATAGACGTGATGTTTCCACAATCCCATCGATAGAATAATAATAACAATAATAATAACGCATTGAGCTATGTACTAAACAGCATGCAGTTACCAGACTCAATGCTGAAATACATACAAATAGTAACAGAGTTTGGACATTATTCGCAAAGCACGATGCTAGTCCTACTGGTAACGTAAGGCCCTAACGAAACGTAATGAACCTGGACGAGGCGAGAATAATAGTTGGTACTAATCTATGGGACCATTGGAGGAGGGTACAAACAAAACAGGTTTGGCATCTATTAGATGAAGTGGTGCGAATAAATTCACGCCGACGACATGAAAAGGGCTTCTTTCAAAGCTGACCAATCATCCGTTTCTACGATTGTAGTACGTAACTGCACATGTTTTCTAGCGGACCCGCTGCAATCGCTGTTGACGATTAAGATGTCAAATACCATACCACCTGGACTACATTTACCAAATAAAAAACATATGCCTGAACCCATCGACCTCCTGCATGCTAACCCAAAACTCCAGCCATTGCACCAACTGTACAGCGTGACTAATTTGTGCTGACAGAGGTAGTTACCCTACATGTGGTTACAGTGTTGCCAGATTGCCACTCTTTAACGTCCTTTTTCTGCCGAATGTACTCGACAGACGAAATTTTGAGACAGACATTTTTTTATCGCTGGCATCCGAGGAATCGCGCTGCGAAGACCGAGTGCGCAAATTTCGCTTCAACCTGTAGATTCCTTTTGTGTGGTGATGCCTGCCGTGATATCAGATGTCTTGGAACTTCTGGTTGGCTGTTGGATTCAGTGGAGTGGTTCAATTTGTAATTTCTCTCACACGAGTCACACAACTCTGACTTGCATAGTAATTCACAGTGTTGAAACACAACATTGGACTACAGCACTGATTGGTGTCTGTCGATATTTCTTCTGTTATGTTTTTGGGAATACACTTTTGCGTCTCTAGGATTCTGTAACTAACTGTGGGGAAGACTGTAAGCGTTAGTTTTTATTTGGTAAATTGTGGGAACGCAATTCCTTTAAAACTTGCAACTGAGGTTTTTATTTACTTTCTGATATACGTAGGTCCACCAGTTCGCAAGCAAAAAGCGTAATCAATATGAGTCATTTCCATGGGTAAAGTATGTAACAGGGCAACGTTGAGGATGAAGGAGAGATGTTTTCTCAGAGCAAAGTAGGTTTTGTCGAGCAGTACAATACTGGTCAAGGACCCTGAGATACAAGATGTGGAAGGCGAGTGGACCGTCAACAAAGGGCTAGGCTACACCACACCACACCTGGAGCTGCAAAGCGAGGACACACTCATGACGCTGGCCGTGCAGACAGAGTTGGTACGGGCCAACGTCTATGACCCTGTGCCCTTGGGAACAATGCTTAGTGAAGGTATGTTTTCTGTGCCTCCGTTCATTCTCAGCGCTTTTCAAGCCTTAATGGTGCAACGTTTTCAGACTCAGAATACGAAATTTGATGACATAGAGAATAACCTATGGAAACGAATAGACGCACAGAGTACGAATTTAGAAAAGAAAACAAGATCACACAGCATGAAATTAGAGAACAGAACAGATGCATACATTGCAGATAGTAAGAGTATCGTGGTGGAAATTAAATGGCTGATTTTGCAATCATCTGGAAACGGTAAACCAGTGTCACGAAGAAGTGAACAAGTGCCCTCTAGTATCAGAGGTGGTTTTAAAATATATCTGTTTGCTGATGATTCTGGCTTGGTAGTAAAAGACGTTGTGTGCAACATTGGCACTGTTTCAAATAGTGCAGTTCATGACATAAGTTCATAGTTCGTAGAAAATAAACTAACGCTAAATCACAGTTAAGACAAAGTTCTTACAGTCTCTAACACACATTTCAACAAAACCGGACGTTTTAATTTCACAGAATGGCCATGTGATTAGTGAAACTGAACATTTAAAATTGCTACGTGTTCAGATAAATTGTAAACTGTCGTAGAAATCTCACGTTCAGAATCTTGTTCAAAGACTTAACGATGCCATTTTTACTATGCGAACGGTATCTGGGTATCTGAAGTAAGTGATAGTTCGACACTAAAAGTAGTCTACTTTGCTTATTTTCATTCGCTTGTGACGCATGGTATTATATTTTGGGGTAACACTTCCCATTCTGAAAGGCTATCTTCGGCTCAGAAACGGGCGGTTCCGACAAAAAGTGGTGTAAGTTCACGAACCTCTTGTCGACCCCTGTTTATTAGTCTGGGTATTCTGACAGTGGCCTCTCAATATATACATTCTTTGCTGTCATTTCTTGTTGACAATGTCAGCTTAATCCCAAGAATTAGCAGTTTTCAGTTAATAGTGGTCACAAATCCAGTCTGCATTTGGATCGAACTTCCTTGGTTCTTGTGAAGAAAGATGTGCAGTATACTACTGTACCCATTTTCAGTAAGCTACCACAAGAATTCAAAAATCTTGGCAGTAATCCAAACGCTTTCAAATCGAAACTGAAGACTTTTCTCATGGGTCACTTCTTCTATTCTGTCGAGGAGTTCCTTGAAAAACTAAACTGATTCCTGTGTTATATTGTTGATTGCGTTTACATAAACTTATGGCTTGTCTTTTTTCGGTTCATAAGCATTTTGTTTTTTCCGTTATTACTTTTATGTTGAAATTTCATGTACTGACACGTTCCATGACCTTGGAGATTTGTTCCTCAATTTGGTCCTACAGAACTATACTTGTAAAATTAAAAAAAATAATGAAGGTTTCTGAGGTGACAGAGCACCTATGCGAGGTAGTAGAGTGCATTGAAAACCGGATGATAATACTGAAAGGGGAACGAGTGTTGAAAGGTAACGATGTACTAGTTCTCACACGTAAGTACAAGGAGTGATTGATGAAGTTAACAAAGTACAAACCGAAACTCTGCAGAGTGTGCACCAACGAGTATGTCACAGTGAGGTATTACAACAGCGAGACAGTGAAGCCAGAAAAGTTGCAGACAGGTGAGAGATGCTTGCCACCATGTTTGAGCAGTTTTCAAGTCGAACTCTCATCGCACTTGTTCCATATGCTTGCCATTCTGGTTGAACAATTTTCATTTCACAATGACGAAAACTGTCACCACACTTGTCACGTCGCAGTGAGCAACAGTACAGAAGTTCAATCCGTGTTGCGGTTCAAGCACAAGTAGGACAAAATAAATTGGAGAAACAGAGAAGGGTTGCCTGAACTTCAATGGCTCACGAACCATTGCAAAACTGTGTTGAGTAACGTCGCAGATGACTTAAGTAACATTGGAAGCAAATGTACATATACGGAGTCAGAGGAATTGTATGAACTGGAAAAAAGACTGTATTGAGTCGATGTTACGTCGGTGTACGCTAAACAAAATTATACTGAGATGATAAGTAATGTAAATGAGAACGAGAGAAGGCGACATTTCGGGTTGGTCCAAAAACACATGCTTTACCCTGATCCCACCAATGATTAGCTTTCCTGTATGTGGACAGATCAATTTCAGAGGGGATTGACAATGTCACGGAGTTCTCTTTTAGAAACGAATTTAGTGTGTGGACATTTGAAGGAAGAGGCAGTGACATGTATGTGATTACTAATTCCAGATTGCAAAACATCTAGAAATCAAATGGGCATTTCCAGCTGAGTTCTGGTCCAAGAGCACTCAGGACCAACTAAGAGTGAGTACATTGATGAGGGAGGCTTATAATAACTCATGTTATACAAATTCAGTTCTGTTCTTTAAAGAAAAGTAGAAACCCTCACCAACGCCGTCCAGGACGCAATGGCAGGCACCGTACCTGATCGCACCTCAGAACAACACAGTGCGGCCCTGCCCCAGGAAATCCTGGGCCTAATCTCAATGAGGAATCGCCTCAGGAGACAATGGCAGCGCACCAGGCGCCCGTACTTCAAACGGCACATTAACAGACTACAGGGCATCATACACGATAAAATACAAACACACAGAACACAACAGTGGAACCAAAAACTCGAAGGGCTGGACACCACACGACCTGGCGTGTGGCAACTAGCCCGACACTTCACCAGAGAGAAAATATACACCCCAACGCTTCACGGGCCTGACGGACCTGCGTACTCAGCGGAAGAGAAAGCAGAACTAATGGCCCGAACACTCGCAGCGTCATTCACACCGAACCTGGTACCATCAGATCCAGCGTTCACACTTGCTACTGACCAAGAGGTTACCCGCATTCTAGCCCAACCATCGCGCGACGACATTCGACATGCTAGCACAGCCGAAGTCTCCTGGGCTATAATGCATTCCGCTGCTAGGAAAGCCCCTGGTCATGATGGCATTCAAAACCGTGTCCTCCAGGAGTTCACGGATAAAGCAACTGAGTACCTAACACACATAACGAATGCCATACTAAAACACCAACACTTCCCCGCCTTTTGGAAGACGGCCAAGGTCCTGATGTTCAGGAAGCCGGGGAAAGACCACAGCCTCCCACAAAATTACCGACCCATCAACCTTATGAGCTCGCTCAGTAAGATTGTTGAGAAGGTGATTCTCAAACGCATCACTAGGCACTGCATAACAAATGACATCCTGAGACCGGAGCAATTCGGCTTCAGGAATCACCACTCCACAACACAATAACTCCTACGGGTCGTTGAACGTATAACACATGGCTTCAACATAAACAAAGCTACAGGGGCAGTGTTCCTGGACATCGAAAAGGCTTTCGACCGTCTATGGCACAACGGCCTCATCCGCAAACTCAGCGACGCGGGATTCCCCGACGGGCTGCTGCGTCTAATACACTCATACCTCACAGACAGGAGTTTCAACACTGACGTGCAGGGAAAACAATCAACACGACACGGTATATACGCGGGAGTACCCCAGGGAAGCATCCTAGGGCCCCTACTGTTTAACCTCTACATAAACGATCTCCCAACCACACACAACACAATGATGGCAATCTACGCGGATGACACAGCCATCCTTGCGCAAGATTGGAAACCATCAAACGTCACGCCTACAGACTGCACTCAGAGTGGCCGAGCCTTGGTTGGAGAAATGGCGTGTTAGAGTTCAAAATGGTTCAAATGGCTCTGAGCACTATGGGACGCAACTGCTGTGGTCAAAAGTCCCCTAGAACTTAGAACTACTTAAACCTAACTAACCTAAGGACAGCACACAACACCCAGCCATCACGAGGCAGAGAAAATCCCTGACCCCGCCGGGAATCGAACCCGGGAACCCGGGCGTGGGAAGCGAGAACACTACCGCACGACCACGAGATGCGGGCTGGCGTGTTAGAGTAAGCGTCGACAAGTGCGAAGCCGTTCTGTTCACTAAAAGACCGAAGCAACTGCGCAATCACCGCTACTGCAGACCAATAACTCTACATGCACGTCCAATACGTTTCCGCGATAAAGTCAAATACCTCGGTGTCTGGCTGGACCGGAAATTACTCTGGGGGGACCACATACAACACATGACCAACCGAGCTAGCGTGAGGCTCAAACAGCTCTATCCTATGCTCAACAGGCGTAGCACACTGAACAGAAGGGTGTCGAGGTCCATGTACATGACACTTATCCGACCCCTGATGACGTACGCAGCTCCCGTCTGGGGATACGCTGCGCCTACACGCCTGCGCCGTCTGCAGCTCATACAAAACAAAGTACTCAAAATCATAAGCAATGCTCCACGATACACACGCATCGCGGACCTACACCGGGAATACCGACTTGAGACTCTCACGGACGTAATCCACAAACTCACCACAAGACTATACAGAAACTCCAGACATTCGCAGAACCCGTTTATTCTGAATCTGGGGAACTACGACCACAACCATAGATGGAAACATAAAAGACCAAAAATCATACTTGCAAGGACATAACATCTATGGCCAAGCATACGCAAACATAACGGCACAGGCGAGCCCCTGTTAATCAGACGCATTTACTGGATATCCAGCTGAAATACACTGCCGAATAACTGGCACCACACAGGGAAGCCGTACCGTACACTGCATGCAAACAAGCTCCACACATCCCCCACACAGTGAGATGATCTATGGCCGATCTCCCACTACTGTATAACGATCTTGATTGTTCCAGGAATGTAGCAGCTGCAGCAACTGGGACACATCGCCATCGCTTGTCACGGTAATGATGCATGATACCTATACTAACAAATCCAACCTTGCATGAGCTATCGCAGCTAGTAAGCCACTACTGCTCTTACTACCCATCCCACTGTCGCAGAGGTTTTTTTCCCACGGCACGAGCCATGGCACTTTTTTCCCTCTGCTCTTCAAATCGCTACCCTCACTCGCGTTTCGTCCACTATCTATCACCTGATGGACCGTGTTAATGCGTAGCCTTACCCAGACGCACGGACAACATCACAGCCCAGCATCCTGTGATCCACTTACTAGATAACTAACATGTTTACGGAGGTGACAGTAGAACTTTTGGTTTGGTCTCCACGTTGGTGCGGGCGTGGAGGGGCCCCATCTCTATTTAATTTAATTCAAAAGAAAAGTTCAAACGAAACCAATATCTTGATGCACTGTATGACGCAGTGAAATTAGTGAGAATATGTGTAACCAAGCTTCCACACAAACTACAGTGAGAATTTGTCATCACTTGGAGAAACATGAATAATGAAGGCGCCTTTCAGTATCTTTTAGGAGTTGGGCTATGACCCCAATTCTGAGGTATAAATACCAGTGCGAGGAATAATGTACCTTTAAATCATTAACTGGGTCGCTACCTCAATACCAGTTACATCAGTTCACTGATAAATCAGGCGGAGACCACTGATGCCCAAGAAATCATTACAATCGCTGGTATGAATTTGGTTGGAATGAAGGAGTTTCAAGTTGTGATCCACCATAGAAATCGCAGAGGTGCAGACCGCAGATTTGCGAAATAATGTCCCGAGTCCGGGCAAAGTTAATAACTCGAGGGATTGACAAGAGGTACGTAGGCCGGGTAACAAACTAAATAGCAAAAAGGAATCTGCGCCATTATTTATAAGCTTTGAGCAGATAAGGGAGGTGCTGCTGGAAGAGGAAGATGACGCTGTGATTGATTGTGGTTGTTAATAAGAAAATACATTGTATCCTCGACAAAGGAGGCGTGGTCTCGGTGATGACGAATAATAGCGTTTTTAAGACTTGCTTCTGGGATAAGGCATGGACTGAGTCACCAATGCAAACGACAAACGTTAGAGATGCAAAGACAGTAAAAGTGTAAAGGCAGGCTAGAATTGATTTTTTTCTGCCACTCACAGGTGATGAGGGCAAATTTCCTGCTTGTTCCATCTCTCACTATTGACACAGTTTTAGAACTGCATTTCGATAACCAGTAACAAATGCTCATAAATTTTGAGTAGAAGTTCGTTGTAGCAAGTATTGAGGGTAGGATGATCGAGTTATGCTTCGATGACTGTGTGGATAGATGCTCTGGAGAAAGATTGCTCAGTGGGATTTGTTACTATGTCCTAAACGGAATGGTTGAGATGGGAGCAAAACAATAAAGATATAAATTTGGTTGAAGTGATACGTTACAAACTCGGTTATATAGCCTCAGTTAAGGAGAGTACTCAACTTCGTAACATTTTAGTATTCCATACTGACAGTCTCCGAGACACCAGGTACTATTAGAAATTTCATGCACCGTTTCAAGACCAAGCAACATCAATGCATGGATTGTAGAGTCATTCAAAGGTAGTACCAAGTTAGCACCGGGGGTTGGGGGTGACTTTAATTTACTCACTATTCACAGCGAAAATCATGCATAAGTTGTCGGCACCAAGGCCAAACTGTCCAGAGAAGTAATACTGAACACATTGTCAGAAAACTGTCTTGAACAACTGTTGTAACAGCCCACATGCGAAAAAAATGTCTTAGACCTCGTAACTACAAACAGTTTAGTAGGAGTCAGTAAAGAGGGCAGAATGTACAAAATTTTAGGCTGTACACATTCATGAAAACTTGAACTAGAAGAAGCGTGTTACTGAGCTGCTCAAACAATTAAGTTTAGCTACTTTTGCTGTTCGTCTAACTGCTAGTCATGTAAACAAAAGAATTAACCTCCTAAAATATTTTACATACTGCCACTCAGTAATACCTTATGGAATAATTTTATGCAATAAGTCATCACTTAGAAAGAAAGTTGTGATTGCACAAAAGCGAGGAGGATGAATAAATGTGCTCTTGACCTGCAGCCACCTTGTAGGTACTGCTTTCAGGAGTTTGGTTCAAATGGTTCAAATGGCTCTGAGCACTATGCGACTTAACTACTGAGGTCATCAGTCGCCTAGAACTTAGAAGTAATTAAACCTAACTAACCTAAGGACATCACACACATCCATGCCCGAGGCAGGATTACAACCTGCGACCGTAGCGGCCACGCGGTTCCAGACTAAAGCGCCTAGAACCGCACGGCCACACCGGCCGGCCCAGGAGTTTGGTATTTTAACTGCACCCACATAGTAAAAAAAAGAAAAAAGGAAGTCGTGTGGCATGACTGAAGAAGTTCTGCCCTCTAATTGTAAAGGTTTATCCATTTGCTATGCACTCATTGGTACCTTTCCTTAGCGAAATGTGTGATTTGTGTATTAAGTGTATCTGATAGGTATAGATAACTGTAATAGGTGCGTATGTAGTGTGGTGTCATGCTTGCGTTGTGTGGTAGGGAGACGGTGAAACCCAGCACCAAGGGAGCCGCCGATCCTGACGTCCCAATCCGATACAAGGATCAGCATCAACAGTGTCACATGCTCTTTCTGCCTGAGAGATTGCAGACAGGTTTGTAATTTATTCCAGGACATTGGCGCAAAGTCTGGATGTCAGGAACGTTACACGACCAGCCCTGCTCCCCTTTGCCGGAGAGGAAAAGAGGAAGTTGCCAATGGCGCGTGACGTACCCAGGCGGTTACCCTTAATCGTACAACGCATACACGACACCTACTTTCTTTCTAAGTGATGAGTTATCACATAAAACTATTCCATAAATCGTTACTGAGTAGCAATGTACAAAATATTTTACGACGCTGATTTTTTTGTTTCCACGACTAGCGGTTATACTAGAAGCAAACGTAACTGAAATTAATTGTTTGAGCAGCTCAGTTCAAGTTTTCGTCACTACATACAATCAAATTTGGAGCATTTTACCTTGTGTACTGACTCCTACTAAACTGTTTATAGCTACGAGGTCCAACACAT